>NC_030681.2:152512872-153817249 GCF_000004195.4 Xenopus tropicalis
TCACTCCCTCTGCTCTCTCTCACTCCCTCTGCTCTCTCTCACTCCCTCTGCTCTCTCTCACTCCCTCTGCTCTCTCTCACTCCCTCTGCTCTCTCTCACTCCCTCTGCTCTCTCTTACTCCCTCTGCTCTCTCTCTCTTACTCCCTCTTCTCTCTGTCTCTTTCACTCCCTCTTCTCTCTCTCTTATTCCCTCTATCTGCTCTCTGTCTCTTTCACTCCCTCTATCTGTCTCTCTCTCTCACTCGCTCCCTCTGCACGCTCTCTCTCTCACACACAGACAGACAGACAGACAGGCAGACAATACTGGGGCTGCCACAGAGGCACAACCCCTTTTTCAGAGCCAAAGAATGTGATGAAGAGTTAAAGGGATTAAGTGTGCTGCCATGCTGCTTGGTGTGAGGCAGAGAGCCTCTCGGTGCCAGGAAGTCAGGCCCTGTCGGTATAGGATTCGGTGCCAGGGAGTCAGGCCCTGTCGGTATAGGATTCGGTGCCAGGGAGTCAGGCCCTGTAGGTATAGGATTGGGTGCCAGGGAGTCAGGCCCTGTCGGTATAGGATTGGGTGCCAGGGAGTCAGGCCCTGTCGGTATAGGATTGGGTGCCAGGGAGTCAGGCCCTGTCGGTATAGGATTGGGTGCCAGGGAGTCAGGCCCTGTCGGTATAGGATTGGGTACCAGGGAGTCAGGCCCTGTCGGTATAGGATTGGGTGCCAGGGAGTCAGGCCCTGTCGGTATAGGATTGGTGCCAGGGAGTCAGGCCCTGTCGGTATAGGATTGGGTACCAGGGAGTCAGGCCCTGTCGGTATAGAATTGGGTGCCAGGGAGTCAGGCCCTGTCGGTATAGGATTGGGTGCCAGGGAGTCAGGCCCTGTCGTTATAGGATTGGGTGCCAGGGAGTCAGGCCCTGTCGGTATAGGATTGGGTACCAGGGAGTCAGGCCCTGTCGGTATAGAATTGGTGCCAGGGAGTCAGGCCCTGTCGGTATAGGATTGGGTGCCAGGGAGTCATGCCCTGTCGGTATAGGATTGGGTACCAGGGAGTCAGGCCCTGTCGGTATAGGATTGGGTACCAGGGAGTCAGGCCCTGTCGGTATAGAATTGGGTGCCAGGGAGTCAGGCCCTGTCGGTATAGGATTGGGTGCCAGGGAGTCAGGCCCTGTCGGTATAGGATTGGGTACCAGGGAGTCAGGCCCTGTCGGTATAGGATTGGGTACCAGGGAGTCAGGCCCTGTCGGTATAGGATTGGGTGCCAGGGAGTCAGGCCCTGTCGGTATAGGATTCGGTGCCAGGGAGTCATGCCCTGTCGGTATAGGATTCGGTGCCAGGGAGTCAGGCCCTGTCGGTATAGGATTGGGTACCAGGGAGTCAGGCCCTGTCGGTATAGGATTGGGTGCCAGGGAGTCATGCCCTGTCGGTATAGGATTCGGTGCCAGGGAGTCAGTCCCTGTCGGTATAGGATTCGGTGCCAGGGAGTCAGGCCCTGTCGGTATAGGATTCGGTGCCAGGGAGTCAGGCCCTGTCGGTATAAGATTCGGTGCCAGGGAGTCATGCCCTGTCGGTATAGGATTGGGTACCAGGGAGTCAGGCCCTGTCGGTATAGGATTCGGTGCCAGGGAGTCAGGCCCTGTCGGTATAGGATTCGGTGCCAGGGAGTCAGGCCCTGTCGGTATAGGATTCGGTGCCAGGGAGTCAGGCCCTGTCGGTATAGGATTCGGTGCCAGGGAGTCAGGCCCTGTCGGTATAGGATTGGGTACCAGGGAGTCAGGCCCTGTCGGTATAGGATTCGGTGCCAGGGAGTCAGGCCCTGTCGGTATAGGATTGGGTACCAGGGAGTCAGGCCCTGTCGGTATAGGATTGGGTACCAGGGAGTCAGGCCCTGTCGGTATAGGATTCGGTGCCAGGGAGTCAGGCCCTGTCGGTATAGGATTCGGTGCCAGGGAGTCAGGCCCTGTCGGTATAGGATTGGGTACCAGGGAGTCAGGCCCTGTCGGTATAGGATTCGGTGCCAGGGAGTCAGGCCCTGTCGGTATAGGATTCGGTGCCAGGGAGTCAGGCCCTGTCGGTATAGGATTCGGTGCCAGGGAGTCAGGCCCTGTCGGTATAGGATTGGGTGCCAGGGAGTCAGGCCCTGTCGGTATAGGATTCGGTGCCAGGGAGTCAGGCCCTGTCGGTATAGGATTGGGTGCCAGGGAGTCAGGCCCTGTCGGTATAGGATTCGGTGCCAGGGAGTCAGGCCCTGTCGGTATAGGATTCGGTGCCAGGGAGTCATGCCCTGTCGGTATAGGATTGGGTGCCAGGGAGTCAGGCCCTGTCGGTATAGGATTCGGTGCCAGGGAGTCAGGCCCTGTCGGTATAGGATTGGGTGCCAGGGAGTCAGGCCCTGTCGGTATAGGATTCGGTGCCAGGGAGTCAGGCCCTGTCGGTATAGGATTCGGTGCCAGGGAGTCATGCCCTGTCGGTATAGGATTGGGTGCCAGGGAGTCAGGCCCTGTCGGTATAGGATTCGGTGCCAGGGAGTCAGGCCCTGTCGGTATAGGATTGGGTACCAGGGAGTCAGGCCCTGTAGGTATAGGATTGGGTGCCAGGGAGTCAGGCCCTGTCGGTATAGGATTGGGTGCCAGGGAGTCAGGCCCTGTCGGTATAGGATTGGGTGCCAGGGAGTCAGGCCCTGTCGGTATAGGATTGGGTGCCAGGGAGTCAGGCCCTGTCGGTATAGGATTCGGTGCTAGGGAGTCAGGCCCTGTCGGTATAGGATTGGGTGCCAGGGAGTCAGGCCCTGTCGGTATAGGATTCGGTGCTAGGGAGTCAGGCCCTGTCGGTATAGGATTGGGTGCCAGGGAGTCAGGCCCTGTCGGTATAGGATTGGGTGCCAGGGAGTAAGGCCCTGTCGGTATAGGATTGGGGTGCCAGGGAGTCAGGCCCTGTCGGTATAGGATTGGGTGCCAGGGAGTCAGGCCCTGTCGGTATAGGATTCGGTGCCAGGGAGTCAGGCCCTGTCGGTATAGGATTGGGTGCCAGGGAGTCAGGCCCTGTCGGTATAGGATTCGGTGCCAGGGAGTCAGGCCCTGTCGGTATAGGATTGGGTACCAGGGAGTCAGGCCCTGTCGGTATAGGATTGGGTGCCAGGGAGTCAGGCCCTGTCGGTATAGGATTCGGTGCCAGGGAGTCATGCCCTGTCGGTATAGGATTCGGTGCCAGGGAGTCAGGCCCTGTCGGTATAGGATTGGGTGCCAGGGAGTCAGGCCCTGTCGGTATAGGATTCGGTGCCAGGGAGTCAGGCCCTGTCGGTATAGGATTGGGTGCCAGGGAGTCAGGCCCTGTCGGTATAGGATTGGGTGCCAGGGAGTCAGGCCCTGTCGGTATAGGATTCGGTGCCAGGGAGTCAGGCCCTGTCGGTATAGGATTGGGTGCCAGGGAGTCAGGCCCTGTCGGTATAGGATTGGGTGCCAGGGAGTCAGGCCCTGTCGGTATAGGATTGGGTGCCAGGGAGTCAGGCCCTGTCGGTATAGGATTGGGTGCCAGGGAGTCAGGCCCTGTCGGTATAGGATTGGGTGCCAGGGAGTCAGGCCCTGTCGGTATAGGATTGGGTGCCAGGGAGTCAGGCCCTGTCGGTATAGGATTGGGTGCCAGGGAGTCAGGCCCTGTCGGTATAGGATTGGGTGCCAGGGAGTCAGGCCCTGTCGGTATAGGATTGGGTGCCAGGGAGTCAGGCCCTGTCGGTATATGGATTCGGGTGCCAGGGAGTCAGGCCCTGTCGGTATAGGATTCGGTGCCAGGGAGTCAGGCCCTGTCGGTATAGGATTGGGTGCCAGGGAGTCAGGCCCTGTCGGTATAGGATTGGGTGCCAGGGAGTCAGGCCCTGTCGGTATAGGATTGGGTGCCAGGGAGTCAGGCCCTGTCGGTATAGGATTGGGTGCCAGGGAGTCAGGCCCTGTCGGTATAGGATTCGGTGCCAGGGAGTCAGGCCCTGTCGGTATAGGATTCGGCTACGGCCTGAGAGACATGTAAATGTTGACAGAATCTTAAAGGGGCGGCACGTTGTGTTACAAAAGTTCATTGGGGAGAGTTAAAGGTAAAGTTAAGACAAATACAGATCAGAAACAGTAACCCAGAACATATTAGGCCCCAGCCCAGACCAAGCCACCGGCTACAAAGAACAGACCATCTTGCCCATTTTACCTTCCATGATTTTTCCTCCTCAGTGGCCCAATGGCCCAAACCTCTTCGTATGTCAGCAGTCTTAGGGCTAGGAGCATTGGCACGTAGGGAGATTTCTGGACTTTTGCATTTATTGAGTATATATGAGTAGGAGCTGCCATAATGATTGTTTCTGTTAAAGGAGACATATAGGATAAACTAAACGAAAATCTTGTAGGCAATTATGAATAATACATGGTGCTGGTTTCACTTTGGGCTAAACATTAACCCTATCTGTAACAATGGCCCCTTTATTGGGGCTCCCTATAGATCCTCTCAGGTCCCTGTCTGGGTTTTAATTTAGAGGTGGGCATGTCCTAACAGTCCCTGCCAGAAGCACAGTAGGAGGGGGAGAGCCAATCACAGCCCTGCAGTCACATAAGCACAGACAGGCTTCAGTTCCCTATCAGGTCAGCCTAGCTGCTGATTGGTTTAGAGAGCTTCTTCAGCAGAATCCTGCATTGTAATCTGTTTTTCCTATGGGGCTAGCCATATTCTTCATTTCCCAGGGTGCCACAGCCATGTGACCTGTGCTCTGATAAACTTCACTCACACTTTACTGCTGCGCTGCAAGTTGGAGTGATATCCCCCCCCCCTCACCCCCAGCAGCCGATCAGCAGAACAATGGGAAGGGAGCAAGATAGCAGCTCCCAGTAGGTATCAGAATAGCACTCAATAGTAAGAAATCCAAGTCCGGCTTGGGACTCCTCCAGTTACATGGGAGTAGGAGAAACAACAGGTTAGCTGAAAGCAGTTCTAATGTGTAGCGCTGGCTCCTTCTGAAAGCTCAGACTCAGTCACACTTTACTGCTGCGCTGCAAGTTGGAGTGATATCCCCCCCCCCCCTTCCCCCAGCAGCCGATCAGCAGAACAATGGGAAGGGAGCAAGATAGCAGCTCCCAGTAGGTATCAGAATAGCACTCAATAGTAAGAAATCCAAGTCCGGCTTGGGACTCCTCCAGTTACATGGGAGTAGGAGAAACAATAGGTTAGCTGAAAGCAGTTCTAATGAGTAGCGCTGGCTGAAAGCTCAGACTCAGGCACACTTTACTGCTGCGCTGCAAGTTGGCGTGATATCCCCCCCCTCACCCCCAGCAGCCGATCAGCAGAACAATGGGAAGGGAGCAAGATAGCAGCTCCCAGTAGGTATCAGAATAGCACTCAGTAGTAAGAAATCCAAGTCCGGCTTGGGACTCCTCCAGTTACATGGGAGTAGGAGAAACAATAGGTTAGCTGAAAGCAGTTCTAATGTGTAGCGCTGGCTGAAAGCTCAGACTCAGGCACAAGGCACTGAGATGGCGCCTACACACCAATATTACAGCTACAAATACATTTGTTGGTACAAGAATAAAAGGTTAAATGGCAGAGGGAATTATTTGCTGTGTAACAGTGTCATTTAGAAATAAAAAGTACCCCATAAACACCATGACGGAATCCCTTGTATACATGTCTCTATGGAGCTCACTTCAATACAGAGATAAAGCCCAGGGGGCAGTTCTATGTACTACAGACACCAAAGCATTTCAGTAGGGAATTTTGCGCTCGAGAGACGGGCAGCACCTTTACCACCCCCTGCCCCTATACATAGTCACACTGAGTCAGAGGGGCTTTTTTTGGTGACAGAACAGAGGAATTTACCGAAACTAAAGGAAATGATTATATCTCTATTAAAGGCACAGGGGCAGCTGCATGTGTCTATAAAACTATTTAATTGCAAGCTCTTTGGGCCAGTGCTGTTGGTCGAGGATAGAACTTTCATTTTAGCTGTTACCATGGAAAGGGATATGTGGTGCTAATAAGAAACCAGTGCAAATTATTAGAGCTCACCGCAGTCATACCCCCACTCTATTCATTCCTATAGGGTTTTTAGGCACATATTTATCTACTGATAGATACACCTCTTACAATCCCATAGGAATGAGTGAGAATGGGGGAATATTATTTATTAAACAATCTGAATGAAAAAAGCAGGAATGAAAAAAGCAAATGATACGGTATAGTTACCCTTTAAGAAAAGGTCATGGCTCTTCTGGCCACAAGCAGTTATGAGGATGAGCCCCAGTTGGCTAATTAACCAAAGAATGGTAATTATTGTGTGTATTTAAACCTTTACAGCTCATTGTAAAGTGTTTCTTCTTTCTGTCTCATTAACAGTAGGGAGTTCCCTAAGTCTATGGGGGGAATTCACAGAAATGTTCTATAAAAATGTAATTTTCGCTCCAACTTATTTACAGACACTTTTTAAAAAATGAGAATTTTGAGAATTAGTCGCACCCACAGCATTTTTAGACTTTTTTTACTCGAAAATGTCTGGGAAAAAAAAAGTTGTTTGGCTTAAGGCTGAATAAAGATTTTTTTGCTGCACAAACAACGTTTTCACAGGGCAATATATGACACTTTGTAATATTTAGCGCCATTAGGACAAATCCATAAAACTATAAGATATGCTCTGTGAATTTTTTATTCTTACGTCATTTTTACAATTTGCCGACCGACACTTTGAGTACTGTTACCCGCCGGCACTTTGAGTGCTGTTACTCGCCGGCACTTTGAGTGCTGTTACTCGCCGACACTTTGAGTGCTGTTACTCGCCGACACTTTGAGTACTGTTACCTGCCGGCACTTTGAGTGCTGTTACTCGCCGACACTTTGAGTGCTGTTACTCGCCGACACTTTGAGTGCTGTTACTCGCCGACACTTTGAGTACTGTTACCTGCCGGCACTTTGAGTGCTGTTACTCGCCGACACTTTGAGTACTGTTACTCGCCGACACTTTGAGTGCTGTTACTCGCCGACACTTTGAGTGCTGTTACTCGCCGACACTTTGAGTGCTGTTACCTGCCGGCACTTTGAGTGCTGTTACTCGCCGGCACTTTGAGTGCTGTTACTCGCCGACACTTTGAGTGCTGTTACTCGCCGACACTTTGAGTGCTGTTACTCGCCGACACTTTGAGTGCTGTTACTCGCCGACACTTTGAGTGCTGTTACTCGCCGGCACTTTGAGTGCTGTTACTCGCCGACACTTTGAGTGCTGTTACCTGCCGGCACTTTGAGTGCTGTTACTCGCCGACACTTTGAGTGCTGTTACCTGCCGACACTTTGAGTGCTGTTACTCGCCGGCACTTTAAGTGCTGTTACTCGCCGACACTTTGAGTGCTGTTACTCGCCGGCACTTTGAGTGCTGTTACTCGCCGGCACTTTGAGTGCTGTTACTCGCCGGCACTTTGAGTATTGTTACTCACCGGCACTTTGAGTACTGTTACCTGCCGGCACTTTGAGTACTGTTACTCGCCGGCACTTTGAGTACTGTTACTCGCCGGCACTTTGAGTACTGTTACTCGCCGACACTTTGAGTGCTGTTACTCGCCGACACTTTGAGTATTGTTACTCACCGGCACTTTGAGTACTGTTACCTGCCGGCACTTTGAGTACTGTTACTCGCCGGCACTTTGAGTACTGTTACTCGCCGGCACTTTGAGTACTGTTACTCGCCGACACTTTGAGTGCTGTTACTCGCCGACACTTTGAGTACTGTTACTCGCCGACACTTTGAGTGCTGTTACTCGCCGACACTTTGAGTGCTGTTACCGCCGGCACTTTGAGTACTGTTACTCGCCGGCACTTTGAGTACTGTTACTCGCCGACACTTTGAGTGCTGTTACTCGCCGACACTTTGAGTGCTGTTACTCGCCGACACTTTGAGTGCTGTTACTCGCCGGCACTTTGAGTGCTGTTACTCGCCGACACTTTGAGTGCTGTTACTCGCCGACACTTTGAGTGCTGTTACTCGCCGACACTTTGAGTGCTGTTACCGCCGGCACTTTGAGTACTGTTACTCGCCGACACTTTGAGTGCTGTTACTCGCCGACACTTTGAGTGCTGTTACTCGCCGACACTTTGAGTGCTGTTACTCGCCGACACTTTGAGTGCTGTTACTCGCCGACACTTTGAGTGCTGTTACTCGCCGACTCTTTGAGTGCTGTTACTCGCCGGCACTTTGAGTACTGTTACCCGCCGGCACTTTGAGTATTGTTACCTGCCGGCACTTTGAGTATTGTTACTCGCTGGCACTTTGAGTACTGTTACCTGCCGGCACTTTGAGTACTGTTACTCGCCGGCACTTTGAGTACTGTTACTCGCCGGCACTTTGAGTGCTGTTACTCGCCGGCACTTTGAGTGCTGTTACCCGCCGGCACTTTGAGTGCTGTTACTCGCCGGCACTTTGAGTACTGTTACTCGCCGGCACTTTGAGTGCTGTTACTCGCCGGCACTTTGAGTGCTGTTACTCGCCGGCACTTTGAGTGCTGTTACCCGCCGGCACTTTGAGTGCTGTTACTCGCCGGCACTTTGAGTACTGTTACTCGCCGGCACTTTGAGTGCTGTTACTCGCCGGCACTTTGAGTGCTGTTACTCGCCGACACTTTGAGTGCTGTTACTCGCCGGCACTTTGAGTGCTGTTACTCGCCGGCACTTTGAGTACTGTTACCTGCCGGCACTTTGAGTACTGTTACCTGCCGGTACTTTGAGTACTGTTACCTGCCGGCACTTTGAGTATTGTTACCTGCCGGCACTTTGAGTATTGTTACTCGCCGACACTTTGAGTGCTGTTACTCGCCGGCACTTTGAGTGCTGTTACTCGCCGGCACTTTGAGTACTGTTACTCGCCGGCACTTTGAGTACTGTTACTCGCCGACACTTTGAGTGCTGTTACTCGCCGACACTTTGAGTGCTGTTACTCGCCGGCACTTTGAGTGCTGTTACCCGCCGGCACTTTGAGTGCTGTTACTCGCCGGCACTTTGAGTACTGTTACTCGCCGGCACTTTGAGTGCTGTTACTCGCCGGCACTTTGAGTGCTGTTACTCGCCGACACTTTGAGTGCTGTTACTCGCCGACACTTTGAGTGCTGTTACTCGCCGGCACTTTGAGTATTGTTACTCGCCGGCACTTTGAGTACTGTTACTCGCCGACACTTTGAGTGCTGTTACTCGCCGGCACTTTGAGTGCTGTTACTCGCCGACACTTTGAGTGCTGTTACTCGCCGACACTTTGAGTGCTGTTACTCGCCGGCACTTTGAGTATTGTTACTCACCGGCACTTTGAGTACTGTTACCTGCCGGCACTTTGAGTACTGTTACCTGCCGGCACTTTGAGTACTTTTACTCGCCGACACTTTGAGTGCTGTTACTCGCCGACACTTTGAGTGCTGTTACTCGCCGGCACTTTGAGTATTGTTACTCACCGGCACTTTGAGTACTGTTACCTGCCGGCACTTTGAGTACTGTTACCTGCCGGCACTTTGAGTGCTGTTACTCGCCGACACTTTGAGTGCTGTTACTCGCCGACACTTTGAGTGCTGTTACTCGCCGACACTTTGAGTGCTGTTACTCGCCGACACTTTGAGTGCTGTTACTCGCCGGCACTTTGAGTGCTGTTACTCGCCGGCACTTTGAGTGCTGTTACTCGCCGACACTTTGAGTGCTGTTACTCGCCGACACTTTGAGTGCTGTTACTCGCCGACACTTTGAGTGCTGTTACTCGCCGACACTTTGAGTGCTGTTACCGCCGGCACTTTGAGTACTGTTACCTGCCGGCACTTTGAGTGCTGTTACTCGCCGGCACTTTGAGTGTTGTTACTCGCCGGCACTTTGAGTGCTGTTACTCGCCGGCACTTTGAGTACTGTTACCTGCCGGCACTTTGAGTACTGTTACTCGCCGACACTTTGAGTGCTGTTACTCGCCGACACTTTGAGTGCTGTTACTCGCCGACACTTTGAGTGCTGTTACTCGCCGACACTTTGAGTGCTGTTACTCGCCGGCACTTTGAGTACTGTTACCCGCCGGCACTTTGAGTATTGTTACCTGCCGGCACTTTGAGTATTGTTACTCGCCGGCACTTTGAGTACTGTTACCTTCCGGCACTTTGAGTACTGTTACTCGCCGGCACTTTGAGTACTGTTACTCGCCGGCACTTTGAGTGCTGTTACTCGCCGGCACTTTGAGTGCTGTTACCCGTCGGCACTTTGAGTGCTGTTACTCGCCGGCACTTTGAGTGCTGTTACTCGCCGACACTTTGAGTGCTGTTACTCGCCGACACTTTGAGTGCTGTTACTCGCCGGCACTTTGAGTATTGTTACTCACCGGCACTTTGAGTACTGTTACCTGCCGGCACTTTGAGTACTGTTACTCGCCGACACTTTGAGTGCTGTTACTCGCCGACACTTTGAGTGCTGTTACCTGCCGGCACTTTGAGTACTGTTACCTGCCGGCACTTTGAGTACTGTTACTCGCCGACACTTTGAGTGCTGTTACTCGCCGACACTTTGAGTGCTGTTACTCGCCGACACTTTGAGTGCTGTTACTCGCCGACACATTGAGTGCTGTTACTCGCCGACACTTTGAGTGCTGTTACCGCCGGCACTTTGAGTACTGTTACTCGCCGACACTTTGAGTGCTGTTACTCGCCGACACTTTGAGTGCTGTTACTCGCCGACACTTTGAGTGCTGTTACTCGCCGACACTTTGAGTGCTGTTACTCGCCGACACTTTGAGTACTGTTACCCGCCGGCACTTTGAGTACTGTTACCCGCCGGCACTTTGAGTATTGTTACCTGCCGGCACTTTGAGTATTGTTACTCGCCGGCACTTTGAGTACTGTTACCTGCCGGCACTTTGAGTACTGTTACTCGCCGGCACTTTGAGTGCTGTTACTCGCCGACACTTTGAGTGCTGTTACCCGCCGGCACTTTGAGTATTGTTACTCACCGGCACTTTGAGTACTGTTACCTGCCGGCACTTTGAGTACTGTTACCTGCCGGCACTTTGAGTACTGTTACTCGCCGGCACTTTGAGTACTGTTACTCGCCGACACTTTGAGTGCTGTTACTCGCCGACACTTTGAGTGCTGTTACTCGCCGACACTTTGAGTGCTGTTACTCGCCGACACTTTGAGTGCTGTTACTCGCCGACACTTTGAGTGCTGTTACTCGCCGACACTTTGAGTGCTGTTACTCGCCGACACTTTGAGTGCTGTTACTCGCCGGCACTTTGAGTACTGTTACCCGCCGGCACTTTGAGTATTGTTACCTGCCGGCACTTTGAGTATTGTTACCTGCCGGCACTTTGAGTACTGTTACCTGCCGGCACTTTGAGTACTGTTACTCGCCGGCACTTTGAGTACTGTTACTCGCCGACACTTTGAGTGCTGTTACTCGCCGACACTTTGAGTGCTGTTACTCGCCGACACTTTGAGTGCTGTTACTCGCCGACACTTTGAGTGCTGTTACTCGCCGACACTTTGAGTGCTGTTACTCGCCGACACTTTGAGTGCTGTTACTCGCCGACTCTTTGAGTGCTGTTACTCGCCGGCACTTTGAGTACTGTTACCCGCCGGCACTTTGAGTATTGTTACCTGCCGGCACTTTGAGTATTGTTACTCGCTGGCACTTTGAGTACTGTTACCTGCCGGCACTTTGAGTACTGTTACTCGCCGGCACTTTGAGTACTGTTACTCGCCGGCACTTTGAGTGCTGTTACTCGCCGGCACTTTGAGTGCTGTTACCCGCCGGCACTTTGAGTGCTGTTACTCGCCGGCACTTTGAGTACTGTTACTCGCCGGCACTTTGAGTGCTGTTACTCGCCGGCACTTTGAGTGCTGTTACTCGCCGACACTTTGAGTGCTGTTACTCGCCGGCACTTTGAGTATTGTTACTCACCGGCACTTTGAGTACTGTTACCTGCCGGCACTTTGAGTACTGTTACCTGCCGGCACTTTGAGTGCTGTTACTCGCCGACACTTTGAGTGCTGTTACTCGCCGACACTTTGAGTGCTGTTACTCGCCGACACTTTGAGTGCTGTTACTCGCCGACACTTTGAGTGCTGTTACTCGCCGGCACTTTGAGTGCTGTTACTCGCCGGCACTTTGAGTGCTGTTACTCGCCGACACTTTGAGTGCTGTTACTCGCCGACACTTTGAGTGCTGTTACTCGCCGACACTTTGAGTGCTGTTACTCGCCGACACTTTGAGTGCTGTTACCGCCGGCACTTTGAGTACTGTTACCTGCCGGCACTTTGAGTGCTGTTACTCGCCGGCACTTTGAGTGTTGTTACTCGCCGGCACTTTGAGTGCTGTTACTCGCCGGCACTTTGAGTACTGTTACCTGCCGGCACTTTGAGTACTGTTACTCGCCGACACTTTGAGTGCTGTTACTCGCCGACACTTTGAGTGCTGTTACTCGCCGACACTTTGAGTACTGTTACCCGCCGGCACTTTGAGTATTGTTACCTGCCGGCACTTTGAGTATTGTTACTCGCCGGCACTTTGAGTACTGTTACCTTCCGGCACTTTGAGTACTGTTACTCGCCGGCACTTTGAGTACTGTTACTCGCCGGCACTTTGAGTGCTGTTACTCGCCGGCACTTTGAGTGCTGTTACCCGTCGGCACTTTGAGTGCTGTTACTCGCCGGCACTTTGAGTGCTGTTACTCGCCGACACTTTGAGTGCTGTTACTCGCCGACACTTTGAGTGCTGTTACTCGCCGGCACTTTGAGTATTGTTACTCACCGGCACTTTGAGTACTGTTACCTGCCGGCACTTTGAGTACTGTTACCTGCCGGCACTTTGAGTACTGTTACTCGCCGACACTTTGAGTGCTGTTACTCGCCGACACTTTGAGTGCTGTTACTCGCCGACACTTTGAGTGCTGTTACTCGCCGACACATTGAGTGCTGTTACTCGCCGACACTTTGAGTGCTGTTACCGCGGCACTTTGAGTACTGTTACTCGCCGACACTTTGAGTGCTGTTACTCGCCGACACTTTGAGTGCTGTTACTCGCCGACACTTTGAGTGCTGTTACTCGCCGACACTTTGAGTGCTGTTACTCGCCGACACTTTGAGTACTGTTACCCGCCGGCACTTTGAGTACTGTTACCCGCCGGCACTTTGAGTATTGTTACCTGCCGGCACTTTGAGTATTGTTACTCGCCGGCACTTTGAGTACTGTTACCTGCCGGCACTTTGAGTACTGTTACTCGCCGACACTTTGAGTGCTGTTACTCGCCGACACTTTGAGTGCTGTTACTCGCCGACACTTTGAGTGCTGTTACTCGCCGACACTTTGAGTGCTGTTACCCGCCGGCACTTTGAGTATTGTTACTCACCGGCACTTTGAGTACTGTTACCTGCCGGCACTTTGAGTACTGTTACCTGCCGGCACTTTGAGTACTGTTACTCGCCGGCACTTTGAGTACTGTTACTCGCCGACACTTTGAGTGCTGTTACTCGCCGACACTTTGAGTGCTGTTACTCGCCGACACTTTGAGTGCTGTTACTCGCCGACACATTGAGTGCTGTTACTCGCCGACACTTTGAGTGCTGTTACCGCCGGCACTTTGAGTACTGTTACCTGCCGGCACTTTGAGTGCTGTTACTCGCCGACACTTTGAGTGCTGTTACTCGCCGACACTTTGAGTGCTGTTACTCGCCGACACTTTGAGTGCTGTTACTCGCCGACACTTTGAGTGCTGTTACTCGCCGGCACTTTGAGTATTGTTACTCACCGGCACTTTGAGTACTGTTACCTGCCGGCACTTTGAGTACTGTTACCTGCCGGCACTTTGAGTACTGTTACTCGCCGACACTTTGAGTGCTGTTACTCGCCGACACTTTGAGTGCTGTTACTCGCCGACACTTTGAGTGCTGTTACTCGCCGACACATTGAGTGCTGTTACTCGCCGACACTTTGAGTGCTGTTACCGCCGGCACTTTGAGTACTGTTACTCGCCGACACTTTGAGTGCTGTTACTCGCCGACACTTTGAGTGCTGTTACTCGCCGACACTTTGAGTGCTGTTACTCGCCGACACTTTGAGTGCTGTTACTCGCCGACACTTTGAGTGCTGTTACTCGCCGACACTTTGAGTACTGTTACCCGCCGGCACTTTGAGTACTGTTACCCGCCGGCACTTTGAGTATTGTTACCTGCCGGCACTTTGAGTATTGTTACTCGCCGGCACTTTGAGTACTGTTACCTGCCGGCACTTTGAGTACTGTTACTCGCCGACACTTTGAGTGCTGTTACTCGCCGACACTTTGAGTGCTGTTACTCGCCGACACTTTGAGTGCTGTTACTCGCCGACACTTTGAGTGCTGTTACCCGCCGGCACTTTGAGTATTGTTACTCACCGGCACTTTGAGTACTGTTACCTGCCGGCACTTTGAGTACTGTTACCTGCCGGCACTTTGAGTACTGTTACTCGCCGGCACTTTGAGTACTGTTACTCGCCGACACTTTGAGTGCTGTTACTCGCCGACACTTTGAGTGCTGTTACTCGCCGACACTTTGAGTGCTGTTACTCGCCGACACATTGAGTGCTGTTACTCGCCGACACTTTGAGTGCTGTTACCGCCGGCACTTTGAGTACTGTTACCTGCCGGCACTTTGAGTGCTGTTACTCGCCGACACTTTGAGTGCTGTTACTCGCCGGCACTTTGAGTGCTGTTACTCGCCGGCACTTTGAGTGCTGTTACTCGCCGGCACTTTGAGTGCTGTTACTCGCCGGCACTTTGAGTACTGTTACCTGCCGGCACTTTGAGTACTGTTACTCGCCGACACTTTGAGTGCTGTTACTCGCCGACACTTTGAGTGCTGTTACTCGCCGACACTTTGAGTGCTGTTACTCGCCGACACTTTGAGTGCTGTTACTCGCCGACACTTTGAGTGCTGTTACTCGCCGACACATTGAGTGCTGTTACTCGCCGACACTTTGAGTGCTGTTACCGCCGGCACTTTGAGTACTGTTACCTGCCGGCACTTTGAGTACTGTTACTCGCCGACACTTTGAGTGCTGTTACTCGCCGACACTTTGAGTGCTGTTACCTGCCGGCACTTTGAGTACTGTTACCTGCCGGCACTTTGAGTGCTGTTACCCGCCGGCACTTTGAGTGCTGTTACCTGCCGGCACTTTGAGTACTGTTACCTGCCGGCACTTTGAGTGCTGTTACCCGCCGGCACTTTGAGTGCTGTTACCTGCCGGCACTTTGAGTACTGTTACTCGCCGACACTTTGAGTACTGTTACTCGCCGACACTTTGAGTACTGTTACACAGGCTACTGGGTATTGGAAGCGCCAGGGTCTGTAGGGTTGGACTGGGGGGCGGGACACCAGGAAAAAAACAGTTGCCCCAGCCCTTGTGGCCCCACCAGCCCAGGTCTGCCCCCTGCTGCTTTGAACTTGTACCTAATAGAATAGATGCAACGCGATGTGCGGGGAGGAGGGGTGCAGGCATGTGTGGGGGGCTTGCCGGCTGTAAGTGCAGGAATAGGGTGCACAAATGGGGTTGGGGCCCTTGGGGTGGCAGCCCCAGTGGGCCCCAGACACCCCAGTCCAACCCTGCTGAACAGAGATGCCCCCCCCAATGGGGCATATGAAGGTGGGGAACAGGGTGCCACGCAGTGGTGGGGGTAAGCGTTCAAGGACTAGGGGTTGGCAGGTAGACAGAAGAAATACCTGCCTAGCGCCTCCCCACCATTGAGTTATGTGAGTTATGTGATGGGGGCTCATGATGCAAATTGTTCCCCTTAACTCTCTCCAGGGTCGGACTGGGCCACTGGGACACCTGGAGACAACCCGGTAGGCCCGAGTCCTAGTGGCCCCCGGCAGCCCAGACCTGATCCCTGTTGTCGCTTCCCCAGCCCCCGATGTCCACTTACACGTGCTCAGGGGAGGATGTCGGGAAGGTGGGTACGGGTGATGTGGCTGGAGGGGGCACCTTGGGGGGTGCGGGGCCACCAGTCCGACCCTGACTCTCTCACAGCAAATGAGCCCCACGGTGAATATGGAGACAAAAGGGTCTCAAAGCGAGATCCCCCCGTTTAGGGCATTATGAGCAGAACAGAGAGGGGTCTCCTTTGGGGCAATATTAGCTCATTTGTGTTTATTAGAGATGAGCGAATGTTTTCGCCAGACATGGATTTGTGACATATTTCAGCATCAATTAATTTTTTCGCAAAACTGAGGCAAAAACTTGCCAAAAAAACTCGCGCATGTAAAAAAAGTTGCGCAGTAGGAGTGAGAAAAACCACCCACTGACTTTAATGCATTTGGAGTAAGAAAAAAAGTTGCGCAGTAGCAGCAAAAAAACACCTATTGACTTCAAAGCATTTCACCAATTTTTTTAGCAGTTTCATGAAACGGGACAAAGCTCCTCCCCCCAACAACAGACTCCTCCCATCTATCCGACAGACAAGCATTAGCTCATAGACTTGCGCAGAAACTAATTATCTAGTTAAAATACCTAAATGCTTAATTTTATGAAAATTGTTCTAATAACATTGATGGGAAGGAAGTGAAGGGGATTAAGTAGTTAATTCATGTCATTAGCCTTGGGTTTAATTGTTGTTTCTTATATATAAACTTGTTATTTCAAAGGCAGAAGGGTGCGGGTAATTATCATGGCGTTTGCCTCAGGTAAATCACAGCAGCCCTATAATTAAAGGGGATGTTCAGCTTTGAGTTAACGTTTAGTTTGATGGAGAGAGTGATATTCTGAGGCAAATTTGCAGTTGGTCTTCATTTTTTATTTTTTGTAGTTTTTTAGTTATTTGATTTTAAGTTCAGCAGCTCTCCTGTTTGGAGTTTCAGCAGCTATTTGGTTGCTAGGGTCCAAGTTACCTGAGCAACCAGTGAGTAGTTTGGATGAGAGACTGTATGAATAGGGGAGGGGCTGAATAGAAAAGGATCTGAAAACTCTCCCCCTGAAACCCGTCGCGGTCGCGTAGATCCCAGTGGCAGAGATCTCTTCCCTTCCCTGGAAAAGTTTTCTCTGCTTTTAACTGTTTGATTTTTTTGGAATTTTGATGCAATAATTCGAAAAAGTCAAGGTTATTGTGCAACAACTTTTCAATTGGTCTTCATTATTTATTTTTAATAGTTTATAAATTATTTGTTTATAGATTATTATTCTTCTGATTATTTCCAGCTTTCAAATGGGGGTCACTGACCCCGGCAACCAAAACCTATTGCTCTGTGAGGCTCCAGTTTTATTGTTATTGGTACTTTTTATTACTTATTTTTCTATTCAGCCCCTATTCTATTCTATTCTATTCTATTCCTGTGTCTCATTCAAACCACTCCCTTGTTGCTAAGGTCATTTGGACCCTAGCAACCTGAGAGCTGCTGAAATGCCAAACTGGAGAGCTGCTGAACAAAAAGTGAAATAAGTAAAAAACAAAAAAAAATTAAAAATGAAGACCAACTGCATATTGTCAGAGAATATTACACTCTACATTATACTAAAAGTATGTCTACAAAAAATAATTTAAACATTAAACCCAATAGGGCTGTTCTGCCCCCAGTAAGGGGTAATTATATCTTAGTTGGGATCAAGTACAGGTACTGTTTTATTATTACAGAGAAAAGGGAATCATTTAACCATGAAATAAACCCAATAGGGCTGTTCTGCCCCCAATAAGGGGTAATTATATCTTAGTTGGGATCAAGTACAGGTACTGTTTTATTATTACAGAGAAAAGGGAATCATTTAACCATTAAATAAACCCAATAGGGCTGTTCTGCCCCAATAAGGGGTAATTATATCTTAGTTGGGATCAAGTACAGGTACTGTTTTATTATTACAGAGAAAAGGGAATCATTTAACCATTAAATAAACCCAATAAGGCTGTTCTGCCCCCAATAAGGGGTAATTATATCTTAGTTGGGATCAAGTACAGGTACTGTTTTATTATTACAGAGAAAAGGGAATCATTTAACCATTAAATAAACCCAATAGGGCTGTTCTGCCCCAATAAGGGGTAATTATATCTTAGTTGGGATCAAGTACAGGTACTGTTTTATTATTACAGAGAAAAAGAAAATCAATTTTAAAATTCTGAATTATTTTATTAAAATTGAGTCTACGGAAATTGGACTTTCCGTAATTCTGAACTTTCTGGATAAGGGGTTTCCGGATAAGGGATCCCATACCTGTACTGTGAAATATGGAGATCTGCTTCTGATTGTGCATTACAAGATATTTCTATTTATATGAAACGACAGTTTCCCAGTACTTGCTCCATAGTGTGAATCATTCAGTTTCCGCATCATGTGGTTGGAACCGCAACCAACGGATCCCCGAGGTAGGAACAACACACAAAGTTATATAAATTTAGTAACTCGAACATTATCAAAACAGGAAACATTTCAAGAAACAAAAGTTTATTCAGAAAAAAAAACCCTTCCAGTTTCATAGGTTTCCACTCAAATAGGTCGATGGAGAGAAATAAAATGGACATGATGGTGTCTGCGCCTCAGTGTCTGGTCTGTGGGGCTGGGCTCCTTCTTTAATGCAAATGCTTTTTGGGGGGCACTTCGGCCTGGGCTGCGGGATACACTAGGCCGGAGCTGCGGGATACACTAGGCCTGAGCTGCGGGATACACTAGGCCTGAGCTGCGGGATACACTAGGCCGGAGCTGCGGGATACACTAGGCCTGAGCTGCGGGATACACTAGGCCGGAGCTGCGGGATACACTAGGCCGGAGCTGCGGGATACACTAGGCCTGAGCTGCGGGATACACTAGGCCGGAGCTGCGGGATACACTAGGCCGGAGCTGCGGGATACACTAGGCCGGAGCTGCGGGATACACTAGGCCGGAGCTGCGGGATACACTAGGCCTGAGCTGCGGGATACACTAGGCCGGAGCTGCGGGATACACTAGGCCTGAGCTGCGGGATACACTAGGCCTGGGCTGCGGGATACACTAGGCCTGAGCTGCGGGATACACTAGGCCTGAGCTGCGGGATACACTAGGCCTGAGCTGCGGGATACACTAGGCCTGAGCTGCGGGATACACTAGGCCGGAGCTGCGGGATTCACTAGGCCTGAGCTGCGGGATACACTAGGCCTGAGCTGCGGGATACACTAGGCCTGAGCTGCGGGATACACTAGGCCGGAGCTGCGGGATACACTAGGCCTGAGCTGCGGGATACACTAGGCCTGAGCTGCGGGATACACTAGGTCGGAGCTGCGGGATACACTAGGCCTGAGCTGCGGGATACACTAGGCCTGAGCTGCGGGATACACTAGGCCTGAGCTGAGAGATACAGTAGGCCTGAGCTGCGGGATACACTAGGCCGGAGCTGCGGGATACACTAGGCCTGAGCTGCGGGATACACTAGGCCTGAGCTGCGGGATACACTAGGCCTGAGCTGCGGGATACACTAGGCCTGAGCTGCGGGATACACTAGGCCTGAGCTGCGGGATACACTAGGCCTGAGCTGCGGGATACACTAGGCCGGAGCTGCGGGATACACTAGGCCTGAGCTGCGGGATACACTAGGCCTGAGCTGCGGGATACACTAGGCCTGAGCTGCGAGATACACTAGGCCTGAGCTGCGGGATACACTAGGCCTGAGCTGCGGGATACACTAGGCCTGAGCTGCGGGATACACTAGGCCGGAGCTGCGGGATACACTAGGCCTGAGCTGCGGGATACACTAGGCCTGAGCTGCGGGATACACTAGGCCTGAGCTGCGGGATACACTAGGCCTGAGCTGCGGGATACACTAGGCCTGAGCTGCGGGATACACTAGGCCGGAGCTGCGGGATACACTAGGCCGGAGCTGCGGGATACACTAGGCCGGAGCTGCGGGATACACTAGGCCTGAGCTGCGAGATACACTAGGCCGGAGCTGCGGGATACACTAGGCCTGAGCTGCGGGATACACTAGGCCGGAGCTGCGGGATACACTAGGCCGGAGCTGCAGGACCTAACCCTAATACACTGACTTTCATTGCAGCCCAAACACAGGAACCATGCTGACTGCTCTCTGATTAAAACCATCACTTGTATGTGTGAACCAATAATTCTTCAAATGAGGAATAAAGTATAAATACTTGCTTTGAAAAGGGAATTGTTATTTAAAATAAAGATATGAAATCAGCAACTAATCCAGCGATGAGTAATGTATCTGCCCCCCCAGCCTGGGGCAATGCCCCTCCTTAGCCACACCCCTGAGAGACAAATTTCCTAGAAACTGCCCTGAGTGAGGCGGGGCACTTGGGGGGGGGAATCGTTACGACTTTGGCAACTCACATGGTAGTAGTGATATTGTGGGAGAGACTTGGGCAGCCGTACGGCTTGGCCGGGGGATAACTGGCTCGAGGCCGGACGTTGGGAAGTACAAGATGATTACTTTGGCATTATAACATTAATATCATATTTAGCAATAAAGAAAGGCACTTAGAAAGCCATAACCATAGGAATTCTTTACTATAACAGACTTACATGGCAGAGCTGCTGTGGGAGCAGAGTGGCCCCAAATCCCAACCCTGCCTGGGGCCCCTATTAGCTTTAGTCTTGGTCTGACTGTACCTTATATAACCAGAGGGCAGGCTGTTGCAGCAAACCAATGACAGGTCTCTATTATATATTATAATTATATAGCAGCAACTTAAACTGGTTCTATGACTTGGGCATTGGGTTCCCAAACATTTGCACCCCGGTGATTGACCAACATGTAAAAGCATTTTGCTCCATGACTACTGACGGTACAAATTTGTACATGGGCAGTAACCCGTAGCAACTATCAGTAATTAGCCTTTTTAGCCAGCTGCCGGAAAGACAGTGGAAGCCAGCATCTGATTGGTTGCCCATGTACAGATTTGCCCATTAGACCTCACCTAGCAAGTGCAGAGCTGGACCATGTATTATTGCCCCAGGCTAATACTTCTCGGCCCACCAATCTGCCAACATGCCGGCACCCAGAACCCCCCTACCCATTGCCGATGCCAGATTTTTCTCCCCCCAATTCACCCACTTGCTTACTCATTTCTTCTCCCCAACATTTGGTCTTCAAATACACCCCAAGTTTGGCCAAAGGAATTTTGCATTTATATCTGCGTGTGTCTGTTTTTATTATTGTTATTATTAATAACATTTATTTATAAAGCGCCAACATATCCCGCAGCGCTGTACAATAAGTGGGTTTCATACATTGGACATACAGAGTAACATATAAAGCAACCAATAACCGATACAAGAGGTGAAGGGAGCCCTGCCCAAAAGAGCTTACACTCTACAAGGAGTAACATATAAAGCAATCAATAACCGATACAGGAGGGGAAGGGAGCCCTGCCCAAAAGAGCTTACACTCTACAAGGAGTAACATATAAAGCAACCAATAACCGATACAGGAGGGGAAGGGAGCCCTGCCCAAAAGAGCTTACACTCTACAAGGAGTAACATATAAAGCAATCAGTAACCGATACAAGAGGGGAAGGGAGCCCTGCCCAAAAGAGCTTACACTCTACAAGGAGTAACATATAAAGCAATCAGTAACCGATACAAGAGGGGAAGAGAGCCCTGCCCAAAAGAGCTTACACTCTACAAGGAGTAACATATAAAGCAATCAGTAACCGATACAAGAGGGGAAGAGAGCCCTGCCCAAAAGAGCTTACACTCTACAAGGAGTAACATATAAAGCAACCAGTAACTGATACAGGAGGGGAAGGGAGCCCTGCCCAAAAGAGCTTACACTCTACAAGGAGTAACATATAAAGCAACCAGTAACCGATACAGGAGGGGAAGGGAGCCCTGCCCAAAAGAGCTTACACTCTACAAGGAGTAACATATAAAGCAATCAGTAACCGATACAAGAGGGGAAGGGAGCCCTGTCCAAAAGAGCTTACACTCTACAAGGAGTAACATATAAAGCAACCAATAACCGATACAAGAGGGGAAGGGAGCCCTGCCCAAAAGAGCTTACACTCTACAAGGAGTAACATATAAAGCAACCAGTAACCGATACAGGAGGGGAAGGGAGCCCTGCCCAAAAGAGCTTACACTCTACAAGGAGTAACATATAAAGCAACCAATAACCGATACAGGAGGGGAAGGGAGCCCTGCCCAAAAGAGCTTACACTCTACAAGGAGTAACATATAAAGCAACCAGTAACCGATACAGGAGGGGAAGAGAGCCCTGCCCAAAAGAGCTTACACTCTACAAGGAGTAACATATAAAGCAATCAGTAACCGATACAGGAGGGGAAGAGAGCCCTGCCCAAAAGAGCTTACACTCTACAAGGAGTAACATATCAAGCAACCAATAACCGATACAAGAGGGGAAGGGAGCCCTGCCCAAAAGAGCTTACACTCTACAAGGAGTAACATATAAAGCAATCAGTAACCGATACAAGAGGGGAAGGGAGCCCTGCCCAAAAGAGCTTACACTCTACAAGGAGTAACATATAAAGCAACCAATAACCGATACAAGAGGGGAAGAGAGCCCTGCCCAAAAGAGCTTACACTCTACAAGGAGTAACATATAAAGCAACCAGTAACCGATACAGGAGGGGAAGGGAGCCCTGCCCAAAAGAGCTTACACTCTACAAGGAGTAACATATAAAGCAATCAGTAACCGATACAGGAGGGGAAGGGAGCCCTGCCCAAAAGAGCTTACAATCTACATTGAATACCAGTATATAAGCAGCCAATGGCGTATGTGGAAATTAGTATAAGGGAATGCCCCCCCCCCCCGGGTGTTTGAGTTTTGTAGTCAGTACAAACTTGTGCCCAGCTGCTTCCCAAATACCCCTGAGTTATAGTGGGGCCTTTGTGCCCTGGTACCTGCTTATACTGCGCCAGCCTGTTGTGCCCGGTTATAGTGAGTTACGTGTGGGCACAATGGGATATTCTCAGCTCTGCAATTGCATTTCCTGCGTAGATAAATAAATAAAACCATAAATCTACCTGGTAACCCGGCAGGGCTAAATCCTTAGTAACGGTTCATGTTACAGAGAATGGTGCCAGTTTGCTTTGAAATGGGATCTATGGAGTTTTTAAAGTATAAACGCTGCCTGGGAATAAAAGAATAACTCGATGGGGCCCCATTCCTGTGTCACTGGGTTCCAGTTGTTGGACATCAGCAAAGGTCCTTGCTGGGAAAGTCAACGAGTCCGACCCTGTCCCTGTTACAGGGGCCAAAGAAAATATAGGTCCGTTCAGGCCTGGATTGGGATACAAAATAGGCCCTGGCATCCCAAGTACCCAGAGGCCCAAACAGCCCCCCCAGCTATGAGGTATATATTTATAACCTCTAGGATTAGCTACTGTTGTACTGAGGGCGATGAAAAACATTCCACTGGAGAACTTATTGATACTATAGATCAGGGGTCCCCAACCTTTATTACTCGTGAGCCACAGTCAAATGGAAAAAGACTTGGGGAGCAACACAAGCACCATAAACGTTCATGGAGGAGCCAAATAAGGGCTGTGATTGGCTATTAGGCAGCCTCTATGCACCCTATCAGCTTACAGGGGCTTTATTTGGTAGGAAATCTTGTTTTTATTCAACCAAAACTTGCCCCCAAGTCAGGAATTCAAAAATAACTCCCTGGTTTGGGGGCACTGAGAGCAACACCCAAGGGGTTGGGGAGCAACATGTTCCCCCGAGTCACTGGTTGGGGATCACTGGTATAGATAATACTATATTTAAATAAGAATATAGCAAATAGGGTGGCTAAGTCTCCCTTAACATTCATTATTCTACATCTATTGTTGCCCTAGAAGGCCTCGGTATATGTATATGGCACCTCTCACTCATTTACTGACCACACAATTGCCTATTGCGTATTGTACGCGGATGTGATCACCTGATATCTCAAACCCAATAACAATCCTTCAGCTCAAGCAGAGTCTGGTTGTATTGGTCAGACAATGGGCTGCTAATTGGGTTGAAAACCAAAAAGAATTGTTTGGACCCGATGGCAGGGATAAGGTTATGCATATGGGTTATGGGTATAATTGGGATAGATTTGGTCTGTGCTGTGTGGATCTTCCTTTTGTCTTTCGGATATTCATGGGAGATAGCGCTTAGTACAAGTTGCCCCAAGTTCTGGTCCGATTGCCATCTTGGAGTCAGGAAGGAATTTTTTTCCCTCTGGGGCAAATTAGAGAGGCTTCAGATGGGGTTTTTGCCTTCCTCTGGGCCAACTGGCAGTTAGGCAGGTTATATATAGGCATTATGGTTGAACTTGATGGTTGTGTGTCTTTTTTCAACCCAACTTATTATGTTACTATGTAGTGCTAATTTGTTAAAACTCACTGGGGGCCACAAACTTGCACCCAAGATTAGTAGAGCATTCTGGGAAAGAACAGGCTTTACCATGGAATATCAATAAAGCTGATTTTCTTTGAAATCTAAAATGACTGCAGCCTTATATACCTCTATACAGACCCCAATGCACTCTGCAACCCTTGCCCTTAGTTTAGTGCCCTCTACAGGTCATGGCAAAATTGCAGCCTTTTCCCAGATTTTGACACTTTTTTCACCCAATGCTGGTTTAGACGCCATTTTGAACAAATATTTTTCAGCTTGTGCCCCAGTGATGCATTGTGGGCCGTAGAGACGGAGTTTCTTCTCCTCCCTATGGCAAGAATATGTTGGATAATTCTGTGGTTCCCTTCAGTTTCTTGCTATCTGATCTGCCAGTTCTGCCGAGTGAAACGCTCGCTTCATGGTTTGATGGTCTCTCTGAGCCGACGGCAGATCATATTTTCGCTTGTGGTTTCCTGAGCTCCGCGCAGAAACATCTGAAGGCCTCGCATTTCTACCTCCAATCCTCTCCTACCTTCATTCAGTGTGGGAAATCTATATACACTGCCTTCTATTATTAGTGTGAATCTGGGGGCACCCCGCTCTCTAGCTATAAGGCACATTTCAGCATTACATTTTCCACTGATATAAATCTCTGAGAAAGCTCCGCAACGTTATGTTATACTTTGATTTTTGAGTGGGGGACTCGAAACTGTAACATTCCTACCCAAAAATACACTGAAACTCACACTAAAAGGTATAGATATACAGTACATAGAGGCTTTAAAAGGGACCCTGTAAATGGAAACATAGTGGCACAGATCCTATCTGATCCCCCCCCATTGTAAGCAGCAGTCCTGCCCTGCTTTATGGCTGAGATTCTAGCTATCTGTATAACAGAGCATTCTGTCACAGTGGCACAGATCCTATCTGATCCCCCCATTGTAAGCAGCAGTCCTGCCCTGCTTTATGGCTGAGATTCTAGCTATCTGTATAACAGAGCATTCTGTCACAGTGGCACAGATCCTATCTGATCCCCCCATTGTAAGCAGCAGTCCTGCCCTGCTTTATGGCTGAGATTCTAGCTATCTGTATAACAGAGCATTCTGTCACAGTGGCACAGATCCTATCTGATCCCCCCATTGTAAGCAGCAGTCCTGCCCTGCTTTATGGCTGAGATTCTAGCTATCTGTATAACAGAGCATTCTGTCACAGTGGCACAGATTCTATCTGATCCCCCCATTGTAAGCAGCAGTCCTGCCCTGCTTTATGGCTGAGATTCTAGCTATCTGTATAACAGAGCATTCTGTCACAGTGGCACAGATCCTATCTGATCCCCCCATTGTAAGCAGCAGTCCTGTCCTGCTTTATGGCTGAGATTCTAGCTATCTGTATAACAGAGCATTCTGTCACAGTGGCACAGATCCTATCTGATCCCCCCCATTGTAAGCAGCAGTCCTGCCCTGCTTTATGGCTGAGATTCTAGCTATCTGTATAACAGAGCATTCTGTCACAGTGGCACAGATCCTATCTGATCCCCCCCATTGTAAGCAGCAGTCCTGCCCTGCTTTATGGCTGAGATTCTAGCTATCTGTATAACAGAGCATTCTGTCACAGTGGCACAGATCCTATCTGATCCCCCCATTGTAAGCAGCAGTCCTGCCCTGCTTTATGGCTGAGATTCTAGCTATCTGTATAACAGAGCATTCTGTCACAGTGGCACAGATCCTATCTGATCCCCCCATTGTAAGCAGCAGTCCTGCCCTGCTTTATGGCTGAGATTCTAGCTATCTGTATAACAGAGCATTCTGTCACAGTGGCACAGATCCTATCTGATCCCCCCATTGTAAGCAGCAGTCCTGCCCTGCTTTATGGCTGAGATTCACCTTCCTTTCTCTTAATTCCCCTTTAGCTGTGTGTTGGATGCTGGAAGCCCACTATGGATGTGTATGTATGAATAGCTTTATTTCTAAAGTTATAAATACATCCCTAATTCATATACTGAGATTATTCCTCCCAAAACAACCTCACATTTTAAATGTTGTCAAAATTGTTTTGTCCTTTTGAAGTTAAGTTGCTGTTTCAGATATCTGTGCTTTTTTGGTGAATATCATTATTCTTGCAAGAAACCAGACGATTACAGGTCTCAGCTCTTGTAATTTGTTTTCCCTACCTGTTTACTTTGGAAATCTAAATCCCCCCCCCCCGCCTCTAATGTCTCTTCAGTCGTTGCTATTGTTGTCCAATTCCTTGTAATTCTGCTGGTGAGTAGATTGATTTGTGCTTCCCTTGTCTCTGAGTATCGATAAATAATTACAGAAACCATCACCTAAAGAGACTCAATGAGAATGTGTTGCACAACTTCATTGTTTAGTAACTGGCGGGCAAAGTGGCCAATTAGTGTTGTAACAATAGGGGCAGCAGACATGATGGCTGCTGGGGTACCTGGGGGAGAAGGGGCCCAACTGGTTAGGGTTTCTGCTCTTATTTGCTTTTAAAAAAGATAAAGAAATATGTGATAACTGTTTTCACAGTCATGTTGATCTACCCCCATAACTTGCACAGCAAATAAGCACTTACTGGTCTTCATGAAAAGCCCCCTTAGCCCATAACAAGGTTACAGATATATAGAAACATTGGGGTAACAGTCACCCCGCTATAGTTCCAGGGGTACCCAGGGCACAAATAAGCACTCACCCCAAATCCCCCCCCCTCACTGGCCTTCAGGCTGGGCCCCCTTAGCCCATAACAAGGTTACAGATATATAGAAACATTGGGGTAACAGTCACCCCGCTATAGTTCCAGGGGTACCCAGGGCACAAATAAGCACTCACCCCAAATCCCCCCTAACTGGCCTTCAGGCTGGGCCCCCTTAGCCCATAACAAGGTTACAGATATATAGAAACATTGGGGTAACAGTCACCCTGCTATAGTTCCAGGGGTACCCAGGGCACAAATAAGCACTCACCCCAAATCCCCCCCTAACTGGCCTTCAGGCTGGGCCCCCTTAGCCCATAACAAGGTTACAGATATATAGAAACATTGGGGTAACAGTCACCCCGCTATAGTTCCAGGGGTACCCAGGGCACAAATAAGCACTCACCCCAAATTCCCCCCTAACTGGCCTTCAGGCTGGGCCCCCTTAGCCCATAACAAGGTAAAGATATATAGAAACATTGGGGTAACAGTCACCCCGCTATAGTTCCAGGGGTACCCAGGGCACAAATAAGCACTCACCCCAAATTCCCCCCTAACTGGCCTTCAGGCTGGGCCCCCTTAGCCCATAACAAGGTAAAGATATATAGAAACATTGGGGTAACAGTCACCCCGCTATAGTTCCAGGGGTACCCAGGGCACAAATAAGCACTCACCCCAAATCCCCCCTATCTGGCCTTCAGGCTGGGCCCCCTTAGCCCATAACAAGGTTACAGATATATAGAAACATTGGGGTAACAGTCACCCTGCTATAGTTCCAGGGGTACCCAGGGCACAAATAAGCACTCACCCCAAATCCCCCCCTAACTGGCCTTCAGGCTGGGCCCCCTTAGCCCATAACAAGGTTACAGACATATACTAAATATATTATTTATTAGCATCAATAACGGATGTAAAAATGACCAAACTCACTACAACCTATAGAGATAAACACATCTCTCTCACATTCAAAGGGTTACAAAAAAAAGGGTATATGAGCCTGAGAGGTAATTATTTGTACAATTTAATTACTACAATCAACAAGGCTCAATGGGCTGAAGGTCACAGGTTGGTCCCTGAGTTGAATAACAAGGAGAGGTGAAAACTTTGCACAGCATCAATCTGATTGGTCTCTGGATGGGAATCCCATTAAAGGGGTTGGTCACTTTAAATTAACTGTTAGTATGATGTAGAGAGGGATATTCTGAGACAATTTGCAATTGTTCTTCATTTTTTGTTATTTGTGGTTTTTGAATTATTTGGCTTTTTGTTCAGCAGCTCTCCAGTTTGGAATTTCAGCAGCTATTTGGTTGCTAGGGTCCAATTTAACCTAGCAACCAGGCAGTGTTTTTTTAAGAGAGACAGGAATATGAATAGAGAAGGGCCTAAATAGAAATATAAGTAATAACAATAAAACTGGAGCCTCACAGAGCAATAGGGTTTGGCTGCCGGGGTCAGTGACCCCCATTTGAAAGCTGGAAAGAGTCAGAAGACAAAGGCAAATAATAAAAAAATGAAAAATAAAGACCAAATGAAAACTTGCTAGGAGTAGGACATTCTATAATATAGTTAACCCCGTTTTAAAGAAAATGAAGGATTTTGAATGCAATTGATATGGATTTGTTTCCAATAAATCACTGCCGGAAAGTTCTATCCAGACCCTCCCCTATTCATATTCCAGTTCTCATTGCAACTCTACCATAGCAAGTGCCTGTTGCTAAGGTAATTCAGACCCTAGCAACCAGATAACAGCTAAAATGCCAAACTGCAGAGTTGCTGAACAAATAACAAAATAATTAATAACCCTGTGTGTGCTGGATTTACTTGGAAGGGTTGGACTTGATAGTCTCTGGTCTTTTTTCAACCCTATGTAACTATGTAACCCACAAATAATAAAACTGTCTTAGAATATTACTCTATATCATATTAAAAGTTAACTCAAAGGTGAACAACCCCTTTAATGGGTAAAATAAACTATACCCTACTGCTAACACATCCTTCATGTAGGTGGGAACGGCCACGGGTGCTCAGAGAAGGAAACTGCAATCAAAGACATTAGTGAGCTAGCGCCTCCTAGTGGCAGTATTATCATGCAGAATGGCCCTTATCCCAGAGAAGCATAGGGGTCTATGGGGGGTCCCTTGCCTCATTGGGGCCATAATCAGTAGTTCTGCCTGTTAATTCCATCAGTGGCAGTGGGTGGGAATAAATAAAATAAATGTTTTTCCAGTTTTAGCCCCTCCATGCACATTCCTACTAATAGCACCATGCACCCAGGGCCCTGATGGGCCCCCGCAACTGCTCCATTACATCTCTAATAGGGCTGCCTTCCAGCAGAGGAACTGAATATTATACAGCAGGAAATACAGAAAAAGGTTTGTGCTGAAATAGAGATGAGGTCCGGGCTTGCCGGTCTGTACAAACAGTGTTGGGAAAGATAAGATAATGTCAGCATTCCCACCTGTCTGCAGCCCTGAACTCTGCCTTATATCATTCTTTATTTATATATAGAGCTTTACAGGCATTACATATCATTCCCATCAGCCCCTGCCCCAGTGAGCTTACAATCTAAGGTCCCTATCACATTCCCATCAGTCCCTGCCCCAGTGAGCTTACAATCTAAGGTCCCTATCACATTCCCATCAGTCCCTGCCCCAGTGAGCTTACAATCTAAGGTCCCTATCACATTCCCTGCCCCAGTGAGCTTACAATCTAAGGTCCCTATCCCATTCCCATCAGTCCCTGCCCCAGTGAGCTTACAATCTAAGGTCCCTATCCCATTCTCATCAGTCCCTGCCCCAGTGGAGCTTACAATCTAAGGTCCCTATCACATTCCCATCAGTCCCTGCCCCAGTGAGCTTACAATCTAAGGTCCCTATCTCATTCCCATCAGTTCCTGCCCCAGTGAGCTTACAATCTAAGGTCCCTATCACATTCCCATCAGTCCCTGCCCCAGTGGAGCTTACAATCTAAGGTCCCTATCACATTCCCATCAGTCCCTGCCCCAGTGAGCTTACAATCTAAGGTCCCTATCTCATTCCCATCAGTTCCTGCCCCAGTGAGCTTACAATCTAAGGTCCCTATCACATTCCCATCAGTCCCTGCCCCAGTGGAGCTTACAATCTAAGGTCCCTATCACATTCCCATCAGTCCCTGCCCCAGTGAGCTTACAATCTAAGGTCCCTATCACATTCCCATCAGTCCCTGCCCCAGTGGAGCTTACAATCTAAGGTCCCTATCACATTCCCATCAGTCCCTGCCCCAGTGGAGCTTACAATCTAAGGTCCCTATCACATTCCCATCAGTCCCTGCCCCAGTGGAGCTTACAATCTAAGGTCCCTATCACATTCCCATCAGTCCCTGCCCCAGTGAGCTTACAATCTAAGGTCCCTATCACATTCCAAATCAGTCCCTGCCCCAGTGGAGCTTACAATCTAAGGTCCCTATCACATTCCCATCAGTCCCTGCCCCAGTGGAGCTTACAATCTAAGGTCCCTATCACATTCCCATCAGTCCCTGCCCCAGTGAGCTTACAATCTAAAGCCCCTATCACATTGCCATCAGCCCCTGCCCCAGTGAGCTTACAATCTAAGGTCCCTATCACATTCCCATCAGCCCCTGCCCCAGTGGAGCTTACAATCTAAGGTCCCTATCCCATTCCCATCAGTCCCTGCCCCAGTGGAGCTTACAATCTAAGGTCCCTATCACATTCCCATCAGTCCCTGCCCCAGTGAGTTTACAATCTAAGGTCCCTATCACATTCCCTCAGTCCCTGCCCCAGTGAGCTTACAATCTAAGGTCTTTATCCCAGTGGAAAGCCACGGAGAACATACACGTGCCCTGGGGATAGTGCTCCCATTGGAACTGAACCAGGACCCCAGAGCTGGGCTTCGTCACTTGCCGTCAATGTTCTGCTCCAAACTCCTGCAGTTTAAAAGGCCGCGTTGATGAAGAAGAACATAACTGAGCTGTTAATTAATATCACATTATGTTTACTGAGCGGATCCCCAATAACATTCCCAAGGCAGTGAAGCTGGAGAGAAGCCGACTGTGAGCAGAAATCCCATAGGAATGTTTCCAACGTTGCAGGAAGATCCCTCTGTATTCCCTAACGATGCGATAGAGACGGAATATCCTTGTTGGGATTTGTCTCTCTGGGGGCTGTGTGTATTAATAGGGGTGGCTGTTTGGGTCATAGCCTGCACCCCAAAATACACATTATAAATCAGTTTAGAGTGAATATACATTAGACATATAATAGATTCTGAAAGAGAGAAGGAGGATGATGAAATCTAATGGAAATGCTAAAAAAGGGGGCAAAAAGCAGAGCCGATTCTGGGCCCCAAGTTGCCTTCCCAATCTGGGGCCCAGAAATACCCCTGATTTTGGCCCCCTTTTTAGATTTTCTATCAGATTTCATTGTGCCAAAGGCCCCAGAGTATTTTGGGAGGTACAGACTGTGACTCTATTAATTATTGTAACGTTTCTGTAGCAAACACCCCAGTTGTTTGGTGTTTCTGTTCCTTTAAGATCTACCCCCCCCCCACCAGTGACATAACTGATTGACCCTGTGTGAGGGTAAAAGTTTGGTTTAATAAGCAAAAAGCACGGATCTGCTTTAAACCTGCTTGAAAGGTAACAATATTCTACTTTGAATACATAACAAATACATTTTAGGGTTAAGTTGTCCTTTACTGTGTGAAGGCCAGTTATAATCTCATTGTTTTCTTGGGAGGGAAAGCCAAAAGCATGAATTAAACTCATAGTAAAATATGGGAGAATGTGATGATTGGGCTCACGTACCAGTTGAGTCATTATCAGGATGTTGCGCAGATTCACCGTGCCGACCCCGGTCCCATAGTGAGTCAGTTCTGTATCATAGAATCCTGCAGCAGTGCTGGCATCAAGCCCACGGGCACTACGTGGCCAATAGCATGGGGACTCCTGGCTGCCCAACGTCTCCAAGGGGAGAAAATATGCCCCAGATATTGGTCAGGTAGACCTGTTGGAGGAGTCCCAAGCCGGACTTGGATTTCTTACTATTGAGTGCTATTCTGATACCTACTGGGAGCTGCTATCTTGCTCCCTTCTCATTGGTCTGCTGATCGGCTGCTGGGGGTGAGGGGGGCGATATCACTCCAACTTGCAGCGCAGCAGTAAAGTGTGCCTGAGTCTGAGCTTTCAGCCAGCGCTACACATTAGAACTGCTTTCAGCTAACCTATTGTTTCTCCTACTCCCATGTAACTGGGGGAGTCCCAAGCCGGACTTGGATTTCTTACTATTGAGTGCTATTCTGATACCTACTGGGAGCTGCTATCTTGCTCCCTTCCCATTGTTCTGCTGATCGGCTGCTGGGGGTGAGGGGGGGGGGATATCACTCCAACTTGCAGCGCAGCAGTAAAGTGTGACTGAGTCTGAGCTTTCAGCCAGCGCTACACATTAGAACTGCTTTCAGCTAACCTATTGTTTCTCCTACTCCCATGTAACTGGAGGAGTCCCAAGCCGGACTTGGATTTCTTACTATTGAGTGCTATTCTGATACCTACTGGGAGCTGCTATCTTGCTCCCTTCCCATTGTTCTGCTGATCGTCTGCTGGGGGTGAGGGGGGGGGGATATCACTCCAACTTGCAGCGCAGCAGTAAAGTGTGACTGAGTCTGAGCTTTCAGCCAGCGCTACACATTAGAACTGCTTTCAGCTAACGTATTGTTTCTCCTACTCCCATGTAACTGGAGGAGTCCCAAGCCAGACTTGGAGGGCCCTTCGATTGTAAGCTCTGCCTCTAAAATATTGATGATTAATTATTTTTCCCAGGCTTTTATATATATATATAGGCAGGCCGTCCATCTTGTGTATTGCCGCTAGTTTGGGGGGGCAGATAGGAGGAGACCATAAAGTTTCACTAGTTTCCAGGCCTTTCCGTTATGGAGTTTATTAGGTTATAACCTCGTCTGAAATAGATTATATCTCCAAGAGTCTCTAACAGAGCAGTTTTCTTTATTTCTAATCACGGCTCTTTGTTCCTCTCAGATCTCAAGGTGCAAAAGTCTAAGGTCAGTATGTATCATTATTTGTATTGATTATTTTCTATTCAGATCTTTAAAGGGGAAGGTCACCATTACGCTAACTTTCAGTATGTTATAGAATGGCCAATGCTAAGCAACTTTTCAATTGGTCTTCATTATTTATTATAGTTTTTGAATTATTTCCCTTCTTCTTCAAACTCTTTGCAGCTTTCAAATGGGGGTCACTGACCCCGGCAGCCAAACCCTATTGCTCTGTGAGGCTCCCGTTTTATTGTTATTGTTACTTTTTGTAACTTTCTTTTCTACTCAGCCCCTCTCCTATTCATATACCAGTCTCTCATCCCAACCACTCCCTGGTTGCTAAGGTAACTCTGACCCTAGCAACCAAATAGCTGCTGGAACTCCAAACTGCAGAGCTGCTGAACTGAAAATGAAATAACTAAAAATCTACAAATAACAAAAAATGAAGACCAATTGCAAATTGTCTCAGAATATTACTTTCTACATCAAACTCAAAGGTGAACAACCCCTTTAATATTCATTTTCTATTACAACTGCCTGGTTGCTAGGTTAATTGTGCCCTAGTAACAAAATAGTAAAACTTCTGAGCTGCAGAAAAAACCCTATAATATATATATATATAAAAACATCAAAAGACAAACAGCAAACTGTATTTTGAGTTAATGTTAACGTAGGAGTCCGGGGCAGATTCCCGCTGCCCCCCTCGCCCCCCCCTGGCCCCCCCTCGCCCCCCCCCCGCTTCAAAAACAAACAGCTTAAAGCCACAGTTTACTTTTTCCTGCTCTATATTTATAAAATAGGGTCCAGATGACACTGCGAGCCCCTCGGTGCGGGTTCCGGGACTATTTTTGGGGCGAGTCCGGGCGCGGGGACAGAGGCCGCCATGCTGTGGGCATATGGCGTCATTTAATTAGACAGACAGCTCTGCGCGCTGTTTAGTCAATATTTCCCTATTGTCTCCAGTGTTTTTTGAAGCCAACTATGAGACTGTGAGATCTTATTGATTGTGGGATTAGGAGAGGCTCCTGGCACCTCTTATTAACCCACTTTCTGATGGGGGAACGCTCACATTTGCCATTTATTGCTACAGAGGCTCATATCTGCCTGGCACTGAGGGGAATGAGAGGAATACACAAACATGAGCCCATACAGAGAGTAACGTTCATTTGGTGCAACCTTCCTGGCAAAAAAAAAATCTTTATCCTTCTTCCCTATTAATAACATTGGCATCAACCATCATTTTTACCATCCAGGTGGCAGCCCTAGAATTCCTCATCCCGGGGGGTCATTAATCAACAGTAGGCAAATTTACCCTTGGGCAGTAAGCCCCTAACTCCCTATCCCATTCCCATCAGTCCCTGCCCCAGTGAGCTTACAATCTAAGGTCCCTATCCCATTCCCATCAGCCCCTGCCCCAGTGAGCTTACAATCTAAGGTCCCTATCCCATTCCCATCAGTCCCTGCCCCAGTGAGCTTACAATCTAAGGTCCCTATCCCATTCCCATCAGCCCCTGCCCCAGTGAGCTTACAATCTAAGGTCCCTATCACATTCCCATCAGTCCCTGCCCCAGTGAGCTTACAATCTAAGGTCCCTATCACATTCCCATCAGTCCCTGCCCCAGTGGAGCTTACAATCTAAGGTCCCTATCACATTCCCATCAGTCCCTGCCCCAGTGAGCTTACAATCTAAGGTCCCTATCACATTCCCATCAGTCCCTGCCCCAGTGAGCTTACAATCTAAGGTCCCTATCACATTCCCATCAGCCCCTGCCCCAGTGAGCTTACAATCTAAGGTCCCTATCCCATTCCCATCAGCCCCTGCCCCAGTGAGCTTACAATCTAAGGTCCCTATCACATTCCCATCAGCCCCTGCCCCAGTGAGCTTACAATCTAAGGTCCCTATCACATTCCCATCAGCCCCTGCCCCAGTGAGCTTACAATCTAAGGTCCCTATCACATTCCCATCAGCCCCTGCCCCAGTGAGCTTACAATCTAAGGTCCCTATCCCATTCCCATCAGTCCCTGGCCCAGTGAGCTTACAATCTAAGGTCCCTATCACATTCCCATCAGTCCCTGCCCCAGTGAGCTTACAATCTAAGGTCCCTATCCCCTTCCCATCAGCCCCTGCCCCAGTGAGCTTACAATCTAAGGCCCCTATCACATTCCCATCAGTCCCTGCCCCAGTGAGCTTACAATCTAAGGTCCCTATCACATTCCCATCAGTCCCTGCCCCAGTGAGCTTACAATCTAAGGTTCCTATCCCCTTCCCATCAGCCCCTGCCCCAGTGAGCTTACAATCTAAGGCCCCTATCACATTCCCATCAGTCCCTGCCCCAGTGAGCTTACAATCTAAGGTCCCTATCACATTCCCATCAGTCCCTGCCCCAGTGAGCTTACAATCTAAGGTCCCTATCACATTCCCATCAGCCCCTGCCCCAGTGAGCTTACAATCTAAGGTCCCTATCACATTCCCATCAGTCCCTGCCCCAGTGAGCTTACAATCTAAGGTCCCTATCCCCTTCCCATCAGCCCCTGCCCCAGTGAGCTTACAATCTAAGGCCCCTATCACATTCCCATCAGTCCCTGCCCCAGTGAGCTTACAATCTAAGGTCCCTATCACATTCCCATCAGTCCCTGCCCCAGTGAGCTTACAATCTAAGGTTCCTATCCCCTTCCCATCAGCCCCTGCCCCAGTGAGCTTACAATCTAAGGCCCCTATCACATTCCCATCAGTCCCTGCCCCAGTGAGCTTACAATCTAAGGTCCCTATCACATTCCCATCAGTCCCTGCCCCAGTGAGCTTACAATCTAAGGTCCCTATCACATTCCCATCAGTCCCTGCCCCAGTGAGCTTACAATCTAAGGTTCCTATCACATTCCCATCAGTCCCTGCCCCAGTGAGCTTACAATCTAAGGCCCCTATCCCCTTCCCATCAGCCCCTGCCCCAGTGAGCTTACAATCTAAGGCCCCTATCACATTCCCATCAGTCCCTGCCCCAGTGAGCTTACAATCTAAGGTCCCTATCACATTCTCATCAGTCCCTGCCCCAGTGAGCTTACAATCTAAGGTCCCTATCTCATTCCCATCAGTCCCTGCCCCAGTGAGCTTACAATCTAAGGTCCCTATCACATTCCCATCAGCCCCTGCCCCAGTGAGCTTACAATCTAAGGTCCCTATCTCATTCCCATCAGTCCCTGCCCCAGTGAGCTTACAATCTAAGGTCCCTATCACATTCCCATCAGTCCCTGCCCCAGTGAGCTTACAATCTAAGGTCCCTATCTCATTCCCATCAGTCCCTGCCCCAGTGAGCTTACAATCTAAGGTCCCTATCCCATCAGTCTCTGCCCCAGTGAGCTTACAATCTAAGGTCCCTATCCCATCAGTCTCTGCCCCAGTGAGCTTACAATCTAAGGTCCCTATCACATTCCCATCAGTCCCTGCCCCAGTGAGCTTACAATCTAAGGTCCCTATCCCATTCCCATCAGCCCCTGCCCCAGTGAGCTTACAATCTAAGGTCCCTATCCCATCAGTCTCTGCCCCAGTGAGCTTACAATCTAAGGTCCCTATCACATTCCCATCAGTCCCTGCCCCAGTGGAGCTTACAATCTAAGGTCCCTATCCCATCAGTCTCTGCCCCAGTGAGCTTACAATCTAAGGTCCCTATCACATTCCCATCAGTCCCTGCCCCAGTGAGCTTACAATCTAAGGTCCCTATCCCATTCCCATCAGCCCCTGCCCCAGTGAGCTTACAATCTAAGGTCCCTATCACATTCCCATCAGTCCCTGCCCCAGTGAGCTTACAATCTAAGGTCCCTATCCCATTCCCATCAGTCCCTGCCCCAGTGAGCTTACAATCTAAGGTCCCTATCCCATTCCCATCAGTCCCTGCCCCAGTGAGCTTACAATCTAAGGTCCCTATCCCATTCCCATCAGTCCCTGCCCCAGTGGAGCTTACAATCTAAGGTCCCTATCACATTCCCATCAGTCCCTGCCCCAGTGAGCTTACAATCTAAGGTCCCTATCCCATTCCCATCAGCCCCTGCCCCAGTGAGCTTACAATCTAAGGTCCCTATCTCATTCCCATCAGTCCCTGCCCCAGTGAGCTTACAATCTAAGGTCCCTATCACACTCCCATCAGCCCCTGCCCCAGTGAGCTTACAATCTAAGGCCCCTATCACATTCCCATCAGTCCCTGCCCCAGTGAGCTTACAATCTAAGGTCTCTATCACATTCCTATCAGTCCCTGTCGCTGCTGAGAGTGAGGGCTTTCCGGGGGGCATTATCCTCCCTTCAGGCTCTTTAGTTACCAGGGGTCACCGGCTCAATATTTTGCATCAAAGGCAAGACATGTGCCCCGGTCGGAGGCTTTAGTGCCTGTCTGGGCTGTGGGCTCTGTGGAAGTGCAATTCAATGAAGACTCATAAAGCCGACGTGACTTTATTGTGTGAAATAAATGTGGTTATTGGAACCCGAGATTAAATGTTCCTTTGTTCGCCCGGGGACGGCCGCCGCCAGGTGCAAACTTTATACGCCGTATGCTGCGCGATAACAATGCGGCACTGTTGGATTTTATACTAAACGGGAAAATTACAGCGGGAATATTACACCGAATCAAAACAACATATTGTTGGGATAAAATAGAAGTTGCACAATACGGACAGATTTTGGTTTAATGATATTGGCACCGGTTCTGTGCCCGGCTCCTTGCTGGCTGTGGCCCAATACAGTTCTGTTAGTAAGATCCGATCGCTATAAATATATATTGTTGTACCATGTGACCATTCGGGTTGGGACCCCGGTCCCATTACAGAGTGGGAATGTGTGACCCTGGGACAAACAGTTGCCCCCGGCGGGGCAGATTCAGCCTTCCTTACAAACTTGCCCTTTTACACAGTCGGCGGCCGGGTCCCATGGAGACACTGTGTTGGCCGAGTGTGAGGGGCCCCCAGGGGAAGGTTAAATGGGTAAAAAGGCCCCCAGGCCGGGCTCCTATCTATCCTCTGTAATCAGAAAGGCCTGAAACTGCCGACTTTTCCCCCAGTCCTGCGACTGCCAAACAGACCAAAGGCGCACGCAGCACTTTCACTGCTTTCCTGTTTTCGGCAATCAGGGAACTCTCTGTGGCCTCCCCATCATACTCAGCAAGCTCTGAGTGTTACTATGTAGGTATACTATAGTAGGTAACTATGGGCAGTGCGGTAACTATGGGCAGTGCGGTAACTAGGGGTAGTGCGGTAACTAGGGGCAGAGCGGTAACTATGGGTAGTGCGGTAACTAGGGGCAGAGCGGTAACTATGGGTAGTGCGGTAACTATAGGCAGTGCGGTAACTAGGGGCAGAGCGGTAACTATGGGTAGTGCGGTAACTAGGGGTAGTGCGGTAACTATGGGTAGTGCGGTAACTATAGGCAGAGCGGTAACTATGGGCAGAGCGGTAACTATGGGCAGTGCGGTAACTATGGGCAGTGCGGTAACTATGGGCAGTGCGGTAACTATGGGCAGTGCGGTAACTATGGGTAGTGCGGTAACTATGGGTAGTGCGGTAACTATGGGCAGTAGGTAACTATGGGCAGTGCGGTAACTATGGGCAGTGAGGTAACTATGGGTAGTGCGGTAACTATGGGCAGAGCGGTAACTATGGGCAGAGCGGTAACTACGTGCAGTAACTATGGCCAGTGCAGTAACTATGGGCAGTGCAGTAACTATGGGCAGTGCAGAAAGTATTGGCAGTGCGGTAACTATGGGCAGTAACTATGTGCAGTGCGGTAACTATGGCAGTGGGCAGTGTGGTAACTATGGGCAGCACTGGCATGATAGTGATCCTGTAGTGACCCTAACCATTGCTATGGCACTAATACATTTAAAGGGGAAGTTCAGGTTTAATGTGTAGAGGAACTGATGACTGGGATGGGCCTTGGACACCCCAGTTCAACACTACATTGAAACCACTGCCTGGTTGCTAGAGTAAACTGAACCGTAGCAACCAGATAGCTGCAAAAAATTCCAAACCGAAGAACTCCTGAACAAAAAGCCAAGCCGAAATAAACACCAATTGCAAATTGTCTGCACAGAACTCTGGCGTACTGGGGGCCGTACCATATCACAGCCAATATAATGTGAGATTAGAGACCCCCCCTGCTGGGGAATGGTGGTGGTTCAGCCACGTAATGCAGGAATCCGCTCCTTTGCCCAAACTGCGCCACAAGCTGATTCAGGCCTCTGTGTGCGGAACGTTCCGGTGCCGATACAGACAGGAACATGCAGAATATGTGGAACTTGGAACGACCCAGAGAACATGGAAATTTGCCACTTCCAGAAGCCAAACAGGGGGTGTAGGGGCCGGGGCCCTCGGGTTGTTTCAGAGCTTTGGGTCTCATCCCATCAGTCTCACTTTGCTGCACTTTTCCCCTTTGTTTTTTCTCCATATTCTCTATGTTACGTCCTCCCTCCCCCTGTAAATTGCCCTTTCCAGCCATTGGCTCAGGTCAAAACCCCCTAATCCTGTAGGCAGTTATGAATAATACACGGTGCTGGTTTCCCTTTGGGCTAAACATTAACCCTATCTGTAACAATGGCCCCCTTATTGGAGCTCCCTATAGATCCTCTCAGGTCCCTGTCTGGGTTTCTAATGAGGGGTGGGCGTGTCCTAACGGTCCGTGCCAGAAGCACAGTAGGAGGGGGAGAGCCAATCACAGCCCTGCAGTCACACAAGCACAGGCTTCAGTTCCCTATCAGGTCAGCCTAGCTGCTGGTTCCTATCCTACAGTGCAGGAAGTGGAGGAGGCAGCAGGAAATGGAACAGATGGGCGGGGCTAGTGAGGTTTTTGGAGAAGTTTTCAATAAATCAGCCCAATGGATACAATTCATTGGCACAATTACCAATGACCTTTCTCTTATGACTTCTCGGGGGGTTCCCTTTGGGGAGGGATAGTATTGGGCCCCATGACTGAGCCCCCCGAGGCTACAAATAAGCCAAAACCTTGCGGCATCAGGGCTCTATCCTATGGGCCAAAGGGCCATCAACTGAATTAAAATAAGCAAAGTTCATTTGCCCTTTGTGGGTCTGTATCTCTGACGTTTGGGTAAAACAGAGCAGCACAGAGCAGCACAGAGAAGCACAGAGCAACACAGAGCAACACAGAGCAGCACAGAGCAGCACAGAGCAGCACAGAGCAACACAGAGCAACACAGAGCAGCCCCTGGTGGGAAAACACAGACAATAAAAGAACCAGTGATGCTGGGAATTATTTTAACATCTTTTGAAGTTAGAGATACATATTTAATGGGATTATGTTTTATTTAGAAATGACATTATGCATATTTTATATTATTTTCATTTCCTACAATCACAAACACCGTCGTGTTCAGGGGAGCCCGGGGGTAGCGGTGCAGTTTGGGGGGGCTGGAAGCCCGTGGGGTAGCGGTGCAGTTTGGGGGGGCTGGAAGCCCGTGGGGTAGCGGTGCAGTTTGGGGGGCTGGGAGCCCGGGGGTGGCGGTGCAGTTTGGGGGGCTGGGAGCCCGGGGTAGCGGTGCAGTTTGGGGGGCTGGGAGCCCGGGGGTAGCGGTGCAGTTTGGGGGGCTGGGAGCCCGGGGGTAGCGGTGCAGTTTGGGGGGCTGGGAGCCCGGGGGTAGCGGTGCAGTTTGGGGGGCTGGGAGCCCGGGGGTAGCGGTGCAGTTTGGGGGGCTGGGAGCCCGGGGGTAGCGGTGCAGTTTGGGGGGCTGGGAGCCCGGGGGTAGCGGTGCAGTTTGGGGGGCTGGGAGCCCGGGGGTAGCGGTGCAGTTTGGGGGGGGGAGCTGGGAGCCCGGGGGTAGCGGTGCAGTTTGGGGGGCTGGGAGCCCGGGGGTAGCGGTGCAGTTTGGGGGGCTGGGAGCCCGTGGGGTAGCGGTGCAGTTTGGGGGGCTGGGAGCCCGGGGGTAGCGGTTCAGTTTGGGGGGGGGGCTGGGAGCCCGGGGGGGGCTGGGAGTACTGAAGCTGGCAGTGCTTCTATGTAACCAGCCGACGCCATGTCGGGGCATCCAGTTCAACCTTCAGCCCAACCAGATCCTACTTCTAACTGATCCCGAGGAAGGCGAAAAGCTCCTCTGAAGCCTCTCCAATAGGTCTCACAGGGTGGCAAATACCTTCCTGACTCCAACTGCCCCAGTTAGGGCTGCCAGCTTCCTGCAAAGGGAACCCCAGGCAGGGGGTGCAGTGACATCATGGAGGAGTGGTTATTAAAATCAGGGGCGTGGCCAATGATGTGGGGGTGTGTGGATTGGTCGATCGCCACTGTCAATCTAAGAGAGTCCTGGCTGGTTTCCCTAATTTGGAAAAATGAACAGGGAGTTTTTACCCTCCCGAAAATTGGGCTGTCTGGGTTAAAACCGGACCCAACCCCTGGGTCAGCCATGAGCTATTAATATTATATATATATACACACTAACAACACACAGGTCCTTTAGAAGGTCACACATTAGTGACAGAAACATTGGACTTTGCATGCGAGTAAATAAATATTTTTGGCACCACTGGGATCACCTGACTGCAGCGGGGAATGATGGGAACACTGAGCCGGCCCCTGCCCCTGTATAAACTATAGCAAACAAGGGGAAGTTGTGCCAAACCATTACATTTTGAGCCATTAGGCGGGGGGAGCAATGAGGCTGTGACCACAAAATATATATAGTCAGAAACCGGTAATGAGCCGGCAGTGGGGGGGCAGGGGCACCGAGTGGGGGGAACGTTTATTTGAGACTAATTATTGAGGTTTGGGATCTGTAACAAGTGATGAGAAAGTCGTTTGCGCCAGAAAACCCGACTTATCTTGTAATAAAATCAGCCTGTAGTTACTGCACTAAGCACAATTCAGCAGGAACAGCCCCCTAAGTTTGCTCATAGCCTGTACAGAGAGATCCCATAAAACTATGGCACATAGGGATTCCCCTGTACTAAGCACAATTCAGCAGGAACAGCCCCCTAAGTTTGCTCATAGCCTGTACAGAGAGATACCATAAAACTATGGCACATAGGGATTCCCCTGTACTAAGCACAATTCAGCAGGAACAGCCCCCTAAGTTTGCTCATAGCCTGTACAGAGAGATCCCATAAAACTATGGCACATAGGGATTTCCCTGTACTAAGCACAATTCAGCAGGAACAGCCCCCTAAGTTTGCCCATAGCCTGTACAGAGAGATACCATAAAACTATGGCACATAGGGATTTCCCTGTACTAAGCACAATTCAGCAGGAACAGCCCCCTAAGTTTGCCCATAGCCTGTACAGAGAGATACCATAAAACTATGGCACATAGGGATTTCCCTGTACTAAGCTCAATTCAGCAGGAACAGCCCCCTAAGTTTGCCCATAGCCTGTACAGAGAGATACCATAAAACTATGGCACATAGGGATTCCCCTGTACTAAGCACAATTCAGCAGGAACAGCCCCCTAAGTTTGCCCATAGCCTGTACAGAGAGATACCATAAAACTATGGCAGCATAGGGATTCCCCTGTACTAAGCACAATTCAGCAGGAACAGCCCCCTAAGTTTGCTCATAGCCTGTACAGAGAGATACCATAAAACTATGGCACATAGGGATTCCCCTGTACTAAGCACAATTCAGCAGGAACAGCCCCCTAAGTTTGCTCATAGCCTGTACAGAGAGATACCATAAAACTATGGCACATAGGGATTCCCCTGTACTAAGCACAATTCAGCAGGAACAGCCCCCTAAGTTTGCTCATAGCCTGTACAGAGAGATACCATAAAACTATGGCACATAGGGATTCCCCTGTACTAAGCACAATTCAGCAGGAACAGCCCCCTAAGTTTGCCCATAGCCTGTACAGAGAGATACCATAAAACTATGGCACATAGGGATTTCCCTGTACTAAGCTCAATTCAGCAGGAACAGCCCCCTAAGTTTGCCCATAGCCTGTACAGAGAGATACCATAAAACTATGGCACATAGGGATTCCCCTGTACTAAGCACAATTCAGCAGGAACAGCCCCCTAAGTTTGCCCATAGCCTGTACAGAGAGATACCATAAAACTATGGCAGCATAGGGATTCCCCTGTACTAAGCACAATTCAGCAGGAACAGCCCCCTAAGTTTGCTCATAGCCTGTACAGAGAGATACCATAAAACTATGGCACATAGGGATTCCCCTGTACTAAGCACAATTCAGCAGGAACAGCCCCCTAAGTTTGCTCATAGCCTGTACAGAGAGATACCATAAAACTATGGCACATAGGGATTCCCCTGTACTAAGCACAATTCAGCAGGAACAGCCCCCTAAGTTTGCTCATAGCCTGTACAGAGAGATGCATTATACAGTGCAATTGTTGCACATATGAGAGAGCTTCAGTGCTAAATAGAAAAAGGCAGAAGAGAGAGGAAATGATCCAAAAACACAAAATAAAAAGTGCATTATGGCTCAGTTTATAATCATGCTGAGAGTTCATTTCAAGTCCAGCTTCCCTCTAACTTCCATATCTGATTATTGCACATTTAGCAGACGCCCACGCCGCGTGTCAGTCTCGCACACGTGCAACCTGTTTGTTTTGGGAACGTGGGTTAAATGGAAACTGCAGTGAAAATGGTTTTTATTTTTTTTTAAGCAAAAAAAAATATATATATAAAATCATCTTTATAAATGTCGGGGTGACTTGGTTCAGTCATTATGTCTTGGTAATGGGCAGGGTCGGACTGAGGGGTGCAGGGCCCACCAAAGCCTTCAAACCCCGCCATGACCTGTCCGACCCCCTGAGCGCGTGTCCAGGGGGAATGGGGGCTCTAGGGAGTGCCCGGTGGGGAGCGGGTCAGGGCCAGTGCAGCCCACCAGGGCCCAGCGGCCCAGTCACACCCTGGTAATGGCAAGTAAAGGGGCCATAATTATTGGTACTGCCCCATTAGAGCCAGGTAACATCTTCCCTCTGCGGCAGAGCAATCAGTATGGCAGCCTCCGCCTCTGTAAGGAATAAGGAATATATTTTCCTATTAGTAAAGAATCTGACAGCAGGCAGCAGGGCCGGACTGGACCACCGGGACACCGGGAAAAATCCTGGTGGGATCCGGCGGCCCAGACCCAACCCTTGTGGCGCCCCCCCTGCCCGACCACTCCTGCCCTGACGCGTTAAATTTACGCGCTCGGGGAAGGACGTCGGGTGGGGGGCCCTGCGAGGGGGGTTAGGGGGGGCCCTCAGTGGGGGAGGCTATGGGCACGGGCCATATGGGCTGGCTATGGGTGCGGGTCTCGGTGGGCCCTTTACCCCCCAGTCTGACCCTGGCAGGCAGAAGCCAAGTGGCAGAAGCGGGGAGCCCCTGTATAACTGCTATTGTGTATAGGGAGGCACTGAGTCCTCTATTCGTCCCAATACCAAACCGAATCCTGCTGAAAAGGCCGAATCTTGGCCAAATCCCAAACCAAATCCTGGATTCGGTGCATCCCTCACTGTGAATAAGGACACACAGGGGATACTGACAGCTGCTCAATTACATTATTTGGTTCAATTTCCCCTTGCAAAATAATTTCCCTGCTCCCGAGTGGAACTACAGCTCCCCACGTTGGCTTTCCCTAGGGATTACCCCCCTTACTGATATTGCCCATTCAGGTTAATTACACGGGGGAATGGGCACGTCTCCATGAATGTGCGGTTGGCAAGAACCGGCGGTTTATCTAAATTGAATGTTTTCTTGGCGAGCGGCCAGTGAATCGGGCTCTTTCCTGGGTTTCCTCTGTAACCCTTTCAGTGCAGAGTTCTACTTACGGCCCAATGTCCTGTACGGCTTGGCCCAGTTATGTTCCCTTTGGCACAAGTGTGTAAGTCCTACACCCTGTGTCTGAGTTTCCCCTCTACATTGGCCAATAACCTACATGATGCATTTTCCACCCATGTTTCCCCAACGTTGCCCCATAGCGATTTCCAAAAAAGAACCCGCATTGAAGGCTAATTAGGGTGTAGATAGAAGGTTAAGGCTTATTTACTGCTCTGGGTACCCCTGGAACTATAGCGGGGTGACTGTTACCCCAATGTTTCTATATATCTGTAACCTTGTTATGGGCTAAGGGGGCCCAGCCTGAAGGCCAGTTAGGGGGGGATTTGGGGTGAGTGCTTATTTGTGCCCTGGGTACCCCTGGAACTATAGCGGGGTGACTGTTACCCCAATGTTTCAATATATCTGTAACCTTGTTATGGGCTAAGGGGGCCCAGCCTGAAGGCCAGTTAGGGGGGGATTTGGGGTGAGTGCTTATTTGTGCCCTGGGTACCCCTGGAACTATAGCGGGGTGACTGTTACCCCAATGTTTCTATATATCTGTAACCTTGTTATGGGCTAAGGGGGCCCAGCCTGAAGGCCAGTTAGGGGGGGATTTGGGGTGAGTGCTTATTTGTGCCCTGGGTACCCCTGGAACTATAGCAGGGTGACTGTTACCCCAATGTTTCTATATATCTGTAACCTTGTTATGGGCTAAGGGGGCCCAGCCTGAAGGCCAGTTAGGGGGGATTTGGGGTGAGTGCTTATTTGTGCCCTGGGTACCCCTGGAACTATAGCAGGGTGACTGTTACCCCAATGTTTCTATATATCTGTAACCTTGTTATGGGCTAAGGGGGCCCAGCCTGAAGGCCAGTTAGGGGGGGATTTGGGGTGAGTGCTTATTTGTGCCCTGGGTACCCCTGGAACTATAGCAGGGTGACTGTTACCCCAATGTTTCTATATATCTGTAACCTTGTTATGGGCTAAGGGGGCCCAGCCTGAAGGCCAGTTAGGGGGGGATTTGGGGTGAGTGCTTATTTGTGCCCTGGGTACCCCTGGAACTATAGCGGGGTGACTGTTACCCCAGTGTTTCTATATATCTGTAACCTTGTTATGGGCTAAGGGGGCCCAGCCTGAAGGCCAGTTAGGGGGGGATTTGGGGTGAGTGCTTATTTGTGCCCTGGGTACCCCTGGAACTATAGCAGGGTGACTGTTACCCCAATGTTTCTATATATCTGTAACCTTGTTATGGGCTAAGGGGGCCCAGCCTGAAGGCCAGTTAGGGGGGGATTTGGGGTGAGTGCTTATTTGTGCCCTGGGTATAAAACAGATACAAAACAGCTCTGTTACTGGTGAAAAATACCCTTAAAATATTCCTTTTTGCTCTATTGCCAGTTGCTGTGCCGGCAGTATAAGGGGTTTCCCCGCAGTGTTGCTCGCAGGACAGAATGCTCGCACCCCCAGCTTCGCTGACACAAAACCGAAGTAACAGGAAGGAAACTCATTGTGCGGTGGGACTGAGAGGTCGGCGCTAGTCAGGCTGCACGTTTATCAGTGTGACAAAGGGATGATACACGCTACTTACAGGCAGGTTTTGGTTAAGTTTTCCTTTAAATAGGCAGGAATGCAGAACGATGGGGCAAGTATGAGTGGGAGCGACCATATCGCTTGCATGTCTCTGTGTATTTGAGCATATAAACTCTTTATGACCACAAGAGGTGCTGTTGCATTCATGGGTTGCCCTAGCTGACTCTAACCCCCCATGTGGAATAAGAGGCGCTAAGTTTGCCCAGGAGCAGTAACCCATAGCAACCAATAAGATGTTTCCTTTTAAACAGGTGACCAGTAAATTCCCTCTGCTGATTGGTTGCTATGGGTTACTGCTCCTGGGCAAACTTAGCGCCTCTTATTACATAACCCCATGACAATACTGCAGCTCCCACAGCCTGTAACTATTTTAAACTGAACAGTTATGGATTTCACGGGAATGTTGAGCCCAACATACAGTTTTGCCTAATAAAAGACAAAGTAATTCAAAGGAATTTCCCACTTTTCATTTATAACTTCTTTGCACTGCATTTAATGTTATATATAAATGTAATTGTTCCGACAGAGAATAGCAAGGCACAAACAAATATAACAATTACATTTACATGTTACTTTGGAACCACCGAGAATTAAACTTGGGGTTTTACCCCCTTTTTAGGTAAATTAGTGAAAGTCACATGTCTGGGAGGAGCTTCTCATGCCTATTGTGGCCACTAGAGGGCTCTGTTTCATTAGAGCCTATGGAGGCAGGTAGAGAAACAGTCATTGTATCAATACAATAAGGCTCTGTGTGCAGAATAACCTATAAGGTGTTTTTCCCATCAATTGACACTTTGGAAACTCCACCTAGGAGGGATGCCTTGCCCTTTATTCCTGCATCTATTTGGTCTTCTCTGACCCATTCCAGATACATGTGAGGTCCCATTCAGTGATCCAGTTGCTCTGTTCCTATTGGCACTGGTTGGGGCTCAGGATTGTTCTTTCGCTTGCCCTTTGTGATGCCTTTGCTGATTGGAGCTCAGCCCAATCCTGTGTGAGACCAGTACCAGCCTGGTGTCTCCCAGCAGTGCCGCATCCGTACAGATCCAGCTTCTGTGCTCTCCACATTCACCTCACTTGGCCTTTCTTGGCTATTTTAGCTGCACAGTGATCACACCAAATATTAATGCCTCGTTAGGGGCTAAAAGCAGTGGAAATGGGAGTCGTCTTAAGGCAGTGACCCCCAACCAGTCTCCCAGGGGCAACATGTTGCTCCCCAACCCCTTGGCTGTTGCTCCCAGTGCCCCAACTGAGTTTCTGGCCATAGGGGCCATTAAGTAGCCAATAAAAGCTCTTATTGCTACCTCCGGGAACTTTTTTTTATGCTTGTGTTGCTCCCCAACACTTTTTCCATTTAAATGGAAGTGGTTCACGGGTATAAAAGGTTGGGGATCGCTGTCTACTGGCCCATTGGAATAAACCAAATAAATAAATAATTTACCGCAGCACATCAGCTTAGGAAGTCTTAAGGTCCCCATACACGGGCCGATTGTAGCTGCTGATATGGGTCCCTTGGACTGATTCGGCAGCTTATCGGCCCGTGTATGGGCAGGAACGAGGGGCCTGTCCGAATGATATCTGAAATTGGCCAGATATCGATCGGGCAGGTTAAAAGATTTAGTCGGATTGGAGACTATATCGGCTCGATGATGCGGTCCCTGAACCGACTGCCACATTGCCGCCAATATAATTTGATTGCTTGCCCCCAGGGCCAAACGATTGAATTAGCCTACATTTTCCTTGATATCCCCCACCCGTAGGTGGGGATATTGGGAGAAGATCCGCTCGCTTGGCGACACCCAGTAACCCATCATGGACGTCACTTAGGCCTTCCTACTGCAGTGGGAGTGTGGGGGCTCAGAGATAATGAGGCCTAAATGTTCCATACCCACTATCTGTAACTGCTCCTAGATCAAACATACCCAACCTCACCCAAGGCAAACTAATAATCCAATAACCACTGAACACAAAATCTTGTGGGAAATAGAAGGGACCAGAGGTCACAGCTTTATTTAGCAACATTCAAGTCCCCTCCACTAAATGCGCCCAGTAACACCCAGAGCCCCTTGCCCTGCTCTCCCTGGTTTCTCTCTTCTCCTCGTGCCCCATGGTGGCCCATACCACAGGTTTCCACGCCAGCCTAACCGTCCAATCACAGCCTACTAAGCCTGGACATAGCTCCACCCTCTGGTGATTTCTCTTTACTGCCGCATTCCCCTTTAAGAGTATCCACCAAGAAAGTGCCCAGAGCCCCTTACTCTGCTTTCCCTGGTTTCTCTCTTCTTATTCATCCCCATGGTTGTCCACAGGTTTCCACGCAAGCCTGACCACCACAGCCTACTAGCCTGGGCATAGCCCCCATTCTCTGGCGCTTTCTCTCAAAAGCAAAAAAGTTATCTGGCCCCTTCCCTGCCATCCTTGGGTTTTAAGCATAGATGGAGGGGGGGGGGGGGGCAACAGTGCCCCACAAGATCTATATCACATAATGTAGCTACTATAGGCCTTTCTACTATAATCTACCCCAGGGAAACACTCACCCTGGCATATTGGCTTCTTAAGGTGGCCATACACGTTGCTCGTTTGGCAAGGTCGCTAAATGAGAGGATCTTCTCCTGATGTGCCCACCTATGGTGGTTGATACTGGGCTAATTTGATCTTTGCCCACAGGGCAGGCCAAACAGCAGGCATAGGTGGGTTCTGTGGGTTGTGGTGGGTTCTTCCCCAATGGTGTAACAATAGGGAAAGCAGAGGTGGGGGCTGAGATAAGGGACCCAGAGAAAAGTCTAGGCCTATATTGCCTACAGTCTTGCCTACTTGCCTACTTGCCTACAGTCTTGCCTACAGTCTTGCCTACTTGCCTACAGTCTTGCCTACAGTCTTGCCTACTTGCCTACAGTCTTGCCTACAGTCTTGCCTACTTGCCTACAGTCTTGCCTACAGTCTTGCCTACTTGCCTACAGTCTTGCCTACAGTCTTGCCTACTTGCCTACAGTCTTGCCTACAGTCTTGCCTACTTGCCTACAGTCTTGCCTACAGTCTTGCCTACTTGCCTACAGTCTTGCCTACAGTCTTGCCTACTTGCCTACAGTCTTGCCTACAGTCTTGCCTACTTGCCTACAGTCTTGCCTACAGTCTTGCCTACTTGCCTACAGTCTTGCCTACAGTCTTGCCTACTTGCCTACAGTCTTGCCTACAGTCTTGCCTACTTGCCTACAGTCTTGCCTACAGTCTTGCCTACTTGCCTACAGTCTTGCCTACAGTCTTGCCTACTTGCCTACAGTCTTGCCTACAGTCTTGCCTACTTGCCTACAGTCTTGCCTACAGTCTTGCCTACAGTCTTGCCTACAGTCTTGCCTACTTGCCTACAAGTCCAAGCTGGAAACAATGGTGGCCCTCAATCTTTGAACTGTGCCAGCTAGCCAACATATTCTGCCTCTCATCTCATTCTGGGGCTTCCCATTATGTCCAGGGGCAACTTGCACCAATGGGAGTCCATTTTGCCTCCGTGCAGGCACTTACCAGAGTTTACAGAATGGAAGGGGGTAAGTGGGTGTAGATCACCCCTCGGTCACGCCGATATGTTCTGACTCGTGGTTGAGTCTGTGTCCCACTATCAGTACATTTGCTTTGATTTCAGAGCAGTTTCATCATGGTTCTTACCCAATTCTTCTCCAGTTTTGACTCATTTCGCATCCCGTGTCCCCTTGTGATATGGGGAATAATTACTATAAACAGAACAAAAATGTGTGATTTACAGGAAAAACATCACAGCTATGGGGTGTAATATCCAGAATGATCGTGAGTCATGTGGCCCCCCCCCCGGCTCTAGGGTACGAGGAACATTTTAAAAGAAAGTTGAAATCCCAGGGCCAAGTTATAAGTGATGTGCGGGCCGGCCCGAAACCTGCAGAGCCCGGGTGGGTTTGGGCCAACACGCTCAGCAAATATGTGCTGAGATGGGCGGGTGCGGATATATAAGTGGACTCAGCTCAGCGGGGCAGGTTGGGTGCGGGTAACTAGAGAGCGGGTTAGGGTCGGGTGCGGGTAACTAGAGAGTGGGTTAGGGTCCGGTGCGGGTAACTAGAGAGCGGGTTAGGGTCGGGTGTGGGTAACTAGAGAGCGGGTTAGGGTCGGGTGTGGGTAACTAGAGAGCGGGTTAGGGTCGGGTGTGGGTAACTAGAGAGCGGGTTAGGGTCGGGTGTGGGTAACTAGAGAGCGGGTTAGGGTCGGGTGTGGGTAACTAGAGAGCGGGTTAGGGTCGGGTGTGGGTAACTAGAGAGCGGGTTAGGGTCAGGTGTGGGTAACTAGAGAGCGGGTTAGGGTCGGGTGTGGGTAACTAGAGAGCGGGTTAGGGTCGGGTGTGGGTAACTAGAGAGCGGGTTAGGGTCGGGTGTGGGTAACTAGAGAGCGGGTTAGGGTCGGGTGTGGGTAACTAGAGAGCGGGTTAGGGTCGGGTGTGGGTAACTAGAGAGTGGGTTAGGGTCGGGTGTGGGTAACTAGAGAGCGGGTTAGGGTCGGGTGTGGGTAACTAGAGAGCGGGTTAGGGTCGGGTGCGGGTAACTAGAGAGTGGGTTAGGGTCGGGTGTGGGTAACTAGAGAGCGGGTTAGGGTCGGGTGTGGGTAACTAGAGAGCGGGTTAGGGTCGGGTGTGGGTAACTAGAGAGCGGGTTAGGGTCGGGTGTGGGTAACTAGAGAGCGGGTTAGGGTCGGGTGTGGGTAACTAGAGAGCGGGTTAGGGTCGGGTGTGGGTAACTAGAGAGCGGGTTAGGGTCGGGTGTGGGTAACTAGAGAGTGGGTTAGGGTCGGGTGTGGGGTAACTAGAGAGTGGGTTAGGGTCGGGTGCGGGTAACTAGAGAGCGGGTTAGGGTCGGGTGTGGGTAACTAGAGAGTGGGTTAGGGTCGGGTGTGGGTAACTAGAGAGCGGGTTAGGGTCGGGTGTGGGTAACTAGAGAGCGGGTTAGGGTCGGGTGCGGGTAACTAGAGAGTGGGTTAGGGTCGGGTGTGGGTAACTAGAGAGTGGGTTAGGGTCGGGTGTGGGTAACTAGAGAGCGGGTTAGGGTCGGGTGTGGGTAACTAGAGAGCGGGTTAGGGTCGGGTGCGGGTAACTAGAGAGCGGGTTAGGGTCGGGTGCGGGTAACTAGAGAGTGGGTTAGGGTCGGGTGCGGTAACTAGAGAGTGGGTTAGGGTCGGGTGCGGGTAACTAGAGAGCGGGTTAGGGTCGGGTGCGGGTAACTAGAGAGTGGGTTAGGGTCGGGTGCGGGTAACTAGAGAGTGGGTTAGGGTCGGGTGCGGGTAACTAGAGAGTGGGTTTAGGGTCGGGTGCGGGTAACTAGAGAGTGGGTTAGGGTCGGGTGCGGGTAACTAGAGAGTGGGTTAGGGTCGGGTGCGGGTAACTAGAGAGCGGGTTACGGTCGGGTGCGGGTAACTAGAGAGTGGGTTAGGGTCGGGTGCGGGTAACTAGAGAGTGGGTTAGGGTCGGGTGGGGTAACTAGAGAGCGGGTTAGGGTCGGGTGCGGGTAACTAGAGAGCGGGTTAGGGTCGGGTGCGGGTAACTAGAGAGTGGGTTAGGGTCGGGTGCGGGTAACTAGAGAGTGGGTTAGGGTCGGGTGCGGGTAACTAGAGAGTGGGTTAGGGTCGGGTGCGGGTAACTAGAGAGTGGGTTAGGGTCGGGTGCGGGTAACTAGAGAGTGGGTTAGGGTCGGGTGCGGGTAACTAGAGAGCGGGTTACGGTCCCGGGTGTGGGTAACTAGAGAGTGGGTTAGGGTCGGGTGCGGGTAACTAGAGAGTGGGTTAGGGTCGGGTGTGGGTAACTAGAGAGCGGGTTAGGGTCGGGTGCGGGTAACTAGAGATCGGGTTAGGGTCGGTGCGGGTAACTAGAGAGCGGGTTAGGGTCGGTGCGGGTAACTAGAGAGTGGGTTAGGGTCGGGTGTGGGTAACTAGAGAGCGGGTTAGGGTCGGGTGCGGGTAACTAGAGAGTGGGTTAGGGTCGGGTGCGGGTAACTAGAGAGTGGGTTAGGGTCGGGTGCGGGTAACTAGAGTGTGGGTTAGGGTCGGGTGTGGGTAACTAGAGAGCGGGGCAGGTTGGGTGCGGGTAACTAGAGAGTGGGTTAGGGTCGGGTGCGGGTAACTAGAGAGTGGGTTAGGGTCGGGTGCGGGTAACTAGAGAGCGGGTTAGGGTCGGGTGTGGGTAACTAGAGAGTGGGTTAGGGTCGGTGCGGGTAACTAGAGAGCGGGTTAGGGTCGGGTGCGGGTAACTAGAGAGTGGGTTAGGGTCGGGTGCGGGTAAACTAGAGAGTGGGTTAGGGTCGGGTGTGGGTAACTAGAGAGCGGGTTAGGGTCGGGTGTGGGTAACTAGAGAGCGGGTTACGGTCGGGTGCGGGTAACTAGAGAGTGGGTTAGGGTCGGGTGCGGGTAACTAGAGAGTGGGTTAGGGTCGGGTGCGGGTAACTAGAGAGTGGGTTAGGGTCGGGTGCGGGTAACTAGAGAGCGGGTTAGGGTCGGGTGCGGGTAACTAGAGAGTGGGTTAGGGTCGGGTGCGGGTAACTAGAGAGCGGGTTAGGGTCGGGTGTGGGTAACTAGAGAGCGGGTTACGGTCGGGTGTGGGTAACTAGAGAGCGGGTTAGGGTCGGGTGCGGGTAACTAGAGAGCGGGTTACGGTCGGGTGCGGGTAACTAGAGAGTGGGTTAGGGTGGGGTGCGGGTAACTAGAGAGCGGGTTAGGGTCGGGTGCGGGTAACTAGAGAGCGGGTTACGGTCGGGTGCGGGTAACTAGAGAGCGGGTTAGGGTGGGGTGCGGGTAACTAGAGAGTGGGTTAGGGTCGGGTGCGGGTAACTAGAGAGTGGGTTAGGGTCGGGTGCGGGTAACTAGAGAGTGGGTTAGGGTGGGGTGCGGGTAACTAGAGAGTGGGTTAGGGTCGGGTGTGGGTAACTAGAGAGTGGGTTAGGGTCGGGTGCGGGTAACTAGAGAGTGGGTTAGGGTCGGGTGCGGGTAACTAGAGAGTGGGTTAGGGTGGGGTGCGGGTAACTAGAGAGTGGGTTAGGGTCGGGTGCGGGTAACTAGAGAGTGGGTTAGGGTCGGGTGCGGGTAACTAGAGAGCGGGTTAGGGTCGGGTGCGGGTAACTAGAGAGTGGGTTAGGGTCGGGTGTGGGTAACTAGAGAGCGGGGCAGGTTGGGTGCGGGTAACTAGAGAGTGGGTTAGGGTCGGGTGTGGGTAACTAGAGAGCGGGTTAGGGTCGGGTGTGGGTAACTAGAGAGCGGGTTAGGGTCGGGTGTGGGTAACTAGAGAGCGGGTTAGGGTCGGGTTTTTTGACCCACACATCACTATTAGGCAGCCCAGTGATACCGTACCTCCCAAGTGTCCTGCAGGACAGTCCCTCTTTAAACAGCTCAGCCCGCAGTCCCGGATTCTTACTGAAAAGTCCCTCATTTCCCTTTGATTTCCAGCACTGAACACTAAAAAAGATACAATGTTTCTCAAACTTAATTAAAAAGTAGCTTTTGGCAGAGAGCCCAGAAATCTTAACAAGCTATACCTGCACTTAGATACAGTACATTGTTTCTCAAACTTAATTAGATAAGTAGCTTTTAGCAGAGAGCCCAGAATTTAGTAAAATGGGAGTGGTATTTAGGGGGTGTGGTTGCAAAAAGGGAGGGGTCAAAAATGTTGCCGCGCTTCTCACTGCATTTCTTTTTGTCCCTCTTTCCATTTTTCAAATGTTGGGAGGAATGATATCAGGCTCTAATACCGTACGGGGGGTGCTGCCAAGGCACAGGGCTGATATCTGCCCCCCCCCATATTAGCTGCCACTGTGCAAAGAAACTTCTTGTGTTTACACAATATATATAAGTCACAGACAGTGACAGCTTGTGCGCCACCTTTCACCTTATTATGGGATATCGAGTTACGAGGGAGTGGAACCCGCAGGCAGCAGAACAGACTGGGCCGATGTGGCTCTACAGTGCGATTGGTCTGTTTGGGGGGGGGGGGTTGGGGCAGGAGAGGGAGAAGCATTTCCTATGGGAACCCAGTCTGAGTAAAGTTACATTCCTGGGCCACTGCCCTGTATGGTGGGAAATGTTGTTTGTTTCCCAGCTTTATATTATCATAAAGTGAGCACCAGGGGGCGCTGTTTCATCACAGCCTGGGCATTAGCTTTACTCATTAGAGTCTCTCTGTCTCTTCACTCAGATTCTGTTTACCAATAGGGGAGATTGTCCCTTTACTCCCTGCTAATATCCATGAGCTGCACCATGCAGGGTTCTGGGTAATATCGAAACCTCCCCTGAGTAATAAGGAAGCAGAACTGGAAACTGCAACTAGAAACATAATTAAAGGTGGTCAGACCGATTCAGTAGTGTATCTGCCTGTATCTAGTAGAATTAAGTCTAAAACAACTGGACTTTTTCTGAGTTTTTCTTGAAAACGTTTCACCACTCATCCGAGTGGCTTCTTCAGTTCAAATGACTGGTAGGGAATTCCCCGGTATTTAAACTCTTGATGGTAGTAGAGTCACAGACATCCAATCACAATGGTTCCATTGAACTTGTTCAGTTAGGTGTTAGCTGAAACTGACAGGTGTAAGAAGGTATGATCCAATCACAATGGTACCAAGATTCTCATTGATGAAGGTGTTAATCCTTCAAAGTACATGACTGGAAGTGTGAACTGTTGTGAAACTGCCGGGGTAAGGATGTCAACGCGCCATTGTATGTTGGTGACAAGCGGTGTCTCAGGCCCCCTCCTCTGTTCAGGGATGGTTTTTCCAGGTTGGCATAAATGGCCTCTTTCACACCTCTTTCAAACCATCTGTCCTCTCGGTCCAAAATATGCACGTTACTGTCCTCAAAAGAGTGACCTTTTTCTTTGAGGTGTAGATAGACCGCTGAGTCTTGTCCTGAGGAGTTTGCCCGCCTATGTTGGGACATTCTCTTACAGAGAGGTTGTTTTGTCTCCCCAATGTATAAGTCTGAGCACTCTTCACTACACTGGACAGCATAGACCACATTACTGTTCATTGTGCTTGGGTGTTGGGTCTTTAGGGTGCACCAGCTTCTGTCTCAGGGTGTTGCTGGGTTTGAAAAACACAGGAATGCGATGTTTGTTGAAAATTCTCCTAAGTTTTTCTGATGTTCCAGCAACATATGGAATGACTATGTTGTTTCGCCTGCTGTGTTCCTCCCTTCTGTTTGTAGGTCTGGTCTTTCTGTTGGTCTTTGATTTGGTTTTGATGAAGGCCCAGTCTGGGTACCCACAAGTTTTCAGAGCTCCTTTTAGATGTTTATATTCTTTCTCCTTGGCCTCTGCATTGGATGCCACAGTTTCAGCCCGATGATGTAGAGTCCTAATTACACCCAGTTTATGTTCCAAAGGGTGGTGGGAATCAAACAGCAAGTACTGGTCTGTGTGGGTGGGTTTCCTGTATACTTCAATATCCAGGTCCCTCCCCTCTTTGATAACTATAGCACAGTCCAAAAAAGCCAGTTTGCTGTCTTTCACATCTTCCCTTGTGAACGTGATGTTTTTGTCCACCGAGTTTATGTGTTTGGTGAAGGCTGGAACCTCGCGTTCTTTAATTTTGACCCAGGTGTCATCCACATATCTGAACCAATGACTTGGTGTTGTTCCCTTGAAGGTGTCCAGGGCTTTCTTTTCCACTTCTTCCATGTAAAGGTTCGCTACAATTGGAGACACAGGCGAACCCATGGCACAGCCATGTTTTTGTCTATAGAAAACGTCCTTGTGCTTGAAGTAAGTGGTATTGAGACATAGGTCCAGTAAGGAACAAACTTGTTCTGGGGTCAGCTTTGTTCTGCTGCTGAGGGTGGTGTCTTGTTTCAGCCGTTTCCTCACTGTATCAATTGCCTCGGCAGTGGGTATACCCCGGCAGTTTCACAACAGTTCACACTTCCAGTCATGTACTTTGAAGGATTAACACCTTCATCAATGAGAATCTTGGTACCATTGTGATTGGATCATACCTTCTTACACCTGTCAGTTTCAGCTAACACCTAACTGAACAAGTTCAATGGAACCATTGTGATTGGATGTCTGTGACTCTACTACCATCAAGAGTTTAAATACCGGGGAATTCCCTACCAGTCATTTGAACTGAAGAAGCCACTCGGATGAGTGGTGAAACGTTTTCAAGAAAAACTCAGAAAAAGTCCAGTTGTTTTAGACTTAATTCTACTAGATACTGTATATCATGACCTGGATGAATGAGAATCTTCATAGACATATCTGCCTGTGTATGGGCACCACTGACGGGCCTCCCCCGGCCTAAAATTGGCCAGATCTCGATCGGGCAAGTTTGATTTTTCCTACGACGCCTATGCCCGAGCTATCTTGCTCCCTTCCCACTGTTCTGCTGATCGGCTGCTGGGGGTGAGGGGGGGGGGTATCACTCCAACTTGCAGCGCAGCAGTAAAGTGTGACTGAGTCTGAGCTTTCAGCCAGCGCTACACATTAGAACTGCTTTCAGCTAACCTATTGTTTCTCCTACTCCCATGTAACTGGAGGAGTCCCAAGCCGGACTTGGATTTCTTACTATTGAGTGCTATTCTGATACCTACTGGGAGCTGCTATCTTGCTCCCTTCCCACTGTTCTGCTGATCGGCTGCTGGGGGTGAGGGGGGGGGGGATATCACTCCAACTTGCAGCGCAGCAGTAAAGTGTGCCTGAGTCTGAGCTTTCAGCCAGCGCTACACATTAGAACTGCTTTCAGCTAACCTATTGTTTCTCCTACTCCCATGTAACTGGAGGAGTCCCAAGCCGGACTTGGATTTCTTACTATTGAGTGCTATTCTGATACCTACTGGGAGCTGCTATCTTGCTCCCTTCCCATTGTTCTGCTGATCGGCTGCTGGGGGGGGGGGGGGATATCACTCCAACTTGCAGCGCAGCAGTAAAGTGAGACTGAAGTTTATCAGAGCACAGGTCACATGGCTGTGGCACCCTGGGAAATGAAGAATATGGCTAGCCCCATGGGAAAAACAGATTACAATGCAGGATTCTGCTGGAGAAGCTCTATTAACTGTTCCCGTGTCAGTGTTCCTTTAATGAAGGGCCGGCGCTGTTGGATCATGGGTCGGGGGACGCACCCTTTCTCTTTTTCTGTAAGTTCAGCCTCCCGTATGGAACACAAGTCCCATTGTTTGTCCTACTGCAGTTTTATTGTTTGGGTTTTCAAATGTCAGACACTTGACGATCACATGTAGATCATTAACGTGAGAGGTTACTGCTAGTTAAGAACTGGCTCATACCATTATACAGTATAACGGGGGGGGGGGGGGGCTGAGTCGAATCTGAGCTGTAAAGGGCAAATAAAGCCTTGGCTTTCCAGCTGCTGTGAAACTACAACTCCCAGAATCAGTAAAGCAGCCTGACATCTCCCATGTCTATATTAACTGTTACTATGCAACACAGCACTTAGCAACATCGAGCTTTGGTTTGATTTATCCTTAATGCCCCTCAATACAGTGGTCAGTGGCCAACCCCGGAGCATGATGGGACTCCTTGGGATTATTGGATAATATGGTTGTCTACCTGTGTGGCCATATGGCACAATAACCGGCCTATTGGGTTTTAGCCATTGGAGGAGCCAATAAACAGCCACAGGGGCAAGTTCTTACATTCAGTTGGTCTGGTTTGGCTTCTGACGCACCCTGGTGCAGTCGCCCATAGCAACCAATAAGAAGTTTGCTGTTAAACGGAAGATATGGTAGTTTAAGAGTTAAACTCTTTGCATCCAACCATCATTGGTAATGTACAACCGCCGGGCAAATGGGGAATATTACCCTCCCACAGGGCATAAGTGACTCGGACTACACGATGACTGGGGCAGTTTAACCCTTTGGGCCCCGTTCCCTGACCTGTAATAGTAGAAGGGATACAGTGCTTTGCCCATACAGCTGTTTGAGAGGAGCATTAAGCTGATTTCCAAACATTTCCGCCGCAGTCCGAGACGGATTTCAGCTGCGCCTGCAACATTTTTGGGCATGAAACAGTTCCCGGAAAGAGTTTTGCGACGTATAGAATCCGATCCCTGGAACCAATGGGCTTGGAACAGCCGCTCGCCAGGACATCTGGGTTTCTCTATCCATTTATATAGAGCAACAGGACATTTTCTGGTTTCCAAACGGGCTGTACAGTAGAATACATTAATACAAACAGGGGGTTAATAAGATAATAATAGATAATTACAAAGTATAACAATAAATACAGATAAATACAGCAGCAATAAGTTAAGAGTCGAGGACACAAGAGGAAGGAGGTCCCTGCCCCGTAGAGCTTACAATCTATATGTCCGGCGAGGGGACGAGGGGAGATTGATGGGAACCTGCGGGTCATTCATAAATAAAGGGAAAACCCTCCTCCCTGAGTTGCCTGCTCGCAGGTATCGGCCTTGGCCGCCCGGTTGGCATTGGCTGAGCCGTTGGGCCGGCGCCGAGGAACGAGCAGTGTTTGTTTAACCTTCCCCTCAGCGGCTGCAGCTCTATCCAACATGGAAGGGGCAGAGTGGGGCACATATCCCAGCATTCCCAGCGGCCAGGGACCCTCGGGACTTGTCTCTGCCCCTATTGGTGCAGCCCCCTGGGTCACAGGTTTGGGGGAGGGAAAGGCCTGAGCCCTATACATGCAATGCTGTGTGTCATTTTAATAAAAGCCCCTCAGTACTATGGCACTTTGCTAGGGTTGCCACCTAGTTTTCGGAAAAAACAGGCAGGACTCGCTGAGGTTGATGTCATAGCCCCACCCCCCACAATGTCACTAACTTGCCCCTCCCCGCCCCTGTGATGTCACCACCCACCCCCGTGTTGTCACCGCCCACCCCCTGCCCCCTGTGATGTCACTGCCCACCCTCCCCACCGCCTGTGATGTCAACGCCCACCCTCCCCGCCCCCTGTGATATCACCGCCCACCCTCCCCGCCCCCTGTGATGCCACCGCCCACCCTCCCCGCCCCCTGTGATGTCACCCCCCACCCCCTGTGATGTCAATTCCCACCCTCCCCGCCCCCTGTGATGTCACCGTCCACCTTTCCCGCCCCCTGTGATGTCACCTATCACCCACCCCTTGTGATGTCACCGCCCACCCTCCCCCCTGTGATGTCACCGCCTACCCTCCCCACCCCTTGTGATGTCACCACCTACCCTCACCACCCCCTGTGATGTCAATTCCCACCCTCCCCGCCCCCTGTGATGTCACTGTCCACCTTTCCCACCCCCTGTGATGTCACCTATCACCCTCCCCACCCCTTGTGATGTCACAGTTGGAAAACTGGGCAGGACTCACTGAGATTGACACGCTGATTGGCCAATCGCCATGTCATAGCCCCACCCCCACGATCTCAGTGACCTGCTCTTCCCCTCCCTCTGCTCTTTTGGTCCAGGAATCATTACACTGTGGGTGTGGCCTGTTGGCGCTTTACTGCACTCACGTGAATCTGATCGTTGCCCTAAAGACAAGAAAGATCTGATCATACCAATATGGGCCACAGATCGGCCCTATCAGACAAAAGCCCTGCCTATTTGCCCCCTGGCCACGATAAGGATTAGTAGCCTATAAATTCCATTTGTAGCCCCAGTTGTGAGGCTGGAAGTTCATTTCTTCTCTCTGGGACTCTGAGCCCATTAATGACTCCCCGCGAGTCCCTCCCTCGGCACAAGGGCGGCGCCATCGGGACCTGGTGTTTTATCAGATCAGATCTCACTAAGTCATTCAAATTCCTTTTCTGCTTAATGAGTTTAAATACATTGAATGGCAAGTGCTGGGAAGGGAATTCATTGTCTCCCCCATTGTACAAATACATATAAAATAACAGCCTTTCTGCCCATCTTTCATCTGTATCTTCCCTGCGCTTTACAGGGTTCTTATTGTAACCATTTAGTTACCCTTATAACATGACTGGGGCAAGAATACATTTATTTACCCCAGGGGAAGGGGCTCGTGTAGCCCGGCCATTCAAGGCAAAGTATGCTGTGTTCCATAGGAGCGGCCATGAGTAAAATCCAAAATGGCGGAGTTCTTGCTCGGATAGCCATCAGACAAACCCTACACAGAACTCTGCAATTGGCCAAACACGGCAAACTGTGTCCAAAATGGCAAATTTACCGGCAATGTCACTATTGGTAAATGTGTAATTCCACCTGTTTCCTACATTTTTACCCAAGATACTTACTTTATAGCATTCTGACTCCCCCGGCAGGGCCAGGACCTCCCCACTAGGAGTGTATGTATGTATACAGCAGACCCCATGGTCTTGGGGGGCCTGGGCAACAGGGGAGCCCAGACTGCGGGGTCTGCTGTACAGTAGCCCCCCTCCCACCTTTAATTGTAGCGGCACTGCCGGGAGGTGCAACGTGATTGGCCGGGGAAGGGACTGGTCGTGCTGGGCCCCCTCAGAAGATTTTTCTGCAGGGCAACCCAGATCCACCAAGACCCTGAAGAGCAATTTTCCCTTACCCAGCACACTCATTAACCCGCCCTCCATGCCCACTCATCACCCCCAAAATGCCCCACTCCCTGCCCCCCCCATGACATCAATGGCCATCTTGTTTGCACTTTGTACACTGCATTTTGCTCTTTAGGAATTGCTTTAGCACTTTGAATCCTGCCGCTTCCCATATGAATTCTGCACTGTATCAGTGAGGGGCGGGGGCATTAATGCCCCTATCTACCCCCTAACTCGCACTTTATTTAGCAGCAGAGGGTTCAGGCCACAATGGGGCCCTATGCTTGCTGCCTGCCCTATGGCTGGCCTGGGGCCCCGACACTGTTCTCTGCTCTCTCAGAGGCAGGGGTGGCCAAAACGTCGAACGCGGTCCACCAGTCGATCCCCCGTGGACCTCTGGTGGGCTGCGTCAACGCCTGCAAATGCGAAAGTGCGGCCCTTTTATGGGGTATGTATAGGTACATGGGGAGGGGCCAAAAGTCGACTGTGGGGGGAAAAAGTCTTGGCACCCCTGCTCTAAGCGGTGCACTTTTTTGCCCCTTAGTACAGTAGAACTTGTTCCTCCGGAATAACCCCTGTAATTGGTCATGTTGGGAAAGTAAACTGTGTTATCCAACCAGAACGGAGCCCCTAGTGGTACCGGGGAGCAGGGACAATGATAATTGGAGGAAACGTGGTCATAACCATTTAGGCCAATTAAAAAAATGTACCTATTTGAGGAAGAAATCAAATAAACTTTCAGCTCCACTTTAGTGGTTGTCTCTACGGCACTTTCCCTTTAAACGCAGACCATCCCCCTCAGAAAGAAGAATCTGATATTCATTAGGCCGCTCAGGAAGGGATTTATATTTCAGTTTATAAGACACAATAACTGGCAAATATCCACCGTTTCCCTTCCTATAAATCTGAGCAACGGATGAACTCAGCTCTGTTTCATGTAACTCATTCTGAGATTAGATTGGATGCTATAGAGGCCAATAAATTGCAGCTGGAGAAGACCAGGACCGGCACCGGTGGAGAGTTCTTCAGGCATCGCCGGCTCCTGTGGAACGTGGTTATTTAGTCAGTGGCATTCTGATTCCTTCTGCCCATTTACAGAATCTGTCCCAATGGGCTGCAGTTACTAAATCTCGGGGTTTGGCATGTGTTGTTTCCTTAGCTGGACCAAGAAGAACCCAAATGCTTCTCATTTATAGCAACCTCATTTTTACATCTGTACTTACTTAGTGACTTATCCCCTCTGTGTAAATGTGGTTACATTAATGTGGTTTTCCCCATGATTTGATCTGGGCTGCTCATTGGAAACGTTTGTGTACTACTGCCTTTTGGGTCTTCCAGAATGGAACTTGGCACCAACTTGGATCTTCTAGTTTGGATCTTTTGCCATGTGTATCCGAGCTTCTAACTTGGCACCAACTTGGATCATCTAGTTTGGATCTTTTGCCATGTGTATCCGAGCTTCTAACTTGGCACCAACTTGGATCATCTAGTTTGGATCTTTTGCCATGTGTATCCGAGCTTCTTACTTGGCACCAACTTGGATCATCTAGTTTGGATCTTTTGCCATGTGTATCCGAGCTTCTAACTTGGCACCAACTTGGACCTTCTTGTTTGGATTTTTTGCCGTGTGTATCTGAGCTTCTAAGTTGGCACCAACTTGGATCTTTAGCCATGCACCAACATGGATCTTCTAGTGTGGATTTTTTGCCATGTGTATCCAAGCCTCTAACTTGGCACCAACTTGAATCTTCTAGTTTGGATCTTTTGCCATGTGTTTCCAAGCCTCTAACTTGGCACCAAGATGGATCTTCTAGTTTGGATCTTTTGCCGTGTGTATCTGAGCTTCTAAGTTGGCACCAACTTGGATCTTTTGCCATGGCACCAACATGGATCGTCTAGTGTGGATTTTTTGCAGTGTGTATCCGAGCTTCTAACTTGGCACCAACTTGGATCTTCTAGTTTGGATTTTTTGCCATGTGTATCTGAGCTTCTAAGTTGGCACCAACTTGGATCTTTAGCCATGCACCAACATGGATCTTCTAGTGTGGATTTTTTGCCATGTGTATCCAAGCCTCTAACTTGGCACCAACTTGAATCTTCTAGTTTGGATCTTTTGCCATGTGTTTCCAAGCCTCTAACTTGGCACCAACTTGAATCTTCTAGTTTGGATCTTTTGCCATGTGTTTCCAAGCCTCTAACTTGGCACCAAGATGGATCTTCTAGTTTGGATCTTTTGCCGTGTGTATCTGAGCTTCTAAGTTGGCACCAACTTGGATCTTTTGCCATGGCACCAACATGGATCGTCTAGTGTGGATTTTTTGCAGTGTGTATCCGAGCTTCTAACTTGGCACCAACTTGGATCTTCTAGTTTGGATTTTTTGCCATGTGTATCTGAGCTTCTAAGTTGGCACCAACTTGGATCTTTAGCCATGCACCAACATGGATCTTCTAGTGTGGATTTTTTGCCATGTGTATCCAAGCCTCTAACTTGGCACCAACTTGAATCTTCTAGTTTGGATCTTTTGCCATGTGTATCCAAGCCTCTAACTTGGCACCAAGATGGATCTTCTAGTTTGGATCTTTTGCCGTGTGTATCTGAGCTTCTAAGTTGGCACCAACTTGGATCTTTTGCCATGGCACCAACATGGATCATCTAGTTTGGATCTTTTGCCATGTGTATCCGAGCTTCTAACTTGGCACCAACTTGGACCTTCTTGTTTGGATTTTTTGCCGTGTGTATCTGAGCTTCTAAGTTGGCACCAACTTGGATCTTTAGCCATGCACCAACATGGATCGTCTAGTGTGGATTTTTTGCCGTGTGTATCCGAGCTTCTAACTTGGCACCAACTTGGATCTTCTAGTTTGGATTTTTTGCCATGTGTATCTGAGCTTCTAAGTTGGCACCAACTTGGATCTTTAGCCATGCACCAACATGGATCTTCTAGTGTGGATTTTTTGCCATGTGTATCCAAACCTCTAACTTGGCACCAACTTGAATCTTCTAGTTTGGATCTTTTGCCATGTGTATCCGAGCTTCTAAGTTGGCACCATCTGAGACCTTTTGTCATGGCATCAACTTGGATCTTCGAGTTTGGATCTTTTTGCCGTGCCAACAACTTGGATCTTCTAGTTTGGATCTTTTGCCGTTTATACAAGCCTATAACTTGGGCCCATTCCTCTACATTGACGGTGACTAGATTATATATTGTCAAAAATTTGGAGTAATTTTACATTGTAACCCCCCCTGCAACCCCAAAGATTTGTGGGCTATGGTGTGTAAGAACTCTCACTACAAGTCATGGGCAAGAAACAAAAAAAGGCACATGAACACATCAACATTAGATGCCAGTGACTAGAAAACCAAAAAGTTCTAAAACCATTTTGGTTTACCTTAGAGCTGGCAAGAGCGAGAAAGGTGGTCAGTGTCTTCCAGCCTTGTCTCCATGTCGGTATTTAGCTTGATCATTCTGGGTGCCATTTGATTGGGTCACGGTTGTTGGCCTATGACCCAGCATAATGTGTGTGGGAGGCCATCACTAGAGAGTTAACACATCTTACCCCCGTGTGACCCTTATGGATCTTTATACCACATGACGGAAGCCAAAATTAAAGACTCCTGTGAGTAATGTACAGTATGTACAGCTTTATAAACCAGTTGCACCCCCATTTCTGGGCAGGACTATTGGAAATAGGGGACTGTCCCTGCCCATGATGCATCTCTAGCACTGAAGATGCCAGCTGGTAATTACCCATGGGATTCGGGGGGCCGGACATAACCATCTCAGCCTCTCCCTCCTGTAATTGGCGGCTAACCTTAATATGAAACACCATGCAGCATCTCGTAGGAACCATTATGCCGTTGTACAACCACTGGGGTGTCACAAGAAGAAGTGAATTAACCCTATAAATAATCCTTTCATATAGGCTAAATTATTATATGTTTTCAGACCAGCCCATAAAATACAAATATTTACTAATAAATTCTGCATTCTGCCACTAGGTGGAGTGTACAGTGAAAACTAACAGCAGGGAGAACTCTGTCTGTGCATTATGGCATTGCTGCAAATGGGTCAGACATCAGTAAAACCAATCCTTTTAGCATTATCAGTCCCTTCAAGATATTTTTAGAACCTCCATAGACTTTTCAGTTCTCTAGCACACGGGGAATTTGTCTGCCATTGCCCCCAGGCAGAGATAAGCAGTGGAACAATTTCACTCACTTGGTTACAGGGAAATCTCCAAACCCTTCAGTATCTTCAGTAGGGTGTTTTTAGCTTTGGACTGGGGGGTGTGAGGCCCACCGGGGCTGCCCCCCGCCTATCTGCTGTAAGCCCCTCCCCCTGCCTGCTTACCTTATACTTGGGCGTGGTTGAGAGAGGGCAAATTTTATATTGAGACTTTTCTTTTCCCCCCAGTCTGCCCTCATGAGCAACATGGCCATCTGCGCAATAAATGGCTCCAAAACCGCAGAGCTATGTGAGAAATGAGAACCATTCTCTAAATCTGTCACAATTAAATACAGTTTCTCCGAGGCTCCCAATTATGTTTCTTATTTTCATTCCTATAATTCCTAATTATATTTATTATTTACACATGCTCCAGTGAAAAAGTTTGGTGTATCTTGCTAGCAATCCAGAAATAAAGGCACAACACAATCACTGCACTTCCAAATTGCCCAGAACATTCCTTTGTATTTATACATATGGGTAGGGGGTGCCATAGTGTTTCCCTTAGACAGTACAGTATGGGGGTACAGCTTATTGTGTGCCCAGAACATTCCTTCTCTGTATATTTGTATTTATACATATGGGTAGGGGGTGCCATAGTGTTTCCCTTAGACAGTACAGTATGGGGGTACAGCTTATTGTGTGCCCAGAACATTCCTTCTCTGTATATTTGTATTTATACATATGGGTAGGAGGTGCCATAGTGTTTCCCTTAGACAGTACAGTATGGGGGTACAGCTTATTGTGTGCCCAGAACATTCCTTCTCTGTATATTTGTATTTATACATATGGGAGGGAGGTGCCATAGTGTTTCCCTTAGACAGTACAGTATCCCCATACTGTACTGCTTATTGTGTGCCCAGAACATTCCATCTCTGTATATTTGTATTTATACATATGGGTAGGGGGTGCCATAGTGTTTCCCTTAGACAGTACAGTATGGGGGTACAGCTTATTGTGTGCCCAGAACATTCCTTCTCTGTATATTTGTATTTATACATATGGGTAGGAGGTGCCATAGTGTTTCCCTTAGACAGTACAGTATGGAGGTACAGCTTATTGTGTGCCCAGAACATTCCCTCTCTGTATATTTGTATTTATACATATGGGTAGGGGGTGCCATAGTGTTTCCCTTAGACAGTACAGTATGGGGGTACAGCTTATTGTGTGCCCAGAACATTCCCTCTCTGTATATTTGTATTTATACATATGGGTAGGAGGTGCCATAGTGTTTCCCTTAGACAGTACAGTATGGGGGTACAGCTTATTGTGTGCCCAGAACATTCCTTCTCTGTATATTTGTATTTATACATATGGGTAGGGGGTGCCATAGTGTTTCCCTTAGACAGTACAGTATGGGGGTACAGCTTATTGTGTGCCCAGAACATTCCTTCTCTGTATATTTGTATTTATACATATGGGTAGGGGGTGCCATAGTGTTTCCCTTAGACAGTACAGTATGGGGGTACAGCTTATTGTGTGCCCAGAACATTCCTTCTCTGTATATTTGTATTTATACATATGGGTAGGAGGTGCCATAGTGTTTCCCTTAGACAGTACAGTATCCCCATACTGTACTGCTTATTGTGTGCCCAGAACATTCCATCTCTGTATATTTGTATTTATACATATGGGTAGGGGGTGCCATAGTGTTTCCCTTAGACAGTACAGTATGGGGGTACAGCTTATTGTGTGCCCAGAACATTCCTTCTCTGTATATTTGTATTTATACATATGGGTAGGAGGTGCCATAGTGTTTCCCTTAGACAGTACAGTATGGAGGTACAGCTTATTGTGTGCCCAGAACATTCCCTCTCTGTATATTTGTATTTATACATATGGGTAGGGGGTGCCATAGTGTTTCCCTTAGACAGTACAGTATGGGGGTACAGCTTATTGTGTGCCCAGAACATTCCCTCTCTGTATATTTGTATTTATACATATGGGTAGGAGGTGCCATAGTGTTTCCCTTAGACAGTACAGTATGGGGGTACAGCTTATTGTGTGCCCAGAACATTCCTTCTCTGTATATTTGTATTTATACATATGGGTAGGGGGTGCCATAGTGTTTCCCTTAGACAGTACAGTATGGGGGTACAGCTTATTGTGTGCCCAGAACATTCCTTCTCTGTATATTTGTATTTATACATATGGGTAGGGGGTGCCATAGTGTTTCCCTTAGACAGTACAGTATGGGGGTACAGCTTATTGTGTGCCCAGAACATTCCTTCTCTGTATATTTGTATTTATACATATGGGTAGGGGGTGCCATAGTGTTTCCCTTAGACAGTACAGTATGGGGGTACAGCTTATTGTGTGCCCAGAACATTCCCTCTCTGTATATTTGTATTTATACATATGGGTAGGGGGTGCCATAGTGTTTCCCTTAGACAGTACAGTATGGGGGTATATTCACACACTTATACAGACTTATATATAAAAGAAGAAATCTTGGAAATCTCCACAAACACATTATTGTAAAGCACCACCATATATTTATAGGGCTTATACACCTGTATTTAAATATATACTGTACAAATAAGATCAGAAGCAGAATTTAGAACCTAGATCAGAGGTGGGCAAACTCCGGCCCGCGGGCAAACTCCGGCCTGATTGGTTGCGCAGCCATATAATAGGATGCAGCGGGGAACCGGGGTCACAAGCAGCTGGAGGAGGGAGCGAGCCGCTGGTAGCTGTGGGGGAGAGAGAGGATGTTGGTGGGAGGATGCTGGGGGTGGAGCTGGAGGATTCTGTGGGTGGAGCTGGAGGATGCTGGGGGTGGAGCTGGAAGATGCTGGGAGGGAGCTGGAGGATGCTGGGAGGGAGCTAGAGGATGCTGGGGGTGAAGCTGGAGGATGCTGGGAGGGAGCTGGAGGATGCTGGGGGTGAAGCTGGAGGATGCTGGGAGGGAGCTGGAGAATGCTGGGGGTGAAGCTGGATGATGCTGGGGGGGGAGCTGAGAGGCCCCATGATTTGTGACGCTGGCCCGGCCTGGCCCATCGGTAAGTCAGTGTGGCCCCTGAGCCAAAAAGTTTGTCTACCCCTGACCTAGATGGACAGAGAGAAACCGAGCAGTAATTATGGGTATCTTTCTTCAGGAATTAAAGATTCAGAAGGGTGTTGGAGCTCAGCACTGTTACCAAACTCTAACACCACTTTGAAAAGAACAGTCACTTTCATCTGCTCTGTCATAAATGTGTTTAGTTCCATTTTCCGTCTTCCAAAGCAAATTAATTTCCCATGGCTGTCAGTGTCGCCCCAATCGTGTTCCTTGTTATTATCAAATGTGTAAACAAAACAGTGATGTAACAATGGAGGCGCCGATTATATTCCAAATACCCAATGGCACAATCACTTGGATCCTCACCAGATTCCTATGACCCAACAATGTCCCAGTAATGGGGTTCACGTCCCAGTAAAAGGGACCCTTATAATCAGATTTGATCAAACAATGACGTCACAATGAAGCGGCTCATCATCTGTTTCCAGGTAGAGATGGTTTTGGGGGGCTGCTGATGGCAATGAGCCCTGTTCTTGCCAACGATGTATTGAGAACTACTTGACTGGCAACAACTGTATTTGTTTTCATCCTGCACAAATAATAAACACATACATTAATCATTTAATGATGGACAAGCAGGGCCCAGCTTTCAAATGGAGGAAACCAACATAGCTTCTAAGCTGCAGTTGCCAATAGCAACCAATCAGCTTTCCAGTTATCCAGAATGCTCAGGACCAAAGGTATTCCGGATAAGGGGTCTTTCCATAATTTGGATCTCCATACCATAAGTCTACTTAAAAATCAATAAAACATTAATTAAACCCAATAGGGCTGTTCTGCCCCAATAAGGGGTAATTATATCTTAGTTGGGATCAAGTACAGGTACTGTTTTATTATTACAGAGAAAAGGGAATCATTTAACCATGAAATAAACCCAATAGGGCTGTTCTGCCCCAATAAGGGGTAATTATATCTTAGTTGGGATCAAGTACAGGTACTGTTTTATTATTACAGAGAAAAGGGAATCATTTAACCATTAAATAAACCCAATAGGGCTGTTCTGACCCCAATAAGGGGTAATTATATCTTAGTTGGGATCAAGTACAGGTACTGTTTTATTATTACAGAGAAAAGGGAATCATTTAACCATTAAATAAACCCAATAGGGCTGTTCTGCCCCAATAAGGGGTAATTATATCTTAGTTGGGATCAAGTACAGGTACTGTTTTATTATTACAGAGAAAAGGGAATCATTTAACCATTAAATAAACCCAATAGGGCTGTTCTGCCCCAATAAGGGGTAATTATATCTTAGTTGGGATCAAGTACAGGTACTGTTTTATTATTACAGAGAAAAGGGAATCATTTAACCATTAAATAAACCCAATAGGGCTGTTCTGCCCCAATAAGGGGTAATTATATCTTAGTTGGGATCAAGTACAGTTACTGTTTTATTATTACAGAGAAAAAGGAAATCAGTTTTAAAATTCTGAATTATTTGCTTAAAATGGAGTCTATGGGAGATGGCCTTTCCGTAATTTGGATCTTATTGGATAATGGGTTTCCGGATAAGGGATCCCATACCTGTATTATGTATCTTGTCTAAAAACCAGGAGACCATTTTGAGTTGAGACTGAAGGGCCAAGGCCTTGTGCCTTGGGGTTCCACCTATCTACCTGTACTTGGGTAGATAGGTGGAACCCCATGGGAAACATACGCCGCACCTACCCTAATGCACAGACAGGGGTAAAGCTATTTTCCTGCATTTGTGCATCTCAGTGTGAGTAAGACAATATTACAATATTACAATATGACAATGTTATGATGTAAGCCCTTGAATCACATTGAGGAGGAGTGAGAGCGCTACAGTTGGACGCTCCCCACCACCCCTGGCAGGAAATGAATCATTCCATCAACCATGATATGACAAAGAAACCGCATATTGTCAGTTTCCAGAATACGTTCCGGCTCGTTCTCGAGCTAAAACAATGGTGAACCCTGCGACCTGTGGCCAAACCTCTAGTGATCATTTCTAGTGTCACCTCAGTCTCACTGTACGGCTTTAGTCTCACTCTCTATATATGAGAATTGGCTTGTAGGACAAGGGGTGTCTTTAGAGCAGGGATCCCCAACATTTTATACCTGTGAGCAACATTTCAATGAAAAAAAAGCTGGGGAGCAACACAAGCACAAAAACTTTCCTAGTAGGTGGCCAATAAGGACTCAGATTGGTTAATCAGTAACCCAATGGGGACGGCAGGCTACTGGAGACTCTGTTTAGCAGTACACATGGTCTTTATGCCTCCAAGTCAGAAATTCAAAAATGGGCACCAACTTTGAGGCCACTGGGAGCAACATCCAAGGGGTTGGTGAGCAACATGTTGCTTCTGAGTTACTTTAGAGGGTCCAGAGAGAGGGTCCAAGGGTGGGGAGAACCTATGGTGGAGGGACAAGTTGAAGACAGAAGACCAAGACGGCAACAGTTATCTATAGCAATTTTCTATTCTCTATTACCTATGTTAGAATAGCCAAGTAGAAAGCCTTCTGATTGGTTGCTGTGGGTTACTAGGCTAGCACAGCTTGTGCATTACATTTAGAGTGTTTACCCATCATCTAGTTCTAGATTAGATCATTATTAATATCATTTTGTTACCCAGTAGAAAAAACCCTTGCTTTACAACCATCCCGACATTCATTTTTTTTGTATTTTGGCCTGCTGAATAGCCTCACAACCTACTGCCACTGTCTCCCATTCACTTGAATTGGAAATGCCTGGAATTTCTGGTGCAAGTGTAATTGTGCAGGTCTGAGAGGCTCAACTGGTGCCAAAGCCCTAAGATAACAAGAACATTTGCTCAGGTTGATCGTTCTATTTATTGTTATAAGCATGGATTCCTTAGGAATGTAACGTATTCAATATCAATAAAGCGTCCCAATGCCCTCATTGTACTACTGGCGCCCAGTTGCTCCTTTTTGGGGCTGAAGGTGACATTTCCTCTGAGGCTGTGGATAACCTATTGTCTCAGAGCTCTGGAACTTCCCCAGAGAATCTATGTATTGATCTGGAATGAATATAAGGACTTTTATCTCCAACCAAATGTAAGAACATAACTATCCATCATGTAACGTCTGTACCCCTTAACCTCAGTCCCTTTGTGAGCTACTGCTATACAAGTCAAGAACGTAATACAAATGATTATGTGCTTGTGTCCATCAGTGAATCTTTTGGAATTTATAAGATGAGAATGGAGGGATCTCCAAGAAAAACATGGAAGCCATGTATGAAGACCAATGGTTTCTTCCATTATTTACTCAATACTCAATACCCAATAGACATCCTCAGAAGGTTGTGAGTATTGACTGTACCTGCGTTCTATTGATTTTCATCTTCTTCATCAAATTGTTTTTCTGGAAGAGGTGGAGGCTCCTCACGTTCCGAGTTTATGGATATGTCATCCTTTCCCCTCTTCTTGGCACGCAGGTATGCCATGGACACCATATCTAGTGAGGTTTGGGAACTGTTCAGGTTGGACGAACTAGCAGAGAAACTTGCCTTGGCGTCGTCGTCCTGCTTCGTTTCATCTTCTAAACTTTCTTGGTGCGATGGTTTCTTTGGGGATGTCTTCTTACAAACCTTGGAATAAAGAGAATCGACCCCTATCTTCTTTTCCTCTCCTTTATCCGTGCTTCCATCGGACTTGTTGTCGCCATTTTGCCCAGGAATAATAGCAACTGATTCTATTTCAATACTGGGCACTTGCAAATGGAACATTGGTGGTTCCATCCTTGATTCCTCAACAGCAGTTGCATCGTGAATTTCATTAACAGTATCGTAAAGCGGGTCGGCGATGTTTGTCTTTTCTAGTCCAACGTCTTGTGGTATTGAGGGCAGATGTTGTCCTGTTAAATTTGGCATCTGGTCGGCACTTGGTGTATTTTCCTGAGTTTGGGAAGATGTCTCATTGTCCCGCATGGAGTTACTCTCTTGGGAGGCAATTCCTGGCCCTTTGTTCTCATGTGCTGGTTCTGGGTCTACAGAGGGAGAAAAGAAAAAATATTCATAAATGACACGTCTAATGAGTCTAATGAATATATTTCATTTTCCTAACCATTATTTGAACCCAATAGGACCTGGGTTGGGAAAAGGACCACATCAACATACAGATACAGTCTTCACACCATGGGAAAATCAAACCTGCCCCATCAATATCTGGATGATTTCAGTCCAGATATTGATTGGCCAGTGCTGGCACCATAAATGGCCTGTGTATGGCCACCTTTATTCTACAGCAGTGATCCCCAACCTGTGGCTCAGGGGAAACATGTTGCTCTCAGTGCCCCCAAACCAGGGAGTTATTTTTGAATTCCTGACTTGGGGGCAAGTTTAGGTTGAATAAAAACAAGATTTCCTACCAAATAAAGCCCCTGTAAGCTGATAGGGCAGGGGTGGGCAAACTTTTTGGCTCACGGGCCACATTTACTCACCCCCAGGCCGGACCGGGCCAGGGCGGGCAGGGCCAGGCCAGCGTTACGCTCCCTTCGTCTCTTTAATTCCGGCACGCCGGATGTGGCCCGCGGGCCGTAGTTTGCCCACCCCTGTGATAGGGTGCACAGAGGCTGCCTAATAGCCAATCACAGCCCTTGTTTGGCTCCTCCATGAACTTTTATGGTGCTTGTGTTGCTCTCCAAGTCTTTCTACATTTGACTGTGGCTCACAAGTAAGAAAAGTTGGGGATCCCTGCTCTACAGACAACAATGGTCTCTCTAGATGGACTAGAAAATGTTCCATTTATCACACTATCACCCTTTATCTATTCTTCACCCAGTTCTCTCAACATAGTGTTTCAGGCCCAGTAACCCCCTGCCCATTACTGAACCAATACAAGCCAGGATGAAGAAGATATGGAACGTCATGGGGCCAATCAGTGTCCTGGATGCTGACATTGGACCTCAAAACCCTACATAATGCCTAGCCAACTCCTTTATCAGGCTTCAGTTGCCCTTTACTGGAATACCCAGTGTGGAAAATGAAAATAAAACCAGAACCCAGCAGATCCTAATTCTGCCCGTTGATTAAATCTTCAAACGACTCTCTAATTAGTTCCTCAGACATGCCCCTTGGCAGTGAAAATGTTAATACTTAATGAATAATCATTGGCAAACAACTCTACCGCTGTGTATCTATGTTCCCCTCTAGTTAACTAAGAGCATTCAACTGGCGCTTGTAATGTGCGGGTTGGGAACGGATCAGTCTGGCCTTACCAGCAATGGGCTCGGCTTCCGCAGTTATTTCTTCATATAAAAGTTCTTGGTTCTGATGCTGCTTGAGGGACCCATTGCCCTTCTGCACGCTGGAGTAAAGAGGGACGGTTGTAGTTTTCCCTGTTGCCTCTTCATTAGTCACACTCCCATTGGACCTGCCAGCACCATTAATTATAGTAACTGGTGGTTCATTTTCATTAACGGTATCATAGAGGGGTTCTTCGCTTTTTGCAGCGACATTGTCCTGGGGTATTGATGGGAGATTACGTTCTCGCAGACTTTGCATCTTTGTTTCTGCTTCAGAATTTTGATTTGGGATATTTTTTTGGATTTTGACAGATGCCCCATTGTTATTCTTTCCATTATTTTCAGCTTTTTTCCCAGAGGATGGTCCTGGGTCTGTAGAAGGAAAAGAAAAGTAGAATTAGGATATGGGCATGGAGCCATGATACAGATCTCAGGTTGCTGGCCACAAATGAGCTCATAAAGGCGCCCGACTCAGCCCATTCAAACCCAGTTGGCAGCTTATTGGCCCATGTATCAGACTGTCAGGACAACCTGGCCAACCAATATCCGAACAGTAATCTATCTTTAACCTGACCAAACTGGCAAATCTTTTAGTATATGGCCAGATTTACTGTGAAGACATATGGGAACATGTCAGATAGGGCAATATCTCCACCAGGTCTCACAGCCACCAACAGACCCCCTTATACTGTCAGATAGGGCAATATCTCCACCAGGTCTCACAGCCACCAACAGACCCCTTATACTGTCAGATAGGGCAATATCTCCACCAGGTCTCACAGCCACCAACAGACCCCCTTATACTGTCAGATAGGGCAATATCTCCACCAGGTCTCACAGCCACCAACAGACCCCCTTATACTGTCAGATAGGGCAATATCTCCACCAGGTCTCACAGCCACCAACAGACCCCCTTATACTGTCAGATAGGGCAATATCTCCACCAGGTCTCACAGCCACCAACAGACCCCCTTATACTGTCAGATAGGGCAATATCTCCACCAGGTCTCACAGCCACCAACAGACCCCCTTATACTGTCAGATAGGGCAATATCTCCACCAGGTCTCACAGCCACCAACATTCCACCTTTACCAAGAGCAGGGTCAGACAGGGTCACCGGGACACAGGACATTAGGTGGGGACCCTGCGGGGCAGGTTAGGGGACGCAGCCAGCGGGGGCACCTTCAGGGCCCCTGGGGTGGGAGCCCCGGTGGGCCCTGCCCCCCCCCCGTCCGACCCTGACCAAGAGGTTTGATCACTACATTGTTATGGTTCTGTAATTCCTTTGTTGTTTGTTATTGTTATTTTTTTTCCCTATAAACCTAAGGAAGTCCTGCATTACCAATTCCCCAAATATCTGTGCAAGTGAACTGATGTTGCTAGTGGCATTGACTTACTTGTAGGTTTCAAAGTAATAGAAGGGTTATGTTACTCTATTGTGAGATTATAGACAGTAGGTCATGCGTTGCCTGTTGTGTATCAGAGATACATGGATTGTCATGGCTTGGAAGCACAGAAAGGGGATTAAAGGGGAAATAAACCCTGCTGCACAGCGCGGCTCAACTAAACTTTACTCAGGTGTTGCTGGACTACAAACATATAATGAAGAGTGAGGCATGCTGGGAGCTGTAGTCCAGCAACATCAGGGTTGTATTCCTAAAGCAATATTGCACAATAAAATAATAAAATTTTCCCCAAATCCCCACAGCCAGCGGCTGCTTTAAAATGCAAGAAATCCCCCAATGAGAATCCCAGCTGATGTGAGTAAATCCGGCTCCCTGTTCTCTGTTCCTGCAATTGGAGTTGGGAGCAATAAGCACAGTTTCCCAGCACTGAACAAGTCTGTCCCTTTATCCCCATGTCTGATTCCTGTGCCATATAATGACGGGAAAATGCCATCATTATCTCTATATGTAAGGTACCAGCAAGGGGCCTGACACAGTGCTGGGAATCAGCATTCTCATTGGTCAATTCTTTTTCATTTATAATGAGGTTTTCCTTTCCTTTTATTTCTGTAATCTGGTTTAAACAATAACAACTGCAAGAAGGTTTCTTTTGGTGGTTCTTTCCCCATTTTTGCTGGAACATACATCATTTATTGATGGTTTGTGCGCCATTTTGGTCTTTAAACTTTATCATATGTATTGGGTGGGAATGATGCCAATCACTTGTAGCTTTTTTTATTATTTTCTTTTGAACCTATAACTCTGGCATCACCCTAGGGTTTATATCCTCATGGGAAATAATCTTCTAGTCCTGTGATGGGCACCAGAGTAGCCCAGAAAGTAGCCTGGAGCACATTGGGAATAGCCTCTGACACTGGAAGCAGGGCAACTTTGCCTCTTTACCAGGGGTGGGAAATAAAAAGGGGGTAATAATACCGATCTAAATAGAGTTTGCTCCATCCGTATTACTGCTGTGCTTCCCGATACATACACTCGGTGCAATAGGTACTTAATATAGTGTTTGTAGCCAAGGCTTTAGCTTTAGCTGCCCTCAACTATCATATATGGCCATATGCAGACTTCTGTATAGGAAATCATAAAAACATCCACTAGTTGATTCAATCTCAAGGCAACTCCCTAGTTAGTTGAACAAATCCGCCTCCGGGCTGCACAGGGTTTAATGACATACAATAAATAATCACTGCCCCACACGTATCTATTAATGTGCCCAGGCTAACCCTGTAGGTAACTAACAGCCGGGGACGTATTATTCTATTGCAAACATTTACCTTCCTGCTGCTGATACAGATCCCATGGAAGGGAAGAACATATTCATAAACAAGGTTATCGTTTATTTGATTTCCCTATTAATCTGCAGTTAAACATATAAACATATTTATTTACGCAAATGGGTTTTGCCACTGGGGGTAAAATCAAATATTGTGGCAAGTTTGCTTGATTTTACAAGGCAATAACCTTTGAACAAATCATCTCCCAGGGGCGGAGCCACTTAGGTTTACTCAGATTTGGGGTCTCCAACTCTTGTATGACTGCCCTTAATGGCTATTGGTTGCTAATGGTCTGGCTACAGGTAGGTCTAATCCTGTTCTAAGAATGTGATTGGTTACTTGCTCTGTCAATGTTCTACTGATCAGATAGCCGTGTCAATGTCCGGATGTTACAGGTTAATCTAGAACCTCTAATGATCTTATTGTGCATTCAGGGTGGTCTAGTTTGTGAATGTTCTAATACTTGGATTGGTATAAATTGGTCTAGCTTTGTGAATGTTCTAACACTGGGATGTTGGTCTAGCCAGTGTGGGACTAAGATGCCAGGGCCCCACCAGAAAACCTTGGCCCATAGTCGCACTTTATAAACTATTATTCCTCCCTCAACCTCTTTATTATCCAAGTCTCTTTTCTCCATCCTTCCATCTCTTTTTCCCCATACAGAAATAGGGATTGACCATGCCATTGGCCAAATAGAAGCAAGAGGCCCACTGACACCTGGGCCCCCCGGGAGTTCTCCTGGTATCCTGGGGGGCCAGTCCGACACTGGGTCCAGCCCTGCAAATGTTCTAATACTGGGATTGGTTACAGGGTAGTCTGAATGGGTTTAATACTGAGATTGGCTAATGATCTAATTGTGCCTTCAGGGTTGTCTAGCCCTCTTTATGTTCCAATACTGGGATTGGCTAATGATCTGATTGTGCCTTCAGGGTGATCTAGCCCTCTTTATGTTCCAATACTGGGATTGGCTAATGATCTGATTGTGCCTTCAGGGTGATCTAGCCCTCTTTATGTTCCAATACTGGGATTGGCTAATGATCTGATTGTGCCTTCAGGGTTGTCTAGCCCTCTTTATGTTCCAATACTGGGATTGGCTACAGGGTGGTCTAGCCCTGCAAATGCTCTAATCTTGAGATTAACCACAGGTTGGTCTAGCCCTTTGACTTTTCTAATACTGGGATTCACTACAGGTTGTTCTAGTCTGTGAATGGTCTAATATCTAGATTGGTTTTGAGTTGGTCTAGCTCTGCAAATTGTCTAGTACTGGGAGTGACTACAGCTTAGTCTATCCCTCTAGGTTGGTCTAGTCCTATGAACGTTCTACTGTTCTGATTGATTTCAGATTGGTATAGTCATAGTTCTAAGGCTCTCATAGACTTCTGGTTGGCCTAGCTTGAGGAAAGTTCTATTTTTCTATATGGTTATAAAGACACACACAGAGCAGAATTATTATGATTATGGGAATGTACAGGCTAGTGAATTGCACCAAATTAGCAAATATTACAATGCAGTTTGTGTGTAATTACATTGCGGTAATGTAGCTTTATGATATCTAGTAGAATTAAGTCTAAAACAACTGGACTTTTTCTGAGTTTTTCTTGAAAACGTTTCACCACTCATCCGAGTGGCTTCTTCAGTTCGAAGAAGAAGCCACTCGGATGAGTGGTGAAACGTTTTCAAGAAAAACTCAGAAAAAGTCCAGTTGTTTTAGACTTAATTCTACTAGATACTGTATATCATGACCTGGATGAATGAGAATCTTCATAGACACGTAGCTTTATGACATTAATGTGTGCAGCCTTCTGGGGGCCTCCCATACAGCCTATTGCTAGTTACCCTGTAGGAAATGGCTATGAAGCCATTATTTAATTTCCAGGAGCCACATGGCAGAAAAACCTCTCACTAAACAGATTATTGGATATTTTCCCATAAACGGACAACAATGAGCTTTATTGGGCTGCACTGCAATCCCTTCTGCTTAGAACTAGCATTATACAGTATAATACTAAATGGGACGCTGGGGGCATAACTCCCAGTAGAATAAATCCTCCTAGAATCCTGTATACAATATATGTTTGTGGGTAGGGCTCTATTAAAGTGATGGTGCATATAGAGCAACTATGGGCAGATGGAGGGCCACAGATATCCTCTGGAGGGCCACATCGTTACCTACCCAATGGGATCCTCTATACATCGGTGGATCAAGGTGTCTATGAAGATTCTCATTCATCCGGGTCATGATATACAGTATAGAGTAGAATAAAGTCTAAAACAACTGGACTTTTCTAAATGTTCTTGAAAACGTTTCACCACTAAGTGGCTTCTTCAGTTCAAATGACTGGTAGGGAATTCCCCTTGATGGGTAGTACAGTCACAGACATCCAATTACAATGATCCCATTGAACTTATTCAGTTAGGTTTCAGCTGGAATGATCCAGTCACAATGGTACCATGATTCTCATTGAGGCAGGGGCTAATCCTTCAATGTACATGATTTGAAGTGTGAACTATTGTAAAACCATCAGGGAGAGGGGATGTCAAAGCGGCATTGTATGTTGATGCCAAGCGGTGTCGCAGACCCCCTCCTCTGTTCAGGGATGGTTTTTCCAGTCCATCTTAAATGTCTTCTTTCACACCTCTTCTAGGTCCAAAATATGCACGTTACTGTCCTCAAAGGAGGGTCCCTTTTCCTTGAAATATAGATAGACTCTTGGCCTGAGGAGCTACCCTCCTATGTTGGGCTATTCTCATACAGAGAGGTTGTTTTGTCTCCCGATGTATAAGTCAGAGCATTCGTCACTACACTGGGGGGCATAGGCCCCGTTACTTCTCATGTGCTTTGGTGTTGGGTCTTTAGGGTGCACCAACTTCTGCTTTCCACAGTGGCAGTATCATAGCCAATGAGGTCCAACCGAGGCGTGAGTAAGCTTTGCGCTCAAGCGGAGGAGCTGTGTCCCATAAGGGAAGAGCTGCTGGCTTATTTTTTAGTTGGGGGCTTTGCACACGACACCTCCTGCCCAATCAGGCTTCACTTCCTTTGCCACAGCCATTAGGCGGGCGGGAGGTATTTTTCTTTTTTCTTTCCAGCCGCCAGCTGGAGCCTTACCAAGGCGATTAATGGCATTGCACCCACACACTCCTTTTTGTGTTTGATTTGTGCACCCTGGATAGGTGTCATAGTCCTCTGGGCTTGACCCCAGGCCAAGACTTGGTGGGTCTCACCCTAGCTTCAGTGAAGGTGGATCTGCCCGCACATGCAGTTCATTGGCGAAAGCCTTGGACACATGAGCATCGGAGCCCATGCCTTCGGGAAGGACTCACAGGTGATGATTCAAACTTCTGCTTCAAGTTCTTCTGATGTTCCAGCCCCATATGGGATGACTATGTTGCTTCGCCTGCTGTGTTCCTCCCCTTGGGGTGTTGCTTTGGTCTCTTTGCCTGACTTTGATTGTGTTTGTGGATGAAGGTGAGGGCCCGCTTGGGAATGGTACTGGATCCAGCCTGTGGGCGCACCGTCCATGGAGTTGGATTTAGCACCTCCCTTTATCCCAGGGGTTTAGATGTTTGGGCACAGAATCTGCAGGCTAAACTCACAGAACTGAACCTCAGCCCTTGGCACAGCAACCGGCTACTGGCAAGTCCCACAAAGCCCGGTGACATTTGCCATTTGATGGCACTTAGGGCCACAGTTTCCCTTCCAAACGCTTGTCTGTCCGCTCCCCCCCCCTCCGCTGTACAGAGCTGAGTACATTTTTGGTGACGTACAAACAGAAATACACAGATACCTATCATGTAACTCATAAATCTTTATACATTTAACCTGTAATTATTTCTTACCTTGACACTATAAAGGATACGGCAATAAAATACAACTTTTTTTTTATTATTGTTTACATCATATTTGGCCGAGATCCAAGCAAGTCGGCTGCTCTTACGTGCGGAAATCCATGTATCCGACCCGAGATACTGAAACCTGATGCAAACACATATTTCTTTCTTGCTTCGTTTGCTCCGGTAACTGCACAGGGAAATGGCTCCCACGTATCTGCCAGTCGGATCATTTTTGGGTTGGGAATAAGTTTTTTTTTACAGTTTATTCCAGTTCTAAATTCAGCCACATTGTGGGGATTTTTTTTTAATTTTTTCCTGTAACACAGGGGTCCTTGGGGAGTTTTTAGGACCCATTTAGGTCCTGACCTATGTGTATTTTTAATATTATACCTCACAACATTTATGATTGGATAAGACAATATTGGCCACACCTACACTTCATTGCCACACCCCTAATTTGGCATAAAACCAACCCACTTTCCAATGGGCTCTGCTCTTTTTTTAAGGTTCCAAATCCGTTAGGGATGCACCAAACCCACTTTTTTGGGTTTGGCCGAACCCCAGAACCCACCCTGACAGATTCTGTCGAATCCCGGCTGAACCCCCGAACCCACCCTGACAGATTCTGTCGAATCCCGGCTGAACCCCCGAACCCACCCTGGGACCGTGAATTCGGGCGAAACGGAATCCATCTAAAAAAAAAGGCAGGATTTGGCGCATCCCTATAATCAGTGTTGTCTTTCTTAAACAGGGGTGACTGGGCAGAGTTGGGTCGGCAGTTGCTGGGACCCCAGATAAGGGTGCCCACTTGTCTGCCTGCCCTGCCCCATGCTTGTCCGCTCCCACTAATATTGATATAAACATCTTACACATAATCAGGAGCTTATCATGCACGTGGATTATCTCTTGTACTGGGAATCTGACTCGCAAGAACCAGGAAGTCATAAACATGGAGTCGTTTCAATTTCACCGTTTGTCTTCTTTGGTTCAAGTCATTTCAAAACCCATAGATATTTCTTATTTAAAGCAATAGGCACAAAGTATGTCCATCTGAGCTCTAATCATTGCACCCATGTTGCACACGAAGTTATACTGCCCCTTTAATAAGGCAACCCTTTGTGGTGCATATGGCTGAGTAAGTAGTTTTAGGTTCTCCGTATCCCCCTGACAGATAATTCCATGTCTCTAGGGTTTAACTTTAGGGCTAAACCTTTCGGTGCCATCGGGCCGGGCATTTATTTACTCAGTTCCAGTAGATCCTAGCTGTGCCAGTGTACCCGCTTATTTAAACACAGGGCACCACAAACCCAGAGTCATTAATCAGCACAATGTTGTGTGTGCAGGGGCCGGGAGGGCAGGCTGCCCGACACATTCTTGGCATTGGTGGCAAAGCCACTTATTGACTGTCGTTGCGGTTTCCATTTTCCTACATCAAAGTATTCGCTCAAGTGCCAGAACCTGTTTTTTTTCTCCTAAAGTGAAAGCTGCGGATCTTTCCCGACGAGCCGGGGCAGGCCGAGGTCTCCTGATATCATAATAAGCAATAGACTGCTGAAATCATAGGGGGGGGGCAGAGCAGGAAGATTTTTGGAAAAAGTGGGTTTGCCCTGCACCCCGGATACCCCAGGAAATGTATCAGTAAATCCACAGAGGGAGAGTGCAAGTTCTGAAGGTTCAGTCTTATCTCCCAGGGCTCCTGTACCCCCAGCTACATACAGCAGCCCCTTGTATTACATATAACTGTTCTACTCAGCTCCACTGTGCGGCTTCCAGTTGTTATAGTTGTCAATAGAACATTCAGAGCAAACGTTCTCAAGTCCATTTCTTCAGCACTGATACAATGAAATTAGGGTTAAATCTCTTCCGCTTGAATCCTGACCTTCAGAATATAGGATACAGAATACAGAATACAGTATACAGAATACAGAATACAGGAGCCATTGATGAATAAAGAAACGGCACATAACGGCTATTCTTTTAGGGCCCATCGACCTTTGACTTTCAGACAAGGAATCCGACTGCCCCGGGGACACAGAACTGACTTCTTTGCTCCAGTAATCCTAGCGTTGCTCAAACCGGAGCTGCTTAAAGGGGAACTTCAACCCAAAACAGTTTTTTGCCCAATCAGTGAAAGTTATAGGGGTCATTCCTGATCGTTCTGCATGGGGAAATGGGGTCCCACTTGGGCCTGTGCTGTCAGCGGGGACAGGTAGGGGGCAGTAGGGGGGTGCATTCCCCGCCCACTGCTCTTGAGTGCTGCCAAATGCAGACAGTTGTTTATCCAAGGGGGATCTGCAAGTCTCTGCACTCGGAAAACACATTGGGACAATTCTGCAATAGGCAATGGCAATGTACAAAGTGTAAAAAAGGGAGCACTGCACTCATTTTTGCACCTTCCCCCAGAACTAGCGATGAGCGAATCTGCCCGGTTTGCTTCGCTGAAAAATTCACGAATTTTTCAAAAGATTCGCGAAACGGCAAAAAATGTGCGAAACGGCCAAAATGGTGCGCTTTAAAAAAAATTGTCAGCCGCGGTTATTCTTTTGTTGCCCGCGGCTATTCTTTTGTCATCCCCGCTACTATTCTTTTGTTTCCCACGGCTATTCTTTTGTTGCCCGCGGCTATTCTTTTGTCATCCCCGCTACTATTCTTTTGTTGCCCGCGGCTATTCTTTTGTTGCCCGCGGCTATTCTTTTGTTGCCCATGGCTATTCTTTTGTTGCCCGCGGCTATTCTTTTGTTGCCCGCTGCTATTCTTTTGTCATGCCCGCTACTATTCTTTTGTTGCCCATGGCTATTCTTTTGTTGCCTGCGGCTATTCTTTTGTTGCCTGCGGCTATTCTTTTGTTGCCCATGGCTATTCTTTTGTTGCCCGCGTCTATTCTTTTGTTGCCTGCGGCTATTCTTTTGTTGCCCATGGCTATTCTTTTGTTGCCCGCGTCTATTCTTTTGTTGCCTGTGGCTATTCTTTTGTTGCCCACGGCTATTCTTTTGTTGCCCACGGCTATTCTTTTGTTGCCCGCGTCTATTCTTTTGTTGCCTGTGGCTATTCTTTTGTTGCCTGTGGCTATTCTTTTGTTGCCCACGGCTATTCTTTTGTTGCCCGCGTCTATTCTTTTGTTGCCTGCGGCTATTCTTTTATTGCCCGCGGCTATTCTTTTGTCGCCCACTGCTATTTTTTTGTCATCCCCGCTGCTATTCTTTTGTCGCCCGTGGCTATTCTTTTGTCTCCCGCTGCTATTCTTTTGTCGCCCGCTGCTATTCTTTTGTCGCCCGCTGCTATTCTTTTGTTGCCCGCGGCTATTCTTTTGTTGCCCGCGGCTATTCTTTTGTTGCCCGCGGCTATTCTTTTATTGCCCGCGGCTATTCTTTTGTTGCCCGCGGCTATTTTTTTGTCATCCCCGCTGCTATTCTTTTGTCGCCCGTGGCTATTCTTTTGTCGCCCGCTGCTATTCTTTTGTCATCCCCGCTACTATTCTTTTGTTGCCCGCGGCTATTCTTTTGTCGCCCGTGGTTATTCTTTTGTCGCCCGCTGCTATTATTTTGTCATCCCCGCTACTATTCTTTTGTTGCCCGTGGCTATTCTTTTGTTGCCCACGGCTATTCTTTTGTCGTCCCCGCGGCTATTCTTTTGTTGTCCGCGGCTATTCTTTTGTTGTCCCCGCGGCTATTCTTTTGTTGTCCCCGCGGCTATTCTTTTGTTGCCCACGGCTATTCTTTTGTCGTCCCCGCGGCTATTCTTTTGTTGTCCGCGGCTATTCTTTTGTTGCCCGCGGTTATTCTTTTGTTGCCCGCGACTATTCTTTTTTGATGCGCGACAATTTTTGGACGTGCTGTGAATTTTTCCGCCGCTAATTTTTTCATCCGTTTCACAAAACTATCTGCCAATGACGAAACGTGGAAATTCGCTGCGAATCCATGCAAAACATTTCGCCCATCGCTACCCAGAACCCTTTTTGTGTAATTGTATTAGCAGCACCTGTCTGGCTGTTTATATTCTCTGCACTCCTGGGTTGGACTGGGCCAGCGGGGCACCATGAAAAAACCCAGTGGGCCCCTTTGGCCCAGACCTGGTTCCAGCCAGGGGTCCCCCAGTCCATAGATCTTCCTCCATAACACACCAAAGGAAAGAATAAAGTACACGAGCTCTGGGGGAGGGGATTAGACTGGCAGCAGGGGGGCCCCCGTGGCGGCATCACTGGTGGGCCTTGCACCCCCCAGTCTGACCCTGCTTCTGGCTCTGACTCCTAAACCAATGCAGCAGGAACAGACCCGGAGGTGAAATGACTTCTGCTACATTGTTTCCTGAGCCAGAACCGGAGCGTAGGGACAGACACTGCTTTCAACAGCAATTACATTTAGACTATAAAACCAATAAAGATGTGTAATGAATGGATAAAAGGAAGGATAAAAGAGGATTAAAAAGAAAATACAGCATTTTACAATATGACAGTTGACTTTATAGACTGGAGGTTCAACATTGTATGGATAAGTAGCTACAGATACTCTTGTCTCTATGGTTCTATGATACCTTGCATTTAATTGTATTGTTATACTGTGTATTTATCTCTGTTGTATTGTTCTACTGTACAGCACTGTGTATATAAGTAATAAAGACACACACATAATAAGGTAATTTCTTAATAACATTTGATGCACAATATCACACCGTACCCCCTTGTGTCCCTGGGTAACGACCCCCTGTGCCCTCTGCTCGTTGGAGTAAAAACTGCTCCCACTGACTGTGTAGCACCCTGTGTAGCACCCATAGAGCGCCCTATAACAAGAGCTTAACCTGGTTCATGGGAGTCCAAAGAGACAGAACCAAGTGCCCCCCCCTGTATAGAGTAGGGAAGAGGCGCTATGCTACAGTCACTACCCTGGGGCCTATGGGAAATTAAGGCATTAGTAACCTCCTCACAGTAGCAATGTTTAACTCTTTACATCCCCTACACAGGCTCATCTGCACATTTGGCAAGGCTGCCCACAAGATAACTGCTGAATAAAAGGGTAAGTGGCCCCCACACAGCGGTTTCCCAGTTTTCTAGATTGATATCTGACTGAGCCCAATCGGTCAAAGATCAGGCCAAAGCTTTGGGCCAATCAGCCACTCGTTATTGAACCCTGTAATAATAGCTATGGGCCAATCAGCCACTCGTTATTGAGCCCTGTAATAATAGCTATGGGCCAATCAGCCACTCGTTATTGAACCCTGTAATAATAGCTATGGGCCAATCAGCCACTCGTTATTGAACCCTGTAATACTAGCTATGGGCCAATCAGCCACTCGTTATTGAACCCTGTAATACTAGCTATGGGCCAATCAGCCACTCGTTATTGAACCCTGTAATACTAGCTATGGGCCAATCAGCCACTCGTTATTGAACCCTGTAATAATAGCTATGGGCCAATCAGCCACTCGTTATTGAACCCTGTAATACTAGCTATGGGCCAATCAGCCACTCGTTATTGAACCCTGTAATACTAGCTATGGGCCAATCAGCCACTCGTTATTGAACCCTGTAATACTAGCTATGGGCCAATCAGCCACTCGTTATTGAACCCTGTAATACTAGCTATGGGCCAATCAGCCACTCGTTATTGAACCCTGTAATACTAGCTATGGGCCAATCAGTCACTCGTTATTGAACCCTGTAATACTAGCTATGGGCCAATCAGCCACTCGTTATTGAACCCTGTAATACTAGCTATGGGCCAATCAGCCACTCGTTATTGAACCCTGTAATACTAGCTATGGGCCAATCAGCCACTCGTTATTGAACCCTGTAATACTAGCTATGGGCCAATCAGCCACTCGTTATTGAACCCTGTAATACTAGCTATGGGCCAATCAGTCACTCGTTATTGAACCCTGTAATACTAGCTATGGGCCAATCAGCCACTCGTTATTGAACCCTGTAATACTAGCTATGGGCCAATCAGCCACTCGTTATTGAACCCTGTAATACTAGCTATGGGCCAATCAGCCACTCGTTATTGAACCCTGTAATACTAGCTATGGGCCAATCAGCCACTCGTTATTGAACCCTGTAATACTAGCTATGGGCCAATATCAGCCACTTGAGCCCGGTAATAATAGCGTACTATCCCTTTAACATTAAGTGCTGCGCATATTTGTTACATTTGGGGCTGGAACAATGAAATGACCCCCCAGTTTAGGGCTCCGGGGGGAGGGGCAGGGGGCGCCAGTTACACATCACTCGGCCCATTACAATCACCGCCGGCATTTTTGGCAGCGCTGTGGAAATATTGAAATTATTGAGCTTCATAATTCTGTTAAATTGAGCGCAAAGGGAAGAACTTGGAATAAATGATAAAGTCTTTTATTAAGGGAGTTTTTGTTCCCCTACGGAACACTATTAACCCTCTAGCTTCCAGTGGCTCCCCAGCAACACAATTTTTTTAAAATTAATTTAAAATATGGAAATGGAGAATCTACATTAGTTAAAGTGTTAAAACAGAACTGCACTAAATCACAGCTGTAATTATGACCAGGATCGGCTTCATCAGGGCGGCTGTGCTAAATGTTGGCCAATGTTGGGCAGGAGTCTTTAAACTCCTAAAGGTGATTTCTGGATGGGTTTTGGCCAAGTCTCTGCAATGCCCAACCACACCCTCATTATGCCCTAACCGCACCCCCATTGTGCCCTAACCACACCCCCATTATGCCATAACCACACCCCCAATGTGCCCTAACCACACCCCCATTATGCCCTAACCACACCCCAATGTGCCCTAACCACACCCCCATTATGCCCTAACCACACCCCCATTATGCCCTAACCACGTCCCCATTATGCCCTAACCACCCCCCCATTATGCCCTAACCACGCCCCCATTATGCACAACCACACCCCATTATGCCCTAACCACGCCCCCATTATGCCCTAACCACACCCCATTATGCCCTAACCATGCCCCCATTATGCCATAACCACACCCTATTATGCCATAACTACACCCCATTATGCCCTAACCATGCCCCCATTATGCCCTAACCACACCTCATTATGCCCTAACCATGCCCCCATTATGCCCTAACCACACCCCATTATGCCATAACCACACCCCATTATGCCCTAACCATGCCCCCATTATGCCCTAACCACACCTCATTATGCCATAACCATGCCCCCATTATGCCCTAACCACACCTCATTATGCCCTAACCATGCCCCCATTATGCTCTAACCACACACCATTATGCCATAACCATGCCCCCATTATGCCCTAACCACACCCCATTATGCCATAACCACACCCCATTATGCCACAACCACACCCCATTATGCCACAACCACACCCCATTATGCCACAACCACACCCCATTATGCCACAACCACACCCCATTATGCCATAACCATGCCCCCATTATACTCTAACCCCACCCCATTATGCCCTAACCACACCCCCAACTCCACCTCAGTGGGAGGGCTGACAGCTCTGAAACCATAAACACATCTCTGGGTCGCACATAGGGTTACCACTTGGCCGTTTTTTGGCCGGTTGTAATTGCCGGTATATTTGCAATATCCTACAAATCCCTTCCTTCCCTGAAGGATTACCCCTTATGAGCACAGACCCGCCTATACCCCGCCCATTCCCCCACAAATTCCTTCCCACTCCACCCATTTTTCTGCCCTGTGACATCATTGCCCCGCCCCATGTTATGCCCCACCTACAAGAAAAAAAGGTGGCACCCTAGCTCCATAGGAGGCCTTTCTAGACAGACCTGCTGTGATCCCAAGGCATTGCAGTTGGTCTGCTTGGACAGTATAACCCAATACATGGGCCGATTAGCTGCCGAAACGGTCTAAGGACCCCAAATTGGCAGCTAGAATCGGCCCCTGTATGGGGACCTTTAATGTGGCCCTAATGCCATTGTCGAATCACTTCTGGCTAAGGATTTTGTGTTCTACATTTGACCCCATTTGCAATTTGGTTTCTGCACGGATGACCTGGTATTGCAGCAAATGTATTAACTGGTAAAAAATATACATCTATATATATTATATGTATCTATATGAATTTTGTTAGACATTTACATTCTGGTTATGTGCAATTTGCCCTTTTATCCAACATATTATATTACTTTATTAGGTGCACAAGGCATGTGACTATTAATGTGTTGTATAGCGTCAGTCAGGAGCAATCAGAGATAGAAAACAAGGAACTGATTGCTTTAATTACAAAGACTAATCCCCAAATCCTGAGATTGAAAATATTTTGGTTACGATGGACCCTGAAGATACAAATCAGTCCTTCTCCTCGGTATAAACAACAGAGGAAATAGATTCCCTCCCTGTTCTACTGGCAGATACATCAGCTCTCCCGCTGGATCAAACAACAGGCAGGTTGCACTTGGGCAAAAAGCTTGATAGAAAACCTTAATGGCTTTGGCTCCTTTTTCAACCTTAGCTACTATGTGACCACGTAAGACAGGATTAGATAAATACACACAAGTATAACTCTGGCGCTGGAAGGAGTCGGTGAGCAGCACTGGAGCAGTTACTTTAGACTGGAGGAATGCCCAGATTTCCCATTACAGCAGCCTGTGTGAATATCAGGTGTCCCCACAGATGGCCGGGGGGGGGCTGAAATCCAAACCGCTCGTTCCGCTACTGATGCGCTATTTTACACTTTTACCTACTGCCCAATAGGATTATCATGTTTATAAGAATCTCTAGCATCTGCCTATGACGGTAGAGAGTAATATTCTGACAATTTGCAGTTGGTCTTCATTTTTTATTATTTGTCGTCTTTTTATTGTTTTACTTTTTGTTCAGCAGCTCTGCAGTTTGAAACGGCAGCAGTTCTCTGGTTGCTAAGGTCCAACGTACCTTAGCAACCAGGGAGTTGCTTAGAGAATGTACTAGCTATGCCCCTCATGGATATAGTCATACTCCTTCTCTTTGTTATATTAATGTATAATTATAATAACCGTAATAATCCCAATTCATTGTGCTAATAACATAAGAATAACAGATAATAAATGTATCATTGACTTTTCCCTCTCCCTATTCATTGTTAATAATAATGGTACTGGATACTCACTAATATTATAAAACGATATAAAACAATAACGACAATAATTGAATAATTATATCGGAATCGTTACCTTTGGCGATACCTCCATTTTGTGAGTCTGGCGTTTCGGGGGTCTTGCTGGTGCCCCGCTTGACCTGCGATTATATGATTATATTATATTATATTCACTGAAGACTTGGGCTGATGTACATGGCACAGATATGTAAAGAAGAACACACACGCGTGTGCATAAGGACATGTATGATACAGGTTAGAGAAGGAGGGATCCAGGGAACAAGCTGAGACTTATAGTTCTATAAGCAGAAACAGATCCCATTTCCTCTATAAATACAAGAGAAAGTATCTATACAACTAACATCTCATTCCCAAACCAAGGGGATTCATAAAAATATGCCCCTCCCTTTGCTGCTATAACTGCCCCTGCCCCTCTGGGAAGGTTCCCACTAGATGTTGGAGTTGCTGGGAGTTGCTCCCATTCAGCCACAAGGGCATTAGTGAGGTTGGGCAGTGATGTTGGGGATCAGGCTCACAGTCGGGGTTCCATCCCACAGGGGTTCAGTTGGGTTGGGTCAGAGCTCTGTGCAGGTTCTTCCCATCTCAGCAACCCATTCTGTAGGGCCTGGCAATGTGGGGGGCGGGGGAACACTGTGCTAAAACAGGAAAGGACCCCCCCCCCAAACTGTTCCACAAAGCAGGAAGCACAGAGTCATATATATGTCATATAATGCCTATATACAGGGTCGGACTGGTCCACAAGGACACTGGGAAAAAACCTGGAGGGCGCTCCCCCAGCGACCATTCCTACCCTGATGCTTTAAACTTACGCGTGCTCAGGGGAGGGCGTTGGGTGGGGTTAGTGAGGCCCTGGGTGGGGGTTAGGGGGTGCGGGGGACGCGGCCAGCGGGGGCACCTGCACCCCCCAGTCTGACCCAGTGAGTCTCACTCACACCTGATCGTCATCCCATTGGCTGAAATCACCAGACTCCGAATTCACCTTTAAGTTATATGATAGTCCTAAGGATTCACTCAGGGTCGGACCGGGCCAGTGAGGCACCGGGGAAAAAACGGTTTTCTTCTTCTACTTTTAGGACTTGTTTGAAAATCAGATGATGTTTTAGGTCACATTCATATAATAATATAGAACATTTTAAAGGGTTCAAGCCCCAATGTATATTTATATATATAGAGATAGCCTATCTGCCAATAGAAGTGGGGGGGGGGGAAAGTGGGGGTCTCCTATTGCTTCTGTCGCTGTAAGGGAGTGCTGAGATTGTCACGGAACCCCCCTTTCCACTTCAAACCCGGCTCTCTGCCCCCCAAACTGCCACCCCTGCAGCCGCCACTCATTACAGCAGTTTATGAAATTCGCATTTGTTTTGGCAGCAGCTTTAATGCGCCGACCTCTGCCCTCCCCCCCCCCCTGAGAATAAATAAATGGATCTGCCCGGAGGGGGCTCTTTAAGTCACTTTAGTGAATCATCAGCCCAGATTAGCGCGGCGCTGCCCTGGTAGCCAACATAAGCCATATGGATACACTGGGATCTGAAATATAATACTTTATTCCATGGCCCTCGGCACTTTCCCTTTAATCTAATATCAGCTTGTTATGGCGGCACAGAGACGTCTCGGGGGGGGGGGGGGACTGGGGGCTCCTCACTCACGTTATTAACTGTTTCACTGAAGGACAAAGTTCCCAAACCCACGGCCCTGTCCTACAGCGTTACCTCCCTATTTATATCAACAATAAAAGACTTTATATTTATATAAGTGGCTTTTTCTTTCATGCCCTTTTTCAGCTACATTAACTTTTAGTATATTATAGAATGACCACATCTAAGCATCTTTTCAATTGGTCTTCATTATTTATTTTGTATAATTTGTGAATTATTTGCCTTCTTCTTCTAACTCCTTGTAGCTTTCAAATGGGGGTCACTGACCCCGGCAGCCAACACTACAATTTTATTGTTATTGTTATTTCATATTACTTATCTTTCTATTCAGGCCCTCTCCTATTCATATCTCAGTCTCTCATTTCAACCACTCCCTGGTTGCCAAGGTGATTTGGACCCTAGCAACCAGATGAAATACCAAACTGGAGAGCTGCTGAATAAAAAGTGGAATTATTGAAAAAAACACAAAAAATAAAAAATGAAGACCAATTGCAAATTGTCTCAGAATATCACTCTCTACATCATACTAAAAGGTACGCACTGCATCCACGTTTCCGACAATATGGACCTGAGCCATGTATATACTTAATGGTTATATTGGGGGTGGCCATTGGGGCCCCCAGTACAGAGGACACAGACCCTACAGTTGGATAATAGCTCGGGCCCCTGGGGGGAGGGCTCACTATGTAGCACGGGGCCCATGATTTCTCATAGAGGCAATATTCCCTGTACCCTCCCTGTACAACTCCCAGCGCCTAAGGGCAGTCTAGGTTCCTGGGAGTGTTAGTTCAGAAACAGCCGACTCCCCAGACTGATTTCTCATGGAAGCAAGGAAATTGCGCTGTATCTGCAACTGCGATATGGAAAGTTCCGCGCTGGGCGCAGGGAGTTGGTTGAGTCACTGGAACCCAAGTAGAATAAATTGGAGTTAAGTAACAGCTAATGGGCCTAATAGACACGACATGGGGGGCTGCCCAATGTCTCCCGCTGGGCTGCCAGGCTCTATTTAATCAGGCCTGCAATAATCTGCTTTCTGCCATAATAATGCCCAGGCTGGAAAGCATAAAGGCTCTGCAATTACATTAATTAGACGGAGTCAGATCCAATTCTAAAGGACTTTCTAACCAATCGGGGGATATAAAGTAACAGAAGTGGATTTTGCTCTGGATCAGGAGCCTAGCAACTGCTCAACAGTGAACCCAGTTAGAATAATGTAACCAGGGTTGGACTGTGGGGTGCAGGGCCCACAGAGGCTCCCACCACAGGGGTACTGCAGGTGCCCCTGCCAGCCGCATCCCCTAACCCCCCCCACAGGGGCCCCCATAACCCCCCGCAGGGTCCCCCACCGATGTCCTCCCCTGAGTGTGCGTAAATTTAATGCATCAGGGGAGGAACGGTTGGGCAGAGGGAGCACTGACAAGGGTCGGGTCTGGGCCGCCGGGGCCCAGCGGGATTTTTCCTGGTGTCCCAGCGGCCCAGTCCGACCCTGAATGTAACCTCCTAATGACACCCATAGGGGGTGACACATGGACATTGACTCCCTTTTTCCTACAAATACCTTGAGTATCACACTGTCTAGACCCCAGATTTTGGAGCTTTGGAGATAAGAAAGCTAAGCAAGTGCAGTCAACACCAAACCACTGTGGTTTTATTTGTCAAATCAGATGCCTTGCAATTTTTTAACCTATTATTAAAGGAGAAATTAAAATATAATTTAAAAATCCCCTGCGGTTTAGGTTCCTTGTTGTACCAATAACTTCCTTCCCATAGAACTTATCTCTCTATCAGCAGAGGATGCGGAGACAAACTGGGTGTTATACAAACTGACCACTAGGGGTCACTGCTGTGTTTTACCTTCTGCTGTATCTGCCCTGTGGCACTATACACTATTAGTATTACTATTATTAACATTTATTTATAAAGTACTATTATTACTAAGGTATCACTGGCAGAACTGTACTTGTGTTGGTGAATGAGGCCAGGATGAAGGCAGAGCATTGGGAATAATCATCATGCCCTTGCCTTACTATACACCTGTGTGCTACTTGCTACTATCATATACTCACCGCTTTTGTCAGATGCAATTCTTGGTTGGAATTTCCACGCTGGGATAAATTAACCGAACGTCTTTTTGAACTGCAAAGAAACCAGATGTATGTAGAGTGTCAGTACTTTATCCAGAACCCCATCTTGTACGTCTCAGGAGCTGCCATGTAGAGTGTAAGCTCTTTTGGGCAGGGCTCTCTTCACCTCTTGTATCGGTTACTGATTGCTTTATATGTTACTCCTTGTAGAGTGTAAGCTCTTTTGGGCAGGGCTCCCTTCCCCTCTTGTATCGGTTATTGGTTGCTTTATATGTTACTCCTTGTAGAGTGTAAGCTCTTTTGGGCAGGGCTCCCTTCCCCTCCTGTATCGGTTACTGATTGCTTTATATGTTACTCCTTGTAGAGTGTAAGCTCTTTTGGGCAGGGCTCCCTTCCCCTCTTGTATCGGTTATTGGTTGCTTTATATGTTACTCCTTGTAGATTGTAAGCTCTTTTGGGCAGGGCTCCCTTCCCCTCTTGTATCGGTTATTGGTTGCTTTATATGTTACTCCTTGTAGATTGTAAGCTCTTTTGGGCAGGGCTCCCTTCCCCTCCTGTATCGGTTACTGATTGCTTTATATGTTACTCCTTGTAGATTGTAAGCTCTTTTGGGCAGGGCTCTCTTCCCCTCTTGTATCAGTTACTGATTGCTTTATATGTTACTCCTTGTAGAGCGTAAGCTCTTTTGGGCAGGGCTCTCTTCCCCTCCTGTATCAGTTACTGATTGCTTTATATGTTACTCCTTGTAGAGCGTAAGCTCTTTTGGGCAGGGCTCTCTTCCCCTCCTGTATCAGTTACTGATTGCTTTATATGTTACTCCTTGTAGAGCGTAAGCTCTTTTGGGCAGGGCCCCCTTCACCTCTTGTATCGGTTACTGATTGCTTTATATGTTACTCCTTGTAGAGTGTAAGCTCTTTTGGGCAGGGCTCCCTTCCCCTCCTGTATCGGTTACTGATTGCTTTATATGTTACTCTGTATGTCCAGTGTATGAAACCCACTTATTGTACAGCGCTGCGGGATATGTTGGCGCTTTATAAATAAATGTTAAGAATAATAATAATTACCCCACCCGCAGGCCTTAATGTAAGTGCGCCCTCTGCTGGACACATATTTGTGGCATAAGCAGGGAAATTATTTTAGTGCTTCACAAAGGAGGCAGTTTTTGTCAGCACAGATTTACTCACACAGCCTGCCATTGGTCAGGGTAATGTCCCCTTAGAATGGGGGGAAACGTGATGCACAAACCCCCAGACCTTGCACCCCCTTATGTAGGAGACCTGTAGTAGCAATGTGAATGGTCCTGTATAACCAAGGAGAAAAAGAAACCCAAACAGATTCTCTGTGCTGCCAATGTGGCTCCTAAACTAATAGTTGTGGCCCCTGTAGCTCCGCCCCTTGCCCCCACAGCTTCCTACTGACCTCCCTTGTGCCTCTCCCTCCCTGCTCTCATTCCCTGACCTGCAGTGCTCAGTCTGTTCCACAAGGTGGCGCTTGCACTCCGCTACTCTGCCTTCTCTTGGGTAAGTTTCTCAGCCGCTGTTCTATCCACCTAAAGGGCAACTTCTCCTTATTATTTTCAACAAAACATATTTAACCTGTAGGGCATGGTTTATAAATCTTCATATACAGTAACTATAATAAATTATTATATTATAAAGACTCCATCAAATGCATTTGGTTTCTAAGTGAAACTTGCCTAGCTGCTAGTTAATCCAGAGGGCTGCGTCCCCTTCAGGGTAACTATTAGTGCTATACAAACGGCCTAATCTTAGCAACTTTTCAATTGGTTTCCATTTTTTATTTTGTATAGTTTTTGAATTATTTGCCTTCATCTCCTGACTCTTTCCAGCTTTCAAATGGGGGTCACTGACCCCGGCAGCCAAAACCTATTGCTCTGTGAGGCTCCAGTTTTATTATTATTGTTACTTTTTATAACCTTTTTTCTATTCAGCCCCTTTCCTATTCATATATCAGTGTCTCATTCAAAACACTTCCTGGTTGCTATGGCAATTTGGACCCTAGCAACCAGATAGCTGTTATAACTTCAAACTGGAGATAATTAAAAAACTACAAATAATAAAAAATGAAGACCAATTGCAATAAAAAATGAAGACCAGTTGGTATGTGGGGGAGCGGGCAGGCTCCGGGCAGATGTAATCGGAGCAATGTTATTATTTCCCACGTGAGAAACTTCTCCAGCACCGGGGGGGGGGGGGGGGGGGGGCACTTTGCTTTCTGCCCCCTTGTCTGATCCAAAAGCCGAAGGGAAAGAGATTCTCATTGAAGGGGGAAAAACAAGGAAACAGTTTGTTATTCGAGTTAAAGGGAACGAAGGACGGAGAGAAACGTTTAGGGGCTTTCGGATTGCACGGCAGGTTAAAGGGGAAGCAAAGCTGCGAGTTTATTGCTTTTGGGGAGCCAAAAATATCAGCGCCTTTGTGATACGCCCATTGTGCCGGGGAATTGGATATACATGTAGCTCATATGCTGAGACAGTTTGCAATTGGTCACCTTTTATTATTTGTAGTTTTTTTTTTTAGTTATTTTCCTGTTTGTTCAGCAGCATTACAGTTTGGTGGTTGCTAGGATCTTAATTACCTTAGCAACCAGGGAGTGGTTTGAACAGGAGACTGGAATAGGAATAGGAGAGGGGCTGAATAGAAAAATACGTTATTAAAAGTAACAATAACAATAAAACTGGAGCCTCACAGAGCAATAGGGTTTGGCTGCCGGGGTCAGTGACCCCCATTTGAAAGCTGGAAAGAAGAAGAAGGCAAATAGTTTAAAAAATGTTCAAAAATAAATAATGAAGACCAATTGAAAAGCTGCATAGATTTGGCCATTCTATAACATAATAAAAGGTAAGTTAAAGGTAAAACACCCCTTTAAAGTTTTAACCCTGTGACTCCTGGAGGGGTCAGGAGGTATATGGGGCCTATTGTTGAATTATGAAAAATGTCTTTTTTCCAATTATCAGGGGGTTTTCCTGGGCACAGTACCCCCCTGACTGGCACGGGTGGGATCAGACTCACCGGGGGCGGAAGGAGCACAAGAGAAGCAGCAGAATGAGGATGAGGGCAGCGCCGGGGATGAGCAGCCATAGGCCTCCATACTCCCTGTACTGCACAACTGCACCTCTAGGGGGAGCCATCGCGTCACATTGAAGATTCTACAACCAAGAAAACAGAGACACTGAATAAAACCTTCTGCAGTTGCTTCTTACAGACCCACTGGGCCGTACAGCCTGGTCTCCAGCTACTCATAACTGACAGTCAGAGACGGCCAACTGCCAGCAGCGCCTCACATTAATAGGAAAGGAAATTCAGCAGTAATTATAGAAATGAAAGCAAAAGCATGCCAATATGTAGGCAACCCCAATAAGTAACTGGGGCCCCACGCCGCCATCTTGTTTATGACTACCCATGTTTTATCTGCAGCCTCTTCCCCCCCTGGTCCCAAGGTCTGTTCCTTTAATAATATGGAATATTGTACATTGTAATATTGCCCCCCTGATTATAAGGTTCAACGAAAATACCCTCCCTGTGCCCTAAAACAGATCATTCTGAGTTTATAAGGGGGGGGGGGCACAGAGGGTGGTTACCCTGCTAGTTATCAGCTAGTTATCAGCTAGTTATCAGCACAATATCATTAATGGGACATGCCGGGATTCGCCAGAATGCTGCTCAGAGCCAAACATTGCAGTAAGTGTCAATAAAGATGGAGACAGTAGGACAAGATGGAGACAGTAGGGTAAGATGGAGACAGTAGGGCAAGATGGAGACAGAAGGACAAGATGGAGACAGTAGGACAAGATGGAGACAGTAGGACAAGATGGGGACAGTAGGACAAGATGGAGACAGTAGGGCAAGATGGGGACAGTAGGGCAAGATGGGGACAGTAGGGCAAGATGGAGACAGTAGGGCAAGATGGAGACAGTAGGGCAAGATGGAGACAGTAGGGCAAGATGGAGACAGTAGGACAAGATGGAGACAGTAGGGCAAGATGGAGACAGTAGGGCAAGATGGAGACAGTAGGGCAAGATGGAGACAGTAGGACAAGATGGAGACAGTAGGGCAAGATGGAGACAGTAGGGCAAGATGGAGACAGTAGGGCAAGATGGAGACAGTAGGGCAAGATGGGGACAGTAGGGCAAGATGGAGACAGTAGGGCAAGATGGAGACAGTAGGGCAAGATGGAGACAGTAGGACAAGATGGAGACAGTAGGGCAAGATGGAGACAGTAGGGCAAGATGGAGACAGTAGGGCAAGATGGAGACAGTAGGACAAGATGGAGACAGTAGGGCAAGATGGAGACAGTAGGGCAAGATGGAGACAGTAGGGCAAGATGGAGACAGTAGGGCAAGATGGAGACAGTAGGACAAGATGGAGACAGTAGGGCAAGATGGAGACAGTAGGGCAAGATGGAGACAGTAGGAGAAAATTGAGACAGTAGGGCAAGATGGAGACAGAGGAAGAAAATGGAGACAGTAAGACAAGATGGAGACAGTAGGAGAAAATGGAGAAAGCAGGGCAAGATGAACAGTAGAGCTAGATGGAGACAGTAGGGCAAGATGGAGACTTTAAGACAAGATGAACAGTAGGGTAAGATAGAGACAGTAGGACAAGATGGAGACAGTAGGGCAAGATGGGGACAGTAGGGCAAGATGGAGACAGTAGGGGAAAATGGAGTCAGTAAGACAAGATGGAGACAGTAGGAGAAAATGGAGAAAGCAGGGCAAGATGAACAGCAGAGCTAGATGGAGACTTTAAGACAAGATGAACAGTAGGGTAAGATGGAGACAGTAGGACAAGATGAACAGTAGAAGAACATGGAGACAGTAGGGCAAGATGGAGACAGTAGGGCAAGATGGAGACTTTAAGACAAGATGAACAGTAGGGTAAGATGGAGACAGTAGGGCAAGATGAACAGTAGAAGAACATGGAGACAGTAGGGTAAGATGGAGAAAGTAGGACAAGATGAACAGTAGAAGAACATGGAGACAGTAGGGCAAGATGGAGACTTTAAGACAAGCTGAACAGAAGGGTAAGATGGAGACAGTAGGACAAGATGAACAGTAGAAGAACATGGAGACAGTAGGGTAAGATGGAGACAGTAGGACAAGATGAACAGTAGAAGAACATGGAGACAGTAGGGCAAGATGGAGACATTAAGACAAGATGAACAGTAGGGCAAGATGGAGACAGTAGGGCAAGATGGAGACTTTAAGACAAGATGAACAGTAGGGTAAGATGGAGACAGTAGGGCAAGATGGAGACAGTAGGACAAGATGGAGACAGTAGGACAAGATGAACAGTAGAAGAACATGGAGACAGTAGGGTAAGATGGAGACAGTAGGACAAGATGAACAGTAGAAGAACATGGAGACAGTAGGGCAAGATGGAGACTTTAAGACAAGATGAACAGTAGGGCAAGATGGAGACAGTAGGGCAAGATGGAGACTTTAAGACAAGATGAACAGTAGGGTAAGATGGAGACAGTAGGGCAAGATGGAGACAGTAGGGAAAGATGGAGACTTTAAGACAAGATGAACAGTAGGGTAAGATGGAGACAGTAGGGCAAGATGGAGACAGTAGGACAAGATGGAGACAGTAGGACAAGATGAACAGTAGAAGAACATGGAGACAGTAGGGCAAGATGGAGACAGTGGGGTGAGTTAGAGACAAATGGGGACAGATGATGTTGGTAGACAAGATAGAGACATTGTGGCAATACAGTGATAGAAGGAGACATCACCAGTAGGACAGCAAAGAGACAGTAACTCTCTCTCTCAGTACCCATCAGGTGCCGTAGGCTGCCAGGACTACTGGAAATTGCAGGATAGCATTGGCCAAAGGGCTGTAATTTGGACATTCCTACTTTCTATACGTTTCTCATTCCCTTATAGCCATACAGTATGTTGTTATAGTCACGTTTCCCAAAGGGTCCAGCTGAACTACACTGAGCACTTTATGGCAATGCTGCTGCTGGAACTTGTACAACCAACTCATAAAGCATCACTAGCGGCGTGGGTGCTGCCTCCCCCCATACAGTCCTGCTGCCACGAGCCTGCCCAAGGGCCCCCTAGTGGGTAGGGCCGGGTATTGCAGGATTCTTTAGCACAGAAATTGGGTGTTTTCAAATTAAAATATGTCAGGAATTCAGCGTGAAATACCAATGATTTCTAGAATGAAGCAAAGAAATTCAGTGTATGCATGAACTGTGCCCCTGCTGAAACCAGTTTGGTGGGATGTTTGGCCATTTGCAGGTAGAACTATAAAAATACCCCATTACCATCCAGCTACAGGGATCCTGCTGTGTAACAACCCCCCCGGGGCTTATTGTTCTAATACAGGCAGGGCCGCCATGGGGGGGGAGAAGGGGTACCGTTGTACCGTTACGTATAAAGTAACACCAAAACTTATGCACATTAATTATTCATTTTAACTCTTTATATGAACTGCTTATTATAGAGTATTATATTGCGCACACAAGGGGCGTGGCCTAAATATTGGTACTGCGCTTGTGTTTATGGGGGGCCCCATATAAATAACTTGTGTGGGGCCCCAAAGTTTCTAATGGTAGCCCTGAACAAGGTTGCCCAATCGGAACCCCTCAGGCTGGATGTGGCTCTCCCCAAAGTATCTTTACTGCCCTTTGTTAGAATATCTGTGCCCCTCTGTGCCCCCAGCAGCCTGGCAGCCGATCTCTATATGCCCCAAGGCTCAGGGCAATAGTCACTCAGAGCGGTGCAAATACACCGAGCTGTATGTGTGTGGAACGTTCCAGCTGCTTCCCATTAGGGGAGGATTCCTGTCTCTTTAGTTGCCTTATTATTCTGTCAGCTCTCCATATGGGGCACTCACTGTCACTTCATTGCTGTCAGTTGAAAATGCAGCTGCAGTAATAGGAAAATGGATCAGACGTCTCTATATCTTTTCTGTGTCAGTCAGGGGTGCAGGTATTAGAAATGAGACAGTGAGAATAAACATGTCAGTGCTAGGGGTTTCAATACTCTACCCCAAAGAGCTTACAATCTATAAGTAATAAGAAACAAATAGAATCACAATGGGAAAGGGAAGAAGTGCTAACATGAGGGGGGTGTTGGTGCAGATGAAGGTTAGAGAGATGATTACTAAGTTCTATGCAGAAGCCTCACAGAAAGGGATGAAGAAGATGGGAAAACGTGCCCTGAGGGGAAGGGAAAGAGTAAAATTGGGCCGTGTATAGTAAGGGAACAAGAATCAGAGATGGGTTTTTTTGGTACTGAGGGGGAAATGACTTATAGGTACATGGGAATATTTCAGTTGAAAAAGTGACATTTAATCCTTAGCGACAGGGAGGAAGGAGTCAAAGGAAGCTAGAGAAGCCTTAGTATAGAGGAGGTATAGTAGGGAGAAGTGGTGCCTATAGTAGCAGTGGGGGGATAATAGCCTCTGGGAAGGGACTGGGGCTGTGGGATAGCAGGTATAGTAGGGAGAGATGGTGCCTATAGTAGCAGTGGGGGGATAATAGCCTCTGGGAAGGGACTGGGGCTGTGGGATAGCAGGTATAGTAGGGAGAGATGGTGCCTATAGTAGCAGTGGGGGGATAATAGCCTCTGGGAAGGGACTGGGGCTGTGGGATAGCAGGTATAGTAGGGAGAGATGGTGCCTATAGTAGCAGTGGGGGGATAATAGCCTCTGGGAAGGGACTGGGGCTGTGGGATAGCAGGTATAGTAGGGAGAGATGGTGCCTATAGTAGCAGTGGGGGGATAATAGCCTCTGGGAAGGGACTGGGGCTGTGGGATAGCAGGTATAGTAGGGAGAGATGGTGCCTATAGTAGCAGTGGGGGGATAATAGCCTCTGGGAAGGGACTGTGGCTGTGGGATAGCAGGTATAGTAGGGAGAGATGGTGCCTATAGTAGCAGTGGGATAATAGCCTCTGGGAAGGGACTGTGGCTGTGGGATAGCAGGTATAGTAGGGAGAGATGGTGCCTATAGTAGCAGTGGGATAATAGCCTCTGGGAAGGGACTGGGGCTGTGGGATAGCAGGTATAGTAGGGAGAGATAGTGCCTATAGTAGCAGTGGGATAATAGCCTCTGGGAAGGGACTGGGGCTGTGGGATAGCAGGTATAGTAGGGAGAGATGGTGCCTATAGTAGCCCTGGGATAGTATCTTCTAGGAAAGGACTGTGGCTTTTACAGTCAAGTGAATAATGGGGAGATGATTCCCCCAACTTTAGAAATACAAAGGGAATATGAGTCAGTAAAGCCCTGTATATTGACTATATATCACAGTGATGAGAGTTGATCCCTATAAAACAGATAAGGAATGAGGAAGTGGCAGTTCCAACACTTAATTCTTTCCCCTTTGCATATAATACAGCTGCAATAAAGTTATCAGAGGAAGGTTACTATATTGTGTGTATTCAAGGTACAGAAATGCAATAAATGTTAAAGGAACAGTTCACTGTAAAAATTAAACCGGGTAAAATAAAAATAATTTCTAATATAGTTAGTAAGGCAAAAATGTAATCTATAAAGGCTGGAGTGGGCAGATGTCTAATATAATATTAAATAATACTGGAATAAATCTTGGTAGCTGAATAAATTGCCCATGGCCCTCTAACCAGTAGCCCCAGTAAGAGAGCAGCTTCCCCCCTCAGTGCCCCTGTAACTAACTGGCAGGCCTCGCTAATGGATCCCAGAGCAGCTTCCCCCCCTCAGTGCCCCTGTAACTAACTGGCAGGCCTCGCTAATGGATCCCAGAGCAGCTTCCCCCCCTCAGTGCCCCTGTAACTAACTGGCAGGCCTGGCTAATGGATCCCAGAGCAGCTTCCCCCCCTCAGTGCCCCTGTAACTAACTGGCAGGCCTGGCTAATGGATCCCAGAGCAGCTTCCCCCCTCAGTGCCCCTGTTACTAACTGGCAGGCCTGGCTAATGGATCCCAGAGCAGCTTCCCCCCTCAGTGCCCCTGTAACTAACTGGCAGGCCTGGCTAATGGATCCCAGAGCAGCTTCCCCCCTCAGTGCCCCTGTAACTAACTGGCAGGCCTCACTAATGGATCCCAGAGCAGCTTCCCCCCCTCAGTGCCCCTGTTACTAACTGGCAGGACTCGCTAATGGATCCAGAGCAGCTTCCCCCCTCAGTGCCCTGTAACTAACTGCAGGCCTCGCTAATGGATCCCAGAGCAGCTTCACCCCCTCAGTGCCCCTGTAACTAACTGGCAGGCCTCGCTAATGGATCCCAGAGCAGCTTCCCCCCCTCAGTGCCCCTGTAACTAACTGGCAGGCCTCGCTAATGGATCCCAGAGCAGCTTCCCCCCCTCAGTGTCCCTGTAACTAACTGGCAGGCCTCGCTAATGGATCCCAGAGCAGCTTCCCCCCCTCAGTGCCCCTATAACTAACTGGCAGGCCTCGCTAATGGATCCCAGAGCAGCTTCCCCCCCTCAGTGCCCCTGTAACTAACTGGCAGGCCTCGCTAATGGATCCCAGAGCAGCTTCCCCCCCTCAGTGCCCCTGTAACTAACTGGCAGGCTTGGCTAATGGATCCCAGAGCAGCTTCCCCCCCCCTCAGTGCCCCTGTAACTAACTGGCAGGCTTGGCTAATGGATCCCAGAGCAGCTTCCCCCCCCTCAGTGCCCCTGTAACTAACTGGCAGGCCTGGCTAATGGATCCCAGAGCAGCTTCTCCCCTCAGTGCCCCTGTAACTAACTGGCAGGCCTGGCTAATGGATCCCAGAACAGCTTCTCCCCTCAGTGCCCCTGTAACTAACTGGCAGGCCTGGCTAATGGATCCCAGAGCAGCTTCTCCCCTCAGTGCCCCTGTAACTAACTGGCAGGCCTGGCTAATGGATCCCAGAGCAGCTTCTCCCCTCAGTGCCCCTGTAACTAACTGGCAGGCCTGGCTAATGGATCCCAGAGCAGCTTCCCCCCTCAGTGCCCCTGTAACTAACTGGCAGGCCTGGCTAATGGATCCCAGAGCAGCTGAGCAGCCTTTGTAATAGAACAGGGTAGGTTCTCTCCCAGCAAAGCCTTCAATGGATCAGCACCAGGGTTTAAATTTAGAATGTCAGCTCTTCAGGGCACAGAGCGCTATTGCCACCTGGTTTTGACTCGGACAGACCGGTTTTCGGAAGGGCTGTCCAGGTTTAAACTGCAAACTCTCCAAAACTGACAAGGCGATAGACCAATCGGCATTAATAGTCCCACCCCTATGATGTCATCAGCCTGCCCCCCGCTCAGAGATATGGCCGCAGGTTATTGCGCTCTCTGCACTAGTGATGCAGCCCCTCAGACTGGGGTGCTTGGGACCCACCGGGGCTGTCAGTCTAGGGGCCCCTCACCCCCAGCCACAAACCTTCCCCCCAAAGGTTGCCCCGCCGTGCTGCACTTAATAAGCCGGGCCCCCCTACTGCAGATTGGGAAGGAGTGGGCCTGTATCTCCATTCTACTCAGGGTCGGACTGGGCAGCCGGGAAAATACCTCAGGGGAGGACGTTGGGCAAAAGCCCCTGTGGGAAGGGGTCAGGGGTGTGTGGCGGGGGCCCCTGCAGAGGATGCGACCGGAGTAGGTACCTTGGGGGGTGCGGGGCCCCTGGGGTGGTAGCCATGGTGGGCCCTGCACCCCCCAGTCCGACCCTGTTTCTACTACAAAGCTTTCTGGATGCTCATTTGTCACTTTAGTTTTAGTAATGGTAGAGCCGCACAGGGATTGGATGGGTGAGGTCTGAACTTCCCCTCCAGCCCAGCCAATCCCTATGCAGCTTTACCGGGATTTACAGGAAGTGCCTCCTGAAGTCTGCAGCTCAGGGCCGGAACTAGCGCCAAAACAAAATGGATGTGTCTCTCTCCCAGCAGCCCCGTTTGATGGATCAGAACAACTTCAGTTTCCTACAGCCCCATTAATGGGTAACTGCTTCTCATCCCAACAGTCTCTGTGATAGGTCAGTGTAGGTCTGTATGTGAGTGGATAGATAGGTCAGTGTGGGTCTGTATGTGAGTGGATAGATAGGTCAGTATGGGTCTGTATGTGAGTGGATAGGTCAGTGTGGGTCTGTATGTGAGTGGATAGGTCAGTGTGGGTCTGTATGTGAGTGGATAGATAGGTCAGTGTGGGTCTGTATGTGAGTGGATAGGTCAGTGTGGGTCTGTATGTGAGTGGATAGATAGGTCAGTGTGGGTCTGTATGTGAGTGGATAGATAGGTCAGTGTGGGTCTGTATGTGAGTGGATAGGTCAGTATGGGTCTGTATGTGAGTGGATAGGTCAGTGTGGGTCTGTATGTGAGTGGATAGGTCAGTTGTGGAGGTCTGGTTATGTGAGTGGATAGGTCAGTGTGGGTCTGTATGTGAGTGGATAGGTCAGTGTGGGTCTGTATGTGAGTGGATAGGTCAGTGTGGGTCTGTATGTGAGTGGATAGGTCAGTATGGGTCTGTATGTGAGTGGATAGGTCAGTGTGGGTCTGTATGTGAGTGATAGGTCAGTGTGGGTCTGTATGTGAGTGGATAGGTCAGTGTGGGTCTGTATGTGAGTGGATAGGTCAGTGTGGGTCTGTATGTGAGTGGATAGGTCAGTGTGGGTCTGTATGTGAGTGGATAGGTCAGTATGGGTCTGTATGTGAGTGGATAGGTCAGTATGGGTCTGTATGTGAGTGGATAGGTCAGTGTGGGTCTGTATGTGAGTGGATAGGTCAGTGTGGGTCTGTATGTGAGTGGATAGATAGGTCAGTGGGGGTCTGTATGTGAGTGGATAGATAGGTCAGTGTGGGTCTGTATGTGAGTGGATAGGTCAGTGTGGGTCTGTATGTGAGTGGATAGATAGGTCAGTGTGGGTCTGTATGTGAGTGGATAGATAGGTCAGTATGGGTCTGTATGTGAGTGGATAGATAGGTCAGTATGGGTCTGTATGTGGAGTGGATAGGTCAGTGTGGGTCTGTATGTGAGTGGATAGGTCAGTGTGGGTCTGTATGTGAGTGTATAGATAGGTCAGTGTGGGTCTGTATGTGAGTGGATAGGTCAGTGTGGGTCTGTATGTGAGTGGATAGATAGGTCAGTGTGGGTCTGTATGTGAGTGGATAGATAGGTCAGTATGGGTCTGTATGTGAGTGGATAGGTCAGTATGGGTCTGTATGTGAGTGGATAGGTCAGTATGGGTCTGTATGTGAGTGGATAGATAGGTCAGTGTGGGTCTGTATGTGAGTGGATAGATAGGTCAGTGTGGGTCTGTATGTGAGTGGATAGATAGGTCAGTGTGGGTCTGTATGTGAGTGGATAGATAGGTCAGTGTGGGTCTGTATGTGAGTGGATAGGTCAGTGTGGGTCTGTATGTGAGTGGATAGATAGGTCAGTGTGGGTCTGTATGTGAGTGGATAGATAGGTCAGTATGGGTCTGTATGTGAGTGGATAGATAGGTCAGTGTGGGTCTGTATGTGAGTGGATAGGTCAGTATGGGTCTGTATGTGAGTGGATAGGTCAGTATGGGTCTGTATGTGAGTGGATAGATAGGTCAGTGTGGGTCTGTATGTGAGTGGATAGGTAGGTCAGTGTGGGTCTGTATGTGAGTGGATAGGTAGGTCAGTGTGGGTCTGTATGTGAGTGGATAGGTAGGTCAGTATGGGTCTGTATGTGAGTGGATAGATAGGTCAGTGTGGGTCTGTATGTGAGTGGATAGATAGGTCAGTATGGGTCTGTATGTGAGTGGATAGATAGGTCAGTGTGGGTCTGTATGTGAGTGGATAGGTCAGTGTGGGTCTGTATGTGAGTGGATAGGTCAGTATGGGTCTGTATGTGAGTGGATAGATAGGTCAGTATGGGTCTGTATGTGAGTGGATAGATAGGTCAGTGTGGGTCTGTATGTGAGTGGATAGGTCAGTGTGGGTCTGTATGTGAGTGGATAGATAGGTCAGTATGGGTCTGTATGTGAGTGGATAGGTCAGTGTGGGTCTGTATGTGAGTGGATAGGTCAGTATGGGTCTGTATGTGAGTGGATAGGTCAGTGTGGGTCTGTATGTGAGTGGATAGGTCAGTGTGGGTCTGTATGTGAGTGGATAGATAGGTCAGTGTGGGTCTGTATGTGAGTGGATAGGTCAGTGTGGGTCTGTATGTGAGTGGATAGATAGGTCAGTGTGGGTCTGTATGTGAGTGGATAGGTCAGTGTGGGTCTGTATGTGAGTGGATAGGTCAGTATGGGTCTGTATGTGAGTGGATAGGTCAGTGTGGGTCTGTATGTGAGTGGATAGGTCAGTGTGGGTCTGTATGTGAGTGGATAGGTCAGTGTGGGTCTGTATGTGAGTGGATAGGTCAGTGTGGGTCTGTATGTGAGTGGATAGGTCAGTGTGGGTCTGTATGTGAGTGGATAGGTCAGTATGGGTCTGTATGTGAGTGGATAGGTCAGTATGGGTCTGTATGTGAGTGGATAGGTCAGTGTGGGTCTGTATGTGAGTGGATAGGTCAGTGTGGGTCTGTATGTGAGTGGATAGATAGGTCAGTGGGGGTCTGTATGTGAGTGGATAGATAGGTCAGTGTGGGTCTGTATGTGAGTGGATAGGTCAGTGTGGGTCTGTATGTGAGTGGATAGATAGGTCAGTGTGGGTCTGTATGTGAGTGGATAGATAGGTCAGTATGGGTCTGTATGTGAGTGGATAGATAGGTCAGTATGGGTCTGTATGTGAGTGGATAGGTCAGTGTGGGTCTGTATGTGAGTGGATAGGTCAGTGTGGGTCTGTATGTGAGTGTATAGATAGGTCAGTGTGGGTCTGTATGTGAGTGGATAGGTCAGTGTGGGTCTGTATGTGAGTGGATAGATAGGTCAGTGTGGGTCTGTATGTGAGTGGATAGATAGGTCAGTATGGGTCTGTATGTGAGTGGATAGGTCAGTATGGGTCTGTATGTGAGTGGATAGGTCAGTATGGGTCTGTATGTGAGTGGATAGATAGGTCAGTGTGGGTCTGTATGTGAGTGGATAGATAGGTCAGTGGTGGGTCTGTATGTGAGTGGATAGATAGGTCAGTGTGGGTCTGTATGTGAGTGGATAGATAGGTCAGTGTGGGTCTGTATGTGAGTGGATAGGTCAGTGTGGGTCTGTATGTGAGTGATAGATAGGTCAGTGTGGGTCTGTATGTGAGTGGATAGATAGGTCAGTATGGGTCTGTATGTGAGTGGATAGATAGGTCAGTGTGGGTCTGTATGTGAGTGGATAGGTCAGTATGGGTCTGTATGTGAGTGGATAGGTCAGTATGGGTCTGTATGTGAGTGGATAGATAGGTCAGTGTGGGTCTGTATGTGAGTGGATAGGTAGGTCAGTGTGGGTCTGTATGTGAGTGGATAGGTAGGTCAGTGTGGGTCTGTATGTGAGTGGATAGGTAGGTCAGTATGGGTCTGTATGTGAGTGGATAGATAGGTCAGTGTGGGTCTGTATGTGAGTGGATAGATAGGTCAGTATGGGTCTGTATGTGAGTGGATAGATAGGTCAGTGTGGGTCTGTATGTGAGTGGATAGGTCAGTGTGGGTCTGTATGTGAGTGATAGGTCAGTATGGGTCTGTATGTGAGTGGATAGATAGGTCAGTATGGGTCTGTATGTGAGTGGATAGATAGGTCAGTGTGGGTCTGTATGTGAGTGGATAGGTCAGTGTGGGTCTGTATGTGAGTGATAGATAGGTCAGTATGGGTCTGTATGTGAGTGGATAGATAGGTCAGTGTGGGGTCTGTATGTGAGTGGATAGATAGGTCAGTGTGGGTCTGTATGTGAGTGGATAGATAGGTCAGTGTGGGTCTGTATGTGAGTGGATAGGTCAGTGTGGGTCTGTATGTGAGTGGATAGATAGGTCAGTATGTGAGTGGATAGATAGGTCAGTATGGGTCTGTATGTGAGTGGATAGGTCAGTGTGGGTCTGTATGTGAGTGGATAGGTAGTGTGGTCTGTAGTGAGTGTAGGTCAGTGTGGGTCTGTATGTGAGTGGATAGGTCAGTATGGGTCTGTATGTGAGTGGATAGGTCAGTGTGGGTCTGTATGTGAGTGGATAGGTCAGTGTGGGTCTGTATGTGAGTGGACAGATAGGTCAGTGTGGGTCTGTATGTGAGTGGACAGATAGGTCAGTGTGGGTCTGTATGTGAGTGGATAGATAGGTCAGTATGGGTCTGTATGTGAGTGGATAGATAGGTCAGTATGGGTCTGTATGTGAGTGGATAGGTCAGTATGGGTCTGTATGTGAGTGGATAGGTCAGTGTGGGTCTGTATGTGAGTGGATAGGTCAGTGTGGGTCTGTATGTGAGTGGATAGGTCAGTGTGGGTCTGTATGTGAGTGGATAGGTCAGTGTGGGTCTGTATGTGAGTGGATAGATAGGTCAGTGTGGGTCTGTATGTGAGTGGATAGGTCAGTGTGGGTCTGTATATGAGTGGATAGGTCAGTGTGGGTCTGTATGTGAGTGGATAGGTCAGTGTGGGTCTGTATGTGAGTGGATAGGTCAGTATGGGTCTGTATGTGAGTGGATAGGTCAGTGTGGGTCTGTATGTGAGTGGATAGGTCAGTGTGGGTCTGTATGTGAGTGGATAGGTCAGTGTGGGTCTGTATGTGAGTGGATAGGTCAGTATGGGTCTGTATGGGAGTGGATAGGTCAGTATGGGTCTGTATGGGAGTGGATAGGTCAGTATGGGTCTGTATGTGAGTGGATAGGTCAGTGTGGGTCTGTATGTGAGTGGACAGATAGGTCAGTATGGGTCTGTATGTGAGTGGATAGATAGGTCAGTATGGGTCTGTATGTGAGTGGATAGGTCAGTGTGGGTCTGTATGTGAGTGGATAGATAGGTCAGTGTGGGTCTGTATGTGAGTGGATAGGTCAGTATGGGTCTGTATGTGAGTGGATAGATAGGTCAGTGTGGGTCTGTATGTGAGTGGATAGGTCAGTATGGGTCTGTATGTGAGTGGATAGATAGGTCAGTATGGGTCCTGTATGTGAGTGGATAGGTCAGTGTGGGTCTGTATGTGAGTGGATAGGTCAGTATGGGTCTGTATGTGAGTGGACAGATAGGTCAGTGTGGGTCTGTATGTGAGTGGACAGATAGGTCAGTGGGGTCTGTATGTGAGTGGATAGATAGGTCAGTATGGGTCTGTATGTGAGTGGATAGATAGGTCAGTATGGGTCTGTATGTGAGTGGATAGGTCAGTGTGGGTCTGTATGTGAGTGGAGATAGGTCAGTATGGGTCTGTATGTGAGTGGATAGGTCAGTGTGGGTCTGTATGTGAGTGGATAGGTCAGTGTGGGTCTGTTATGTGAGTGGATAGATAGGTCAGTATGGTCTGTATGTGAGTGGATAAGGTCAGTATGGGTCTGTATGTGAGTGGGATAGGTCAGTGTGGGTCTGTATGTGAGTGGATAGATAGGGTCTATGGGGATAGGTAGTGGTCTGTATGTGAGTGGATAGAGTCAGTGTGGGTCTGTATGTGAGTGGAATAGGTCAGTATGGTCTGTATTGAGTGAATAGGTCAGTGTGGGTCTGTAATGTGAGTGGATGGTCAGTGTGGGTCTGATGTGAGTGGATGATAGGTCAGTATGGGTCTGTATGTGAGTGGATAGGTCAGTGTGGGTCTGTATGTGAGTGGATAGGTCAGTGTGGGTCTGTATGTGAGTGGATAGATAGGTCAGTGTGGGTCTGTATGTGAGTGGATAGATAGGTCAGTATGGGTCTGTATGTGAGTGGAATAGGTCAGTGTGGGTCTGTATGTGAGTGGATAGATAGGTCAGTGTGGGTCTGTATGTGAGTGGATAGGTCAGTGTGGTCTGTATGTGAGTGGATAGATAGGTCAGTATGGGTCTGTAATGTGAGTGGATAGATAGGTCAGTATGGTCTGTATGTGAGTGGATAGGTCAGTGTGGGTCTGTATGTGAGTGGATAGGTCAGTATGGGTCTGTATGTGAGTGGACAGATAGGTCAGTGTGGGTCTGTATGTGAGTGACAGATAGTCAGTGTGGGTCTGTATGTGAGTGGATAGATAGGTCAGTATGGGTCTGTATGTGAGTGGATAGGTCAGTATGGGTCTGTATGTGAGTGGATAGGTCAGTATGGTCGTTTGATGAGTGGATAGGTCAGTGTGGGTCTGTATGTGAGTGGAATAGGTCAGTGTGGGTCTGTATGTGATGGATAGGTCAGTGTGGGTCCTGTATGTGAAGTGGATAGGTCAGTGTGGGTCTGTATGTGAGTGGATAGATAGGTCAGTGTGGGTCTGTATGTGAGTGGATAGGTCAGTGTGGGGTCTGTATGTGAGTGGATAGGTCAGTGGGTGGGTCTGTATGTGAGTGGATAGGTCAGTGTGGGTCTGTATGTGAGTGGATTAGGTCAGTATGGGTCTGTATGTGAGTGGATAGTCAGTGTGGGTCTGTAATGTGAGTGGATAGGTCAGTGTGGGTCTGTATGTGAGTGATAGGTCAGTATGGGTCTGTATGTGAGTGGACAGATAGGTCAGTGTGGGTCTGTATGTGAGTGGACAGATAGGTCAGTATGGGTCTGTATGTGAGTGGATAGATAGGTCAGTATGGGTCTGTATGTGAGTGGATAGGTCAGTATGGTCTGTATGTGAGTGGATAGGTCAGTGTGGGTCTGTATGTGAGTGGATAGGTCAGTGTGGGTCTGTATGTGAGTGGATAGGTCAGTGTGGGTCTGTATGTGAGTGGATAGGTCAGTGTGGGTCTGTATGTGAGTGGATAGATAGGTCAGTATGGGTCTGTATGTGAGTGGATAGATAGGTCAGTATGGGTCTGTATGTGAGTGGATAGGTCAGTATGGGTCTGTATGTGAGTGGATAGGTCAGTGTGGGTCTGTATGTGAGTGGATAGGTCAGTGTGGGTCTGTATGTGAGTGGATAGGTCAGTGTGGGTCTGTATGTGAGTGGATAGGTCAGTGTGGGTCTGTATGTGAGTGGATAGGTCAGTGTGGGTCTGTATGTGAGTGGATAGGTCAGTGTGGGTCTGTATGTGAGTGGTAGGTCAGTGTGGGTCTGTATGTGAGTGGATAGGTCAGTGTGGGTCTGTATGTGAGTGGAGATAGGTCAGTTTGGGTCTGTATGTGAGTGGATAGGTCAGTGTGGGTCTGTATGTGAGTGGATAGGTCAGTGTGGGTCTGTATGTGAGTGGATAGGTCAGTGTGGGTCTGTATGTGAGTGGATAGGTCAGTATGGGTCTGTATGGAGTGGATAGGTCAGTATGGGTCTGTATGGGAGTGGATAGGTCAGTATGGGTCTGTATGTGAGTGGATAGGTCAGTGTGGGTCTGTATGTGAGTGGATAGATAGGTCAGTATGGGTCTGTATGTGAGTGGATAGATAGGTCAGTATGGGTCTGTATGTGAGTGGATAGGTCAGTGTGGGTCTGATGAGTGGATAGATAGGTCAGTGTGGGTCTGTATGTGAGTGGATAGGTAGGTCAGTGTGGGTCTGTATGTGAGTGGATAGATAGGTCAGTGTGGGTCTGTATGTGAGTGGATAGATAGGTCAGTGTGGGTCTGTATGTGAGTGGATAGATAGGTCAGTATGGGTCTGTATGTGAGTGGATAGATAGGTCAGTGTGGGTCTGTATGTGAGTGGATAGGTCAGTATGGGTCTGTATGTGAGTGGATAGATAGGTCAGTGTGGGTCTGTATGTGAGTGGATAGGTCAGTATGGGTCTGTATGTGAGTGGATAGATAGGTCAGTATGGGTCTGTATGTGAGTGGATAGGTCAGTGTGGGTCTGTATGTGAGTGGATAGGTCAGTATGGGTCTGTATGTGAGTGGACAGATAGGTCAGTGTGGGTCTGTATGTGAGTGGACAGATAGGTCAGTGTGGGTCTGTATGTGAGTGGATAGATAGGTCAGTATGGGTCTGTATGTGAGTGGATAGATAGGTCAGTGTGGGTCTGTATGTGAGTGGATAGGTCAGTGTGGGTCTGTATGTGAGTGGATAGGTCGATGGGTCTGTATGTGAGTGGATAGGTCAGTGTGGGTCTGTATGTGAGTGGATAGGTCAGTGTGGGTCTGTATGTGAGTGGATAGATAGGTCAGTGGGGTCTGTATGTGAGTGGATAGATAGGTCAGTGTGGGTCTGTATGTGAGTGGATAGATAGGTCAGTATGGGTCTGTATGTGAGTGGATAGGTCAGTGTGGGTCTGTATGTGAGTGGATAGATAGGTCAGTATGGGTCTGTATGTGAGTGGATAGGTCAGTGTGGGTCTGTATGTGATGGATAGATAGGTCAGTATGGGTCTGTATGTGAGTGGATAGGTCAGTGTGGGTCTGTATGTGAGTGGATAGGTCAGTATGGGTCTGTATGTGAGTGGATAGGTCAGTGTGGGTCTGTATGTGAGTGGATAGGTCAGTGTGGGTCTGTATGTGAGTGGATAGATAGGTCAGTATGGGTCTGTATGTGAGTGGATAGGTCAGTGTGGGTCTGTATGTGAGTGGATAGATAGGTCAGTGTGGGTCTGTATGTGAGTGGATAGATAGGTCAGTAGGTCTGTATGTGAGTGGATAGGTCAGTGTGGGTCTGTATGTGAGTGGATAGGTCAGTGTGGGTCTGTATGTGAGTGGATAGGTCAGTATGGGTCTGTATGTGAGTGGATAGATAAGGGTCAGTGTGGGTCTGTATGTGAGTGGATAGATAGGTCAGTATGGGTCTGTATGTGAGTGGATAGGTCAGTATGGGTCTGTATGTGAGTGGATAGGTCAGTATGGGTCTGTATGTGAGTGGATAGATAGGTCAGTGTGGGTCTGTATGTGAGTGGATAGATAGGTCAGTATGGGTCTGTATGTGAGTGGATAGGTCAGGTGTGTGGCTGTATGTGAGTGGATAGATAGGTCAGTGTGGGTCTGTATTGAGTGGATAGGTCAGTGTGGGTCTGTATGTGAGTGGATAGGTCAGTATGGGTCTGTATGTGAGTGGATAGGTCAGTGTGGGTCTGTATGTGAGTGGATAGGTCAGTGTGGGTCTGTATGTGAGTGGATAGGTCAGTGTGGGTCTGTATGTGAGTGGATAGGTCAGTGTGGGTCTGTATGTGAGTGGATAGGTCAGTGTGGGTCTGTATGTGAGTGATGTAGGTCAGTGTGGGTCTGTATGTGAGTGGATAGGTCAGTGTGGGTCTGTATGTGAGTGGATAGGTCAGTGTGGGTCTGTATGTGAGTGGATAGATAGGTCAGTATGGGTCTGTATGTGAGTGGATAGATAGGTCAGTATGGGTCTGTATGTGAGTGGATAGATAGGTCAGTATGGGTCTGTATGTGAGTGGATAGATAGGTCAGTATGGGTCTGTATGTGAGTGGATAGATAGGTCAGTGTGGGTCTGTATGTGAGTGGATAGATAGGTCAGTGTGGGTCTGTATGTGAGTGGATAGATAGGTCAGTGTGGGTCTGTATGTGAGTGGATAGGTCAGTGTGGGTCTGTATGTGAGTGGATAGGTCAGTGTGGGTCTGTATGTGAGTGGATAGATAGGTCAGTGTGGGTCTGTATGTGAGTGGATAGGTCAGTGTGGGTCTGTATGTGAGTGGATAGGTCAGTGTGGGTCTGTATGTGAGTGGATAGGTCAGTGTGGGTCTGTATGTGAGTGGATAGGTCAGTATGGGTCTGTATGTGAGTGGATAGGTCAGTGTGGGTCTGTATGTGAGTGGATAGGTCAGTGTGGGTCTGTATGTGAGTGGATAGATAGGTCAGTGTGGGTCTGTATGTGAGTGGATAGGTCAGTGTGGGTCTGTATGTGAGTGGATAGGTCAGTATGGGTCTGTATGTGAGTGGATAGGTCAGTACTGGGTCTGTATGTGAGTGGATAGGTCAGTATGGTCTGTATGGAGTGGATAGGTCAGTGTGGGTCTGTATGTGAGTGGATAGGTAGGTCAGTGTGGGTCTGTATGTGAGTGGATAGATAGGTCAGTGTGGGTCTGTATGTGAGTGGATAGATAGGTCAGTGTGGGTCTGTATGTGAGTGGATAGATAGGTCAGTATGGGTCTGTATGTGAGTGGATAGATAGGTCAGTGTGGGTCTGTATGTGAGTGGATAGGTCAGTATGGGTCTGTATGTGAGTGGATAGATAGGTCAGTGTGGGTCTGTATGTGAGTGGATAGGTCAGTATGGGTCTGTATGTGAGTGGATAGATAGGTCAGTATGGGTCTGTATGTGAGTGGATAGGTCAGTGTGGGTCTGTATGTGAGTGGATAGGTCAGATGGGTTCTGTATGTGAGTGGATAGATAGGTCAGTGTGGGTCTGTATGTGAGTGGACAGATAGGTCAGTGTGGGTCTGTATGTGAGTGGATAGATAGGTCAGTATGGGTCTGTATGTGAGTGGATAGATAGGTCAGTATGGGTCTGTATGTGAGTGGATAGGTCAGTGTGGGTCTGTATGTGAGTGGATAGGTCAGTATGGGTCTGTATGTGAGTGGATAGGTCAGTGTGGGTCTGTATGTGAGTGGATAGGTCAGTGTGGGTCTGTATGTGAGTGGATAGATAGGTCAGTGGGGTCTGTATGTGAGTGGATAGATAGGTCAGTGTGGGTCTGTATGTGAGTGGATAGATAGGATCAGTATGGGTCTGTATGTGAGTGGATAGGTCAGTGTGGGTCTGTATGTGAGTGGATAGATCAGGTCAGTATGGGTCTGTATGTGAGTGGATAGGTCAGTGTGGGTCTGTATGTGAGTGGATAGATAGGTCAGTATGGGTCTGTATGTGAGTGGATAGGTCAGTGTGGGTCTGTATGTGAGTGGATAGGTCAGTATGGGTCTGTATGTGAGTGGATAGGTCAGTGTGGGTCTGTATGTGAGTGGATAGGTCAGTGTGGGTCTGTATGTGAGTGGATAGATAGGTCCAGAGTATGGGTCTGTAATGTGAGTGGATAGGTCATGTGGGTCTGTATGTAGTGGATAGATAGGTCAGTATGGGTCTGTATGTGAAGTGGATAGACTAGGTCAGTATGGGTCTGTATGTGAGATGGACTAGGTTCCAGATGTGGGTCTGTAGGGATGGAGTAGGTCAGTGTTGGGTCCTGTATGGGAGTGGATAGGTCAGTAGGTCCTGTATGTGAGTGGATAGATGAGGTCAGTGGGTGGGTCTGTATGTGAAGTGATAGATAGGTCAGTATGGGTCTGTATGTGAGTGGATAGGTCAGTATGGTCTGTATGTGAAGTGGATAGGTCAGTTATGGGGTCTGTAATGTGATGGATAGATGGTCAGTGTGGGGTTGTATGTGATGGATAGATAGGTCAGTATGGGTCTGTATGTGAGTGCGATAGGTCAGTGTGGTCTGTTAATGGTGAGTGGATAGATAGGTCAAAGTAATGGGTCTGTAATGTGAGTGGAAGGTCAGTGTGGGTCTGTTATGTGAGTGATAGGTCAGTATGGGTTCTGTAATGTGAGTGGATAGGTCAGTGTGGGTCTGTATGTGAGTGGAGTAGGTCAGGTTTTGTGGGTCTGTATGATGAGTGGATAGTCAGTGTGGGTTGGTGCGTGGATAGGTCAGTATGGGTCTGTTATGTGAGTGGATAGGTCAGTGTGGGTCTGTATGTGAGTGGATAGGTCAGTGTGGGTCCCTGTATGTGAGTGATTAGGTCAGTGTGGGTCTGTAGTGAAGCTGGATAGTCAGTGTGGGTCTATATGTGAGTGGATAGAAGGTTCAGTATGGTCTGTATGTGAGTGGGATGATAGTCGTATGGGTCTGTATGTGTGATATATGATAAGGTCTGTAATGTGAGTGGGATAGATAGGTCAGATATGGGTCTGTATGTGAGTGGATGAAATAGGTCCAGTGTGGGTCTGTATGTGAGTGATGATAGTCATGTGGGCTGTATGTGAGTGGAATAGATAGGTCAGTGTGGGCGGTCCTGTATGTGAGTGGATAGGGTCAAGTGTGGGGTCTGTATCGCTGAGTGGATAAGTCAGTTGTGGTCTGTATGTGAGCTGGATAGATAGGTCCAGTGGTGGGTCTGTATGTGAGTGATAGGTCAGTGTGGTCTGTATGTGAGTGGATAGGTCAGTGTGGGGTCTGTATGTGAGTGGATAGGGTCAGTGTGGGTCTGTATGTGAGGTGGATAAGGGTCAGTAATGGGTCTGTAATGTGAGTGGATAGGTAGGTGGGTCCTTGTATGTGACGTCGGATAGGTCAGTGTGGGTCTGTATGTGAGTGGATATGATAGGTCAGTGTGGGTCTTATGTGAGTGGATAGGTCAGTGTGGGTCTGTATTGAGTGGATAGGTTCAGTATGGGTCTGTATGGGAGTGGATAGGTCAAGTATGGGTCTGTATGGGAGTGGATAGGTCAGTATGGGTCTGTATGTGAGTGGATAGGTCAGTGTGGGTCTGTATGTGAGTGGGATAGGTCAGTATGGTCTGTTGTGAGTGGACTAGATAGGTCAGTATGGTCAGTCAGTGGGTCTGTATGTGAGTGGATAGATAGGTCGTATGGGTCTGTATGTGAGTGGATAGATAGGTCAGGGTCTGTATGTGAGTGGAATAGGTCAGTGTGGGTCTGTATGTGAGGTGGATAGGTCAGTATGGGTCTGTATGTGTAGTGGATAGATAGGTCAGTATGGGTCTGTATGTTGAGTGGGATAGGTCGTATGGGTCTGTATGTGAGTGATAGGTCAGTGTGGGTCTGTATGTGCAAGTGGATAGATAGGTCAGTGTGGGTCTGTATGTGAGTGGACAGATAGGTCAGCTGTGGGTCTGTATGTGAGTGGACAGATAGGTCAGTGTGGGTCTGTATGTGAAGTGGATAGATAGGTCAGTATGGGTCTGTATGTGAGTGGATAGGTCAGTTGGGTCTGTAATGTGAGTGGAATAGATAGGTCAGTATGGGTCTGTATGTGAGTGGATAGGTCAGTATGGTCTGTATGTGAGTGGATAGGTCATGTGTGGGTCTGTATGTGAGTGGAAATAGTCAGTGTGGGGTCTGTATGTGAGTGGATAGATAGGTCAGTATGGGTCTGTATGTGAGTGGAAGTAGGTCAGTGTGGGTCTGTATGTGAGTGGATAGATAGGTCAGTATGGGTCTGTATGTGAGTGGATAGGTCAGTATGGTCCTGTATGTGAGTGGATTAGGTCAGTGTGGGTCTGTATGTGAGTGGATAGGTCAGTATGGGTCTGTATGTGAGTGGATAGGTCAGTGTGGGTCTGTATGTGAGTGGATAGGTCAGTATGGGTCTGTATGTGAGTGGATAGGTCAGTGTGGTCTGTATGTGAGTGGATAGGTCAGTGTGGGTCTGTATGTGAGTGGATAGGTCAGTATGGGTCTGTATGTGAGTGTATAGATTAGGTCAGTATGGGTCTGTATGTGAGGGATAGATAGGTCAGTGTGGGTCTGTATGTGAGTGGATAGATAGGTCAGTGTGGGTCTGTATGTGAGTGGATAGATAGGTCAGTGTGGGTCTGTATGTGAGTGGATAGATAGGTCAGTATGGGTCTGTATGTGAGTGGATAGATAGGTCAGTGTGGGTCTGTATGTGAGTGGATAGATAGGTCAGTGTGGGTCTGTATGTGAGTGATAGGTCTGTATGTGAGTGGATAGGTCAGTGTGGGTCTGTATGTGAGTGGATAGATAGGTCAGTGGTGGGTCTGTATGTGAGTGGGATAGGTCAGTGGTGGGTCTGTATGTGAGTGGATAGGTCAGTGTGGGTCTGTATGTGAGTGGATAGGTCAGTGTGGGTCTGTATGTGAGTGGATAGATAGGTCAGTGTGGGTCTGTATGTGAGTGGATAGATAGGTCAGTGTGGGTCTGTATGTGAGTGGATAGGTCAGTATGGGTCTGTATGTGAGTGGATAGATGGTCAGTGTGGGTCTGTATGTGAGTGGATAGGTCAGTGTGGGTCTGTATGTGAGTGGGTAGGTCAGTTATGGGTCTGTATGTGAGTGGATAGATAGGTCAGTATGGGCTCTGTATGTGAGTGGATAGATAGGTCAGTATGGGTCTGTATGTGAGTGGATAGATAGGTCAGTGTGGGTCTGTATGTGAGTGGATAGGTCAGTGTGGGTCTGTATGTGAGTGGGTAGGTCAGTATGGGTCTGTATGTGAGTGGATAGATAGGTCAGTATAGGGTGTGGGTGCTGAGTTTACTTGAAGGGTTGGACTTAATGGACTCTGGTCTTTTTTCAACCCTATGTAACTGTATTATACCCAGCTTATCTGTTATGTTACCTGAATGGCTGCAGCTCATTTATGTGAACTAAAGTCTTTCCAAAGCAAACCCACCAGTTTTATCAGCACAGGGAACAGTACATTATATTTTATTTACTTTAAAACACTTTCATTTATTTGGCGTCCCAGTTACATGGGAGTAGGAGAAACAATAGGTTAGCTGAAAGCAGTTCTAATGTGTAGCGCTGGCTGAAAGCTCAGACTCAGGCACACTTTACTGCTGCGCTGCAAGTTGGAGTGATATCCCCCCCCCCTCACCCCCAGCAGCCGATCAGCAGAACAATGGGAAGGGAGCAAGATAGCAGCTCCCAGTAGGTATCAGAATAGCACTCAATAGTAAGAAATCCAAGTCCGGCTTGGGACTCCTCCAGTTACATGGGAGTAGGAGAAACAATAGGTTAGCTGAAAGCAGTTCTAATGTGTAGCGCTGGCTGAAAGCTCAGACTCAGGCACAACGCACTGGGATGGCGCCTACACACCAATATTACAGCTACAAATACATTTGTTGGTACAAGAATAAAAGGTTAAATGGCAGAGGGAATTATTTGCTGTGTAACAGTGTCATAAAGAAATAAAAAGTGAATTAATAAAATAAAATAAAGTGTCCCTTTAAAAAGGAATATATTGGGAGCCAGACTTGTGTGGTTGGTGAGTGTAGGAGGGAGTTGCTGACTGAGCTACTCCATGAGCAAATAACACAGATAAGTTGTGTTGGTTTCATTGCTCAGTAGGGCAGAGCTTTTCATTGGCTGTGCAGGAACCTCGTCTGACCGCTCTTCCTTTGTGGTACACCTTACTACTATACCTTGCTACTAAAGGTGCCGCTGTGCTATTATCCCACCGCTACTATAGGTGCAGCTGTGCTATTATCCCACCGCTACTATAGGTGCCGCTGTGCTATTATCCCACTGCTACTATAGGTGCCGCTGTGCTATTATCCCACTGCTACTACAGATGCCGCTGTGCTATTATCCCACCGCTACTATAGTGCCGCTGTGCTATTATCCCACCGCTACTATAGGTGCCGCTGTGCTATTATCCACTGCTACTATAGGTGCCGCTGTGCTATTATCCCACTGCTATTATAGGTGCCGCTGTGCTATTATCCCACCGCTACTATAGGTGCCGCTGTGCTATTATCCCACTGCTACTATAGGTGCCGCTGTGCTATTATCCCACCGCTACTATAGGTGCCTCTGTGCTATTATCCCACTGCTACTATAGGTGCCGCTGTGCTATTATCCCACCGCTACTATAGGTGCTGCTGTGCTATATCCACTGCTATTATAGGTGCCGCTGTGCTATTATCCCACTGCTACTATAGGTGCCGCTGTGCTATTATCCCACCGCTACTATAGGTGCCGCTGTGCTATTATCCCACCGCTACTATAGGTGCCTCTGTGCTATTATCCCACCGCTACTATAGGTGCCGCTGTGCTATTATCCCACTGCTACTATAGGTGCCGCTGTGCTATTATCCCACCCGCTACTATAGGTGCTGCTGTGCTATTATCCCACTGCTATTATAGGTGCCGCTGTGCTATTATCCCACTGCTACTATAGGTGCCGCTGTGCTATTATCCACCGCTACTATAGGTGCCTCTGTGCTATTATCCCACTGCTACTATAGGTGCCGCTGTGCTATTATCCCACTGCTACTATAGGTGCCGCTGTGCTATTATCCCACCGCTACTTATAGGTGCCTCTGTGCTATTATCCCACTGCTACTATAGGTGCCGCTGTGCTATTATCCACCGCTACTATAGGTGCCGCTGTGCTATTATCCCACCGCTACTATAGGTGCCGCTGTGCTATTATCCCACTGCTACTATAGGTGCCTCTCTGTGCTATTATCCCACTACTACTATAGGTGCCGCTGTGCTTATTATCCCACTGCTATTATAGGTGCCGCTGTGCTATTATCCCACTGCTATTATAGGTGCCGCTGTGCTATTATCCACCGCTACTATAGGTGCCGCTGCGCTATTATCCCACCGCTACTACAGATGCCGCTGTGCTATTATCCCACCGCTACTATAGGTGCCGCTGTGCTATTATCCCACCGCTACTACAGATGCCGCTGTGCTATTATCCCACCGCTACTATAGGTGCCGCTGTGCTATTATCCCACCGCTACTATAGGTGCCGCTGTGCTATTATCCCACCGCTACTATAGGTGCCGCTATGCTATTATCCACCGCTACTACAGGTGCCGCTGTGCTATTATCCCACCGCTACTAACAGGTGCCGCTGTGCTATTATCCCACGCTACTATAGGTGCGCTGTGCTATTATCCCACCGCTACTACAGATGCGCTGTGCTATTATCCCACCGCTACTATAGGTGCCGCTGTGCTATTATCCCACCGCTACTATAGGTGCCTCTGTGCTATTATCCCACCGCTACTATAGGTGCCGCTGTGCTATTATCCCACCGCTACATAGGTGCCGCTGTGCTATTATCCCACCGCTATTATAGGTGCCGCTGTGCTATTATCCCACCGCTACTATAGGTGCCGCTGTGCTATTATCCACCGCTACTATAGGTGCCGCTGTGCTATTATCCCACGCTACTATAGGTGCCTCTGTGCTATTATCCCACTGCTACTATAGGTGCCGCTGTGCTATTATCCCACCGCTATTATAGGTGCCTCTGTGCTATTATCCCACCGCTACTATAGGTGCCGCTGTGCTATTATCCCACCGCTACTATAGGTGCCGCTGTGCTATTATCCCACTGCTATTATAGGTGCCGCTGTGCTATTATCTCACTGCTACTATAGGTGCCTCTGTGCTATTATCCCACCGCTACTATAGGTGCCGCTGTGCTATTATCTCACTGCTACTATAGGTGCTGCTGTGCTATTATCCCACCGCTACTATGGTGCCTCTGTGCTATTATCCCACTGGCTACTATAGGTGCCGCTGTGCTATTATCCCACTGCTACTATAGGTGCCGCTGTGCTATTTCCCCCTATAGTGCCGCTGCTTATCCCCGCTACTATTGGTGCCGCTGTGCTATTATCCCACCGCTACTATAGGTGCCGCTGTGCTATTATCCCACCGCTACTATAGGTGCCGCTGTGCTATTATCCCACCGCTACTATAGGTGCCGCTGTGCTATTATCCCACCGCTACTATAGGTGCCGCTGTGCTATTATCCCACCGCTACTATAGGTGCCGCTGTGCTATTATCCCACCGCTACTATAGGTGCCGCTGTGCTTATCACACTAACGGACCCTGCACAGGTACCAACCAGGTACTGGAGCTTGGGGCAGTAACAGACAGGTAAATAAACAAGAGGAATAATAACTATAGAAGGACTTACCTAGACTGCACCATGGGCTGCTCTCCTCCCCCTGCGCCACGACAGGACCCCCTCCTTGTTGGAGGTTTGTGTTGTGAGTCCTTACAGGTAGCGCTGTGCCTGAGAACTGACACTCACACACACTCGCACACTAACACACTCACACTAACACACACACTAACACACACACACTGTAACCTTTGTTCATGATTTTCTCTTCCTCGTTCCGGCTGATAAAGCCCAATAGCTACAGATATGCCTCTCAATGTCACCCATGTAGGAACTGCCCGACAGTCACGCCGGCTGTGTATGAGCAGCTCTCCAGCTGGGAATCTCAGCGGCTATCTGGTTGCTAGGGACTTGTTTACCTTAGCAACCAGCTATTTAAATGAGACTGGAATATGAATAGGAAAAGAGCTAAATAGAAAGATAAGTCATAAAAAGTAACAATAACAATAAAATTGGAGCCTCACAGAGCAATCGTTTCTGGCTGCCGGGGTCAGTGACCCCCCCATTTAAAAGCTAAAAAGATATAGAAGTGGAAGGCAAATCATGCAAAAACGATAAAAAAAAATAAAATAAAATAATGAAGACCAATTGCAAAGTTGCTAGGAATAGGCCATTCTATAACATAGTAAGTTAACTTAAAGATGGGCCACCCCTTTTAAACCATTAGTTCCCGGGGGAAGGTGGGACCCCCCCTCCTCTTGATCCAGAGATCCCAGTTGGTTTTATTACTGGGAATCCTGTGGTTTCATTGGGATTCACTTTCATCCAGGGTCGGACTGGGCCGCCGGGACACCGGGGAAAAATCCTGGTGGGCCCTGGCTGTGGTGGGCCTCAGCGGCCCAGACCCGACCCTTGCCCGCGCTCCCCCTGCCCGACCGCTCCTACCCTGACACGTTATAGTTATGCACTCAGGGGAGGACATCAGGTGGGGGTCCTTGCGAGGGGGGCTAGAGGCACCTGCAGGGCCCCTGGGGCGGAAGCCCTAGTGGACTATTCACCCCCCAGTCCAACCCTGCTTTCATCTCCAGATTATGAACGTTTGACATCTCCGGTCAGACTTTGTGCTCATAATATAGAGTTTAGTTACATGGCGAGACTATTTCCCCTTTAAACTGAAAGAATCCCTATGCCGTTCTCGAGAGGGTTTCATTGTGGCTCAGAATCCCGTATTCACTGGTGTGTTTGTTACATTTAGTGTAAGGAACGACAATGTGCACAAAAGGGCCCGCTGGGTGTGTCACATTCCTGTGTCAAACCATAAAAACATCGCTTCTTATATCAACACCTGAAATACTTTCATTTATTGTGGCTTTTAAAAAAAATGGATTTTTGTTTTTGCCCCATACAGGCAAATTTATTGGACCCAAAATCTGCTTTTCTTGGCTGAAATGCGACATTTAGTTCCCAGTCTATATCAGACCTGTCAGCTCTATTTATACCCCTGTCAGGGGCAGTTCAGGGTCTGGTTGGCAAATAGGGGCAAGTGGGGGGGGACTTGCATCCCCTTGGCATTTTGCATACCTTAGATGCCCCAGGTTCCCCTGTCTGTCCTCCGTTCTTTTGGCTCCCCGCTCCTCAAGAAAAAATCCAAGATGGCCGTGCATTCCACTGTGGATTTTTTACAAGAGCCAGGCTGAGGGAGGCAGCGAGAGCCAATCAGAGTGGGGGAACTAGGAGAAGAACACTTCGGTGTGCAAGTCTAGGTGTGGGAATGCTTTCAATCCAGCCAGTTCTGCATTCATCTTACTGGCATATCTGGAGTTAATAGAGTGCTCATTGGCCATTTTACAGTCATCTTACTGGCTTACAGAGTTGTCCCGAAATTTTTGGGAGCCACCAGATTTTCCCACCATTGATGAGGTGACAGCTCTGGGCTTTTTTGGGGTTAATGGAGCACTTTTTGGCCATTTCTACAGTGATTATACTAGCAAATCTATGGTCAATATGCTGTTTATTTGTTACGTATAGTAATTGTAATAGCACATCTGGTGTTAAAATGCTGATTGTCTATTTCCTGTAGTAATTTTACTGGCATGTCTGGGGTTAATATGCTCATTATCCATTTTCTGTAGTAATTATACTGGCTTGTCTGGGGTTAATATGCTCGTTATCCAATTCCTGTAGTAATTATACTGGCATGTCTAGGGTAAAAATGCTATTTGTCTATTTTATTCAGAGATTAAACTGGCTCATCTGGGGTTAATATGCTCGTTATCCATTTTCTATAATAATTATACTGGCATGTCTGGGGTTAAAGTGCTGATTACCCACTTCCTGTAGTAATTATACTGACATATCTTGGGTTAATTTGCAGATTAGCCATTTTCTGCATCTGGGGTTAAAAATGGTATTTGCCTATTTTATTCAGTGATTAAATTGGCTTGTCTGGGGTTAATATGCTCTTTATCCATTTTCTATATTAATTATACTGTCATGTCTGGAGTTAATATGCTTGTTATCCATTTTCTGTAGTAATTATACTGGCATGTCTGGGGTTAAAATACTGATGATCAACTTCCTGTAGTAATTATACTAGCATATCTTGGGTTAATTTGCAGATTATCCATTTTCTGCATCTGGGGTTAAAAATGGTATTTGCCTATTTTATTCAGTGATTAAATTGGCTTGTCTGGGGTTAATATGCTCTTTATCCATTTTCTATATTAATTATACTGTCATGTCTGGAGTTAATATGCTCGTTATCCATATTTAGTATGATGTGGTGGATGTGGCCAAACAAGCTCCCACCTATTGTACTGTAGTGATAGCAAAGGGTTAACATATCACAGAATAGCTCCAGGCAAATAGTGGAATCTTGGAGGAGCTCAGTGGAGCTTAAATAATGCAGTAAGGTGACATTCCGAGGCTCCGCGAATCTGTGACCCAAAGTTGTACCTGGGCGTAGCTGCTGGTACTGAACCTACTGATACTACCTGGATCCGTGTAGAACGGGGCACGATGTGCACGCTGAGCTACCCAAGCCCCCACCCATGGGTGCTATTTAGGGAGTGTCCCTCGGCTGCCTCCATGCCCACCCTGAATGTCTGGGAGCAGAAACACCGTAGGGCTAGGAACAGGCATGGGGGTGCGGCACACACAGCCCCCCCCCCCCCCCATGTCAGAGGCCTGTATGTACATGTATGTGTGTGTGTGTACATGTATGTGCGTGTGTGTGTATGTATGTGTGTGTGTGTATGTATGTGCGTGTGTGTACATGTATGTGCGTGTGTATGTATGTGCGTGTGTGTGTATGTATGTGTGTGTGTGTATGTATGTGCGTGTGTGTATGTGTGTGTGTGTACATGTATGTGCGTGTATGTATGTGTGTGTGTGTGTGTATGTGCGTGTGTGTATGTATGTGTGCGTATGTATGTGTGTACATGTATGTGCGTGAGTGTGTATGTATGTGCGTGAGTGTGTATGTATGTGCGTGAGTGTGTATGTATGTGCGTGAGTGTGTATGTATGTGCGTGTGTATGTATGTATGTGCGTGTGTGTGTATGTATGTATGTGTGTGTATGTATGTGTGTGTGTATGTATGTGCGTGAGTGGTCTTAGGGCCTGACTCTCTGTATATACAGAGAGTCTGGGAAACATTTATCAAGCAAAGTGCAAAGTCCTAAGTGCAAACGTCTGAGTTCTGTTCCTGAATTCCAGCCTAATTATTGGGGCCACAACCTGCCCTCACTGTGCCAATACAGGGGCCACAACTTGCCCTCACTGTGCCAATACAGGTGCCACAACTTGCCCTCACTGTGCCAATACAGGTGCCACAACTTGCCCTCTCTGTGCCAATACAGGTGCCACAACTTGCCCTCACTGTGCCAATACAGGTGCCACAACTTGCCCTCACTGTGCCAATACAGGTGCTACAACTTGCCCTCACTGTGCCAATACAGGTGCTACAACTTGCCCTCACTGTGCCAATACAGGTGCCACAACCCGCCCTCTCTGTGCCAATACAGGTGCCACAACTTGCCCTCTCTGTGCCAATACAGGTGCCACAACCCGCCCTCTCTGTGCCAATACAGGTGCCACAACCCGCCCTCTCTGTGCCAATACAGGTGCCACAACTTGCCCTCACTGTGCCAATACAGGTGCTACAACTTGCCCTCACTGTGCCAATACAGGTGTCACAACTTGCCCTCACTGTGCCAATACAGGTGCCACAACCTGCCCTCACTGTGCCAATACAGGTGCTACAACTTGCCCTCACTGTGCCAATACAGGTGCCACAACTTGCCCTCACTGTGCCAATACAGGTGCCACAACCTGCCCTCACTGTGCCAATACAGGTGCCACAACTTGCCCTCACTGTGCCAATACAGGTGCCACAACTTGCCCTCACTGTGCCAATACAGGTGCCACAACCTGCCCTCACTGTGCCAATACAGGTGCCACAACCTGCCCTCACTGTGCCAATACAGGTGCCACAACCTGCCCTCACTGTGCCAATACAGGTGCCACAACTTGCCCTCACTGTGCCAATACAGGTGCCACAACTTGCCCTCACTGTGCCAATACAGGGGCCACAACCTGCCCTCACTGTGCCAATACAGGGGCCACAACTTGCCCTCACTGTGCCAATACAGGTGCCACAACTTGCCCTCACTGTGCCAATACAGGTGCTACAACCTGCCCTCACTGTGCCAATACAGGGGCCACAACTTGCCCTCACTGTGCCAATACAGGTGCCACAACTTGCCCTCTCTGTGCCAATACAGGTGCCACAATTTGCCTCACTGTGCCAATACAGGTGCCACAACTTGCCCTCACTGTGCCAATACAGGTGCTACAACTTGCCCTCACTGTGCCAATACAGGTGCTACAACTTGCCCTCACTGTGCCAATACAGGTGCCACAACCCGCCCTCTCTGTGCCAATACAGGTGCCACAACTTGCCCTCTCTGTGCCAATACAGGTGCCACAACCCGCCCTCTCTGTGCCAATACAGGTGCCACAACCCGCCCTCTCTGTGCCAATACAGGTGCCACAACTTGCCCTCACTGTGCCAATACAGGTGCTACAACTTGCCCTCACTGTGCCAATACAGGTGTCACAACTTGCCCTCACTGTGCCAATACAGGTGCCACAACCTGCCCTCACTGTGCCAATACAGGTGCTACAACTTGCCCTCACTGTGCCAATACAGGTGCCACAACTTGCCCTCACTGTGCCAATACAGGTGCCACAACCTGCCCTCACTGTGCCAATACAGGTGCCACAACTTGCCCTCACTGTGCCAATACAGGTGCCACAACTTGCCCTCACTGTGCCAATACAGGTGCCACAACCTGCCCTCACTGTGCCAATACAGGTGCCACAACCTGCCCTCACTGTGCCAATACAGGTGCCACAACCTGCCCTCACTGTGCCAATACAGGTGCCACAACTTGCCCTCACTGTGCCAATACAGGTGCTACAACTTGCCCTCACTGTGCCAATACAGGTCAGGTGCCACAACCTGCCCTCTCTGTGCCAATACAGGTGCCACAACTTGCCCTCACTGTGCCAGTACAGGTGCTACAACTTGCCCTCACTGTGCCAATACAGGTGCTACAACTTGCCCTCACTGTGCCAATACAGGTGCCACAACTTGCCCTCACTGTGCCAATACAGGTGCCACAACTTGCCCTCACTGTGCCAATACAGGTGCTACAACTTGCCCTCACTGTGCCAATACAGGTGCTACAACTTGCCCTCACTGTGCCAATACAGGTGCTACAACTTGCCCTCACTGTGCCAATACAGGTGCCACAACCTGCCCTCACTGTGCCAATACAGGTGCCACAACTTGCCCTCACTGTGCCAATACAGGTGCCACAACCTGCCCTCACTGTGCCAATACAGATGCTACAACCTGCCCTCACTGTGCCAATACAGGTGCCACAACCTGCCCTCACTGTGCCAATACAGATGCTACAACCTGCCCTCACTGTGCCAATACAGATGCTACAACCTGCCCTCACTGTGCCAATACAGGTGCTACAACTTGCCCTCACTGTGCCAATACAGGGGCCACAACTTGCCCTCACTGTGCCAATACAGGTGCCACAACTTGCCCTCACTGTGCCAATACAGGTGCCACAACTTGCCCTCACTGTGCCAATACAGGTGCTACAACTTGCCCTCACTGTGCCAATACAGGGGCCACAACCTGCCCTCACTGTGCCAATACAGGGGCCACAACCTGCCCTCACTGTGCCAATACAGGGGCCACAACCTGCCCTCACTGTGCCAATACAGGTGTCACAACTTGCCCTCACTGTGCCAATACAGGCTCCACAACTTACAGCTCAGGCTACTGCCCAGTCCCATACAGATCTGTCTTCCAGAACTTGTTTCCATGTTTTACCCTTATCCATGTTTTACCCGTATCCATGTTTTACCCTTATCCATGTTCCTTATCCACACTGTTATTATTAAACCACTATTTATAGAGAAATAACCCCAGATTATAGAATAAATCTATAGATTCCAAGTCGTATTCTTAATCACAGTAAGATCCAAACATTATTTGTGGAGGTGGCGCCCATGTGTTTGTCCAAAATGCACAGAATTTGGGTGACGTTACAGCGCCACCTACTGGCACCGCTCTACATTAATCCTGAGGCTTCAGATTCTCTAATTTGGCTCTGTGCGTGGGAATCACTGTGTTTTGCTTTCTGCATTTTCCTGGATATTCAGGCAGAATTTATAGGTTGGATGAAAATTGATGTTGAACAGAAAAATTATCCCTTGGAATTAGCAGGGTACTTAGAATGCTACTCTGCAAAAACCTGTACCCACCTTGCAGGAGTGCCGGCAGCTTGTGGCCTCCCCACTAGGTGTGAACAGACAAGTGTTTTACACTAACAAACAACCTGAGAAGGAAGAAGGTCCCCCAGCTACAAGATACTTCCTTAGCTAAAAGCCACCAAATCATGAACAGAATTTCTAAAGTGCTTGGCAAGCAGAATAACTAATTCAAACCGGCTACGGCTGCGGGCACAGTTACATTCCCAGTCCTGCCACGAGTACCACACAATGCCTAGGTCAGTCCTGCCATGGGTACCACACAATGCCTAGGTCAGTCCTGCCATGGGTACCACACAATGCCAAGGCCAGTCCTGCCACAGGTACCACACAATGCCTAGGCCAGTCCTGCCACGGGTACCACACAATGCCTAGGTCAGTCCTGCCACGGGTACCACACAATGCCTAGGTCAGTCCTGCCACGAGTACCACACAATGCCTAGGTCAGTCCTGCCACGGGTACCACACAATGCCTAGGCCAGTCCTGCCACGAGTACCACACAATGCCTAGGTCAGTCCTGCCACGGGTACCACACAATGCCTAGGCCAGTCCTGCCACGGGTACCACACAATGCCTAGGCCAGTCCTGCCACGGGTACCACACAATGCCTAGGCCAGTCCTGCCACGGGTACCACACAATGCCTAGGCCAGTCCTGCCACGGGTACCACACAATGCCTAGGCCAGTCCTGCCACGGGTACCACACAATGCCTAGGCCAGTCCTGCCACGGGTACCACACAATGCCTAGGCCAGTCCTGCCACGGGTACCACACAATGCCTAGGTCAGTCCTGCCACGGGTACCACACAATGCCTAGGCCAGTCCTGCCACGGGTACCACACAATGCCTAGGCCAGTCCTGCCACGGGTACCACACAATGCCTAGGCCAGTCCTGCCACGGGTACCACACAATGCCTAGGCCAGTCCTGCCATGGGTACCACACAATGCCTAGGCCAGTCCTGCCACGGGTACCACACAATTCCTAGGCCAGTCCTGCCACGGGTACCACACAATGCCTAGGCCAGTCCTGCCACGGGTACCACACAATTCCTAGGCCAGTCCTGCCACGGGTACCACACAATGCCTAGGTAGCCTAGTTAGTCTCTGCAAAGTAGGGATCATGGTCCAACCACACTAGAATCTCTGCTGGGCTGTTTTTTTTAACAGGGACTAAAGTAGGGCTACTAGTCTGTTGGGATCAGGAAAATGGCTGTATTGTTCCCAAACCCACCGCCGACACCACTTGTTATAGAGTAAGAACCAGGAGCACATTTTACAAATAAAATTTCCCCCACATCAACTGTGGCCAAGACACGTGCCCACCCCTAGTTCCCCGTCATTAGTTCTCCCCTTGTGATACGGCTGGGGCGGCCCTGCAAACAGGGGGAGTTTCTCCCCATAAAAAGAAAAGAGACACAATCTAAACAGAAGCATTCCTAGACCAAGCTGGGCCCCCTGCAAACAAATCTTCAGAGGGGCCTGGTGGGCAACGCAAGCACTACCCTCCCCTTCTGTTCCACACCCGCCCCCCACATCCAGCCGTCCCCGCCCCCCACATCCAGCTATCCCCGCCCCCCACATCCAGCCATCCCCGCCCACCCCTCATGTCTCAGCTTGCTGCCCATTACCTCTCAGGTAGGAGGAAGGGGGTTCTCTATATAGAGGAGGCAGACCCCACAGTCCCACCTGTCCCCTCCCACCTGGACTGCTTCCCCTATAGTTACACCCCTGCTCCCTTGCTTGGGTGCTGCTATTGGCCAGATACTTCCCAGCAATGTTTAACCCCTGGAATGCTGGCCCATATGAAGTCCCTAGATACAGGTAGCCTCTGTAGCTGTGTATTTAGTTGGCCGAGATACAGACCTTCCAGGAGGGCCCGATTCTGATCTCTCCTTCATGTCACATGATCTATGTATGGGCCAGCTACAGACCTGGGGGTTCTCTGATCCACACGCTGAACCCTAATTGGACCTGACTTGTTTTCTGTGCAGCAGCCAAACATTCCCATAAACCCATCAAACTGATCGGTACCATCTGGGGTAGGGGGATTAAAAATCAGCCTGCTGATATGGCAGAGAGAGCGGGGCGGCCATTTTCTCTAGGTGGCCTCTATATGCTATAAAGCAGACTTTGTATATAGGGACCCCCCCAACGATGCCGCCCAAGCCAACGGATCAGTCAAAGCAACTTGTTGCACTTGGGAGAAATGTTTCAGCCGTGACAATCAACTTCTCTGCCGGTTATGGCTGTGCAACACTCATCTGAAAATACCTCTCCCCATAAATCAGCCATAAATCAACCCCGACAGGAGCTGCTTTAATTAAAAACCAGTTACCCACCGCCCAACACCGAGGGGACCGCGTTTCCTTGGAACAGAAACACTTTCATATAATGGACCTGAGCAACATCAGCAGCCTCCTGGTAATGAAAAGACGGCGGCGGCGGAATAGAGAGAAAAAACCAAGATTAAATGTGATAGAATTTCTCTAATGGATCCTGGGGGAACGGAACGAGAGCGTAATGTATATTCTACTCCATATTGGAATATTTATCTTAGATTAGAAACCCGCTGCATTTGGCTTTGGGTTCAGCATTCCACAATTGCTTTGCTTATTCTCATTATTACCCAAACATTTGCTTTTTTGCCGGATGCTATAGGGATCCGTTAGCAACACAGCCGCAATTTTGGTTCATCAAAAATCACAGCCACCGAGGGCACTGAAGGCAGTAAAGTACCTGCACCGAGACATGCTCCTCACGCTTGTTGGTATTGGTGCCAAGTCCAATTGGGAGCCAACTGGTTCTGTAGGAGAAACGGTGCCCCCCGCATTCCTATATAAACCCCTCAGGGAAAGGGTACGACCACCAAGAGGCCAAAGAACATGCCCCTTAGTACTTATGGGTAATGATGAGCGAATCTGTCCCATTTTGCTTTGCTGGAAAATTTTCAAAATTTTCAAAAGATTCATGAAATGGTGAAAAATTAGCGAAACGGGGGAAAATGTAATGCGACAATACATTTGACGAGCAACAATTCTTTTTATAAGAGCCAATTCTTTTTGGCGAGAGAGACAATTCTTTTGACACGAGACAATTCTTTTTGACGCAAAAGACAATTTTTTTGACGAGAGACAATTCTTTTTGGCAAGAGAGACAATTCTTTTTGGCGAGAGAGACAATTCTTTTGACGAGAGAGACAATTCTTTTGACGAGAGAGACAATTCTTTTTGGCAAGAGAGACAATTCTTTTTGGCGAGAGAGACAATTCTTTTGACACAAGACAATTCTTTTTGACGCAAGAGACAATTCTTTTGACGAGAGACAATTCTTTTTGGTGCAAAAGACAATTCTTTTTGGTGCAAAAGACAATTCTTTTGACGAGAGACAATTCTTTTTGGTGCAAAAGACAATTCTTTGACACGAGACAATTCTTTTTGACGCAAGAGACCATTTTTTTGACAAGAGACAATTCTTTTTGGTGCAAAAGACAATTCTTTTGACGAGAGAGACAATTCTTTTTGGCAAAAGAGACAATTCTTTTGACGAGAGAGACAATTCTTTTTGGCAAGAGAGACAATTCTTTTTGGCAAGAGAGACAATTCTTTTGACGAGAGAGACAATTCTTTTTGACGCAAGAGACAATTCTTTTGACGAGAGACAATTCTTTTTGGTGCAAAAGACAATTCTTTTGACGAGAGACAATTCTTTTTGGTGCAAAAGACAATTCTTTGACACGAGACAATTCTTTTTGACGCAAGAGACCATTTTTTTGACAAGAGACAATTCTTTTTGGTGCAAAAGACAATTCTTTTGACGAGAGAGACAATTCTTTTTGGCAAAAGAGACAATTCTTTTGACGAGAGAGACAATTCTTTTTGGCAAGAGAGACAATTCTTTTTGGCAAGAGAGACAATTCTTTTGACACAAGACAATTCTTTTTGACGCAAGAGACAATTCTTTTGACGAGAGACAATTCTTTTTGGCAAGAGAGACAGTTCTTTTGACACGAGACAATTCTTTTTGACGCAGGAGACAATCCTTTTGACGAGAGACAATCCTTTTGACGAGAGACAATTCTTTTTGGTGCAAAAGACAATTCTTTTGACGAGAGACAATTCTTTTTGACGCAAGAGACAATCCTTTTGACGCAAGAGACAATTCTTTTGACGAGAGACAATTCTTTTTGGTGCAAAAGACAATTCTTTTGACGAGAGAGACAATTCTTTTTGGCGAGACAATTCTTTTTGGCAAGAGAGACAATTCTTTTGACACAAGACAATTCTTTTTGACGCAAGAGACAATTCTTTTTGACGAGAGACAATTCTTTTTGGCAAGAGAGACAGTTCTTTTGACACGAGACAATTCTTTTTGACGCAAGAGACAATTCTTTTGACGAGAGACAATCCTTTTGACGAGAGACAATTCTTTTTGGTGCAAAAGACAATTCTTTTGACGAGAGACAATTCTTTTTGGTGCAAGAGACAATTCTTTTTGACGCAAGAGACAATTCTTTTGACGAGAGACAATTCTTTTTGGTGCAAAAGACAATTCTTTTGACGAGAGAGACAATTCTTTTTGGCAAGAGAGACAATTCTTTTTGGCAAGAGAGACAATTCTTTTTGACGAGAGAGACAATTCTTTTTGACGAGAGAGACAATTCTTTTTGGCGAGAGACAGTTCTTTTTGGCGAGAGAGACAATTCTTTTTGGCGAGAGACAGTTCTTTTGACATGAGACAATTCTTTTTGACGCAAGAGACAATTCTTTTGACGAGAGACAATCCTTTTGACGAGAGACAATTCTTTTTGGCGAGAGAGACAACTCTTGCGGTGAGAGACAATTCTTTTGACAAGTGACAATACATTTGACACACTACAATATGTTTGACGCTCCCGCCAATTCTTGGACGTGTGCCGAATTCAGTCGCCCATTTTGCAATAAAATCTGCCAATGGCAAAACGCGGTAATTCGCTGTGAATCCATGCCTGCCGAATTTTTTCTCCCATCCCTACTTATTGGGGGAGTACAACTGTACAGGGTCTGGCTGCTCCCCTGGCACGGGATACAGTATTGCCAAGTACCAGCCAACCCGGCCCCGGGGCAGTAAGTACGGGGCCCCATTGCAACCTGCATCCACGGCCACTCACTAACTTGCACCTCTAAATGACATACAAACTAAGGGACAGGTAGGTGGTGAAATGGGGGGTGTCAATGTTCCTACCCCCCCTCCTGCCCCTCTTAATCCGTTGATGCTAAATGCAGGCAGAGATTTTTATACAGGGGTACCCACAGATCCCTGCGCTCCTAAACAGAGAGGTGAAAAGTGGGGTGCAAAACAGGGCAGATTCCATGGCTTCCATATGGTAAATGCCCCTTATTTTATTTTTATGGCTTCCCCGTTATCGCTGACGAGTGTGGGTCTCTCTTAGGGATTCTCTACATTTGTAAAACTGGATTCAATTCCCAGTAATTTTCCTCATTCGCTGGCGTCTCCCACAATTTACTTCCCTTCTCACAGTCCGGAAACGGGAGTTTGAAAGAAAAAGTCTCACTGGTAGTGATGAGCGAATCTGTTGCGTTTCGCTTCGCCATAAAATTTGCGAAATGGCAAGAAAATTCATGAAACGGCAAAAAAATTGCGAAACGCATTTGTCACGCAATTTTTTTTGTCGCCCACATTTTTTATGTCGCCCAATTCCAGCGCGACAAATTTTTCCCACAGCAAATTTTCATGGAAGATTCGCTAAACAATTTGCCAATGGCGAAATTCACGGCAAATCCATGCCTGCCGAAAAAATACACTCATCACTAGCCACCGGACCTGAGAAATATTTGAGTCTTTGGGGCGAAAGCGAAGGATTTAACAGAATTGGGGGCGAGTGTGAGCGCTCGTATTCTCTCTGCAATTTGTTCCATAACGAATATGATTAATGATGATTTGTGCAAACGCAGTGCAGCTGAATGTCCGAAGGACTAGCGCCATTTTCCTATTCATCATTAGTTATTTCTAGGGAGACACAGTATCCAGGATTCGGGATTTGGCCAAGATTCGGCCTTTTTCAGCAGGATTCGGATTCAGCCGAATCCATGCTCCTGGCCAAACTGTATCCGAATCATTAAAATCACATGACTTTGTGTCACAAAGGACGTCAGGACCTGATTGGCTTTCACTAATGCCCATGTTCCTGTTCAATGCATGGACAGGAAGTGACAAGGACAGACATGGCAGCAGCCAATCCCATTGCGCACTCTGCCTTATGATATGAGATATGGGGGAGCAGCAGGGATGGTTGTTATAAACTTGATTTTGACTCGGCGTTAGGTTGTTTGGTGCAAAATGCATTGTTATTTTGATGATAGTTCCCCTTTAACGGCCATGTTTTTGCGATGGAGACATTTCCTCCTCCTTTGCCCAAAATGTGATTGTTGGACTAATTCCAAGGAAAGATCAAACTTCTGGATCTACAACGTGAGCATCGCTTGGGATATTTGCTTCATCCAGAAACCAACGTGTCAGACATTCGCCGTGATGGGAAAGCGGAGCCGGGGGAACATGTGTTTCGTGTATACGGGGCAAGGACACAATCCAGGGACGAGGGCGAGTGGAGGGTGCGGGAAGAACAAGCCCTGAGTGGGTTCCATGACAAGTCTCCTGGTTAGTTGAACACAGATGTCCTCACCAGGCCATGAAACCAGTTACTTACCACCAACGTTGAATCGCTGGAAGCCTTAAGCCAATCTCCAATCAGCACAATGTAATTCGAGCGAGCTGAACCCACAGAGAAAGCCCATACCTTTTCATTCTCATGTTAAATCAATATATAGTTAAGGCAAAAATCCCCGGCAAACACAAAAGAACATTGAGCGAGAGCCGTGGCCACGGGGGCCGAGCCTTCACATACACAAACAGCTGGGGCAATTTAGATTTTTTTTGGCATTTCAGTCAATCTGATAATCCCGGCAAGCCCTGGAGTTTTACCGACAGGACTCCCAGCCCTACTGTTCTGTTAAGTTTGTCTTGTACTGATTTCCTGAATCCTTGCTGAGATCTGAGAAATAAGAACTTCCATATGTAACCACATTCCGAGGCTTCGGATTCTCAGCTGCGCCCCTTGGCCGTTACTATGCAGTAACCTGGGGGGGGTAGCTCTGTAATTTATAAGTTATTTACAGAATGGAAAGGTGTGAGGCTTAATCCCTTTATCTATATCAAGTATATACAGATGGTCAAGCAGCAGTCCTGCCCTGCTTTATGGCTGAGATTCTAGCTATCTGTATAACAGAGCATTCTGTCACAGTGGCACAGATCCTATCTGATCCCCCCATTGTAAGCAGCAGTCCTGCCCTGCTTTATGGCTGAGATTCTAGCTATCTGTATAACAGAGCATTCTGTCACAGTGGCACAGATCCTATCTGATCCCCCCATTGTAAGCAGCAGTCCTGCCCTGCTTTATGGCTGAGATTCTAGCTATCTGTATAACAGAGCATTCTGTCACAGTGGCACAGATCCTATCTGATCCCCCATTGTAAGCAGCAGTCCTGCCCTGCTTTATGGCTGAGATTCTAGCTATCTGTATAACAGAGCATTCTGTCACAGTGGCACAGATCCTATCTGATCCCCCCCATTGTAAGCAGCAGTCCTGCCCTGCTTTATGGCTGAGATTCTAGCTATCTGTATAACAGAGCATTCTGTCACAGTGGCACAGATCCTATCTGATCCCCCATTGTAAGCAGCAGTCCTGCCCTGCTTTATGGCTGAGATTCTAGCTATCTGTATAACAGAGCATTCTGTCACAGTGGCACAGATCCTATCTGATCCCCCCCATTGTAAGCAGCAGTCCTGCCCTGCTTTATGGCTGAGATTCTAGCTATCTGTATAACAGAGCATTCTGTCACAGTGGCACAGATCCTATCTGATCCCCCCATTGTAAGCAGCAGTCCTGCCCTGCTTTATGGCTGAGATTCTAGCTATCTGTATAACAGAGCATTCTGTCACAGTGGCACAGATACCCAATGTTTATAGGATTCTGAGGCCATAACAAAAGAAAAGGCTTAGCAAGGAAATCAGTTCTGTGTCTGTAATATATATAATTCCATGTAAACATTTCAGTAACAGAGAGCAGCCAGTCGGTAATTAGAAGGGCACAGGAACATTAAGTTAAGGGCTGGTCGTATCCATTTACATGTATTTTCCCAGCAAGTGCAGTGTTTAGTTTAACACAAAGCAAAGAAGAAGATTATATAAACCATTTACCCAGCGCAGATAGAAACTGAGGTTTATGTTGTAATGTTTGGCCATAGGGGACTGTATCCCTGGAATCAGTTACATGTAAATGAAATATATCCCAGCTATGTATATAATGTGTATCAAGGCATGAAACGGCCCACAATCCACTGAGAGATCTGCTCCTTACATAATATTTACTGTACCGAGAACTCAGGGAAACGGACAGTTATAGGTTTTTGCAGATGGGAAATCAAATCTCAGTTATCTTTCTCCTTCGGCAGTGGGACAATTCAATATAACACTGAATGTTGAAATAAAACAGCATTTTTGTACAGGTATGGGATCCGTTAGCTGGAAACTTGTTATCCAGAAAGCTCCAGATTACGCAAAGGCCATATTTCATAGACTCCATTTGAAACAAATAATTCAAAGTTTTAAAAATGATTCCCTTTTCTCTGTAATAATAAAACAGTACCTGTACTTGATCCCAACTAAGATATAATTACCCCTTATTGGGGGCAGAACAACCCTATTGGGTTTATTTAATGGTTAAATGATTCCCTTTTCTCTGTAATAATAAAACAGTACCTGTACTTGATCCCAACTAAGATATAATTACCCCTTATTGGGGCAGAACAGTCCTATTGGGTTTATTTAATGGTTAAATGATTCCCTTTTCTCTGTAATAATAAAACAGTACCTGTACTTGATCCCAACTAAGATATAATTACCCCTTATTGGGGCAGAACAGCCCTATTGGGTTTATTTAATGGTTAAATGATTCCCTTTTCTCTGTAATAATAAAACAGTACCTGTACTTGATCCCAACTAAGATATAATTACCCCTTATTGGGGGCAGAACAGCCCTATTGGGTTTATTTAATGGTTAAATGATTCCCTTTTCTCTGTAATAATAAAACAGTACCTGTACTTGATCCCAACTAAGATATAAGTGGAATATTTTGTATAATGGACTTTTACTACGTAAGCAGCTGAGATTATCGGGGTTATTAGTGTTATTTTTCTAAATACCATTTTGATTCCCTGTAAGTAACAGAGCCAAATAGCCGTACGGTGAGAGCCCAGAGCTCAGATACAGAACACTAAAAGCTCTGAACCCGCTCACTCTGGGTTTGTGGGGGTGCTGGGAGCTCTCGGTGCCGTCTCTGCGCAGTCAAGTGGTGTCTGGAGTCCGACTCTCTATCTGCTGAGTACGTTGGGGGGGAAATAGATGCATCCGGATTCCCATAATGAATGCATTCATCTGTAATAGCAGCATATTAATGCCGCGTAATCTATATCTCGGCTTAATTGTAGGAAACAAGGTCAGATATTCAGAAACAGATTCAGTTAAAATGAGAATGTACAAATAATGAGCCCCTAATGCACGGGCCGCTCCTGCCTGAATGGGAGTTTGCAAAGCCCTTCCGGAAAGGCTGTAGGGAAAATGGTTTTAAAAAGAAGTAAAAAGTGACGTAAAATAAAGTATGTACCAAGCTGTGTGTATGAGCATATACACATGTACAACCTTATATAAAATTATATGGGATAATGTACCCCCTACTGTAAATGATAAGGATATTAGCAGTCACTGAGGGGTTCTGTGCCCCCCATATAAAGGCACAAGGCTGCAGGCTGAGTTATACAGGGAACTCTGAGTATCACTCATGTATTATAAGGGATAATGTACCCCCTACTGTAAATGATAAGGATATTAGCAGTCACTGAGGGGTTCTGTGCCCATATAAAGGCACAAGGCTGCAGGCTGAGTTATACAGGGAACTCTGAGTATCACTCATGTATTATAAGGGATAATGTACCCCCTACTGTAAATGATAAGGATATTAGCAGTCACTGAGGGGTTCTGTGCCCCCCATATAAAGGCACAAGGCTGCAGGCTGAGTTATACAGGGAACTCTGAGTATCACTCATGTATTATAAGGGATAATGTACCCCCTACTGTAAATGATAAGGATATTAGCAGTCACTGAGGGGTTCTGTGCCCATATAAAGGCACAAGGCTGCAGGCTGAGTTATACAGGGAACTCTGAGTATCACTCATGTATTATAAGGGATAATGTACCCCCTACTGTAAATGATAAGGATATAGTCACGAGAAGTTCTTATTTTTTTATTTTCACTCAAAAATTTGTTTTGAGCTTCGTTTCGTTGCTGTTGAATGTAAATTGCTATTTGCCGAGGCCAATAAAGCTGTTGGCGAGATGTTGCTTTCAGGCTGGAGTTGGGGCGGAACTCGCCAAACATCACAATGCAAATGAAAGAGAGTGCAAACAAATGTCTTTTCCGATGGAGTTTTCATTGTAACCGTGGCAACACAAATTACAATTTCCATCGGTTTTCACGACACGGAATACAACAAACTGTGGCAGCTGGATGTGTTTATAGGTGGGAAAGGGCTGGCGTTAGTGCTCAGTAAGGGTCACTGCAGGGAATTATGGGAACTTTTCACTGTACAGAGGAGCTCGGCTACTTTCTGCACTGGTTTTTTAATTTTTTTATTGTATGGCGCCCCCTGGGATCATAGGAGTCACAGTGCACACAAACAAGCCTAGGCACACATACATGCTAGGCCCCATCAGCCAATGAATGGGCAGAGTTCTGCCTTTTGCTCCCATACTACTTCCTGTTACAGTTAGAGCTGCATCATTTCCTGTCAGCTGATCTCTGAGGGAGCACACAGCCCATCACTAAATGGCGGCTCAAGGGAAAGGATATAAAAGGGCAATATTTACTGATATATATATTCCAGTTTGGGGAGATTCTTTAATAGGTCCCTTAACATAATATAAACTGTCTGTTGGTTACGTATTCATTCTGGGGGTGTAGTTTCTAGAAGCTCCTAACTACATGCCCAGGCATGTTCCTCAAGGTCCTTCAAAGTCCTAGGCGTGACCTAAAGGTCTTGGGAGCAATACATTTCAAATTTTCATGTCAATGGAGGGGGAGATCAGTTTAATAGATTGTCACATAAAGAGGGGGTTGCAGATCCAGCTTCCCCCGTTTCCAGAATGGAACATCCGATAGCAACGAACATTAGGCTGTGCATCAAGGTTCTAGATAAAGGTCTCCAGGTGGGTCCAAAGTGCTGGAATCACAGAATGATGGTAAAATAAAAAGCCTTCATTTTTCACAGATTTAGGATTGTTCTGCCCCCAATAAGGGGTAATTATATCTTAGTTGGGATCAAGTACAGGTACTGTTTTATTATTACAGAGAAAAGGGAATCATTTAACCATGAAATAAACCCAATAGGGCTGTTCTGCCCCAATAAGGGGTAATTATATCTTAGTTGGGATCAAGTACAGGTACTGTTTTATTATTACAGAGAAAAGGGAATCATTTAACCATGAAATAAACCCAATAGGGCTGTTCTGCCCCCAATAAGGGGTAATTATATCTTAGTTGGGATCAAGTACAGGTACTGTTTTATTATTACAGAGAAAGGGGAATCATTTAACCATTAAATAAACCCAATAGGGCTGTTCTGCCCCCAATAAGGGGTAATTATATCTTAGTTGGGATCAAGTACAGGTACTGTTTTATTATTACAGAGAAAGGGGAATCATTTAACCATTAAATAAACCCAATAGGGCTGTTCTGCCCCCAATAAGGGGTAATTATATCTTAGTTGGGATCAAGTACAGGTACTGTTTTATTATTACAGAGAAAGGGGAATCATTTAACCATTAAATAAACCCAATAGGGCTGTTCTGCCCCCAATAAGGGGTAATTATATCTTAGTTGGGATCAAGTACAGGTACTGTTTTATTATTACAGAGAAAGGGGAATCATTTAACCATTAAATAAACCCAATAGGGCTGTTCTGCCCCCAATAAGGGGTAATTATATCTTAGTTGGGATCAAGTACAGGTACTGTTTTATTATTACAGAGAAAAGGGAATCATTTAACCATTAAATAAACCCAATAGGGCTGTTCTGCCCCCAATAAGGGGTAATTATATCTTAGTTGGGATCAAGTACAGGTACTGTTTTATTATTACAGAGAAAGGGGAATCATTTAACCATTAAATAAACCCAATAGGGCTGTTCTGCCCCCAATAAGGGGTAATTATATCTTAGTTGGGATCAAGTACAGGTACTGTTTTATTATTACAGAGAAAAGGGAATCATTTAACCATGAAATAAACCCAATAGGGCTGTTCTGCCCCCAATAAGGGGTAATTATATCTTAGTTGGGATCAAGTACAGGTACTGTTTTATTATTACAGAGAAAAAGAAAACCATTTTTAAAAATTAGAATTATTTGCTTATAATGGAGTCTATGGGAAAAGGCCTTTCCATAATTCTGAACTTTCTGGATAACGGGTTTCCGGATAAGGGATCCCCTACCTGTACTTAATTAAATGACTGAGCCCCCAAACACTGAAGATTGGGCACAGTGCAGACTTCACATTGACTATACAGTATATATATATTTATATATTACCCAATTTGTTGCTGAGTGTTTTTATCAGTGGGCCTAATGCGTGACTAAAAGCTCAGTACGTAGCTGACACTGTGAAATAACAGTTTGTAGGATGAAGAATAGCCTCCATCTCCTATCTGGCAGGCTTAGAGATTGCAGCAATTAAAATGATGAATAAGCTCTATATTTAGATAAATCTGGACTTCTTGTAGCGAGAATAAAATGAAAAATGAGTTTGGGCAGGGTGCAATATAAGGGAACGCTCCGGCTACTTTTCCTTGGTGATTATTTGGCATTAAACAAGAAAGCGCCAGACTCATATCACATGGGAAAAATGCAACCGGAACTGGTCCCCGGTGGGTTCGGACATGAGTGGGAGAATATGGACTATTCTGTCTGGTATATGGGCTTCTTGCACCCAATCTCTAAGCTACATAGCCAAGCAAGCCATGAATGCAGCCAATTACAATGAGCCTGCTGAGTAAAGGACAAATGGGATTTTTAGGAGTAAATCATGTTTTTTGGGAATTGGGCATCTAAATAGCCCCAATTGGCCACAGTAATGGCTAATATTCACATATAACCTTAATCTTGGGATTAAAGTCAAAATTTGATACACAGAGAAATATTATCATATAATGAAAGGTTTAAGAGCAGTCTGTATATAGAAATAAGATGAATTATTAACATGGAGGCCACTACCTTGGCAATGTGATTGGTGGTAGGAAAGATTGGTCATAAGATCGGCCTTGGCTGTGCATGTAAAGGCGCCATCTTAACCAATCAGGAACCTCCTCCTTTGCCACTATTGTCCGACCATTATCCTCAGATTGACTAGAGTCAGCAACTTATCAGAATTTGATTTAACTAAACTGGCAATTTTAAAACCTCACCATTCAACCAAAAGGTCCAATATCCGTGGTGCAAAGATGTGTGTTTTGATTGTTCCCTAGAAACATATGTTGGGAAAACCGTACAGAACCTCCTACTGTTGCTAAGGAGAATATACGGTATGTACATGTATGGCTTTAGGATTAGGTACTAACAATGGTAAAGTAACTAAGGCATAACAACCAATCAGCAGCTAGCTTCTCCTGGTCCAACCAATAGCAACCGACCATCAATGAACTTTTATTGTAAATCACTTCTGCTGAAAAATCATTCAGTTCTTTTCAGCCTACAAGGATTTCATTACCATTTCTCGCTGTCGTGGGAGGTTTTTGATGGAATTGGCAGTGAAGCCGGAGCTGCCCAAATCCATTATTTCCAGTTTATGGCTGAAGAATTTGTTTTCCACAAAAATGACAGAAAAATAAAACATTTCCCAAAATATTGTGACAGTCGCACAAACGCAATGGGACATTTCCCTGTTTGGATGTCATTTCCATTCTGATATCAGTAACGTTCCCTCTCCCCCCGGATCTTTATGAGAAGGAGATCTGATTGCAGAGAATCTCACACTGGAGTCGACAAAAGTTGCAGAAACTGAGACTTTTTCAAATTGTCGCTTTCAAACCGGTATCAAAAATCTGAAACCTCTAAGGTGTTGAGGCAAAAGAAAGATCTTTCAGGGAAGAGACATTGGCCATTGACTTCTACATGATCTCTGCAAGTTTTAGCCGGCAAATTGGCGGATTTGGAATTTTAGCCATTTGGACACAAAGTAAATCTCAAAAAAGTTGCAATTTTTTTTTCTTTACCGTGTCTTTTATCGTTTGAAATGTGGGGGGAAAAAATTTGTTTAGTTTAGTTGGAATTTTGTTGTTCTTTGGAAAACTGGATACAAAGACACAGCAACATGTAACTAAACTATTAATGGCGACAGTAGCCCTGCCAGAGGGACATGCCGGCTGCCCAGTGCCGAGCAAGTAAAAGCAGGGTAATCCCCTCTCTGAACCCATACCTTCTGGGCCAGTACCTAAAGAGGTACCAACATGGCCTCCTACTGAGAAGGGGAAATCCCAGCCCCCTCCCCAGCAAGCATTCCTCTCCCACTAGAACCCAACTCAACCAACCTGGAGGGGATCCCCCTGACCAAAGCACCCCAGGATCTAACAACAGAGAGGGGGTGCTGCTTTCTGCTAATAAAAAATAAAAAAGGCGCTCTAGATCTAGAACTGATCCTTCACTAGGCCCCTGTACTGCCACCACTTTCCCCATAATAATAATATTCCCAGAGAAAGTTGCCCAGAAAGTTGGTGAGAAAAGGAAATAGTTGCCAATGTTGGACTGATTGCAAGCTCTTTGGAGCCCTCTTCTAGCCCCCCTAGCCCACTCAAGGCTCCCCTACTTTAATCCTGGCATTTGGGGAGCACAAGTCAGTTTCTGTATAAGGCTCGCTTACACTTGGCACATTCTCATTATTTTCTAAGGGAAGATGAGGATTTTTTTTGGTGCAAAATGGAGAAACCAATTACTATTCTGTTCCCAACCCAAAGCCAACCAGACCCATCACGCAGTTCATAATGACTTATCTGCCCCGCTCTGACGTCACTGATGGTGTTGGGAACTGCCAATAGGAATAAAAGAGTGATGATATTGCAGGCGGGGGGGGCATGGATAGAGCTGGCCACACCTCCATGACCCGTGGCCCAAACCTTTGGAATACAATTTGCTCTGATGAAGTTTCCATTCTACTTTACATCATTTATTCATACAAGGCCCTTTATAATAACATCCCCCCCAAACAGCTCACTTGCAGTTTTGCAGAAAGGATTAGCGGGTAGTGCTCCCAAGAGCTTGCAATTAGTCCAACATTGGCAACGATTTCCTTTTCTCACCAACTTTATGAAGCTTAATATACAAAAGCTGAAATCCCAGACGCACAGCCACTGAGACAATGTTCCTGCTCTCACACTTTGTGAATAGGGCCCCATATTTGCTAATAACGGTGCAGTTGGACAATCAATACACGAGTATCAATTTCACTTTCTGACATAACTTGCCCAGAAGGACCAATTTGGGAATATATATATGCAAACAAGCCTCTACTGCCACTAGTTAATGACTTTAGGGTAATTAATTACCCCGCACTACATTACTGGGATGGTGTTTGTGCCAAAGTGATTGGCCCGTGCATCTCCCTATCAAACTACTGCCACTTTATAATGAGCCATTTATTGTAAGTAACATCTGTAGGTGCCTCTCAGCCTGCCAACTGCCTCTTACGGGGGCTTCTCCAGGGCTGCGGGGGTCTCCCTGGCATGAATTCATTGGCACGTTCTTTAGAATGTATATGTTCGTGATGCAGATATAAATGATAAATCTCCCCCTTCACCTTCCATAGAAACCGATTTACTCACTGATTCACGTTTCCTTCACTGTGAGGAATAATGGGAGAAATGACAGGGGCAGCTGTGCCAATCAGAGGCAATTCCATCCATTACAGGGACCGACTGGGCTGCCAGAATAACAGCGCATCTCCCGGCCCCAGTCTGGGCATATTGTCCAGGTAAAAGTGACTGATTTTGTTAAGATGATAGATAGATAGATAGATAGATAGATAGATAGATAGTGGAGATAGATAGCTAAATAGTAAAGATAGATAGGATAGATAAATAGATTGTAGAGATAGATGATGATAGACAGACAGACAGATAGATAGATAGATACATAGATAGTAAAGATAGATAGATAGTAGAGATAGATGATGATAGATAGCAGAGATCAATAGATATAGATTGATAGATAGATAGATAGATATAGCTAGCTAGATAGATAGCAGAGATAAATAGATATAGATAGATAGATTATAGATAGATAGATAGATAGATAGATAGATAGATAGATAGATAGATATAGATAGATAGATAGATAGATAGATAGATAGATAGAAGATAGATAGATTATAGATAGAAGATAGATAGATAGTAGAGATAAATAGATAGATAAATAGTAGAGAAAGATAGATATAGATAGAGATAGATAGATAAATGATAGAGAAACAGATATTTTACTTACTAAACAGGAGATAGACAACAGGCAGGAGAATGGATAGAAGGGCAGGAGAATGGATAGAAGGGCAGGAGAATGGATAGAAGGGCAATAGAATGGATAGAAGGGCAGGAGAATGGATAGAAGGGCAGGAGAATGGATAAAAGGGCAGGAGAATGGATAGAAGGGCAGGAGATGGAAGGCAGGAGAATGGATAGAAGGGCAGGAGAATGGATAGAAGGGCAGGAGAATGGATAAAAGGGCAGGAGAATGGCTAGAAGGGCAGGAGAATGGATAGAAGGGCAGGAGAATGGATAAAAGGGCAGGAGAATGGATAGAAGGGCAGGAGAATGGATAGAAGGGCAGGAGAATGGATAAAAGGGCAGGAGAATGGCTAGAAGGGCAGGAGAATGGATAGAAGGGCAGGAGAATGGATAAAAGGGCAGGAGAATGGATAGAAGGGCAGGAGAATGGATAGAAGGGCAGGAGAATGGATAAAAGGGCAGGAGAATGGCTAGAAGGGCAGGAGAATGGATAGAAGGGCAGGAGAATGGCTAGAAGGGCAGGAGAATGGATAGAAGGGCAGGAGAATGGATAGAAGGGCAGGAGAATGGATAGAAGGATACAGGTGGATATGTTTCTTACAGTAGAGTAGGGCTCATTTACTAAAGGAAGTGCAACGCACTAGAAACATAAATGAAGGCAAATTGGTGTCATTGTTACCCACAAGGCAACTTGTTAATAACCAGAGAGTCAGCCTAATAGTCCCACACACTGCAACCTGCCCCCCCCCTCTATTCCCCCACTTCATCCCAGCGTTAAACAGCCACAATAAAGCACAAATAAGATCTTTGTTGTTATATTAAAGTCATTATCCCTTTAGTTATTTCATTTTTCCCTCCCAGTGTAAGTGGCGGGGAGCTCAGTGAGTAGCAGGTAATTACTGCGGCGGCGGCGGGTTGTGTTCGTCTAATGAAAGTCTGAACCGGATGCTCCGCTCCTTAGCGACTCTGCATTAAATGTATTGAGTTTTCCTCTCCTACATATTCCTTCTGGAGTGTTTTGTTGACTGCTCTTGGGGTGGGGATGAGACGCCGAGTCGTGCCGTGTATCTCTGTGTATGTGGCTGAGTGTAATACAAGTACAGCCCATTTACCCCTTAAGGGGCAAGTGTACCAGCTGCTTGTTGGCACCACAGAATCCTTTGTAGTGTATTACATAAGCTTTAATAGTATGAATTCATTTTGTTACAAAAGCGCCACCTGCTGGTCACTTTCTGTACATGACGCAGTCGAGAAGCTTGTGGAGAAAGAAAGAAAGAAAGAAAGAGGGCTGATCTGATGCATTTTTGGTAAAGATGTGAGAAACGTTCTCTGAAGCAGAAGAACATCAGACCAACCCTCGTTCTTGCTCCTGTAAACCTTCTCCATAACGTCCTCGACTACGTGGTGTGCAGAAAGTGACCAGTAGGTGGCGCCCCAGTAGGTGACCCTTGTGGCTTCATGATAACTGATAGATGATTGATAATAGGTAGATAGTAGAGATAGATAGATAGACAGACAGACATATAGATAGATAGACAGACAATAGATAGATGATAGATAGATAGACAGACAGACAGATAGATGATAGATACACAGACAGACAGACGATAGATGATAGATAGACAGACAGACAGATAGATAGATGATAGATAGACAGACAGATAAATAGTAGAATCCTTTATAGTGTATTACATAAGCTTTAATAGTGATTGTCTGCTGCTTATTCTGTCTTAAGCACTTTTGTAATTTACATTCATTATTTATTGTTTTTTAATTCCAAAATATTAAGGATTTAAAAAGTACCGCCAATATGAATTCATTTTGTTACAAAAGCGCCACCTGCTGGTCACTTTCTGTACGTGACCCAGTCGAGAAGCTTGTGGGGAAAGAAAGAAAGAGGGCTGATCTGATGCACCTTTGGTAAAGATGTGAGAAACGTTCTCTGAAGCAGAACAACATCAGACCAACCCTCGTTCTTGCTCCTGGAAACTTCCTCCATAACGTCCTCGACTACGTGGTGTGCAGAAAGTGACCAGTAGGTGGCACTGGGGTAACTAAATGTATTTTGGGGGGGGGGGACTATGGCAGAATGACAGCTAAACTGATATTTTCCCATATCTGTCCTCATTTCATGAGCTAAGGGGACCAAAGATGGACCTTCGGCTGAAAAAGTTCACTGGTTTAGAAGGATATTCTTTTTAGGGTTCCTGCCGGCTACTAAGGGAATCGGAGCTCAACTCAAACCTTGTGGCTTCATGATAACTGCGTGACCTCTCTCCTCATGGACACCAGCTATATATATAATAAAAGTCTTCTACACATTGTCCATCTTGCTATTGTCCTGCTCTGGAAATCTGGTGAGGTGGAACCACCAGTCTGGACCTTCCTTGGTCTTGTTTATCCCTGCTAAAGCAGTGGTTCTCAACCTTCCTAATACCAAGACCCTTTAATACAGTTCCTCATGTTGTGGTGACCCCCAACCATAAAATTATTCCTAAGACCGTCGGAAATATGTGTTTTCCAATGGTCTTAAGCGACCTCTGTGAAAGGGTCATTCGACCCCCAAAGGGGTCCCGACCCACAGGTTGAGAGCCACTGGGCTAAAGGGAAGGTCTAAAATAGGTTATTAGGCTTCACTGTTCTATGTTCTTAGACCAGACAGGCAACAACATTGGTCTTGGTGGTGCCGGAAGGCTGTCCCTGGCCCACAACTGACATATTGTCCCCGGCCGACAGATCAGCCTGTAGGATGTGGTGCCTCTGTTGTGGGTTTGTTGCTCATGAGTTATAGGATTTATTTGGGAAATGATGGGAATAAAAAAGAATACAAGAATAAACAAAGATTAACTCGGTATGCGGAATTACGGCGGTAATGGTATTTTCTCTGTAAGGTCCACTTGAGACCAGCAGGAGTATTGAAATTCTATGAATGTCTGTGGTTTCCGGCCATGAAAACAATTTGCTAATGTTTCCTTGGGATTTTGGAACAAGCAGAACATGCAGGGATTTATCATTTGGTTATTGGAGTCCAGAACTGCAGGTTGAGCAAGACTGATACTAAACATAGTAACGTAGTAAGTTAGGTTGAAAAAAGACGTCCATCCATCAAGTCCAACCATAATGCCTATATATAACCTGCCTAACTGCCAGTTGGCCCAGAGGAAGGCAAAAACCCCATCTGAAGCCTCTCTAATTTGCCTCAGAGGGGAAAAGTTCCTTCCTGAAACATTATATTATTATATGATAAATGGAGGCCATTTGGTGTGGCCATCTTGCCCTACTGTACCCTCTTACCCCCACTCTTATTAACTACAGATACTGCTCTGTGTGGCTGCACCATGGCCAATGTTGGGAACAAGGAGGGCAAAAATTATATAGTAATCCATAAAGAAAACAGAATCATCTATAATACCTATTAGTAGTTGATTAAGTATCTAGATTGTGGAACTTCTGATTTAGGAAGTATCTCAGATGCCGACTACACTATGTGGTCAAACATATCGGGTCACCACCTTCTAATTACAGGAGCTAGATATTTCAGCCGCCCATCATCATTGCCGACACAGGTTTGCCCATATCGTACAATGGCAGCAGTGCTTCCTGTGAGCCAGGTCCTACAGAATGGGTTTGCTGAAATGGGAAGAACCTGCACAGAACCCTGACCCCAACCCAACTGAAACTCTGTGGGATGAACTGGAACCCCAACTATGAGCCAGGCCTGATCTCCAATATCACTGCCCAACCTCACTAATGTTCTTGTAGCTTCCCAGCAACAATGTTCCAACATCTATTGGGCACCTCCTTCTAGAAGAGCAGGGGCTGTTACAGTAGCAAAAGGAGGAGCAACTTCATATTAGTCCCCTTTGCTTGGGAATGAGATGATGGTCAGGCAGATGCCCCCATACTTGTAGCCAAAATTATATGTCAAATGATGTGGCTTGAGCAGAGTAACATCTCCACCCAAGGACAGCCCTGCAACAGGAATATTTTTATACAAAGTGGATAAGAGAGAATTTTTTTTTATCCAGGATCTACAGGATGAACTTTTACATGTACAAAGGATCTTACAGACTCTTTCCTGGACTTTGAACCTTTCTGTTGATCTACTCAACTCCATCCATTCTCATAAAGATGTGAGGCCACTGACGGAGGTCGTGGATGAAAGATACTGCCGAGAGGTCTAAGTGACATCTTCAGAACAAACCTGCATTATTTATTCTAGTCGGCATTGCATTCTGTACTTGTATAGTTCAAAGACTGGGAAATAACTGAATTAGAACTATTAAAGCCAGGGTTTTCCTTCCTGTATGATTTATTCCTCCTTCTCCTGCAAACCGTTGGGGAGTGAGAGTCCAATCAGAGCCCCCTAATGTACCAAGTCCGTCCAGTCCAAGTCAATTGAATTGATTGTCATGATCTTTCTTACAGAAAGCCCCATCCGTGACCTGACTGGTGGTTTGATTTCCGGTTGCCTGATTAAAGCATAGTGTAGGCCAAGCTACATGAAAGGAAACCTTTAATCAGAAGAGCTAAGCCATTATTAAGATGACAAACAGGTTGAAGACCCCGTCTTAACAACAGCCAAAAATGACTCCTCCTTTGTCTTCTCAGACCACGTTGTCTCATTTGTTAGTAGATTTTCTTTTTTAGTACAAGGTCAGGGATATGACTAGTAAGGAAAATACTTTGGTGAATGATTATGGTGGTTAAATAGACGTACAAAGGGAATTCTTTGTGTAACATCCTCTGCCTATTTGGGAAGCCCTCGTGTCCTTAGATAACATTTGGACAACAGTCTCTCCCTTGACCAGCAAGTTATAAAGACTTAACCTCCTCTATTTGTTCAATTACTGTATGATTTCCATGGTGTAAAGCCATAAATTCTTCTCAACCTGAGAAGAAAAGGGACCACCACTGGTGGTCCATTAGTGGTGGGTCACACTCAAATGTACAGTATTACACTTGGAATGCACATGTTGCATAAGGAGGTACACAAAATGTTGTCATGCAGGCACATTCTCTCAACCTGAGAAGAAAAGGGACCACTACTGGTGGGCCATTAGGCAATTCTCGGCAGAAAGACGGGTAATGTCCAGATGTATTACTGGTGGTCCATTAGACAGTTCTTGCAAGAAACCTGGGTCACATTTTCTCAACCTGAACAGTAAAGGGACCACCACTACTGGTGGCCCATTAGGCAATTCTTGGCAGAAACATGGGTAACGTCCAAATTTATTACTGGTGGTCCATTAGACAGTTCTTGGCAGAAATATGGTTCACATTCTCTCAATCTGAGAAGAAAAGGGACCACTACTGGTGGCCCATTAGGCAATTCTTGGCAGAAACATAGGTAACACCCAAATATATTACTGGTGGTCCATTAGACAGTTCTTGGAAGAAACATGGGTTACATTTTCTCAACCTGAACAGAAAAGGGACCACTACTGGTGGTCCATTAGGCAGTTCTTGGCAGAAGCATGGGTAACGTCCAAATTTATTACTGGTGGTCCATTAAACAGTTCTTAGGAGAAACCTGGGTAACATTCTCTGAACCTGAGAAGAAAAGGGACCATTACTGAAGGCCCATTAGGCAATTCTTGGCAGAAACATGGGTAACGTCCAAATTTATTACTGGTGGTCCATTAGACAGTTCTTAGGAGAAACCTGGGTCACATTCTCTGAACCTGAGAAGAAAAGGAACCATTACTGAAGGCCCATTAGGCAATTCTTAGCAGAAACATGGGTAATGTCCAAATTTATTACTGGTGGTCCATTAAACAGTTCTTAGAAGAAACCTGGGTCACATCCTCTCAACATGAACAGAAAAGGGACCACTACTGGCGGCCATTAGGCAATTCTTGGCAGAAACATGGGTAACGTCCAAATTTATTACTGGTGGTCCATTAGACAGTTCTTAGGAGAAACCTGGGTCACATTCTCTGAACCTGAGAAGAAAAGGAACCATTACTGAAGGCCCATTAGGCAATTCTTAGCAGAAACATGGGTAACGTCCAAATTTATTACTGGTGGTCCATTAAACAGTTCTTAGGAGAAACCTGGGTAACATTCTCTGAACCTGAGAGGAAAAGGGACCATTACTGGTGGCCCATTAGGCAATTCTTGGCAGAAACATGGGGAATGTCCAAATTTATTACTGGTGGTCCATTAAACAGTTCTTAGAAGAAACTTGGGTCACATTCTCTGAACTTGAGAAGAAAAGGGACCATTACTGGTGGCCCATTAGGCAATTCTTGGCAGAAACATGGGGAATGTCCAAATGTATTACTGGTGGTCCATTAAACAGTTCTTAGAAGAAACTTGGGTCACATTCTCTGAACTTGAGAAGAAAAGGGACCATTACTGGTGGCCCATTAGGCAATTCTTGGCAGAAACATGGGGAATGTCCAAATTTATTACTGGTGGTCCATTAAACAGTTCTTAGAAGAAACTTGGGTCACATTCTCTGAACTTGAGAAGAAAAGGGACCATTACTGGTGGCCCATTAGGCAATTCTTGGCAGAAACATGGGGAATGTCCAAATGTATTACTGGTGGTCCATTAAACAGTTCTTAGAAGAAACTTGGGTCACATTCTCTGAACTTGAGAAGAAAAGGGACCATTACTGGTGGCCCATTAGGCAATTCTTGGCAGAAACATGGGGAATGTTCAAATTTATTACTGGTGGTCCATTAGACAGTTCTTTTAAGAAACCTGGGTCACATTCTCTGAACCTGAGAAGAAAAGGGACCTCTACTGGCGGCCCATTAGGAAATCCTTGGCAGAAACATGGGTAACGTTCAGATATATTACACTTGGGTGCACTTACGCTCTTACTTGGTTTGTAGGTAACTATACAAGTAACCAACATCCTACAGACCAATAGCATTGATGCCACAGTGGCGCTTAATACAGAAGACAAAGGCAAATATAATATGCAGCCCAATATCACAAACATATTCGCTGTTCCTGGGCCTGAGATCTATCATTTCCGTGACCGAGCTGAAATCTGGGCTTGAGGAAAGACAGTTATTGATTCCGCTGCGTCTCCATTTCTCGCTCTTTCTCTTTACCTTCCTCCTTTGACCTTTCCAGGAGTTTTTCGTTATCTTCAAAGCAATAAGGGAACCGGCCGCTGCTGCTTGTTGTTATGGTATTTAAATAATGGCAAGCGGGCCAGCTCCGCTCATTCCTGTCTGAGGACTTTGGGGAAAACTGTTCAGATCCTGCGAATGAAAGCTTCCAGCTAGTCATAAATCAGGATTTTCATATCTGGAACTGAGGTTAAAGGGGAAGTTAACCGTTAAAGGGGCTGTAAATTCCAAAATGAAATACTGCCTTCTGAAAAGGAATATCATTCTAAGCGACATTTCAATGATCACTGGTATTAATGATATTTGTGCAGGCAGTAGAGTCATGAGGGTCATTTGCAACCTTAAGTGCAGGGTTGGACTGGGCGCCAGTGGCCCAGACCCAATCCCTGTTGCCGCTTCCCCTGGCCACCAATGTCCTCCCCTGATGCGTTTCACTTACGCGCACTCAGGGGAGAACGTTGGGTGGGTGGCGGGGCCCCCTGCAGGGAGTGGGGGCCCCTGTGGGGGGTAGGGGTGATGTGGCCGGCAGGGGCACCTTTGGGGGTGTGGGGCCCCTGTGGGGGGTGGGTTGGTGACATGGCAGGCAGGGGCACCTTGGGGGGGCCCTGTGGGGGTGACGTGGCCGGCGGGGGCACCTTGGTGGTTGTGGGGCCCCTGTGGGGTGATATGGCCAGTGGGGGCACCTTGGAGGGTGTGGGGTCCCTGGGGCAGCAGCCCCAATGGGCCCTGCACCCCCCAGTCTGACCCTGCTTAAGTGCAGTTGGCTAAATACAGTTTCCAGTGCAGTCACCATGTTTTTTTACGCACAATGTAGCAATCCCCCCCCCCCATGATTCTATTGTATTTGCATCAAACTGACCCAGTTGCGTTTCCACTTTAACAGAAATCCAAGATGGTGGTTTCAGAGTCAGGATCAGATCCCTACATGTAGAGCAGGGTCACTTACCCTTGATCTATTAGGCTCAGTAATGTTATATGGGGGGGGGGGCTTCTGTCAAGTTTAGCTTATTTTCCTATATATGTATTTAGGTGGGACAATGCCCTTGAGAAGACCCCAATGGCTAATACCAAGCTGGGCTTGACTCGTTGGTTCTCTAATGTACCAGCTCTCTGTAGGGCGAGGGGACAGTCAGAAACTTCAAAGGTTTGGGTTCTGATTATGGAATTATTTCTACACCATAAAGTCACAATTGAGAGAACTTTGATGGAGCAAGAATTCCATTGGCTCGCTGGGGAAGGGCAACGTATCATCAGTGCTGGGAACAACCAGAACGGCTTCATTCCGACTGTACAGGTATAGGACCCATTATCCAGAATGCTCGGGACCAAGGGTATTCCAGATAAGGGGGTCTTTCTGTAATTTGGATTTCCATACCTTAAGTCTACTAAAAAATCAATAAAACATTAATTAAACCCAATAGAATTGTTTTGCATCCAATAAGGGGTAATTATATCTTAGTTGGGATCAAGTACAGGTACTGTTTTATTATTACAGAGAAAAGGGAATCATTTAACCATTAATTAAACCCAATAGGGCTGTTCTGCCCCAATAAGGGGTAATTATATCTTAGTTGGGATCAAGTACAGGTACTGTTTTATTATTACAGAGAAAAGGGAATCATTTAACCATTAAATAAACCCAATAGGGCTGTTCTGCCCCCAATAAGGGGTAATTATATCTTAGTTGGGATCAAGTACAGGTACTGTTTTATTATTACAGAGAAAAGGGAATCATTTAACCATGAAATAAACCCAATAGGGCTGTTCTGCCCCAATAAGGGGTAATTATATCTTAGTTGGGATCAAGTACAGGTACTGTTTTATTATTACAGAGAAAAGGGAATCATTTAACCATGAAATAAACCCAATAGGGCTGTTCTGCCCCAATAAGGGGTAATTATATCTTAGTTGGGATCAAGTACAGGTACTGTTTTATTATTACAGAGAAAAGGGAATCATTTAACCATTAAATAAACCCAATAGGGCTGTTCTGCCCCCAATAAGGGGTAATTATATCTTAGTTGGGATCAAGTACAGGTACTGTTTTATTATTACAGAGAAAAGGGAATTATTTAACCATTAAATAAACCCAATAGGGCTGTTCTGCCCCCAATAAGGGGTAATTATATCTTAGTTGGGATCAAGTACAGGTACTGTTTTATTATTACAGAGAAAAGGGAATCATTTAACCATTAAATAAACCCAATAGGATTGTTCTGACGAAATGGCATTTTTAGGACAAAGGCCCCAAAGCAGTCAGCGCCACATCCATTTTCATTCCTCTCCTATACAGGCACTAGTTATATTATAAATATAGTCATTTCTCAGTAACACGACGGAGACATTTGCCAAGTTTAATGCACGGAGTAGATTTATGGGAGCCTTTTAGTATTCCAACGAGATGTGATTTGGGGATTCGGCGCATTAGTAAATCACAGCGGTGTCACTGCCATTTGCACTCGTTTTATTTGATTGTATTTTTTACTGTCTCCTGGATCCCATTACAGTATCACAGATAGAAATCAGTCTCGCTAAAATGGCATATTGTTGGCTGGTGATTCCCACAGTTTTGCATTCCCAAGGTGCTACTAGGTAGGATTCCTGTGTGATCCCCTGAATCATCATCATCATTTATATAGCGAATGTGAGTTCCATCCTGGCACTGAAATAAGATCCATTTTGCCCAGGGGGAGGTATGCTTAAAGCTGATGGCCCCTACATATACAGGTATAGGATCTGTTATCCAGAATGCTCGGGACCAAAGGTATTCCGGATAAGGGGTCTTTCCGTAATTTGGATGTCCATACCTTAAGTCTACTAAAAAATCAATAAAACATTAATTAAACCCAATAGGATTGTTTTGCATCCAATAAGGGGTAATTATATCTTAGTTGGGATATAATTACCCCTTATTGGGGGCAGAACAGTCCTATTGGGTTTATTTAATGGTTAAATGATTCCCTTTTCTCTGAAATAATAAAACAGTACCTGTACTTGATCCCAACTAAGATATAATTACCCTTATTGGGGGCAGAACAGCCCTATTGGGTTTATTTAATGGTTAAATGATTCCCTTTTCTCTGTAATAATAAAACAGTACCTGTACTTGATCCCAACTAAGATATAATTACCCCTTATTGGGGGCAGAACAGCCCTATTGGGTTTATTTAATGGTTAAATGATTCCCTTTTCTCTGTAATAATAAAACAGTAACTGTACTTGATCCCAACTAAGATATAATTACCCCTTATTGGGGCAGAACAGCCCTATTGGGTTTATTTAATGGTTAAATGATTCCCTTTTCTCTGTAATAATAAAACAGTACCTGTACTTGATCCCAACTAAGATATAATTACCCCTTATTGGGGCAGAACAGCCCTATTGGGTTTATTTCATGGTTAAATGATTCCCTTTTCTCTGTAATAATAAAACAGTACCTGTACTTGATCCCAACTAAGATATAATTACCCCTTATTGGTATTGAGATCCAAATTACAGAAAGATCCCTTATCTGGAAAGCCCCAGGTCCCGATCATTCTGGATAGTAGGTCCCATACCTGTACCTGCTGAGCCACAAATAAAGTTCTAGTATGTTATAGAATAGCCAGTTCTTAGCAACTTCTTCATTGGCCTTCATTTGTATTTGTTATATTTTCTCAATTATTTCCCTTTTTCTTCTGCCTCTTTCCAGCTTTCAAATGGGGGTCACTGACCCCGGCAGCCAAAAACCTATTGCTCTGTGAGGCTCCAGTAGTAGTCATTGCTACTTTCTTTCCCTTATCTTTCTATTCAGGCCCTCTCCTATTCATATTTCAATGTCTCACTCACACCACTGCTTAGTTGCTAGGCTAATTTGGACCCTAGCAACCAGATAGCTGTTACAATTCCAAACTGGAGAGCTGCTGAACAAAAAGCCAAATAATTAAAAAAATGAAGACCAATTGCAAATTGTTTTAGACTATCACTCTCTACATCACACATACTATAGCACACGTGGGGTTAATTAGCCGCCCCCATAGAGTCCTTTGTTGGATGATGATGCCCCTTTTAAGTCAGATGTCTCTTTCCATAGAGCGGTGCAGCTCGGGTTTCCTTGTCTCCAATGATATCATTCATCACTGCGGCTATTAAACATGATTTGTTTCTGTAAACAGAGCATAAGCGGAAGCCTCTCTGAACCCATAAATCACAGCGGATTATTCTTTAACTGCTACACAAACAGAATGGAGCAGTTGCCCAGCTTCCAAGGGCTTTGCCGGAACATTCCCTGGAATGTTGGGTCCCTATTGGGTCTTTATTAAAAGGGGTGCAATGTGGCCCCGCTTCCCTCGCCCCACTGTAGCCACGGTTACTCCTCACCCCTTAGAACCCTATATTTCCCATGAAGTTCCAGCATTCGGGCTAATGTTCCGTGCAACGTTCCGTGCCGTTCCCAGACCCAGGAGGATACAATCAGGAACAGGAGAAGCCGGAATGACTATTTAATGCCTTGGTAATTGGGGCTGAGTCAGACGAGGAATAACCGTGAGTGATTGCAATGAAATGCACATAATGGGGGCGACCGGGACACAATGCCACTGATTTATATAAAAGCCCCCGCGGGATTCGTCTATGGCCTCGGATTTTGCCGTCTTCAGGGAGCAATGATTCATGGGATACAATGGAACCGCCCTAAATTGGGGTTATTTCAAGTGTTCTGTTGTTGAAGGGTGTAACTTACGGGATTTTCTTTTTCCCAGGATTCTAGGGAAACATCGAGTGGCGACGCTAGCAGTTCTGTGGGGTGTAGGGCTGCCACCTAGTCGGTATGCAACCAGCCTGGCCAGTAAATCAGCAGCTAGGGCCAGCAGGGCCGCCATCAGAAATCACCGGCTCCCCCTCCTCCCACGCCCTGCCCCCAATGGCCCCTCCCCCAGTGACCCCTCCCATCAGTAAAAAGGACACACAGACATTGGTAGCCATGGCCCCCCTAAAACATTGGTAGCCAGGGGTAATGTTTTGTAGTGGTGCCAGGGCAGGGACCCCCTAAACCATTGCTAGCCAGCCCAGGGCACCCTAAAACATTGCTGGTCCCCCCCCATTGTCCTCCCCCTGATCCCCCCCATCATCCACCTGCTTCATCATGCTCTCCCCAAGGAGCCCCCTGCCTCCTCAGGCTCCCCATTGTGTCCTCAGCTTGCATCCTCCGGCTCCGGCTACTGTACGCGCGACCAATCAAATTACCCGCTGGCCTCCAATGACAGGGCCGTAATTTTTAAAGGGGGCCGGACTAAAAAACTTTAAAGCGAGAAGTGTCTGGGCCCGCGCCCTGGGCCCGGAACAACTGTCCCTGTTGTGCCCCCCTGATGGTGGCCCTGAGGGCCGGCACCGGTATTACAGATTTACTGCCAATGTACTTGCCCCTATATGTGTAATGGCCTATAAATCCCTCCCTTCCCCGACTATCTCCACTGGGCCCGCCTCTGCTCTGCCTATAACCCCGCCCCATCTGCCAATTTCCGTGCCCATTTACTATCCCATCCACATTTCTTTGCCCAGCCCCTAACATCATAGCCACACCCTAAATTACATCATGTCCCACCCCCTCAGCCTGAAGGGTGGTAATAGTCCCAGAAAAAGGAAGCAAACCTAGTGGGGCGGAGTCATGGCAGTGGGGGGCCGGGTTGCAAATGTTGCCCCCAGGCTGCTAGTTTGATGGGAAAGGGGTGGATGAAAATGCCCCAGTTCATCTGTCCTATTATGAGGCCCATCCTGATGCAAAAATGGATGCAGTTGTTGCACACATTGAAGTCCTGATGCCTCTAGGCCTTTCCTATAGTTTCACTCTCTGCCAATGCGCTCACCCCGCCTCCTGAATGGCCCAATCACAGCGACTGACCCAACCCTGGAGGTATCACCACCTTCAAACCGACGGTAATTCCAGGGTTTCCCACTGTGGCTGCATTAATAGGTGCAGCAATATATCAGTATAAAGATCATTTCTATCAATTTCTCTCTTTGTGTTTGGGCGGCCAAGCCAAATGGGCCATAATTAGTGGCCCCCACCCTGTGCCTTTCGGCAGTAAGTCTGGTAGCCGATCTATGGAACTGGATTTTCTCTTAATGGATTCTCCATTTATTCTACTCCCCCCCACCCCCATGTCTACTCCTCCGCCTACATCTCCACCGGGGGCCCCGCCCCTTAGCGCCACATACCGATCACATGTGCAAGATGGCGGGGAATATATTATCTCAGTGAGCAGCATGACTGGCTCTCATTAACAACATCTGTATGGCCGCTTCTTTCATTATAGACTTCACAGCGCGGGTCATTTATCAGGGGGCACGGTGGGACCAATCTGCACTTTGTTTCATAGCAACTTCATAATATACATTCACGTTTAATTAATTGCAAATTATCAGTCATTTCCAAGCTATTCGGAAATGTTTTGGGTATGGAAAGTAGTGTCTGTTCTCTTCTGTGTCTACTCCTTCATCTTAAATTAATTTAAAAAAAAATTGCAATTGGTCTTCATTTTTAACATTTGCAGTTGTTTAGCTTTTAATTCAGCAGCTTTCTGGAATGTTGGCAGCTATATGGTCCAAAATACCGTAGCAACCAAGCAGGGGTTTGAGTGAGAAACGGGAAGATGAATAAGGGGCAATCTGAATAGAAAGATAAGGTATAAAAGGTAATAATAACAATTAAATTGTAGCCCCAATGCGCCATAGTTGTTTTGGCTGCCGGGGTCAGTGACCCCCTTTTGGAAGCTGGAAAGAGTCATAAGAATAGTACAGTATGTAATTTGGCTGAGAGCCCTGCCCCTCAGAATAGAGTGCAAGCTGTGTGTGCCAGTGTAGGGCTGTAGCACCCCCCGTGGCACCTAGCGGGCACCATGCTGGGCACTGAATGTTCTTACTAACAGAACAACCTTGAGAAAGGAGATATGAAACAGGAAAATAATGTGGTTAAATATTAACAGGAAAGTGGACAAATAACGAAGGTGTAACATGGAGGGGCAATGTCTGTAAAGCTGCCCATACACCGAGCAAAATGTGCTGAATCAGCAAAATCAGCAGCTACTGAAACAGACTGATCATTTACTGATAATTGTCTCTACGTGTGTTTAGCAGGGGCAATTCTCAGTACTGTCTATGGCAGGGGATTTTCTGGTGTTTAGTAGCCATGACTAGTAGCTGCTACTAAGTAGCTCTGTGTGTCTTTGCCCTTAAGGTGGCCATACACGGGCCGACTATAGCTGCCGATATGGGTCCCTTGGACCGATTCGGCAGCTAATCGGCCCGTGTATGGGGAGTGCAGAGCGGCCTGGCTGACCGATATCTGGCCTGAAATTGGCCAGATCTCGATCGGCCAGGTTAGAAAATCTGGTCGGATCGGGGACCGCATCGGCTCGTTGATGCGGTCCCCGATCCGACTGCCCCATTGCCGCCCACATAATCCGATCGTCTGGCCCCAGGGCCAAACGATCGGATTATTATTTTTTTTACCTAAATGGTCCCCGATATCGCCCACCCGTAGGTGGGGATATCGGGGGAAGATCCGCTCGCTTGGCGACATCGCCAAGCGAGCGGATCTGCTCGTGTATGGCCACCTTTAAGGTGCCCATACACGGACCTATTCAGCAGCTTATCTGCCCTAAAATTGGCCAGATCTCAATCAGACAGGTTTGGTTTGGATCAGGGTCCGCATCGGTTTGTTGAAGCAGCCCCTGAACCGACTGCACCTATACCTGCTGTTTTAATTCGATCTTTGGCCAAATGACCAAGGGCCAAACGACTGAATTAGCCTGCTATTGCTCACCTGTAGGTGGGCATACTGCTCACTTGGCGACCTCACTAAGCAAGCGGATGCTCATTTGGTGAGTTTGCCAAGTAAGCAGATCTTCTCCCTACAGGTGAGCAATAGCAGGCTAACTTGGCCTTTCCCTCAGTGAGTCAGGGACTGAGGGGAGGCTGAGCCCCCCGGACTCTACGTCGCCATTGATTGGTTCTGTTTCTCACCTAGAGGCGGCCATAATGGGACAGACTTTAGCTTTAGACCAATTCAGCAGCTTATCTGTCTGTGTATGGGCGCCCCCGACAGGCCTACCCGACCGTGCAATTGGCCAGATCTTGATTGAGCTGGATTGGGGTCCAGTTTTGACCCAGACAGACCTGTTTTTGGTAGGGCAGGCGGGGTCAAACCTGCCTGGCCAGTTTTCCCAATCCCTGATCATTTAACCCTTTCCGAATGCTAATTAGCATATGCTAATTTATGCTAATTAGGATTTGAATTTGGTTCGGCCAAATCCTTCAAAAAAAGCCTGGATTCAGCCCGAATCCCAAACCGAATCTGGGATTCGGCGCATCCTAATTATTAGTGACGAGCAAAAAATGAATGAAACGCGGCTACCATTTTTTTGGCGCAACCGCAACTTTTTTGACACGACCGTCACTTTTCCCTCACTCATTGAATTATTTTGAATTATTTTGCCACCATTTTGCAAAAAAATCTGCCAATGGCAAAATGCGAAATTCCCTCATCACTATTAATGATCTGTATAAAAAGCACAGGGGGGGTTGGAGGCTGGGAACCAAAAGGCTAAAACCATCTCCACCTCTCGGTGGAACACGTTGAGTTTGTGACCTCTTCTTTCATCCCTACGAATATTAAAGTTTGTGCAGCTGCGGAAAATCCAGCGTCAGGAACATCTCAAAACATTTCTTCTGGAGACAGGTACCCCCGGATCAGCAAGGTCCCGGGCAGGCAGGAGAGAAGGTTATTATTAACATTGATATTACTAAGGAGTAGAGATTCTTATCGTTGCTCCTCACAATCAGCCTGGAGGCAAAGGAATCATGAAGCCATCACTAATGCTCTGCGTGTCGGAGACAGGGCTCCGTCCGTGCCAAGATGCTGTCCCCTGGGGGCACGAAGATGTTATTTTTATAACATGTCTATATTTTTGTATCACACAAGATTAAAGCTTTCACTACGTTGCTGGTAAGTGTTCCTCAAAGCCACATGGAGAGTTGAACCTCTGCCCAGAGCACAGCGAGGAGAAGTCCAGCTGCACTTGTTTAGCTTCCAGCACGTTGTCAAGAACCAAGAGGTGGGTTCCCTAAGACTCCTGTACAGCTGTGCGCTCCATGACTGAGGCGGGAAGGGTATTAATTAGAGAAGACAGACTGAGCTTCAGAACACTTTGAGATGCCAACATCTTCACTGACCTTGACAGAGGAGGCTTATAGACCTTGTCAAGAACAGGATCTTCTCTATATGTAATGTGTCGGCTCCGACATAGCTAAAATATTCATAATGTAGGGAACTGTGGGCATATTTTTTATTCATTTCTAAGGGATTTGTAAAAGTGTATTTATCAATGGGTAAAAGTTCACCATTTGATAAATATATTTCTAAAAATCCCACAGTAAATAGTAAGTGGGTCAATTATTCTGTGGTGAACTCTAAAGTAAGAGGTTATGTGGGCATTATGCCCAAGTAGGGGCAGATTTTCCTTTGGATTCTGGGGGCAACAAGTAATGGGTCTGGTCCCCGAAAACTCTGAAAACCAGTCCTAATCCCATTGCCAATGCTTCGAACACTCCCACATTATTATACATCCACCTGCTTTGCTCTTAATGACCACTCATTGGACGCTGAGGGATGAAGGTGACTCCATGTAGACCTATCAGTGTCTACAGTGAAGTTCCAATGAGTTCCTGCAGTATCTACTGATACTTGGGGACCCTCTTCTGTTGATGTCTATGGAACAAGCTTCAGCCAAGGCAGCAATATGGCTGCTCCTCTCTAACTCAATCATGTCCCATTTGAGCACTGGAGACCAGAACTGAACAGCATATTCTAGATGGGGCCTTACCAGCGCTCTGGCATTGCTTGCTACAGCCAAGTTTATTATCTACAAGGACTTCAAGCTCCTTCTCCATTATGGATTTGCCCAGTGCAGTCCCATTAAGCTGACAAACTCATATAAGTTGATTCTCAGTAACGTAAAGGGCTCCGATATCTACAGAAACAACAGAATTTACAAGTTAAATATCAGTTGAAAAAAAAGGAAATGTAGAAATTGACCTGCAAAGAGAAGAATGTTCCACCCAACCACCGGGGAACATGCGAAGCCATCCATGTTCATCAGTTGCACGGGGCGGAATGTAACCCATGCAGCGCTATACAGACATATACAGTGTATAGAGGGGAATTCTTACATCTGCTGTGTTACAGGATACACCCCATTTATACTGCGGATTTGGGTCGCACGTGGGAACCCCACTTACTTTCCCAAATGGAATTTTTCTGAATATGTCCAATGTATTCTCTGTATAGAATTATCTGTACCAGTCCATGAGTGACAGTGGCTGAGGCATTACCCACAAACCTCTTGGGCCTCTAGTACCTCTAATGGTCAAGTACTGTTCTGGGGGTGAAGAAGGAGAATAGGAGTAATGCTAAAACAGGTGCAAAGGCTGCTCCGCTTCTAGTAACCCATAGCAACCAACCAGCACGCCGCCAGTTATTATACTACCTACTATAGGGGTTATGTATAATAAATATATATAATAAAAGGGACTAAGTTGGTCTTAAACAATATGGCGGCTCCAATACTATTTATAATTGCAAATACGCATTTCATAGATGGTTTACCCAAAAGCTTGACCCAAAAAAAGCATTACCCAAGTACCCGAGCCCCCCAGGGACTGGTCTGAATCCAAAGGCGGCTGTTATGGGGGAAAAGCAGATAATGGCAGGGTAGGACTGGGCCACCGGGACACTGGGAAAATACCTGGTGGGCCCCAGTGGCCCAGACCCGACCCTATTGCTGCTTCCTCTGGTCCCCAATGTGCTCCCCTGACGCGTTTCACATATGCGAGGACGTCGGACAGGGGCCCCTGCGGGATGTGGGGGTGGTTAGGTGTGCACAGCGGTGGGGGCCCCTGCGGGGGAGGAGGAACCTTGGGGGGTGTGCAGCCCTGCCATGCACCCCCCCCGTCCGACCATGGATAATGGTAAGGAAAGTTACTGAGGTTCGACCCCAAACACCTAAGAAATAGGGGGCTAGGTTGGGGGCCTCCACAGAGAGAGGGAATAAAGGACCCCCCCACCATGACCAAAACATGCTTTAGTTGCAAAACTTTCAACATAATAAATGATATAGACACATAATGCTGAATGACTCACGTAGATAAACTGTATATATATATATATAAAATTCCTTTTATCTGCTACTTTAATGCAAGCTGGTGACCAAGCGCTGCTTGCTGGGTTGGCATGGCAACCCCTCGTGTCAGCCTATAGCACCTATGCCCTCGGATCGTTATAGCAACGGCAGATGATATCCCTTAATATGTCGATATGTCATAAACATTAATCATCGCAGAGAAACGTCAAGTAAAGCGGAGACTTTGAGACTATAATACCTCTATGGACTAAAGGAGAAGTAAAGCCAACGCAGGATTCAGCTAATGGACGGGGCTTAATGCTCCTCGCTTGCCCCAACGAGTCCCATTCACGGACACAGAAAGCTGATCTTTTTTATTTATTCTTGGGGATCATTTCAGTTTATCTGTGTAGGAATCCTGCCGTATTGGGTTTCTGGTTTCCAAGCCTGAAATGAAACTTTTTGTCACGGCGCCAATCATCCCTGCGCTGGCACTGCGGGGGCACGGTCACATGATCTCAGGGTATCGCTATGCCAGATGGGAGATCTCTAACGTCCCAATAGGCCCATATATATATATACGTGTATATATATATCTCATCCCCCCCCAATCAGCCAAACACCCACTAAATACATTTAGCTGCACCATTAGTTCCTTTATTCTGTTTAAAGGGAAACTATACCCCAAACAATGTAAAATATATTGCATAAACAGCTCATATGTAACACCCGGCTTCATCTAAATAAACCATTTTCATATAGATATACTTGTTTAGCAGTATGTGCCATTGGGTAATCCTAAATAGGAAACTGCCATTTTATGTACTAAGGGCCGCCCCCTGGGATCATAGGAGTCACAGTGCACACACTTACTGATAATTGTCTCTACGTGTGTTTAGCAGAGGCAATTCTCAGTACTGTCTATGGCAGGGGATTTTCTGGTGTTTAGTAGCTGTGACAAGTAGCTGCTACTAAGTAGCTCCGTGTGTCTTTACCCTTAGGCTAAGTACCTACAGAATGAGTTAGTCGCCCAGGATAGATCGCTGCTACCATGGGCGACTAACTACAATAGTAGTTGCTGGTGGAAAGGCCAACACATCATTTCAGGCTTCTCAAGTCGCGTGAAGTCGCCCGCAGGAGGAAACTTTGCCCGATTTTCGAAAGTCGAAGTGATGCGTCGGCCTTTCCACCGGCACTATAATAAATATGCCCCTTAGCGTGAGTGAAGGACATAAGTAGCGATGAGTGAATCTGTCCCATTTGCTTTGCCATAAAATTCTCGAAACGGCGAAAAATTTGCAAAACGCATTTGTCGCTCAATTTTTTTGTCAACCGCATCTTTTTTTGTCGTTCGCATCTTTTTTTGTCGTTCGCATCTTTTTTTGTTGCCCACGCTTTTTTACACGACCGCGCCCAATTTGACGAGACTGTGCCCAACGTGACACAACTGCGCCCAATTTTTACGCAACCACGCCCAATTTTTAAACGACCACATCCATTTTTACATGCCCACGCCCATTTTTTGCCGCCCAATTTGATGCGTGCTGAATTTTTTTACGTTAGGTGAATTTTAACAATCCGCCAATGGGGAAATGTGGAAATTCGCTACAAGTCCATGCCTGCCAAAAAAATTTGCTCATCACTAGACATATGGTCCAAGGGCCAATAAGGGAAGCGCTTCTCTGTGACGAGGTCAATACGGTTCTAGAAATCGTTGCTTACAGAGGTTGCGACTGCTGAACATTATTAGATGCTGAACTTGCTATGCCTGTGGCTATAACATTATAGAAAAAGCTGTTGGCCAAACTGGAATAAGGAAGCCATTTGTAACCCTTGTATTAACTAATGTGTTACTGATGTCTGTGCCAATATAAATATATATATAGCCTAAAGCCATAAGGACTACCCATAATATTTCTGATGACTGTTGGATGAGGTGCTGGTTGGGGCCGGAGATGGGCCATCAGCAGAGCCTAATGCAGGACGTACGCTGAACCCCAAACATTACTCTGCCCGCTCCCCCTTACTAACATGGGCTTAGTTATAGTCAAGTTTGTGAATTCGAGTTTGTTTTCCTAAATCCAATAAACTCTCATATCAAATGTTTGTTTATTTATCAATAGAAAGAAAACTTCTTGGGTTGTTGACCTTTGAGTTAACTTATAGTATGGTGTAGATTGTAAGATTCTGAGACAATTTGCAATTGGTCTTCATTTCTTATTATATGTAGTTTATCAGTTGTTATTTCACTACTTGTTCAGCAGCTCTGCAGTTTGGCGTTTCAGCAGCTATATGGTTGCTAGGGTCCAAATTACTTTAGCGACCAGGGAGTGGTTGGAATGAGAGACTGGTATATGAATAGGACCCATTATCCAGAATGCTCGGGACCAAGGGTATTCCGGATAAGGGGTCTTTCCGTAATTTGGATCTCAATACCTTAAGTCTACTAAAAAATCAATAAAACATTAATTAAACCCAATAGGGCTGTTCTGCCCCCAATAAGGATTATTTATATCTTAGTTGGAATCAATTACAAGGTTCTGTTTTATTTCTACATAGAAAAAGGAAATCAGTTTTAAAATTCTGAATTATTTGATTAAAATGGAGTCTATGGGAGACAGGCATTCCGTAATTCGGAGCTTTCTGGATAACGGGTTTCCGGATAAGGGGTCCGATATCTGTATATGAATAGGAGAGGGGCTGAATAGAAAAGAAAGTTACAAAAAGTAACAATAACAATAAAACTGGAGCCTCACAGAGCAATAGGGTTTGGCTGCCGGGGTCAGTGACCCCCATTTGAAAGCTGCAAAGAGTCAGAAAAAGAAATAATGCAAAAAGTATAAAAAATAAATAATGAAGACCAATTGAAAAGTTGCTGGTGAGTAGATAGTGAGTAAGTGGCCGGGGGCTAATACTCACGGAGCAGAAAACAAGGCAGTAACAAATGCGGCTGTTGATTTACACGTTGCGTCTGGCCTGATCCGGGATTAGGGATTTATTACATAACCTGGTTACTGGGATTGCTTTCCGCTGAGATTCCCATTAGGAACCCCCCCCCCCCTTTCTATTTGCAGCTCAGTAACATACTCCGGCGAGCAGACAATATTTAGTAACTGGAATTCCGGAATATTCCGATGCCCCGTAACGCGCTCCATATGTTTCCGGCTCCTCTCGCCAGTTGACTGGGTCGGGATGTCGGAAACATTCTGAATTGTTTTCCTTTTCACGCATCGTTATTGCATTTGGCGGCCCCTTTTCTGCGCTGGGTGTCGGAGAGTTTCCCCCAAAAGCCTGGGATCTCCGTCACGGTAAATCAAAGGGAAGAAACGCGCTTTGTGCAGATTTCCGCGTATTTATTCCCCAGGCACAAACTTTGCATTTGCTCAGGATTAATCACCCCCAGCCGTTTGTTGTGTAGAGAAATAAAAGCTTTGTCTTTCCAGTTTGGCCTAATAAACATGTGCAGGTTGTTTCCCCTTTACAGCCTGACAGACCTGACTCGCTGGGGGAGACCGAGCTTTGCAACATTGTTTAAACAGTAAAATATAGTACAAATACTGTAGTAATAAATCAGTCTTTTAATTGGGGGTCAGTGGAGTTCATAAGTTCATAAGGAGTACATAAGGAGTACATAAGGAGTACATAAGTTACGCAAGTTTCTTTGAAAGTAACGTAATTTTTTGCACAAGTTGCGTAAGTTTTAACGTAACCTTATGCATAACTTATACAATATGCGTAACTTTCACAACGGGGCCAGTCCCCTTCCGAAGCAGATTTTCATGGGGCCCAGTACAACAGTACCCCTTCTACCCCCCCCGATGGCAGCCCTGCAGCAGGAAAAACAATTGCACCCCCTCTATAAGAGTCAGTTGCGCTTCCTCTATAAGTGTCAGTTGCGCCCCCTCTATAAGCGTCAGTTGCGCCCCCTCTACAAGCGTCAGTTGCGCCCCCTCTACAAGCGTCAGTTGCGCCCCCTCTACAGGTGTGAGTTGCGCCCCCTCTACAAGCGTCAGTTGCGCCCCCTCTACAAGCGTCAGTTGCGCCCCCTCTACAAGCGTCAGTTGCGCCCCCTCTACAGGTGTGAGTTGCGCCCCCTCTACAAGCGTCAGTTGTGCCCCCTCTACAGGCATCAGTTGCGCCCCCTCTACAAGTGTCAGTTGCTCCCCCTCTATAAGTGTCAGTTGCGCCCCCTCTATAAGTGTCAGTTGCTCCGGACACATGCAATGATGAGTTTTATCTCGAGTTGCACCCCCTCTATAAGAGTCAGTTGCGCTTCCTCTATAAGTGTCAGTTGTGCCCCCTCTATAAGTGTCAGTTGCGCCCCCTCTACAAGCGTCAGTTGCGCCCCCTCTACAAGCGTCAGGTGCGCCCCCTCTACAGGCGTCAGTTGCGCCCCCTCTACAGGCATCAGTTGCGCCCCCTCTACAGGCGTCAGTTGCGCCCCCTCTACAAGCGTCAATTGCGCCCCCTCTACAAGTGTCAGTTGCTCCCCCTCTATAACTGTCAGTTGCTCCCCCTCTATAAGTGTCAGTTGCTCCCCCTCTATAAGTGTCAGTTGCTCCGGACACATGCAATGATGAGTTTTATCTCGAGCCTGCACCCCAGTATCAGCCTGTAAGTTGCCCTTTATTGACGTGTCTAGAATCAGGAATGACCCCACCCCCCCCCGAGAGACAGCCGAGATTACGGCGGGGACTAGAGCAGTCAGACTGCCAAGAGGAGCGATGGGAATGTGAGTTTTCTATTGAGCGTCTCTATTTGCCTCTGGTTTCCAGTGAGAATGAATTCTCTTTTGCAGTTTGATGTCTCTTCCCAGTGCCAGTGATACCGCAAACATGAAAAAAAACGGGTGCCCAGAGTTATACGACTCTCAGTTACGGGTGCTCCCTGCAGCCCTGGCGGCTCCCTACCTAATAGTAACTGGCCCCACCGTCATATGTTAGTAGGGCCCCCGGCCTGGGGGAATATGTCCTATTCTACAGCTCTTCTCTTTCTGCATCATCTGAAATCCTGCCTGGGGAGGAGGGACTAAAACACTGATGTTAAATAATATAACAGCTTCTCCCCAGCTTACAGACAGCAGGAACTACATAACCCACAATGCATTGCACTGGGACGTTCCTTTCCTTATTGATGTGCAGGGAATTGTGGGATTGCAAGCTCCTCTAGGGCAAGGTTTGAATCATGGAGAATTCCCTATCAAGCTCAGTGTAATCCATAAATACTAATACAGGTATGGGACCCATTATCCAGAATGCTTGGGACCTGGGGTTTTCCGGATAAGGGGTCTTTCCGTAATTCAGATCTTCTACCGTCTGCTAAAAAAATTATTTAAACAGTAATTAAACCCAATAGGGCTGTTCTGCCCCCAATAAGGGGTAATTATATCTTAGTTGGGATCAAGTACAGGTACTGTTTTATTATTACAGAGAAAAGGGAATCATTTAACCATGAAATAAACCCAATAGGGCTGTTCTGCCCCAATAAGGGGTAATTATATCTTAGTTGGGATCAAGTACAGGTACTGTTTTATTATTACAGAGAAAAGGGAATCATTTAACCATTAAATAAACCCAATAGGGCTGTTCTGCCCCAATAAGGGGTAATTATATCTTAGTTGGGATCAAGTACAGGTACTGTTTTATTATTACAGAGAAAAGGGAATCATTTAACCATTAAATAAACCCAATAGGGCTGTTCTGCCCCAATAAGGGGTAATTATATCTTAGTTGGGATCAAGTACAGGTACTGTTTTATTATTACAGAGAAAAGGGAATCATTTAACCATTAAATAAACCCAATAGGGCTGTTCTGCCCCAATAAGGGGTAATTATATCTTAGTTGGGATCAAGTACAGGTACTGTTTTATTATTACAGAGAAAAGGGAATCATTTAACCATGAAATAAACCCAATAGGGCTGTTCTGCCCCCAATAAGGGGTAATTATATCTTAGTTGGGATCAAGTACAGGTACTGTTTTATTATTACAGAGAAAAGGGAATCATTTAACCATGAAATAAACCCAATAGGGCTGTTCTGCCCCAATAAGGGGTAATTATATCTTAGTTGGGAGAAAAAGGAAATCATTTTTAAAAATGTGAATTATTTGATTAAAATGGAGTCTATGGGAGATGGCCTTTCTGTAATATGGAACTTTCTAGATAATGGGTTTCCGGGTTAAGGGGTTTGATACCTGTATCTAATTGTCACAATGTAATTGGCCGGGCCCTGCCACAGTAGGAACATTACACAGAGTTATAATAACCAGTAAAGGTTTCCGGCCGCCACATGTTCTCGGATGACTTCCCCCTGTAGAACCCACCGGACTTTAGGGCTGATCCAGTAAATGCTCTTTGGTTCTGGCTCGTATCACAGCGGCGTAACTTAGCGCTCTCCTATCTCTGCTGCGTAATGTGTTTCTCATCAAAAGCCCCCAGGAACCCGTATCCAAGTCTCCCTAATCCCCCACTTTGTGTATGAAAGGATTTAGCCTTCATCCCCTCTGTAAATACCTTTCTACTTAGATCTTCCTGGGCTTTGTGGCCCCCGCGGGTCAGCGCCGTATCCTCTATCCCGTTGGATATGTTTATTCTATAAATGTCTGTGTATGTTCTCAACGCTGTCTAAGTATAAAATAATAATCTGTAGCTTTAGAGCCGTGTTCCAATTAGATAATGGCTGACAATTATTTTCCATCAAGCAGGGGGATTAAGTGATGTGGGACGGAATTATAACCACATGTTTGAGAAACGAGTAATGGCGGATCAGACGTGGGGCTACGGTTAGGGGTCACGGTCCTGGAGGAGTTTGGCCGCTCGTTTGGCCACTCGTTTGGCCGCTCTGTGTTTGGAGTAAATTCAGTTGTGATTATTAACAAGCATTGACCAAATGGCCAAGGTGCATTTTTAGACCCTGGTACTTATACAACTTAATGAAATTTCCCGGGAAGAACTAACTTTGGAGGGCTCCAAAGATAACTACCTACCCACAGCCGCAGGGTGTGCTTTATGGCAATGGCTTGGGCAGGTTGGGGAGCAGTGGGGCGCCAAGGGCAACTAAGGGACACATTTTGCACGTCGTATTGATTTCATTGAGGGTGGGAGTCAGGGTGCTGATAGTTGGACCTCAACAATGGCCAAAAAACATAAAAGCCATTTCTATTAAATAATAGCCCTGTAAAAGCCCCTCACAACCCACTACTAAAGATGCCCCCGGCTCTGGGTGGGGTGGGTATATTACCCTAGTGGGAGGGCACCCACATTCCACTTCCATGACTTTTCATTCAGTTTCCTATGAGCAAATCAGTTGTGCATTCACTAGCCATGAAACCAATTCAGTGGGCACTAAAGGGCCCTCTGAGCAGCACTGACCCCTAGTGGGGCAGTTTATATAGCAGCTTCCTTACTAGGAGCAGTGCTACCATAGGAGTAGAATGTATATACGCAGGCTGTTTGCATTTCTCAGCTTATTTGTGCCCTGGGTACCCCTGGAATTATAGCGGGGTGACTGTTACCCCAATGTTTCTATATATCTGTAACCTTGTTATGGGCTAAGGGGGCCCAGCCTGAAGGCCAGTTAGGGGGGATTTGGGGTGAGTGCTTATTTGTGCCCTGGGTACCCCTGGAACTATAGCAGGGTGACTGTTACCCCAATGTTTCTATATATCTGTAACCTTGTTATGGGCTAAGGGGGCCCAGCCTGAAGGCCAGTTAGGGGGGGATTTGGGGTGAGTGCTTATTTGTGCCCTGGGTACCCCTGGAACTATAGCGGGGTGACTGTTACCCCAATGTTTCTATATATCTGTAACCTTGTTATGGGCTAAGGGGGCCCAGCCTGAAGGCCAGTTAGGGGGAGATTTGGGGTGAGTGCTTATTTGTGCCCTGGGTACCCCTGGAACTATAGCAGGGTGACTGTTACCCCAATGTTTCTATATATCTGTAACCTTGTTATGGGCTAAGGGGGCCCAGCCTGAAGGCCAGTTAGGGGGGATTTGGGGTGCTTATTTGTGCCCTGGGTACCCCTGGAACTATAGCGGGGTGACTGTTACCCCAATGTTTCTATATATCTGTAACCTTGTTATGGGCTAAGGGGGCCCAGCCTGAAGGCCAGTTAGGGGGGGATTTGGGGTGAGTGCTTATTTGTGCCCTGGGTACCCCTGGAACTATAGCGGGGTGACTGTTACCCCAATGTTTCTATATATCTGTAACCTTGTTATGGGCTAAGGGGGCCCAGCCTGAAAGCCACCTTTCCCACCCCAATAACAGCCGGCACAATGTGCCCAGGAGGGGAAGGCCCTAGGGTTTATACACAGGGCAGGGTATGAGTTGCTGAGAGAAAGAGAGATATTTCCATGCATTGCTTTATTGTGTAGAACACACGAGCGCATTGTTAGTGCTGGGGGAGACACATCGGAGGGGAAAGCCAGTGGAAAAGTTGAAAGCCAGGAATGTAACTGGGAGGTCACCTTCGGGTCCAGGCGTTCCACTCACCAAGGCAGCCATGAATAATCTAGAACAATACAAGTTGCAGGGTAATGGCAGATGGTCCGGACAAGTCTAAAATGTGAGCTGAACCAATCGGCACCTTTATACAGAGATCTATTCAGGGCTCCCCATAATGAGAGAGTATTTATTTCTACGCTCCAGTCCCAACGTTACTCAGGGAACGGAGAAGGATTTGGCTTTTAGTTACTAAGCAATTGTATATTTCCCTAACAGCCCCCCCAGACTGGCTGTAGCCCCCATACTCCCCTCACCTCTCACCCCAACATAGTAACTTTATACTGGCAGGAAGGGACCCAAATGCAAATGGCAACACCCAGGCCAATTCAGCTTTTCAATTCGTCTTCATTATTTATTTTTTCTAGTTTTTGAATTATTTGCCTTCCTCTTCCAACTTTCTAATGGGGGTCACTGACCCCGGCAGCTAAAAAAACTATTGCTCTGTGAGGCTCCAGTTTTGTTATTGTTACTTTTTATTACTTATCTTTCTATTCAGGTCCTTTCCCATTCATATTCCGGTATTTCATTCAAACCACTGCCTGGTTGCCAAGGTTATTTGGACCCTAGCAACCAGATAGCTGCTGAAATTTCAAACTGGAGAGCTGCTGAACAAAAAGTTAAATAATTAAAAACCTACAAATAGTAAAAAATGAAGACCAATTGCAAATTGTCTCAGAATATTACTCTCTACATCCTACTAAAAGTATGTATATACATCCATTTCACGTTGCTTTCTGGTGTAAATCAGTGCTTTATTGTGTGTGTGCTGAGTGTAGAGTAAACTGCCCCCCCCTTACCAGAATGAAGCCCCTTATGGTTAGTAGGAACCTACCTGCAGGTTGGGTGTTTCCCTGGTGCAAAAATAGTGGGACAGTTTAGGGCAACCCCCCCAGTGATGTCCTGTCTGGGGGTCCTTGTGTCCCATCCGATAGCCAGCACCATGTGACCCCCACCCCATGAAATATTTAGGAAAAGAGGTGGTTTGGGTGTTTCTGGAGGTGTGATAAGATCCTAGGGCAAGAAGCTCACAGCACAGTTCAGTCAATGTAGGGGCCAGGGGTAGGGATATGCAGTTAGGCCTGTACCGTTGGCTGGACCCCTAGTGACCTGCAGTACAGCTAATACCCCTGATAGTTGCAGCAGTGCCCCTCAGAATAAGGAGGAGTCTATAGGAGTTGTGAGCTCTGTATTTATTGTACTGTAATTGGGTAAGTGGCTGCACTTCTCCACTTTGCCACTAGGTGGCGCTTGCAGTAAAAACAAACCTTCTCCTAAAATCCTTGGAGAACGGTATTGCTGCAAAGCATCCAGACATGACAGATAGCAGCCAACTCATTTCCTTCTACAGAAATATCAGTGGCGCCAATGGGCGGGGTCCCACCCAGCAGAGTCTATAGCAGGGAAAACGGTTGAGCTTACACACAGGGGGCAATAGCACCCCTGAGACATATTTATATATATATATATTAGGGATGCAGCCAATGCAGGATTCGGTTCGTTATTCGGCCTTTTTCAGCAGAATTCGGATTTGGCCAAATCCACGCTCCTGGCCAAACCCAATCAGAATGCTTATAATAATGTGACTTTTTGTCACATAAACAAGAAGATCATTTTTCTCTTTAAAGCACGGGTTCACCTTTGAGTTAATGTTTAGCATGTTATTGAATTGCCAATTCTAAGCAACTTTTCAATTGGTCTTCATTGATTATTTTTTTATAGTTTTTGAATTATTTGCCTTCTTCTAACTCTTTGCAGCTTTCAAACAGGGGTCACTGACCCCGGCAGCCAAACCCTATTGCTCTGTGAGGCTCCAGTTTTATTGTTATTGTTACTTTTAAGTACTTATTTTTCTATTCAAGTCCCCTCTCCTATTCATATATCAGTCATTCATTCAAACCACTCCTTGGTTGCTAAGGTAATTTGGACCCTAGCAACCAAATAGCGGCTGAAACTCCAAAAGGGAGAGCTGCTGAACAAAAACTGAAATAATTAAAAAACTACAAGTAATAAAAAATGAAGACCAATTGCAAGTTGTCTCAGAATGTATATATGTATATATACCTTTATTTATAAAGTGCTACTTATGTACGCAGCGCTGTACAGTAGAATACATTAATACAAACAGGGGGTTAATAAGATAATAATAGATAAATACACAGTATAACAATAAATACTGAAAGAATATTGCTCTCTACATCATACTAAAAGTTAACTCAAAGGTGAACATTTGCTAATTTAGGATTCTGGGTTCGGCCAAATCTGAAAATGGTGGATATATTGATGATTTATTTTCTTCATTTTGGTTCTGACTTTTGAAACAATGTAGCAGAAGCCAGAGGAATATATATATATTGTGCTATATTGAGTGCAGGGACACAAAGTGCATTGTGCGTCCATAAATACACAGACGCGGCACATTGTACAGGGTCTAGACACAATATCCCAGACTGGGTCCATGCAAGTGAATGGGAGGCGGGGGCCTGTAGGGGGCGGCAGAGCATCACTTTCGCAGGCAGACAAGGGGGGACGCAGGCAAGTCTATGAGCATCTGAGATACACACAGACCCATAAGGAGAGACACAGCATTAAAGATAAACACAGACTGTCGGACGCGCAGGGGGGGTAACAAGCACAGGTTGAAGGGGGGGGGCAAGTAAGAACTGCTGTGTAACAGATACTGCCCAGCTGATACAGATTAGCCAAAGAGATTGGAACAAAGGGAAGGGGGGGGCACAGGCAGGTATTGGTGCAAAGATAATTGTGACAGATACAATCATGGAAGTCCTGAGCCAGCAGGGCTATTGATACTCATTAGATGAGGGGGTCACATTCCAGCCCCCCCAGTGGCCTGAACTGGAACTGATGAGGGTAACCGTCCTGATTGGGGACGAGACAGTCTGGGATCCAACGCAGACAGGAGCCCATTGCATCAACGCACATGGGGGATCCGAGCCCCTGATTGGGAAGTGCCCCCCACCCCTCCTCGGCGGCTGCCCCTGCAGGTAAGTGGCACTTAATGGGGTTGGGGGGGGAGGGTTGAAGCTTTTGTGCTTGTATGTGTGCAGTCACATGTTTGTGAGCCTGGTATCAACCCCACCTCTGCTCCGGGGCACGTGGCGGGGGTGTAAGCTCTTGGGCTCAGAGAGTCCATGCCTGGAATTCCGCTGCTTTGTAGCCCTGCTGGGGGTATTAATCCCATGTCATTGTTCCCCGGCACGCCGGCCGCTGCAGCACGGGCTTCTATTGTTTAAAGGATAAGTATCATTGCTGTATTTTATCTCATTCACTTTTGCAACTTTTATCTGCTCCTGTGTCCGTAGCGCGTAGCTGCGTCCCAACTCTAACGCGGGTAATGTAGTAAAAAGGGCCAAGCTCGCTAGCGGTCTTGTAACCCTTAGCAACCAATCAGCAGCCAGTATTTATGGGTCAGCATCTGGTTGCTATGTGTTACTGTATCTGGGACAACTCTTCTGCCATCTGTGACTGAGCTCCCTATTTGTGTATGTGTAACTGTGTCATTTTGCTGGTTGCTAGGGTCACTGACCCCGTATATATATATATATATACATGTTTAGGTTCTGGATACCCATTTTAAGGGAATGCAGCTTTCATATTATTTATATACATATATATGTGTGTAAAAAAACAGTTACTTTCATAACCCCATTTTTTTCAAGTTTAACTTACCCTTTAATCTCGTATATCAGTTTACTTCCTGCTGGTGAATTTCTCAGTGCTTCTGGCTTCTCCCTCTATATTGGTGGCTGATACCTACTGGGACATAAAGTTTTTAGGATGGTTATGATCTGCCTGATCCTGATTTCTTTTGGGTTAGCTTCCCCTTTACCCCATGCAATACATTGATTTCTGTGAGTGAGTTTCTGGTTATTTTGCAGTGGAACCCTCCATGTTGGCTTAGTGGCGCCGTGACCTACAAATGGCATTGGACGTGTCGTTATTGATATCTGTTAATTAAAAGTTGATGGGGGGAGGGGGTGCTACATGTGGCCCCTCAGGCTCTGGGTGTTATGCAAAAGGTATATACACAGATTTGATTGGTTCTGTAACATGTGAGGCTTCTAATGTGCTCTCTAAAGGGGCAACAAGTTTGGGACTCTTCTCATGCTCTGATTGGCTACAGGCTGATTCTAGGGGAATGTTCAGCTGGTTTAAATGCTCTGATTGACAGTAAGCTTATTCAGCCCTGTAAATGTTCCAGTGCTCTGATTGGCTAAAGTTTGTGACATCCTATCTTACCAGCAAATCACCTAGTAAGTGGCAAATCCGCCCTTATCCTCCGGCTATGCCTTGATATAACCCCACCCATTTTATTTACTAGGCCCCGCCCCTCTACATGAATCAGGGACAACTTATAATGTATGTGGCATTTTTTAAAGTTTTGTTTCTTTCAAGCAGTTTATTTCCTATTGGTTATAGTTTCTATAGGTACTAAACTGCACAGTTACCCACATACCAACCAATCAGAAGTTAGCTTTGATTAGGCAACACAAGACAAAGCTTGCATTTGATTGGCTGCACTGGGGGTATTTAGCTCCCATATGGATCCCTGGTTGTACCCAAAGTTCCCAGCATTTTAGTTGTTATTATGGGGTTACAGAACAGGCCGCCATTGCCCCGACAGTCTCCCATATACATAAATAAAAATAATCTCTCAGTGCTGCAGCCAGGCCGGGAGCGTGTGGAGGGAAACATGTTGTTAGCGTGTGCCTATAATAAGCAGTGAGAGATTACACGGTACAGTAATGTGCCTGGGGGGGGGGGCGGCAGAGTTACTGTACGGCGGAGCCCGGGGGCCACTAACAATGGGCTCATTGGCTGCTGCCCTGTCAGGCCTCTCGCTATGTACTGAGTGACAGTCAGGCACAATGGGGCTCAGGCAAGAGTGAAACTGCCAGCTGAGTCACATAAAGGGTTAATCTCACTTACGGTGTAAAGCTCGACCGGAACATGGGCACCGGGTACGAGACACCGGGCACTATGAAAGGGGGCCTGCAATAGCGGGTACAGCCCGAGTGATGCGGCGGTGCATAGGGGTGCATGGGGTACATGGGGGTGCATAAGGGTACATGGGGGTGCATGGCAGTGCATAGGGTGCATAAGGGTACATGGGGGTGCATGGCAGTGCATAGGGTGCATAAGGGTACATGGGGGTGCATGGCAGTGCATAGGGTGCATAAGGGTACATGGGGGTGCATGGCAGTGCATAGGGTACATGGGGGTGCATGAGGGTACATGGGGGTGCATTGAAGTGCATGGAGGTACATGGGGGTGCATGGGAGTGCATAGGGGTACATGGGGGTACATGGGGGTACATGGCACTGCATGGGAGTACATGGGGGTACATGGGGGTGCATGGGGGGGGGTACATGGGAGTGCATGGCACTGCATGGGAGTACATGGGGGTACATGGGGGTGCATGGGAGTGCATGGGGGTACATGGGGGTGCATGGGAGTGCAAATGGGGGTGCATGGGGGTGCATGGGGTGCATGGGAGTACATGAGGGTACATGGGGTGCATGGGGGTGCATGGGGGTACATGGAGGTACATGGGGGGTACATGGGGGTGCATGGAGGTACATGGGGGGTACATGGGGGGTACATGGGGGTGCATGGAGGTGCATGGAGGTACATGGGGGTGCATGGAGGTACATGGGGGGTGCATGGAGGTACATGGAGGTACATGGAGGTACATGGGGGGTACATGGGGGTGCATGGAGGTACATGGGGGGTACATGGGGGTGCATGGAGGTACATGGGGGGTACATGGGGGGTGCATGGCAGTGCAAGAGCGCTGGGGATCTGCTATGAGCAGTCACGCCTGTAGAACACGTCTGTCTCTTTCTGTGAGAGTAAATACAGTAGGAGGGAGGGGGCCGGACCTCAGGAAACCTCAGGAATCTGGGATCTCTCACATATTTCCCTGTTTGACAGACTGTCCTGTTACCTTTCAGCTGCACGTGTTCTTCCACGTGGGGCTGCACTGGCGCTTCCAGCGGGCAATACAGGCCTGGGGCACCATACTGCCCCGGGGTACCCACCAGCAGGCAATACAGGACTGGGGCACCATACTGCCCCGGGGTACCCACCAGCAGGCAATACAGGACTGGGGCACCATACTGCCCCGGGGTACGCACCAGCAGGCAATACAGGACTGGGGCACCATACTGCCCCGGGGTACCCACCAGCGGGCAATACAGGACTGGGGCACCATACTGCCCCGGGGTACCCACCAGCGGGCAATACAGGACTGGGGCACCATACTGCCTCGGGGTACCCACCGCAGGCAATACAGGACTGGGGCACCATACTGCCCCGGGGTACCCACCAGCAGGCAATACAGGACTGGGGCACCATACTGCCCTGGGGTACGCACCAGCAGGCAATACAGGACTGGGGCACCATACTGCCCCGGGGTACCCAGCAGCGGGCAATACAGGACTGGGGCACCATACTGCCCCGGGGTACCCACCAGCGGGCAATACAGGACTGGGGCACCATACTGCCCCGGGGTACGCACCAGCAGACAATACACACAGGGCCGGGGCACCATACTGCCCCGGGGTACCCACCAGCAGGCAATACAGGACTGGGGCACCATACTGCCCCGGGGTACCCACCAGCAGGCAATACAAACAGGACTGGGACACCATACTGCCCCGGGGTACCCACCAGCAGGCAATACAGGATTGGGGCACCATACGGCCCCGGGGTACCCACCAGCAGGCAATACAGGACTGGGGCACCATACTGCCCTGGGGTACCCACCAGAAGGCAATACAGGACTGGGGCACCATACTGCCCCGGGGTACCCACCAGCAGGCAATACAGGACTGGGGCACCATACTGCCCCGGGGTACCCACCAGCAGGCAATACAGGACTGGGGCACCATACTGCCCCGGGGTACCCACCGTCAGGCAATACACACAGGACTGGGGCACCATACTGCCCCGGGGTACCCACCAGCAGGCAATACAGGACTGGGGCACCATACTGCCCCGGGGTACCCACCAGCAGGCAATACAGGACTGGGGCACCATACTGCCCCGGGGTACCCACCAGCAGGCAATACAGGACTGGGGCACCATACTGCCCCGGGGTACCCACCAGCAGGCAATACAGGACTGGGGCACCATACTGCCCCGGGGTACCCACCGTCAGGCAATACACACAGGACTGGGGCACCATACTGCCCCGGGGTACCCACCAGCAGGCAATACAGGACTGGGGCACCATACTGCCCCGGGGTACCCACCGTCAGGCAATACACACAGGACTGGGGCACCATACTGCCCCGGGGTACGCACCAGCAGGCAATACAGGACTGGGGCACCATACTGCCCCGGGGTACCCACCAGCGGGCAATACAGGACTGGGGCACCATACTGCCTCGGGGTACCCACCGCAGGCAATACAGGACTGGGGCACCATACTGCCCCGGGGTACCCACCAGCAGGCAATACAGGACTGGGGCACCATACTGCCCTGGGGTACGCACCAGCAGGCAATACAGGACTGGGGCACCATACTGCCCCGGGGTACCCAGCAGCGGGCAATACAGGACTGGGGCACCATACTGCCCCGGGGTACCCACCAGCGGGCAATACAGGACTGGGGCACCATACTGCCCCGGGGTACGCACCAGCAGACAATACACACAGGGCCGGGGCACCATACTGCCCCGGGGTACCCACCAGCAGGCAATACAGGACTGGGGCACCATACTGCCCCGGGGTACCCACCAGCAGGCAATACAAACAGGACTGGGACACCATACTGCCCCGGGGTACCCACCAGCAGGCAATACAGGACTGGGGCACCATACGGCCCCGGGGTACCCACCAGCAGGCAATACAGGACTGGGGCACCATACTGCCCTGGGGTACCCACCAGAAGGCAATACAGGACTGGGGCACCATACTGCCCCGGGGTACCCACCAGCAGGCAATACAGGACTGGGGCACCATACTGCCCCGGGGTACCCACCAGCAGGCAATACAGGACTGGGGCACCATACTGCCCCGGGGTACCCACCGTCAGGCAATACACACAGGACTGGGGCACCATACTGCCCCGGGGTACCCACCAGCAGGCAATACAGGACTGGGGCACCATACTGCCCCGGGGTACCCACCAGCAGGCAATACAGGACTGGGGCACCATACTGCCCCGGGGTACCCACCAGCAGGCAATACAGGACTGGGGCACCATACTGCCCCGGGGTACCCACCGTCAGGCAATACACACAGGACTGGGGCACCATACTGCTCCGGGGTACCCACCGTCAGGCAATACACACAGGACTGGGGCACCATACTGCCCCGGGGTACCCACCAGCAGGCAATACAGGACTGGGGCACCATACTGCCCCGGGGTACCCACCAGCAGGCAATACACACAGGACTTGGGCACCATACTGCCCCGGGGTACCCACCGTCAGGCAATACACACAGGACTTGGGCACCATACTGCCCCGGGGTACCCACCATCAGGCAATACAAACAGGACTGGGGCTTACTGACATTATGGGGCGGGGCTATGATGCAGCAATTGGCCAATCTTGGAGAATCCTGCCAAATCGGGAAAACCGGGCAGGCAGTTTTGATCCGGACACCCCTAGTTAGATCTCTGCACCCATAATGTTGCCAGGGCCAGGGGGGCATCTCCATGGGAATCAACGTGTTGCTAGGGCCACTGTGCCAGGAAATGCTGAGGAATGGTTACAATAGTCCAGCAGGGCTACAGTAGGGCCCTAAGGGAAACAATATGGCCGCTGGAGCTTGTGTCAGTTATGGGGTAACATTGGAAAGAGAAGGGTTAATGAGCCGGTGCTGTTTCTCTTTCCCATTCAGTTATAGGGATCTGTTGTTTATCCGAGAAAATATTTGTGCATTTCCTGAAGGCGGCGAAGGAATCTATGGTTCCGCCCTCAAAGGCGCTTACTGTATATTGTATTGTGTGTATATATAATATATACTCGCGTATATAGCAGCGCATACAGGCCGTTATTGTGCTGCCTAATGTCATTATATTCCCACGTGAATTAACCCCTATAGGAATCTGCTGCTAGTTCCAAGGGCCACTAAATGCCCCCAGCGAGGGGCAGGTTATACTTCATGCACGCAAGAAAAAGTGCAACAATTCAGCTTCTGCAAAGTTTGGGGGGAGGCGCTAAAAAGATTTTAGGGTCCAGTAAGACTATATATTATATGAATTGATTGCTGTCCTGTGGATCTATATGGGAGAGAACCAGCATCCCTCACACATTTATCTGTATCTGCAGAGTCTGCCCTAACTGCCACCTATTGGCTAAGGGCAGTTTGAGGCACCCTAACAACCACACATCAGTAGGAACTGTAACCCTAAAATATAAACTGTTGATAGAAAAGGGCACAAACACAGCTGCTGCTTTCAATAGCCCTGCGATAAGTGCCACTGTTTATGGTGGGCAGTGCCCAGGCATGGCATGGATAGGATGGCATGGATAGGATGGCAGGGATAGAATGGCACGGATAGGATGGCACGGATAGGATGGCATGGATAGGATAGCATGGATAGAATGGCATGGATAGGATAGCATGGATAGGATAGCACGGATAGAATGGCAAGGATAGAATGGCACGGATAGAATGGCACGGATAGGATGGCACGGATAGGATGGCACGGATAGGATGGCATGGGTAGGATGGCATGGATAGGATGGCATGGATAGAATGGTATGAATTGGATGACATGGATAGAATGGCATGGATAGGATGGCATGGAAAGAATGTGGTGCATGGTGCACAGTACCCAGCTCTCTGTCTCACTGCTGTGTTTCCCATCTGGCTCTCATCAGCAGATCACGTGTTCCCTCTGGTATTCTCAGTGTATTGCCGTGTGTGTGTGTGTGTGTGTGCCAAGTACAGAAGCCTTTTCACATTCAGGCAGGTTCTCCTGCAGCTACTTCCGAAATGTATTTTGCAGTGGGTGGCTTTAACCCTTAGGTACCCCAGGGCTGCCTTGTGCCCCCCCCAACTGCCCTCTCAGGGGTCTTTGTGTTCAGTACATTACCCCTTATAATACATGAGTGATACTCAGAGTTCCCTGTATAACTCAGCCTGCAGCCTTGTGCCTTTATATGGGCACAGAACCCCTCAGTGACTGCTAATATCCTTATCATTTACAGTAGGGGGTACATTATCCCTTATAATACATGAGTGATACTCAGAGTTCCCTGTATAACTCAGCCTGCAGCCTTGTGCCTTTATATGGGGGGCACAGAACCCCTCAGTGACTGCTAATATCCTTATCATTTACAGTAGGGGGTACATTATCCCTTATAATACATGAGTGATACTCAGAGTTCCCTGTATAACTCAGCCTGCAGCCTTGTGCCTTTATATGGGCACAGAACCCCTCAGTGACTGCTAATATCCTTATCATTTACAGTAGGGGGTACATTATCCCTTATAATACATGAGTGATACTCAGAGTTCCCTGTATAACTCAGCCTGCAGCCTTGTGCCTTTATATGGGGGGCACAGAACCCCTCAGTGACTGCTAATATCCTTATCATTTACAGTAGGGGGTACATTATCCGTTATAATACATGAGTGATACTCAGAGTTCCCTGTATAACTCAGCCTGCAGCCTTGTGCCTTTATATGGGCACAGAACCCCTCAGTGACTGCTAATATCCTTATCATTTACAGTAGGGGGTACATTATCCCTTATAATACATGAGTGATACTCAGAGTTCCCTGTATAACTCAGCCTGCAGCCTTGTGCCTTTATATGGGCACAGAACCCCTCAGTGACTGCTAATATCCTTATCATTTACAGTAGGGGGTACATTATCCCTTATAATACATGAGTGATACTCAGAGTTCCCTGTATAACTCAGCCTGCAGCCTTGTGCCTTTATATGGGCACAGAACCCCTCAGTGACTGCTAATATCCTTATCATTTACAGTAGGGGGTACATTATCCCTTATAATACATGAGTGATACTCAGAGTTCCCTGTATAACTCAGCCTGCAGCCTTGTGCCTTTATATGGGCACAGAACCCCTCAGTGACTGCTAATATCCTTATCATTTACAGTAGGGGGTACATTATCCCTTATAATACATGAGTGATACTCAGAGTTCCCTGTATAACTCAGCCTGCAGCCTTGTGCCTTTATATGGGGGGCACAGAACCCCTCAGTGACTGCTAATATCCTTATCATTTACAGTAGGGGGTACATTATCCCTTATAATACATGAGTGATACTCAGAGTTCCCTGTATAACTCAGCCTGCAGCCTTGTGCCTTTATATGGGGGGCACAGAACCCCTCAGTGACTGCTAATATCCTTATCATTTACAGTAGGGGGTACATTATCCCTTATAATACATGAGTGATACTCAGAGTTCCCTGTATAACTCAGCCTGCAGCCTTGTGCCTTTATATGGGCACAGAACCCCTCAGTGACTGCTAATATCCTTATAATTTACAGTAGGGGGTACATTATCCCTTATAATACATGAGTGATATATCCGTGTATGTATGTGTGTATGTGAGTGTAGTTACAGTGGTTCCCAGACACCATTACTCTGAGATGTTCAGTTGATGGAACAATTATATCAGGATCATTTGAGTGCAGGGATAATGTGCCGGGAGCTGTAGGGATTATGCCGTATGTACAAATGACAGACTAATCGCTGCAGGAACAACTTGTGATATGAATGGGAATGATAAATACAGGAAATTAGCGGATTCCTTTGATGGGCAAATTACCTGTGAGCCCTGGCCCGTCCCAGTCTCCGTATCATTTACACTCCTATTCAAAGATTTGGCATATTTTGTTTTTTATTCATTTACAATCAGCTTAAGTAAATAAAAAACAATTTCATACTTATCTGTACAATTGTTATTTACCCCATTTAGTGCCATATGGTATAGAGCCATAACCCCCTGTTAGTGTCATATGGTACAGAGCCATAACCCCCTGTTAGTGCCATATGGTACAGAGCCATAACCCCCTGTTAGTGCCATATGGTACAGAGCCATAACCCCCTGTTAGTGCCATATGGTATAGAGCCATAACTGTTAGTGCCATATGGTATAGAGCCATAACCTCCTGTTAGTGCCATATGGTATAGAGCCATAACCCCCTGTTAGTGCCATATGGTATAGAGCCATAACCCCCTGTTAGTGCCATATGGTACAGAGCCATAACCCCCTGTTAGTGCCATATGGTATAGAGCCATAACCCCCTGTTAGTGCCATATGGTATAGAGCCATAACCCCCTGTTAGTGCCATATGGTATAGAGCCATAACCCCCTGTTAGTGCCATATGGTACAGAGCCATAACCCCCTGTTAGTGCCATATGGTACAGAGCCATAACCCCCTGTTAGTGCCATATGGTATAGAGCCATAACCCCCTGTTAGTGCCATATGGTACAGAGCCATAACCCCCTGTTAGTGCCATATGGTACAGAGCCATAACCCCCTGTTAGTGCCATATGGTATAGAGCCATAACCCCCTGTTAGTGCCATATGGTATAGAGCCATAACCCCCTGTTAGTGCCATATGGTATAGAGCCATAACCCCCTGTTAGTGCCATATGGTATAGAGCCATAACCCCCTGTTAGTGCCATATGGTATAGAGCCATAATCCCCTGTTAGTGCCATATGGTATAGAGCCATAACTGTTAGTGCCATATGGTATAGAGCCATAACTGTTAGTGCCATATGGTATAGAGCCATAACCCCCTGTTAGTGCCATATGGTATAGAGCCATAACCCCCTGTTAGTGCCATATGGTATAGAGCCATAACCCCGTTAGTGCCATATGGTATAGAGCCATAACCCCCTGTTAGTGCCATATGGTATAGAGCCATAACCCCCTGTTAGTGCCATATGGTATAGAGCCATAACCCCCTGTTAGTGCCATATGGTATAGCGCCATAACCCCCTGTTAGTGCCGCAGAGCATCCTATGGGTTAAACACTCCGGAACCGGTGCCATAGACTTTAGCTTTCTGGATTCCAGCAAATCAAACTCGCCCTGGGGGCTTACAGTCCATCATTATAATAACTATATATATATCTGATATAACTATTATTGCAACAAAGAAACAATGGATGGTGAGTGCTGACTATTCGTTCTTCCTTATGGGCAAACACAGCAGCCACGTGTGCCCTTAGTATCCGGCATATAAAGGGAAAGTTCTCCTTTTATTATTATTATTATTATTATTATCAGTATAATGAACGTATTCATATTCAGCAGGGTTGATCAGAGTGAATCAGAAATGTGGCGGCGTGATATGTCATAAACAAGAGTATTTTAGAAAATCAAGGAGAACCCCAAGGCACTGGGTCTGGGGAGAGGGGCTGATAATAGAGAGATTATCTCTTATAGGTATTGTGGGGATATTATGGGTGTTGGTCATGTAAGGAAGCCCTGGGACACAAGTAGAAATGGCCGACAAAAAAGAAGAAATTTGAGTTAAGAGATCTGGGTGGATATCTGAAGAGTTAGATTTGAGTAGCATTAGCTTAGAAGGGCTTTATAAACCAGTCATTCATTGGTTAGGAGTTAGATTTGAGTAGCATTAACTTAGAAGGGCTTTATAAACCAGTCATTCATTGGTTAAGAGAGATAGAGAACAGAGAGAATAATAATGGGTCTAGGAAAGAGCTTAGAGGAACCTCAAGTGAAACAGGTAGGGGAGAAGGTGATACTCTATGGTAAGAGGGAAAGCCGGTACAGTAAGGCAGAGGGGATGGAGGGACTGGAGGAGGCGAGGAAGACTTGGGGGCTAAAGGATGCTGGGAGATCAAAGAGTACTTATAAGGAGAAGGGGTAACAGACAGTAGGTCAGTGGTGAGTCTTTTTAGTGGAATGTTGTGGGCAAAATCCAGATTGTACTCAACCAATCAATAACCAGAGAGACAGCGGGTCAACCAGTTATGCAATAACCAGTAGCCGGGAGATAAATGGAAACAAATGGTGGGATAGAGTTTAACAACAGTCAAGGCTAATAAAAAAATGGCCAACTGGATTTGATTTAGATGCTAACTTCCCCTTTAGGGAGGCTGCCATTTTATATGCTTCATTTACACTCAAGTTTCATTTTTCATGGGTTGTATTTACAAAGAAACATCCCTACAGAGTTACCCCTCACACCAACTAGGTCAATATTATCCCCTTGTAAGGTGTGACTCTTGGGGTACAGAATGTTTGGGGATGGGGTGTCAGGGAAACAGGTAGTACCATGGGTTGTATTTACAAAGGAGCATCCCTACAGAGTTACCCCTCACACCCACACTTTTATTAATGTGCCAGTGAATTTGTTTTCAGCAGAACCCTACCTAGAACGTTCTAGATAGTCATGTAAAACCACCGGTACCAGTGCAGCCCCAGGGCAGGGCAGATGAATCCTGGCAGGACAAAGGCTGGGAAGGCATTAATAACATTTGTAATTGAATTTTATTTGTAAGCATTTTTTGGGGGTTTGTTGGCATTCTTGGACTGTTAATAGGGGGCTTTTGGCTCAACTGAGAGTCAGCAACCCAAGTTTAAACCAATTGACTTTGGGGGGGGGGGGGAGCAGCCAAAATAGTTACGAAAGAGTGTAGATGGGGGAATGTGGGATACGCCAAGCCTGGATAACCTGATCCTGTGTGAGAGATTGAATTATTCTTTCTTAGGGAGGGGACCCCACAGGTTCAGTAGCCAAGGCCAATCCCAATGCATAGGGTTTTTACGTGTTTTTAGTGAAGAATTAACACAACTCAGACCGACATGCCGGCCAATAATTACAACTTACAACCAAAATTCACCCCCCAGTCCACTGGCCAAATGTCCCAATGAACCTGACAAATGGACAAAAGCAGTCTCAGTCCTGGGAAGAGTCTATGCCTTGGCCATGGATTTCTGGAAGAGGACAATGGAAAATCAAAACTATTTACATCCATAGGAATTTGTTGCTCCCGGGGGTCTGAAGGAGCAAAATCCAACATAGTGAGCTTGGCAGGTCCAGAAAGCTCCAAGTCCCATGTAACAGTCTAATAACAATGTTAAAACTCCCAGAAAACCTGAGAGAAACATATTGTGACCGGGGATGGGCAGGGTGGGTTGAGACCAACTGACATGAACCTTATCATTTGGCTTTCCTTGGGTGCAAATGTTGCACTTGTGTTAGCAGAACCTCGGGTTCAAACAATGGCTCTGGAACTGGGCCGAGGGCAATGAGTGCGGCACATCCATCAGAGTGCGGATAAGCAAAGGCAACAAGAACCAGCAATTAGTGTCCAAATATAATGGGGGAATAACAAATAGAATAGAAACCCTCATCTCCTGGTGAGTGAATGTGAGTAATGTATGAATAGGAGTGGATAAAGCAGGTGAATGGGAGTTGGGGGGGTTTGAGGAGCACTAGGAGTAGGCAGGGGGGGCACAGCCAACGTCACGCCACACAAACCCACAGAAAGCGCCTGATTCTTCTCATTGTAAAGAGACACTGCCATTTCATTGTCGCTCACAGCGAATACGAGCGGAATATGCAGCAAATACGAAATGTTTCTATTGCAAAACATGTGCCATTAAGGACAGACGGAGGAGGGACTGAATCATTCCTATTCCAGTAAATCACTTCATATTGTAGCACTGGAAGCGCAGCTGCTTATTTGCTATACATGGAGAAGCTTCCTGCCCCATAGGCAAGAATAGTCCAATGTGGGGTATCCGGCGGGATAAGGGGCAATAAGGTCAGGACAAGCGGCAATCAGTGTAGTCAAAACCAGACAAAAGAGTTGGGAACTGAGAAACCAATCAAAATAGCAAATGTAGACGCGCCCAGGAGCTTGCAGTCCTATATTCGCCACTGAACCTGAGTCCTTGGCATCTATTCATTTTGAATTTTCGGGTCAAGCACTGCGTGATGATATCACCATGCCAGAGGTGTGTTGGACTTGACGACCATGGGTGCCGCCATTTTGGATGTAGTGCTGAAGAGGAGAGCCATCGAGCACTCTGTCAGTAGGTGTCAGCGCAGGGGTTTTGTATTTGGATGGAGGCTCCAGTTTTGAGGTTTGAGTCATCTAATCCTTAAAACAGCTTTACAAATTGGATAGGAAAGTGGAGATGTAAGTAGCAGAGAAATGGAAAAGCCAATGCTAGGGCTCTGTTATAACATGGGGTGCATTGGCCAAGGCAGGGGTCCCCAACCTTTCTTACTCGTGAGCCTCAGTCAAATATAAAAAGACTTGGGGAGCAACACAAGCACCATAAAAGTTCATGGAGGAGCCAAATAAGGGCTGTGATTGGCTATTAGGTGCCTCTATGCACACTATCAGCTTACAGGGGCTTTATTTGGTAGGAAATCTTGTTTTTATTCAACCAAAACTTGCCCCCAAGTCAGGAATTCAAAAATAACTCCCTGGTTTGGGGGCACTGAGAGCAACACCCAAGGGGTTGGGGAGCAACATGTTGCCCCGGAGCCACTGGTTGGGGATCACTGGACTAAGGCAATGGAGAGGATTGGACTGGGGTCTCTATTATAACATGAGATAAACTGGCCAAGGCGATAGCCCCATATACAGCCATTTAGAAGACATTAGCCGAAACCCCTGGAGGGTATCATTCCTCTTGGTTTGTATTAAGTCTGCCCGACGCCCACCTTGGATAGAAGCAATAATAAACTCTTTCTTTGTGCTCCAAACGCTCAATAGATCATCCAATCATCCAACAGATGCACCAATGGGATTCTGGCACGCGGGGGCCTTTATCTTATCTACATGGCTAATTCCAGGGGACAGCCGTGGCCTGAATAAAAGTAACCGACAGCAGCATGACTAATAGCTTCAATATAGATGTCTGGGATTCCTCCACCTCTTCTCCCCAACCCGACCGCCAAATAAAATGGAGGTATTCGCAGTAGAATTAGAGTATCTGAGGCCCGCCCTATGTTGGCAGATCAAGTAGAACATCATCCCTCTGTCAAATCTCTGACTGGGGCCCCACAGAGCAGCGGATATAGGGATGAAGAATGGGGACTGTAGGTATAGGAGACCAAGATGGTGCCAGTAACCCCCATACCCTGTATCTGAGTTGCCCCAACTGCAGCCCTTTGAGGTACAACAGTACAGTAAAAATGTTCTTCAAGACCAGTGAGCTCTCTGTAATGGCCTCCCCAGTGGCATTGCCAGTTTCTCTATGGGAGATTGGAAGATGTCTAGTTTGTCAAGCATTGAAGTTTTCTTGGAGAGAAAAGTTGGCCAATAAAACTGCCCACTGTGCACCTCCAACCTGAGTTGGCAGCTTATTGGTCCATCTATTGTGCCGGTCTCCTGAACAATATCCGAGTGTTGATATGGTTCTCTCCCAGCTGATTGCTATATACCCCCCTTAAGACTGGATTATAGGGGTCCAGGGGGCAGTCAGCGGGGCTTAGCACAGTAGGGGGCAGTCAGTAGGGCCCAGCACAGTAGGGGGCAGTCAGTAGGGCCCAGCACAGTAGGGGGCAGTCAGTAGGGCCCAGCACAGTAGGGGGCAGTCAGTAGGGCCCAGCACAGTAGGGGGCAGTCAGTAGGGCCCAGCACAGTAGGGGGCAGTCAGTAGGGCCCAGCACAGTAGGGGGCAGTCAGTAGGGCCCAGCACAGTAGGGGGCAGTCAGTAGGGCCCAGCACAGTTGGGGGCAGTCGGTAGGGCCCAGCACAGTTGGGGGCAGTAGGTAGGGCCCAGCACAGTTGGGGGCAGTAGGTAGGGCCCAGCACAGTTGGGGGCAGTCAGTAGGACCCAGCACAGTTGGGGGCAGTCAGTAGGGCCCAGCACAGTTGGGGGCAGTCAGTAGGGCCCAGCACAGTTGGGGGCAGTCAGTAGGGCCCAGCACAGTAGGGGGCAGTCAGTAGGGCCCAGCACAGTTGGGGGCAGTCAGTAGGGCCCAGCACAGTTGGGGGCAGTCAGTAGGGCCCAGCACAGTTGGGGGCAGTCAGTAGGGCCCAGCACAGTAGGGGGCAGTCAGTAGGGCCCAGCACAGTTGGGGGCAGTCAGTAGGGCCCAGCACAGTTGGGGGCAGTCAGTAGGGCCCAGCACAGTAGGGGGCAGTCAGTAGGGCCCAGCACAGTAGGGGGCAGTCAGTAGGGCCCAGCACAGTAGGGGGCAGTCAGTAGGGCCCAGCACAGTAGGGGGCATTATATAGGGCCCAGCGGTGCCCAGCTGGATTATTCTGGGTATGCCAGTGTGCCAGTCCCACCCATTAGGATGCTTATGGCAGCAATTCTTTCAACACCTTTAGTGCAGAGTCAGAGTCATTTTTGGGGGGGGTCCCTCAGAGAAAGGAGGGAGATGGTTAAAATGTTAAATAATAAAACAAAGGAATGATTTGTGGGTGCAGAAGGGGTTAATCCCGCGCTTCCCGCGCAGCAGAGGAATCAGCCGCATTACAAGACGTGGGAATTATAACCCATTTCAGCTTATGACTATAATGATTTCTAATGGGCTTTTAAACTCTCTCTTCAGCTCGCTGGTTTGTGACAACAGTCGCACTCAAAATGGAAATTCCTCCCGTTCCTGCGCTCTCTCAGTATTAAACGCCTCTCTGCCCGCCATCCCCGAGCACAAACACCCAGCCAGGGAGTAATGAGCCCCCTCAGGGCGCCGGGGGGGGGTAACTTATAGTAACCCTAGTGCTCCCCCCTCAGGGTGAGATAATAAGGGTATCCGCGCGCTCAGTAAGTAGCAGGTAAGTGCCGTTTAATGGCTTTACTGGCGACGGGAAGGTGCTCATTAGCCCAGGGAATTCTGGGAAAGCAAAGCTGCCAGAAACGCAAAGTTTCATAGAAAATAGTTCAGGGATCGTAAATCTGTTTAGCGCTACGATGGGCTAAGCCACTCCCCTTGGGTTTTACCCTATAGCAGCGCTGCCCAACATTTAGTGGACCAATTGTATCTCATAGAACCTGCTGGGGGGCCGGACTCCATTAAAATGATGAGGTCATATAGGAAAGTCTATGGAGCCTCTGAGCAGTCTGTGGGGCCAATGAATCTTTCCGAGGGCCACGTTTGGCCCGTGGGCCTCCAGTTGGACAGCCCTGCCTTGTAATATTCCTTCTAACCAATCAGCTGTCTTTTGGCAAATCATATTGTGGGCCCTTGACTTAGGGGTGGGGGTTCCAGTGTTGGACTGGGGTGTCAGGGGCCCATTGGGGCTGCTGCCTGGGATGTAAGAGAGGATTGGTAAATATGTAATCACTGGGCAATTGTGTTACTTACTGCAGCCTGAAATGTATCTGAAACAGGTGTCCAGTTAATCTGTGTAGTCTGATTAGTAAATAGCTTTACCTGCCATTAAATCTCCCTGAGAGTAGGTCACCTGGCCCATCCAATTACATCTACTTACACTGGGATTGTATAGCTCTCTGTACAGGCTATGAGCAAACTTAGGGGGCTGTTCCTGCTGAATTGTGCTTAGTACAGGGGAATCCCTATGTGCCATAGTTTTATGGTATCTCTCTGTACAGGCTATGAGCAAACTTAGGGGGCTGTTCCTGCTGAATTGTGCTTAGTACAGGGGAATCCCTATGTGCCATAGTTTATGGTATCTCTCTGTACAGGCTATGAGCAAACTTAGGGGGCTGTTCCTGCTGAATTGTGCTTAGTACAGGGGAATCCCTATGTGCCATAGTTTATGGTATCTCTCTGTACAGGCTATGAGCAAACTTAGGGGGCTGTTCCTGCTGAATTGTGCTTAGTACAGGGGAATCCCTATGTGCCATAGTTGTATGGTATCTCTCTGTACAGGCTATGGGCAAACTTAGGGGGCTGTTCCTGCTGAATTGTGCTTAGTACAGGGGAATCCCTATGTGCCATAGTTTTATGGTATCTCTCTGTACAGGCTATGAGCAAACTTAGGGGACTGTTCCTGCTGAATTGTGCTTAGTACAGGGGAATCCCTATGTGCCATAGTTTATGGTATCTCTCTGTACAGGCTATGAGCAAACTTAGGGGACTGTTCCTGCTGAATTGTGCTTAGTACAGGGGAATCCCTATGTGCCATAGTTTATGGTATCTCTCTGTACAGGCTATGGGCAAACTTAGGGGGCTGTTCCTGCTGAATTGTGCTTAGTACAGAGTAATCCCTATGTGCCATAGTTTATGGTATCTCTCTGTACAGGCTATGGGCAAACTTAGGGGGCTGTTCCTGCTGAATTGTGCTTAGTACAGGGGAATCCCTATGTGCCATAGTTTATGGTATCTCTCTGTACAGGCTATGAGGGGAACATTCCCAGTGAAACGTCAGGGACAGAATAACAAACCCGGTGCCTGTATGTTACATAACGCTCTGTATGGGGCGGGAGTAGAGGCAGAGAGAGCGGAGCATTAGTTACAGACATTACATAATCACATTATTACACTGAGCCCCATATAAGATATAATCTCTGGCGCACAGGCTGTACATAATGTTTACTATGGGGCTGATTGATACAGCCGAGCCGGCTAGCGTCCCGTACGGTTAAGTAGCCCAGGTTGCCATGCCTGCCCGGCCCCTGTATGAGCAAATAAGTATTACATGATAGTAACCCCCCCCCGGCCAGCCGGCAGCTCCTGCACTAACCACATGGCAAGTAAATGAGCATTACTCAGGATTACATTACAGCCAGAGAGTGGGAGCCAAGAAAGCCTCCGGCCAATCACTGCACTCCATGTACAGTAGGCAAATAGCGCTGCTAAGTGGCACCTTAGGGCTTTGCCAGATTTCTGGCTGACGCCGCGGTGCTCCTGCCCCTCTATCCGATCCTCAGCATCGTGTCACGTATAAATGCTTCCCCCATGCAGCAAAAGCTGCGACCAACTGCGTCCTGCGGGTTATATCGTGTGCACTGCTGGTTATGACTCCTGAAACAATGTAGCACAGGCTTTCTGATCAACAGACCTGAAGGAGAACTGACATCTTCTAAGCTGTCAATTCCAAGTGTTTCTGAGCATATTTACATTTATATATATATATATATATATAGATATATGGCGTGGGCTGCCACATTGCTTATCTCTGCCTTAGTGTTGCCTTAGTACCTACACAGTAACATGGGCAATATGACTTCTGTATAGAAGTGACACTATGCAAAACACAGAGAAGACACATCGTGGTGAGTCGGTTAAAGGGGTTTTACAATACAATCATTGCAATGACTACATTGATGCAATAAGCCTGGGGGTTTCCTTATTGCTTTACCTCTTGGTGTCCCACCTCAGGTGTGCAGAATATACCTGTATCCCCGTGAATATGCCAGTAGCCCTTTTCTGGGCTGTTACCGGTTGCAATCCAGCTGACCTGAATCTCTTTGCTTATTGGAAGTTACTGGGAACTGGGGGGTACACCGAGGGGGGTACAACTCAAGGGAATTCCACCAGGAAGATGAATCACAGTTTGCAGCAAGAAAGATGCACTCTACTCCGTGTGCCCAATGTAATTGTGCTGTACAGTCCCTGGCAATATGTCTCTTCCCCAACTACCCAACTACCCTTTTAATATACCCTAGGTAGCGCTACCAGCCCCAATGTACCAGTTGCTCCCACGTAGCAGGCAGGGGCACAAGACCTGACCTCACACAAGGGACCCAACCCCACTGAAACCTTCCAATATATTCCTTCTGGCAAAGGGATCCACAGGCACTAGGCTTCTCCTCCAAGCACCCCCCCCCCACCCACACACACACACACACACACACACACACACACACACACACACACACACACACACACACACACACACACACACACTCTGTCTCTCTGGATCTGGCTGGATACTGCAGCAGGGACCACTTTATAACCTTTCCTAGTTTGGTCACCACCCAGCCAGTATTGGACTGGCCAAGCCAGCAAATGGCCAACTAGGGCCGGTGCCAGTATTACAACTTTACCAGCAGATATACACTATATCTACCAGTAAATTTGTAAGGGAGACAAGCCTACCTATAATCCCACCCATCCCTGACTCTGCTCCTTTTAAATAAAGGCCACCCATTTCCCAGCCCCCCCAAATGATATCACTGCCCCAGTATTCAAAGCCAAAAAAGGTGGCAGCCCTACTCCTGTCCAAACCCAGGCTCTCTATGGGTCCTGTTCTTTTCTCAGATGTCCTCTGGGGCTCCCAGCAAGCATCAGGCCTTTCTCTCATATCCCAGCCAATTAGATCATTAACCTGCCTGTAACCAGCTGGTTGATGTCACAGGCAGAACAGGGGGAACTGGAAGATCTCCATCCACACTGAAAATTGATTTTATATGGACCCACATCTGCCATCCTCAATCTACAAGACTATTATCCATCTTCTTCCATACCCTTTCCTACTCTTCCATACAGTTCTACCAACATGGGGACCTTATGTACTTTCTTCCATGCCTTCTCCTAACCCTCCCTAATGTTCTACCAACATGGGGACCTTATGTACTTTCTTCCATGCCTTCTCCTAACCCTCCCTAATGTTCTACCAACATGGGGACCTTATGTACTTTCTTCCATGCCTTCTCCTAACCCTCCCTAATGTTCTACCAACATGGGGACCTTATGTACTTTCTTCCATGCCTTCTCCTAACCCTCCCTAATGTTCTACCAACATGGGGACCTTATGTACTTTCTTCCATGCCTTCTCCTAACCCTCCCTAATGTTCTACCAACATGGGGACCTTATGTACTTTCTTCCATGCCTTCTCCTAACCCTCCCTAATGTTCTACCAACATGGGGACCTTATGTACGTTCTTCCATGCCTTCTCCTAACCCTCCCTAATGTTCTACCAACATGGGGACCTTATGTACTTTCTTCCATGCCTTCTCCTAACCCTCCCTAATGTTCTACCAACATGGGGACCTTATGTACTTTCTTCCATGCCTTCTCCTAACCCTCCCTAATGTTCTACCAACATGGGGACCTTATGTACTTTCTTCCATGCCTTCTCCTAACCCTCCCTAATGTTCTACTAACATGGGGACCTTATGTACTTTCTTCCATGCCTTCTCCTAACCCTCCCTAATGTTCTACCAACATGGGGACCTTATGTACTTTCTTCCATGCCTTCTCCTAACCCTCCCTAATGTTCTACCAACATGGGGACCTTATGTACTTTCTTCCATGCCTTCTCCTAACCCTCCCTAATGTTCTACCAACATGGGGACCTTATGTACTTTCTTCCATACCTTCTCCTAACCCTCCCTAATGTTCTACGATTATTGGGACCTTATGAACTTTCTTCCATACCTTCTCCTAACCCTAATGTTCTACAAACATGGGGACCTTATGTATTTTCTTCCATACCTTTTCCTAACCCTCCCTAATGTTCTACAAACATTGGGACCTTATGTACTTTCTTCCATACCTTCTCCTAACCCTCCCTAATGTTCTACGATTATTGGGACCTTATGTACTTTCTTCCATACCTTCTCCTAACCCTCCCTAATGTTCTACGATTATTGGGACCTTATGTACTTTCTTCCATACCTTCTCCTAACCCTCCCTAATGTTCTACGATTATTGGGACCTTATGAACTTTCTTCCATACCTTCTCCTAACCCTAATGTTCTACAAACATGGGGACCTTATGTATTTTCTTCCATACCTTTTCCTAACCCTCCCTAATGTTCTACAAACATTGGGACCTTATGTACTTTCTTCCATACCTTCTCCTAACCCTCCCTAATGTTCTACGATTATTGGGACCTTATGTACTTTCTTCCATACCTTCTCCTAACCCTCCCTAATGTTCTACGATTATTGGGACCTTATGTACTTTCTTCCATACCTTCTCCTAACCCTCCCTAATGTTCTACGATTATTGGGACCTTATGAACTTTCTTCCATACCTTTTCCTACTCTTCCCAACTACAAACACAGGGAAGTTAAGTTCTTTCTCTCATACCCTCTCCTACCCTTCCCTAATTTTCTACCAACATGGGGACCCTATATAGTTTCTCATATGCTGAATTCTACCCTTCCTTAATATTTTACCTCTGTAGCAATGTAACCTTGTTGGTACTGTCCTATACCCTTTGATACTGTTCCCTAAATGTTACTTATATGTTATATGTGAGAGCTATGCACTTTCTCCTGTACCCTCTCCCTATTGTCCTTCTTACATGGGAACCTCGGGTACTTTCTCCCATACTCCTTCCTACACTTTATGTTTTACTTAAGTGGCAGCCGTATCATCTTTCTCCCATACCCTCTCCAACTCGTATTTCTCTCCCGCCCTTACCCAATGGTTTACTTACATGGGAGCCTAATGTTCTCCTCCCCCCCCCATACCCTTCTCCAACAGTGGAATTGTACGTCTCTGCCTTCTGCTGGGATGTCGGCTTTGGGTTGAAAGGAACCCTTTCCCCGTTAGACTGATGTATCATTGGGAGTAATAGGGACAGTATAGCTGAGCCAAGGCACACAGTGCAGAGCACAATGAAGGCTGTTTGCTGAGAGCTCTGCTGAGCATGGAACACTCTGAATGTATTTTCGGCTGCCAGTGCCGCGCTGCTGTTTAACACCCAATAATTTCACTCCGTTACCAGGAGAACCTGCTTTTTCCCTCAGACCCAGAGAAATGTTTAATACTCGTTTTCTGCATTTCTGCAATGCTTTGCTGAATATTCATTTCGGAGCTTGCAGGGTTTGGCATTTGCTAATTCTAGGTGCCGAGACAGGGGGAGAGGTGTTTGTAAGGAAGCTGTGAAGTTACCTAACAGGGCTCAATTATGTAACAGCGGTTTGTGCATCTGTACAATGTGCCGAACCCAGACTCCGGCACTGAGGGACTAAATTGCCTTTTCCATTGTCGCTGATCATTGGCCGCAAATTAGAAAATGTCATGAACTTGTAGGGATACGGGGCAAGGACTCGTAGGGATACGGGGCAAGGACTCGTAGGGATACGGGGCAAGGACTCGTAGGGATTCGGGGCAAGGACTCGTAGGGATTCGGGGCAAGGACTCGTAGGGATTCGGGGCAAGGACTCGTAGGGATTCGGGGCAAGGACTCGTAGGGATTCGGGGCAAGGACTCGTAGGGATTCGGGGCAAGGACTCGTAGGGATTCGGGGCAAGGACTCGTAGGGATTCGGGGCAAGGACTCGTAGGGATTCGGGGCAAGGACTCGTAGGGATACGGGGCAAGGACTCGTAGGGATTCTGGGCAAGGACTCGTAGGGATTCTGGGCAAGGACTCGTAGGGATTCGGGGCAAGAACTTTCCATACCAAAGGGTGCACCCTCTAGTTTGGGAGCCTTTACCACCAATAGTTTATTTTTTTGTTTCAACTGCTTTGAAAGCAGTTCTAATGTGTAGCGCTGGCTCCTTCTGAAAGCTCAGACTCAGGCACACTTTACTGCTGCGCTGCAAGTTGGAGTGATATCCCCCCCCTCACCCCCAGCAGCCGATCAGCAGAACAATGGGAAGGGAGCAAGATAGCAGCTCCCAGTAGGTATCAGAATAGCACTCAATAGTAAGAAATCCAAGTCCGGCTTGGGACTCCCCCAGTTACATGGGAGTAGGAGAAACAATAGGTTGGCTGAAAGCAGTTCTAATGTGTAGCGCTGGCTCCTTCTGAAAGCTCAATGTCTAACCACATCTCTCACTGTATAATGTTCTGTAGGTGACAGCACTCATTGTATAATATTCTGGGAGATGTACCCACTGCTCTTTATTTGTATAATATGCTGTAAATGTGAGTGAGTTTTTCTAATGTGCTAGAAAGTAGGTATCCGTAGCCACAGGGCATAGGCATATATGTAATACCCTCTATGTCTAAGTGCCCCAAGCGCCCACAGGGCAACAGAACCATATTCCTTTCTGCCCATCACTCTGCCCTAACGTTGCTGAGCTGTAAGTTGGCCGCCCCACCCCAGCGCTGCTCAGTTAGTTGCACAATATCAGTACAAGGCAAAGGTGCAGAAAGGCCTCAAGGCTCTGGACTCTCTCACATTATTCCAAAAATCCCTTCTCCTAAAGATCTGCCTCTCACTGGCCGCCTCCCCGCCCGCAGCCCCGTAATCGCCCGGCGTCTCCCCAGTGGATACAGCGCGGCCGCGCCAGGCTACAATGGGGCACTTCATGGCGGCCCCGCCGGCTTGTCTGCACGGTGTCTGGAGGGTGTCACAGCAGCAAAGGTGTTAATGTGTTAAAAGGTTCACAAGTGTTAACGTGGAGAAATTAGCTTTAAAGCTCGGGGCTGGGAATGGGCTCTGGAGTGTTTGCTTGGGTTGCGCTCCAATCCGCAGTAATAACCTCTCTGGGAAGGCAGATCTGCCCTTATGTGCCAGTGGGTAGGGAAAGGGTTAATCTGATCCCAACAGAACCAACATCACCTCCCAGGGCTGCTCCCCCAGAGTACTGATACAGCAGGAATTGTCTTTATCCTGAGGTGCAAACTGTAAGGCCCCACAGTACAGCACTTTTAGGTAGGAAGGCTTGGGTACCGAGGGCAGGGTAGCTACCAGTAGGGCAGGATGGAGAGAGTAGGGCAGGATGATGGAGAGAGTGGGGCAGGATGATGGAGAGAGTGGGGCAGGATGATGGAGAGAGTGGGGCAGGATGATGGAGAGAGTGGGGCAGGATGATGGAGAGAGTGGGGCAGGATGATGGAGAGAGTGGGGCAGGATGATGGAGAGAGTGGGGCAGGATGATGGAGAGAGTGGGGCAGGATGATGGAGAGAGTGGGGCAGGATGATGGAGACAGTGGGGCAGGATGGAGGCAGTGGGGCAAGATGGAGGCAGTGGGGCAAGATGGAGGCAGTGGGGCAGGATGGAGGCAGTGGGGCAGGATGGAGGCAGTGGGGCAGGATGGAGGCAGTGGGGCAAGATGGAGGCAGTGGGGCAAGATGGAGGCAGTGGGGCAGGAGGGAGACAGTAGGGCAGGAGGGAGACAGTAGGGCAAGAGGGAGACAGTAGGGCAAGAGGGAGACAGTAGGGCAAGCTGGAGACAGTAGGGCAAGCTGGAGACAGTAGGGCAAGCTGGAGACAGTAGGGCAAGAGGGAGACAGTAGGGCAAGAGGGAGACAGTAGGGCAAGAGGGAGACAGTAGGGCAAGAGGGAGACAGTAGGGCAAGAGGGAGACAGTAGGGCAAGATGGAGACAGTAGGGCAAGATGGAGACAGTAGCGGAAGGTGGAGACAGTAGGGCAAGATGGAGACAGTAGCGGAAGGTGGGGACAGTAGGGCAAGATGGAGACAGTAGGGCAAGATGGAGACAGTAGGGCAAGATGGAGACAGTAGGGCAAGCTGGAGACAGTAGGGCAAGCTGGAGACAGTAGGGCAAGCTGGAGACAGTAGGGCAAGCTGGAGACAGTAGGGCAAGATGGAGACAGTAGGGCAAGATGGAGACAGTAGGGCAAGATGGAGACAGTAGGGCAAGATGGAGACAGTAGCGGAAGGTGGAGACAGTAGCGGAAGGTGGAGACAGTAGCGGAAGGTGGAGACAGTAGCGGAAGGTGGAGACAGTAGCGGAAGGTGGAGACAGTAGCGGAAGGTGGAGACAGTAGCGGAAGGTGGAGACAGTAGCGGAAGGTGGAGACAGTAGCGGAAGGTGGAGACAGTAGCGGAAGGTGGAGACAGTAGCGGAAGGTGGAGACAGTAGCGGAAGGTGGAGACAGTAGCGGAAGGTGGAGACAGTAGGGCAAGATGGAGACAGTAGGGCAAGATGGAGACAGTAGGGCAGGATGGAGACAGTAGGGCAGGATGGAGACAGTAGCGGAAGGTGGAGACAGTAGGGCAGGATGGAGACAGTAGGGCAAGATGGAGACAGTAGGGCAAGATGGAGACAGTAGGGCAAGATGGAGACAGTAGGGCAAGATGGAGACAGTAGGGCAGGATGGAGACAGTAGGGCAAGATGGAGACAGTAGGGCAAGATGGAGACAGTAGCGGAAGATGGAGACAGTAGGGCAAGATGGAGACAGTAGGGCAAGATGGAGACAGTAGGGCAAGATGGAGACAGTAGGGCAAGATGGAGACAGTAGGGCAAGATGGAGACAGTAGGGCAGGATGGAGACAGTAGGGCAGGATGGAGACAGTAGGGCAAGGTGGAGACAGTAGCGGAAGGTGGAGACAGTAGCGGAAGGTGGAGACAGTAGCGGAAGGTGGAGACAGTAGCGGAAGGTGGAGACAGTAGCGGAAGGTGGAGACAGTAGCGGAAGGTGGAGACAGTAGCGGAAGGTGGAGACAGTAGCGGAAGGTGGAGACAGTAGGGCAGGATGGAGACAGTAGGGCAAGATGGAGACAGTAGGGCAAGATGGAGACAGTAGGGCAAGATGGAGACAGTAGGGCAGGATGGAGACAGTAGGGCAGGATGGAGACAGTAGCGGAAGGTGGAGACAGTAGCGGAAGGTGGAGACAGTAGGGCAGGATGGAGACAGTAGGGCAAGATGGAGACAGTAGGGCAAGATGGAGACAGTAGGGCAGGATGGAGACAGTAGGGCAAGATGGAGAAATGTAGGCATTGAAGCAGTACTAAACTTGGCTAGAACGTAAGCCTGTACCAGTATTCATCTGGTGGCTATAGTTTGAGAAGAACTATTAAAAAATGGAATTTGCATCCCTCATCTATACTTCTGTTAAAGCCGAGCAATGTCATTCGTCACACTGTGAATAGGTTCCCCGGTTGAGGAGAAGAAAAATGTCTTCGATCTTGTCCCCCTCCTGAAAAAGGATGGCTGTATTTTATAGAAAACATCAAACCACAGAAATGATACAAAAGAGTCAAGTTGAATAAAAATGCTAAGCAACAGGCTGTCCACATTTGCAAATGTTCATTTCAGACATATACCTCATCTTCTAGAAGTATAGGAGCGACTTTCTGCGTAGACGTCCTATGGTTCTTTACGCCGATGACCATACGTGTTTTACAGTCAGATGGCATCCTCTTGCACCATTCTTCGATCTGTTGGTAAATAAGACAAGGATTGGTAAAATGCCAAACAGTTCAAGTTAACAGAATGTTAGAAACATAAAGCATGGCAGAGGAATCATGCAACATGGGTTCTTAGTCATATTCTGCACAACTCCCGGTCGCTAGAGGTCCTTCAGGACAATCAGTGCCTCCAAGTATTAGACGATAGACTTTTCTTTATCCAAAAGAAATCCACTCCTCTTAGCTGCCTTTATCAGCTGCTCAAAAGTTGGCCTTGCCTCTACAAGAATCTTTTGACCTCTGCTGGGTCCTTTTTTTCCAAATGTCAGGTACTCATACCTGTAAATAGGGGTAGTAAAAGTTACACACCAAACCGGCACACAAACAAAAATCCAAAATAAATGTGTGTATGTATATCTTTATTTATAAAGTGCTACTTATGTACGCAGTGCTGTACAGTAAAGTACATTAATACAAATGGGGTTAAGATAATAGATAAATACAAAGTATAACAATAAATACAGATAAATACAGCAGCAATAAGTTAGGAGTCGAGGACACAAGAGGAAGGAGGTCCCTGCCCCGTAGAGCTTACAATCTATATGGGAGGGGTAACTAACAGACACAAATAGGCAAATATAAGTGCTGTAGGTCACAGTGGGTGACATTACAGTATAAGTGCCAGTTCCCAGATCAGGTGCTGGGTGAGTGCTCCAATAGGGAGTCTTTTAGTTTGGTTTTAAAAAGACTGAGGGAGGATTCTCTCCGGAGGAAATCGGGGAGGGCATTCCCAATGTGAGGGGCAGAAAGGGTTAAGGCGGGAAACAGCAGTAGTAGTGTGGGGCGCAACCAAGCGATTGCTCTTCGAGGAACGAAGGAGTCGGCCAGGAACATACGGAGACACAAGGGACGAGATGTAGTGAGGGGCAGAGGAATGGATGGCTTTGAAGGTTAGGAGAAGAAGTTTGTAAGATAGTGGAGACAGTAGCGGAAGGTGGAGACAGTAGCGGAAGGTGGAGACAGTAGCGGAAGGTGGAGACAGTAGCGGAAGGTGGAGACAGTAGCGGAAGGTGGAGACAGTAGCGGAAGGGGACAGTAGCGGAAGGTGGAGACAGTAGCGGAAGGTGGAGACAGTAGCGGAAGGGGAAGTAGCGAAGGTGGAGACAGTAGTGGAAGGTGGAGACAGTAGCGGAAGGTGGAGACAGTAGCGGAAGGTGGAGACAGTAGGGCAAGATGGAGACAGTAGGGCAAGATGGAGACAGTAGGGCAAGATGGAGACAGTAGGGCAGGATGGAGACAGTAGGGCAGGATGGAGACAGTAGCGGAAGGTGGAGACAGTAGGGCAAGATGGAGACAGTAGGGCAAGATGGAGACAGTAGGGCAAGATGGAGACAGTAGGGCAGAATGGAGACAGTAGCGGAAGGTGGAGACAGTAGCGGAAGGTGGAGACAGTAGGGCAAGATGGAGACAGTAGGGCAAGATGGAGACAGTAGGGCAAGATGGAGACAGTAGGGCAAGATGGAGACAGTAGGGCAAGATGGAGACAGTAGGGCAGGATGGAGACAGTAGGGCAAGATGGAGACAGTAGGGCAAGATGGAGACAGTAGGGCAGGATGGAGACAGTAGGGCAAGATGGAGACAGTAGGGCAGAATGGAGACAGTAGCGGAAGGTGGAGACAGTAGCGGAAGGTGGAGACAGTAGGGCAAGATGGAGACAGTAGGGCAAGATGGAGACAGTAGGGCAAGATGGAGACAGTAGGGCAAGATGGAGACAGTAGGGCAGGATGGAGACAGTAGGGCAGGATGGAGACAGTAGGGCAAGGTGGAGACAGTAGCGGAAGGTGGAGACAGTAGCGGAAGGTGGAGACAGTAGCGGAAGGTGGAGACAGTAGCGGAAGGTGGAGACAGTAGCGGAAGGTGGAGACAGTAGCGGAAGGTGGAGACAGTAGCGGAAGGTGGAGACAGTAGCGGAAGGTGGAGACAGTAGGGCAGGATGGAGACAGTAGGGCAAGATGGAGACAGTAGGGCAAGATGGAGACAGTAGGGCAAGATGGAGACAGTAGGGCAGGATGGAGACAGTAGGGCAGGATGGAGACAGTAGCGGAAGGTGGAGACAGTAGCGGAAGGTGGAGACAGTAGGGCAGGATGGAGACAGTAGGGCAAGATGGAGACAGTAGGGCAAGATGGAGACAGTAGGGCAGGATGGAGACAGTAGGGCAGGATGGAGACAGTAGGGCAAGATGGAGACAGTAGCGGAAGGTGGAGACAGTAGCGGAAGATGGAGACAGTAGGGCAAGATGGAGACAGTAGGGCAGGATGGAGACAGTAGGGCAGGATGGAGACAGTAGCGGAAGGTGGAGACAGTAGGGCAAGATGGAGACAGTAGGGCAAGATGGAGACAGTAGGGCAGGATGGAGACAGTAGGGCAGGATGGAGACAGTAGGGCAAGATGGAGACAGTAGGGCAAGATGGAGACAGTAGGGCAAGATGGAGACAGTAGGGCAAGATGGAGACAGTAGGGCAAGATGGAGACAGTAGGGCAAGATGGAGACAGTAGGGCAAGGTAGAGACCGTAGCGGAAGGTGGAGACAGTAGGGCAAGATGGAGACAGTAGCGGAAGGTGGAGACAGTAGGGCAAGATGGAGACAGTAGCGGAAGGTGGAGACAGTAGGGCAAGATGGAGACAGTAGCGGAAGGTGGAGACAGTAGGGCAAGATGGAGACAGTAGCGGAAGGTGGAGACAGTAGGGCAAGATGGAGACAGTAGCGGAAGGTGGAGACAGTAGAGCAAGATGGAGACAGTAGGGCAAGATAGAGACCGTAGCGGAAGGTGGAGACAGTAGGGCAAGATGCAGACAGTAGCGGAAGGTGGAGTCAGTAGGGCTAGATGGAGACAGTAGCGGAAGGTGGAGTCAGTAGGGCTAGATGGAGACAGTAGCGGAAGGTGGAGTCAGTAGGGCTAGATGGAGACAGTAGCGGAAGGTGGAGACCGTAGCGGAAGGTGGAGACCGTAGCGGAAGGTGGAGCCAGTAGGGCAAGATTGGGAAAGATTGTGAGAGTGACTGAAGGGCCCAAGGCCAGATCCTACATTATAGAAAATATATGATGAAAAAAATGTGACTGCAGCTGGGGGACACTAACGCGCGCATCACATGACATTCTGACACAAACCTTAATTTCATACATTTATAGGATTATAGTAGTGGCAGATGCCCCACTGCTCAATGCATAGCAACCAATCACCAGTTTGCATTTACAGACCTAGGACAGTTAAAAGAATGCAATCTTCCATCTGATTGGCTGCTATGGGTAGGCAGATTCAGGGCAAACTCTATCACTTATATATGGGATTTGTAGGGCTCTGCCCCCTCTCAGCAGGGGCGCTTGGCACTGTATTTAGCCGTCGGATTGTGCCCATCTCCCTTACCCCATAAAGCCACACATGCCGGGCATGCAGGGTGTTTAAGTGTAACTGCCCCCAGCGCTCAGGGCATTACTCACATTCCCTCCGGCTTGGAGGTTTCAGCCGGGCCCTGGGCAGCACCCAGATTTACTGGCTCCCCGTGGGCTCGGTTAGATACAGTGTAACCTTCTCAGTGATTTCATTATTGGCACAGAGGAGCTTACAATCTGGGGGCAGTTGTATCAGGAACCAATTAACCTGCCTGTATGTCACTGACCCCGGCAGCCAAAACCTATTGCTCCAGTTTTATTGTTATTGTTGCCTTTTATTCCTTATCTTTCTATTCAGCCCCTCTCCTATTCATATTCCTGTCTCTCATTCCCACCACTGCCTGGTTGCTAAGGTAAGCAAGACCCTAGCAACCAACTGCTGAAATTCCAAATTGGAGAGCTGCTAAACAAATAGCTAAATAACTGGAATACTATTGCAGGCAACCTGTGCCATTTTGCTGGGGTCATGTGACACCGGGCTGTGGGCAATTTGCCCCAATATTTAGCACTTTGCACTGCTTATGTAAATGAGCCCTTGCTTCTTTAAAAGTTTAGCACCAAATTGTACTTTCCCTTTATAGGGCACGGGGTCTGGAGAAGGGGCTCATTAAATCTATATATATCCCAGCAGCCAACTGGGCTCCCTATTCCTGTGATTTATGCCGCTTGTTTGGGGCTAAGCAGTTCATCATACACAACATGATGACCCCCAGCTTAAATCAATAAGGCTACTCCTGTCATCTCCATTCCACACGTTCTGCCCAGGGCGGGGGCACTGCAACCGGATCAGTCTGCTGCCCCCCCAGGTATCACCGACAGATACTCACAGCTATGACTATTGAATTATCTTGTTAGGCGTTCCTACATCTGCTGCTGTAACGGGAAGGGGGGGCAATTTATACCTTGTACCCTACGGAGCTCAAATGATTCCCAATGCAGCTGACTCTATGTTTGCTCATAGCCTGTACAGAGAGATACCATAAAACTATGGCACATAGGGATTCCCCTGTACTAAGCACAATTCAGCAGGAACAGCCCCCTAAGTTTGCTCATAGCCTGTACAGAGAGATACCATAAAACTATGGCACATAGGGATTCCCCTGTACTAAGCACAATTCAGCAGGAACAGCCCCCTAAGTTTGCTCATAGCCTGTACAGAGAGATACCATAAAACTATGGCACATAGGGATTCCCCTGTACTAAGCACAATTCAGCAGGAACAGCCCCCTAAGTTTGCTCATAGCCTGTACAGAGAGATACCATAAAACTATGGCACATAGGGATTCCCCTGTACTAAGCACAATTCAGCAGGAACAGCCCCCTAAGTTTGCTCATAGCCTTTACAGAGAGATACCATAAAACTATGGCACATAGGGATTCCCCTGTACTAAGCACAATTCAGCAGGAACAGCCCCCTAAGTTTGCTCATAGCCTGTACAGAGAGATACCATAAAACTATGGCACATAGGGATTCCCCTGTACTAAGCACAATTCAGCAGGAACAGCCCCCTAAGTTTGCTCATAGCCTGTACAGAGAGATACCATAAAACTATGGCACATAGGGATTCCCCTGTACTAAGCACAATTCAGCAGGAACAGCCCCCTAAGTTTGCTCATAGCCTGTACAGAGAGATACCATAAAACTATGGCACATAGGGATTCCCCTGTACTAAGCACAATTCAGCAGGAACAGCCCCTAAGTTTGCTCATAGCACTGTACAGAGAGATACCATAAAAACTATGGGCACATAGGGATTCCCCTGTACTAAGCACAATTCAGCAGGGAACAGCCCCCTAAGTTTGCTCATACGCTGTACAGAGAGATACCATAAAACTATGGCACATAGGGATTCCCCCTGTACTAGCACAATTCAGCAGGAACAGCCCCCTAAGTTTGCTCATAGCCTGTACAGGAGAGGATACCCATAAAACTATGGCACACTAGGGATTCCCCTGTACTAAGCACAATTCAGCAGGAACAGCCCCAAGTTTGCTCATAGCCTGTACAGAGATGATACCATAAAACTATGCACATAGGATTCCCCTGTACTAAGCACAATTCAGCAGGAACAGCCCCCTAAGTTGCTCATAGCCTGTACAGAGAGTACCATAAAACTATGGCACATAGGGGATTCCCCCTGTACTAAGCACAATTCAGCAGGAAGCCCCCTAAGTTTGCTCATAGCCTGTACAGAGAGATACCCATAAACTATGGCACATAGGATTTCCTGTAATAGGCACAATTCAGCAGCAGGCCCCTAAGTTTGCTCTAGCCTGTAGAGATACCATAAAACTATGGCACATAGGGATTCCCCTGTACTAAGCACAATTCAGCAGGAACAGCCCCCTAAGTTTGCTCATAGCCTGTACAGAGAGATACCATAAAACTATGGCACATAGGGATTCCCCTGTACTAAGCACAATTCAGCAGGAACAGCCCCCTAAGTTTGCTCATAGCCTGTACAGAGAGATACCATCTCATTTCTCCAGCCCCGTATCCCGGTCCCGTTACTGAGGCTCCCAGGAGCGAGTTCCCGGCTCTGTATCTGGGTTTGCCCTGAATTCCAGAGCCTCTGATAACACACGGTTATTAATACGCCGAATGAGAAGTGCAAGTTGGCAGGACAGAGAAGCCTCGGATTAGATGCCAAAAAAGAATTCGACCAAGTAAGTTGATCTCTCGTGTTTGGCCCACGTCGCTCCGGGGCTATTAAGCGCATGTAGTGCAATGAATCCCCATTAAACCTGTTACGGGTCAGACAGCTATTTAGGGAGATGTACCTACTAGAGCTGGGACTATTCAACTACCCCCCCATATGCCCCCTCTTACTTCTAATTACTTGTAATCTCCTTCCAGCCAGACTTTGGGTTACATTTTCCATTGGGCAGGAAGAGAAATTAGTTCCAAGAGAGACAGATAGGGGGCGGTGGATCATACAACGAATTGTGGCCTGCAGCCAGGGATTGGGTTTGCATTCTACCCACTCTAAAACTGCCCCCCACGAGTAGCTTATGGGAATAGCATGAAATTCTTCCATTCTGGTGTTTTCTCACTATTCCCACAGGCAGCAATAGGAGATTACCAGCAATCTGATCGCGTTTTAACATGGGAAAGCAATCCTGCAGAGCTGACCTTAGTGCTGGGAATATAAGTGACTTGGCCCTTAGTGGCAGGGTTGGACTGGGGTGTCCGGGACCCACCGGAGCTGTCCCCTCATGGGGCACCCTACCCCAGTTAAGGACCTTCCTCACCCCAGTTGCAAACCTCCACCCCACCCCCCTTGTTATTATCAGGGGATAAGGAAGAAGCACCTGGAAGGGAGCGGGACTGAGTTGGTGGGGCCCACCAGGTTTTTTTCCCAATGACCCCCCAGCCTAAGATATAATTACCCCTTATTGGGGGTAGAACAGCCCTATTGGGTTTATTTAATGGTTAAATGATTCCCTTTTCTCTGTAATAATAAAACAGTACCTGTACTTGATCCCAACTAAGATATAATTACCCCTTATTGGGGCAGAACAGCCCTATTGGGTTTATTTCATGGTTAAATGATTCCCTTTTCTCTGTAATAATAAAACAGTACCTGTACTTGATCCCAACTAAGATATAATTACCCCTTATTGGGGGCAGAACAGCCCTATTGGGTTTATTTAATGGTTAAATGATTCCCTTTTCTCTGTAATAATAAAACAGTACCTGTACTTGATCCCAACTAAGATATAATTACCCCTTATTGGGGGAAGAACAGCCCTATTGGGTTTATTTAATGGTTAAATGATTCCCTTTTCTCTGTAATAATAAAACAGTACCTGTACTTGATCCCAACTAAGATATAATTACCCCTTATTGGGGGAAGAACAGCCCTATTGGGTTTATTTCATGGTTAAATGATTCCCTTTTCTCTGTAATAATAAAACAGTACCTGTACTTGATCCCAACTAAGATATAATTACCCCTTATTGGGGCAGAACAGCCCTATTGGGTTTATTTAATGGTTAAATGATTCCCTTTTCTCTGTAATAATAAAACAGTACCTGTACTTGATCCCAACTAAGATATAATTACCCCTTATTGGGGGAAGAACAGCCCTATTGGGTTTATTTAATGGTTAAATGATTCCCTTTTCTCTGTAATAATAAAACAGTACCTGTACTTGATCCCAACTAAGATATAATTACCCCTTATTGGGGGAAGAACAGCCCTATTGGGTTTATTTCATGGTTAAATGATTCCCTTTTCTCTGTAATAATAAAACAGTACCTGTACTTGATCCCAACTAAGATATAATTACCCCTTATTGGGGGCAGAACAGCCCTATTGGGTTTATTTAATGGTTAAATGATTCCCTTTTCTCTGTAATAATAAAACAGTACCTGTACTTGATCCCAACTAAGATATAATTACCCCTTATTGGGGGCAGAACAGTCCTATTGGGTTTAAATGATTTTTTAGTTGACATAAGGTATGGAGATCCAAATTACGGAAAGATCACTTATCAAGAAAGCCCAGGGCATTCTGGATAACGGGTCCTATACCTGTGTGTATATATATATATTATATATAAATATCAGTACCACGAGCGCCCAGGCTGGGATGGAGGCTTTGCTTACATTTCTATTTGCGCCGGGGGAAAATGAAAGTGCAATTTATCTCCAGTATTTGAAATATGTACAAAGAAAGGGAAAAGCAGGGAATAAATCAGTGTTTGGGAGGAGAATATAAGAGGGGGATACACTGACCATCTGGACCACCTACAGACTCACAGGGAGGACTGGACCAGCCACAGAGCTGAAAGGATCCCGATAGGCGAATTAGCAGAGTTGTTTGTGAGCGAAAATATTACTGTAACTGCTTAAGTGTCACTGAGCATAAGGAACCAAAGAAACTTACCTGCCCAGGTCTGGAATCTTTCCATAATTTGGATCTCCATGACTTAAGTCTGCTATAAACCATTTAAATATTGAATAAACCCAATAGGGCTGTTCTGCCCCAATAAGGGGTAATTATATCTTAGTTGGGATCAAGTACAGGTACTGTTTTATTATTACAGAGAAAAGGGAATCATTTACATAGTTACATAGGGTTGAAAAAAGACCATTGTCCATCAAGTTCAACCCATCCGAGTAAACCCAGCACACAACCTATACTAACCAATCTATACACTCACATACATAAACTATATATATACAACCAGTAATACTAACTGTAGATATTAGTATCACAATAGCCTTGGGTATTCTGCTTGTTCAAAAACTCATCCAGGCCCCTCTTATAGGCACTAACAGAATCTGCCATTACCCCATCACTAGGAAGGGCATTCCCCAACCCCACTGTGAGGAACCCCCTACCCAACATCCCCCGGCAGGGCATTCCCCAACCCCCTTCACTGCCCTCACCGTGAGGAACCCCCTACGCTGCTTCAAATGGAAGCTCCTTTCCTCTAATCTATAGGGGTGACCTCTGGTGCGCTGATTGTTTTTATGGGAAAAAAGAACCCCCCCATCTGCCTATAATCCCCTCTAATGTACTTGTACAGAGTAATCATGTCCCCTCGCAAGTGCCTCTTTTCCAGAGAAAACAACCCCAACCCTGACAGTCTAACCTCATAGTTTAACCCTTCCATCCCCTTTACCAGTTTAGTTGCAGTCTCTGCACTCTCTCCAGCTCATTAATATCCTTCTTAAGGTGGCCATACACGTGGCGATCCGACGATGTTTCGTACGACCATCGGTCGCACGAAACATCGTAAGATCCGCCACACACCATTCAGGGCTGAATCGGCAGGTAAGGAGGTAGAAACAATAGGATTTCTACCTCCTTCTGCCGATTCAGCTCTGAAGGGAGAATTTTGGTCAGGCGCCTTCTATGGCGCCCGATCAAAATTTTCAAACTTGTCCGATCGGCGAGTCGTCCGATATCAGCAGCTTCCTGCGATATCGGTCGACTCGCCGACATGCCATACACGCACCGATTATCGTACGAAACGAGGTTTCGTACGATAATATCGGTGCGTGTATGGCCACCTTTAAGGACTGGAGCCCAAAACTGCCCCCCATACTCACTGTAACTGCCCCCCATACTCACTGTAACTGCCCCCCCATACTCACTGTAACTGCCCCCCATACTCACTGTAACTGCCCCCCATACTCACTGTTACTGCCCCCCATACTCAAGGTGAGGCCTTACCAGGGACCTATAAAGGGGCAAAATTATGTTCTCATCCCTTGAGTCAATGCCCTGTTTATACAAGACAGCACTTTATTTGCTTTAGTAGCCACAGAATGACACTGCCTGGAATTAGACAACTTGTGATCAACAAAAACCCCTAGATCCTTCTCCATTAAGGATACCCCCAACACACTCCCATTCAGTAGATAGTTTGCGTTTATATTATTTCTACCAAAGTGCATAACTTTGCACTTATCAACATTGAACCTCATTTTCCAGTTTGCTGCCCAGTTATCTAATTTTGTCAAATCGCTCTGCAAAGCGGCACATCCTGCATGGAACTTATAGTTTTGCACAATTTAGTGTCATCAGCAAAAATAGAAACAGTACTGTCTATGCCCACCTCCAGGTCATTAATAAACAAGTTAAAAAGCAAAGGCCCAAGGACTGACCCCTGCGGTACCCACTAACCACACTGGTCCAATTAGAAAATGTTCCATTTACCCCCACTCTGTGTACTCTATCCTTCAGCCAGTTCTCTATCCAATTACAAATATTATGTTCTAGGCCAATATTCCTTAATTTGATCATTAACCTTCTGTGAGGTACTGTATCAAACGCTTTAGCAAAGTCCAAGTAGATCCCATCAACTGCCATTCCAGCATCAAGGTTCCTACTCACCTCCTCATAAAAGGCGACTAAATTAGTCTGGCAAGATCTGTTACCCATAAAACCATGCTGGCACAAACTAATAGTATTGTGAACTGCAATGTATTCAACTATCCTATTCCTTATTACCCCTTCCAGAAGCTTTCCTACTACTGATGTCAGACTAACAGGCCTATAGTTTTCAGGCTGAGAACCATTAAATAAACCCAATAGGGCTGTTCTGCCCCAATAAGGGGTAATTATATCTTAGTTGGGATCAAGTACAGGTACTGTTTTATTATTACAGAGAAAAGGGAATCATTTAACCATTAAATAAACCCAATAGGGCTGTTCTGCCCCAATAAGGGGTAATTATATCTTAGTTGGGATCAAGTACAGGTACTGTTTTATTATTACAGAGAAAAGGGAATCATTTAACCATGAAATAAACCCAATAGGGCTGTTCTGCCCCCAATAAGGGGTAATTATATCTTAGTTGGGATCAAGTACAGGTACTGTTTTATTATTACAGAGAAAAGGGAATCATTTAACCATGAAATAAACCCAATAGGGCTGTTCTGCCCCAATAAGGGGTAATTATATCTTAGTTGGGATCAAGTACAGGTACTGTTTTATTATTACAGAGAAAAGGGAATCATTTAACCATTAAATAAACCCAATAGGGCTGTTCTGCCCCCAATAAGGGGTAATTATATCTTAGTTGGGATCAAGTACAGGTACTGTTTTATTATTACAGAGAAAAGGGAATCATTGGGGAATCAGTACCGTGTATGTAATTATCTGGGTTATACATGATGATCATTTCATGGCAGTTGGTGGCTTCTGGCACTTAGTGCCCAGGAACAAGAAAGGAGCCAGTCTGCCCTGTAAAGGGTTAATCCCATCAGTATAAACAAACCCATCTATTTCTGTAACAGCTAAGAAAGCTTGGAAAAGAGAAGGAAATGAATATTAAAAATCTATGCAGCCTGCAAAATAATGGGGAAATACAGCAAACGGTTGTGTACTAGAAGTGAGCCGTGATTGGCTGTAGGGTCTGCAGGACAGACGCACCGGCAGGGAAATTTCCAAAAATGAGACATTTGCTTCCCCGAGGCCTAAATCTATAGATGGGAGGTCCCAAGCCTGAGCGTTACATAACTCCCAAGCCTGAGCAGGGCGGGGCCATGGGAAAGCAGGTCCCAATTATGGGTTGCACAGCCACAAAAACAATAGAATTTGGTGCAGTTCCTTTTGATTGGCAGGATATAACTGCCCTACTGGCCATAGTGAGGCATAATGAGGTATTCCCCTATACTAGTTCAGCAGGAACAGCCCCCCGATACAGTAAAACAATAGTAACATTCTGTAGGCATTCCCCTATACTAAGCACAGTTAAGCAGGAACAGCCCCCGATACAGTAAAACAATAACATACTGTAGGCATTCCCCTATACTAAACACAGTTAAGCAGGAACAGCCCCCTGATACAGTAAAACAATAGTAACACTGTGGGCATTCCCCTATACTAAGCACAGTTCAGCAGGAATAGCCCCCTGATACAGTAAAACAATAGTAACACTGTGGGCATTCCCCTATACTAAGAACAGTTCAGCAGGAATAGCCCCCTGATACAGTAAAACAATAGTAACAAACTGTAGGTATTGCCCTATACTAAGCACAGTTCAGCAGGAACAGCCCCCTGATACAGTAAAACAATAGTAACATACTGTAGGTATTCCCCTATACTAAGCACAGTTAAGCAGGAACAGCCCCCTGATACAGTAAAACAATAGTAACAAACTGTAGGTATTCCCCTATACTAAGCACAGTTTAGCAGGAACAGCCCCCTGATACAGTAAAACAATAGTAACAAACTGTAGGTATTCCCCTATACTAAGCAGAGTTCAGCAGGAACAGCCCCCTGATACAGTAAAACAATAGTAACAAACTGTAGGTATTCCCCTATACTAAGCACAGTTCAGCAGGAATATGTTATGGTACAGTGGGCCTTTAAGAAGACACGGGGAAATGTTGCCCCAGAGAATCCAGTCCCATCAATCAGTCAATTATAATCTCATTATTAGTAGAGATTTTTTTTTTCTTTATCCTGAGGCCTGGGGGGGGGGGGGGAGTCATATAATCACCCCATGCCCCAATGCATTGGGCGAGGCAAAATCAAAACAAAACATATTAGAAAATTCTTAAAATAACCCAGATTCCCAGCCTCGGGTACCAGTTTCAGGTCGAACACGTTCTGAGTCCGGCCCGAGGGGTTAGTAAATACCTGATGAAGATTTTGTAACTCACTCTTTGAACAGACAGCTCGTGTCATTGCGGGGCTGTAGCGCACTCAGGGCAATATAGGGGTTCCAGAGTGGGGGGCAAATATTATAACGGTATAAAGGCATATTCTCCTTGGGTACCCTTTAATTTACCCACAATTCTGTATGTCAGGGGCCCCCAACTTTCTTGCTCGTGAGCCACAGTTAAATGTAAAAAGACTTGGGGAGCAACACAAGCACCATAAAAGTTCATGGAGGAGCCAAATAAGGGCTGTGATTGGCTATTAGGGGCCTCTATGCACACTATCAGCTTACAGGGGCTTTATTTGGTAGGAAATCTTGTTTTTATTCAACCAAAACTTGCCCCCAAGTCAGGAATTCAAAAATAACTCCCTGGTTTGGGGGCACTGAGAGCAACATCCAAGGGGTTGGGGAGCAACATGTTCCCCCCGAGCCACTGGTTAGGGATCACTGGTGTATGCCAAGGTTTCCCACAGTGCTTTGCTTTAGTAAAGCAGCATATCATGTAACCAGGGCCACCATACATCATGCGCCAGAATTGCTTTCTGGCATTCACAGCCACCTATGGGAGTTATGGTGCCCATACACAGGACGATCTCAGCTGCTTATATTGTTCCTTTAGACTGATTCGGCAGCTTACCTGCCCGAGTATGGGCACCACTGACGGGCCTCCCTGACCGTAATCTGGCCTGCAATTGGCCAGATCTTGATTTGGCAGGTTTGATTTTTCCGTTAGATCGGGTCCCCGAACCAACGGTGCCTATGCCCACCATCTTAATTCAATTGTTAGGCCCTAGGGCCAAACAATTGAATAAGCCCAATATCGCCCTCCCTTAGGTGGCCATATCGGGATTAGATCTGCTTGGTTGGTAACATCCCCAGATGAGCGGATTTTACAGTGTCCGGCCCCCTTTAGAATAAACTTACATATTAACATACTGATACCAAGTCCAGTTTAGTCCACCAAACATTCTAGTTTAAAGTGATAGCGTTAAGGGCAACTGGATGGACATCCCCAGTCTACACCTAGATGTTGATGTGTTGTCCCTCGTGTCTTTGGGCAAGTTAGTAGTTATCGGACCCCTTATCAGGAAACCCATTATCCAGAAAGTTCCAAATTAAGGAAAGGCCATTTCCCATAGACTCCATTTTAATCATATAATTCACATTTTTAAAAATGATTCCATTTTCTCTGTAATAATAAAACAGTACCTGTACTTGATCCCAACTAAGATATAATTACCCCTTATTGGGGGCAGAACAGCCCTATTGGGTTTATTTCATGGTTAAATGATTCCCTTTTCTCTGTAATAATAAAACAGTACCTGTACTTGATCCCAACTAAGATATAATTACCCCTTATTGGGGCAGAACAGCCCTATTGGGTTTATTTCATGGTTAAATGATTCCCTTTTCTCTGTAATAATAAAACAGTACCTGTACTTGATCCCAACTAAGATATAATTACCCCTTATTGGGGGCAGAACAGCCCTATTGGGTTTATTTCATGGTTAAATGATTCCCTTTTCTCTGTAATAATAAAACAGTACCTGTACTTGATCCCAACTAAGATATAATTACCCCTTATTGGGGCAGAACAGCCCTATTGGGTTTATTTCATGGTTAAATGATTTCCTTTTCTCTGTAATAATAAAACAGTACCTGTACTTGATCCCAACTAAGATATAATTACCCCTTATTGGGGCAGAACAGCCCTATTGGGTTTATTTAATGGTTAAATGATTCCCTTTTCTCTGTAATAATAAAACAGTACCTGTACTTGATCCCAACTAAGATATAATTACCCCTTATTGGGGCAGAACAGCCCTATTGGGTTTATTTCATGGTTAAATGATTCCCTTTTCTCTTATCTGGAAAACCCCAGGTGCCGAGCATTCTGGATAATGGGTCCCATACCGGTACAGTCCAACATGCCTCGTACCTGCCCAGAGTTATCTCGCCCATTGTCCCTGTCTATGTTAGGTTCCCACTCACTGTCTGTTCCGACTCCCCAGTTTGGACAACTCCTTGCACTTTAGATGGTCGTTTCTTTCTTCCGTTTGTCATTTATATCACATCACCCTAATGGTTCTGCAATGCCACTGGCCTGTAAGAGTTTATTGCCCATGAAGCATCATAATAAAACAATACACAGAAATCAATGGCTAAAAGTGAGCGAGGGCCCCAGAGAGTTTTATAGATGAGCTTCATCAAACATAAAGACTGAGGCACTGATTGGGCAAAACAACCCATCTCGCCCGCGGCACCAATAGGAGCAACGGCTGAGGCTTCTGTCGAGGAAAATCCTCTTAAATCAGCAGTGGATTTGGCAGGCGAGAGACGGTGCCGAGAAAACACGGCCATAGCCGCAGCCTCGGAGGAGCCATTGCTGGCGAAGTCTCAGCTGCCGTCTCAGCCTTATGATGTCATAGGTCATGGGACTGAATAGGACGCGGGGAGTGGGGTCGGCGCGAGTTCTGGGAATGCACATTATACTGATCAATTTCATGAAATATTCCTGAGCCCATAAAAACGAGCATTCAAATTCGTAAATCGTCTCTAAATCATGTAAATATGTCATGTCAAAATAAAAGTCGCCGTCAGTAAAATGGCTAAAATGCTATTGTTATCCCCGAAGCGCAGTGTGAAACGTTTAATCAGCCCATTATTGGGTGCGTTGTTAGGGGATGGTATTGTGACCCCTTTGGCCTGTGATTGTTGCTTTGGGTCCAATTCTCCCATTTCCCAGAAATTAGATTATCAGAGACAATGAACTGCGTATAAATGGAGCACTTGGTAACTTTGGTAAGGCCCCCCTTAGCTCATAACAAGGTTACAGATATATAGAAACATTGGGGTAACAGTCACCCCGCTATAGTTCCAGGGGTACCCAGGGCACAAATAAGCACTCACCCCAAATCCCCCCCTAACTGGCCTTCAGGCTGGGCCCCCTTAGCCCATAACAAGGTTACAGATATATAGAAACATTGGGGTAACAGTCACCCTGCTATAGTTCCAGGGGTACCCAGGGCACAAATAAGCACTCACCCCAAATCCCCCCCTAACTGGCCTTCAGGCTGGGCCCCCTTAGCCCATAACAAGGTTACAGATATATAGAAACATTGGGGTAACAGTCACCCTGCTATAGTTCCAGGGGTACCCAGGGCACAAATAAGCACTCACCCCAAATCCCCCCCTAACTGGCCTTCAGGCTGGGCCCCCTTAGCCCATAACAAGGTTACAGATATATAGAAACATTGGGGTAACAGTCACCCTGCTATAGTTCCAGGGGTACACAGGGCACAAATAAGCACTCACCCCAAATCCCCCCCTAACTGGCCTTCAGGCTGGGCCCCCTTAGCCCATAACAAGGTTACAGATATATAGAAACATTGGGGTAACCGTCACCCTGCTATAGTTCCAGGGGTACCCAGGGCACAAATAAGCACTCACCCCAAATCCCCCCCTAACTGGCCTTCAGGCTGGGCCCCCTTAGCCCATAACAAGGTTACAGATATATAGAAACATTGGGGTAACCGTCACCCTGCTATAGTTCCAGGGGTACCCAGGGCACAAATAAGCACTCACCCCAAATCCCCCCCTAACTGGCCTTCAGGCTGGGCCCCCTTAGCCCATAACAAGGTTACAGATATATAGAAACATTGGGGTAACAGTCACCCTGCTATAGTTCCAGGGGTACCCAGGGCACAAATAAGCACTCACCCCAAATCCCCCCCTAACTGGCCTTCAAGGCTGGGCCCCCTTAGCCCATAACAAGGTTACAGATATATAGAAACATTGGGGTAACAGTCACCCTGCTATAGTTCCAGGGGTACCCAGGGCACAAATAAGCCGGATGTAGGATAATTGCAAATAATCATTCATTATTCCATATTCAAATCTCAAGGTGAACTTGCCCTTTAAACATTATAATAAAATGTTAGTGCTTTTCTGTCGAGTCAGTGTAATCACTAAACTTGCAACTTTCCCTTAAAAAACACCTTTTTTTCCCACATTTGCGCCTTCAGGTTGAAGTGAGAAGGAGTTAAGTAGAAAGTAGGGCAGCCATGCTAATGCAGTCAGTGTGCGGCGGGGCCCCAATACTCCCGGGCCCTCTATCATTTAGCTTTGTAGAACATCTCCTTGCGGTGCAGGGAAATAGTCCAATGGGTTAAAGTTCACCGGAAAGAACATGTTTTCACCCCATTTTATAGCAGCTAAGGATTAACCGTGTCTCTGGTATTGGAAAGCACAGCTATTATATTATATAAGGCACACAGGGCGACAATCACCCAAACCCAGCCTGCTGCTTCCCAGCCAACCTATTGTTTCTCCTACTCCCATGTAACTGGAGGAGTCCCAAGCCGGACTTGGATTTCTTACTATTGAGTGCTATTCTGATACCTACTGGGAGCTGCTATCTTGCTCCCTTCCCATTGTTCTGCTGATCGGCTGCTGGGGGGGAGGGGGGGGATATCACTTCAACTTGCAGCGCAGCAGTAAAGTGTGACTGAGTCTGAGCTTTCAGCAAGCGCTACACATTAGAACTGCTTTCAGCTAACCTATTGTTTCTCCTACTCCCATGTAACTGGAGGAGTCCCAAGCCGGACTTGGATTTCTTACTATTGAGTGCTATTCTGATACCTACTGGGAGCTGCTATCTTGCTCCCTTCCCATTGTTCTGCTGATCGGCTGCTGGGGGGGAGGGGGGGGATATCACTTCAACTTGCAGCGCAGCAGTAAAGTGTGACTGAGTCTGAGCTTTCAGCAAGCGCTACACATTAGAACTGCTTTCAGCTAACCTATTGTTTCTCCTACTCCCATGTAACTGGAGGAGTCCCAAGCCGGACTTGGATTTCTTACTATTGAGTGCTATTCTGATACCTACTGGGAGCTGCTATCTTGCTCCCTTCCCATTGTTCTGCTGATCGGCTGCTGGGGGTGGGGGGGGGTATTTTCCATTAAACATGGCACCTCATTGAGGTATCCATGGAATACTTCCCCTTTACACATAGATCTCTTATCCCTCCATATGGCTACATGTGGTTGTGTAACTGTTCCTCTCACGCGTGCGGCTGGGTGGCGTCTCCCTGACAGAGCAGAACACATGGCCTTGCGCGGATACAGCGTGACTAATGGGACGGAATGCTGGGAGCCCGTTGGCTCATACTGGCACGGTGTCGCCTTCATTGGCAGGATATTACCAGTCCTGATGGGAATTAGCACGTAGGTAGGAGTGTGGCGCCGCTGACAGCGCAGGAAGTGGGGAAGACACAGCATTTCGGAGCAAGATTTATATAGAAATAGATTATTTTATATAATTGCATTTCCTTTGCCTGCTCCCAGAATGCACCACAAAGCCCCACCGGCAGCACCAATAAACGCAGGACACTTGCGCCTGAAACATCAGGGACACAAATCGATTTGTTGTTGCCACTAGTAATGATGCAATCGTTATGAATCTGAGGCAGTTGGGCAATTAGTGGAAACGTTGCTCCCTTCCTTAAACACATTAAGGCTGAAGGGCCCGCCGCACTTTCGTAAATAACCCTTAGGGGCGTATTTATTAACATTGGAGACAAACATTGTTGCCCATAGCAACCAATCAGAGCTTTGCTTTTGTTTTCTAACCCTTCAAAGCTAATTGCTGACTGGTTGCTATGGGCAAGAGGGACTGTAACTTTGTGATAATGTAGAATATATTTCTAGGTGCCAGCACCATGGGTGCATTTGGGTGTCAGGGAATCAGGGGACCTTATTGGGCAGCTACTAGGCCTGCTCACCTTATGATTACACCACTGGGAAGGGGCTGTAACTGCTAAATAGTTTGCACCGTTGGCAAGGGGATATTTTGCCCCTTTAGCGCCACCATTAGGAACAGCCCATAATACATTGGCATCTCGGTGGGCACAGACAGACGCGGGCATCTCTCTCTCCATTTACAGGAACGCTGCACTGGGATGTTTCACTTCTCAGCAATTGTTCCATTAAGCAATTATTTACCCTTTAATCCCACTCAGGGGAAGGATTCCGGGAATTGCTAACAGGCTTCTCTATGGGGCCAGTGGCCCCGGCAGGATAAAAGCCATTTCTGCCTGAGTGCGTGAGTCACATACGCCAGTTCAGTCGATCAGCTAATGACTCAAGGTGATCCTGCACAATTCCACCCAAACAAGTGATTCTTCTTCAGTATGAGCCGCGCTTTAATCATAAGGATAATAATGGCCCCCGCCGCTAACACTCCCCCCAACCAGCACTTCTCTATAACCCTCCCACTGCTGAATAACCAAGGGCCAATACAGCCGTGTAACTTGGCCCCCCTGCAGAAAAATCAGGGATTGGTTCTGGCCCGGGGGGGCCTACAAGGGCTGGGGCCCCACCATGTTTTTCCCAGTCCAACCCTGGCTATTTGTGCCCCAATAACAGCGCAAATTAGCCTCTGCTAATTACTTAACATTAAAAGGGTTGTTCACCTTTGAGAATGATGATAAGCGTAATATTCTGAGACAATTTGCAATTGGTCTTCATTTTTTATTATTTGTACTTTTTTTAAAAAAAAAATATTTCAGTTTTTGTTCAGCAGCTCTTCCGTTTGGAGTTTCTGTTGCTATCTGGTTGCTAGGGTCCAAATTATTTTAGGAACCAGGGAGGGGGTTGAGGGAAAGACTGATAGATGTATAGGAGAGGACTTGAACAGAAAAATAAGAACTAAAAAGAAACAATAAGAGTTAAACTAGAGCAATAGTTTTTTGGCTGCCGGGGTCAGTGACCCCCATTTGAATAAGTTTGAAGAAGGCAAATAGTTCAAAATCTATAAAATATAACTAATGAAGACCAATTGAAAAGCTGCTTAGAATTGGCCTTTCTTTAACTTTTTTCATTATTAGCCAGACTGCACCAATCAGGGTTCAGCTTGTTGCCAGTACTGCCTGGGGCAATAAGGTCCCAGTGCAAATAATGGTGTGCCGATACTGCTGGTGTATGTGTCTGGCTGTAGTGCCCTCGGGGAGAGGTGCTAATGGGGCGAGACGCAGAGAGGTCTAGTCGGGCTTCGCAGAACTCATTAGGATGTTGAAATACAGTTCTGTAATCACAGTGTTTGCGTTTGGCAAATTGCTCTCCAGTGAGGGTCATTGTGTGATGGCTGAGGAGTGCGCGGAGTTAATTGCCGACCTCTCGCTCGCGTCGCAGCTCTTCGCTGAGGGCTCTGAATCCACTTTATCCACTCATTTCTCTGAGGCCTGAAATGGATATTCTGCGCTGAACAAGAAGGAATCAGCTCTGTGTGAATGGAGGGGGGGGGGGGGGACATATAGAAAATAAACATAGCGATGAATTGATGCCAGGACAAAGGGCAGAGCGCAAGGGAGCCCTGTAATCAGCACACACTATACGTAGGGCAGAGCGCAAGGGAGCCCTGTAATCAGCACACACTATACGTAGGGCAGAGCGCAAGGGAGCCCTGTAATCAGCACACACTATACATAGGGCAGAGCGCAAGGGAGCCCTGTAAGCAGCACACACTATACGTAGGGCAGAGCGCAAGGGAGCCCTGTAAGCAGCACACACTATACGTAGGGCAGAGCGCAAGGGAGCCCTGTAAGCAGCACACACTATACGTAGGGCAGAGCGCAAGGGAGCCCTGTAAGCAGCACACACTATACGTAGGGCAGAGCGCAAGGGAGCCCTGTAATCAGCACACACTATACGTAGGGCAGAGCGCAAGGGAGCCCTGTAATCAGCACACACTATACGTAGGGCAGAGCGCAAGGGAGCCCTGTAAGCAGCACACACTATACGTAGGGCAGAGCGCAAGGGAGCCCTGTAATCAGCCTTTCGGTTGTAGGACAGGATGTGACATCATTTGGGGTGTGGTTATGATGTAAGGGGTGGGGAAATGGGTTGGTTGGGCAGAGAAAAGGTGGATGGGGTCAGTAAATGGGTGGGGAAATTGGCAGACTGGGCAGGGTTATAGGCAGAGATACACTTATAGTTATAATGGGGGATTGAGAGCGGAGAGAGTCAGGGAAGGGCAGGGTTTATAGCCCACATTACTAATTTACCAGTAAGTACATTGTTAGTAAATTTGTAATACTGGTGCCGGCCCTAGCTGGCAATTTACCATTGCCAGGGCCGGTCTTATAAACTATGAGGCCCAATTGGGACAATTTGGCGGGGCCCCCTACAAGCAGTGTTGGCAGCTGGAACAGGGCAGCTTTACGTGCTGCGGGTGCGGTGCCCCCATGGGTGCGGGGCCCTATTGGTCAGCTTTGTACATTTCGGCACTGAACTCTGAAAGCTGATAGAGTGGCGTTGGGTGCAGGCACAGGAGAGGGCCGATGCCAGTGGAGGGGCAGATACTATGCTTTTGTTTACCCCCAGGCAAAGAATTAGCCCTTTGTAGCCCCCCCCAAACTAGACGCAATTGTGGAAAATAAAATATTGCCTTTAATCTGTTACTAAATACAAAATAAAGTATTGCTTTGCTGTAATTGGGGTGGGTCAGATGGAAGGGATTGACGGGTGCCATACATAAAGTGCAATTTATTATCTGCCGGTGACCTACTGATCTGGTGCAACCGCGTGAGAGCCGGGAAGGAAGCAGGAAGAGACGGGCATTATACACAGGCAATTGACCTGCTTTATACACCGAGTTTCCTTCCTGTTGGCTATTGGTACAGTAATGTATGTTATTTAGCACATAGAAGTAATGTGAGTATGAGGAAATTGGGCAGATATCTCTTGGGCAGGTCGGCCATTGATGTGCCGACTGGTCCTTGTAGGCCCCAGTATGATCCAGCCATTGATAAAGCCATTGCCCAACGTGGGGCCCTTTATCTGCACATATACTCACTGGCCGGCCAATCAGCACTTACTCCATACTCAGGGTACATGGCAGTGTTGGTACATAAATAGTTCTGCTCGTTATCTCTCCGGCTCATTTATTAGGATATAAATATTACATGTGACAAAAACAAATTCCCTTACTGTTCTTCTTTGCTTTTTATAGGTCGCGGTAACTGACACTTTCTCCTCTGCTGAGTCCATTTGTAGGGCGATCGATAATCACATTTCCTGCTGGCTTTATATCTCACCTCTTCCCGTGGTCCTAATTTCCCAGCAAGCCTCCTTCCCATGATTCCTAGGGTGGCTCCAGTGAGCTAGAGGTACGTCAAGTTGCTCCATTTCTTCCTGGAAATAAATGCTCATAATCATCTTCACAGCCATCTTAATAGGTCCTTAAAGGGCAAGCAGGTGTACTAGTTAAGATAGAGACATCAAGGGAAAATGGAGACAATGTGGCAAGATGGTGACAGTAGGGCAAGATGAAGACTGTAGGGCAGTTGGAAGTAGGACAAGATGGCGAAAGTAGGACAAGATGGAGACAGTAGGGCAGTTGGAAGAAGGACAAGATGGAGACACAGTAGGACAAGATGGAGACAGTAGGGCAAGATGAAGACTGTAGGGCAGTTGGAAGAAGGACAAGATGGAGACAGTAGGGCAAGATGGAGACAATAGGGCAAGATGGAGACAATAGGGCAAGATGAAGACTGTAGGGCAGCTGGAAGAAGGGCAAGATGGAGACAGTAGGGCAAGATGGAGACAGTAGGGCAAGATGGAGACAGTAGGGCAAGATGGAGACAGTAGGGCAAGATGGAGACAGTAGGGCAAGATGGAGGCAGTAGGGCAAGATGGAGGCAGTAGGGCAAGATGAAGACTGTAGGGCAGTTGGAAGAAGGACAAGATGGAGACAGTAGGACAAGATGGAGACAGTAGGGCAAGATGGAGACAGTAGGGCAAGATGGAGACAGTAGGGCAAGATAGAGACAGTAGGGCAAGATGGAGACATCAAGGGAAAATGGAGACATCAAGGGAAAATGGAGACATCAAGGGAAAATGGAGACAATGCGGCAAGATGGTGACAGTAGAGCAAGATGGAGACTGTAGGGCAAGATGGAGACAGTAGGGCAAGATGGAGACAGTAGGGCAAGATGGAGACAGTAGGGCAAGATGGAGACAGTAGGGCAAGATGGAAACAGTAGGGCAAGATGGAGACAGTAGGGCAAGATGAAGACAGTAGGGCAAGATGGAGACAGTAGGGCAAGATGGAGACAGTAGGGCAAGATGGAGACAGTAGGGCAAGATGGAGACAGTAGGGCAAGATGGAGACAGTAGGGCAAGATGGAGACAGTAGGGCAAGATGGAGACAGTAGGGCAAGATGGAGACAGTAGGGCAAGATGGACACAGTAGGACAAGATGGACACAGTAGGACAAGATGGAGACAGTAGGGCAAGATGGAGACAGTAGGGCAAGATGGAGACAGTAGGGCAAGATGGAGACAGTAGGGCAAGATGGAGACAGTAGGGCAAGATGGAGACAGTAGGGCAAGATGGAGACAGTGGGGCTAAATGATTTCTGTTGTACAAGATGGAGAGCCAGTTTCGTATAGAGGTGCAGGGAGTTACAAAACAGCTGGAGTTATCAATTGGACAGTCCTATTACATATAAATAATGGGATGTCACAATGCTGTTACCAATATGGGGGCTGCCATTACAAAGGGACGCCCTTAGCCCTTAACTTCACTGTAATTCGCCGTCTATCCAAGTAAAACCTTTATGGGGCCGTAGCGCTCGAACGCATTGTTTTCATGAGCTGAAAGTAAATTGATTTTCAAGCCACAGAAATAGAGTTGGGGTTTATTGCGGAACACAAATGAGCATTCAGCAGTGCAATTTGATAACAGTAAAGGGAATTTAGCTCTGTTCCTCAACTGCCTTAAACAAGTGAAATGGCCATAGCAACCAACTGGCAGTTAGTATTTACTGAGCCGATGCAGCGAGAACAACAATAAAAGCCAGCGTCTCATTGGTTGGGAATTGTCACTGGTTCCAAGCGAACTTTGTGTGTCAGAAAATTCTGCATTAACTAAAAGAGATATCTATTATCTATGTTTGAAACTGGGTTTACTTGGTATTTAAAACATTAACCCCTCACTTGCTGTTGATTATGCATGACCCTAAGGATCATAATAGGGTCTACCAGGTACCTCCTGCCCGGTTTCCCAAATTAGCATTGACATTGACACGACAATCAGTCAATCGCTGTGTCATAGCCCCGCCCCCTTGATGTCACAACCATTGTGACGTCACAGCCATTGGGTCATTAAATGCTGGGGCCACTGTGTTACGAAATGTCGGGCCATTGGGTGATTAAATGCTGGGGCCACTGTGTTACGAAATGCTGGGCCATTGGGTGATTAAATGCTGGGGCCACTGTGTTACGAAATGCTGGGCCATTGGGTCATTAAATGCTGGGGCCACTGTGTTATGAAATGCTGGGCCATTGGGTCATTAAATGCTGGGGCCACTGTGTTATGAAATGCTGGGCCATTGGGTCATTAAATGCTGGGGCCACGGTGTTATGAAATGCTGGGCCATTGGGTCATTAAATGCTGGGGCCACTGTGTTATGAAATGCTGGGCCATTGGGTCATTAAATGCTGGGGCCACTGTGTTATGAAATGCTGGGCCATTGGGTCATTAAATGCTGGGGCCACTGTGTTATGAAATGCTGGGCCATTGGGTCATTAAATGCTGGGGCCACTGTGTTACGAAATGTCGGGCCATTGGGTCATTAAATACTGGGGCCACTGTGTCATGAAATAGTTATGCCACTGGTTTTGGGGGGGGGGGGGGGTCTGCCATTCTTAATAAAGTTATTTGACATTTAATCAGCCTTTTTCCATTATACTCAGTTCCCTGGCCCCAAGCAACACAGCCTGGTATAGGGCCACTGTTGTTTAACTACAACTCCCCCCAAACCCTTACACGTATATATTCCAGGGAACAGAGCTAAACATTCGGGTTTTTGCTTCGGATGTGGTTATTCGGGTGACACCCCATTACTAATTCTGTCACTTTCTATTTTTTTTTTCTAATTCCTAAAAATACAAACCCTCGTGGCGCTGAATGACGGAAAGGGAAACGCGCCGCTTGTGAAACACTTTCATATTCTTCCCTAAAAGATGTAAAAGGGGAAGATTTTTAATATCAACTCTCAAAACTTCCCTAAACTCTCCCGTTGGCAAAGGGACGGGGTCCCCAGATCCACGTGATTGGCCGGTACCTATACACAGGGGTTGCTGGGAGTTGCTCCGCGGCCGGCGGCGTTTCTGGCGCTGTATGAATAAAACTTCAAACAGAGAAGCCAGTTAAGTGCAGGTTAATTAGGAACAGGCGAACACAAGCTAATTAGGAGGGAGCTAATGCACGTTTATTAAGAGCAAGCTGAAGCCGCTAGTTAATTAGCACTGAGCAGATGAAAGAGATTTAGGAGCAAGCGAATACTAGCCAATCAGAAGCCAGATAATTAGGGGATCACTTTTACAAGCTAATTAAGGGGCAAACTAATTGAGGCGCAAGCTTGAGTGTGATCCGCCCCATTGGGCAGCTGTATAACTCACGGTGTCGGGATATTTCAACTACAAAAGCAGGAATAAAGGGGTTTTGTTTTTTCCCCTGTAATATTTATATAATAGTACAAACTCAGCATGAAAGATGGAGACAGTAGGGCAAGATGGGGACAGTAGGGCAAGATGGAGACAGTAGGGCAAGATGGAGACAGTAGGGCAAGATGGAGACAGTAGGGCAAGATGGAGACAGTAGGGCAAGATGGAGACAGTAGGGCAAGATGGAAGCAGTGGGACAAGATGGAGACAGTAGGGCAAGATGGAAGCGGTGGGACAAGATGGAAGTAGTGGGACAAGATGGAAGCAGTGGGACAAGATGGAAGCAGTGGGACAAGATGGAGACAGTCGGGCAAGATGGCGACAGGAAGGCAAGATGGAGACAGCAAGACAGTTGAAGAACATGGAGACAGTTGGGCAAGATGGAGACAGTAGGGCAAGATGGAGACAGTAGGGCAGGATGGAGACAGTAGAACAAGATGGAGACAGTAGGACAGGATAGAGACAATAGAGCAAAATCAAGTCATTTAGACAAGATGGCAACAGGATGGAAAGATGAAGGCAGTAGAACAAGATGGAGACCTTAGGGCTAAATGGCAAGATGGTGACAGTAGAGTAAGGTGCAGACAGTAGGGCAAGATGGAGACAGCAGAACAAGATACAGAGAGCAGGGCAAGACGGAGACACTAGGACAAGATGAAGGTAGTAGGACAAGATGGAGACAGGAGGGCAAGATGGAGACAGTAGGACAAGATGGAGACAGTAGGGCAACATGGAGACAGTAGGGCAACATGGAGACAGTAGGGCAACATGGAGACAGCAGAACAAGATAGAGAGAGCAGGGCAAGACAGAGACACCAGGACAAGATGAAGGTAGTAGGGCAAGATGGAGACAGCAGAACAAGGTGGAGACAGCAGAACAAGGTGGAGACAGCAGAACAAGGTGGAGACAGCAGAACAAGGTGGAGAGAGCAGGGCAAGACAGAGACACCAGGACAAGATGAAGGTAGTAGGACAAGATGGAGACAATTAATTTTGATATTTTGACTGCTAGAGGGCAACAAGTTGATATATAATGGGGCTCCAAAAAAGTTTGCTTTGCTCTGTGCCCCAGTTGGGCAAGGCCAATATATAAAGTGGCCCAGGCTGGTTGGCAGAACTTCAGACGGACTTTGCGTGCCAAATTGGCTTATTACATGGTGCAAACATAATGCTATGGGCATACGGGCCACGGGCTCCCTTAGCAAACACAGTCTCTAAATACAACATTAAAAATGAATAAGTACAAGGCGAGAGATTTGTTTCCCAGTAATTTGATCTCCGCACGTTCCATGAAAGATCCATTGAATGTTCCGCACTTTCAGATCTATAGGAAAAAGGCTCCTATTAAAGGGTTCTTAATGCGCGGCTAATGAGCATTAATCACTCTTATTATTAATGTGCTGTAAAGCTCTGTGGCCTATTGGCCTCTCAGGCTTCTATTCTCTAAATGCCCCACACTGAGCATTCCTGCCCCATCCAGTGAGTAAGGGACCCAAGTGTGGCCGGCCCGCTTACTTTAGGGCTTTGTGCCATGTTGGATTGGGGCTTAATAATCCCTTTAGGTGTATCCTTGCCAATCTCAGGGCCCCCCAGCAAATGTAGAATTGTAGATTCGTTCATGACATAAAAATGGACTTTTTCAAATGAGGCTACATATATACAGCATATGCCTCTATGTCTGCACAACACTCAGTAAACCTGAATATCTGGTTACAAAGGTTAATACCAGAAGCACGATGTGTATTTAGCATTGGCATAGCAGAAATCCTACTGGTAGCATGGACATACTGTAGTACTGTGAATTATACTCTTGGAAATTTCCACTCTCTACAAGTTGGTTTTATGATAACAAAAATACACTAGGTTACCCCAAACAAGGCAAGAGACAGTCACTGGGTTCAAGCAGAGTAGGAGTATGGTATAGTAGAGAGAGATGGTGCCTATAGTAGCAGTGGGGGGATAATAGCCTCTGGGAAGGGACTGGGGCTGTGGGATAGCAGGTATAGTAGGGAGAGATGGTGCCTATAGTAGCAGTGGGGGGATAATAGCCTCTGGGAAGGGACTGGGGCTGTGGGATAGCAGGTATAGTAGGGGGAGATGGTGCCTATAGTAGCAGTGGGGGGATAATAGCCTCTGGGAAGGGACTGGGGCTGTGGGATAGCAGGTATAGTAGGGAGAGATGGTGCCTATAGTAGCAGTGGGGGGATAATAGCCTCTGGGAAGGGACTGGGGCTGTGGGATAGCAGGTATAGTAGGGAGAGATGGTGCCTATAGTAGCAGTGGGGGGATAATAGCCTCTGGGAAGGGACTGGGGCTGTGGGATAGCAGGTATAGTAGGGAGAGATGGTGCCTATAGTAGCAGTGGGATAATAGCCTCTGGGAAGGGACTGGGGATGTGGGATAGCAGGTATAGTAGGGAGAGATGGTGCCTATAGTAGCAGTGGGGGGATAATAGCCTCTGGGAAGGGACTGGGGCTGTGGGATAGCAGGTATAGTAGGGAGAGATGGTGCCTATAGTAGCAGCGGGGGAACCTGTCTGTGTATCTAATATCTGTTTTATGATTACGTGTTAGAAATAACAATATTGTGAATAGGTTGCAGTGAGCAGGCAGGGAAAGGGTAAAACAGAGGAGTACAGAATGGGGGGGGGTGATGTTATTGATCGATGGAATTGAATTTCTATTTAGAAGAGTTTTTTTTATATTTTCCCTTTCCGAGCGGCCGCCTCTCCCGAGAGCCACACAACATATTAAAGCTTTCAGTTCGACTGGCGGAGACCAACTAAGTGCCCGGGGCCCTGACAGTAAGGGCAAAAGCCGAATGTAACATACGGAGTCGCCCGCACACGCTGAGTACATACTCACTGGGTCTGTGGGCTGCAAGTTCTCTGGCCCTAGGCCTGGCACTGGGGGGGAATCAGAACATTCATATAATTATCCTTCACTTATATATCACTGACATATCCAGCAGCGCTGTACAGAGATTATACATCATTCCCATCAGTCCCTGCCCCAGTGAGCTTGCAATCTAAGGTCCCTATCCCATTCCCATCAGCCCCTGCCCCAGTGAGCTTACAATCTAAGGTCCCTATCCCATTCCCATCAGTCCCTGCCCCAGTGAGCTTACAATCTAAGGTCCCTATCCCATTCCCATCAGCCCCTGCCCCAGTGAGCTTACAATCTAAGGTCCCTATCACATTCCCATCAGTCCCTGCCCCAGTGGAGCTTACAATCTAAGGTCCCTATCACATCCCCATCAGTCCCTGCCCCAGTGAGCTTACAATCTAAGGTCCCTATCACATTCCCATCAGTCCCTGCCCCAGTGGAGCTTACAATCTAAGGTCCCTATCACATTCCCATCAGTCCCTGCCCCAGTGAGCTTACAATCTAAGGTCCCTATCACATTCCCATCAGTCCCTGCCCCAGTGAGCTTACAATCTAAGGTCCCTATCACATTCCCATCAGTCCCTGCCCCAGTGGAGCTTACAATCTAAGGTCCCTATCACATTCCCATCAGTCCCTGCCCCAGTGAGCTTACAATCTAAGGTCCCTATCCCTTTCCTATCAGTCCCTGCACCAGTGAGCTTACAATCTAAGGTCCCTATCACTTTCCCATCAGTCCCTGCCCCAGTGAGCTTACAATCTAAGGTCCCTATCCCATTCCCATCAGCCCCTGCCCCAGTGAGCTTACAATCTAAGGTCCCTATCACTTTCCCATCAGTCCCTGCCCCAGTGAGCTTACAATCTAAGGTCCCTATCATTTTCCCATCAGTCCCTGCCCATCAGGAGGAACCCAGTGTGTAACCAGGTGTTGGTGCTACATACAAAGGCACAGTGAATGCTGCTGAAGGTGATGGGTGTGATGGTTTCTCCCAGTACCTGAGGGGTTAATGGGCCGTTGTGGGAATGCCCGGTGGATAATGCGGTACTACAGGTGGATCCGCTGGGAGATGATGTAACGGGGATGTGGGGTTTGGGTCATGCAGGTAATTGCTACCCGTGTGTTTTGCAGGAGGCAGTCTAATGAGAGCGTCTCCTCCCTCAACTTGTTATTGTGGCCCCCGTGGGTGGGACCAGGCCCCGTGGCTTCCCCTTATCATCACAAGCTCATTGTGGAGAATAGAATTCATATAGAAACTGATGGGAAACTGATGTCCCTGCTGTACTTATATAGGCATTAATATCACAAACTCCCGTGTGTATTTAGCTGGGGGTTACTGTACCCTAAATACCCATAATCCCCTGCTGTACATTGGCCAGGGGTTTGTAAGACACAGACTGATGTCGCGTGTACCTGTGTGGTGGCTCCATAAACCACTATTGCTCCTCCCTCTTCTTCCTGATACTGGCCGGGGGCTAATAGCCCACTGTATCCCTTCTCTGTAATCTCAAATGCTGGGGGTTGGTACAGCAAAAACAATCTCCTGTAATGCATATTGTTGGGGGTAATATCCTCTTTATTGTTATATCTCATCTCTTATTGGCTGGGGGTTAATATACCATCTCAAGTCTTTGGTAACTAATATATATATATATATATATCCCCCCTCCATCTTATATTGGCAGCAGGAAGGTAATATTCCATATGTCCTACCCTGTATCTCATTGGCCGGGAGCTAATATACCACATACCTCTCCTGTATCTTATTGGCTGGGAGCTAACATGCCACATACCTCTCCTGTATCTCATTGGCCGGGAGCTAATATACCACATACCTCTCCTGTATCTCATTGGCCGGGAGCTAATATACCACATGCCTCTCCTGTATCTGATTGGCCGGGAGCTAATATACCACATGCCTCTCCTGTATCTCATTGGCCGGGAGCTAATATACCACATGCCTCTCCTGTATCTGATTGGCCGGGAGCTAATATACCACATGCCTCTCCTGTATCTCATTGGCCGGGAGATAATATATCACATGCCTCTCCTGTATCTCATTGGCCGGGAGATAATATATCACTTACCTCTCCTGTATCTCATTGGCCGGGAGCTAATATACCACATGCCTCTCCTGTATCTCATTGGCCGGGAGCTAATATACCACATGCCTCTCCTGTATCTCATTGGCCGGGAGCTAATATACCACATACCTCCCCTGTATCTCATTGGCTGGGAACTAATATGCTACATACCTCTCCTGTATCTCATTGGCCGGGAGTTAACATACCACATAACTCTCGTGAAGCTGATACTATCTGGGGGTTAATATACAGGTATAGGACATATTATCTAGAATGCTTTGAACCTGGGGTTTTAAAGATAAGGGGTCATTTCATAATGATAAATTGCAATTAAAGTTTAGGCAAAACAATAAAACACTGCCATATAAAATAGAATAATAGCAATAATAATTTGGCCTCAGAATGAACCTGTTTAGTTGCTGGAGTCACTGACCCTAGTAACCAGGCAATATTTTACATTTCAGCTTAGACAGAACAGGAAGGCAAACATGCAATAAGCTGCAATTGCCCTGGAATTGAGGCTAAAGTGCTTATAGTGTATATCAGTAATCCCATAGGGAATGCAGCTTGGCACAATAACTTCACGGGCACAACTTCCAGAATCCTATAATGTGTCAGATGTTTTCATTGCTACATCTTGACAACAGATGAATCCATAATGACAGGGCCAATCAAAATGCCCGGGGCGGCCGACAACTCTTTTATTGCACCCAATCAAAGTCAGACTTTGCTTGCCCAGTAACGGAGAGAAAGAGCCGGAAGCGACAGATAGTAATTCCCATTGCCATTTTGCAATCCGCTTAAATGCTCTGTATTATAAACTCGGAGGTGCCGGGTGGTTAATCTGGATTAGAGTTCTGTCACTGGGTGCATGTTGTATTTACTCCCTTCTTCATCTGCTGGAGGAATCCATGGTGTGTGCCCCCCCCCCATCAATATAAATATCATTTAATGGCATTTAAAGGAATTCTAATGCACTGCAGAGTAAAAGGGAAATTTACCCTTTATTTTTTATACTAAGTAATAATTTATATGTGTGACCAGGAATGTGAGAATAAAATCAGCAGTACCTACAGCTGCCAATGGACCTTCCTTAAGGTTTGGGAATTTGGGGAGGGGCACAAAATGATTTTGCTGTTCACCCCATCTGTAACCCCCATCTAAATATATATAATATAAATAGCTATATTTATATAAATATTCAAATACAGGTATGGGATCCCTTATCCGGAAACCCGTTATCCAGAAAGTTCCGAATTACGGAAAGGCCATTTCCCATAGACTCCATTATAAGCAAATAATTCTAATTTTTTAAAATGATTTCCTTTTTCTCTGTAATAATAAAACAGTAACTGTACTTGATCCCAACTAAGATATAATTACCCCTTATTGGGGCAGAACAGCCCTATTGGGTTTATTTAATGGTTAAATGATTCCCTTTTCTCTGTAATAATAAAACAGTACCTGTACTTGATCCCAACTAAGATATAATTACCCCTTATTGGGGGCAGAACAGCCCTATTGGGTTTATTTAATGGTTAAATGATTCCCTTTTCTCTGTAATAATAAAACAGTACCTGTACTTGATCCCAACTAAGATATAATTACCCCTTATTGGGGCAGAACAGCCCTATTGGGTTTATTTCATGGTTAAATGATTCCCTTTTCTCTGTAATAATAAAACAGTACCTGTTCCTGATCCCAACTAAGATATAATTACCCCTTATTGGGGCAGAACAGCCCTATTGGGTTTATTTCATGGTTAAATGATTCCCTTTTCTCTGTAATAATAAAACAGTACCTGTTCCTGATCCCAACTAAGATATAATTATCAAAATTATGGAAAGATCCCTTATCCGGAAAACCCCAGGTCCCGAGCATTGACAAAATGGCAAAAGAGAAAACTTTCTGCTCAAACCCTTGGAATATGGCATTGCTGCAAAGGCTCTAGCAAACTATGAACCCAGCTTTCTACTCATTATCATCATTCCCTCCTAGATAAATTAGAATACCTTTAGAAGCAGGTTGTTTGGCTGTTGTTCTTTAGAGACAAAACACCTTGCGAGTCATATCTTTATGGCCAGATTCGGATATAAAGGTGCCTGTGACAAAAGAATGCATTTATGATTATGCATTAATACAAATATTTATATTTATACATGTTTCACAAGCTCTGATTGGCTGCAGGAAGTGAATGGCAAGGAAGGAAATAAGGAATTTTTACCCAGTTTGGGTGGGGTCTAGCAGATAGGTTATTCTAGCTCCGCCTCCCAACGCTTCTTTCCTTTCTAACACCTCCCTGTATACATCATTTTCATGTTGGCCAGTTGAAAGTAGGCTGAGGCCTTGATGCTTGGGCAGCAGGTAAAAACATAGCAGGTCTTACTGGGGTTCCAAATAGGGAAATATGTGTTGGGCTTTGGCAGGTTTTGTACTGGGACCCCCTGCTTACTAACTGCTCTGTCTGTACCACTGGGCCAGCAGTTTCATGCTGATCCTGACTCTTTTCCTACAATATTGCTTCAGCCTGATTGGCTATTTGAGGCCAGTCAATTAGAGCCAGCGGTGCCCTATTTAAGCAGTTCCTGTGCCCAATTCCTGAACATTTAGGTAGTGTTGACTTGAGTACCAGCTCTTCATTCTCTTCCCCTGCCTTGCCTTGGTCCTCTTCCTGCTCCAGTCCTTGGTCCTCTTCCTGCTCCAGTCCTTGGTCCTCTTCCTGCTCCAGTCCTTGGTCCTCTTCCTGCTCCAGTCCTTGGTCCTCTTCCTGCTCCAGTCCTTGGTCCTGTTCCTGCTCCAGTTCTTGGTCCTGTTCTGAACTGCTCCAGTCTGTCCAGTTTCCTCCCAAACAGTTCCTTGACTGAAAGAGTATCCATCCGCTATCCATGCATTGGGGGATTTCCCCTAAATTTCTGGACAATATATGGGTTGCTCACTGTAGGTAGCGTAGGGGACCATCATAAAAGATGCCTAAAGGTCTACATCTCAAGGGACAAAAGTCCACTTGGAAGGAAGGCCAAACGGTCATCAACGATTTCCTCCACAGGCTCCCAATGGGAATGGTAGTCCTGCAATGGGGGTCTTTTATTGCCCAGGAGGCTACGGCAGTGAGGTATGGTGGGCTGGTAGGGACAAGTAGTTCATGGATACGGGAGAGCAGGGGTATTGCTGGGCCGGCATTAAGCACAACTGATTCTATGTACCAGAAGGAATGGAGGGGGTTAGTATAAGGTGCACCTAACCGGCCCCATCAGATTATCTGTAATGACAGAGTGAGTGACGTGGCTGAGGTCAACTGCAAATCTGAATAAAATTGAAATTTCCTCATTATGAGTGAAACAAAGGGACAATAACGCTCATTAAATCTATTTTGGGGAAGGTGATTAATTATCATTGATCTAGACCATATTATCTGATTATGGGGAAAATCAAGCCCTTATCCACTCGGCCAACATGGCCTCTCCTTCAACAGCTCTTCATTTGTGGAAGGTTGGGCCTTGCCCCTCAGAGACCTGGCAGCCGCTTACATAGGAGGCCTTTCAGCATATGTTGTTCTGCAGCTGAATAAGATTCCTATCTGGGCTGGTCTAACTACAGCACGCTGATGAGTGGGGGTGAGATCTGATGTGTATTTTAGGGGCCACAGTAGAGCATATCCCTAAAGCTTGTTGGGTCCTTAAAAGATATTGATATAATGGCCAATAAATTCTGTCCCAAAGATATATTTTAGGGCACCGCTATTGCAACACAGGCACGTCCACATGTACTCAAACCAAATCTGTCAATATTTGTCATTAACAAGTTTGAATTCTTCTGTCACTTTTTGTGCCATTGCTCCCTGGTATGCCCTAGCATTAAAAGAAAAATGCAGCCAATCAGATGAATGCTTTCGTTATTCTAACTGCATTTGACCAGTGTAAACAAACTGCTGATTGGCTGATATGGGATACCAGTCTAGGGCATGCTTTACCAATGTTACCACACAGGTCTGTTGCTCAGTTTGGCCATTACCATACAGACTGCAGGGTCATTTGCCAGTGTGGGTCCCAATAACAATGGATGTGATGGGGGGGGGGGCAATAATCAATAAACAAGGATGGCAGGAGAGGCAAGGGGAAATAAGAGGGCAGCCAAGATGGTTTTGGAAGTTTTCAACAAAATGTTGAAACCCCATTATTTCCATCAGTGGCATGACTTGCTCGCTGGGCCCCCCTGCAAACAAATCTTTTAAGGGGGACCGGCGTGAACAGTCCCCCGCCCCAGACAACAATGCACTGTGCAACTAATATAAATAAAAAGGAAGTAGAGGGACTGCAATACAGCAGACCCTGTGGCCCCCGTCGCCATTTTGCCACTGATTTCCATAGTGTTCCAGGCGCAATGCTTGTGTCATCACTATTGGCACCGCATGGGTGGGGCCTCTGGGTTCCTTTACACTCCCTACGTCGATGTCATTGGTGCATATTCACAAAAACAATAGGGCACAATCATGTAGAGGCCTGTGCAGTGTTAATGACTGTTTAATGGGTAATGTTGATTGCAAGAATGAATTCTACTTAGGGCTGTTGCTGCAGAAAAACAAAACTGATTAATCGGCCAATGACACGGCAGAGCAGGGCTCCAGAAGGGAAAGGGTTAACTGTGCCCCCCATCTGCCTGGCACGGTGCATGGTGATGCAGTGCTAAAAGCGGAAGCCCGCTGCTGGCAAGGCTGCCCCCGTACTCTGTTGGCCGCCCCACTGGCCGGGGTTGAGTCACTGATACTCCCAGCACTTTGCTGTTATCTAATCTTACATAACAATCCTCGGCGGCGCTGATACACACACGGGCTGCCGTACTGCTGGGTGTATAGAGCAGCCCAACTGCTGTGAGATGTATAATGGGCTGACTGTGGCCCTACTGTGTGGCCCTACTGTGTGGCCCTCTCCCTGTCTCTCAGTTGAACGCACCCTGCACCCCTGATGTGACCTTATTGAGTTATATATTATTCAGCGGCGCAGTTTCGCTATTGATCCAAGTACCAGACGCAGGCACTGGGAGATGATTCCGCTACTTGTTAAGGGATTTGTTTAACCAGTAGATATTGTGCTGTTGCGTCCAAACAGTATAAGTGGCCCCTACAGATCTTACTTGGCCCCCTACAGATCCTACATGGCCCCCTACAGATCCTAGGTGGCTTTCTGCAGATCTTATGTGGCCCCTACAGATCCTACCCCAGTGCCCCTGTACGGAGAAAACAGCACCAGCACCTGGAGCGCTTCCTCCTTCCCTTTCCGAAAATGCCAGCGGTCGGCGCATGCTAAAGTTCCACTATTCACTCTACTGCGCATGCGCGCAAGGAAGGAGGAAGCGATCGCTGCTACCCCGGGCTGGGGCTGTTCTCACTGAGAACCTTTTACCCCGGGGTAAAAGGTAAGCGATTAAAGTCACTTGGGGCTGCCTAACATTTTGGCACCCCCAAGTGACTTTGCCTTTCTTTCTCCTTTAATGGGGGAACCCAGAGCTGTTGGGGGGCGGGAACCTAGAGCTGTTGGGGGGGCAGGAACCCAGAGCTGTTGGGGGGGGGCGGGAACCCAGAGCTGTTGGGGGGGGGGCGGGAACCCAGAGCTGTTGGGGGGGAACCTAGGGCAGTTAGCTAAAGGCTTTGGTGCGGGATGTGCCGGGAGTTGCAGGGTCTCGGCGCGTGCTTCTTGCTCTAACTGTGAGGCTTACTGGGAGCAGCAGCTGGTCAGAGCCATAAAGCTGCTGGGAGACTTAGTCATGCTTGGCCGACAGCTCCCTGATTAATGTAAATAACATCCATGCTCGTGGCAGCCATATTGCTAATAAAGTTGTATGCAAAGGCGCTCCTCATTGGCTCCCTGGCCTGGGGTCGCTTTATGTGCTCGGCGCCCCCCGCAGCTCCTTCTCCCTGTGCTTTTTCTCCATTGTCACTCTAAAACGGGGAGACATTATTTTATTTAAAGGGGAAGTAAACCCAAATATAACATTTTACATTATGAAATCAAAATCAAATCTAGTTAAAGTCTGCTCTTTGATACACAGCGTTTAAACCAACATTAGTAAAAGTAACTGAAAATGGCCTCAATCCCTTACTGTTCCCTGCACTGTTTGTCCTGAATACAGAGATACACAGATCCCATCTGATTATGAAATTATCACTTTATTAACTAAGTATTTGGCCAGTGGGGGAGTGGGGCAACAGGGCTTTCTCTGAGCTGAGACCTCCTATTGTAGTTGCTATTTACCTGGGGGGGGGCGGTACCTAGGGACTAAAGCTGGCCATACACGTGGCCATCGGTCGCACGAAACATCGTCAGATCCGCCACACACAGTCAGGGCTGAAACAGCAGATAATGAGGTAGAAACAACAGGATTTCTACCTCCTTCTGCCGATTCAGCCCTGACGGCAGATTTTGCTCAGGCACCTTCTATGGCGCCCGATCAAAATTTTCTAACCCACCCGATCGGCGAGTCGTCCGATATCAGCAGCTTCCTGCGATATCGGTCGACTCGCCGACATGCCATACACGCACCGAATATCGTACGATAGTATCGGAGCGTGTATGGCCAGCTTTAGGTGTAGTAAACCCACAGCAGCAATCAGCTTTTCAATTAAAGGGGAAATTTAATTTACGTTTATATTAACCTTTAGTATGTTATGGATAAGCCAGTTCTAAGCACATGTAACTACTAGATCTCCCAACACTAATGTAGACATTGATATTCTGAGACAATTTGCAATTGGTCTTCATTTTTTATGGTTTTGCAGTTATCTAGCTTTTTGTTCAGCAGCTGTCTGGTTGCTAGGGTCTTATTTACCCTAGCAACCAGGCAGTAGTTTAAAGGAGAGACAGGAAGATTAATAGGAGAGGGCCTGCATTAAAAGATCATTAATAAAAAGAAACAATAACAATAAAATTGTAGTCTTGCAGAGCAATAGTTTAAGGTTGCCGGGGTCAGTGACCCCCATTTGAAAGCTGGAAAGAGGCAGAAGAGAAAGGCAAATACTTAAAAGTATAATAAAAAAACAATTGCAAAGTTGCTAAGAATAGGGCATTCTATAACATACTAAAATTGAACAGAAAGGTGAACCACCCCTTTAAGCCAATAACACCTTGTGTCTCAACCATTTCTCCTTGTAGAGTGTAAGCTCTTTTGGGCAGGGCTCTCTTCACCTCTTGTATCGGTTACTGATTGCTTTATATGTTACTCCTTGTAGAATGTAAGCTCTTTTGGGCAGGGCTCCCTTCCCCTCTTGTATCGGTTACTGATTGCTTTATATGTTACTCCTTGTAGAGTGTAAGCTCTTTTGGGCAGGGCTCCCTTCCCCTCCTGTATCGGTTATTGATTGCTTTATATGTTACTCCTTGTAGAGTGTAAGCTCTTTTGGGCAGGGCTCTCTTCCCCTCTTGTATCGGTTATTGGTTGCTTTATATGTTACTCCTTGTAGAGTGTAAGCTCTTTTGGGCAGGGCTCTCTTCCCCTCTTGTATCGGTTATTGGTTGCTTTATATGTTACTCCTTGTAGAGTGTAAGCTCTTTTGGACAGGGCTCCCTTCCCCTCTTGTATCGGTTATTGATTGCTTTATATGTTACTCCTTGTAGAGTGTAAGCTCTTTTGGGCAGGGCTCTCTTCCCCTCTTGTATCGGTTATTGGTTGCTTTATATGTTACTCCTTGTAGAGTGTAAGCTCTTTTGGGCAGGGCTCCCTTCCCCTCTTGTATCGGTTACTGATTGCTTTATATGTTACTCCTTGTAGAGTGTAAGCTCTTTTGGGCAGGGCTCCCTTCCCCTCTTGTATCGGTTACTGATTGCTTTATATGTTACTCCTTGTAGAGTGTAAGCTCTTTTGGGCAGGGCTCCCTTCCCCTCCTGTATCGGTTACTGATTGCTTTATATGTTACTCTGTATGCCCAATGTATTTAACCAACTTATTGTACAGCGCTGCGGGGTATGTTGGCGCTTTATAAATAAATGTTAATAATAATATACAAGCAAGCAGCCAATCAGAATATTTCAACCTTGAACCTTCAACATTGGAGAGGGCAGTACTAGAATAAATCTGCAGCCAATCAGAGCATTACCTTCATCCCTAGTATAGGGCAAGTGGCCAATCAGAACACTAGAAACTCACAATACAATGTTAGGAGCTGCAAGAGAATTGAGCAGACACAATGGGAAGGTGCCTGGATACGGAGCGGATGGAAGCAGGGTCAGTCTCACAGACGGCGGTGGCCCATATCAGGAGTTGGGGCGGCCGGGGGGACCCCTCCTCTTGGTGCTGATTGGGAGTCAGAGCTCACACCCCCCAATCCACGCACGTTGCTCTGCAGAAAGTCCCACTCAGACGCAGTCACATTCCTCGCTGATTTGCAATAACATCGGCCAACTGTGCGCTTCTTGTTTCCTTCCCCCGAACACATGAAAGCGCTCACTGAGATAAAGTCCCCGGTATAACGGGGGCATTGCTCCGGCCAGATTCCTCGGCAAATGGTTGTTCTTTAATCTCCATATAATTGGGACGGAATTGAGATTAAAGCTCGGCCTGCTGAATAGGGGCTAATAGCCGGCTGGCTACAGTAACTCTTACACTAAACGGCTGAATTTGCCTGGGTTAAAGGGGAAGTACAACAGATTGCGCTGCATGTAGCAAGGGGCTGATACTCACAACGAATGGCTCCCTGGGGGTGTAGCCATTCCAGCGGGATATAGGGCAATAGGGCACAGGTTACAGATACGATGAGCGTTAGATAAACACAGTATCAAATGCCATTTGTGTCTCTATGTAGAACTATAAAGGCTAAAAAAAGATCCCAATACAAACAGCTGATGTGACTCTATAATAACCAGTCATTCCCCTGCTGGAAAGTTCATGTAGGAGCCGCTCATATCATTCAGTAAATAGATCCCAATACAAACAGCTGATATGACTCTATAATAACCAGTCATTCCCCTGCTGGAAAGTTCATGTAGGAGCCGCTCATATCATTCAGTAAATAGATCCCAATACAAACAGCTGATGTGACTCTATAATAACCAGTCACTCCCCTGCTGGAAAGTTCATGTAGGAGCCGCTCATATCAGTCAGTAAATAGATCCCAATACAAACAGCTGATGTGACTCTATAATAACCAGTCATTCCCCTGCTGGAAAGTTCATGTAGGAGCCGCTCATATCAGTCAGTAAATAGATCCCAATACAAACAGCCGATGTGACTCTATAATAACCAGTCATTCCCCTGCTGGAAAGTTCATGTAGGAGCCGCTCATATCATTCATTCATTCAATGTATTTACTGAATGATATGAGCGGCTCCTACATGAACTTTCCAGCAGGGGAATGACTGGTTATTATAGAGTCACATCAGCTGTTTGTATTGGGATCTATTTACTGAATGATATGAGCGGCTCCTACATGAACTTTCCAGCAGGGGAATGACTGGTTATTATAGAGTCACATCAGCTGTTTGTATTGGGATCTATTTACTGAATGATATGAGCGGCTCCTACATGAACTTTCCAGCAGGGGAATGACTGGTTATTATAGAGTCACATCAGCTGTTTCTATTGGGATCTATTTACTGAATTATAGCAGCTGATAGTGAACGACTAGGGCCCAGCAGGAATTCCCCCAATATCCCAGCAGGCCAGGCTGACATTGCCATGCTCTGGGCATCTCCGGCTCCGCCCACGTCCCTGTAATGACTTTATTCACCGCACACTTTCAACCGTGGAACTTTAAAGGAAGCAATGAGTGATTTCCGGCCAACATTTCAGGTCAAGCTGCCGCACTAACAGAGTTATATCAGCACACGTAACATTATTAGCCCCGGCCGACAGCTGCCCGAGCAGGAAGAGAGTGTTTAGAAACCAGCAGGCGTTGGGATAAAACATCTTTCTCAGCCCAAAATCTCGTGTTTTGCACTTTATTCTGCAGCTCTTTGTATTCTAACGATACGTAAGGCACCGTAAAGGGAAAACAAATCTTTCCAATATAAATAAATGAATTCTATTCCCATTACACTTATTTGGTAACATAATTGCTATTATTATTGACTGCACTGCTGGTCCTGACTTCCGTTACCATTGAGGCAATAGATCAATAATAGGTTCCAGGACTACAATTCCCACAATGCCTTGCACACTGTGCTTTATGATTGGGAGTCCTGCCTGTAGGAGAGGCCAATACCAATACAGTGTAAGTAGCGCAAGTAGTCAGGAAGGGCAGTGCAGAAAGGGTTAGAGAAATATCCAGTAGAAGTAAGCCCGGAGCAACTGGACTTGCTATAATAGGGCAAGTTGTAGGCAGCATGATGGGGACTGTAGGGCAAGTTGTAGGCAGTAAGCAAGATGGAGACAGTAGGGCAAGTTGGAGGGAGTAGTCCAAGGTGGAGACTGTAGGGGTAACACATACCTCCATTTGTAATAAAAGGCACTAAAGTTTACCCAGGAACAGAAACCCATAGCAACCAAAAAGATGTTTGCTTTTAAACAGGTGACCAGTGAATGCTACTGGTAAATGGTTGCTATGGGTTATTGCATCTGGACAAACTTAGTGTAACACATGATGGAGCTAGTGGGGCAAGATGGAGACAGTACAAAATGTTGGATAAAATAGGGCAATATGGTGGCAGTGGGAAAAGATGGTGGCAGTGGGAAAAGATGGTGGCAGTGGGAAAAGATGGTGGCAGTACAACATGTTGGATATAATAGGACAAGATGGTGGCAGTAGGGCAAGATGGAGACAGTAGGGCAAGATGGAGACAGTAGGGCAAGATGGAGACAGTAGGGCAAGATGGAGACAGTAGGGCAAGATGGAGACAGTAGGAAAAGATGGAGACAGTATGGCAAGATGGAGACAGTAGGACAAGATGGAGACAGTAGGGCAAGATGGAGACATGCTGAAGGCATTAGGTTGAGATGGATACTTTAGGGGTAGGACATAAAATGTAAAACATGATAGAATTAGTAGGGCAAGATGGAGACAGTGGGACAAGATGGAGACAATAATGCAACATGTAGAGTGTAAGACATGAGAGACAGTAATACAATAGAGACAGTAGGGTAAGATGGAGAGACAGTAATGCAATACAGAGACAGTAGGGTAGAACAGTAACATTTGCTATCGGTGCTGCTGAAGGACCAGATGATCGTTCCACTTCATATAAAGAACAGGGGCCTCACAAAATCTGTTTGACATCCCCCCCCCCCCATCCCAACAAAATGAATGACAGCTTTGCGCACAGTCTGCAATATCTGAATTTTCCACAGAGCCCAATGACTTTCTTTTAAAAGCAACAACAGATTGTGCCCATACGCTCTCAGTCAGTGGCTAATGCCTGGGGCTAAGATAAGGAGCCGGGTCTGTTATCAATGAGGCCCAGCAAGGCCCAGCTGCCCGCGTTCCCACTCGCAGCCAGCGCTCCTGCTCCGGCACATTCACACCTGTCACTGATACGGCCCATTCGCTGACAGAAGTGATCAGACCGTGTAACGGTGTCAACGCTGAACTTTCCATACAATGGTTGGGCCATACCATTCAGCTGAGGTCACTTGTTGGCATGGCCGGAATGGTCTTATGCACGCTTGCGGGGGGAGAATGGATGTGAACGTAGCGTCTCTCAGGGCACATATGGGAGAATATGCAACATCAGCAATAAAAGTTGAGGAGAAACTATTTTTTTTGCTCCGTTTATTTGATTCTCCCCTGATTTTGCTCACTGACACTTACTCACACAATATGGCTATAGTATAAGATGCCAAACCAGCAATTTGTATGGGGAAACACTCAAGGGTCACGTTCTTCTCACAGAGCTTGAGTTCTTGCCCATGGTATGGCTATAGATGTTCTCTAGGCATTCATGTCCTATTTCTCACTTATTAAGTGGGTCCAGAGTCCATCATTATCAGGTGGAGAACAGGTGGAACCAAGTAAGGAAAGAATGCACAGCTTGCGATATTGTGCCAAGTTTTCTTGGATTCCGCTTGTCCTGGTTCTATGGGAAAAATCTCCCACCTCATTGCAGATGTCTATTGTGGAATTCATGCCTTGAGCTATAATGAACACCGGTTCTACTAATCTTAACTCGGATTACAATGAGACTCTTTATGTTGGTGACTCTTTATGATGAGACTTTATGTTGGTGGAAGTCCATGATGAAGAAGACTCAGAAGACTGAGAAGATGATGAAGAAGACTCAGAAGACTGATGAGACTCTTTACATTGGTGACTCTTTATGATGAGACTTGGTGGAAGTCCATGATTATGATTTTATGGCTAGAATGAAAATAAAACTACCCGAGATCTAGACAAGGTAGAAGCCTTAGTTTTGGTAAAGAGAAGAACTAGACTTATTTACAAACACAAATGGACACAACTGTGGACACTTGAATGGAATTATATGTTCTTTGCTTCTATTCACTTGGAGTGGAGTCCTGGATGTAACACCTACCTTGAGGAGATGGTACTTCATGGGTTCCATGAAGTACAAACAACTGCCTTGCACCTAGTCAACTACATGCTTGTTGAAGGTCTCACTGAAACCTGCCATGGAACCTACGCAGGATAGAATAGTGATGAAAGTCTATGTGGTAGATGTTAGCTAGAGCCATGAAGAAATGGTTGGGCAATATTGAGGCACTGATCAACATAACAAGTGAGAAGCAGATGAATGAAGCACTTCAGGAGTTCTAGACCTCCATCTGATAATTCAGACTTCATCTGATAATTACATGTGTTCTGCAAAGAATAAGTGACTAGTGGTGGCTGCTAGAAGACCTTTAAAGTACTGGCAAGATGCTAAACCACCAGAGGAGGCACGATATGAGGGCCAGCTCTTATCCGGTTCAGAACTGAACATCATCACTTTATGGTTTGAGCAGGCAAACGTCCCTTTTACTTCAAAAAAGAACAAAGTAGAGTTCTAGACTACATTCGGATGGTCATCTTTCTAACAACAGCCAAGTCACTACCATTCACATAATCTAGCAACAACCATTTCCTTCATGATCATGTGCCCTGACCCCTACGGTCATAAGTCCAAAAAACAACCAATCCCCTGATGTTCACCAACAAGAGCCAACCCCCTTGTGTCCCAACAACAACCAGTCCTGATGGTCACACAAAACTATATACAGTAGGTATCATCACTACAGTTAAAGGGAAACTCCACCTTTACATTTAACATTTTAGTAAGTTATAGATGGACCTACATTTTTTAGGTTTCCAACTTTTTAAATGTTGTTGCTATAGAGTTGATGATGGTGGTGATGATGATGATCACAGCAGCATTGTGCTCACAAATATATCTAAATTCCTGAGTGGTTACTGGGTATTATTAGGTATTAGTCACTTGATGCCAAGGAAACAAAGCCTGTGACACAAGAAGACTGATACAGTCCCTATTGTTGCACAGAGCTGTTTTGGTGCTTTAGCTTGTCCCGGTGTAGAGGAGATGGGCCATACCAAACTCCTCTTGTTATATAACTAATGGGGGGATGCAGATAGCAATGGGAAGCAACACAGCAGGTTCACAGTATGCAGTCTCACTCGGCCCCCGGGGGCCCCTTCTGTTTGTTACCAGAGATTGTGTTAGAAGACACCGCCAACGGCGGTTATAATTCATCCCCGGGGGGCCCCTGTTTTGAGCTCCGGGTGCCCCAGGAATTGTTAGCGGTTAGGAGATCATGTAAACATTACAGGATTAAATGGCCCCAGAGAAAAGTCCCTAAGGCGCAGCAGGAAGTGAGAGGGGCCTGAGAACTAATGAGTGCCACGGGGCGCCCGTGCCAACCTCTGGGCACTGGGGCTCATTTATTAGCCCTGAGTCTCTGCAGTTTGGCACAGGGATCCGGGGACTGAATTGCTGTCACTTTGTCCCAACCAGAAATGAGGCATTTGTGTGACCTCCTGTATGCGACATGTTCAGGCACTCGGCACCGCGAGACTGCACCATTGCGGCACTACACGGGGGGAGATATGCGCTGTGCCGGCAGTATTGTGCGATTGGTGCTTCATGGACAGGGATGTCCCACTGGCGGATGTGGCTCTCCAGATGTTTTTATGGTCCCCCCACAGCTGAAAAGCTCCACTGATCCACTGCATAGGGATTGATATCAAGAACCAGGGTTGAACTGGGGTGTGCGGGGGGCCACCGCGGCTGCAACCCCTGCTGCCCCCTCCAAGTGTGCATATCTTGTACTTACCTCGATTAGGGGAGAGAGATCTGGAATGGAGCACCCAGGCTTCCTGGTGGGGATTAGTTTTGGGCCACTGGGGGCCAATGGGTTTTTACCCAGTATCCTCCTTCCAGCCCAGTCAAACCCTGTCAAGAACCTAAATAATATCTAACATATGTGGTTTATTGTACACTTATAATAGATAGGGGGCGCTCTTTCATTCTATACGAGGCAGTTGCTAGGGGTCCCAAGCACGGGGGCCAAGGAAAGGAAAAGAAGTGACGCACAGATTCGCCAAATATGTTCCAAACAGATAAAAAAGGGTAATTTATGAGTGAACCCCCAGTGTGCAAATATAATCTGCTGTGTTTTTACCCACAATGAGGAATATTTGCTGTAATTCAGGCATTACTGTGAGAGGGAGATTTCCCCGATTTATTTATTTGCATCCAATGTGTCCAAATTGCACACAATTGCACTTTGGTGCAGATCCGACCCAAGTGTGCCATTTCCAGGGCTAAAGGTCCCCATACACGGGCCGATTCTAGCTGCCGATATGGGTCCCTTAGACCGATTCGGCAGCTAATCGCCCCGTGTATGGGCACTACCGACCGATATCTGGCCTGAAGTCAGGAGCCCCAGGGCCAAACGACCGAATTAGCCTAAATTCCCCCGATATCGCCCACCCGTAGGTGGGGATATTGGGAGAAGATCCGCTTGCTTGGCGATGTCGCAAGCGGATCTTCTCCCGATATCTTAAGGTGTATGGGCACCTTTAGCCATCAAAATGTCTAGGCACAAATACACTGCATCTGTTGGCCCAGGCAGCCACCTTGGCCTGTAGCTTTAGGCTCTAGGGTTTCCCAAAAACTGTTTTTTGGACAATATCATTCCTAGCAATGTCTCACTGGTTTTATAGTTATGCATAATTATATCATTGCTGTGCTGGGAAACTGATTGTTCCGACTCCTGCAACAATGTAGCTGCAGCCAGCTGGTTACAGACCCGGAGGGGAACTGGCGCTGTTTCCAGAAACAGAACCAAAGAACAGAATGGGTTTTGGGAAGTTGCTCAGAATTCCTTATTCTTTCATCGGGCAATGAAGAGTTTTGGGGTTGAGTCACCCTTGAAATAAGGTATTTTGTGACACAGGAAATCAGCCTGGGTTGGCCCATATGACCCAGAGGACTGTGCCGGCCCCACCATGTATATAAGTTAGTGAGGCCTGGGAATCAGTCACTAGTGCGGCTCCATCTGTCACTCCCCCCCCCCCAAACTGCTCGGATTAGCACCGGGGGACTCGCTGGTGGGCTGTGCTGCCTGCACTCTCCCTGGGACTGGGCCCGGGGCTGCCAGGGGCACGAGTGGGAGAAGTGTGGGGGCAGCGATACAGTCAATTATGATGGAACCCCCCCCCCCCCTCACACTGACACAATCTAGGGAATCCACATTAACCATTTGTTTGTGATCAAACCTGGCGCTACAGGAATGTGCATTGGGTCAGTGTATGGATATTATATCTCAGGGGACAGCAACTTCCCAAACTCAAATACAGGTTTAATATTGACTTTAACTCACTGTATATAGGCCGTGCCAGCTTGGTTTTGCCAGAAAATGGCAGTTGGCAACAAGACATGAAGGAAAAGGACTAGAAAGAACAGTGACCTGACTGCTCTTACAGTAAGGAACCCCTTCCAATGCTGATGGCGAGATCTCCTTTCCTCCCCACCCCCAATAAATCACTCATTCCCCCTCTCTGGGTAGGGAACCCCATAACCTGACTGCTCTTACAGTAAGGAACCCCTTCCTATACTGATGGTGAGATCCCCTTTCCTCCCCACCCCCAATGTATCACTCATTCCCCCTCTTGTGGTAGGGAATCCCATAACCTGACTGCCCTTACAGTAAGGAACCCCTTCCTATGCTGATGGTGAGATCCCCTTTCCTCCCCACCGCCAATGAAACACTAATTCCCCCTCTTTTGGTCGGGAACCCCATAACCTTCAAAGGTTTTGGACTCAGCGGATGTATTATCCAAAAAATGTGCAACTATAGAATAATACACAGAGTTGTAGTTTTCGCTTATGGCCAGCACACATTTCAGCAGTGACCTTGGTGCAGGGGGGGGGCAGCAGTGTAAATGTTTAAACTGGTGGATTCGGGCAGGTTGGCCGGAGAGGGGGCTGAAATGTGCGGCGTCTGTTTGATGTGAGCGAAAGGGCCACGGCCTTGCACAAGAACTGTTAATGATTTAAGGTAGAATCAAAGGCAGCAGTGCAGGGTTATCTGAAGTTAGACTGTAAGCTCTGTGGGTCAGGAACCCCACTGACTCTCTTTACATGAAAGGGAAATCACTGATCCTAGTAACCAAGCAGGGGTTGTAATAATATCAATAACACCCAGCATCCAAATGATTCTTATTTTCCCTGTTGCCTGGGCCACTGACCTTAGCAACCACAGGTAACTGAAAATTTCACTGTGGACAATAGAAATGGGACCCCCATCGTGTACAATTCAGTGCGTATCACACGTAACAGATAACACAGGACATGGCTGGCTGAGAATTCTGGGAAATGTAGTTCCCATACGCTGACAGTAGAGGAATGCAGACATGAATAAGGAAGTGTAAAGTCCATCTGTGTTATTTGTACAATTCTCTCCCTGGAGTTACTAGCGAGTGCCATTCTATACGAGTAAATAAAGGATAAATCAGCCATAAATACGACACTGAATTCATGCGGCCATGTTTGTTCTGAGGGAGGGATTGGCTAAGTGCCGCGCACCATTCTATACATGGATCTGAGCCTCGGGCTGCTGTATAGAGCAAGGGAATCACATACATTTCCCCTTCGACAAGGAGAGAATGTGGGAGAGCGACTATGGGTGCTGCTGCTTCTCACTGCACGACAAATGAAGTGTTGGATGGAGAACTGAATTCTGCTACTTTCTTTCAAGAGTCAGACCCAGAGAAGGGGACAGACAGCAATTACATTTACACACAACAATACGTTATAGGCCGCAACTGCAGCAATACGTTATAGGCCGCAACTGCAGCAATACGTTATAGGCCGCAACTGCAGCAATACGTTATAGGCCGCAACTGCAGCAATACGTTATAGGCCGCAACTGCAGCAATACGTTATAGGCCGCAACTGCAGCAATACGTTATAGGCCGCAACTGCAGCAATACTTTATAGGCTGCAACTGCAGCAATACGTTATAGGCTGCAACTGCAGCAATACGTTATAGGCTGCAACTGCAGCAATACGTTATAGGCAGCGGCAGGCACAAGCGTCAGGCAGAGAGTCGCGTCGGGCCCCCCTCCAGAAAATCTTTTAAAAGGGACCACCCCCACTCCTGGCCTCGGCCCCCAAATGCACCACTATATTTTTGAGGTAGGAGAGGGGTTGAGGGGGGGACTAAGGTACAGAGGACCCCCCTGTGTCTGCTTTACCTTTGTAAAGCTTTACTTGCCCTTTAAACATTATTTTCCAGATCGCCTCACAGTAAAAGTCAACAGGAGTAGGGCCGGGAGCATCTGCCATTTATCCCCATCGCCTGTGACAGATGACAGCCCGTACTGGCCAATGGGCAGTGACCCATAGTGTAGCGGAATCTGGGCTATTGGCCACGCACTTATTATTTTGGCCACTGACTGTACACATAATGCGCTTTATCTGGTCGCCTCCATGTTAACTGGGCGGAAGCAGCAGCAGTTAAAGGATTAGTGACACCCAGCGAGCACTTACCCATAATACCCCTGTAGGAGCCGATTAGTCACACTATTTATATCAATAAAAGTACATTGGCCCTCTGTGCAGAGATGCAGGGGTCACATGAAGCCAGAATTACCCCGCAAAGCCCTGTGGCTACTGTGAGCAACACCATGCTAGGGACCCAGCACAGTAAATGGCTACAGAGAGGGCAGTTTGGGCTAGCCACATTAGTATGGCTGTGCTTGCCTTAGCCTCAATGTGCCTCTCCTTTCTGTTTACCCCAGTGATAGTTGCCCCATGGGGGGTGGTTAGACTGCTGTACTCCATGCAGGGTTCAGCCGGGGTAACGTATGACCTACAGCGCCTTACTGAGTAATCTACGCAATTCCCTCGCCATAAATCCCCTCACAACTTCGTTTATGGAAAAGTCTGTCGGACGCATCACGCAGGCCTGGTTACTGTGACTTGTCTGCCTGCTGGGCGGCCATCTATCTGCCTTACTCACTATGGGCATCTACGCCTGGTTACTATGGGCATCTCTGCCCGGTTACCCTGTGCCTCGCCCAATGTGTCCAAGTAATGGATAGGGAACCTGTATATGGTTTGAATATACAGCCTAATAGTATCGTTATATACATAGTGCCAACACAGCGCTGTACAGAGATTATTTATCATTCCCATCAGCGCCTGCCCCAGTGAGCTTACAATCTAAGGTCCCTATCCCATTCCCATCAGTCCCTGCCCCAGTGAGCTTACAATCTAAGGTCCCTATCACATTCCCATCAGTCCCTGCCCCAGTGAGCTTACAATCTAAGGTCCCTATCCCATTCCCATCAGTCCCTGCCCCAGTGAGCTTACAATCTAAGGTCCCTATCACATTCCCATCAGTCCCTGCCCCAGTGAGCTTACAATCTAAGGTCCCTATCCCATTCCCATCAGCCCCTGCCCCAGTGAGCTTACAATCTAAGGTCCCTATCCCATTCCCATCAGTCCCTGCCCCAGTGAGCTTACAATCTAAGGTCCCTATCCCATTCCCATCAGCCCCTGCCCCAGTGAGCTTACAATCTAAGGTCCCTATCACATTCCCATCAGCCCCTGCCCCAGTGAGCTTACAATCTAAGGTCCCTATCACATTCCCATCAGCCCCTGCCCCAGTGAGCTTACAATCTAAGGTCCCTATCACATTCCCATCAGCCCCTGCCCCAGTGAGCTTACAATCTAAGGTCCCTATCACATTCCCATCAGTCCCTGCCCCAGTGAGCTTAGAATCTAAGGTCCCTATCACATTCCCATCAGTCCGTGCCCCAGTGAGCTTACAATCTAAGGTCCCTATCACATTCCCATCAGCCCCTGCCCCAGTGAGCTTACAATCTAAGGTCCCTATCACACTCCCATATATCATATATATTACAGAATGTCCTTATTCAAACAACTGCCTGGTTGCCAAGGTAAATAAGACCCTAGCAACCACAAAGCTGCTAAAAAGCTGCTGAACACAAAGCTTAATAACTGAAAAACAACAAAAAATAAAAACCGAAGACCAATTTTAAACGGTCTCAGAATATTACTGTCTACATTATATCAAACATTAATTTAAAGGCAAACTAACCCTATAAAGGGGACAAAAGAAAGGCCATTGGCTCATAATGATATGGGGCTGCTGAATGTATTTTGATTTAGCCTGTAAATAATCCACCAAGAACATATTACATGCCCTTTTATAATAAATACTGTGAGTAAATCTGAGTCACCGGGGGTTCACGAGAACGGGCCCCAAGCCAAATCTCATGACACAACCGTGACCAAAGGCCAACGAATGTATTAAATAAATACCAAGTGCTGACACAATTGTGAAGCCTGTGATTATGTACAGCATCAAAGCACCCATAATGCACCCATAAGGCTGCAGCCCGAATGTACGTGGGGCTCGGACTCAGAAAAGGAGATGATGGCAGTTGTTACATTGTCAGTAACTATGCAGGGGAATAATGTACCCCCTACTGTAAATGATAAGGATATTAGCAGTCACTGAGGGGTTCTGTGCCCATATAAAGGCACAAGGCTGCAGGCTGAGTTATACAGGGAACGGAGTATCACTCATGTATTATAAGGGATAATGTACCCCCTACTGTAAATGATAAGGATATTAGCAGTCACTGAGGGTTTCTGTGCCCATATACTCTTGAAAAGTGTAATAGCACTCTGTGCCAAAATAAACAATAACATGCAAATAACTAATTTAGTGGGTCTAGGGGTTGGTACCTGTGTGAGTGTATGGTTTGAGAGCTTCTGCAATAAGGGACCAGGGGTTGGTACCTGCAGTACCCTTGTTGTAATGTGGGAGAGGGACAGGTACCTTCTGTAGTGAGGGTATAGGGTTGGTATGTGGTGCAGTGTAGGTACTAGCTAATGTGGGTACAGGGGTTTGGCATCTATGTTAGTGAGGGTGAAGGGGCTATTACCTGCTAAGATGAAGCTACAGGAGGTGGGTACCTTTAGTAGGAATGGAGCAGGATGTTTGTGCATACTGTAGTAAGGATGTAGGGTTGGTACCTGCTGCAGTGATGGTACTGGGAGTTGCTGTAATGTGGGTCCAGGGATTGGCACTTGCTGTAGTTTGGGTCCAGGGATTGGCACTTGCTGTAGTTTGGGTCCAGGGATTGGCACTTGCTGTAGTTTGGGTCCAGGGATTGGCACTTGCTGTAGTTTGGGTCCAGGGACTGGCACTGGCTGTAGTATGGGTCCAGGGACTGGCACTGGCTGTAGTATGGGTCCAGGGACTGGCACTGGCTGTAGTATGGGTCCAGGGACTGGCACTGGCTGTAGTATGGGTCCAGGGACTGGCACTGGCTGTAGTATGGGTCCAGGGACTGGCACTGGCTGTAGTATGGGTCCAGGGACTGGCACTGGCTGTAGTATGGGTACAGGGACTGGCACTGGCTGTAGTATGGGTACAGGGACTGGCACTGGCTGTAGTATGGGTCCAGGGTGGCCGAGACAGGATCTAATGTAGGTACAGGTATTGGCAACTGGTTATGGGTAGAGTGTTTGGTATCTGCTATAATGTAAACCCAGAGAAGGGTTCCAGCTGTAGCTGCATATAGTGGTTGGGATCTGTTGTAGTCAGGTTACAGGCACTGGAAAATATTCTACTGAAACCAACATTCATCACTATGAGGCTTATTTATAACTGCGGGCATGCTTTAAGCACCGAGGCCCAGATGCAATCATAGCTGCCCCTTGCACCCAAGTTGCAAAAATCTGCATTCGTAATTGTGGTAGTTTTGATCAGGGGCATTTTGGTACCTAATGCCACCCTGAGGCAGCCTGGAGAATACTGCCCCTCCTCATCCCTCTGCACTTAGAGTCCTGCAGGGGGTCAGGTACCCGCAGATTACCCAAAAGAAATGTCTCTACCCTGTGGGTTGTGGGTAGGATTTTCAGATGTGGGCCAGTGGGTTACGGGTCTTATCCATATTTCTCGCAAGCAGGTCAAAGCGAGTAAAAATGCAGGTTAAGGGTCCCAGTTCTGTGCCAGTAAAGAGCTTATTTTGCTGCCCCTGGTAACTCAAAGGGCACTGCCCCCTGCGGGCGACTTTCCCAACTCCCCTCATGGGGGGCAGCAGCGCTCCTGGTTTTCATGCACCAATTACAACTTGCCGAAAGAATGCTGAATTGCGGTGAAAAAAACCCACAAACATTTGCATCCAAAAGCTGCACTTTGGCCGCTGCTCTGCGTTCATTAATGAGCTTTTCTATCTTATCAGCACATAATTACTCTGTGACCGGTACAAAATCCCTGCCCGCGTTGGTGCAACAATAATTCCGGCAATATTATTCCGCACTGCAGCAGGACCGTCGGATCAGTATGAGTAACCCCCCGGGGTGGATAGTGAGAGTCTTTAACCTCCTTACCCCGCTCCATGCAGAGCGTTATTGTGCCGTACCAACGCAGCCAAGTACAGACAAGTTAATGGAGAATAATTGACTGCGCAATTTAGCCGTCTCTTTCCTGCTAATCATTTTCCCTGTCAGGTTCAATCCCCCGGTTAGAGAAATAGCGCTCTCAGAGAGACGTATGGCTCGTATCCCTGCTCGCTTATCCCGCAGCGCTCATTTGGGCGGCTCGCCTTGCTCCAATGCAACTCACAGGAGATTGCGCTCCGCTATTACTATATAACAAGCAATAAATTCTCTAGAACTTTTTCCTTTTTACCTTGGGAGATAATTTCAATTTTACTTTTTTTTTTATAAGAGGCAACTCATTGGCTAATTAAAAACTGTACGGGGTTTATGTAATGTCCTGCCGTTACGGTCGGCAAGAGGCCAATGTAATTGCGTGCCTAGCGGATAACTTCTCAGCGCTTTCCGAATGCCAACTCCGCAATTGCACAGCAATTAAATTAAACTTATACTGTCATGTAGACAGTGGGCCTTTAATATTCACTTTTTATATTTGGGGGGGTTCAATTAACTCTTTATGCTAAAGCCAACCAGCTTGCAATTTCCATGACTAGCCAGTTGCCAGGGGCTCGCATAACCTAGCAACCAAGCCATACGGAAGGTGAATGATAGAGAGCCTCAGAGTATCGGTTTTTAAATTCATGGCCCAGTCGCTGAGTAGAAAAGTGAATATTTAGGAAATCATGAATTCAGAGAAATGGAAAAGATGCTAATAATCAACGACAGGGCAATCTTCATTCTTCCGTTAATGCCCTCAACTGCACTGAAAACTATAATACACAGGTATGGGATGCATTATCCTGAAACCCATAATTCAAAAGGATCCAAAACTACAAGAAAGCCATCTCCCATGACAATCAAATAATTCAGATTTGTAAAATTGATTTCCCATTTCTCTGTAATAATAAAACAGTACCTGTACTTGATCCCAACTAAGATATAATTACCCCTTATTGGGGGCAGAACAGTCCTATTGGGTTAATTTAATGGTTAAATGATTCCCTTTTCTCTGTAATAATAAAACAGTACCTGTACTTGATCCCAACTAAGATATAATTACCCCTTATTGGGGCAGAACAGCCCTATTGGGTTTATTTCATGGTTAAATGATTCCCTTTTCTCTGTAATAACAAAACGGTACCTGTACTTGATCCCAACTAAGATATAATTACCCCTTATTGGGGGCAGAACAGTCCTATTGGGTTAATTTAATGGTTAAATGATTCCCTTTTCTCTGTAATAATAACACAGTACCTGTACTTGATCCCAACTAAGATATAATTACCCCTTATTGGGGCAGAACAGCCCTATTGGGTTTATTTCATGGTTAAATGATTCCCTTTTCTCTGTAATAATAAAACAGTACCTGTACTTGATCCCAACTAAGATATAATTACCCCTTATTGGGGCAGAACAGCCCTATTGGGTTTATTTCATGGTTAAATGATTCCCTTTTCTCTGTAATAATAAAACAGTACCTGTACTTGATCCCAACTAAGATATAATTACCCCTTATTGGGGCAGAACAGCCCTATTGGGTTTATTTAATGGTTAAATGATTCCCTTTTCTCTGTAATAATAAAACAGTACCTGTACTTGATCCCAACTAAGATATAATTACCCCTTATTGGGGGCAGAACAGCCCTATTGGGTTTATTTCATGGTTAAATGATTCCCTTTTCTCTGTAATAATAAAACAGTACCTGTACTTGATCCCAACTAAGATATAATTACCCCTTATTGGGGGCAGAACAGCCCTATTGGGTTTATTTAATGGTTAAATGATTCCCTTTTCTCTGTAATAATAAAACACAAAATATAAATAGTGTATATGGGCTGCCCAGGAAGTGCGGGAGATATAGTTCTACTTCCTTATCTTGCAACGTTTTCCCTTTGAAAGTCCATTTCCTGTTGATCATGTGACCGATTCTGGAAAGGTGCAATCGTTGTTCTTGTGACACCGGCCCGGTCTGTGAGTAAATGCCAGTGACCTTGATCAAGGACCCGACCCGCGCAGGAAACAATCTTTTTATCTTAGACACAATGTGGCAGTGAATGGAAAGCGTCGCTCACGAGCTGCTAATTAAATAAAGCGTATTGTTTCCCATTCTGCCTTTCCTGGTTATCTACAGCAAATGAAAAAGTTGCCTATAAATATATTTTTAAAAAATATATTTACAATATGGTGGCCCCCGCTATAGGGGGAAGGAATGCTGGGTGCGCACAGGCGGCTGTACCAATATACACACCATAAACCCTGATTATACATTAGATATACTTTCCCTTTTAAGATTCTCTCTTCCTATTAGGACACAAGTAAAATAAGTGTTTCACCGAGTTTGTGCAGAACTAATGTATAATTAGCCCCCAGTATGGGAATAATGAGCGGTTAGGGGATGGGCCCCGTGCTAGTGTTGCTCACTCAGGCGCACTAATAGGTACCGCTAATGTGTTATAAACCCCTCCCTCTAATATCCATTGTCTCTAGAATCGGTTAATATGAACCCCGACTTGGGGCTGTTGGGAATTTAGAAAATGCCCCTGGGATATCACTCCAACTTGCAGCGCAGCAGTAAAGTGTGCCTGAGTCTGAGCTTTCAGCCAGCGCTACACATTAGAGCTGCTTTCAGCTAACCTATTGTTTCTCCTACTCCCATGTAACTGGAGGAGTCCCAAGCCGGACTTGGATTTCTTACTATTGAGTGCTATTCTGATACCTACTGGGAGCTGCTATCTTGCTCCCTTCCCATTGTTCTGCTGATCGGCTGCTGGGGGGGAGGGGGGGGGATATCACTCCAACTTGCAGCGCAGCAGTAAAGTGTGCCTGAGTCTGAGCTTTCAGCCAGCGCTACACATTAGAGCTGCTTTCAGCTAACCTATTGTTTCTCCTACTCCCATGTAACTGGAGGAGTCCCAAGCCGGACTTGGATTTCTTACTATTGAGTGCTATTCTGATACCTACTGGGAGCTGCTCTCTTGCTCCCTTCCCATTGTTCTGCTGATCGGCTGCTGGGGGTGGGGGGGGGGGGGGGGGGTGGTATCACTCCAACTTGCACATAATCTGAATGATGGAAAAGCCAAGAAATAGCAAAATGAAGTCAATATGTGCTTCATTGACCACATGTCCACATATTACGGAATGGCTTTGGGCAACTAGGTGTATCTGAGAATCTCACTGTACCAATTAGCAATTTCCACTCAGGACAAGAAGCCACAGCGAAGACTAAATAAATGGAGGAAAAGACTAGTCCTATGGTGGAAAAGCTGAATGCTATCCCCTTACTTACTGAACCTATACGCTCAACGTAGAGATGCCCAACTGGAAGATGTGTCAAGGCAGTGGAAGAAACATCAGCTCCCTCCAAGGCACCAATGACTCTCCTCAGTCACTGGTGGAAATGAAGAAGACCCAGCGACCAATGGAAGGAACGTTAAAAGACCAAGTGAGAAGACTACAGACGAAAAGACAAAACCTTCAGGCAACAGGATAACCAACTTGATGTGTTGGAGTAGTCAGAGAATGTCTATGTTACTATGTATAGAAGTCACTGACAGCTATTTCCTCCATGGATAATCTTTAACATCTGCGGATCTAGGAGAAAATCATGCTCCAGACTAATGATTGGTGGAAGCAGGCGGAACGACCAAGCAAAGGTGTTCAGATGACACATCTCTTAGAATGAGGTAGAACTTTCCAGTTGATGGAATTTTTAGGGTAATTATAGAGCAGGAGCGTTGCTGTCAGCAAAGACTTGAGAAGATCATGGACATTAAGGAAAACAAAGTGGGAAGTAAGAAATTTCCACTACATTAGACAAATGTCTACATATAAGTTTGCTTATTTTGGACAGAATAATATTTACTGGAGAAGACAATAATGCTACGAGGGAAGAGAGGATGATGACCAAGGACCAGATGGATGGAGTCAATCAGAACATGCCATTGAGTCTAAAGAACCAATCAGAGGACATTATGGAGGTTGGTATAGGGAACCAGTACCAGATTCACTCCACCGACAATTACGCAGACTCCAAAAAGGAGAAATAAGATGAAAATAGCAAATATGAATAAGACAACAAATTCTAACTGAAACCACATGCAGTAGACCTTCGAGCTGCTGATCGTTATTTTACTCCTGCTGCCGTCCCTCAAAATGTTCTACATTAATTCTACTGACTCAGGTTTAAGTTTTGTCGCTGCTACCATTGACTAAAGCTGGCTGGCCTCAACCCTCCTTGTAATCTTCTGTAGAACTTCTATGGCATAAAAATCCCAGTTATGTACCAAGAGTTTGGGGCACTGTTTAGCCTTGGTGCTGTGGTCTTGTGACATCCAAAAACGTGGCCAATTGGAACATAACAGGGCCAAATTCATAATAACCCAGGAAGATAACAAAAAACATTGCAAGGAATCTCTCATTATATTATACAACCCGGATTCCAAAAAAGTTGGGACACTAAACAAATTGTGAATAAAAACTGAACGCAATGATGTGGAGGTGCCAACTTCTAGTATTTTATTCAGAATAGAACATAAATCACGGAACAAAAGTTTAAACTGAGAAAATGTAACATTTTAAGGGAAAAATATGTTGATTCAGAATTTGCCAATTGACCTAATTAGTGTTATTTGCTCTTCCAGCTCTTCGTTATGCTCAAATTTACTTTTTCCAGCCTCTTATTGCTACTTGTCCCAACTTTTTTGGGATTTGTTGACACCATGAAATTCTGAATCAACATATTTTTCCCTTAAAATGTTACATTTTCTCAGTATAAACTTTTGTTCCGTGATTTATGTTCTATTCTGAATAAAATATTAGAAGTTGGCACCTCCACATCATTGCGTTCAGTTTTTATTCACAATTTGTTTAGTGTCCCAACTTATTTGGAATCCGGTTTGTAATTAAGGAACGATTTATATTGGCAGCCAATAGAAGCAAAGATCCTATCTGATCAGTCCTGCCCTGCTTTATGGCTGAGATTCTAGCTATCTGTATAACAGAGCATTCTGTCACAGTGGCACAGATCCTATCTGATCCCCCATTGTAAGCAGCAGTCCTGCCCTGCTTTATGGCTGAGATTCTAGCTATCTGTATAACAGAGCATTCTGTCACAGTGGCACAGATCCTATCTGATCCCCCATTGTAAGCAGCAGTCCTGCCCTGCTTTATGGCTGAGATTCTAGCTATCTGTATAACAGAGCATTCTGTCACAGTGGCACAGATCCTATCTGATCCCCCCATTGTAAGCAGCAGTCCTGCCCTGCTTTATGGCTGAGATTCTAGCTATCTGTATAACAGAGCATTCTGTCACAGTGGCACAGATCCTATCTGATCCCCCCATTGTAAGCAGCAGTCCTGCCCTGCTTTATGGCTGAGATTCTAGCTATCTGTATAACAGAGCATTCTGTCACAGTGGCACAGATCCTATCTGATCCCCCCCATTGTAAGCAGCAGTCCTGCCCTGCTTTATGGCTGAGATTCTAGCTATCTGTATAACAGAGCATTCTGTCACAGTGGCACAGATCCTATCTGATCCCCCCATTGTAAGCAGCAGTCCTGCCCTGCTTTATGGCTGAGATTCTAGCTATCTGTATAACAGAGCATTCTGTCACAGTGGCACAGATCCTATCTGATCCCCCCATTGTAAGCAGCAGTCCTGCCCTGCTTTATGGCTGAGATTCTAGCTATCTGTATAACAGAGCATTCTGTCACAGTGGCACAGATCCTATCTAAACCTTATTATATTACTCATTACTGTAGTATTTTGAGCCATTAACAGAATAAATAAGCAAAGTGATTAAGATAAATAAGCTTAGCAAAGCAGCAGAAAAATTCCTTAGCAAATACTTGTTGAAATAGTCAATAATGGGTAGATTTAGTCAAATACATGAATAAATGTAATTTGCAGAGTTATTGTGCAAGCAGCTCCCTATCACACAAACAATCTCGTGGCAATGGAAAGGGCAGTTGCAATGTGTTGTTTCATCTGTGCCTTATTTCTAGGAAATCGGAGACCCATCTCGCGGCGGCAGCTCAGGCACAAGGTATATGAGAATAATAATAAGCAAAACGTTATAGTGACTAATGCAGAATTGAGCTGCGTCAGCGTATTCTAAATATAGCGGTCACTTCCTGTATGGGACAACTTTGCCTTTGTGATGCTGCGGTTTCTGACGCAGTGGCCAAAGCGTTAGCGAAGGAGCGAATCAAAGCTATTTGGGAAATGCCACTTCCCAGCTGTCTCTGCCTGAGTTACAGCCATTTGGTAAACCATTTCCTGCCCTCGGAATAAGCTGCAGCAGCTTCCTATTCCATTAAGGGATAATGTACCCCCTACTGTAAATGATAAGGATATTAGCAGTCACTGAGGGGTTCTGTGCCCATATAAAGGCACAAGGGTGCAGGCTGAGTTATACAGGGAACTCTGAGTATCACTCATGTATTATAAGGGATAATGTACCCCCTACTGTAAATGATAAGGATATTAGCAGTCACTGAGGGGTTCTGTGCCCATATAAAGGCACAAGGCTGCAGGCTGAGTTATACAGGGAACTCTGAGTATCACTCCTGTATTATAAGGGATACTGTACCCCCTACTGTAAATGATAAGGATATTAGCAGTCACTGAGGGGTTCTGTGCCCATATAAAGGCACAAGGCTGAAGGCCGAGTTATACAGGGAACTCTGAGTATCACTCATGTATTATAAGGGATAATGTACCCCCTACTGTAAATGATAAGGATATTAGCAGTCACTGAGGGGTTCTGTGCCCATATACAGGCACAAGGCTGCAGGCTGAATCACAAAACTCCTGCATGACTCAGGCTCAGGTCAGCCATGGTTGCTGCAGTACGTGAGCCACAGTCTGTTCCTGATGACTTTAGGTTAAGCTTTATTTAGTTACCCATTTTATTACTTAGTCCCTTTTGCCAATAAATCTCACACTTGCAGTACTTAACTTTTGCTTTCATTTCAGCCACCTATCCTCGTCATTCAACTACTGAACAGGCTGTTTTTTTTTAAAGGGGATATCAACCCAAAAGTAAAATTTTTCATAAAATAATGAAGTATAATGGTAGGCAAATTTCAACTTTACATTCATTACATTATTTCACTGGTTCTAAAGGAATTTGCAAATGTAATGGCTTCTCCCAGTTCCTTGCTACTCTCTGCACTGGCGGTTCTGACTGCTGAAGCTGATTATCAGACCTATCATGACTGGAGAAGAGCTGAATTCAGCTACATTGTTTAAAGAGTCAGAACCAGTAGTGGAGAAAGGGAGGCTATAACTGCTAACCCTACAGTATATGTGCAATAGCAGTGCCAGTAGGCAGGGACTGTAGGGGAATGCAAGGCCCATTTCCGCTGCATAGATCCCACACAAACACATTTGCACCTGGTGGGGTCCCTGTCCGTGCTGGAGGTCCAGGCTGAAGCCCTGAGTGTGGCTAAGGGGCAGCTGTCTCTCCCGGCCCCCGGAATGTGTTCTTGGAAACACTGATGGAAAGAGCCAAGAGCTTTCTATTTACATTAGGCCCTTCCACCTGCCGCCCACTTCAGCTTGGACAGATCTGCCTCCTGGGTGTCGGCTCTCCCCCGGGGCACTCGCGGTATTCCCACACACGTGCCTTATGGGATAACTCCCCCTGATATTGCCGGGACTGATGGGAATGTGATAGGGACCATAGATTGTAAGCTCCACTGGGGCAGGGACTGATGGGAATGTGATAGGAACCTTAGATTGTAAGCTCACTGGGGCAGGGACTGATGGGAATGTGATAGGGACCATAGATTGTAAGCTCCACTGGGGCAGGGGCTGATGGGAATGTGATAGAGACCATAGATTGTAAGCTCCACTGGGGCAGGGACTGATGGGAATGGGATAGGGACCATAGATTGTAAGCTCCACTGGGGCAGGGACTGATGGGAATGTGATAGGGACCATAGATTGTAAGCTCCACTGGGGCAGGGGCTGATGGGAATGTGATAGGGACCATAGATTGTAAGCTCCACTGGGGCAGGGGCTGATGGGAATGGGGTAGGGACCTTAGATTGTAAGCTCACTGGGGCAGGGACTGATGGGAATGTGATAGGGACCTTAGATTGTAAGCTCACTGGGGCAGGGACTGATGGGAATGTGAAGGAGCCACCTTGAGTGGCCCAGGGGCCAAAAACGCCCTTGAGTCAAACCATGTCGAATGATTTGTGGGGCCCCTTACAAAGGTACTAGCTGTAGGCCCCTCATGGCTGGCCATAAATGGCACTGTATGTACGCTGGGCAGTGGGACATCATAGAACTGACAATTCTGCTGGAAAATGTTGGGGTACCGTGGCCCTTTAAATACACAGAGCTAGGGTATCAATTAAATGTTAAATGACTCATAATGGCACAATAATGGCAGGGATTCAGATGGCACCTCACTCTGTCAAGACTAAATGCCCATCATCAACTCTTGCACATTGATTCCATTTCGGAAGTGGCGTCATATGGGTGCCAGTCAGGTGACTGCCGTGTACCCATACGGGGGGGCTGTCAGGCGACTGCCGTGTACCCATACGGGGGGGCTGTCAGGCGACTGCCGTGTACCCATACGGGGGGGCTGTCAGGCGACTGCCGTGTACCCATACGGGGGGGCTGTCAGGCGACTGCCGTGTACCCATACGGGGGGGCTGTCAGGCGACTGCCGTGTACCCATACGGGGGGGCTGTCAGGCGACTGCCGTGTACCCATACGGGGGGCTGTCAGGCGACTGCCGTGTACCCATACGGGGGGCTGTCAGGCGACTGCCGTGTACCCATACGGGGGGCTGTCAGGCAACTGCCGTGTACCCATACGGGCACCAGTCAGGCGACTGCAGTGTACCCATACAGGCGCCAGTCAAGTGACTGCCATGTACCCATACGGGGGGCTGTCAGGTGACTGCCGTGTACCCATACGGGTGCCAGTCAGGCGACTGCCGTGTACTCATACGGGGGGCTTTTTCATACCCATTAGTATTTCCCAATACGTCTGTGGGACTTTTTATAGTTTCTCTTGAACACAATAAATATAAAGCTTCCCCGGTATGGGGTTTGTTTGGGCAACAGATAAGCGATGCCAGTACTGCCGGCACCGGCGCTGATACTGCCCCGCAATAAAGCAAAGAACTCATGCCAGCAAATAAATACCTGCTATGTTAATCCCAATTAATCATTTTCTTTGTGTGTTTGCGTGTGTATAATGAACCACAACTATGTGCATTCCCTAGGGCTACGATCTGATGGATAAGGTGAGAGATACTCTAACAGATATTCTCCTTATACTGCTAACCCCATAGCCTGTGCAGAGATACCATAAAACTATGGCACATAGGGATTCCCCTGTACTAAGCACAATTCCGCAGGAACAGCCCCCTAAGTTTGCTCATACCATAAAACTATGGCACATAGGGATTCCCCTGTACTAAGCACAATTCAGCAGGAACAGCCCCCTAAGTTTGCTCATAGCCTGTACAGAGAGATACCATAAAACTATGGCACATAGGGATTCCCCTGTACTAAGCACAATTCAGCAGGAACAGCCCCCTAAGTGTGCCCATAGCCTGTACAGAGAGTATTTATTGGCCCTTTAAGTGGGCTATTAGATGCTCCTTTTGAAGCGAGTGGCCCCCACCCATGCAAAGGTCAGGGGTGATCACAAGGATGTTATCTCAATTGGGCCATAAAGCACTTGGTTACACAATTGCTCATAAAGGACTGACTAATCAGGGAGACTTAATTTCTGTATCGCTCTCCTTGTAGAAGGTGTTTGCTTCATGATTACTGAGCAAACTGTTAGTAAGCAGCCATAAAGGCTCCACTTGCCTTTCAAAACAATCCCTGGCCCGCCCCGAGTCACTGCTGAGATAGGGATAGGGATGTTATTGCCTTGTTTGTTGTGATCTACATCAGTGCCGTCCAACTTATATTTACTGGCTGGATTATTTCCCATATAACAACATTATACAGTGAATTCTATGGGGTCTTTGAGCAGTCTGGGGGCCATGAAAATCCTCTATAGGGCCACACCCGACCCATGGGCCCCACAGTTGGACAGCCCTGCTCTGCATACTTTCATTGCATAAAAGTTAATGCTTTTCATTTATTTGGGATTTAAATGATAATCTGGTAGTTAGGGACGCTGAACTGAGCAACCAGGCTGTGGTTTCAGTGACAGGCTAGACAATGGGGGGAGAATTGACAAAAGTGGAGCTAGCCCTGTATTCAAGTTATATCCCCCAACGTGTGAGGGTCCCCCCTAACGGATGAGGGTTCCCAACTACCTACAGCCCAAATAAAAATACTTAGCAACTGCACAGCATATTATTTTTATGTCAGACTGAAGAAACATAGGGAAGAAATAGAAATAAAATGTCAATTAGTAAAGTTTCCTAAATTATTTAATTCAATTTTGGAATCCCTACAGTACATAACCCGACTCATTCCCATGTCATTTATACCCATATTAAATCCACACCCTACATGGCTATTTAGCTGTTTACCAAGCCATGAATCTACACTAACTAAGGGGCCTTCGGCATTCAGGGGCTATGGGGGGGGGCCTTCGACATTCAGGGGCTAAGGGATTGATTATACAAATATATATATATTGACCTGTGTATATTAACACTTACTGATCTTACCCCCTTCTAATGGGGCCTCTTTTGGGCTGATGCCACATTGGGCTGATTTGGCTTGGGCGCAGGCACCTGACTGATATCGGCTCTGAAACCCAAACTCTCACGTTTCTTTGCGGTAACCGTCCCAACACAGCGGTTCTGAGTGCCAGCGGAGGGGCTGATTCCACCCCCCAGTGGCACTAGCCTTAGGGTTATGGGTCCAGGTAATAATCACGAGTCTATGAGAGGCAACTTCAAGCCTGTTGCCACAAAATGCCCAAAATTACACCCCAATTTTCTAAACTGGACATTTTGCTTGCCACCATTGACTGAAGCCTGGGTGATTGCTCAGAGTTCCAACAGTATGTAAGTGCATTCAGCAATATGTGTTGGTGTTCCTGGGATTCCTTCTGTTTAGTGGTTGGAATATCAGTGGGAAGGGCCACGGGTTTGACGTGTCTGGGTCAGCAGGGCGACACCACAATCACCTGTTATTTCATTTCCTTCCCATGTGTCTCCGGCCTCCTCTGAATGTGCAGCAAAAGGCACCTTCTCCCCCAGCCCCGGGGCACCCAAATTCTCTCCATTTAGGGATTCACTTGCAAATATAGTTCTGCTTGAAGCCTCACGTTTCTCAACTCAGCACCTTGAGCGTAGACAGATTTATTTATAGTCCTTTGGCCGGAGACTGCTGGGAATGTTAGCCCAACGGCAGGTAAGGGGGCCCAGATTCGGTGCCGGTCAGGCTCTGGTCTCATAGGGAGAGAGTCGCCTTTATCTGCAGTCTCTATAATGCCATTTCTCCACTTGTTTGCTTGGCCCTTGAGAAATCCGCACTGCAGTGTGTGTGGGTGATGAGTATAATTCATCAGAAATTCTATATATACCTGTATAGTGAGTGCCACGGGGACATATCCGATTCTACCTATAGGGGAAGGCTGTACTATATCCTAAACAGAATTAATATAATTAAATATAAATCAGCATCACATGGGCAACACTGGTGTGGCTACTAAACCAATATGGGGTCAGTAACAAGACACATATGAGACACAATCATCGTTTGGCCAATCCGCCACTTGTGCAGCCAATAACAGCCTGAGTGTTTCCCCTATGGCCAAAGCTTGAGTACATTCTGTCCCGGCATCAAACGCCGGCCTTAATTTCAGAGTAAATATTCTAATCTTTGCCTTTCATGTAAACTTTGCTTTTCCCTGTGAAGCAGCAATAACAGCGAGCGCCGGATTAAGGTCCCCATTGTTCCCTATGTGAGAACACACCGGGCCGGCGACCTTTCCATTAGAATTCAAGAGATTTCTATCTGCTCCTTTGATAAGATGGGGGCACAGGAGCGACACTTGTTCAACAGGCCGACTCCATAGCCCAATCTAGGACAATACCCCGCCTGCTTTATTTTCCTAGAAATTACCCCTCCTGAGAGTTATAACCTTGACTTATTCCTCCTCATACTCAGACAGGGGACACAGAAGATAAATAAAGGTATTCCGTATTCTGAGCAATACTGACATTTATATATTTCATTTTAAAAGGTGACCAAATGTGTTATAATTCCTTTCCCGCAACCATTGGGCGCAGGAAAGATCATTTGTCCATTCTACTTACATTAAAGTTGGCCATACACGGGCCGATTGTAGCTGCTGATATCGGTCCCTTAAGGTGGCCAAACACCTTCAGATCCGCTCGCTTGCTGATGTCGCCAAGCGAGCGGATCTTCTCCCAATATCCCCACCTACGGGTGGGCGATATCGGGAAAATCCAGGCTAATTCAATCATTTGGCCCTGGGGCCAAACGTTCGAATTATAACGACGGGTATAGGCACAGTGGGTTCGGGAACCGCATCAACGAGCCGATGCGGTCCCTGATCCGACTAGATTTTTTAACCTGCCCGATCGATATCTGCCGGATTTCAGGCCTGATATCGGTCTGGCAGGCCCGTCGGGAGTGCCGATACACGGGCCGATTAGCTGCTGAGTCTAAGGGACCCATATCGGCAGCTAGAATCAGCCCGTGTATGGGCACCTTTAGACCAATTCGGCAGCTTATCAGCCCACATAGGGGCACAAACGACGGGCCTGCCCAATCAATATCTGGCCTGAAATCGACCAGATATCGATCGGGCAGGTTAAAAAATTTAGTCGGATCGGGGACCGCATTGGCGTGTTGATGCGGTCCCCGAACCGACTGCGCCTATTACCAGCGTACTAATTCAGTCGTTTGGCCCCAGGGCCAAATGATTGAATTAGCCTGGATTTTCCCGATATCGCCCACCCGTAGGTGGGGATATCGGGAGAAGATCCGCTTGCTTGGCAACCTCGCCAAGTGAGCAGATCTTAACGTGTATGGGCACCTTAAAAGCGAAATCGTCAGATTCGAAGGTAGAAACAAAATAATTCTATCCCGATCTGTTTGCTGATGTTCTGGCACCTTCAAAAAGTGCCCAGTCAAAATTTCCCTTCCTGCCGATCGATGAGACGCCCGATATCCAAGGCTTTTGCCGACTGCTCACAGCGTCTCCCACATACACACACTGATTATTATTTCTATCAACGTGGCTTAGTTACCATCAGGTACAGTCCATTTCTAAATATTACAGAAAGAAAAAGGAAATCAATCAAAATCATGGAATTGGTTTTCTTAATTAAAATGTTAATTTCAGAGCTTTTTGGATAACTGGTTTCTTCAGCGCTGCGGGATATGTTGGCGCTTTGTAAATAAATGTTAATAATAATAATAAATAATAAGCGATTTCCAAGCTTATTTGAGTTAGAAAAACAAACATGGATTCGAAAGTTGATGAATAAGACCAATTTCGTAGCAACTTTTCATTTGGTCTTTTTTTTATTTAGTTTTTGAATTATTTGCCTTCCTCTTTCAACTCTTTGCAGTTTGTAAATGAGGTCACTAATATCTATTCGGCATCCCAAGGCCTATGTGCTACTCTGCAGGACCAAGACCTATAAACATGGATTCTCTTTCAGTATGAATCTATTCATTATTGGAAGATTGCCCAATGTAAATGCACAATGGAAAGTATGTAACATTCCTCATCTGATATCTGATAGGGGCACTATTATCAGAATATACTTGTGTAATAAACACCGTCAGACCTGCCACATATACCTGATTACACTAACAGAAAGGAAACCATGAAAGTGTGTTTGTGTGCTCGCTGGGACCTGCCCAGTGGCACAGATCCTATCTGATCCCCCCATTGTAAGCAGCAGTCCTGCCCTGCTTTATGGCTGAGATTCTAGCTATCTGTATAACAGAGCATTCTGTCACAGTGGCACAGATCCTATCTAATCCCCCCATTGTAAGCAGCAGTCCTGCCCTGCTTTATGGCTGAGATTCTAGCTATCTGTATAACAGAGCATTCTGTCACAGTGGCACAGATCCTATCTGATCCCCCCCCATTGTAAGCAGCAGTCCTGCCCTGCTTTATGGCTGAGATTCTAGCTATCTGTATAACAGAGCATTCTGTCACAGTGGCACAGATCCTATCTGATCCCCCCCATTGTAAGCAGCAGTCCTGCCCTGCTTTATGGCTGAGATTCTAGCTATCTGTATAACAGAGCATTCTGTCACAGTGGCACAGATCCTATCTGATCCCCCCCATTGTAAGCAGCAGTCCTGCCCTGCTTTATGGCTGAGATTCTAGCTATCTGTATAACAGAGCATTCTGTCACAGTGGCACAGATCCTATCTGATCCCCCCCCATTGTAAGCAGCAGTCCTGCCCTGCTTTATGGCTGAGATTCTAGCTATCTGTATAACAGAGCATTCTGTCACAGTGGCACAGATCCTATCTGATCCCCCCCCATTGTAAGCAGCAGTCCTGCCCTGCTTTATGGCTGAGATTCTAGCTATCTGTATAACAGAGCATTCTGTCACAGTGGCTCAGATCCTATCTGATCCCCCCATTGTAAGCAGCAGTCCTGCCCTGCTTTATGGCTGAGATTCTAGCTATCTGTATAACAGAGCATTCTGTCACAGTGGCACAGATCCTATCTGATCCCCCCATTGTAAGCAGCAGTCCTGCCCTGCTTTATGGCTGAGATTCTAGCTATCTGTATAACAGAGCATTCTGTCACAGTGGCACAGATCCTATCTGATCCCCCCATTGTAAGCAGCAGTCCTGCCCTGCTTTATGGCTGAGATTCTAGCTATCTGTATAACAGAGCATTCTGTCACAGTGGCACAGATCCTATCTGATCCCCCCCATTGTAAGCAGCAGTCCTGCCCTGCTTTATGGCTGAGATTCTAGCTATCTGTATAACAGAGCATTCTGTCACAGTGGCACAGATCCTATCTGATCCCCCCCATTGTAAGCAGCAGTCCTGCCCTGCTTTATGGCTGAGATTCTAGCTATCTGTATAACAGAGCATTCTGTCACAGTGGCACAGATCCTATCTGATCCCCCCCATTGTAAGCAGCAGTCCTGCCCTGCTTTATGGCTGAGATTCTAGCTATCTGTATAACAGAGCATTCTGTCACAGTGGCACAGATCCTATCTGATCCCCCCCATTGTAAGCAGCAGTCCTGCCCTGCTTTATGGCTGAGATTCTAGCTATCTGTATAACAGAGCATTCTGTCACAGTGGCACAGATCCTATCTGACCCCCCCATTGTAAGCAGCAGTCCTGCCCTGCTTTATGGCTGAGATTCTAGCTATTTTATAGCTGACCATTCTGTCACATACTGTGATCCCTAAAAAGGGCTCATTACTGTAGTGTTTGAGATAAGAAACCATAGCAAGAAACAAATATTTCTTGTAAGAAGTAAGAAATAGCTCTATAGCAAAGGAAGGACAAATAGAGTAGAAGTAAGAGATTGGGTAGAAATACAGGACAGAGGGTACAGTACTTGGGAATGTGGATTGAGTTAATGATTAATGGGAGGTATAGCCGTTTAGGCCTGTTCTGTTTGAGTTAGGAATAAATATTCTGGCTGCTCACAGGGGTCAGCGACTGGGTTAATTTACTTAATCCTAAAGTAACCCCCCCCCCCCTTTAAAACCTGGACATCTATTAAATCCATAAATCCTGCATGGCAAATTAGCAATTAATTTAGACACATTCTGCCGACTGCACTGGTTTCAGGTCAGCCATGCACCTTATCAGCGTTTCTGCAATCAGTGACCTGAATAAAGTTACAGGAGTCTCAGTCAGCACTGAAGAATTGGGGGGGCACTTACCAAATTCCCAAGTAGGCGTTTTATCACATGCATGATGCAGACTTCACTGGCTTCTGTGCAGCCATGTAGTTTTGCATATAAATGAATTGCTAGGAAACTTTTGGATTTAAAGGAAAACTATAACCCCCAAACATTGTCTGTCTCTATAACAAAATATTACACATACAGCTCACATGTAAAACCCGGCTTCATCTAAATAAACCATTTTCATATAAATATACTTGTTTAGCAGTATGTGCCATTGGGTAATCCTAAATAGGAAACTGCCATTTTATGTACTAAGGGCCGCCCCCTGGGATCATAGGAGTCACAGTGCACACAAACAAGCCAAGGCACACATACATGCTAGGCCCCATCAGCCAATGAATGGGCAGAGTTCTGCCTTTTGCTCCCACACTACTTCCTGTTACAGTTAGAGCTGCATCACTTCCTGTCAGCTGATCTCTGAGGGAGCACACAGCCCATCACTAAATGGCGGCTCAAGGGAAAGGATATAAAAGGGCAATATTTACTGATATATATATTCCAGTTTGGGAAGAATCTTTAATAGGCCACTTAACATAATATAAACTGTCTGTTGGTTACGTATTCATTCTGGGGGTTTCCCTTTACAATAATAAATGGCATATTTTGCACTGTGTGTATGTAGCTTTAATAACTTTGCTGCTGCCTGATGGTTTCCTCCTCTCTAGTGACCTGGTTTCATTGCTGCCTGTGACATAACTTGCCTATAAATACTCCGTAACAATAGCTGCGAGGGAGTGAGCCACACCTGTGGTGCAGGATGCACGGCAGCCCTACGATGGCGGCCATTCCCACCGCGCCAATGACCTGGGGCAGCGAGCGTGTTCCTCCGAGTAGAGGCCATGTATTCAGCCCTGCCATTGCAATAGATAGATATATGTATATATATATAACCTCGTACTGAATACTGGCAAGCCTTTGCTGAACTTCTACTCTCAGCATCTAATGATTTACCTTCCTCCCAATACAAACCCACCCCTAGTTCCTTACTATTCTCTTCACTGCTGGTTCTGACTACTCGGGGTAGCAGTAGTCGGCCGTTCTGCAGCCCTGACTCCGGTTCCCTCGCAACCCAATTAGCCATCCCTGATCTCATTTATATTTAAGAAATCCTTCCGGATGGAACATTATGAAGCACCGAGCCCAAACCCAAGGAGATGGCCTACATTCAAACAATTCCATAATGAAATTTGTGCCCGTGCCATTAGGCGTGTGATAGTGAGTTATTATTGGATTATTACTGTAACGAGATTGTGCAGCACTTAAAGCACTCAGCGCTGCTCGTTTATTTATTTCACTGGTTAATAGGCCAAATGCTTAGGCTGTGACATTGAGTTCTGCATAGTAGGGTGCAAAGTAAGGTGCACAGTAGGGTGCACAGTAGTAGGGTGCCAATGGGGCAAAATGTCAGTTTGGTTCCTTCTCCCTGTAACACAAACTGTGCCATGGACAATATGTACCAGCAGAGTTTAAACCTTGGTGGACCCAATGGGCACTATATACTTACTCCATGTTGGATTGGTCTGCCAGAGTAGTAGAATACCTTCCCTATGTGCCCCAGTCTTGGACCATTACCTTCAGCCCTGTCTCATTTCAACCCCAGGCCTATATAGCACCTACAAAATTTCATAGACTCTAGTGGGCCCTAGGAGACCCAGTCTGACGCAGTGATCTGCCCTAGGAGACCCGGTCCAACACAGTGATCAGCCCTAGGAGACCCGGTCCAACACAGTGATCAGCCCTAGAAGACCCGGTCCAACACAGTGATCTCCCCTAGAAGGCCCGGTCCAACACAGTGATCTCCCCTAGAAGGCCCGGTCCAACACAGTGATCTCCCCTAGAAGACCCGGTCCAACACAGTGATCTCCCCTAGAAGACCCGGTCCAACACAGTGATCTCCCCTAGAAGGCCCGGTCCGACACAGTGATCTGCCCTAGGAGGCCCGGTCCGACACAGTGATCTGCCCTAGGAGGCCCGGTCCGACACAGTGATCTGCCCTAGGAGGCCCGGTCCGACACAGTGATCTGCCCTAGGAGGCCCGGTCCGACACAGTGATCTGCCCTAGGAGGCCCGGTCCGACACAGTGATCTGCCCTAGGAGGCCCGGTCCGACACAGTGATCTGCCCTAGGAGGCCCGGTCCGACACAGTGATCTGCCCTAGGAGGCCCGGTCCGACACAGTGATCTGCCCTAGGAGGCCCGGTCCGACACAGTGATCTGCCCTAGGAGGCCCGGTCCGACACAGTGATCTGCCCTAGGAGGCCCGGTCCGACACAGTGATCTGCCCTAGGAGGCCCGGTCCGACACAGTGATCTGCCCTAGGAGGCCCAGTCCGACACGGTTATCTGCCCTAGGAGGCCCGGTCCGACACGGTTATCTGCCCTAGGAGAGCCGGTCCGACACAGTTATCTGCCCTAAGAGACCCGGTCCAACACGGTTATCTGCCCTAAGAGACCCGGTCCAACACGGTTATCTGCCCTAAGAGACCCAGTCCAACACATTTTTCTGCCCTGTATAACAGTTGTTATTTTTCCTGTGAATTTCGGCCTGGGCAGAATGTTAATCAGAACAAAGAGCCTTAATGTTACTTTCCCTTAATTCAATTATAGTTAATAGTTTGTGGGAGGAAGAATATATCACATTTATCCTCCAGAAACTTGGGGTTTTTCCATAATTAGCAGCACTATAATTAGAATGTCATAAAGCAGTTTAAACATAAAGAGTCGCAGTTTCCCCCCCAGATATATTCTGGTCGAGTCAGTTACTGCCACTTCTGAGGGTTTGTCTTGCCATTAAAACACGACACTGGCAAGAAAGGAGATTTATACAAACGGATACACTGTGGGGAACGGCAACGCAAGATTTTTAGAGATGGCCATGAATCCAAGATGGTGGGCAGGAATGATGAACTTAGGGGAGGACTTCTCTAAGACTTTAAAGCAGCATTTGGGTGTTTTGTACGATACGTTTGGTAAGCTCATTACTTTTACTTCCCCTTTAATTTCTGTTCTAATGAATTTCTGTTCTAGTGAATTGTTTTCAGAGAGAAGCCTATATGTAGAATGTGGTGTTGTTATTATTAATTAGCTTTATTTTCAGACCCTCGGCTATTCCTACGGCAGGCTGACCATTCCAGGGGTTTCCTAGCCTCTATAGGCCGTGTCCCAGACGTAGCCGTTTCAGTGCCAGTGGTGTAGTAGCAAATAAAGTTAATTATTGAAACATGACTGCAGCTTCAACATAAATTAACTCGTTACAAATGCAACTAGCTACACCCTACTAGGAACATAAAGTAACCTTAATGGTGATTGGGTAGTGGGATTATTACCACTGTGCCCCTGAGCCATATACTACATGGCATGTTACATGGCAGAGTTCTGCCTTGGCATGACTGAGCAGTAACCTTTGAACATGGCACCTATAAGTCACAAGACTTAGGGAAACATTGTGCAACAGTATTAAAGTGATATCGAAATGTTCAGGTACTTCCCGGGAAGCTGCCGGTATCACTTTCCTGGCGATTTCCATGTAGATTTTGCTCTGTTTGTGGGGCATTAAAAGCCATTTTCATAAATAATAATGTTTGGGGGGGCGTTGAGTAGCTATAAATTAAAAATATAGTTATGGCTTGCAGGGTCTCAGAGTGAGGGGGAAGCTATTCTGCAGTGGGTCAGTACTAGGATAAAATGGCTAATAAGGAGAAACTGCGATACTACTTCCTTGGAGCAGTGAAGCCTCTTGGTTGGGTAACAACCTGTACAAAGGAGAATCCCATTGGACAAGGAGCACATTGCGCATTGGTGAGGTCCTTATCCTGAAGGACTCAGTAGGCTGTTATGGCTGATCAATCTGATTTGGGCCAGCAGTGAGTGGCCAAATTGGGCCCAGACCTGGCCATGTATGCCTACATAGGAGTCATGTGCTAGTCTGTCATACACCATGTGACTGTCTGGCCAAACAGATGGATCTCTTTGGTTCCCCACATGCTGAGCCAAATGAGAATGACTCTTTCATACCATGGGTCTAGGCCAGGGGTGGGCAAACTTTTTGGCTCAGAGGCCACAATGACTTACAGGATCCAAACTGACTTAGCAATCAGAGTGTAGTTTGAATAGAAAATAATAGACCTAAGTGCTAAAAAGTGGCAATAACAATTAAACTGTACTTTCACAAAGCAACAGTTGATTCGGCTGCTGCCGGGGTCAGTGACCCCTAGTTACGTGTGGGTCGACAAAAATCTGACTCTAACCTGCCTTTCCCAACCTGTGCTGGACCCGGCCCACTACTCTGTGGCTATTTATATACCCGCACCCGACCATCTCTGATGTCACAGAGGGGGCGGGGCAAGGCAGGCGCACGTATATAAATTGCCACTCCTGTAGGCGGAAGTGGGGCAGTTAGGTCCAAACCCGCCCAAGGAACATACGTGCCCGCACATCACTAGTGACCCCCATTTGAAAGCTGCAAAGAGTTATAAGAAAGCAAATTCTTAAAAAAACTATAAATAATAAATAATGAAGACCAATTAAAAAGTTGCTTAGAACTGCCCATTCTATAAAGGTGAACCACCCCTTTAATGGTATTTTGCACCACAATGAAGTGCTACAAAAATCACCGTTCAATGGACTCCAGCCCTCAGTAACGAGAGGGGAAACTGACCAACCATCGACTGTGATTGCTTTGCATATCTCTAAAGGAAAATGTCCTAGCAACTAAACATGGAGGAAGCCCTTTCCCATAATTCTTTGGCTCCATCTGATAACTGGGGCCTATATGTGCAGTAAACAGATCCCTAAACAGTGGCCAACCCTGATTTGCCCTGCAGCATTTATATCAACGTAACTGTTTGTTCTGAGTGTTGTGTATACATTGCTACGGTGTGTATGCCGACGATCGCTATGTATAGTGCCCGAGGGGCGGGGCCCTCACCTGTCAGGTATAATCTCCACTCCATAAACTAAAGGATAAAGGTAAGCAGGAATGAAAGAAATCAGCAAAATAAAGAAATGGGAATGTTCTTGGAAAAAGGTGAATAAAGTATTTCTGCAGAAAGAGAGTAGTAGACTGGGAGACTGTAAGAGGTAGGAACAACCTAGTAGGATAGCTTGTACCTCCTACTGTAAATAGTAAGGATATCAGATGTAAGAGCAAGGGTGCTTATTTACTGCCCCTGGAACTATAGCAGTGTGACTGTTACCCCAATGTTTCTATATATCTGTAACCTTGTTATGGGCTAAGGGGGCCCAGCCTGAAGGCCAGTTAGGGGGGGATTTGGGGTGCGTATTTGTGCCCTGGGTACCCCTGGAACTATAGCAGGGTGACTGTTACCCCAATGTTTCTATATATCTGTAACCTTGTTATGGGCTAAGGGGGCCCAGCCTGAAGGCCAGTTAGGGGGGGATTTGGGGTGAGTGCTTATTTGTGCCCTGGGTACCCCTGGAACTATAGCAGGGTGACTGTTACCCCAATGTTTCTATATATCTGTAACCTTGTTATGGGCTAAGGGGGCCCAGCCTGAAGGCCAGTTAGGGGGGATTTGGGGTGAGTGCTTATTTGTGCCCTGGGTACCCCTGGAACTATAGCAGGGTGACTGTTACCCCAATGTTTCTATATATCTGTAACCTTGTTATGGGCTAAGGGGGCCCAGCCTGAAGGCCAGTTAGGGGGGGGATTTGGGGTGAGTGCTTATTTGTGCCCTGGGTACCCCTGGAACTATAGCAGGGTGACTGTTAGCCCATAACAAGGTTACAAATATATAGAAACATTGGGGTAACAGTCACCCTGCTATAGTTCCAGGGGTACCCAGGGCACAAATAAGCACTCACCCCAAATCCCCCCCTAACTGGCCTTCAGGCTGGGCCCCCTTAGCCCATAACAAGGTTACAAATATATAGAAACATTGGGGTAAGGGGGCCCAGCCTGAAGGCCAGTTAGGGGGGGATTTGGGGCGAGTGTTTATTTGTGCCCTGGGTACCCCTGGAACTGTATAGCAGGGATCTGATCTATTTATGTTACTGTTTATATGGGTGATGCCATGACTGAAATATTGCTATAGTTTTTCTGTTTATTTATTATGCGGTTATTTTAATAACAAATAAATTGCAAGTAAGAATGAATGGAACGAATACAAGCTCATGTATAAAATACAATTATATGCAACAAAGTTTTTATCAATGTATAGATGATGGGTAGATAACCCGGTATCTGTCTCTCGGTGTGTAGGTGCTTGAGGTTCAGGCTGGTATAAGAAATAAAGGCTATATTTCTGCAGAAATGACGGTGTAGGTAGTGGCAGCCTATACTTGTACGGAATAACCATGGGAACTAATTTACTAAACACTATAGCAGAGAGTTCCCTGCCCCCATAGAACCTTCCATTAAGGGGGTATGGATGTTAAGTGTAATTACAGGCTTAGCTGTGATGGATGTCTCAGCTGTTCCCTGACAGATTGTACACAGTGCATCTGCATGACAGCACCGGCCCTTGTGCTCAAGAGCTGACAGTTCTGCATCCATTTGCCGCTTCCAAATGGTAAGTGCTAAAAAAAAGTTGGCTGGTAGCCACATGGGTGATTAGATTACCCTATTTTAAGTATCTTAAGAAGGTTACCCCCCCCGACAATATTGATAACTCAGTGTTGTGCTCAGTAAGAGAACAATGCAGGGGGGTATGCTGGGAGTTGTAGTTTACCAACAGCTGAATGGTCAGGTTGAGCCTTACTGGTGTAGGTCATTTCCCTACTGGTTAAACTTATTTAATCGTTTCATCATGTAACTATGTAGCAGAAGCCAGTTACTATACAGACCGGGAATAGGACTGCTGCTGCTACATTTATTTCAGATGAACAGAAATTAGTAAATTACTTAGATTGTAAGCTCTACGGGGCAGGGACCTCCTTCCTACTGTGTCTCATACCACATGGCACTTATTCCCTGTGTATTTATACTTATTTATTGTTTTTATTTATTATTTATAACACTTGTCCTCCCCTGTGTGTAATTTTGTATTTTGTAAGACTGTACAGTGCTGCGTACCCTTGTGGCGCTTTATAAATAAAGTTATACATACATACATACGAATAACTTCGAAACCCACTGACGTTCTGTAATGAACGTATATTGGAAAGTTCCTTAAGAATCCGATTTTCTTTCGTTATATACAAAACAGCTTTGGGGTGGAGTTCCCCTTTAACTCCTGCACGGCTACGGTTTTTTGCTCATTCATTTGCGCATTTATTCTTTTTCTGTTTGCCAAACATTTCTCGCGTGATTCTCTCTCTGCCACCAGCGGTGCCGTCTCTTTAAAAGGCGGAGCTGCAGCGCTCAGTGATGCAATTGTAAACACTATGAGGAGGAACCTGTATTGCCTGTTTTGTTTTTTTACCCAGAGTGCAACGGGGCAGGGCTTAGAGAGAGAGAGAGAAAAAAAAAAAAAGCCAAACGTTGAGAGAAGGAAGAGATGAGACAGGGGCAGCCTCAATGACAAAGCAGCCTGTCCCTATTGGTGATCAGTGTGCAGGGAGCAGAGCCGCCTGGATGGACTGTGCAAATGGAAGCGGCCGCTGCAGAGCACTGTTTGTGCACGGCGTCTCTTTAGAGCGAGAGAATTGAGAGTGCAGGAGGGGGGCGAGCGGACGTATGGAAAGGGGGGGGAAAGGATTGGAGTGTGGAGCCATGTTTATGGTGCTGTGCTGATCTTGCAGCCTCCAGATTAGCAGACGTCGCTGTTTCGCTCAGACCTGGGCCGCCAACGTTTTTACCTTTTCGTTTTCGTCGTTTGCAGTTTTTTCCTTTTTTTTTAATTGGGTTTTTTGGTTTTTCTTTTTTGCCCTGTGTTTTTGGATTCCAGTCGGATGCCCGGCGGAGAATTTGCAGAGCCATGCTTTACGGATCCATATGGCACAGGACGGGTTAAGGGGGAGGAGATAACGACCTGAAGTGGTCTGTAAGTATGGGTTAAACGTTTGGGGTGAAGAGGGGGAAAGCAGCAGGTTATTGGGGTACCCCCCCCCCCGTCTGAGGGTGGAAGTGAGGGTGGGCAGGGTAACAGAAACCCAGTGGTATGGGGGCCCAAGAGTGTTAAGCACCGGATCCCAAACTGTGGGGCTTGTCCCTCTAGGGGGGCCCCCGCCTGAAGGCCAGTTGGGGAGGCGTGTGGGGAGAAAGCCTGCTAGATGCTTCTGGAAGCCCAGTTTGAAGGTTAATTTGGGTGAGATTAGTGCGGAACACTTGTTTGCTGCCCTACATACACTTGCAACTATTGTGACCCAATCTTTAACTTGTTATGAGCTGGGGGGGCACTCAGATGTCGGAGCTGTACGGGGGGGGCCCAGTGGACTCCTAACTGCAGCTTCACTATATATGTCTGTAGGGCCCACTTAGTTCTACTTCTGCCTGCAGCACCGCTGATGGGGGGCCAACTGCAGGGGATGGGGGGGGGGGGCGAATCTTGGCATTAGCTGTAACCCCTATTGCACCACGCACCGGGCGTGCAAGGATGTCCCACGTGTGGCGCTTATTAACTCTTTCCATGCTGTCCCGGGGCAATGCTTTTGTACTACTGAGGGAGGGGGGAGTGGTAGTGTTTTGGTAGATGCAGACCCCTGTTTTGGAGCCCGTGGTGGGGTTAGTTGTGCACACAAACCCCCTCCCCTTTTATGACAGAATAGGAGGAGAGGGGGGTGTGGATGGGAGTTTAGTCTCGCTTTGCATTTTAACTTCTTCAGCACCAAAGGGGAGGGGGGGAGACGGAGAGGTGGGCATGCCCGGGCAATCCCATTGGCGCAGCCATGAGTTCAGGGTTTGGGGATATACTCTAGGGGTCATGCAGTTCCCCAGTGCCCCATATTCTCCGCTGCATTGTATACACAGTGCTGTACACATGGGCACCCCTCTGGCACCCCACAACCGGAGAAGGAACGAACTAATTATAGGGGGGGGTCTTGTAAACTGTACTTGTTCCACAGGTGGGGGCTGCAGGTTTGCTACTGTACTTGAATAGTCACAAAAGCATGGGGGGGGTTTAGACGCTAGAAAACAGATGGAGGGCAGCATGCATGACTGTGGGCTGTTCCTGCTGGAATGGCACCCAGGGAACACAAATACTGTTAGGGTTAAACACATGTTGCCATGTGACAGTGGGACTCAGCAGTCCAAGGGTAAATACACTGGGTCAGCACTGTTAGAAACTTCCAGCTATGCCCATTGGCTTAGTAGGATTTTTTTTTATAATTTTTTTCCTTTAACGCTTTCACTGCCAACCAGTGGACCTTGACAGCTGTGTCTCCCTTTCAAATATTTAACCCCTTCGCTGTCAGGGAAGTTTGCATGACACAGCAATAAATCATGAGCACTGCCCAAACTGCTGTGTCCTCTATTGGTTTCAACTTGCTGCAGAGCTGTCTTCTGATAGGAGAATCAGGGGGCCTCTGTGCATCTCGGGGGGGGGGGGGGGCTCTGTGCATCTCGGGGGGGGGGGGGCTCATCTTTAAAACAAAAGCTGTAGATCTGAAGTATGTAGAAAACTCAGTAGCCGTCCCTGTAGGATAATATAGTGACTGTGTATCAGTGTTACCCAGCATGATTCCTGGGTGCTGGGGGTTTCTAATCCCACAATCCCCTGCCAGCCTGTGGCTTCACGTTCTAGATGTCTTGGTTGTAAGACCCAAAACTACTGTTAACAGATATGTTATAATATATTATAGTTCTTGGCTGTCCAGTCAGCTTACAGTCTGCTTTTCTTGCCAAGGATGCTGGGATTTGTAGTGCACAACAGATGCACCCGGAATAATAAAAACTCTGTATTTCCTTTGCATTCTGCCCCCCTGAGATGCTGCTCTACTACAACTTCTGGCATTTTCTAGCCGCCAGTCAGCATGGGATTATTATTATTATTATTAACATTTATTTATAAAGCGCCAACATATCCCGCAGCGCTGTACAATAAGTGGGTTTCATACATTGGACATACAGAGTAACATATAAAGCAATCAATAACCGATACAAGAGGGGAAGGGAGCCCTGCCCAAAAGAGCTTACAATCTACAAGGAGTAACATATAAAGCAACCAATAACCGATACAAGAGGGGAAGGGAGCCCTGCCCAAAAGAGCTTACACTCTACAAGGAGTAACATATAAAGCAATCAATAACCGATACAAGAGGGGAAGGGAGCCCTGCCCAAAAGAGCTTACACTCTACAAGGAGTAACATATAAAGCAATCAGTAACCGATACAAGAGGGGAAGGGAGCCCTGCCCAAAAGAGCTTACACTCTACAAGGAGTAACATATAAAGCAATCAATAACCGATACAAGAGGGGAAGGGAGCCCTGCCCAAAAGAGCTTACACTCTACAAGGAGTAACATATAAAGCAATCAATAACCGATACAAGAGGGGAAGAGAGCCCTGCCCAAAAGAGCTTACACTCTACAAGGGACAGAGCTCCTATAGTTGAAGGTGCACTGGTGCCTCTAATAGGAGAATAAGTAGCACTGGGGATTCCTGGGATAATATCCCTGCTCCGGAGCTCTCCAGTTCCACTAGACCATGGGAGTTATAACATCTGTCAACAAAAGCCCTGTATTCTATGAAGCAATGGGTGGGGGGGGGGGCAGAATAACCCTTTCTTATCAAGACAAGATATATGCGCGCTACTAATGATCTGATATTAGTGGGTTAAACCCTTGTTGTGTTGCTGTAAGCAGATAATGGCTCCCGGCGCTGCCGACATGGGCCGAGCGATTAGGTTTGTTTAAATAAAGAGCTGTAACACTGTATCGGCGGCGCATTGTTACAGTTACACGTCTGTCATTGAGCCGAAACCTCCAGCGAGATATCAGTGTATGAGACACGAGGGAAGCGAGCTGTAACTGTATCTACCTCCGACAGTCTGGCCTGGCCCATAGGGGGCCCAAAGGGAAGGTCTTTGGCCAAGTTGGCCACACATGTGCCTAATGTGACTGTTAAACCTGCCTATCAGAAGGCCCCAAAGATTCTGAGAGGCCAAGTTGGCAGCTTTTATTGGCCAGTGTATGGCTAGCTTCACAGCACCTTCATTAATGGTGTATGCACCCCAAATCTGTATTGTGTATTTGGGGGACGGGAGGCTATGCCCATATTCTGTCCCGCTGGTCTGTCCTATTCACTAGGGACTCCGAAATCTTTGAATCTAGTTCTGTATTGCTGACGGAGTATTATCATTGTCATATTCAAGGCAAACTAAACCCAAAATAAATGTGCGGATGACTCCCCGTTAAAAGAGAACAGGGTTCAAACGTTGGATCTTTCAGGGCCCTGACGTTTAGTTGTACAAAATCCTCTTCAAATAAACTTTTAGTATGTTATAGAATGAGCAATTCTTGGCAACTTTTCAATTGGTCTTGTTTTTAAATCATTTTTAGTTTTGTTTTTTTTTTTATTATTTGCAACTCTTTCCAACTTTTATATGACCCTGGAAGCCAAAAAACTATTGGTCTTTGCAGCTAATCTTTTCCTTATAGTTATATTTCATTACATTCCTTTCCTTTGAATAGGCCTCTCCTATTCATATTCTAATTTCTCACTCACACCACTGCTTGGTTGCTAGGGTAATTTGGGCCCTAGCAACTATATAGTGGCTGAAATTCCAATATGAAGAACTGTTGAACAAAAAAAAGCTATATCATTCAAAAAAAAACCCCAAAAAAACGAAGACCAACTGCAAATTGTTTTAGAATATCACTCTCTACATCATACTAAAAGCTAATTTAATTTTAGTTAATTAAAAACCCCTTTATAGGGGAGGTTCACCTTCAGATTAACTTTTAGTAAGTTATAGAATGACTTATTCTTAGCAACTTTTAATTGGTCTTCATTTTTTATTTTGTATAGTTTGTTAAACTATTTGCCTTCTTCTGAAGCTTTCAAATGGGGGTCACTGACCCCGGCAGCCAAAAAACTATTCCTCTGTGAGGCTCCAGTTTTATTGTTATTGTTACTTTTTATTAGTTATCTCTTTATTTTGGCCCTCCTCTATTTATATTCCTGTCTCTCTTTCAAATCACTGCCTGGTTGCTAGGCTAAATTATACCCTACCAACCAGATAGCTGCTGAAATTCCGAACTGGAGAGTTGCTAAATAATTTTAAAAAACTGCAAACAATAAAAAAATTAAGACCAATTGCAAATTGTATCAGAATAACATTCTCTACATCATACTAAAAGTAATTATTACTTATTGTTAGAGATCATACTGTGTGCATTCATGTTGCTTTCCTACAGTTCCCAGCATCCCTTGCCAGACCAGCAGAGTAGATATAAGGGAAAGCGAGCCCTCTCGTTTGGCGGTTTCCAGGCCGGGCAGGGTAAAGCCATCTGCCCAAAGTTCCAATAGGAAGGGAATTCAACCAGGTGCCATTTCTTTAAAGTAAACACGCGATAGGAAAGGTACATGCTGCACCTATGTGAATATTTTTAAAACATGTTTAAATATTTATTTAAAAGATTAAGGAAATTTGCAGAGTTTATATCAGATTCTAAAAACCATATGCTTTGGTTAAATGGCCGAGAGGGAACAACTTTCCTTTGCACTGGCAGCTTGACAATCATATATAGCAGGTCTGTGCCGCAATTAATCCCATATATACACACAATAAGGTCTTTTGACTTTTGATAGCATGCTGGGACTTAGCTATAGGATAGACCTTGCTGGATAACTTATAGGAGCAATGGGATAATACCCTCTGGGAAGGGACTGGGGCTGTGGGATAGCAGGTATAGTAGGGAGAGATGGTGCCTATAGTAGCAGTGGGGGGGATAATAGCCTCTGGGAAGGGACTGGGGCTGTGGGATAGCAGGTATAGTAGGGAGAGATGGTGCCTATAGTAGCAGTGGGGGGATAATAGCCTCTGGGAAGGGACTGGGGCTGTGGATAGCAGGTATAGTAGGGAGAGATGGTGCCTATAGTAGCAGTTGGGGGGATAATAGCCTCTGGGAAGGGACTGGGGCTGTGGGATAGCAGGTATAGTAGGGAGAGATGGTGCCTATAGTAGCAGTGGGGGGATAATAGCCTCTGGGAAGGGACTGGGGCTGTGGGATAGCAGGTATAGTAGGGAGAGATGGTGCCTATAGTAGCAGTGGGGGGATAATAGCCTCTGGGAAGGGACTGGGGCTGTGGGATAGCAGGTATAGTAGGGAGAGATGGTGCCTATAGTAGCAGTGGGGGGATAATAGCCTCTGGGAAGGGACTGGGGCTGTGGGATAGCAGGTATAGTAGGGAGAGATGGTGCCTATAGTAGCAGTGGGGGGATAATACCCTCTGGGAAGGGACTGGGGCTGTGGGATAGCAGGTATAGTAGGGAGAGATGGTGCCTATAGTAGCAGTGGGGGGATAATAGCCTCTGGGAAGGGACTGGGGCTGTGGGATAGCAGGTATAGTAGGGAGAGATGGTGCCTATAGTAGCAGTGGGGGGATAATACCCTCTGGGAAGGGACTGGGGCTGTGGGATAGCAGGTATAGTAGGGAGAGATGGTGCCTATAGTAGCAGTGGGGGGATAATAGCCTCTGGGAAGGGACTGGGGCTGTGGGATAGCAGGTATAGTAGGGAGAGATGGTGCCTATAGTAGCAGTGGGGGGATAATAGCCTCTGGGAAGGGACTGGGGCTGTGGGACAGTAGAGAGAGTTGGCAAAAGGACTTCATATCAGTGTTGCCCAACCTGTGGTTAAGTTTCTGTACAACTCCCAGCACCCTCTGACAAATTATGATATAAATAAGGCCCTAGTTTGCCCAGATAATGTTGTGCCCTGGTACCAATAGGCTTGGGTAGCGCAGGTTCTGTATGTGCAGGGGAGGAATCATCACTAGAGATGACTGTGCAACTCTATGCTGGCTGTTACTCAGTGTGTGGGAGGATTTATCACAGAGTAGATGTACATGGGGTGCACTAACTGCCGACCTTTGCACACAATCCATTGAGCTCTGTGTGTGCGGCACAATTTACATTAGAAACATTTAAGCTACAGACACTTGTACCATCCAGCCCTGCACAGAGAGTATTTTGTGAAATTAAACGGAATACAGGCGAGTTATACTTTGAATATCCCACAAATCATTCTAAGATAATCTGATACCATAGTTTAAGTTTTTGGGGCTGATTTCCCAAGTACAGAGGCAATTTTTCTCCATTTAAACTGATAAATACCCTACTAAGGGGCCATACATGGGCTGACCTCAGCCAATCGCTATGATTCTGACACTTCAATAAGAGTTTTTTCCCATGTGACAAGAACGTAAAATGCTTGCTGGGTTTAACCAAGCAGTAACCTATTAACCAATAGGCATGGGTGTCTTTTCTAATAATTAGTCTAAATTAGTAACTAGGCAAAATTTGCCCTAGTCCAGTGAGGCATGGCAGCCAATCAAATCTCTGTTCTCATGATGCTAATTGTAAGTACCTAGAGGTACTGCCTGGTCAGGAGTCAAGTTGCCCACTGCGCTTGCAGCCGCAAATGAGCCCTAATTCCTTCAGATTCTGGGAATTTTAGATAGAACAGTTGGAGGGCCACACCTTGGCCATCTATGCTTTCCTTGAAAACCATCCTGATTGGACACACAGATAGATGTACTGACATTGCACAATGCATCATGGTCCAACATGGCACAGGAGTATTATAAACCGAGTGACCTTCTGAGTCATTTGAACCTTACCAGCCAGGAATGCTGGGAGTTGTAGTAAACACCACATTCCATTAGTACCTTGGAACAGTGCTCTCCAACCTATTACATAGTGTCCCAATTACTTATCATATAGTATGTATGAGGGCCGCATTATAATAAGATGATGAAATATAATGAAGTCTATAGAGCCTTTGACTGGGGGCCACAAAAATAGTTTGAAGGGCCACATCTGGGCCTCAAGCCCTGCCTTAGAACATTGTTTATTCTCACTGAGTGCTCAAACTGGTAACTTGGCCTACTTTTTGTGGTTAAGTCCCGTTAGGACACCCACCATTGCCTCAATAAATCTGCAATGTACTGCCCCCCCACCCCACCCATTGGCTGCAGCCTAGGAGTGTGGGCTGAGGGCAAAGGTGCTGTATACAACTCTTTGTGAGGAGTGCAGGCACCCACCCGTATCGGGAGGTCACGGCTGAGATGTACCTCTTCCTTTCACTCACTCACCCTGAACAGAGTGGGGTCATCCCTCCTCCTTTCCAAACACTCAGCCCCGAATGTGCTGTCACTGCCTGTGACTCCTGGGAGTTCTCCTGTGCTGCACTGCTGTGCTCCCTACATACATGTACATTGCAGGCCATAAAGAGTCGGTTCCACTGGGGTGGGGTGCCGAAAAGTTTATTTCTTGGTGCACATCGCCATATGGGGTAAATAGGAGCAGATCTGGGGTGTTGATTGTGGAGCTCGGCAGTAAATTTGGGGTTTGCAAGTCAGACATTGGACTGTAGATCGCAGAGCTTGCAAGCCCCGAGTTCTGTATTCTACACCCCAACGCGAGACTTGGGGTGTAAGTCACAGAGCTGAGCAGGAAACCTGGAGCTTGCAAGCCTGACAATGGCATGTAGATTAAGGAGCAAAATTGTTGAACACTCTAGATAGCTGCAGTTTTGACCACCTTAGATCAGTGTTTTGGGGGGGCGCACCCTCCCTTCGTCCAGTAGATCATAGTGGTCAGAAGGAAACCCTAAGTTTGCAAGCCTGGTACTGGGGTGTAAATCACAGAGCTCAGCAGGAAACCCAGGGTTTGTAAGCCTTATACTGGGGTGTAGATCATGAAGCTCAGCAGGAAACCCCGGGTTTGTAAGCCTTATACTGGGGTGTAGATCATGAAGCTCAGCAGGAAACCCCGGGTTTGTAAGCCTTATACTGGGGTGTAGATCATGAAGCTCAGCAGGAAACCCCGGATTTGCAAGCCTGACATTGGGTGTAGATAAGGAAACAAAGGGCTCGAGAGCCTGACATTGGAGTGTAGATCACAGAGCTTGCAAGCCCCGAGTTCTGTAATCTACACCCCAATGCCAGGCTTGCAAACCCTGGGTTTCGTGCTGAGCAAGCCTGACATTGGGGTGTATATCACAGAGTTCATCAGGAAACCTGGAGCTTGCAAGCCTGACAATGGCATGTAGATCAAGGAGCAAACGAATTGTAGAACACACTAGATATCTGCAGTTGGGAAGCTTACCCCATTTATTTTGACAAACTTAGACCAATGTTTTGGGGGGGATGCACCCTCCCTTCGTCCAGTATATCATGGAGCTCAGAAGGAAACCCAAGGTTTGCAAGTCTGACACTGGGGTGTAGATCACAGAGCTCAGCAGGAAACCCTGGGTTTGCAAGCTTAATACTGGGGTGTAGATTGTGAAACTTAGCAGGAAACCCTGGGTTTGCAAACCTGACATTGGGGTGTAGATCACAAAGATCAGCAGGAAACCCCGAGTTTGCAAGCCTGACATTGGGTGTAGATTAGGAAGGTCAGCAGGAAACAAAGGGCTTGAGAGCCTGACATTGGGGGTGTAGATCAGAGAGCTTGCAAGCCCAAAGTTCTGTGGTCTAAATCCCAATGCCAGGCTTGCAAACCCCTGGTTTCGTGCTGAGCCAGCCTGAGATTGGGGGTGTAGATCACAGAGCTCAGCAGGAAACCCAGGACTTGCAAGCCTGACATTAAGTACAGGAAAACAATCTGAATGTTTACAGCAAGATATTTAGAAATCTATTCTGGTAACTCTGTGGCGAGTGGCAGCATGCCAGGGGGCATGACGTACCTCTCTATATGTTTATTAGTCAGACCAATTTGGCGGGAAAGTGAGGAAACGTGAGCTGCTTATTGCATGTGAATAACACTCTGTAGTATCATTCAGCTCTCCCTCATTTCTGCACCAATGGCCAAGTGAAGATATTCATATACTGCGGCAATTTGCAGTTGGTCTTTGGAGTTATATCAAATTATTTCTCTATTGGGCCTCTATTCTTGGGGGTATCACCTAATAACATGGTTTCAGGGGACTATAAATTGAAATATCAGTCAACTAACCTGGGCAGAAATCAATATGGCTTTAGCCACGCCCTGTTCTAGCTAAGCCACGCCTTTTTATGAACTTTGCCCTGCAGCAGTAGTTAAATAAAATATGGAGTTGACACTAAAGACAACTCCCAGCATTCTCTATCAGACAAATTCAACAATAACTGTTAGGCAAATAGATGGAATTGTAGTACCTGTCAAGCAGTGCGGCCTGGCTAAACTCAAAACTAATTCTGAACCGACTCTTCCCGCGTAAAATGATCCAAGATGCTCTGCTTTGCAGGTGATATCCCTAGTGACGCAGCAACCCGACCGCAGCCTATAGAAAGTAGTGGGCGGGCCGATGAGGCGGAAGTGTTCCTATAGCAACGTTTGAGGCACCAAACAAAAAAGGAAAGCAGAAGGGGAGGTCAGATTTGCAGCAACCAATTAGAGAGCAAAGGTTTTAGAAGGGGCGGGATTTTTTTGTAGCTACGTGCAACCAATCAGGGCACAGCAGGTGGAGCGGATTTGCTAGCTCGACGAATAGGAAGGCAGGAGGGGAGGGCATATCATTTTAATAGCAATACCAATATGACAACTCTTATTCCTTGCATGGCAGTGCGGCAGGGTTGCCAGGTTGGTGGTTTTCCCGCCAAATTGGGCTACTAATTTAAAGACCTGGCGCGTTTCTAAAGTACAAAACCCGCCAAAGTACAGTTTTGGGCTATTTTTTGGAACCTTGGCGGGTTTGTATTTTGGAAACTAGCCAGAGTTTTTTTCCATGCTTGTTCCATTGCATGCTGGGTAATGTAGTTTGTATCTAACAATTGGCCTACAGCTAGGATTAATATAAAACTACAATACCCAGCATGCAATTGGACAGTATAGACAGAGGCTCCGTTTTGTATTCATTTTCGTTCTTTCAGGCTCAACCTTTTCCCATATATAATTTTATTTTTTAGAAAGTGGCTTTTGGCTAGTTTTGGGCTGGTTTTAGAACTGACTTTGGCTGGTTTGGAAAAATAAATCTGGCATCCCTGCTTGCCTGGCAGTGTGGTGTGCGAGTTATTGGGTTATTGTAGTGCGCAAAAACAAACTGATGGTCTGTAAAGCGTTATGGCAGCGTCAGTTGCATTTATCGTGTTCTCACCCTGACAGAAACGTGGTATTGTTGAAGTGGAAATATTCCCTCATTATCAATAGGACTTGCTTTCACTTTTGTTTCTGGCCTAGGCTGGATTGCTCTCCTCAGGGAGCCATTTTATATCCATAGCTCTACCCACGAATAAAAGCTGCTCAGTTATTGTCTTTAGACTTCAGTGAAACAGCACCCCTAGTGGCCACTGGTAGTTTCAGTGACAGCTGAGGAGCTGCAGGTTGAGGTCCATGTGTTTTATCTTTCTGTGAGTCTGGTGGTGCTTATTGTGTAACAGAATGAGAGAGGATTCATCTTTATTCAGCAAAATGACTTGGCCATGGGGCCAATAACTCTCTGCCAGTTCCGTCACTCTGCTCTTCTGCTGAATGGAGCCAGAATAGTGACAAAAATAGGGAAAGGTCTCCATAGAATGCACAAAGGGTTCTACTGAGGGGATGGAGACATGGTGCCATAAGCCTTCCAGTACCCCCTGCAAAAACATGTATATATCTAATATATCCTATCTGATCCCCCCCCCCCCCCCCCCCCCCCCCCCCCCCCCATTGTAAGCAGCAGTCCTGCCCTGCTTTATGGCTGAGATTCTAGCTATCTGTATAACAGAGCATTCTGTCACAGTGGCACAGATCCTATCTGATCCCCCCATTGTAAGCAGCAGTCCTGCCCTGCTTTATGGCTGAGATTCTAGCTATCTGTATAACAGAGCATTCTGTCACAGTGGCACAGATCCTATCTGATCCCCCCATTGTAAGCAGCAGTCCTGCCCTGCTTTATGGCTGAGATTCTAGCTATCTGTATAACAGAGCATTCTGTCACAGTGGCACAGATCCTATCTGATCCCCCCCATTGTAAGCAGCAGTCCTGCCCTGCTTTATGGCTGAGATTCTAGCTATCTGTATAACAGAGCATTCTGTCACAGTGGCACAGATCCTATCTGATCCCCCCCATTGTAAGCAGCAGTCCTGCCCTGCTTTATGGCTGAGATTCTAGCTATCTGTATAACAGAGCATTCTGTCACAGTGGCACAGATCCTATCTGATCCCCCCCATTGTAAGCAGCAGTCCTGCCCTGCTTTATGGCTGAGATTCTAGCTATCTGTATAACAGAGCATTCTGTCACAGTGGCACAGATCCTATCTGATCCCCCCATTGTAAGCAGCAGTCCTGCCTTGCTTTATGGCTGAGATTCTAGCTATCTGTATAACAGAGCATTCTGTCACAGTGGCACAGATCCTATCTGATCCCCCCATTGTAAGCAGCAGTCCTGCCCTGCTTTATGGCTGAGATTCTAGCTATCTGTATAACAGAGCATTCTGTCACAGTGGCACAGATCCTATCTGATCCCCCCATTGTAAGCAGCAGTCCTGTCCTGCTTTATGCCTGAGATTCTAGCTATCTGTATAACAGAGCATTCTGTCACAGTGGCACAGATCCTATCTGATCCCCCCCATTGTAAGCAGCAGTCCTGCCCTGCTTTATGGCTGAGATTCTAGCTATCTGTATAACAGAGCATTCTGTCACAGTGGCACAGATCCTATCTGACCCCCCCCATTGTAAGCAGCAGTCCTGCCCTGCTTTATGGCTGAGATTCTAGCTATCTGTATAACAGAGCATTCTGTCACAGTGGCACAGATCCTATCTGATCCCCCCATTGTAAGCAGCAGTCCTGCCCTGCTTTATGGCTGAGATTCTAGCTATCTGTATAACAGAGCATTCTGTCACAGTGGCACAGATCCTATCTGATCCCCCCATTGTAAGCAGCAGTCCTGCCCTGCTTTATGGCTGAGATTCTAGCTATCTGTATAACAGAGCATTCTGTCACAGTGGCACAGATCCTATCTGATCCCCCCATTGTAAGCAGCAGTCCTGCCCTGCTTTATGGCTGAGATTCTAGCTATCTGTATAACAGAGCATTCTGTCACAGTGGCACTTTTAACCAGGGTATATAGTTCCCTTGGAGCAACAAAACCACTGAATTGACTTATTGCAAAAATGTTTTCATTTTGATAACTGTTGTGAAACTACATGTCCCATCACCCCCTGCTCAACACTTTCTAGATTTCAGGATATGTTTATAGGTGACCTATTATTGGGTGAGTCGGCAGGACACAGAGATCAGAGACCAGCAATCTCACTCTAATGGCTTGTATCACTTTCATGGATGGAGATGCCTTGTTGATCTTGGCTGATGTTGCCAAAAAGAATCAATGGACTTCACTGGAGATTTCCGCTCAGTAACACGATGCTGTTTTACTAAGTTTTCCTAAACAATGCTCCTTGGCCAGGTCCCCACCCTGCAACAGCGCCCCCCAGCTTCTGCACAGCTGCTCCAGCTGCCTTGAGCCCACTTATTATGGAATCCGCAGCTGTCTGCAAAACTGGATTTCTGGAACATATAATCTGTGTATTTGTGCCTGATAACAGTATTATTATTTTTTATTTAAATAGCATGGATGCATTTATACAGCACTTTACAGAGATTATTCATCATCCACATAACTCCCTGCCTCAGTGGAGCTTACAATATAGGGTCCCTATCACACTATGGCCAGAATTATCAGAAGATAAAGAAAGAAGTATAATTTGTGTTACGTATCTTACTTAATCTGCAAAAGCAGTCCCGTCTTGCTTTATAGCTGAGATTATCTTTATTTATTTTTTTTTAAAACAGCATTCTGTCACAGTGGCGCAGATCCTATCTGATCCCCCCCATTGTAAGCAGCAGTCCTGCCCTGCTTTATGGCTGAGATTCTAGCTATCTGTATAACAGAGCATTCTGTCACAGTGGCACAGATCCTATCTGATCCCCCATTGTAAGCAGCAGTCCTGCCCTGCTTTATGGCTGAGATTCTAGCTATCTGTATAACAGAGCATTCTGTCACAGTGGCACAGATCTTATCTGATCCCCCCATTGTAAGCAGCAGTCCTGCCCTGCTTTATGGCTGAGATTCTAGCTATCTGTATAACAGAGCATTCTGTCACAGTGGCACAGATCTTATCTGATCCCCCCATTGTAAGCAGCAGTCCTGCCCTGCTTTATGGCTGAGATTCTAGCTATCTGTATAACAGAGCATTCTGTCACAGTGGCACAGATCTTATCTGATCCCCCCATTGTAAGCAGCAGTCCTGCCCTGCTTTATGGCTGAGATTCTAGCTATCTGTATAACAGAGCATTCTGTCACAGTGGTACAGATCCTATCTGATCCCCCCATTGTAAGCAGCAGTCCTGTCCTGCTTTATGGCTGAGATTCTAGCTATCTGTATAACAGAGCATTCTGTCACAGTGGCACAGATCCTATCTGATCCCCCCCATTGTAAGCAGCAGTCCTGTCCTGCTTTATGGCTGAGATTCTAGCTATCTGTATAACAGAGCATTCTGTCACAGTGGCACAGATCCTATCTGATCCCCCCATTGTAAGCAGCAGTCCTGCCCTGCTTTATGGCTGAGATTCTAGCTATCTGTATAACAGAGCATTCTGTCACAGTGGCACAGATCCTATCTGATCCCCACCCCATTGTAAGCAGCAGTCCTGTCCTGCTTTATGGCTGAGATTCTAGCTATCTGTATAACAGAGCATTCTGTCACAGTGGCACAGATCCTATCTGGTACCACTGAGATTCCAATTAGTTCCAATTAGTATTCCTATTGATAGTACCTTAATGACACCCTGAGCTTGGTGCCACTGGGCTTCTATACAGTACACAGTAACTGCTACTAAGGACGCTGCTTTCTTGTGGTAGAACCATGGAAAACTGCTGCTTCCTCCCTGTGGCTTTGTGGGTAAAGTGTACCCTTTGTGCAATATGCCAGAATCTGCAGAGCTTGTGTTTGTTGTTTCCTATCTGTACACGGAGTCATTTGTAGGTGGCAATAGGGACCTTGGTGGACTAGAGTTACCGTATTAGTAGATACAGAGCCAGGCATCCTAGTTGTGCACTCTTGATAATATTCAGTACTTAAAAGGTACAGGGATATTGGTTGGGCTTTGGCACTGTTAGTAAACATGGGGTTTAATGGGCCCTTGAAAGGCTCTGGTGGCCATAGGGGTCTTGTTGGACACTTTTGGGGGGCTTGAGGTCCTGGTAGGCATAATACCCTTAAGGGTGAAGACACACTAAGCTACTAGTAGCAGCTACTTGTTCATGGCTACTAAACTCCAGAAAATCCCCTGCCATAGACAATACTGAGAATTGGCTCTGCTAAAACACACGTAGAGACTGTTATCAGTAAATGATCTGCATTGTCTATTTTAGTAGCCGCGATAAGAAGCTGCTACTAGTAGCTCTGTGTGTCTTCACCCTAAGGGCTCTGGCACACGGGGAGATTAGTCGCCTGCGACAAATCTCCCTTGTCACGGGCGACTTATCTCCCCGAACTACCATCCCACCGGCGAACATGTAAGTCGCCGGTGGGATGGTACGTGCTGCGCAGGCGATTTTGTCGCGGGCGACTAATCTCCCCGTGTGCCAGAGCCATAAAAGTTGGTGGTGGCTCCTTATTGGGCACACTGAGTTCTGTGTGGGATGCAGGGATAGGGATGTGCAAGAGGTGGGAGCAGTTGTTTTGATGGACTGAGCACTTGTCTTCCACTCTTCTTCTGGAAGACACACGGAGCTACTAGTAGCAGCTACTTGTTACAGCTGCAGAAACAGACAATGCTGATCATTCACTGATAATTGTCTCTATGTGTGTTTAATTCTCAATATTGTCTATGGCAGGGGATTTTCTGGCATTTAGTAGCCGTGACAAGTAGCTGCTACTAAGTAGCTATGTATCTTCACCCTAAGTTTGAAGACACACGGGGTGATTAGTCGCCGCAACTTTTAAGTACTAATCGCAAAGACTTTTCTACCATAGGGTAGAATAGAAGTCGATGTGATTAATCGCTCGCGTGTTTTCACTACGCAGATTTTTGCCCTAAAATCCCACTGCTGTTAGGCACAGGTGTGACTACCTATTGTAAGCCTATCTAGCCTTGTCTGTGGAAACTGTAACACACACCCACCATTGGGACCCTCAAGGAGCTAGGCCAACCTGTAGCCAATCATTTGGAACATAGGGAGAGCGGCTTAAAAGGAAACGGGAAGGCCATACTACTTGACTCGACAGCATTTCTTTGAAATATTTTTCCTTTTTTCTCTTTGTACGACTTTAAAATGCTCGGGGTCTGCATTCAGGCAGCAGATAAAAGGAGACTTCTCCGTGTGCAGGGAGATAAAGCCCTGGCCTTTTGCATTGTGGGCAGAGCAGGATATGAAGGCCTGTAGAATGATGATTTAATGTTGCTGATAAAGGAGTCAAGCGGCTGATTACTCCCTGCTGAGCTTACATAACGTGTCCTTGTCACAACAGCATGTAATGCCGGCTCCTGGCTCTCACCCGCCCTCAATGCTGAAAGGCTGCTTTGTGTAAGGTAAGCACTTTTATACAAAGCCATGCGTTTTAGCACCTATTGCTAGGCGGTCAGCCACAAAGGCTGGTAGGGGATGCTGGGAGTTATAGTTTGCAGTCATAGTAAGCTGTTGTTTTGGCACCCTTGTGCTATAATTACACATTAATTCAAATTACTATATTTCTTTTTTTTTTAGAACAGGTATAGGAAAAGTGCAGCCCTCCCTATGTTTAAACTTTAGCCCCCAGAATCTCTCTGGTAGCCTTTTGGGGTAGTAGAGCAACAACACCCAGAAGGCTGCTGGTTGGGCACCCATGCTAGACTGAGGACTAGTCTTCCAGTCTTCTTCTTTCCTAAAAGCCCACTGCAGTAAGGATGAAGATACACGGAGCTACTAGTATCAACTACTTGTCATGTCTACTAAAACAGACAATACTGACCATTTACTGATAATTGTCTCTACGTGTGTTTAGCAGAGGCAATTCTCAGTATTGTCTGTGGCAGGGGATTTTCTGGTGTTCAGTAGCCGTAAGGTGAAGACACACAGAGCTACTAGTAGCAGCTACTTGTCATGTCTACTAAAACAGACAATACTGACCATTTACTGATAATTGTCTCTATGTGTGTTTTAGCTGAGGCAATTCTCAGTATTGTCTATGGCAGGGGATTTTCTGGTGTTCAGTAGCCGTAAGGTGAAGACACACAGAGCTACTAGTAGCAGCTACTTGTCATGGCTACTAAAACAGACAATGCTGATCATTTACTGATAATTGTCTCTGTGTGTTTTAGCAGAGGCAATTCTCATTATTGTCTATGGCAGGGGATTTTCTGGAGTTCAGTAGCCATGAGAAAGTAGCTGCTACTAGTAGCTCAGTGTGTCTTCACCCTTAGGGCTCTGGCACACGGGGAGATTAGTCGCCCACAAGAAATCTCCCTGTTCGCAGGCGACTAATCTCCCTGAAATGCCATCCACCGGCGAGAATGTAAAAGTTTCCTCTCAAGGTTTAGTTTCCCTTTAATGGAAGGTGGAAGTTGAGTAAAATAACTGTTTTTGACAGAGATGTAAGTAAAATTGTAAAGTTATTCTAATTTCTGTTGTGTTGCTTCCTACAGCCCATTGTTATCCAAGACTAAAGTTGGCCATACACAGTCAGATTGTTTGGCAGGGTCACCAAATAAGCAGCTTTGTGTCCATTTGGCCCAACTGGGACCAGTCATACAGAGGGGCCTATGGAGACCCCTTGGATCAGGACTGCTTTAATACACAGATGCGCTTCTTGTCCAACGGGATTTTCAAACTGATATTTGCCTGATTTTGTGCCAGATATTGGTGGGCTCCGTACAAGGGCAGATAAGCTTCCGACTGAGTCTGAGGCCACACGTGGCCAAGAATCAATCCTTCAACTGGCGTGACCAAGAATCAGCCCCGTGTGGCATCAGCCACCTTCAGCAAGAGGAATTCATCTCCAGATTTAGTTGCCCTTTAATGGAAGGTAGAAGTTGAGTAAAATAACTGTTTTTGCCAGAGATGTAAGTAAAACTGTGGAATGAGTGATCATTTTCCAGCTTTCTGGCTGGGTCAGCGTGCCGGCTGCACTTGGAAGGTCACAGTGCTTTTGTAAGCGGTGTCGCGTTGCCCCGTGTCTCTGGGTCCGGCTAAAGGTTATGCTGTGTAATTATTCTAATGCACTGATAACTCATCTAGAGCGGCGTAACTCCATCCTGCCGCAGAGACACAAGAAATCTGGGAATCCTAGGCTCATACATGGCGGCCGGATTATTTACCATTATACCCAGTCTGCTCCAACGCAGCTGCAACGTATTCTGTTTATCATTAGGGATATGAGATATTCCCTCAGACAGGGAGCACAGTTTAAAGCATGTATGTGTATGGATTTCTGTTTGTTGATGTGAACAATAGGGAAAGCTGCCATAACATTTGCATTGCTTGTGGCATTCTCAGTCACTTTCAATCATTTCCTAGCTTTCCAATAAAAGCCAATAGCTTCGAGAGCTGCAGGTTGACAATCAAGTCCCAGCATCCTTAGCAAATGGTATAAACATTTTAGTCTTCATATCCCAGGCTTAGGATTTGGGGAGTTGTAATTTACCAGTAACTGGAAGGATTGAGGATTCTGGTAATATTTATGTTTTCCTTCATGGGAAAACATGTTTTTTTTAAAAAAACATCAGTTAATAGAGCTTCTCCAGCAGAATCCTGCATTGTAATCTGTTTTTCCCATGGGGCTAGCCATATTCTTCATTTCCCAGGGTGCCACAGCCATGTGAGCTGTGCTCTGATAAACTTCACTCACACTTTACTGCTGCGCTGCAAGTTGGAGTGATATCCCCCCCCCTCCCCCCCAACAGCCGATCAGCAGAACAATGGGAAGGGAGCAAAATAGCAGCTCCCAGTAAGTATCAGAATAGCACTCAATAGTAAGAAATCCAAGTCCGGCTTGGGACTCCTCCAGTTACATGGGAGTAGGAGAAACAATAGGTTAGCCGAAAGCAGTTCTAATGTGTAGTGCTGGCTCCTTCTGAAAGCTCCGACTCAGGCACACTTTACTGCTGCGCTGCAAGTTGGAGTGATATCCCCCTCCTCACCCCCAGCAGCCGATCAGCAGAACAATGGGAAGTGAGCAAGATAGCAGCTCCCAGTAGGTATCAGAATAGCACTCAATAGTAAGAAATCCAAGTCCGGCTTGGGACTCCTCCAGTTACATGGGAGTAGGAGAAACAATAGGTTAGCTGAAAGCAGTTCTATTGTGTAGCGTCGGCTCCTTCTGAAAGCTCAGACTCAGGCACACTTTACTGCTGCAAGTTGGAGTGATATCTCCCCCCCCCCTCACCCCCAGCAGCCGATCAGCAGAACAATGGGAAGGGAGCAAGATAGCAGCTCCCAGTAGGTATCAGAATAGCACTCAATAGTAAGAAATCCAAGTCCGGCTTGGGACTCCTTCAGTTACATGGGAGTAGGAGAAACATGCTGGGAGCGGAAGTTTGATCTCATGGTACCAAACTACATGATAATAATAATTATCCCCCCATAAATTGAGAGCCAGAGGGAGAAGTACATTCATTTAGGAGATTTTGACCTTTGAAGCTGTTGAAAAGTTAAATTTTGACAGACAGTCAGTATGTTCCCTTGATCGTTTCTGGAACAAATTTCTGTGCCTTTGATTTCATTATTCATCCTCCTCATGCTGATAAAGGCAATGGAAGGGCTCAGCTATGAGGAAAGGCTGGGATTGGTTACACTGGAGAAGAGGAGCTTAAGGGGGATTTGATAACGGTGTATATTTAGATCGTAAGCTCTTTTGGGCAGTGATTTCTTTATCACTTAGTTACATTTTGGTTTGTAACCATTTATTGTACAGCAGTACGGAATATGTTGGTAATTTATAAATACGCATTAATACTACTAATCATAATAAGGGGGCCGTACAATAAACTGACTGATCCTTTATTCACCAGTAAGTCCTTCTGGCAAACATGAAGGCATCTATTCAGGATATTAGAAGTTCCATCTTAAGGTACAAAAGGGGTTTTGGAAAGTGGTGAAAATATAAATGGTTCTACTGGCAAATACATTAGATAACTTTAAGAAATGATTGGCTGTAATTCAAGCAAGTATAGAAACTATAGCCCATGTATGGCCGCCTTAAGGAAGGAATTATTCCCCCAGAGGCAAATTGGAGAGGCTTAAGGTGGATTATTTTAACCTTCCTCTGGCTAAACTAGCAGTAGGGCATGTTTTACATGGACATAAAGTAGAACTTGATGTCTTTTTTAAATCCTTAACTATGTTGTTTCTATGTATGTGCCACTTCTCCTCTCCTGTACCAAGGAAGATGCAGCTCTTAAAGGAACATTTCAATATAAAAATGAAACTGGGTAAAATAGACAGACTGTGCAAAATAAAACATGTTTTTAATATAGTTAGTTAGGCAAAAATGTAATATATAAAGGCTGGAGTGGGCAGATGTCTAACATAATAGCCAGAACACTACTTCCTCCTTCCTACTGCTCTCTAAGCTGTTAGCAGTCAGTAGCCAATCAGTGACTTGAGGGGGGGGGCATATGGGACGCAACTGTTCAGTTAGTTTGCATTTGAATCTGACCTGCGGTCTCACAAACTAACTGACAGTTGTCCCATATGACCCCCACTAAAGTCACTGACTAACTAAGAGGTGAAAAGCATGAAGTAGTGTTCTGGCTAGTATGTTAGACATCTGCCCACTCCAGCCTTTATAGATTACATTCTTGCCTAACTAACTATATCGAAAATATTTTTTCTATTGCCCCCAGTCTGTCTATTTTATTTTTACACTGAACTGTTCCTGCCTGAAAAAAGACACACCAACTATCCACGATTCTGCTGGAAAAGTTGAGCGTATAGTGGTCTTTTAATTATTAGATAAACTTTTGTAATGACTTGAGCAGTGGCAAACTTTTTCCCCCCATATTTTGTTATCATAGCACAGAAAAAAAGTCCTCTGAACATTCTCTCTTAGGCCAAATGCACCACAGAGACTAATTAAATGCTCCAGATTTATTGTGTTTTTGAGATCCTTGGCTTTCTGTAAAAGGGGTAATTGTTATGAGAGACTTGAGAAAAATCGCAGGTCCATCAATCAGCAAGCCTTAAATTTTTAGCCAAAGCAAAACAAATAAAACACTCATTTTTTATCTTCAAAATTAAAGGAAAGAATCCAAGACTGTAAACAGAGCTGCCTTTAGGGGTGATTCAGCTAAGGACTTCTACTCAGAGCCTTACAGATAGAGTAACCCACAGAGTAGCAACTGAAAGCACAAAGAGTGTAGGGAAAATTTAATGATACATAGTTGTTGTGGGATAGCAGGTATAGTAGGGAGAGATGGTGTCTATAGTAGCAGTGGGGGGATAATAGCCTCTGGGAAGGGACTGGGGCTGTGGGATAGCAGGTATAGTAGGGAGAGATGGTGCCTATAGTAGCAGTGGGATAATAGCCTCTGGGAAGGGACTGGGGCTGTGGGATAGCAGGTATAGTAGGGAGAGATGGTGCCTATAGTAGCAGTGGGGGGATAATAGCCTCTGGGAAGGGACTGGGGCTGTGGGATAGCAGGTATAGTAGGGAGAGATGGTGCCTATAGTAGCAGTGGGGGGATAATAGCCTCTGGGAAGGGACTGGGGCTGTGGGATAGCAGGTATAGTAGGGAGAGATGGTGCCTATAGTAGCAGTGGGGGGATAATAGCCTCTGGGAAGGGACTGGGGCTGTGGGATAGCAGGTATAGTAGGGAGAGATGGTGCCTATAGTAGCAGTGGGATAATAGCCTCTGGGAAGGGACTGGGGCTGTGGGATAGCAGGTATAGTAGGGAGAGATGGTGCCTATAGTAGCAGTGGGGGGGATAATAGCCTCTGGGAAGGGACCGGGGCTGTGGGATAGCAGGTATAGTAGGGAGAGATGGTGCCTATAGTAGCAGTGGGGGGATAATAGCCTCTGGGAAGGGACTGGGGCTGTGGGATAGCAGGTATAGTAGGGAGAGATGGTGCCTATAGTAGCAGTGGGATAATAGCCTCTGGGAAGGGACTGGGGCTGTGGGATAGCGGGTTTAGTAGGGAGAGATGGTGCCTATAGTAGCAGTGGGGGGATAATAGCCTCTGGGAAGGGACTGGGGCTGTGAGATAGCAGGTATAGTAGGGAGAGATGTGCCTATAGTAGCAGTGGGGGGATAATAGCCTCTGGGAAGGGACTGGGGCTGTGGGATAGCAGGTATAGTAGGGAGAGATGGTGCCTATAGTAGCAGTGGGATAATAGCCTCTGGGAAGGGACTGTGGCTGTGGGATAGCAGGTATAGTAGGGAGAGATGGTGCCTATAGTAGCAGTGGGGGGATAATAGCCCTCTGGGAAGGGACTGGGGCTTGTGGGAATGCAGGTATAGTAGGGAGAGATGGTGCCTATAGTAGCAGTGGGGGATAATAGCCTCTGGGAAGGGACTGGGGCTGTGGGATAGCAGGTATAGTAGGGAGAGATGGTGCCTATAGTAGCAGTGGGGGGATAATAGCCTCTGGGAAGGGACTGGGGCTGTGGGATAGCAGGTATAGTAGGGAGAGATGGTGCCTATAGTAGCAGTGGGATAATAGCCTCTGGGAAGGGACTGGGGCTGTGGGATAGCAGGTATAGTAGGGAGAGATGGTGCCTATAGTAGCAGTGGGATAATAGCCTCTGGGAAGGGGACTGGGGCTGTGGGATAGCAGGTATAGTAGGGAGAGATGGTGCCTATAGTAAGCAGTGGGGGGAGAATAGCCTCTGGGAAGGGACTGGGCTGTGGGATAGCAGGTATAGTAGGGAGAGATGGTGCCTAATAGTAGCAGTGGGGGGATAATAGCCTCTGGGAAGGGACTGGGGCTGTGGGATAGCAGGTATAGTAGGGAGAGATGGTGCCTATAGTAGCAGTGGGATAATAGCCTCTGGGAAGGGACTGGGGCTGTGGGATAGCAGGTATAGTAGGGAGAGATGGTGCCTATAGTAGCAGTGGGGGGAGAATAGCCCTCTGGGAAGGGACTGGGGCTGTGGGATAGCAGGTATAGTAGGGAGAGATGGTGCCTATAGTAGCAGTGGGATAATAGCCTCTGGGAAGGGACTGGGGCTGTGGGATAGCAGGTATAGTAGGGAGAGATGGTGCCTATAGTAGCAGTGGGGGGATAATAGCCTCTGGGAAGGGACTGGGGCTGTGGGATAGCAGGTATAGTAGGGAGAGATGGTGCCTATAGTAGCAGTGGGGGGATAATAGCCTCTGGGAAGGGACTGGGGCTGTGGGATAGCAGGTATAGTAGGGAGAGATGGTGTCTATAGTAGCAGTGGGGGGAGAATAGCCTCTGGGAAGGGACTGGGGCTGTGGGATAGCAGGTATAGTAGGGAGAGATGGTGCCTATAGTAGCAGTGGGGGGATAATAGCCTCTGGGAAGGGACTGGGGCTGTGGGATAGCAGGTATAGTAGGGACAGATGGTGCCTATAGTAGCAGCGGGGGGATAATAGCCTCTGGGAAGGGACTGGGGCTGTGGGATAGCAGGTATAGTAGGGAGAGATGGTGCCTATAGTAGCAGCGGGGGGATAATAGCCTCTGGGAAGGGACTGGGGCTGTGGGATAGCAGGTATAGTAGGGAGAGATGGTGCCTATAATAGCAGCGGGGGAATAATAGCCTCTGGGAAGGGACTGGGGCTGTGGGATAGCAGGTATAGTAGGGAGAGATGGTGCCTATAGTAGCAGTGGGGGGATAATAGCCTCTGGGAAGGGACTGGGGCTGTGGGATAGCAGGTATAGTAGGGAGAGATGGTGCCTATAGTAGCAGTGGGGAGATAATAGCCTCTGGGAAGGGACTGGGACTGTGGGATAGTAGGTATAGTAGGGAGAGATGGTGCCTATAGTAGCAGTGGGGGGAGAATAGCCTCTGGGAAGGGACTGGGGCTGTGGGATAGCAGGTATAGTAGGGAGAGATGGTGCCTATAGTAGCAGCGGGGGGATAATAGCCTCTGGGAAGGGACTGGGGCTGTGGGATAGCAGGTATAGTAGGGAGAGATGGTGCCTATAGTAGCAGTGGGGAGATAATAGCCTCTGGGAAGGGACTGGGACTGTGGGATAGTAGGTATAGTAGGGAGAGATGGTGCCTATAGTAGCAGTGGGGGGATAATAGCCTCTGGGAAGGGACTGGGGCTGTGGGATAGCAGGTATAGTAGGGAGAGATGGTGCCTATAGTAGCAGTGGGATAATAGCCTCTGGGAAGGGACTGGGGCTGTAGGATAGCAGGTATAGTAGGGAGAGATGGTGCCTATAGTAGCAGTGGGGGGATAATAGCCTCTGGGAAGGGACTGGGGCTGTGGGATAGCAGGTATAGTAGGGAGAGATGGTGCCTATAGTAGCAGTGGGGGATAATAGCCTCTGGGAAGAGACTGGGGCTGTGGGATAGCAGGTATAGTAGGGAGAGATGGTGCCTATAGTAGCAGTGGGGGGATAATAGCCTCTGGGAAGGGACTGGGGCTGTGGGATAGCAGGTATAGTAGGGAGAGATGGTGCCTATAGTAGCAGTGGGATAATAGCCTCTGGGAAGGGACTGGGGCTGTGGGATAGCAGGTATAGTAGGGAGAGATGGTGCCTATAGTAGCAGTGGGGGGATAATAGCCTCTGGGAAGGGACTGGGGCTGGGGGATAGCAGGTATAGTAGGGAGAGATGGTGCCTATAGTAGCAGTGGGGGGGATAATACCCTCTGGGAAGGGACTGGGGCTGTGGGATAGCAGGTATAGTAGGGAGAGATGGTGCCTATAGTAGCAGTTCATCAAAATTAAAAAAAAAAATTAGTTGCTTTCTATTTTATTTTTTCTCCATCTTTATATTTCTCACCGTTTTGCTAATATACTGTAAGTGTTTAATTTTTCACCTGTGATTCTGGAGCAGCTCTGGAAGGGAGGGTTACTGACTAATTTGCTACATTAATACATTTCTTTGGCCCCAAGCTGACTGGGCGCCTAGGCAATGGGGCAATAGACAGATCTGCTTGTATCCTAGGGCCCAAACCAACAAAAGTATTGAAAGGTAAACAACCTATTTAATCAAGCCTTGCCCCAGTGATCCCTGGATCTCCCGCTATAGGGAGAATTCTTTCTCTGGTGGGAGTGGCAGCACTGTGTCCCCATCGTTCCCCTCACAGCCGGGTTTATTTTCTTGCCCGCAGTTTGCCTTTTGTTGCTGAGGGGTCATCTGAGGCCTGTGTTTATTTATATGTCTAAACAAGAGTGAAGAAGTAGAAGGCTATGGGCAGAAAACCACAGAATTCATCCTTTTGTGGCGGCCGGGGAGGTAGGGCTTCCAGGACGGAGCTTTGCTGAGAGAATTCAAACAGTGGCCTAGGCTACTCTGTATCCCTCTCAGGCATCCATTCTGCCCTGGGACAGATCACTCCCTTTTCCACTTCATTAGATGCCTAAGCAAACGAATTGCCTTCCTATTGCCTTCATTGGAACGAGCCCTGATTGTACTAACCCCTTCTATTCCAGGAGGTACTGCGGGTCTGAACTGTAGGGAAAATGTAGCATCCCACGTATCACTCATGTATTATAAGGGATAATGTACCCCCTACTGTAAATGATAAGGATATTAGCAGTCACTGAGGGGTTCTGTGCCCATATAAAGGCACAAGGCTGCAGGCTGAGTTATACAGGGAACTCTGAGTATCACTCATGTATTATAAGGGATAATGTACCCCCTACTGTAAATGATAAGGATATTAGCAGTCACTGAGGGGTTCTGTGCCCATATAAAGGCACAAGGCTGCAGGCTGAGTTATACAGGGAACTCTGAGTATCACTCATGTATTATAAGGGATAATGTACCCCCTACTGTAAATGATAAGGATATTAGCAGTCACTGAGGGGTTCTGTGCCCATATAAAGGCACAAGGCTGCAGGCTGAGTTATACAGGGAACTCTGAGTATCACTCATGTATTATATGGGATAATGTAGCCCCTACTGTAAATGATAAGGATATTAGCAGTCACTGACAGTTCTGTTCCTATGGCAGTGACTGGCTCCTACACACAAGTTCTTACAGAGATATATTTACTGTATATCACTGGGGACACGTTACAGCTCTTTTTCATCTGTGAAAGGTTTCTCTGTAATATTTTCGTTAGGAAACTCACAGGGCCGTGTAACATAAATAGAAGTAATTTGTTTATCGCTGGGGACACAGAAACTGTTCAGTCCCTCCCAGAACTATAGAGACAAACACAAACGGGCCGTGTTTGCGGCAGGAGTGAAAGGGCTGTGTGCTCTCGCTGATAAATACATTTTATTTACATTGTATCGACCTGTTTATGTTCCGGCTGAAACTGGTAAATCCATAGAAATGTTCCGAATGGCGTGTTGCGAAACTCCCGGAATCTGTCGTTAAAGGGACGGAACACAGGGAAATGCACTTATACACAATGTAAACATATCATAAATGTCTAAGAATTCATCAGAAAAAGACATTTATTTATGTTCACTTTGTTAGGCTATAAATATGGATTTTCTTAAGTGGCTTTTTCAATAAATCTTGAACAAGGTTCCTAACATTCTATTTTTTAATTAAAAATGCATTTTGCCTCACCTCTGATCTACACAGACCCCGCCCATTATACCTTGCCACACCCACAGGGCTACTATATAATATGAATCTTATGGGGTAACAATATCCGGCCAAAAGTCCCATTGGCTCGTTAATGTGGCCCACACCTACATTGCCATCATTGTGATCTGATCATTTGGCCCAAGGGCATCTCAGGGGTTTTGGCTTCAAGGTGGGCATACTGGGGTAAGTGTAGGGCCAGCCTAATGCTAAAGCTGCCCTGCTGATTGCCCTTTTACCATAGCTGTATGCACTTACAATGGCTGGTAGATTAGAATAAGGGATCACCAGCTTCCCTAGCAGTGACTCAATGTATTTATTTAGCTCCTACATAGGCTGCAGGTGTGGGGGTAGCAAATACATGTTTGTGAAGGTGAGAATTAGTGTGATTACAGTAAAGGGGCATCACCATTTGCGGGCAGAGTTAGCTGGTGTGTGTGGCTTCCCCCCCCCCCCCTTTACCTTTTCTACCCACAGGCTCAGTGGGGTGAGTCAGTAGTACGTACTATGGAAGCTTTTACAGAGCGTTGCACCCAGACTGCACGGAATATAACAGTACTACACCTTGTTTGTAGGGAGTGTTACAGTGACATACCGTGACTACACGGAACATTAGAATGTAACACCATGACTACATAGAACCCTAGAATGTTACGCCATGATTACATAGAAACCGAGAATGTTACTCCGTTACTACATAGAACTTAGAATTTTATGCCATGACTACATAGAACCCTAGAATGTTACACCATGACTACGCCATGACTACACAGAACCCTAGAATGCAATGCCATGACTACAAAGAACCCTAGAATGTTACGCCATGACTACGCCATGACTACACAGAACCCTAGAATGTTACACCATGACTACGCCATGACTACACAGAACCCTAGAATGCAATGCCATGACTACAAAGAACCCTAGAATGTTACGCCATGACTACATAGAACCCTAGAATGTTACACTATGACTATGAAGGATTAATATGATTATGAACTCAGTGCTAAAAATCTTCTCTGTCCTTCTTAAATAATCTTAGCCATCCTGTTATTGTACAAGCTGTTTTTTGTTTTTCTTTTTGTCAGTAACGCTCAAGGCATAGAACCCTAGAGTCTTACACCATGACTACATAGAACCCTAGAATGATACACCATGACTACATAGAACCCTAGAATGTTACATTATGACTACATAGAACCCTAGAATGTTACGCCATGACTACAAAGAATTCTAGAATGCTATGCCATGACCACACAGAACCCTAAAATGTTACGCCATGACTAAATAGAACCCTAGAATGTTACGTCATCACTACATAGAACAACAAAATGTTACACCATGACTACATAGAACCCTAGAATGTTATGCCATGATTACATAGAACCCTAGAATGTTACACCATGACTACACAGAACCCTAGAATGTTACGCCATGACTACACAGAACCCTAGAATGTTACCCCATGACTACACAGAACCCTAGAATGCAATGTCATGACTACACAGAACCCTAGAATGTTACACCATGACTACACAGAACCCTAGAATGTTACACCATGACTACACAGAACCCTAGAATATTACGCCATGACTACACAGAACCCTAGAATGTTACACCATGACTACTGTATATGGAACATTGGGTTGTTTTCTCAGAAAGACAAAAGCCTCATTTACAATCACAGTACATTGTGCAAAGTAGGAATGCACCAAATCCTTTGTAATATTTCGTCCAAATCCCAAACCAAATCCGAATCCTAATTTTCATATACAAATTAGGGCAAGGAAGGGTTAAACAAAACTGCGTGCTACTCACGTGGGGAAGAATTATCATCTTCCTTCTTCATGTGACAAAAAGTCGTGTGATTTTAAGGATTCGGTGCATCCCTAGTGCAAAGTGCTATATTAGCGTGCCAATGGGCAAGATCTTGTCCGAAGGCTCTGTAGTTGTCAGGCAGTGTGTATAGTAAGGCAAGGATTTCAGTATTTGGCCGAATCTGAAATTAGTGGATTTGGTGCATCCCTAGTGCAAAGTGCTATATTAGCGTGCCAATGGGCAACATCTTGTCCGAAGGCTCTGTAGTTGTCAGGCAGTGTGTATAGTAAGGCAAGGATTTCAGTATTTGCCCGAATCTGAAATTAGTGGATTTGGTGCATCCCTAATTAGAATGCTGGGAAATACCTAGCAACAAGTTGTGCTGGTTGTGTTTGCAGCAGTTTACAGGTTAAAGGGGAAGTACACCCTGTTTATAGGAGAGTTTTATGGTTCTATAAAGTTTCAATAAAACACACTGTATGGGCATAGGTTATTCTGCATAAAGAGCTGAATTTATATCGTGAGGGATAGAGAACTGCTGCCACAATCGGCAATAAAAGAAAAGTGCGAGTTACGTTTCAAGTGATACCGACACCTGAAGGGAGACAATAGCCCATCTATCTTTAATCATAAACTATGGATGTACTATTTGTTTTGGCAACAAACACACAGGGGCTCTATAAACTGGTTGCACACTTCCTGGGACTCCTCCCATGGGATCTGCAGCTTCCTCAGTGGGATATTTAGTCACATGACCAGTAGTGGTCACATGGGGGCTCAGGGTCACGTGACCACTGTGGATCCTAATATGTCTCTAGCTTTCAAAAACTCAGCATATTCTATATTTGTAAATATGAATGATTGGGAGGCGGAGGTGCCATAGTGCTTGCCGTACTTCATTCCAATAAGGATTCCAATAGGAATTTCAAATCCATTATTTGTCAGTATACTGACTGCCAGGTACTTGGATCCCTCCATGCAGCAAAGGGTTAAACAGCAGTAAGACACAGACCATTCAGAAATATCATTGCCAGTCCCCGGGCTATTGGAAAGGATTTTAGCCGGCCATGGCGGGAGCTGGGCTTCCTTCCTGTCGTGCCTCGGTTGGGCCACTCAATTCCGCTTTGTGGGTAACTTACATGGGAAACTGTAACTGCGCCAGATAAAGTCACATTTTCTGTTGTGCAATAATCAGCTCTGTGGGTGACAGGGCCCGACACACTGACAGTTCTGACTCAACAAACACTTGTGGTTATCTGTGTAGTTTCTGACTAGAGATGCCATTGCAGCTGACGCACAGCTTGGAGTAAAGCTTGACTCAGTTTAGTAACCTATCCCAGCCAATTGGGTATTTACTTTTATCATTCTAACCGTGCTTTGGTTGCTATGGGTTACTGGCCAGGGTAAATGGACCCATGTTGTAACTATGTAATCACACAGAGACACCATATCTAATGCATTTCTTATTGGGGTGTAAGCAGGGGCAACTAGCCTGGGCCCCATTGCTGTGTATGGGGAGGGAAAGTAAACAGACTGGACCACAACGATTTCATGTGATGTGTTTCTGTAAAATGCACAGTTGTAGCTTGGTGTTTATAGTAAGGCAAGATGTTGGTGGAAATAGGGCGGATAGTGTGTATAGTAAGGCTAAGTGGTGTTACTATACACACTATCCCACAGTTAGAGGCCCTATCCCTAACACCACCTTGCCTTAATATAGAAACTATTGCACAACCCCTATTTCCGCCACCATCTTGCCTTACTATAAACACCAAGCTACAACTGTGCATTTTACAGAAACACATCACATTAAATTGTTGTGGTCCAGTCTGTTTACTTTCCCACCCCATACACCTCACTAAAACTGTGAGATAGTGTGTATAGTAAGGCAAGGGGGTGTAAGGGATAGGGCCTAAAAGTGTGGGATAGTGTGTATAGTAAGGCAAAGGGGTGTAAGGGATAGGGCCTAAAACTGTGAGATAGTGTGTATAGTAAGGCAAAGGGGTGTAAGGGATAGGGCCTAAAACTGTGGGATAGTGTGTATAGTAAGGCAAGGGGGTGTAAGGGATAGGGCCTCTAGCTGTGGGATAGTGTGTATAGTAAGGCAAGGGGGTGTTAGGCATAGGGCCTCTAACTGTGGGATAGTGTATATAGTAAGGCAAGGGGGTGTAAAGGATAGGGCCTCTAACTGTGGGATAGTGTGTATAGTAAGGCAAAGGGGTGTAAGGGATAGGGCCTAAAACTGTGGGATAGTGTGTATAGTAAGGCAAGGGGGTGTAAGGGATAGGGCCTCTAATTGTCAGATAGTGTGTATCGTAACGTAAGGTGGTAATAGGGATAGGGCCTCTAGCTGTTGGATAGTGTGTATAGTAAGGCAAGGGGGTGTAAGGGATAGGGTCTATGCCAGACTGAACACCACTGCTCATTGCTTCTGCTTCTGAATGGCCTACAGAGAACTGGCCTAGTGAGTGAAGCAGATACACAGAGGTGGGATCCCATGCATCTGTACTGTGTGTATGGGAGAGATAGTGATAGTATTTGCACATAGCAGCCCTGCTGCCGGCCATCAGCACCACTAGCAGCCAGGTCTCCTTGCTGCACCAATCACAGCTCTCCTTTCATTATAGCTTTCCTGCAAACCTACAGTGACACTATATGAGCAGAGGCAGAACATTAGGTTTGGAGTGTGTTTCCCAAGATACAGGTAATTTAATAGAGAGAGGAGTCGGGGTATGAGATCAGTGCATTGTGGGCCGCTTGCTGTACCCCCGATAATTAGTTTTTCCTATTGAGGACAAAGGAGTTTCTAGCTCTACTGTTGCACAAAGGGAAGTGCTATAATAAAGGCTGTGTGTCCCTCTTTCACTCATTTCTGCGATATAATAGAACAATGAGCCCAAGTCTAAGTACTAACAGAACAACCGGCATCTTTTCATCTTCTGATTGCGTGGGTTTATCAATAATAAAGAGACAGCTCTGTCTCTCACTTATTGTAGCTGTCTCTTGGGGGGATGTCCCTCCATATACAGTACCTGCGGGCCCATGTAATATCAGTATCCATAAATTGTACAGGTATGGGATCCGCTAGCCGGAAACCTGTTATGCAGAAAGATTGTTTTTCTCTGTAATAACAAAACAATAACTCGACTTGATCCCAACTAAGATATAATTACCCCTTATTGGGGCAGAACAGCCCTATTGGGTTTATTTCATGGTTAAATGATTCCCTTTTCTCTGTAATAATAAAACAGTACCTGTACTTGATCCCAACTAAGATATAATTACCCCTTATTGGGGGCAGAACAGCCCTATTGGGTTTATTTAATGGTTAAATGATTCCATTTTCTCTGTAATAATAAAACAGTACCTGTACTTGACTCCAACTAAGATATAATTACCCCTTATTGGGGCAGAACAGCCCTATTGGGTTTATTTAATGGTTAATAGATTCCCTTTTCTCTGTAATAATAAAACAGTACCTGTACTTGATCCCAACTAAGATATAATTACCCCTTATTGGGGGCAGAACAGCCCTATTGGGTTTATTTCATGGTTAAATGATTCCCTTTTCTCTGTAATAATAAAACAGTACCTGTACTTGATCCCAACTAAGATATAATTACCCCTTATTGGGGCAGAACAGCCCTATTGGGTTTATTTAATGGTTAAATGATTCCCTTTTCTCTGTAATAATAAAACAGTACCTGTACTTGATCCCAACTAAGATATAATTACCCCTTATTGGGGGCAGAACAGCCCTATTGGGTTTATTTAATGGTTAAATGATTCCCTTTTCTCTGTAATAATAAAACAGTACCTGTACTTGATCCCAACTGAGATATAATTACCCCTTATTGGGGCAGAACAATCCTATTGGGTTTATTTAATGGTTAAATGATTCCTTTTTCTCTGTAATAATAAAACAGTACCTGTACTTGATCCCAACTAAGATATAATTACCCCTTATTGGGGCAGAACAGCCCTATTGGGTTTATTTAATGTTTAAGTTATAGTAAAGTTATTCATAAGATTAAGCTATAGAGATCCAAATTATGGAAAGATCCCTTATCCGGAAAACCCCCAGTTCCGACGCCTATGGAACTGATAACTTGTGACTAATTGCAAATTAATCAGATATCTGTAAATAACATTCTTGTTTCTGTGAGTTGGAATTGGAGCCATAGTCCCAAAGCAACAACAGAGTGTCAGCTCTTCAGACCATCAGACACACAGAGCTACTAGTAGCAGCTACTAAAACAGACAATGCTGATCATATACTGATAATTGTCTCTACGTGTGTTTAGCAGGGGCAATTCTCAGTATTGTCTATGGCAGGGGATTTTCTGGCGTTAAGTAGCCGGGACAAGTAACTGCTACTAAGTAGCTCTGTGTGTCTTCTGCCTTAGCTGCTGGTTTGGACAGTGGGCTGCAGCACCAACCCGTAGAACTATTAGACACTAGAAAGCGAGCAGCAAACTAGGTCGAGACAATAATGAGAGGCAGTTACATTTAGGGTGCAGCAGACAGACACGGGGTGCAATTAAACACAACATTGGCTCCTCATTGATTCCAGGCCATTAGCCGACTGCGAGCAGGAACTCTAACATCTCCCACAATGCCCAGAATCTATTGACTTCCTTGGCTCCGGCTTCCCTCCCTCTAACCCTCTCGCTGGGAGGGAGGAACCCTGTAGTGAACTGCTAGCTCCTCTGGCAAGGAAATGGTAAAGCTGACAATCTAATTACTGGGGGTTCCTGCTGGTGGAAATGGAGGGAGTGGTGCATATCAGGGGCTGTAATGATCACTCAGCGGGGCCCAACCTAGATTCTCGGCTCGTCGGGGGGGGGGGGGGTTCGGTTATCCCCTCCTTTTGTGTTAACCTGCACCCCCCCCCATCTTTTGCACTTTCTAGTTCAACTTGCAGCAGAAAGCAATCGATAGTGGTGACGACCCCCTTTAAAACTAGATGTAAATGCACTTCCTGTATGCTGCAGCCTGCAGTGACTTCTACGTCTCCATGCAAATGAACCATAGAAAATGACTAACAAAAAAGTTTGTGAATTTGATTTCCGTTCTGACACTTATGCCCCAAAATTGCCAATGTTTTAACCCACAAATGTCTGCTTTTTATAGGTGTGAAAGAGCTCAACATGAGTGGCCTCGGGGACAGTTCCGCAGATCCTGCTAGCCAGGACCGCAAGAGGAAGGCCTTGCCATGTGATACAGCACAGAGGTAAGTCAGTAGGCAGTCAAGGCACTGGGGCAGCCATTCAAAGGAGAAAGGGCACAGCTTACATAGCCAATAACTGATAAAACACCATTGTATTCTACAGAGCAGGGTATTTATATAAACTATAGTAGGGTTTCTGTAGCAAACACCCCAGCTGTACCAGTGCGGGAATGGCTGCCCCCGGGGCTACACTGCGGGGTATTTATATAAACTATAGTAGGGTTTCTGTAGCAAACACCCCAGCTGTACCAGTGCAGGAATGGCTGCCCCCAGGGCTACACAGCAGGGTATTTATATAAACTATAGTAGGGTTTCTGTAGCAAACACCCCAGCTGTACCAGTGCAGGAATGGCTGCCCCCGGGGCTACACAGCAGGGTATTTATATAAACTATAGTAGGGTTTCTGTAGCAAACACCCCAGCTGTACCAGTGCAGGAATGGCTGCCCCCGGGGCTACACAGCGGGGTATTTATATAAACTATAGTAGGGTTTCTGTAGCAAACACCCCAGCTGTACCAGTGCAGGAATGGCTGCCCCCGGGGCTACACAGCGGGGTATTTATATAAACTATAGTAGGGTTTCTGTAGCAAACACCCCAGCTGTACCAGTGCAGGAATGGCTGCCCCCAGGGCTACACAGCAGGGTATTTATATAAACTATAGTAGGGTTTCTGTAGCAAACACCCCAGCTGTACCAGTGTAGGAATGGCTGCCCCCGGGGCTACACAGCGTGGTATTTATATAAACTATAGTAGGGTTTCTGTAGCAAACACCCCAGCTGTACCAGTGCAGGAATGGCTGCCCCCGGGGCTACACAGCGGGGTATTTATATAAACTATAGTGGGGTTTCTGTAGCAAACACCCCAGCTGTACCAGTGCAGGAATGGCTGCCCCCGGTGCTACACAGCGGGGTATTTATATAAACTATAGTAGGGTTTCTGTAGCAAACACCCCAGCTGTACCAGTGCAGGAATGGCTGCCCCCGGGGCTACACAGCGGGGTATTTATATAAACTATAGTAGGGTTTCTGTAGCAAACACCCCAGCTGTACCAGTGCAGGAATGGCTGCCCCCGGGGCTACACAGCGGGGTATTTATATAAACTATAGTAGGGTTTCTGTAGCAAACACCCCAGCTGTACCAGTGCAGGAATGGCTGCCCCCGGGGCTACACAGCGGGGTATTTATATAAACTATAGTAGGGTTTCTGTAGCAAACACCCCAGCTGTACCAGTGCAGGAATGGCTGCCCCCGGGGCTACACAGCGGGGTATTTATATAAACTATAGTAGGGTTTCTGTAGCAAACACCCCAGCTATACCAGTGCAGGAATGGCTGCCCCCGGGGCTACACAGCAGGGTATTTATATAAACTATAGTAGGGTTTCTGTAGCAAACACCCCAGCTGCACCAGTGCAGGAACGGCTGCCCCCGGGGCTACACAGCGGGGTATTTATATAAACTATAGTAGGGTTTCTGTAGCAAACACCCCAGCTGTACCAGTGCAGGAACGGCTGCCCCCGGGGCTACACAGCGGGGTATTTATATAAACTATAGTAGGGTTTCTGTAGCAAACACCCCAGCTGTACCACAGGGTATTTATATAAAGGGTTATAGGGTTTCTGTACCAAGCACACCCGTGTTTTTTTTATTTACTTTCAAACAGGTGTTACTGTTCCTTTAACACATTTTACATTGTTAACTGGTTGCTAGGGACTCGTTAACCTTAGCAACAGGCAGTGGGTAGCACGCAATACTGAAAGACAGACAAAAAAAATAATAACACATCCTTAGAATGCATTTGCTTTGTTCTCCCAGTATTTCTCTCTATATCTTCCACCCTGGCGAGCTTATACCTCCCCCCGCTCTGTACCCTGGCCTGCCAGAGTGAGGGTCTCTGAATGACACTGTTAAGTATAAAAAATGGCTCCATTCCCTCACATGGAGTGAGAGTTGTCACAGCAACGAGTCTGCTCAGCCTGTGAATTCCTGCCGTGCCGCACTGCCTTTTGTAGCCCCTTTATCCCCCGACTCACTCTCACTGCATTTGATTTATAGAGGGAAAATGAATCAGCCTGGTCCTGAGAATGGTTTAATCCTTCCCAATGTGACATGTTGTTATTATTTATTTGCTCCAGGCAATGGATGCAGAAAGAAGTTCAATGTGTCTGGCGTTGCCTTTGTTACCCTCTTATCCATTTGCACTGGCATTGAAGATAAAGGGACACTATTACTTGTTTAGAATCTCAGCCATAAAGCAGGGCAGGACTGCTGCTTACAATGGGGGGATCAGATAGGATCTGTGCCACTGTGACAGAATGCTCTGTTATACAGATAGCTAGAATCTCAGCCATAAAGCAGGGCAGGACTGCTGCTTACAATGGGGGGATCAGATAGGATCTGTGCCACTGTGACAGAATGCTCTGTTATACAGATAGCTAGAATCTCAGCCATAAAGCAGGGCAGGACTGCTGCTTACAATGGGGGGATCAGATAGGATCTGTGCCACTGTGACAGAATGCTCTGTTATACAGATAGCTAGAATCTCAGCCATAAAGCAGGGCAGGACTGCTGCTTACAATGGGGGGATCAGATAGGATCTGTGCCACTGTGACAGAATGCTCTGTTATACAGATAGCTAGAATCTCAGCCATAAAGCAGGGCAGGACTGCTGCTTACAATGGGGGGATCAGATAGGATCTGTACCACTGTGACAGAATGCTCTGTTATACAGATAGCTAGAATCTCAGCCATAAAGCAGGGCAGGACTGCTGCTTACAATGGGGGATCAGATAGGATCTGTGCCACTGTGACAGAATGCTCTGTTATACAGATAGCTAGAATCTCAGCCATAAAGCAGGGCAGGACTGCTGCTTACAATGGGGGGATCAGATAGGATCTGTGCCACTGTGACAGAATGCTCTGTTATACAGATAGCTAGAATCTCAGCCATAAAGCAGGGCAGGACTGCTGCTTACAATGGGGGGGATCAGATAGGATCTGTGCCACTGTGACAGAATGCTCTGTTATACAGATAGCTAGAATCTCAGCCATAAAGCAGGGCAGGACTGCTGCTTACAATGGGGGATCAGATAGGATCTGTGCCACTGTGACAGAATGCTCTGTTATACAGATAGCTAGAATCTCAGCCATAAAGCAGGGCAGGACTGCTGCTTACAATGGGGGGGATCAGATAGGATCTGTGCCACTGTGACAGAATGCTCTGTTATACAGATAGCTAGAATCTCAGCCATAAAGCAGGGCAGGACTGCTGCTTACAATGGGGGGATCAGATAGGATCTGTGCCACTGTGACAGAATGCTCTGTTATACAGATAGCTAGAATCTCAGCCATAAAGCAGGGCAGGGCTGCTGTTTAAAATGGGGATCCTAGTCCCCCTGGCTCAGGTTTGGAAGCCCCAGTGTTTCACTTGTGCCTGGAGCTGTACAACATGGCATCAGAATTGGCCAAAGTGCCGTCCCTAGTGAGCGCTGAGCGAGTGGAAGTGGGTCACTAGCGGAGATGCAGTAATTCACCAGCAGGTCTCATTTCACTGATACGGGAAACACAAGGCGTCTGCCTCTCATCCCCTGTGTATTCAGCAGCCAACCTGTCCCGGCAATTAGCGAAGGCCTGGAATCAGCAGCCTAAAAGTCTATTGGCATTAATGCTCTTGCCTGTACCCGGCCCAGATACAATTACCCGACCCGAATCTGCCTGATAATGAGTGCGGTCAGCCCTTGGCCTCTCATTAAGGATCTTTCCGAGGTCAGCACTTAACCTCCCTTCCTTCCATGGGCTGCGTGTCTGGGAACAGAACCACATGGTGTACAATGAGGAATGAACGGACTGGCAATCTGTGGGGTTTGGCTAATGCCAGAGGGGCTGCTGTAAGGTGCCATAGGCAGTCACTGTTTATTGGGCTGGGGTGGGGCTGTTTGTGCCTCTGGGTACTGGGAATGCCAGGGGGGCTGTAAGGTGCCTCAGACAGTCACTATTTATTGGGCTGGGGGGCTGTTTGTGCCTCTGGGTACTGGGAATGCCAGGGGGGCTGTAAGGTGTCATAGACAGTCACTATTTATTGGGCTGGGGGGGCTGTTTGTGCCTCTGGGTACTGGGAATGCCAGGGGGGCTGTAAGGTGCCACAGACAGTCACTATTTATTGGGCTGGGGGGGCTGTTTGTGCCTCTGGGTACTGGGAATGCCAGGGGGGCTGTAAGGTGCCACAGACAGTCACTATTTATTGGGCTGGGGGGGCTGTTTGTGCCTCTGGGTACTGGGAATGCCAGGGGGGCTGTAAGGTGCCACAGACAGTCACTATTTATTGGGCTGGGGGGGGGGATGTTTGTGCCTCTGGGTACTGGGAATGCCAGGGGGGCTGTAAGGTGCCACTGACAGTCACTATTTATTGGGCTGGGGGGGGCTGTTTGGGCCTCTGGGTACTGGGAATGCCAGGGGGGCTGTAAGGTGCCACAGACAGTCACTATTTATTGGGCTGGGGGGGGGGATGTTTGTGCCTCTGGGTACTGGGAATGCCAGGGGGGCTGTAAGGTGCCACAGACAGTCACTATTTATTGGGCTGGGGGGGCTGTTTGTGCCTCTGGGTACTGGGAATGCCAGGGGGGCTGTAAGGTGCCACAGACAGTCACTATTTATTGGGCTGGGGGGGCTGTTTGTGCCTCTGGGTACTGGGAATGCCAGGGGGGCTGTAAGGTGCCACAGACAATCACTATTTATTGGGCTGGGGGGGGGGCTGTTTGTGCCTCTGGGTACTGGGAATGCCAGGGGGGCTGTAAGGTGCCACAGACAGTCACTATTTATTGGGCTGGGGGGGCTGTTTGTGCCTCTGGGTACTGGGAATGCCAGGGGGGCTGTAAGGTGCCACAGACAGTCACTATTTATTGGGCTGGGGGGGCTGCTTGTGCTTCTGGGTACTGGGAATGCCAGGGGGGCTGTAAGGTGCCACAGACAATCACTATTTATTGGGCTGGGGGGGGGGCTGTTTGTGCCTCTGGGTACTGGGAATGCCAGGGGGGCTGTAAGGTGCCACAGACTGTCACTATTTATTGGGCTGGGGGGGGCTGTTTGTGCCTCTGGGTACTGGGAATGCCAGGGGGCTGTAAGGTGCCACAGACAGTCACTATTTATTGGGCTGGGGGGGCTGTTTGTGCCTCTGACTAATGGGAATGCCAGGGGGGCTGTAAGGTGCCACAGACAGTCACTATTTATTGGGCTGGGGGGGCTGTTTGTGCCTCTGGGTACTGGGAATGCCAGGGGGCTGTAAGGTGCCACAGACAGTCACTATTTATTGGGCTGGGGGGGCTGTTTGTGCCTCTGGGTACTGGGAATGCCAGGGCCTATTTTGCATCCCAGTCCAGACCTGCTCTCATTTTTTATTATTTGTGGTTTTTAAATGATTTCACTTTTTGTTCAGCAGCTCTGCAGTTTAAGATTTCAACAGTTATCTGGTTGCTAGGGTTCAAATTACCTTAGCAACCAGGGAGTGGTTTGATCGGGAGACTAATATATGAATAGAGGGGACCTGAATAGAAAGCTAAGTAATAAAAAGTAACAATAACTTGTAGCCTCACAGAGCAATAGTTTTTGGCTGCTGGGGTCAGTGACTTTGCCTTTTCCATAAGTTGAATAGCCAAAGGTGTTGCTGGGAGTTGCAGTTCAAGCCATAAGTAGGCCAGACTTAGTAGCAGCAGCACACAGTGTGTATAAATCAGAGCAGGCTGACTAGGGAGCCGCCATACACAGCTCATTAAGGCCCCAGGTCAGAATAAGTGCCCCCCCTTGGCACAGCGCCTGATTTACAGCACAGGAAATCACTGCACTGAGACTCCTCTGCCCTGGGCAGGGTACCAGCCTCCCTCTCCCTGCTGCTTTCACACTTTGCTGGGCTGCTGCAGCCATAAATTTCCCTTCTAATGGAGGGAGGAGACAAACTGCTTGATTGTTTTCTTACCGTTCTTCGAAGAGTTAGCGGGTCAGAGCACTGGGCTTTCTGCACTACAGACTAGGGGGGCACATATAGGGGCCCGCTGCATTGCACTCACTCAGCTGCACTTATGGGTTGGAACAGAAAATATAGTGGGGCAAGATGGAGACAGTAGTGTAAGATGTAGACATTAGGATAAGATGGAGATAGTATGGCAAGATGGAGACAGTAGGGCAAGATGGAGATAGTATGGCAAGATGGAGACAGTAGGGCAAGATGGAGACAGTAGGGCAAGATGGAGACAGTAGGGCAAGATGGAGACAGTAGGGCAAGATGGAGAAAGTAGGACAAGATGGAGATAGTATGGCAAGATGGAGACAGTAGGACAAGATGGAGATAGTATGGCAAGATGGAGACAGTAGGGCAAGATGTAGACAGTAGGGTAAGATGGAGACAGTATGGCAAGATGGAGACAGTAGGGCAAGATGTAGACAATAGGGTAAGATGGAGACAGTAGGGCAAGATGAACACAGTAGGGCAAGATGGAGACAGTAGGGCAAGATGGAGACAGTAGGGCAAGATGGAGACAGTAGGACAAGATGGAGACAGTAGGGCAAGATGGAGACAGTAGGGCAAGATGGGGACAGTAGGGCGAGATGGAGACAGTAGGGCAAGATGGAGACAGTAGGGCAAGATGGGGACAGTAGGGCGAGATGGAGACAGTAGGGCGAGATGGAGACAGTAAGACAAGATGGAGACAGTAGGGCAAGATGGAGACAGTAGGGCAAGATGGAGACAGTGGGGCAAGATAGGGACAGTAGGGCGAGATGGAGACAGTGGGGCGAGATGGAGACAGTGGGGCGAGATGGAGACAGTAGGGCAAGATGGAGACAGTAGGGCGAGATGGAGACAGTAGAGCAAGTTGGAGACAATAAAATATGATGTAAAGAATAGAAAAGGATAGAGACAGTAGGGCAAGATAGCAACAATAGGACAAGTTGGAAAAAGTAAGACAAGATTGGGTCAGTGGGGGGAGGGGACAAAGGGCAAGAAGAAGAAAGTAGGTCAAGATAGATAAAGAGTTCAAAATGGCCACACTAGGGTAAGATGGAGACAGTAGGGCAAGATGGAGACAGTAGGGAAAGATGGAGACAGTAGGGTAAGATGGAGACAGTAGGGCAAGATGGAGACAGTAGGGCAAGATGGAGACAGTAGGGCAAGATGGAGACAGTAGGGCAAGATGGAGACAGTAGGGTAAGATGGAGACAGTAGGGTAAGATGGAGACAGTAGGGGCGAAATAGCAAAAGTAGGGCAAGATGGAGACATAAGGGCAAGAGGGAAAAAGTAGGGAAGACAGAGAAAGTAGGGAAAAATGGCTGCAGCATGGCAGGATGGTGACAGTAGAACATGTTGGAGTCAGTAGGGCTGTAACTGTAGGCTACTGTGTATAGTAAGTAGCATAGTGTTTATAGTAAGGCAAGAAAAGAGCCTGTAAGTGTGGGATAGGTTGGATATCACCATTGGTGAGAGACAGAGAGTAATGATTAAGGTGGCTGAAGGCAATGTGGGAGGTCTGCCAGGGGAGGCGCCATGTTGTACGTAGATTGGAAGAGGATCTGAGCGGAGTTGGTAAGCTGCAATTTCCCATTGACTTCATATCCTTATTTGTTTGTGTGCAGCACTGAGAAGCGCCGCCGGGAGCAGGAGAACAAATACCTGGAGGAGCTCGCCGAGCTGCTGTCGGCCAATATTGGGGATATAGACAGTCTGAGCGTCAAACCGGACAAATGCAAGATCCTCATCAAGAGAATGGACCAGATCCAACAGCTGAAGAAGAAGAAGCAAGGTAAGAGCCGCTACATGGTACAGTCCGTTCCTCCATGGGCCCAGAGCCTGTGAGCCCGGGGCTGGTTCCGCCTGGAGGTAATGCCCCAGGTACTGGGTAGAATATAATATTCAGTTATGCACACACATAGGCAAAGTTGGTCCAGTAACCCATAGCAACCAGCAGCAGTTGAAATTTACCTCTGTAAGAATCAAAAAGCAGACTCTTTGGTTGGTTGGCTGTGCAGTCACTTTGGCACTTTGTGCTACTTACTATATATTTGTGGGGGTTAGCTTGGTGCTAATCTTCCCAGCAGTGTCTGCCTAGAAACGCAATGGACTTCTTTCCAATCTTATGCTGTTGGGCAGCTCTTGTTTAATACAGGTATGGGATTCGTTATCCAGAAACCCATTATCCGGAATGCTACAAATTACTGGAAGGGCATCCCATTTCTGTAACTGTGGCCCTCTAGCTTCACCCACTTGCTGCAGACCCTGCATTCTGAAGGGGATACTGGGATCTGTATAAACAATTGTGCTTGTGTACTTAACAAATTATCACCCCCTCATCATTTGTGGTTTAGTTCTCCTTTAATGATATATATATATATATATATATGTATATACAGTAAATACATCCAGTGACAGACAGAAGCATTAAATGTTCACCTTTAAATTAATTCTTATTATGATGTAGAGAGTGCTATTCTAAGACAGTTTGCAATTGGTCTTCATTTTTGGCAGATTTTCAATTATTTAGCCTTTTCTTCCGCAGCTCTCCAGTTTGGAATTTCAGCAGCTATCTGGTTGCTAGGATGCCAGTTTAACCTAGCAACCAGGCCATGATTTTAAAAAGAGACCAGAATATTATTATCATTATTATTAACATTTATTTATAAAGCGCCAACATATCCCGCAGCGCTGTACAATAAGTGGGTTTCATACATTGGACATACAGAGTAACATATAAAGCAATCAGTAACCGATACAGGAGGGGAAGGGAGACCAAAAGAGCTTACACTCTACAAGGAGTAATATATAAAGCAACCAATAACCTATACAAGAGGGGAAGAGAGCCCTGCCCAAAAGAGCTTACACTCTACAAGGAGTAACATATAAAGCAATCAATAACCTATACAAGAGGGGAAGAGAGCCCTGCCCAAAAGAGCTTACACTCTACAAGGAGTAACATATAAAGCAATCAATAACCAATACAAGAGGGGAAGGGGGCCCTGCCCAAAAGAGCTTACAATCTACAAGGAGTAACATATAAAGCAATCAATAACCGATACAAGAGGGGAAGGGAGCCCTGCCCAAAAGAGCTTACAATCTACAAGGAGTAACATATAAAGTAACCAATAACCTATACAAGAGGGGAAGAGAGCCCTGCCCAAAAGAGCTTACAATCTACAAGAAGTAACATATAAAGCAATCAATAACCGATACAGGAGGGGAAGGGGGCCCTTCCCAAAAGAGCTTACACTCTACAAGTATAAATAGAGGAAGGCCTAAATAGAAAGCTAAGTAATAAAAAAGTAAAAATAATGATAAAACTGTAGCATTAAAGAGCAATAGTTTTTTGGCTGCCGAGGTCAGCGACCCCCATTTGAAAGCTGGAAAGATATAGAAGATTAATTAAAAAAAAAATAAAAACTGAAGACCAATTGAAAAGTTGCTAAGAATAGCCCATTCTGTACCCGTTTAAGCTCCGTTAGTGCCGGGGTGTGTGCGGCAGTCGGTGCCAGCAGTGCAGCTGAGTAGGAAGGATTACATTAGGGACGGCGCAGGCTGGAAGGGCTCAGTTTTGTACACTGTTTGCTTTCCCTTCGCTCTCAGGAGCTGCCGCTGCCAAACAGGATTATTTCATTAATGAGAAGCAGCGGCGGCGGCAGAGCTGGTGTTTTGTGTACAAGGTGAACGCTCTCCAAGTGCGCCGCTCGCAGCGTCAGGGCCATAAAGCTGTGTTGCAGGGAGCCACAGCTGGGCCTTCCCTGGCCTCCCTCCATCCCCCCTGCACTGGGAAAAACTGCTGTTTGCTTTTGGCTTAATAACCTCACTTCTGGCCACAGGGCTTGGCGCTTTCAGGGTGGGAGGGGCCCTTCCCATGCCTCCTTGGCATCTCTGCCTGCACTGAGCGCGCTCCTGTCACTGGCACCATACAGATGGTAACTAAATGGGAAGCAGAACCTGTGACTGCTGTGGGGGGGTTAGGGAGGTGTAGGATATGAAAAATATCTTATATGTAAATTTTATAGGGGACATATTGTTGGTTGGTCTAGTTGTGCTACTGTGTGCGCTAGGGCTTTGCCTAATGTCAGCTTCACCACTGGGGGATAGGGGGGTTCTACTGTATATTATGGGGGTTCTTATATTTATATGGCATTACAGTACCATTACAATGGTTATTTAAAGGCAAAGTTAAAGCAACAAATGCAGTAGACACAAAGCTGAAATAAGAACTGTGTGCCAAAAGCCCTTATGCCAAAACCCTTATGCTCAGAGCTTAGTATGTACCCGGAGGCACCTGTACTGATCCACTCCGGCTGTGTCAGAACCACTGGCAGGGTGCGGAGACTTAACCATGCGAGTGCCAGGGAACATAGGGGCTTGACTGTGCTACTGACTTAACCATGCGAGTGCCAGGGAACGTCGGGGCTTGACCATGCTACTGACTTAACCATGCTAGTGCCAGGGAACGTCGGGGCTTGACCATACTACTGACTTAACCATGCTAGTGCCAGGGAACGTAGGGGCTTGACTCTGCTACTGACTTAACCATGCTAGTGCCAGGGAACGTAGGGGCTTGACCATGCTACTGACTTAACCATGCGAGTGCCAGGGAATGTCGGGGCTTGACCATGCTACTGACTTAACCATGCTAGTGCCAGGGAACGTCGGGGCTTGACCATACTACTGACTTAACCATGCTAGTGCCAGGGAACGTAGGGGCTTGACTCTGCTACTGACTTAACCATGCTAGTGCCAGGGAACGTAGGGGCTTGACCATGCTACTGACTTAACCATGCGAGTGCCAGGGAATGTCGGGGCTTGACCATGCTACTGACTTAACCATGCGAGTGCCAGGGAATGTAGGGGCTTGACCATGCTACTGACTTAACCATGCGAGTGCCATGGAATGTAGGGGCTTGACTGTGCTACTGACTTAACCATGCGAGTGCCATGGAATGTAGGGGCTTGACTGTGCTACTGACTTAACCATGCGAGTGCCAGGGAATGTAGGGAATCACTGTGACTTCTTAGCACTTATGACCCATACCAAGTGTCCTGCTTTGGAACTGTTGGGGTACCTCCAGGTGTCACATTAAAGTACATTTCATTGGACAGAAACATTGTTGTAGTAAATCAGATTAATTCTAATAGGTTAGTCAGTAGAACCCAGACAATCTTCATAAAAAAAACCTTGGCATGCCACTTCTGCAAGTTAATATTGTTGTAATATTACAACATGGCTGATAGCTCTGCTATTGTAGTATGGGTGTTGTTTATGGGTTTCAGTGCACGCAATAGATCAGTGCTGCCCTTCCTGTACGTGGATGTGGGTTTGTGTTCTGTGGGCTCGTTGTGGGACTGTAAGTTTCTCAGCGATGGGAAGGTACACACCGTGTTTGTTATTGTGGCCATACACACATAGCGTGCAACTGTACTGTCTGTTGTGGCCAACACAGGGTTCTGATATGTCATCAACGAACCCGACACGACTGCTCCGGGCTTCACAGTTCCTGGGGCCCAGCAATTTCTGTTGCTCTAGATTTATATGAAAGCTATGCATTCTACAGAGTCCAGCTGTAGTTGAACTACAACTTTTATTATCTAAATTGAATCAGGTTCCTCCTATCACTTATGGAGGGAAAGGTATCTGATCCCTTGCAGCAGTGGGTGTTCTGCTCGCTCCCGGCACATTCATGTTCAGGCTATTAAGGAGCGAGGCTGGAGAGCCCATCACACAATGCCTTTATTCAGGGAACAATGGCTGCCAGTGTCCGGGCTTTGGTTCTCACAGGCACAGCCTGTAAGCGGGGCAGCTCCGCTGTGTGTGATTCGCACGGAGAGGGAAGGGGGCGCATGGTGTAGGGTAGCAACCCGGGGATTAGCCAGCACTCTGGCACCCATGTTCAGCCGCAGCTGCCTTTCTATACACACCGTCCCATATATAGTTAATAAAGTACCCCCTATTGTAACATATAGGGATATTATAAGCCCCCGAGGAGTTCCTTATAATAAATAGTGAATAAAGTACCCCCTACTGTAACATATAGGGATATTATAAGCCCCCGAGGAGTTCCTTATAATAAATAGTGAATAAAGTACCCCCTATTGTAACATATAGGGATATTATAAGTCACCGAGGAATTCCTTATAATATATAGTGAATAAAGTGCCCCATATTGTAATATATAGGGATATTATAAGCCCCCGAGGAGTTCCTTATAATATATAGTGAATAAAGTACCTCCTATTGTAACATATAGGGATATTATAAGTCACTGAGGGGTTCCTTATAATATATAGTGAATAAAGTGCCCCCTATTGTAACATATAGGGATATTATAAGCCCCGAGGAGTTCCTTATAATATATAGTGAATAAAGTACCCCCTATTGTAACATATAGGGATATTACAAGTCCCCGAGGAATTCCATGACCATTTAAAGGTACGAGGCTGAAGGCTGAGGGCTTTTATACAGATGAAGGAAATCCGAGGTGACTTCTAATATCCTAATATTTTACAGCAGGGGGTACTTATAATATACAAGTTTTAGTGAGTCATGTCACAGAAGTGACATCACTAAGCTCTGATTATAACTGATGATATCACTAAGCACCGTTTATATGTATATAATTTACAGTTTGGTCCCATAGGGAAATGACTAAACTGTATATTATATATATAAAATCTGCATTCCTCTGCTTGCCCTGGGCACGTAAGTGCCTCTGCGTGGGCTCTGGAGAAGATGCCGCTGCCAGCCTCCCTCCTAAGCAGCCCTGCGCCGCTATCTGAGCTTCAAAGGGCTCAGCGCTTAGTGCCAGAGTGTGTGGCCCCCGATTGGCATCTCCGGGCAGGCTACTGTAAATCTCTCAGCTATTCATGTTTATTTGTGAAGGAGAGAAGTGAAGCCAAGGGATGAGGGAAGGGACAATGTCAGGGGCTTAGCAGGCTCCATGTGAACCTTCCCCGGCACGGAGGGACCCTGTTGTGTAGGAAGCTTACGCTCTGAGAGCTGCAGTGCTGCCTTGGGTGGCACCCAGCCCAAGGCTCATACAGTTGGCAGAGGCAGCAGGTGAATGGATGAGGCCGTATCCTTGCCAGTGCTGAGAGCCAGAGGGACTGCTAATTTCCAGGCCTCCCATGGCTTCCCCTTTGAGTTAGGGGCTACGCGCTGCCTTTCAGCCGCTCAGGGGCCCACCTGCCAAGGAGTCTGTCGGACTGTGCTGTCCTGACGTGAATGCAGAACAGGACTGGCTGTGAGGAGACCTCAAACGACCTGATGGGTTCACAAAAAATAATACTTCCCTTGGCTATTTGGAACTACAACTCCCATAATCTTTAATGCTAGGTTTTTCAATGAGTATGGTAGGCCTTTCTAGTTGTCAGGGTCACTGACTATAGCAACCAGGAATATATATATATATATATATATATATAGCAACCAGGAAAATATATATATATATATGTATATATACATAGATATATATTTCACCATCATTTTGCAATTTGGTCCTCTCTCTTCTTGTATAATTAATAATTGACCAAGCACCCAAAATTGGAGTGTGGTCTGAGTGCGGACTTCACCTTGAATATATGTTTATGTATAATGTGAAAGCTGCACTCCCTTAAAATGGGTGCCCAGAACCAGGGTCGGAGTGGGCCTCTGGGACACCGGGTAAAATCCCGTTGGGCCACTGTGGCCCAGACCAGACCCTTGCTGGCACTCTCGCGGCCTACCGTTCCTCCCCATATGCGCTAAACTTACGCTCGCTCAAGGGAGGACGTCAGGTGGGGGGCCCTACGAGGGGGGTTAAGGGGGCCCCTGTGGGGGGGGGGTGGACGTGGCCAGCAGGGGCACCTGAAGGCCCCTGGGGCAGGAGTCCCAGTGGACCCTACACCCCCCAGTCCGACCCTGCCCAGAACCAAAAATTATAATACACACAATAAAAGTGGTCTGCACTCCAAATATACGTGTTTCCCAAAGTGTTTTATTTCGTAAAACGTTTCAGCTCCTGCTTGGGGCTTTTTTCAAGGTTAAACTTTGTATTTTATATATATATATATATATATATATATATAGAAAAAGAATTCAGCAGTCGCACTCACAGGTCTTAAATGAAAATAAAAAGTTGTTTATTGCCAAAAAGGGTGAACTAACGTTTCGGCTGTTACACCAGCCTTTGTCAAAGTTGACCAAAGTTTGGACCAGAATAGATAGCACCCTGGCACAACTCCATGACCATCAGCCAGGGTAATTTCTATTACATAACATAAGGAATGGGGACAGGGCAGTCACAATCTGTGTTGGTGATTATGAGCAGGCAATGAACAGGTTAATGCGGGGAGAGACACACAGAGAGAGAAGGAAATGTTTATTTACTGACTGTATACCCTTAATTCTGCACAACTGCCTACCGAAAGGGTTAACCCTAACGCCTGACCGTCAGTTGCACTCTGATTGGCCGAGATCCAGCCCGTACAGTTATATCATTGATTCTGGTTGGCTATGAAGCCGAAATGATGCAAAAAAAAAAAAAAAACCTGGCTGCGGTATCCCGCTCCGCGCAGAACTGGGAAGCGGCAGCTCCTTTAAAAATAATAAGAACATTAGGGGATATTTGGAGAGAATTCGGCAGCTCGCCACCGAGGCAGCGACTCTTCCAACAAGTCGTCTATGTTTGAACTGCTTGTGGGAGCCAATAATAGGCTCTGTATTAATTCCAGGTTTTCCATAAATCATAAGTAATCACAGGTCACAGAGCGGAGCCAAGATACACGATCCTATCAGCACGCGACGGGCCGGCGAGAACATAATACTACTGCTTGTTACATAACAAACACACACCGGTGTATTAATAAGCTGCCACGGCGCTTTCATGTGTGTCCAGATGCCGGCCTCTCTGTCAGCTGCGTGGCCTGCTCTCATTAAAGGGGATATAAACCCAAACACAAAATCGAATGAAAGGAAATGTAGTTCTGAGCACCTTCCAAATACCCATTCATCACACTTTTTTATTGGCTTTCAAGTTGTTTGTAAATATAATTGCACTTGGAAGCAGTGTCTGGCTGTTCTCTGGTTCTGGTATAGGACCTTGTATCCAGAATGCTCGGGACCTGGGGTTTTTTCTGGATAAGGGATTTTCCTGTAATTTAGATTTCCATAGCTTAAGTCTGCTATAAAATCATTTAAGCATTACATGAACCCAATAGGGCTGTTCTGCCCCCAATAAGGGGTAATTATATCTTAGTTGGGATCAAGTACAGGTACTGTTTTATTATTACAGAGAAAAGGGAATCATTTAACCATGAAATAAACCCAATAGGGCTGTTCTGCCCCCAATAAGGGGTAATTATATCTTAGTTGGGATCAAGTACAGGTACTGTTTTATTATTACAGAGAAAAGGGAATCATTTAACCATTAAATAAACCCAATAGGACTGTTCTGCCCCCAATAAGGGGTAATTATATCTTAGTTGGGATCAAGTACAGGTACTGTTTTATTATTACAGAGAAAAGGGAATCATTTAACCATTAAATAAACCCAATAGGACTTTTCTGCCCCCAATAAGAGGTAATTATATCTTAGTTGGGATCAAGTACAGGTACTGTTTTATTATTACAGAGACAAATAAAAAATTTGACTTTTTGATTAAAATGGAGTCTATGGGAGATGGCCTTCCCGTAATTTGGAGCTTTCTGGATAATGGGCAGGTGTCAATTAGGCAGGTTTAATTTTGCCATCAGATCCTTGGTCTGACAGCTCCTGTACTCCAAGGGCCAAACGATCCAAACAATCCTCTGTACTAAGCACAATTCAGCAGGAACAGCCCCCAAAGTTTGCTCATAGCCTGTACAGAGAGATACCATAAAACTATGGCACATAGGGATTCCCCTGTACTAAGCACAATTCAGCAGGAACAGCCCCCTAAGTTTGCTCATAGCCTGTACAGGGAGATACCATAAAACTATGGCACATAGGGATTCCCCTGTACTAAGCACAATTCAGCAGGAACAGCCCCCTAAGTTTGCTCATAGCCTGTACAGAGAGATACCATAAAACTATGGCACATAGGGATTCCCCTGTACTAAGCACAATTCAGCAGGAACAGCCCCTAAGTTTGCTCATAGCCTGTACAGGGAGATACCATAAAACTATGGCACATAGGGATTCCCCTGTACTAAGCACAATTCAGCAGGAACAGCCCCCTAAGTTTGCTCATAGCCTGTACAGAGAGATACCATAAAACTATGGCACATAGGGATTCCCCTGTACTAAGCACAATTCAGCAGGAACAGCCCCTAAGTTTGCTCATAGCCTGTACAGAGAGATACCATAAAACTATGGCAGCATAGGGATTCCCCTGTACTAAGCACAATTCAGCAGGAACAGCTTTTAAAACTAATTGATGGTGTTTGCTGAATGTTTCTTTGCATTCTCTGCAGTGTGAGTTACCATATTGCTTGTCTCGGCACAGAGAAGGAATGCTCTGGGCACACAATAGGCAATGCTGTGTATGACAATGTCCCTGCCACACAAACCAGCCGTACAATTAGGTTACGTGTTTCCTTTAAGTGGCTTTGGTGACCTCCTTTTGAGTGATAATTGCTTATGGTAAATGGAACTGTGTCATTTAAGGTTGCGCTGTTACGAAGGGGTGGAAGAAAAACAACACGTTTAATAAAATTGATATATTCCTTCTCGGTTATAAGTAGAACTCGCTCTGTGGGAAAAGCGAATGGAGTTTTCTTTTCTCCCCCTTTCTGCCACTTTGCGCAGCTCCCTGGGGCTTTATCATGTATAAAATATAAGGTCTTAACCTCCTCTGGCTGCAATTTTATTGAAATTCCTCAGGAAAAAAAAAAAGAAAAAAACAAGTTGCAAATGCATATTTAATAGCGAGTCGCATTTTCTGCCCACAGTATTTCAGCGCCATTTGCGGCCTTGTAAATTCTAATATATGTGCGGCGGGCGTAAGCGGCGGAAAACTGCCATTTATTATCTTATTGTTTCCAATTGCATAAGGCACGCTTGGGGTTGCAGAGAAAAAGAGAAAATACTCTTTCTGTAGCAGTTATATTCACTGCTGATTCCGACTTCTGAAACAATGGAGCAGAGTCGGAACTAGCAGTGTAGGAAGGGACTTCTTTCAGCATCAATTCCATATACACACAATTATAAAACCAGGGTAAATGAATGAATATTGGAGGATATAGTCTTTCATTAGCCAAAAAAATTAGTTTTTGGACAGAGTTCCCCTTTAATCCGCCAGCAGTTTATTTTACCCAGTGATTATTGTTCACCTAAGGTTTGGCACTGTAACAAATTGCTGGCTTTTTTTTTTCTTTGGATGTGTAATTGAAAGTTGTGCCAACTGTTTGTGCAGCGGTTTCTAATGTTACCACAACAGGAAGAGTCGGAGAGAAGCAGCCAGCTGCCGTATGCGAGGCGGGATTGGTTACAAAGCATGACCAATAGGATTGTAATGGAGTAAGGGAAGGGGAGCCGGCCTGGGGCCCTGATCCAAGGCAAAAAGCTGTGGGTTGATTTTATGGACCAATAAAGTCTGTGCCGGCTGGGGGCCACAGTGGTGAAAAAATGAGTGGTGACTGGGGGTTGAAGGGACTTGATACCAAGCAGGTACAAAAATTCTCTCCACTCACAGAAATAGATTTACAAGTAGATAAACCCACAAGGTGGAGAGAAGTTGGATCAGCTGGTAGGTGGGGGGGGGGGGTCCAGGATATGGTTATTAACTATTGTTGGTTATCTAAGGAGCAATAAGAATGCTGACAGGGCTGTTGCCTGGAGCATTTGCAGCAATGCCATACGCCAAAGATTTTAGTATAAACGTCTCTTTGTTGTTCATTTCCATTGCATATGCCACCTAGTGGCAGGATACAGAATCTGCTAGTAGATATTCATTTACTGTACAGATCTGTTATCTGGAAGCCCATTATCCTTTTTCTCTGTAATAATAAAACAGTACCTGTACTTGATCCCAACTAAGATATAATTACCCCTTATTGGGGGCAGAACAGCCCTATTGGGTTTATTTCATGGTTAAATGATTCCCTTTTCTCTGTAATAATAAAACAGTACCTGTACTTGATCCCAACTAAGATATAATTACCCCTTATTGGGGCAGAACAGTCCTATTGGGTTTATTTCATGGTTAAATGATTCCCTTTTCTCTGTAATAATAAAACAGTACCTGTACTTGATCCCAACTAAGATATAATTACCCCTTATTGGGGGCAGAACAGCCCTATTGGGTTTATTTAATGGTTAAATGATTCCCTTTTCTCTGTAATAATAAAACAGTACCTGTACTTGATCCCAACTAAGATATAATTACCCCTTATTGGGGGCAGAACAGCCCTATTGGGTTTATTTCATGGTTAAATGATTCCCTTTTCTCTGTAATAATAAAACAGTACCTGTACTTGATCCCAACTAAGATATAATTACCCCTTATTGGGGGCAGAACAGCCCTATTGGGTTTATTTCATGGTTAAATGATTCCCTTTTCTCTGTAATAATAAAACAGTACCTGTACTTGATCCCAACTAAGATATAATTACCCCTTATTGGATGAAAAACATTTTATCAGGATTATTCTGACCGAAAATTACACAATTTAAAGATATATACGCAAACAAAAGAGACTCCAAAGAGGGAAAGAAAAGAGCCAAAAAGAGATTTCATTACTTTATTGGTTGAAGCGAATACATTATTCCTTTCATGGAGAGAAAGTCACCAGAAGTCACAGAAAACAGAAGGAACCCACTTGCCCAGTATATAGCAGAATATAATAGGAGCCTGTCAGAGATTTCCATTTTAACAGCCCCAAATTATTCACCTGTTTTTCAGGGTAATCGTTCCCCCTGTCACACCGGCCCTTTGTGCTTGTGACTTGGCACGTAAAATTACCATTCCTGTCCCTCGCGTTCAGCGCTCGCCCCCTTCCAAAAACATTTCTCAGGCAAACGCGTGCACATTGCGGCTTTAAACTCGCACGTGCTCTTGTCATATTTCGAGCGAGCTGTGGGCGGAAAGATTTATTGTTGGTTTCTTTTAGAGAAGCGCTGGGGTCTCTGAGGTGGTGGAGAAACTAAATGAAGGGTGCGGGGATGCGGCCCTAGAAGTCAGAAGTTTTTTATACAAAAACTCATTGCTTAATTATCCAGTGTATTTGTTTTATCGCAGACATAAATAGTGAAGTATATTTGTCAGTTTCTTTATGAATTTTCTAAGAATCTCAGCCATAAAGCAGGGCAGGACTGCTGCTTACAATGGGGGATCAGATAGGATCTGTGCCACTGTGACAGAATGCTCTGTTATACAGATAGCTAGAATCTCAGCCATAAAGCAGGGCAGGACTGCTGCTTACAATGGGGGGGATCAGATAGGATCTGTGCCACTGTGACAGAATGCTCTGTTATACAGATAGCTAGAATCTCAGCCATAAAGCAGGGCAGGACTGCTGCTTACAATGGGGGGGTCAGATAGGATCTGTGCCACTGTGACAGAATGCTCTGTTATACAGATAGCTAGAATCTCAGCCATAAAGCAGGGCAGGACTGCTGCTTACAATGGGGGGATCAGATAGGATCTGTGCCACTGTGACAGAATGCTCTGTTATACAGATAGCTAGAATCTCAGCCATAAAGCAGGGCAGGACTGCTGCTTACAATGGGGGATCAGATAGGATCTGTGCCACTGTGACAGAATGCTCTGTTATACAGATAGCTAGAATCTCAGCCATAAAGCAGGGCAGGACTGCTGCTTACAATGGGGGATCAGATAGGATCTGTGCCACTGTGACAGAATGCTCTGTTATCCAGATAGCTAGAATCTCAGCCATAAAGCAGGGCAGGACTGCTGCTTACAATGGGGGGATCAGATAGGATCTGTGCCACTGTGACAGAATGCTCTGTTATACAGATAGCTAGAATCTCAGCCATAAAGCAGGGCAGGACTGCTGCTTACAATGGGGGATCAGATAGGATCTGTGCCCACTGTGACAGAATGCTCTCTTATACAGATAGCTAGAATCTCAGCCATAAAGCAGGGCAGGACTGCTGCTTACAATGGGGGGATCAGATAGGATCTGTGCCACTGTGACAGAATGCTCTGTTATACAGATAGCTAGAATCCCAGCCATAAAGCAGGACAGGACTGCTGCTTACAATGGGGGGGGGGATCAGATAGGATCTGTGCCACTGTGACAGAATGCTCTGTTATACAGATAGCTAGAATCTCAGCCATAAAGCAGGGCAGGACTGCTGCTTACAATGGGGGATCAGATAGGATCTGTGCCACTGTGACAGAATGCTCTGTTATACAGATAGCTAGAATCTCAGCCATAAAGCAGGGCAGGACTGCTGCTTACAATGGGGGGGGATCAGATAGGATCTGTGCCACTGTGACAGAATGCTCTGTTATACAGATAGCTAGAATCTCAGCCATAAAGCAGGGCAGGGCTGCTGCTTACAATGGGGGGATCAGATAGGATCTGTGCCACTGTGACAGAATGCTCTGTTATACAGATAGCTAGAATCTCAGCCATAAAGCAGGGCAGGACTGCTGCTTACAATGGGGGGATCAGATAGGATCTGTACCACTGTGACAGAATGCTCTGTTATACAGATAGCTAGAATCTCAGCCATAAAGCAGGGCAGGACTGCTGCTTACAATGGGAGGATCAGATAGGATCTGTGCCACTGTGACAGAATGCTCTGTTATACAGATAGCTAGAATCTCAGCCATAAAGCAGGGCAGGACTGCTGCTTACAATGGGGGGGGGATCAGATAGGATCTGTGCCACTGTGACAGAATGCTCTGTTATACAGATAGCTAGTATCTCAGCCATAAAGCAGGGCAGGACTGCTGCTTACAATGGGGATCAGTACATACCATGCAGTGGCCCTGTTTGCACTCCCTTTAAGACATAAGAATAATTAAGAATTACATTTTTTTTTTACCGGTATCAATGAGGTTGCCTTGGGGCCACATGAAAATATACAAACCTGTGTGTTTATTATCCAAACACCAGCTGCCATTTAGTCCCATGGCAGATGTAGCCAGCAGGTATTTATGATTATTTACTATTATGGGAATTACATTAAAGAATACTCGCCCCCGTCCCTGATAAGCTCCCGGCCCCTGTGGGAAAGCTGATCCACCTACATGAATGTTTTCATTGAAGGGACGTCTCATGAATGATGCATGGATACGGGACAATGCTTAATACTGTGCATTCACGTGTGGCCCTGCCCGGGGGTGACAGGTAACTCCCAACTACACCCAAGCCAACTCCATTGGAAAGAGGAGCTACGTTGTTCCATGGCAATTCATCAGAAGTGACTTTCTCTCCATGGAGTGGGGACTATGGCGGGGGTCCCTTGGGGGGCCCCGGTGGGCCCTGCACCCCCAGTCCGACCCTTCCCTTGGGCACTCCCATTGGGAAGCCTGCACAGGCCCTACTGTCAGGGAAGCAGTTTGGAGGCAGACAATGCTGCGGGAATTATGGGTATGCTGGGGGAATTATGGGTATACTGGGGGAATTATGGGTATACTGGGGGAATTATGGGAATACTGGGGGCATAATAATCACTTGGCCTTCACTTACATGCCCTTCTTTGTATCATTGCTAGTGATGGGCGAAATATTTCCACATTTCACCATTGGTTGATTGTTTTGCGAAACGGATGAAATTTGCTGCGCGTCCAAAATTTGTCGCGGCGTCAAAAATAGTTGCGGCGTCAAAATAAATAGTCGCACGTCAAAAATAGTCGCGGCGTCAAAATATATAGTCGCACGTCAAAAGGATAGTCGCGGCGTCAAAAAAATAGTCGTGGTGTCAAAATAAATAGTCACACGTCAAAAGAATAGTTTCGGCATCAAGATAAATAGTTGCGGCATCAAAATAAATAGTTGTGTGTCAAAAGAATAGTTGTGGCGTAAAAATAGTCGCAGTTCAAAAGAATAGTTGTGGCGTCAAAAGAATAGTCGCAGCGTCAAAATAAATAGTCGCGCGTCAAAAGAATAGTCGCAGCGTCAAAATAAATAGTCGCGTGTCAAAAGAATAGTTGCGGCGTAAAAATAGTCGCGTATCAAAAGAATAGTTGCGGCGTAAAAATAGTCGCGTATCAAAAGAATAGTTGCGGCGTAAAAATAGTCGCACTTCAAAAGAATAGTTGCGGCGTCAAAAGAATAGTCGCAGCTTCAAAATAAATAGTCGCGCATCAAAAGAATAGTTGCGGATGACAATTTTTTTTACACGCAACATTTTCGCCGCTTCGCGAATCTTTTGGAAGATTTGTGATTTTTTCGCCAAAACGGGACAGATTCACTCATCACTAATCATTGCTGCAAACACACAGCCATTAAATTGTGGTGGAAGCATAGTCCTAATTTATATGAATAATGTGGCTTTGCAAAGTCGCCCGCTTCTGCTAAATTCTTCATTCAGAGATCATTGAACTCGCAGGATAGAATTGTCAGCTCTTGCTCCCAATGGCAGTCCCGCAGCTCCCAGACGGCTGTAGCCCAGCGACTAGAAATAGTCTTAGAATAAAACGCTACTCGAAAGCAAACGCTTCCCCTTTAGGTAACTTACCTACTGATTAGTATCTCTGGTGGGGCTGTAAAGGCAAATAGGGCATTAAACTTGCTCAACGCGCCCTTCTGAGAACCTTTTATTTTCTATATAAAGTTTTAAAAGGGTTAGTTTGCCTTTATATTAACTTTTAGTATGATGGACACATTGATATTCAGAGACTATTGCAACCTGCCCTCTACAATGTCCACAGAGCAAGCTGACTGCCACCTAGGAATAAGGTCACAGCTAAGGTGGCCATACAGCTATGGGTGGGGGATATCAGCCCTAGGGCCAAACCATTGAATTAAAATGGCGGGCATAGGTGCATCGGTTGGGGGGCTGCATCAATGAGGTCCCACATTGCGATCCGATGTAAAAATCGAACCCGCCTGAGGGAGATCTCCCAATTTCAGGCCAAAAATCCCACTCCAGGCAATGGCCGCCGCGCGGAGTCCTCTCGTGTTGTGACACCGGAGAAGGTAATCCCTTAACTACATTACAAAATTAAAATAGTCTTCGGCGCGGCGATGGCAAACACAAACATGGCATCAGGGGGACTTAAAAGAAAAGTCACACAGTAGCCAGTTTATGCCTGATCTCCTTGAGCGGATTAATGGGTTTAGGTGCCTTAACCCCTTGGAGTCCAGGCAGGGACCTGATATTGGCCCATTTTGCATTCCGTCAGAGTTTCTCTGTCACCCAGCAGGTTAAGTGTGTGACCGGTGAGGAGGCAGCCGGGGCCATTGGGTAACTGAGATCAACCCCCAATCAGTTGCAATGATCTGCCGGAGGGTATACGATACAGAAGGGAAGATGGGGCTGCGGGCAGCAGCTGCTGAGGCAGAGGAGGCTTATGTAGATAAGGGTGACCTTTCGGTGTGTGCGTACAGGTGGGGTGAAACACTATCCCATATGGGGCCCATAGAAAGTGCAGGTTTAGCTTCAATGTAAAGATAATGGCACCCTGGGCCGTGGCTTCTCTCCGCCGGTGTTTCCTGCCCCAGAGGAGTAAATCCTTTCCCATTAGCTCTGCTGTGACCGCTACTCTCCGTCTTCTCTCTGCTACTTTTTGTAGCTGCCAATAGTAGCTCTGTGTGTCTTCACCCTTAGTTATCTCTTGGTTACATATAGACAAAGCCAGGTATCGCAGTGTGATTTGTTGAGTTATTATCAGATAGTTAGAACTGCAGCCATTTTCACACCGGGTTCCTAGGTGTAATTAGTATGAGATTCAGACAATAGGTTCACGTAACCATGCAGAGACACCTAGGAAGTGTTTTTCTTTTATCTCTAATTGCTTTACAATATGACACTTGAATGACTCTTTTGGGAATGAATAAGCAAACAGCGACTTGTCCTGAAATGGCCCTTTTTAGATATGATGAATGCCACAAAATAGGATTTCCTTATTGCTGGAACCCACTGAAGTGCCACAGGCGAGACGGGCACTAATATGGGCATTACGCCTCTGTAACAGGGTGACATGTGCTGGTAATATGGTGCCGTTACTGGAAGAGCTACCATTATAATAATGCTGGTAATATTCTCACAATTCCTTCTGTTTTATTAACTATTGAGCTAGCAGAGAATTCCTGGCTCTGTTTCATTATAATTACCCTCAAAGCCATCGGGAAGAAAAAGATAACAAGCCATTCTGTATCAGATAGGACCAGTGCCACTGTGACAGAATGCTCTGTTATACAGATAGCTAGAATCTCAGCCATAAAGCAGGGCAGGACTGCTGCTTACAATGGGGGGATCAGATAGGATCTGTGCCACTGTGACAGAATGCTCTGTTATACAGATAGCTAGAATCTCAGCCATAAAGCAGGGCAGGACTGCTGCTTACAATGGGGGGATCAGATAGGACCAGTGCCACTGTGACAGAATGCTCTGTTATACAGATAGCTAGAATCTCAGCCATAAAGCAGGGCAGGACTGCTGCTTACAATGGGGGGATCAGATAGGATCTGTGCCACTGTGACAGAATGCTCTGTTATACACATAGCTAGAATCTCAGCCATAAAGCAGGGCAGGACTGCTGCTTACAATGGGGGGATCAGATAGGATCTGTGCCACTGTGACAGAATGCTCTGTTATACAGATAGCTAGAATCTCAGCCATAAAGCAGGGCAGGACTGCTGCTTACAATGGGGGGATCAGATAGGATCTGTGCCACTGTGACAGAATGCTCTGTTATACAGATAGCTAGAATCTCAGCCATAAAGCAGGGCAGGACTGCTGCTTACAATGGGGGGGGGGGGGGGGGGGATCAGATAGGATCTGTGCCACTGTGACAGAATGTTCTGTTATACAGATAGCTAGAATCTCAGCCATAAAGCAGGGCAGGACTGCTAATTACAATGGGGGGGATCAGATAGGGTCTGTGCCACTGTGACAGAATGCTCTGTTATACAGATAGCTAGAATCTCAGCCATAAAGCAGGGCAGGACTGCTGCTTACAATGGGGGGATCAGATAGGATCTGTGCCACTGTGACAGAATGCTCTGTTATACAGATAGCTAGAATCTCAGCCATAAAGCAGGGCAGGACTGCTGCTTACAATGGGGGGATCAGATAGGATCTGTGCCACTGTGACAGAATGCTCTGTTATACAGATAGCTAGAATCTCAGCCATAAAGCAGGGCAGGACTGTTGCTCTTTGAGAGAAAAGAGACTTAGTTATTTAACTATGCTCTTGTTTTTAATTTTTACAGGAGGAAAAATCAATGTTTCATGTTTATGTGAATTTGCCCCCTTGCTATTACTTCAGTTGTAAATATCCCACCCTTTCCCGCGGCGGCGCATTGGCTTTCTCGCCATGTTCCATTATTGGCACACATAATCTGACGCACTGCGCATTACCCGGGGCTGAACGCAGTGGAAGAACAAAGAGTTTAACAGATTTATTTAGCTAAAGTTAAACTAAATGCGTCCTGCTCGGCTCCGCCTCTTTTAATTATCCCGCGCTCGGCATGATGTAACCGCACCGTAGCGATTGCTCCACCGACTCCTTTTTAGAACAGATCTCCCCGGGCGCACTAATTGCTAATTGCTAGGAGTTCACTCTCTGTGGGACTTTCTCTCCTTTCTTTCCTTCTGCCTCTCAGTGTTTTTCTTTTCTGGAAATGCAAAAGCTCATTACAGTTACACGTAGCGGCGGCGGCGGCGGCGGCCTCGCTATCTATAACAATTAATGCTTACTGCCCACTGGGGAGATTTATTTAAATGGAGAGGAAAAACAGGCTGATGGGGGAGGTGGATTTCAGCGAAAGGGTAACTTTGCGTATGGAATTCATTCAGGGCTGTTTCTGGGGGCAGAAATGGATTTAGGGGCGACTTACGTGGGACTCGGCGGAGCTGCAATTCTTGTACAAAGTTTTAGGGGTAAAATTTTGTTGAAAAAGATGGTGACAGGAAGGGGGTGCAGTGAGGCGCAGGGGTGATTGCAAGGGGCAAAATGGAGACTGTAGGAAAAGACGGGGACAACGGCACAAGATGGTCACAGTTTGGCAATCTGGAGTAAATAAGGCATGATGGTCATGGTAGAGGAATGGTGGGGGATGAAGGGGGCAGGAAGGAAAGTGCAAGATGAAAAAAGTAAGGAAACATGGACACAGTCAGATAGGGCTCCCACAAGAGGACAATATAGAGACAGCGGGGCAAGATATCCAAATTAAGGCAAGTTGTGAGAACATGAAAGAACATGGAGGCTGTAGGCCAAGATGGAGGCAGTAGGCAAGATGGAGACAGAAGGGGCGAGATGAAGGCAGTATGACATGATGGAGACAGTAGGGCAAGATTGAGACAGTAGGGCAAGATGGAGACAGTAGGACAAGATGGAGATAGTATGGCAAGATGGAGACAGTAGGGAAAGATGGAGACAGTAGGGAAAGATGGAGACAGTAGGGCAAGATGCAGACAGTAGGGAAAGATGGAGACAGTAGGGTAATATGGAGACAGTAGGGTAAGATGGAGACAATAGGGCAAGATGGAGACATTAGAGTAAGATGGAGACAGTAGGGCAAGATGGAGACAGTAGGGCAAGATGGAGACAGTAGAAGAACATGGAGACAGTTGGGCAAGATGGAGACAATAGGGTAAGATGGAGACAGTAGAGCAAGATGGAGACAGTAGGGCAAGATGGAGGCAGTAGGGCAAGATGGAGACAGTAGAGTAAGATGGAGACAGTAGAGCAAGATGGAGACAGTAGGGCAAGATGGAGACAGTAGGGCAAGATGGAGACAGTAGAGCAAGATGGAGACAGTACAAAAAGATGAAGACAGTAGGACAAGAAGTAGACAGTAGAAGAACATGGAGACAGTTGGGCAAGATGGAGACAATAGGGTAAGATGGAGACAGTAGAGCAAGATGGAGACAGTAGGGCAAGATGGAGACAGTAGGGCAAGATGGAGACAGTAGAGAACATTGAGACAGTAGGGCAAGATGGAGACAGTATGGCAAGATGGAGACAGTAGAGCAAGATGGAGACAGTAGAGTAAGATGGAGACAGTAGGGCAAGATGGAGACAGTAGGGCAAGATGGAGACAGTACAAAAAGATGAAGACAGTAGGACAAGAAGTAGACTGTAGAAGAACATGGAGACAGTTGGGCAAGATGGAGACAGTAGGGCAAGATGGAGACAGTAGAAAAAGAATAAGACAGTAGGACAAGAAGTAGACAGTAGAAGAACATGGAGACAGTAGGGCAAGATGGAGACAGCACAGCAAGATGGAGACAATAGGGTAAGATGGAGACAGTAGAGCAAGATGGAGACAGTAGAGTAAGATGGAGACAGTAGAGCAATATGGAGACAGTAGAGTAAGATGGAGACAGTAGGACAAGATTGAGACAGTAGGGCAAGATGGAGAAAGTAGGACAAGATTGAGACAGTAGGGCAAGATGGAGACAGTAGGACAAGGTGGAGACAGTAGGGCAAGATGGAGACAGTAGGGCAAGATGGAGACAGTAGAGCAAGATGGAGACAGTAGGGCAAGATGGAGACACTAGGGCAAGATGGAGACAATAGAGTAAGATGGAGACAGTAGGGCAAGATGGAGACAGTAGGACAAGATGGAGACAGTAGGGCAAGATGGAGACAGTAGGGCAAGATGGAGACAGTAGAGTAAGATGGAGACAGTAGGGCAAGATGGAGACAGTAGGGCAAGATGGAGACAGTAGGGCAAGATGGTGAGAGTGTAGAGTAAGATGGAGACAGTAGGGCAAGATGGAGACAGTAGGGCAAGATGGAGACAGTAGGGCAAGATGGAGACAGTAGGGCAAGATGGTGAGAGTAGAAGAAGATAAAGACAGCAGGACAAGATGGTAAACATGGCAACGTTGAGAAGGGGCCAGTATTGTCTAGCAATGTCCTTTATTTTGGGTTCTAGTCTGAAAACATGGTTGCCCACTTGTTTGCATTCATTAGTTTAGCATTTTACATGGGAGGGGGCTGTTTTGTTGGCCCTGTTTGCCCTATGCGGATATACTGTAGCCTTGCCTAGTGGGCATTGCATGTCGGCAGTGCTACAGGGTAATGGAACTCCCCCCCCCCCCCAGTCGGACCCCTTTAGACACACAATTGTGCGGCACAAACCTAATTAGCCCTCGGAGACATTTATACCAGTCACACGTTAAGCATGTGGCAAATCTGCAAACACAGATTATCACGTGGCTAATCCCCTTCCCTCACTGTGCTCCTTCTACCCAGTTACTTACAGCTCCCTTTCTGCACACTCATTGCTTCTCCACAGTGCTGAATGCAGGGCCATATGGCAGCCACTTCAGCCAGCTGCGGGCAGCATATTGCCGGGCTGCCATCTTGCCTTCATCAAACAAATATGGGCCTGCAGCTAATGCTTACAGAGCTCCATAGCTGGGGAAATACACTCTGAGTAAGGCAGATAATTGCTGGAGAATAATCTGGGAGCACTTGGGGCTAATTCTAATAAAGAATAAACTTGGCCCTGTTCCCCCCTATCTGCCTATAATGCCCTAATGTAACTGTATAGAGTAATCATATCCCCTCATTATAGGTGAATAATAAGGGCTGCCCATTGGGCGGCCCTCGAGCTGTCTGAATGCCAGCATCCCACTGCCAGCCAATTCATCAGTACAGCTAGGCTGCTAATAACTATAGACAGCTCAGTAGGCTGGAGTTCCCCTTTAAGATGATGTACCAGGCAGCACCCAGGGATGCAATTGGGCCGTATACAGGTTCCATATATACAGGACCTGGTGTTAAACCCTCGTATTCTGGCTATGTACAGGTACTGTTTTATTATTACAGAGAAAAGGGAATCATTTAACCATGAAATAAACCCAATAGGGCTGTTCTGCCCCCAATAAGGGGTAATTATATCTTAGTTGGGATCAAGTACAGGTACTGTTTTATTATTACAGAGAAAAGGGAATCATTTAACCATTAAATAAACCCAATAGGGCTGTTCTGCCCCAATAAGGGGTAATTATATCTTAGTTGGGATCAAGTACAGGTACTGTTATATTATTACAGAGAAAAGGGAATCATTTAACCATTAAATAAACCCAATAGGGCTGTTCTGCCCCCAATAAGGGGTAATTATATCTTAGTTGGGATCAAGTACAGGTACTGTTTTATTATTACAGAGAAAAGGGAATCATTTAACCATTAAATAAACCCAATAGGGCTGTTCTGCCCCAATAAGGGGTAATTATATCTTAGTTGGGATCAAGTACACGTACTGTTTTATTATTACAGAGAAAAGGGAATCATTTAACCATTAAATAAACCCAATAGGGCTGTTCTGCCCCAATAAGGGGTAATTATATCTTAGTTGGGATCAAGTACAGGTACTGTTTATTATTACAGAGAAAAAGGAATCATTTAACCATTAAATAAACCCAATAGGGCTGTTCTGCCCCAATAAGGGGTAATTATATCTTAGTTGGGATCAAGTACAGGTACTGTTTATTATTACAGAGAAAAGGGAATCATTTAACCATTAAATAAACCCAATAGGGCTGTTCTGCCCCAATAAGGGGTAATTATATCTTAGTTGGGATCAAGTACAGGTACTGTTTTATTATTACAGAGAAAAGGGAATCATTTAACCATTAAATAAACCCAATAGGGCTGTTCTGCCCCCAATAAGGGGTAATTATATCTTAGTTGGGATCAAGTACAGGTACTGTTTTATTATTACAGAGAAAAGGGAATCATTTAACCATGAAATAAACCCAATAGGGCTTTTCTGCCCCAGGGACAGGGTGGATTTAACCTTTAAATAGCTGGAAACTTTGGCAAATCTTCATTCACTAATGAGGCACTTTAATGAGACGACAGAGGGGCCGTATATACCTTCCACACAAGAGCCATGGGCAGCGCTAGAGGTGGCCATGCACTATAAGATTTGGCAACCTTTCCCCAATAAGGCCACCTAAGGTGGGGGATATTGTTCTAATCCGATCGTTGACCCTTGGGAAGGGGATAGGGGCCATTACAGTGAGGCGCACACTGTTAGGGAATCTAACTTAGATGACCTTTAAGTTCAATCTTAGTATGTTATAGAATTTCTGATTCTTAGCATCTTTTCAATTGGTCTTCATTTTTTATTTCTTATAGTTTTTTTTATTTGCATTTGGCTTCCCCAGGCTGAAGTTCAGTGTAGTAGCCACGGGCCTGCAGGGGCCACAAAGCGCCGGGGGGGGGTTAGGATGTTACAGTATAAATACATAAATCATTTCCGTATCCATTTGTACAGCACTCAGTACAGTATAAACAACAGGAACCCTACAGGGGTGTAAGTGCAACACAGCAGGAAATGTTGGGGGTTGTAGTTCAGCTGCAGAGCCACGGGCTGCCGAATAGTTCTGTAACTAAGATTATAAATCTCTTTTCCCTTCCGCCCTACTGTACTCGTTGTTTAGCCGCCAGGCCGCACATTCTTGGCCTTTCTGTGTTTTCCGAATTCTCCCAAAATAAAAAAAAAAAAGCCTCCCCCCTCCTATCAGCGTGTTGTCACAACAAGCCCACGTTTCCTAAAGAGACTTGGCTCCCGGCTCCATCCTGCGCTCTCGCTCCTTCTGTGCTCTCTTATGTAATGTGCTGGCGCGATCCAGACCTCCTCGGCACGCCGGCCTCGCTGCTTCCACTGCTGTAACCATGGGGGGGAATAAACCACGTGCCGGAGAAATAATGATTATTAAATAATGAGTGGCAGCTGGCACAATATGGCATGGCCTTGTCACTGGGCCCAGGGCAGAGCGCTTTAACCATTTAATAGAGCGTCTCCAGCACCACCAGCAGCCAATCAGCAGAACAATGGGAAGGGAGCAAGATAGCAGCTCCCAGTAGGTATCAGAATAGCACTCAATAGTAAGAAATCCAAGTCCGGCTTGGGACTCCTCCAGTTACATGGGAGTAGGAGAAACAATAGGTTAGCTGAAAGCAGTTCTAATGTGTAGCACTGGCTGAAAGCTCAGACTCAGGCACACTTTACTGCTGCGCTGCAATTTGGAGTGATATCCCCCCCCCTCATCCCCAGCAGCCGATCAGCAGAACAATGGGAAGGGAGCAAGATAGCAGCTCCCAGTAGGTATCAGAATAGCACTCAATAGTAAGAAATCCAAGTCCGTCTTGGGACTCCTCCAGTTACATGGGAGTAGGAGAAACAATAGGTTAGCTGAAAGCAGTTCTAATGTGTAGCACTGGCTGAAAGCTCAGACTCAGGCACACTTTACTGCTGCGCTGCAATTTGGAGTGATATCCCCCCCCCTCATCCCCAGCAGCCGATCAGCAGAACAATGGGAAGGGAGCAAGATAGCAGCTCCCAGTAGGTATCAGAATTGCACTCAATAGTAAGAAATCCAAGTCCGGCTTGGGACTCCTCCAGTTACATGGGAGTGGGAGAAACAATAGGTTAGCTGAAAGCAGTTCTAATGTGTAGTGCTGGCTGAAAGCTCAGACTCAGGCACACTTTACTGCTGCGCTGCAAGTTGGAGTGATATCCCCCCCCCCTCACCCCCAGCAGCCAATCAGCAGAACAATGGGAAGGGAGCAAGATAGCAGCTCCCAGTAGGTATCACAATAGCACTCAATAGTAAGAAATCCAAGTCCGGCTTGGGACTCCTCCAGTTACATGGGAGTAGGAAAGCTCTTACATTAGTTGTTACTACGTTACTGCAGTCTGTGGCCAAATACTATTCCTGACCTGAATACTTTGCCTTTGCAGAGAAAGCTTTGGGAGCAGACGATGATGTACAGAAATCCGACATCTCATCCAGCAGCGGAGGAGTGATTGAGAAGGAGTCCCTGGGGCCTCTACTGTTAGAGGTAAGGCAACTTTCCCTTTAAAGCACATATAATAAATGATTTTCAGCCTGCAGCAACTCCCACCCTACTGCCAACACTCCAAAGGGCTGATTTATTAAGCACAACCACAGTTGTGGTCACGAAACTTTTTGCTGTATTTTTGAAAATACCCAGTAGGATAAGAAATCCTGGGATGGAGACAGGGAAATGGGCCAATAACCATAGCAACATGAAACCCAGTAGGGTAAGAAATTCTGGGATAGAGATAGGAAAAAAGGTTATCCCTGATTGGCCAATAACCATAGCAACATTAAACCCAGCAGGCTAAGTAATTCTGGGATAGAGATAGGGAAATGGTCAGTCCTGATTGGCCAATAACCATAGCAACATAAAACCCAGTAGGGTAAGAAATTCTGGGATAGAGATAGGGAAATGGTCAGCCCTAATTGGCCAATAACCATAGCAACATGAAACCCAGTAGGGTAAGAAATTGTGGGATAAAGTCAAGGAAATGGTCAGCCCTGATTGGCCAATAACCATAGCAACATAAAACCCAGTAGGGTAAGAAATTCTGGGATAGAGATAGGGAAATGGTCAGTCCTGATTGGCCAATAACCATAGCAACATAAAACCCAGTAGGGTAAGAAATTCTGGGATAGAGATAGGGAAATGGTCAGCCCTGATTGACCAATAACCATAGCAACATGAAACCCAGTAGGGTAAGAAATTGGGGGATAAAGTCAAGAAAATGGTCAGCCCTGATTGGCCAATAACCATAGCAACATAAATCCCAGTAGGGTAAGAAATTCTGGGATAGAGATAGGGAAATGGTCAGCTCTGATTGGCCAATAACCATAAAAACATGAAATCCAATAGTTGTAGAAATCCTGAAAAAGACACAGGGGAACGCGCAGGCCTGATTGGCCAATAACCATAGAACTCAGCGGGGAAAGAAGTCTTGGGGAATGAACAACCCTGATTGGCTGTTAGTTTTTTTCTGCCAGTTTATTACAAGTCGGTGAATTGTTTGCGGTTCCTGTAATAACAAGTAATAAACCCAAAGGGCAGCAGTTTACAATAAGTCTGAGTAATATCTGCATTGGTGGAACACGGCGGATACATACATTGCGTGGGAATACTGCTGATTTAATATCGCTCTCCGCCGCATCCATGGGAGTAACCCCTGCAGAAGCGCTGCGGTTGCTAAGCAACAGGCATCATCCAGAAGTAACTGCCGGAGACAGTTTGCTGTCTGTGCCAGAATAATCAATAGGCAAATATGTGCATTCTGTGTCTGTAACTTTGGCTCTCGGCGTGCGTCGCACCGGCACGTGGGTCTGTTTTCCTGGCAGAAGTCAGATGACCGAGCTGTGGTTGCCCGGCAACAGCACTATGCAGTCTCATCATATCTGGCGTTTTTTTAAAGACGGAAGGTCAGCAATTGGAATGCACGGTGCAACGTTACAACGCCTTGCCAGTATTTCACTGGGGGTAATTCATCAACACTGGGCAAAATTGCCCATGAGCAGTAACCCATGGCAACCAATCAGATTGTTGCACTCATTGTTCTATCTGCATCTGGCTGAAAAAAGCAATTTGCTGATTGGTTGCTATGGGTTACTGCCCAGGGTCAAATTTGCCCAGTGTTGATAAATGAGTCCCACTGTGTCTTTGGAAGCAAAATATGGAGCTTTTTGGAAATGGTGCAAGGCGGAACCATCTTGCTTTACACACCGGGGTATATTTATCATGCTGTGCAAAAAGTGGAGGGAAGTGTTACCCAGGGCAACCAATCAGTAATTAGATTTCAACACTTAGAAAAGCAAACTGATTGGCTGCTATGAGCAACATCACCGGTAATGTTTCCCTCCACTTTATATACAGCATGATAAATAAGCCCCACTGTCACCCGATCCGAGATAAATGCGCCGAGGGCACCTGCCAGCTACAACTGCCGCCCTGCCAGCCCCACAAAGGGAAAAGAGACACCCGAGACACATGTATTTGCTTAGAGTTACAGTTCTGCACGGCTGGAGCTGCCAGAAGGAGCGTGTAGGGGACTGCGTGACGTGTCTGTATAACTAGGCAGCTCTGTCTCCTCGCTCCCACAGCCAGGCTGGCAGGTACAGGGGCCAATTAGTGCCGCTGAAGTGCCAGCTCCCTTTGTGGGACCCTGAAGGCTTATAGCGATCTGTCAGTTCCTGCGACACCGCGGGTAAAACAGCGCAATGTATTTCATATTCCGGATGTTAATGTGGAGCCCCAGTTACAATATCCGGCCTCTTCCTACATCAAGGATTCATTTCTAACAATAGAGTATTGTGCTTGTATCATTTAATGGCTGTGCCAGGCTGTGACCCAGCGTTGGCACCCCCAGCCCAGACTTACCACTAGTGATGTGGGGTAGGGATGTGTGGGCCAGGCCAATACCCATGGTTCTGATGTGTGGGCTGGGCTGATACCCATGGTGCTGATGTGCGGGCTGGGCTGATACCCATGGTGCTGATGTGTGGGCTGGGCTGATACCCATGGTGCTGATGTGTGGGCTGGGCTGATACCCATGGTGCTGATGTGTGGGCTGGGCTGATACCCATGGTGCTGATGTGTGGGCTGGGCTGATACCCATGGTGCTGATGTGTGGGCTGGGCTGATACCCATGGTGCTGATTGTGTGGGGCTGGGCTGATACTCATGGGGTGCTGATGTGTGGGCTGGGCTGATACCCATGGTGCTGATTGTTGGGCTGGGCTGATACCCATGGCAGATGTGTGGGCGGGTGATACCCATGGTTGATGCGGGCTGGGCTGATACCCATGGTGCTGATGTGTGGGCTGGGCTGATACCCATGGTTCTGATGTGTGGGCTGGGCTGATACCCATGGTGCTGATGTGTGGGCTGGGCTGATACTTAATGGTGCTGATGTGTGGGCTGGGCTGATACCCATGGTTTCTGATGTGTGGGCTGGGCTGATACCCATGGTGCTGATGTGTGGGCTGGGCTGATACCATTGGTGCTGATGTGTGGGCTGGGCTGATACCCATGGTGCTGATGTGTGGGCTGGGCTGATACCCATGGTGCTGATGTGTGGGCTGGGCTGATTACCCATGGTGCTGATGTGCGGGCTGGGCTGATACCCATGGTTCTGATGTGTGGGCTGGGCTGATACCCATGGTGCTGATGTGTGGGCTGGGCTGATACCCATGGTGCTGATGTGTGGGCTGGGCTGATACCCATGGTGCTGATGTGTGGGCTGGGCTGATACCCATGGTGCTGATGTGTGGGCTGGGCTGATACCCATGGTGCTGATGTGCGGGCTGGGCTGATACCCATGGTGCTGATGTGCGGGCTGGGCTGATACCCATGGTGCTGATGTGCGGGCTGATACCCATGGTGATGATGTGTGGGCCGGGGCTGGTACCTATGATGCTGATGTGTGGCCCGGCTCGATACCCATGGTGCTGATGTGTGGGCCGGCTCGATACCCATGGTGCTGATGTGTGGGCCGGCTCGATACCCATGGTGCTGATGTGTGGGCCGGCTCGATACCCATGGTGCTGATGTGTGGGCCGGCTCGATACCCATGGTGCTGATGTGTGGGCCGGCTCGATACCCATGGTGCTGATGTGTGGCCCGGCTCGATACCCATGGTGCTGATGTGTGGGCCGGCTCGATACCCATGGTGCTGATGTGTGGGCCGGCTCGATACCCATGGTGCTGATGTGTGGCCCGGCTCGATACCCATGGTGCTGATGTGTGGGCCGGGCTCGATACCCATGGTGCTGATGTGTGGGCTGGCTCGATACCCATGGTGCTGATGTGTGGGCTGGCTCGATACACATGGTGCTGATGTGTGGGCTGGCTCGATACCCATGGTGCTGATGTGTGGGCTGGGCTGATACCCATGGTGCTGATGTGTGGGCCGGGCTGATACCCATGGTGCTGATGTGTGGGCTGGCTCGATACCCATGGTGCTGATGTGTGGGCTGGCTCGATACACATGGTGCTGATGTGTGGGCCGGCTCGATACACATGGTGCTGATGTGTGGGCCGGGGCCGGTACCTATGATGCTGATGTGTGGCCCGGCTCGATACCCATGGTGCTGATGTGCGGGCTGGGCTGATACCCATGGTGCTGATGTGTGGGCTGGCTCGATACCCATGGTGCTGATGTGTGGGCCGGCTTGATACTCATGGTGCTGATGTGTGGGCCGGCTCGATACCCATGGTGCTGATGTGTGGGCTGGGCTGATACCCATGGTGCTGATGTGTGGGCCGGCTCGATACTCATGGTGCTGATGTGTGGGCCGGCTCGATACTCATGGTGCAGATGTGCGGGCCGGGGTCGATACCCATAGTACTGATGTGTGGGCCGGGCCGATACCTGTGGTGCTGATGTGTGGGCCGGGCCGATACCCATGGGTAAACCGCCATACTACATTTTCGAGTCGTGGGTGGGTTTGGGTCTAGCTGTGCTGTATTCCCTCACCACGCACGCACCCGCCAATGGCCCGCCCCATTTGTGACATCAGCGGTGGGCAGGACAAGTGCAGGTCTATAAATAGAGGGAATTAGCCATGCCAGGTAGGGTTTGGGCTGGGAGAAAAACTTGACCCGCACATCACTAACCCACGGATCGGGCGGGTTTGGGCCAACCTTGGCACATCACTTGTGGGTCACAGTTGGGTTTGGGTCGAGCTGTTCTGCCTAACACTGCCGGCCTGTGTCTTCTGAAGTTATAGGCGCGTGACTATGGCTCAGGCACAGGTCGGTAAATACAGGGCAGAAGCCGGGTCGGGAGCAGCGCGTTAGAGTCAGGTGCAGGTTTTTCTCAACCCTCACATCTCTGTTGCTCGGCCAACATGGGGCCACACTCGCCTGTACCATGGCCATCGCCTGTTAGCAACACACAAACAAACAGCAGAAATCTTCAAAATGTATTTATACAGCGCGTGTGGCTGCATCCTATGCGCCAGATTAGTTTCGGCACAAGGATTAGTCAGATTTTTCCTTTTCACGTGGCTCTGCCCTCACCGCACATTTCATTATTTATTTCTCCATCTGTGAGAGGAACGGTCACAAGACAGGAAGGAACAGCAACCGACAGATTCAGTTTCACGGCACTTACATCTCAGTGGGGTTTGTCTGCGCCGCCTACAGCCAAACTGTGAATGAAAGGGGGGGTTAAAAAAGTTCATCAAAATTGTCCCTCAAATTAATTAATTAATCCGGCCAAACACAAACAGCCTTATTGCATGCATCCGACCAATTAGATCCTTACTCAAAAGATGCTAGCAATAGGAAATTATGTTCATAGAAACATTGGGGTAACAGTCACCCTGCTATAGTTCCAGGGGTACCCAGGGCACAAATAAGCACTCACCCCAAATCCCCCCTAACTGGCCTTCAGGCTGGGCCCCCTTAGCCCATAACAAGGTTACAGATATATAGAAACATTGGGGTAACAGTCACCCCGCTATAGTTCCAGGGGTACCCAGGGCACAAATAAGCACTCACCCCAAATCCCCCCCTAACTGGCCTTCAGGCTGGGCCCCCTTAACCCATAACAAGGTTACAGATATATAGAAACATTGGGGTAACAGTCACCCTGCTATAGTTCCAGGGGTACCCAGGGCACAAATAAGCACTCACCCCAAATCCCCCCTAACTGGCCTTCAGGCTGGGCCCCCTTAGCCCATAACAAGGTTACAGATATATAGAAACATTGGGGTAACAGTCACCCCGCTATAGTTCCAGGGGTACCCAGGGCACAAATAAGCACTCACCCCAAATCCCCCCCTAACTGGCCTTCAGGCTGGGGCCCCTTAGCTCATAACAAGGTTACAGATATATAGAAACATTGGGGTAACAGTCACCCCGCTATAGTTCCAGGGGTACCCAGGGCACAAATAAGCACTCACCCCAAATCCCCCCTAACTGGCCTTCAGGCTGGGCCCCTTAGCCATAACAAGGTTACAGATATATAGAAACATTGGGGTAACAGTCACCCCGCTATAGTTCCAGGGGTACCCAGGGCACAAATAAGCACCCCAAATCCCCCTAACTGGCCTTCAGCTGGGCCCCCTTAGCCCATAACAAGGTTACAGATATATAGAAACATTGGGGTAACAGTCACCCTGCTATAGTTCCAGGGGTACCCAGGGTACAAATAAGCACTCACCCCAAATCCCCCCCTAACTGGCCTTCAGGCTGGGCCCCCTTAGCCCATAACAAGGTTACAGATATATAGAAACATTGGGGTAACAGTCACCCTGCTATAGTTCCAGGGGTACCCAGGGCACAAATAAGCACTCACCCCAACCCGCCCCCCCCATCTATCTATTTAGGGCTCTCCTCATTTCATATTCCTGTCTCTCTTTCAAACCACTGCTGGGTTGCTAGGTTAAATGGGACCCTAGCAACCAGATAGCTGTTGAGATGATGTACAAAAAGCCAAATAATTCAAAAACGACAAATAATAAGAAATGAAGATCAATTGCAAATTGTCTCAGTATATCACTCTCTACATAATGCTAAAAGTTAATTCAGAGGTGTACTTCCCCTTTAATTGAACAAGGAGAAAAGGGCTTGCAATCCGTTTCCCATGCCGATGCGGTAATGTATGAGTTCTAACAGTGTCAGTTTTCTTCGAGTGATGGAACTGATTGATTCCTTTATACCCGGCAGCCATATATCATGAAAGCCAACCCCCCCCCCGTCTTACGTTCATTTAACATCACGTTACGCACAATAGACGGCGCTCCATCTCGTATATGAATACGGGTACTGCTAGATAATGGATCATTATACCCTGAGGGTGTGACAGCCCAATTTTGATTATAAGTCTTGAGCCAAAAAAGTACTGCGTTGTTTTTAGGGGTAAACAAGAGCAGCCTGGGACTACGTAGGTCTTTAGATGAAATCTGCTCTAATGGCTTAGGAATAGTCACTAAATGAGAGAAAGTATCACGCTCGAATCCGGTCCTAATGTGTGCGGCTACCTCGTGGAAAAAATGAAGTGGCGTACACCTCTAGACCCGACGGCGTGAATCGCCTAGCTGCCTGGTATTCCGGATTCGGCGTCTCTCGGGTGAGCGCGCGGGGCCATCGGGTCTGTGACGGGTAAGCAGTGTCCTCTCTGTGGTATAAAAAGCGAAGAAAAAAAGTCAACTTATGAAAATGATCATAGTAGAGAGCGGCAATAACTAAAAGCGCGACTGTAGGGATAAATGTCACCCTACTGTAACATCCCGATAGAGGATACAGTTAGCAAGTCACTGGTAGTAGTTCTGATGCCCATATAAAGAGGCACAAAGGGACTGCAGGTTCTGAAGTTTATACAGAGTAACACTCTGAGTATCACTCAGTGATCGTATAAGTAATAGCATGTTCAGCCCCCATTAGCCTGTAGAGATGGATAAGGAGTTATAGCAAGTGCACTAAATGTGAGTGTTCTGGGCGCCCATATAAGAGGACACGACGTCAAGGCGGAGTAAGCAGAAAACTCTGAGTACTTCACTTCGATGTATGATAAGGATAGATGATACCCCCTACTGTAATGGAATGATAAGGATATTAGCAGGTCACTGAGGGGTTCTTTGCCTCATATAAAGGCGACAAAGGCGTGCAGGCGAGTTATACAGGGAACTCTGAGTATCACTCATGTATATTATAAGGAATATATGTACCCCTACTGTACAATGAAATAGATATTAGCAGTCACTGAGTTGTGGTTCTGTGGCCCTAGTATAAGGACGGAAGGCTGCAGGACCTAGAGTTTATACAGGGAAACTTCTGAGTATGGCACTCACCTGTCATTCACTTAAGGGAGGAATGTACCTCCTGACTAGATATGATAAGGAGGTCATTCAGCAGTCACTGAGAGCTTTCTGGACATCCGTATAAAGGCAAAGGCCAAGGTTAAGTCTAAGTATCTTCGTTAGAATCCTGGATTTGTACGCAGCATGACAATATTATTTGGTATATACCACCAAGTGCGCAGTAATCGATGACAATCATCTAATCGCGCTGTATATTAACGTCGCGTACAAGTACAGGGGCCTGGTGTACACATACAGACCGCATGACATCTGATGTACGACGTGATTCGATTCCCAGACCTAGACTTACATGAATACATATTTTCCTTGAACAAATCCTATTTATGACATTTCTGTGTCTCCCGCTCTGGCGCTGCTCAGCATCTGCAGCCATCTTACACATTTCCCCAGTGATTTCACTCCGACCCATGGTATATTCCGTGGAGCTGATAACTAACTAGATGGGGCAGAGACCTCGCGGGTGAAACCCCTACAAAGTGAAAGTGGTTATTGTATACTAAATGCGGACTTTGACCGTAAAATGCTTTTCCTTTTAGTCATAAGTTATGAGAATATTTGACTTGCATGACGTTTCTAAGCGAGATTTACTGGATTATACTGGGGATATGCTGGGGGCCAGGATTGGGTGTTAACACATGAGGTAACAGTTAAGCCTGGAGTGGTGGCACAAAGAGGGGCACATGTGGGGATTAAATATGGCAGCGATACAGCTTAAGGCTCCGAGGCGCACAACAGCGGTGGTGGGCACAATTCGGGGTTAATATGAGCTACAGGTAAGGTCTGGGCGCACTACAGGGGGCATCAATTGGGTTAAATACATGTAGTACTAAGTAACGGCTGGGGGTGGGCCAACAAAAGGGGGGCACGGGCACTTGGTATTAACACCACGAGTACAGTCAAGGCTGGAGGTGGCACAAAGGGGGGCACATTGGGGTTAATTATGATTGTACAGTAAGGCTGGGGCGCGACTACGAGGGCACGATTGGGGTTAATACGTCGAGTAGCTAGGTTAAGAGCTGGGCGGCCTGCACACTGCAGGCGGGCTATGTTGGGGTTAATACGATTGGTACAGTAAGGCTGGGCGGCCAGGCATGCGGCGTTAATAGCGTGAGTACCAGTAAGGCTGAGGGGGCACATTGGGTTAGATTCGACATGGATACCAGTAAGCTGCGGCCAGCAACTACAGGGAGCACATGGGGTTAATACACGGTACGTAAGGCTGCGTCCGGTGGCCACTACAGGGGCACATTGGGTAATACCGTGTAGTTGTCACAGTAGGCTGGGGGGCCACATTGGGTTATAATACGTGATGAAGTACACACGTAAGGCTGAGGGGGCACATGGGGTTAATAGACAGGTGGAGAAATACAGATAAGGCATGGGCGAGGCAACACATGGAGTTAATTGCCGATAGTTATTACAGAAGGACTGGCAGAAGGCACATAGGGGTTAATACGTTGTGAGTACGAGTAAGGTCTGGGAGGGCCATTGGGGTAATAGCTATGAAGGTACTCAAGTCAAAAGCTGAGGGGGGCCAATCATGTGGGTCCTGTATACGGTCGAAGTACATAGAGGTAAGGCTGGGGGCACATCGGGTTAATACGTGACTACAGTCTAAGGCTGCTGGGGCAGGCACGATTGGGGTAATTACGTGAATACAGTAACGGCTTCGGGCAGCATAATCTGGGTATATTACGTGCATTACAGTAAGGGTGGGGGGCACAGTTGGGGTTAGTACGTAGCAGTACAGGTAAGGTCTGGTGGCAGCATATTGGTGAATCATGAGTAACAGAAGGCTGGGGGCACGGATTGGGGGTTAATACATTGGAGCTACAGTAAGGCTTGGGGGCACGATGTGTGGTAATACAGTGAGCTTAGCAAGTAAGGCTGGGGGACACGATTGGGATTAATACATGAGATACGATAAGGCCTGGGGGGCACATTGGGCAATGAATGAGTACAGTACAGGCTGGGGCACATTAGGGTTAATACGAATGAGTGTACAGTAAGGCTGGGGGGCACATTGGGGCTAATACGTGAGTATCCAGCTAAGGTGGGGGGCACGTTATTGGTTAATACTTGTGAAACAGGACAGTAAGGCTGCGGGGGCAACATTGGGCGTTAATAACAATGGAGGTACAGTTTAAGGCTGGGGCACCATTTGGAGTAAATACAGGACAGTAAGGCTGGGGGCAATCTGGGTTATACGTGAGAAGTACAGTAAGGCTGGGCACATGGGGAGTTAAACTACATGAGTACAAAAGTAAGGCTGGGGGGCACATTGGGGTTAATACATGAGTACAGTAAGGCTGGGGCCACATTGGGGTATAATACATGAGTACCAGTAAGGGCGCTGGGGGCCATCATTGGGGTTCAATACGTGTGGAGCTACAGTAAAGAGCTGGAGGGGCAACATTGGTGGGCCCTGTTAATACTTGAGTACAGTAAGGTGGTGGCAACATTGGGGTTAATACGTGCAGTACAGTAACGGCTGGGGGGACACATTGGGATATACATTGAGTACAGTAAGGGCTGGGGCACAATGGGTAATATCAATGAGGTATCAGTGAAGGCTGGCGCCCCACCGATTGGAGCGTTAATACGTTGAGGTAACAGTAAGGCTGTGGGGCACATTGTGGCGTTTAATACGTGAATGAGCACAAGTTTAAGGGCTCTCGGGGCTGGCACATTGGGTCTAATAGTAGTACCAGTATAGGCGGGGGCACATTGCGGCGTTACATACCGTGACAGTACGCAGTAAGGGCTGGTGGGCACGATTTGGGGTTAATACGGTGGAGTACAGATAAGGCGCTGGCGGCGTCCGACCATTGGGGTGTACTTAACATGAGTAGCTAGTATAGGCTGGGGGCTGACATTGTGGGTAATAGTAGTCAGTAAGCTGGGGGCAGCATTGGGTTAAACGTGGAGTACAGTGGTACAGATAAGGTGGGGGCACATTGGGGTTAATACGTGAGTACAGTAAGGCTGGGGGCACATTGGGGTTAATACGTGAGTACAGTAAGGCTGGGGGCACATTGGGGTTAATACGTTGCTAAGTGCTGGGGCACATTGGTGAGTGTACAGTAAGGCTGGGGGCACATTGGGGTTAATACGTGAGTACAGTAAGGCTGGGGGCACATTGGGGTTAATACGTGAGTACAGTAAGGCTGGGGGCACATTGGGGTTAATACGTGAGTACAGTAAGGCTGGGCACGGCTTCACCTTGCATGTTGCTGTTGCACTCTGGGAGTGGATGTCAGAGATTTCTCTTCACAGTTCAGAGTGGTTTTCATATTTCCTGTTTTGGCTGCAGCACTTGTTAATAATTACTGTGCTACATTAGATGCTGTTGTATTAGGCCCCCGGCCAGACAAAGAGCGAGCGTCGCTGAGGCCTGGGAGGGGAGCTCGCTCAGCTTTCCAGCACTTTCTCTGCCATAACACAGGGCGGATGTTTCCCTGGCACAGCTGCCACCTCACCTCTTACAAACAGGGCACGTCGTAAATCTGCATCCTGCGCAGCTAATTGGCCGTTCATTAACAAACATGCTGCTGCCCGCACTGAATTCTGCACAGCCATGCAACATGCCTAAAGTATTTGTTTTCAAGTTAACATTCAGCATAGTGGCTTTATAGGCGGATTGCCATGTAGCGTAGGAAGGACAGGGTGCACAAAGGGCAGTTTCCACGGGCCCCTTAGCATCACCGATAAGGATCTTGGTAGTTATGCGTATTAAATCATTCAAATAATTAAATAATTTGCTTAATATCATATTATACAGGTGCTGTTTGTTTTGGCAGCGCCTAACCTTTGGCCGGCCAACTCTCCAGCAGTTAAGGTGTAGCATGTTGTGGATAAATGTTATCAAAGCAAAGTTGTTTTGTTATTGCTTTTCTATTCTACCTCAGCTCAGCCTGGAATATAAAATACTGCATGGTTGCTAAAGGCAGGGACCCTGCCAACTAATTGTCATCTAATTGTGAAGCTAGATTTATTATTATTAGTGTTTGTTTACTTATTCTGTTTATCTGATCTTCTATTCATCTTCCAGTCAGCAACTCAGTCAGATACCTGGTTTCTAGGGTCATGAATGTAGCAACCACATCATCAGTCGGACTGAAGAGCTGCCAAACAACAATGTAGAAACCACAAAAAAAAGACTATTTTCATTGAAAAATGAAAGCAGAGATTTCTTTTTTTTCTTGGGGGAAAAACAAATTCCTTTGCAAAATGCATTTTGGGAAGAAAACTACTCTCTCAATCGACACTCCTCCCAGTGTTTATGCCATTTGTACAGAAAAATCCAATATAAAAACACACTGAATGTCAGTTAATCTGTCTATAAGGGTTTTTTTTTCTAAATCATGCAAAACTTTACCTCTTTCCAGCATCCATGACTATATACTGATAATGAAACAGTACCTGTACTTGATCCCAACTAAGATATAATTACCCCTTATTGGGGCAGAACAGCCCTATTGGGTTTATTTAATGGTTAAATGATTCCCTTTTCTCTGTAATAATAAAACAGTACCTGTACTTGATCCCAACTAAGATATAATTACCCCTTATTGGGGCAGAACAGCCCTATTGGGTTTATTTCATGGTTAAATGATTCCGTTTTCTCTGTAATAATAAAACAGTACCTGTACTTGATCCCAACTAAGATATAATTACCCCTTATTGGGGCAGAACAGCCCTATTGGGTTTATTTAATGGTTAAATGATTCCCTTTTCTCTGTAATAATAAAACAGTACCTGTACTTGATCCCAACTAAGATATAATTACCTCTTATTGGGGCAGAACAGCCCTATTGGGTTTATTTAATGGTTAACTGATTCCCTTTTCTCTGTAATAATAAAACAGTACCTGTACTTGATCCCAACTAAGATATAATTACCCCTTATTGGGGCAGAACAGCCCTATTGGGTTTATTTCATGGTTAAATGATTCCCTTTTCTCTGTAATAATAAAACAGTACCTGTACTTGATCCCAACTAAGATATAATTACCCCTTATTGGGGCAGAACAGCCCTATTGGGTTTATTTCATGGTTAAATGATTCCCTTTTCTCTGTAATAATAAAACAGTACCTGTACTTGATCCTAACTAAGATATAATTACCCCTTATTGGGGGCAGAACAGCCCTATTGGGTTTATTTCATGGTTAAATGATTCCCTTTTCTCTGTAATAATAAAACAGTACCTGTACTTGATCCCAACTAAGATATAATTACCCCTTATTGGGGCAGAACAGCCCTATTGGGTTTATTTAATGGTTAAATGATTCCCTTTTCTCTGTAATAATAAAACAGTACCTGTACTTGATCCCAACTAAGATATAATTACCCCTTATTGGGGCAGAACAGCCCTATTGGGTTTATTTAATGGTTAAATGATTCCCTTTTCTCTGTAATAATAAAACAGTACCTGTACTTGATCCCAACTAAGATATAATTACCCCTTATTGGGGCAGAACAGCCCTATTGGGTTTATTTCATGGTTAAATGATTCCGTTTTCTCTGTAATAATAAAACAGTACCTGTACTTGATCCCAACTAAGATATAATTACCCCTTATTGGGGCAGAACAGCCCTATTGGGTTTATTTAATGGTTAAATGATTCCCTTTTCTCTGTAATAATAAAACAGTACCTGTACTTGATCCCAACTAAGATATAATTACCTCTTATTGGGGCAGAACAGCCCTATTGGGTTTATTTAATGGTTAACTGATTCCCTTTTCTCTGTAATAATAAAACAGTACCTGTACTTGATCCCAACTAAGATATAATTACCCCTTATTGGGGGCAGAACAGCCCTATTGGGTTTATTTCATGGTTAAATGATTCCCTTTTCTCTGTAATAATAAAACAGTACCTGTACTTGATCCCAACTAAGATATAATTACCCTTATTGGGGCAGAACAGCCCTATTGGGTTTATTTAATGGTTAAATGATTCCCTTTTCTCTGTAATAATAAAACAGTACCTGTACTTGATCCCAACTAAGATATAATTACCCCTTATTGGGGCAGAACAGCCCTATTGGGTTTATTTCATGGTTAAATGATTCCGTTTTCTCTGTAATAATAAAACAGTACCTGTACTTGATCCCAACTAAGATATAATTACCCCTTATTGGGGCAGAACAGCCCTATTGGGTTTATTTAATGGTTAAATGATTCCCTTTTCTCTGTAATAATAAAACAGTACCTGTACTTGATCCCAACTAAGATATAATTACCTCTTATTGGGGCAGAACAGCCCTATTGGGTTTATTTAATGGTTAACTGATTCCCTTTTCTCTGTAATAATAAAACAGTACCTGTACTTGATCCCAACTAAGATATAATTACCCCTTATTGGGGGCAGAACAGCCCTATTGGGTTTATTTCATGGTTAAATGATTCCCTTTTCTCTGTAATAATAAAACAGTACCTGTACTTGATCCCAACTAGGCTACTAACTGAAGGCCAAGTATGCAGCTTATTAGCCCGCTTTCTAAATTGTTAGGTTATAAAATCCATTCGGAGATTGACTGCATCTGCACATTGACGGCTCCTTTTCCAACTGGTCGCCGTACTGGAGACTGGCCTACCGGGATACCAGGAAGACTCCCAGTTGGCCCAAGCATCAGAAGGCCTTACTGCTTGTAACCATCTGTATGGGAACAGAAGCAAAATAGATGGAAGTACAGAGTGTAGTAATGCAAAGAAAAGAGACTAGGAGATAAGAAGAGAGGGTTTTGTGGCCCCTGGATTCCAACGTTGGCTCCCTGGCTTAATTCTATACCACACATTATTCTTTTTATGTCCCTAATGCCCAAGTGAATACATGGCTTAAACTGCCACCTTTAAACCTATAATTAATTGCCAGCAGTAATTTTATTCATAGTAATTGGCTGCTGGATGTAGGGGGGCGGAACCATTGGAGATCGGTGGGCAGGGGAGCAAACTGAAAATAGATGTATTGAAGCTTTATTGTTTCCAATGTATTTTTGGACAACACTCACAGTCCACAGTGACAGTCCACAGATTAAGGTATGATCTAAATTGACCGTCTTTGTTTATCATTTTTGGGGGGGGGGACATTTTGGTCGGACCCAGTCAGTAAATATGCATTTTTAGCAGTACGGACAAGGTGGTGAGGGAAACATCAGATGGAGTGTGGTTGGAATATGATAGTAATTGGCTAATGAGATGGAGCAATCCAAGCAAGGGGCTGCAAACAACACCGGGGAGCGGCAGACTCCGTAATAACCACAAAGAAATACAAGTTGGGTATTGTTGGGGCAGGTTTCCGGGAAGGAATCAAAGGACGCGTCCCCTGATCATGTTCTTAGGGACACCAAGCCATACTGACTCCCAGACTGCTCAGGGATTGCAGGCGAGGGCTGCACGGTAACAATATCTGTTCTATCCGGCACCAGTGCAGTGTGAGTGCTGCCAACATTATGGGGTTTCTCTGGATCATTTATTCCCCATTAAGTGCATGCTGTTAACAATAAATTCTCATTTTATTACACAGAAAGGTTAGTTATCAAGAGAAAACAGTAGAATAGAGGAAATAAATGGTTTGGCAAACCCAAGTCTTCCCTAACTCTTCATTGGCCCTCTCTAGCATGTGCCTTCCTTCCTAGGGCCACTCTTCCCATTCATTACACTACCTTCCCATAGGCTTCCCACTCCTTCCCATTCATTACACTACCTTCCCATAGGCTTCCCACTCCTTCCCATTCATTACACTACCTTCCCATAGGCTTCCCACTCCTTCCCATTCATTACACTACCTTCCCATAGCCTTCCCACTCCTTCCCATTCATTACACTACCTTCCCATAGGCTTCCCACTCCTTCCCATTCATTACACTACCTTCCCATAGGCTTCCCACTCCTTCCCATTCATTACACTACCTTCCCATAGCCTTCCCACTCCTTCCCATTCATTACACTACCTTCCCACTCCTTCCTAGGGCCACTCTTCCCATTCATTACACTACCTTCCCATAGGCTTCCCACTCCTTCCCATTCATTACACTACCTTCCCATAGGCTTCCCACTCCTTCCCATTCATTACACTACCTTCCCATAGGCTTCCCACTCCTTCCCATTCATTACACTACCTTCCCATAGCCTTCCCACTCCTTCCCATTCATTACACTACCTTCCCATAGGCTTCCCACTCCTTCCCATTCATTACACTACCTTCCCATAGGCTTCACACTCCTTCCCATTCATTACACTACCTTCCCATAGGCTTCACACTCCTTCCCATTCATTACACTACCTTCCCATAGGCTTCCCACTCCTTCCCATTCATTACACTACCTTCCCATAGCCTTCCCACTCCTTCCCATTCATTACACTACCTTCCCATAGGCTTCACACTCCTTCCCATTCATTACACTACCTTCCCATAGGCTTCCCACTCCTTCCCATTCATTACACTACCTTCCCATAGGCTTCTCACTCCTTCCTAGGGTCACTCTTCCCAAATCTTCTTTCCCACAAGAAGGTGCTTCCTTTGTCCATTCTAACTGGCTTATTCCTCCTTCCCTTTACTCTTTCCCAAATCTTCTTTCACAAAGCTTGTGCTTCCTTCCCAGGTCTACACATCTCCTATCTAGTCTTCTTTAACACCAACTTTTCATATTCATTCCGCCAAGCTGGTTTCTTATGCCTTTATCCACTCACCCTATCCTTACTGTGCCTCATTCTTCTGCCCCTAGCTCCACCCTTCCCTTTCTTTACTTTTTCTTCTTGTTTATGATTATTTCTTTGGTCCAGACCACCCTTACCCAACGCTTCATTGCTGCCAAATGTTCCTTCCTCCTAAACAATTTCTCCTTTCCCTTCTTTCCTGTCGCCTAACTCCTTCTTTCTAAGAAGTCCACTCCATATCTTACCAGGCAGCTTATTTATCCTCCAGATATTCCCAACCCTTCTCTGTAGGCCCATACTGCTTCCCCAGCTCATGACTCTTGTCTCTCTCACCTGCTCTTCATTTGTTGTTCTCTCTTCCGTCCCACTACTTCTGCTGACCAGATTTCTCCTGATGTCCCCTTTTACTTTTTGTTCTCTACCTAACTCCATCGTATTTGTCCAAACTGTGGTACCATCGCCTAATGTTTCCTTATTCCTGGTATAACTGGGCATGCCCAGAGTTGATCAGGAGCATGGCCTAAAGTGCCTCGATTTTTTATTTCCACACAGAGAATATATAAAAGTATATTATGGTCTGGACAACTTCTGCCTCTTATTCCCCTTCTCCTTTTAGATTGTAAGCTCTATTGAGCAGGGCCCTGTTTACCTCCTGTGTGGTTCATTGTTTGTATCTAATCTGTGTGATGGTTACACGCTCCTATTATACAGAGCTGCACTTTATAAACAGGCGGTCAGTACAATAACCTTAACATTCTCTCTCCCCTTGATATCTTACAGGCCCTCGATGGATTCTTCTTTGTCGTCAACCAGGAAGGCAGAATTGTCTTTGTGTCAGAAAACGTCACAAACTACCTGGGCTACAAGCAAGAGGAGCTGATGAAGGACAGTATCTATAGCATCCTACATGTGGGTGACCACGAGGAGTTTGTGAAAAACCTCCTCCCCAAGTCTCTAGGTAAAGCACCACCAACAGAACCTATATCTGGGGTGTGAATGCTTTTTGTTCTCGCCCCAGGAATTGCACTGGCAGCCATTACTGACCCCTATAACACCTCTGTGCAGGTACAGGGCTCTGTAAATCAATAGGCCAAGCATAGGGCCACTGTTTGCCTCCCAGGTCAGCGCTGAGTCTTGCAGTTCACCATCCCCGCAGCAGCCCAGGATGGCGTGTCCTTAGCGTGTTCCGTGGGCCCAAATAGATTGTTTCCTTTACACGGATGGAATCTCCTAATCAGTTAATTTGCCCCTGTCTCTGTGCGTGTCATTTAACTTCCCCAGAGTTTCCAATCTCTCCCTTTTTTTTGCGAAAACGAAATTCCTTGGTTTCCTGGAACATGTTGTGCTCAATGCTTACATTCTGCCGCCTCGACGTATGTTATATAAGGACACGGTGGGTAACGGCAAGGTTTATCCCAGGCCTGGCTCCTGAGGGTGCGCTGTCTCCGCCACCGACAGAGTTAAAGGCTGTGTGTTTGGCTAATTGGCTGTGGAGGGGATAAACTAACGGGAAAAATACTCGTTAACCCTCTCCCTGCTGGCCGTGGAGGGGATAAACTAACGGGAATAATACTCGTTAACCCTCTCCCTGCTGGCCGTGGAGGGGATAAACTAACAGGAATAATACTTGTTAACCCTCTCCCTGCTGGCCATGGAGGGGATAAACTAACGGGAATAATAATCATTAACCCTCTCACTGCTGATTGTGGAGGGGATAAACTAACGGGAATAATAATCATTAACCCTCTCACTGCTGATTGTGGAGGGGATAAACTAACGGGAATAATAATCATTAACCCGCTCACTGCTGATTGTGGAGGGGATAAACTAACGGGAATAATAATCATTAACCCTCTCACTGCTGATTGTGGAGGGGATAAACTAACGGGAATAATAATCATTAACCCGCTCACTGCTGATTGTGGAGGGGATAAACTAACGGGAATAATAATCATTAACCCGCTCACTGCTGATTGTGGAGGGGATAAAATAACGGAATATAATAATTATTAACCCTCTCACCGCTGATTGTGGAGGGGATTAACTAACAGGAATAATAATCATTAACCCGCTCACTGGTGGCCATTGAAGAAAAAACCAACAGGAATGATTCTCATTTATCTTCTCAATGCTGGCTGTTGAGGGGATAAACTATCAGAAATAAAACTCATTAACCCTCTCATTGCTGACATTGGACAAGATAAACAAGAATAACTGTTAACCCCCTCACTGCTGACCATTAAAATTGCCCCCTTTTCTGGAAAAGAAAAAGTACCGCCCCAATAAAGGGTAATTATATCTTAGTTGGGATCAAGTACAGGTACTGTTTTATTATTACAGAGAAAAGGGAATCATTTAACCATGAAATAAACCCAATAGGGCTGTTCTGCCCCCAATAAGGGGTAATTATATCTTAGTTGGGATCAAGTACAGGTACTGTTTTATTATTACAGAGAAAAGGGAATCATTTAACCATGAAATAAACCCAATAGGGCTGTTCTGCCTCAATAAGGGGTAATTATATCTTAGTTGGGATCAAGTACAGGTACTGTTTTATTATTACAGAGAAAAGGGAATCATTTAACCATGAAATAAACCCAATAGGGCTGTTCTGCCCCAATAAGGGGTAATTATATCTTAGTTGGGATCAAGTACAGGTACTGTTTTATTATTACAGAGAAAAGGGAATCATTTAACCATGAAATAAACCCAATAGGGCTGTTCTGCCCCAATAAGGGGTAATTATATCTTAGTTGGGATCAAGTACAGGTACTGTTTTATTATTACAGAGAAAAGGGAATCATTTAACCATGAAATAAACCCAATAGGGCTGTTCTGCCCCCAATAAGGGGTAATTATATCTTAGTTGGGATCAAGTACAGGTACTGTTTTATTATTACAGAGAAAAGGGAATCATTTAACCATTAAATAAACCCAATAGGGCTGTTCTGCCCCCAATAAGGGGTAATTATATCTTAGTTGGGATCAAGTACAGGTACTGTTTTATTATTACAGAGAAAAGGGAATCATTTAACCATTAAATAAACCCAATAGGGCTGTTCTGCCCCCAATAAGGGGTAATTATATCTTAGTTGGGATCAAGTACAGGTACTGTTTTATTATTACAGAGAAAAAGGAAATCCGTTTTAAAATTCTGAATTATTTGATTAAAATGGAGTCTATGGGAGATGGGCTTTCCGTAATTTGGAGCTTTACGGATAAGGGATCCCATACCTGTACTAGAAATATGTTAATATTATTATTATTGTTAGGGATGCACCAAACCCACTATTTTAGGGTCCGGCTGAACCCCAAATCCTTTGTGAATTTTTGGCCAACTACTTTTACGTTTTTTTGGCAAAAAGTTACCGTGATATTAAGGTTCCGGATTTGGTTCAGCCACAGGCATGGATTTGGCCGAATCCCAAACCAGATGCTGGATTCAGTGCTAATTGTTACTAAGCCAGATAGCGCTTTCATGCTCCCAAAAAGGTGGAAAGTGGAACAGTAAATGATTAAATGATTTAAAAGTAATTCGGTTACAGCCACAATTTCTGTTTCTTATCCGGCAGTGAATGGGGTTCCCTGGTCCCAAGAGGCCAGCCGAAGGAACAGCCACACGTTGAACTGCAGGATGCTGATTCGGCCTCCGGATGACGCCGGGGTGGAGAACCAAGAAGCCCGGCAACGGTACGAAGTGATGCAGTGCTTTACTGTTTCCCAACCCAAATCCTTCAAAGAAGAAGGAGAAGGTGAGTTACACATGGGGGTGTTTCCAGGGCCGCCATCAGGGGGGCACAGTGGGGACCCGGGCGTTTTTAGCTTTAAACGGGGCCCGGCCGTGCTAGAGTTTTCTTAGCTCAGGCCCCCTTTAATCAAGTCCGGGCCCTGCTTCCTCGGGCTCCGGCGGAGTCCTCCGCTGTGTGCCGCCGCTCCCCGCTACTTCTGCGCTTTGTGCGCTTTGTGACGTCAGTACACACGGGGCGCAACCTTATAAAAGCGTAGAAGTAGTGGAGAGCGGCGGCACACAGCGGAGGACTCCGCCGGAGCCACAGGAGGCAGCGGGGGGGAGGGAAGGTGGAAACTGGAAGATGCTTGGGGGCCCTGGGGGAAGCTGGAGGATGTTTTGGGGGGGCTCTGGGGGAAGCTGGAGGATGCTTGGGGGGGGGGGCCCTGGTGGAAGCTGGAGGATGCTTGGGAGTGGGGCAGGAGGATGCTTGAGGGGGGCCTGGGGGAAGCTGGAGGATGCTGGGGGGGAGCCGAAGGATGCTTGGGGGGGCCCTGGAGGAAGCAGCAGGAGGATGCTTGGGGGGCCTGGGGGGAGCCGGAGGATGCTTGGGGGGCCTGGGAGGAAGCAGGAGGATGCTTGGGTGGCCTGGGAAGAAACAGGAGGATGCTGGGGGGAGCCGAAGGATGCAGAAGGAAGCAGCGGGGAGCAGGCCATAGTGTGAGTAATTTGGGGGAGGACCACCAATGTTTTAGGGGGCCCTGGGCTGGCTAGCAATGATTTAGGGGGGTACCTGCCCTGGTACCAATGCAAAACGTAACCCCTGGCTACCAAAGTTTAAGGGGGCCCTGGCTACCAATGTCTGTATGTCCTTTGTATTGATGGGAGGGGTCTCTGGGGGAGGGGCCATTGGGGGTGTGGGAGGAGGGGGGCCCAGAAAACATTGTTGTGAGTACCAATGCAAAACGTAACCCCTGGCCACCAATGTTTTAGGGGGGCCCTGGCTACCAAAGTTTTAGGGGGCCCTGGCTACCAATGTCTGTATGTCCTTTGTATTGATGGGAGGGGTCACTGGGGGAGGGGCCATTGGGGGCGTGGGAGGAGGGGGGCCAAGAAAACATTGTTGTGAGGGGCCCAGTGATTTCTGATGGCGGCCCTGGGTGTTTCCCTTGGGGTCTGGGCAGCTGCCTTTGGGGCAAAGCTACTAACTTGTTACTCCAGGGCGGAACTCCTTTCCTTTCAAAACAAACCAGGCTTCCATGTTATTGCATAAGAAATACCAAAGTCTGCAGATGAGAACGCCACGAAGGATTCATTAGAAGAAAGTCGCCATTACCTGCTTGTTCTATAATTATATCCTAAGCACAATAATCACCTTGTGGCTCATAGCGCTGCTGCTGCCGTCGCCAGTAAATGTTTCGCTGGGAGACGGTCTCATTCCGACAGTCTCATTCCGAAGCGGTAGGAATAGTTCCCTTCTTTCATGGTTAACCCTTGCCGTTCTCTATCCCCACAGATTTCCAGTCCTGTTTGATCTGCATTGCGCGGAGATTACCTCGACCGGCACCCATCACCTCTTTAGAATCGTTCATCACCAAGCAGGATGCTACAGGTAAGGGGGCACCATGGGCATTAGGGTGGCTGGATTATAGGCATTGGGCCGTATTATTATCCTTAATTTATATAGCAACAATATATTTGGTTGTGCCTTCCAGAGATTATACATCATTCACATCAGCACTTGCCCCAGTAAGCTTACAGTCTAATTCCCATCAGTCCCTGCCCCAGTGAGCTTACAATCTAAGGTCCCTATCACATTCCCATCAGTCCCTGCCCCAGTGAGCTTACAATCTAAGGTCCCTATCACATTCCCATCAGTCCCTGCCCCAGTGAGCTTACAATCTAAGGTCCCTATCACATTCCCATCAGTCCCTGCCCCAGTGAGCTTACAATCTAAGGTCCCTATCACATTCCCATCAGTCCCTGCCCCAGTGAGCTTACAATCTAAGGTCCCTATCACATTCCCATCAGCCCCTGCCCCAGTGAGCTTACAATCTAAGGTCCCTATCCAATTCCCATCAGCCCCTGCCCCAGTGAGCTTACAATCTAAGGTCCCTATCACATTCCCATCAGTCCCTGCCCCAGTGGAGCTTACAATCTAAGGTCCCTATCACATTCCCATCAGTCCCTGCCCCAGTGAGCTTACAATCTAAGGTCCCTGTCACATTCCCATCAGTCCCTGCCCCAGTGAGCTTACAATCTAAGGTCCCTATCACATTCCCATCAGTCCCTGCCCCAGTGGAGTTTACAATCTAAGGTCCCTATCACATTCCCATCAGTCCCTGCCCCAGTGAGCTTACAATCTAAGGTCCCTATCACATTCCCATCAGTCCCTGCCCCAGTGAGCTTACAATCTAAGGTCCCTATCACATTCCCATCAGTCCCTGCCCCAGTGGAGTTTACAATCTAAGGTCCCTATCACATTCCCATCAGTCCCTGCCCCAGTGAGCTTACAATCTAAGGTCCCTATCACATTCCCATCAGTCCCTGCCCCAGTGGAGCTTACAATCTAAGGTCCCTATCACATTCCCATCAGTCCCTGCCCCAGTGAGCTTACAATCTAAGGTCCCTATCACATTCCCATCAGTCCCTGCCCCAGTGAGCTTACAATCTAAGGTCCCTATCACATTCCCATCAGTCCCTGCCCCAGTGAGCTTACAATCTAAGGTCCCTATCACATTCCCATCAGTCCCTGCCCCAGTGAGCTTACAATCTAAGGTCCCTATCACATTCCCATCAGTCCCTGCCCCAGTGAGCTTACAATCTAAGGTCCCTATCACATTCCCATCAGTCCCTGCCCCAGTGAGCTTACAATCTAAGGTCCCTATCACATTCCCATCAGTCCCTGCCCCAGTGAGCTTACAATCTAAGGTCCCTATCACATTCCCATCAGTCCCTGCCCCAGTGAGCTTACAATCTAAGGTCCCTATCCCATTCCCATCAGTCCCTGCCCCAGTGAGCTTACAATCTAAGGTCCCTATCACATTCCCATCAGTCCCTGCCCCAGTGAGCTTACAATCTAAGGTCCCTATCACATTCCCATCAGTCCCTGCCCCAGTGGATCTAAGGTCCCTATCACATTCCCATCAGCCCCTGCCCCAGTGGATCTAAGGTCCCTATCACAAGCACTAGAGGCAATTATATCAGGACCTATTTACCCCGCCTGTGTGTTTCTGAGGTGTGGGAACAAGTCTTTGTTCCCCTCAGAAACTAATTCAAGCTTTATTTTTAAAATGAATGAGTTCCCCCCAGTTGTTATTTTTACCCACTCTTCAATTGCCATTCTTTTCCTCTTACCTCAGGGGGATGAGTAACCGATTGGGCCCTTTTTTCTTGTTGGGAATTAATCCAAACTCTTAGTAACATTTTTGGCAACATCCCTTTGTGGCCAAAATCTACTTTTACTTTGCTTCCTAATTAAATGTAGACATAAGCTTCACAAACTGGTCTGAACGGAACGACCGAGTGTGGGAAAGAGATGGGGTACATGGCCTTCCCATAGGGTTCAGCTATTTTTAAACAGGCATTCAGGTATTGATGGGAACCCAGACAATCACTTTGTACTATTAAAAGTGACCATAGTTGACCACTCTGGCCATGGGTAACTGAGTACCTCTAACAGAGGATCAATGTCTGTATAGTGCTTACCCCTTATCCATCATTGCTGCCAATGGGGAGATGTTCTATCATTTGCTATACACTAATTTGCCTTTATTTATATTGTGCCAACATATTCTGCAGTGCACTACAGAGATTAGGCATCATTCCCATCAGTCCCTGCCCCAGTGAGCTTACAATCTAAGGTCCCTATCCCATTCCCATCAGTCCCTGCCCCAGTGAGCTTACAATCTAAGGTCCCTATCACATTCCCATCAGTCCCTGCTCCAGTGAGCTTACAATCTAAGGCCCCTATCACATTCCCATCAGCCCCTGCCCCAGTGAGCTTACAATCTAAGGTCCCTATCCCATTCCCATCAGCCCCTGCCCCAGTGAGCTTACAATCTAAGGTCCCTATCCCATTCCCATCAGCCCCTGCTCCAGTGAGCTTACAATCTAAGGCCCCTATCACATTCCCATCAGCCCCTGCCCCAGTGAGCTTACAATCTAAGGTCCCTATCCCATTCCCATCAGCCCCTGCCCCAGTGAGCTTACAATCTAAGGTCCCTATCACATTCCCATCAGTCCCTGCCCCAGTGAGCTTACAATCTAAGGTCCCTATCCCATTCCCATCAGTCCCTGCCCCAGTGAGCTTACAATCTAAGGTCCCTATCACATTCCCATCAGTCCCTGCCCCAGTGAGCTTACAATCTAAGGTCCCTATCCCATTCCCATCAGTCCCTGCCCCAGTGAGCTTACAATCTAAGGTCCCTATCCCATTCCCATCAGTCCCTGCCCCAGTGAGCTTACAATCTAAGGTCCCTATCGCATTCCCATCAGCCCCTGCCCCAGTGGAGCTTACAATCTAAGGTCCCTATCCCATTCCCATCAGTCCCTGCCCCAGTGGAGCTTACAATCTAAGGTCCCTATCGCATTCCCATCAGCCCCTGCCCCAGTGGAGCTTACAATCTAAGGTCCCTATCCCATTCCCATCAGTCCCTGCCCCAGTGGAGCTTACAATCTAAGGTCCCTATCCCATTCCCATCAGTCCCTGCCCCAGTGAGCTTACAATCTAAGGTCCCTATCACATTCCCATCAGTCCCTGCCCCAGTGGAGCTTACAATCTAAGGCCCCTATCACATTCCCATCAGTCCCTGCCCCAGTGAGCTTACAATCTAAGGTTAATGTGCAGGTTGCCCCCCCCACCCCCAAAAGGGGGGAAATGTTAAATTACAAGCCTGCAGTTCTTAGAGAGAAGTATTATTTACCTGCATTAATAATTTTCGATTTATTTTATTGCAGTCCAGCATTTGTCAATCTACGAGAGGCAGTTAAGCAGGATAGCTATGCAAACACTGATAGGAGCTGGCAAATTGGTTTCTCCATGTATTTTCCTTGGCTGGCTGACAGTAAATGTTAGAGGTTGTGTAAACACTTGATTGGAGAACGTGCCACCATCCACAGCCCAATGAAAACAAATCACTTTACTCCCAGAGAGGCCAAATCAGTCAAGTTCTCACTCCCAGCCGTGATTACCTTCAAATAAAGGAGGCCGATTTGTCATGTGTCCAAGATGCAACTTTTTCATTTTTATCAATTCGAGATGTTGGTTTTTACTGATTTTTTTAATTATTTTACTTTCAGGAAAAATCATCTCCATTGACACCAGTTCCCTGCGAGCCTCGGGCAGCCTGGGCTGGGAAGATCTGGTGCGGAAGTGTATCTATGCCTTCTTTCAGGCACAGGGCACAGAACCGTCGTATGCCAAGCAGCTATTCCAGGAAGGTGAGGCCATGTTGGCTCCAATTGGTCTAATACAAGAGACTTGTCTCCATACAGAAGGCAATTATTCACCCTGTACAAAAGCATTCTTAGCGCAAACAATACAGCCTGGAATAAAAAGCCTTGGGTATCCAATAGGAGCAACATTATATTGCCCAATAATGGCTGCCAGAAGAAGTAAAGCTGTTTCTATAGTTCCATGCTGCAGAGGGAAAATACATTTATTTATATATTTAGTCCAAAAAAGGCTGAGCAGCTGTGATGGAAAAATGTATATAGGGTATTGCTTAGGGAATTCTTGACTCTTAAAATGTTTGGATTAATGGTTCTCCATAAACCAGTAGATATTGGAACAGTTATAAACAACGATGACACTGGCATTTAAACTTGAGATAATGGTATGGCCCACTTTCTCTCCTTTCCTTGTTCTTAGTAACATAGTAAGTTAGGTTGAAAAAAGACGTATGTCCATCACGTTCAACCATAATGCCTATATATAACCTTCCTAACTGCCAGTTGGCCCAGAGGAAGGCAAAAACCCCATCTGAAGCCTCTCTAATTTGCCGCAGAGGGGAAAAAATTCCTTCCTGATTCCAAGATGGCAATCCGACCAGTCCCTGGGGCAACTTGTACTAAGAGCTATCTCCCATAACCCTATATTCCCTCAGTTGCTAAGAATCCATCCAACCCCTCCTTGTATCCCACAACTTCACAGCTCTCACAGTAACAAACCCTTTCTGAATATTTATACGGAACCTCCCTTCTTCTAAACGGAGTGGGTGCCCTCGTGTCCGTTGGAAGGACCTACTGGTAAATAAAACATTAGAAAGGTTATTATATGATCCCTTTATATATTTATACATAGTTATCATGTCCCCCCTTAAGCGCCTCTTCTCCAGTGTAAACAGACCCAACTGGGCCAGCCTTTCTTCATAACTTTTGAGCACTGGAGACCAAAACTGAACAGGATATTCTAGATGGGGCCTTACCAGCGCTCTGTAAAGGAGAAGAATAACCCCCTCCTCCCGTGAATCTATACCCTGTTTAATACAGCTCAAAACCTTATAGAATAGAGATTTGATCATGTATTTCACCCCCCCCCCCCCCATACTTTAATTCTTGTATTGGTTTTCCCACCAGTGATGACACGAGGAACAGCCTGCAGTCCATCGTACAAATTCACGCTGAGTGACGGGACGGAGCTCAGTGCTCACACCAAGTGCAAACTGTGCTATCCGCAGAGCCCCGACGTGCAGCCCTACATAATGGGAATCCATATCATTGAAAGGTGATCTTCCCTGTAATAGGAAGCAGCTCTTCCTCCCCTCTCGTTTTTCTGGGCTAGGAGCCAGGCCGGGGTTTGGGTGGGAACAGAACGATAGCCTGTAAAGCCATAAATTACGTGTCCGGAGATGTCTAAAGAGCCATTTGCTGAAACCCCATCATCCATACTCAAAGTGCTTTGTTCCTTATGTTCTCTGGGGCCTTCAAAGTTCCATTTTATCTTACGGCCTATCGATCATTAATAGGTTTTGCTTCGATCGAGTCTGTACTCAGACCACTGTCTTTTATTTAATGCGTCCCAGAGACTTAATATTAGGGCGTGGCATAGGCAATGGGCAGGCAAACTAATTGGACCAAGAAGGCCATGGGAAACAAATCTGCAACTTATTTAAATGCCTTCCAGTGGAGCATGTTCAAGCAGAGAGAGAGCTTGTTCCCACATTGTTTGCTTGCCTTTTAATTATTTGCTTAAAGCGCCCAGGCCTGTTTTGACCCTCGGATTTTTATATTCAGCAAAGCCCCTCTATATATGCCAGGCATTTTCAGACGCCTAGTCTGGGAATCTTAGGCCTTAACATTTCTGTCTCATGTTTCCTGGTGTCAATATGAGAGAAAGAATATGTTTTCTTCCTCTGAAAACTCTTTCTTCCATGCAGTTGCTTATAGGATTTTTAATGAAGGTTGGAGTTAAGGGTTTTTTTTCTTAAGGTGGCCATACACAGGCCGATTGTAGCTGCCGATATAGGTCCCCATACAATGGCAGATCCACTCGCTTGGCAATGTTGCCAGCGAGCGGATCTTCTCCCGATATCCCCACCTAGGGGTGGGCAATATCGGGAGAATCCAGGGCCAAACGATCGAATTATAACGACGGGTATAGCAATAGTCGGTCCGGGGACTGCATCAACGAGCCGATGCGGTCCCCGATCCGACTAGATTTTTTAACCTGCCCGATAGATATCCTGCCAATTTCAGGCCAGATATCGGTAGGGCAGACCCGTCCGTACTGCCCATACACGGGCCAATTAGCTGCCAAATCGGTCTAAGGGACTGATATTGGCAGCTAGAATCGGCCCGTGTATGGGGACCTTTAGACCGATTCGGCAGTTTATTGGCCCGTGTAGGGGCAGCAAGGACGGAAATGCCTGACCGAAATCTTGCCCCAGATTCGTTTGGCCCCAGAGCCTAAATTTGCCTGATATCGGGAGAAGATCCGCTCACTTGGAGACCTCGCCAGGCGAGCAGATCTTTACATGTATGGGCACCTTTAGACATGACGTTCTAAGTGTAATGAGTTTTAGGGATAATTTAGGTGAGAATCTTATCTCAGGCAGCACTTTACCTTTACCACGGATATCAAAAAGAGGGCCTTGGTAATATAAGGATCCCCTTACCCTCTCCAATAACAGAAGAGGTAAAAATGGGGGAGTTGAGGGTGCTGGATTAGTTTTGCCACCTCTAGTGGTCGAAGGGCCAGGAGAGTCCCCTGCTCTAGGGCACTGCTACTAAAAAGCTTCATCATTTTATATATTAGATTTTCTATAGCAGTGGTTCTCAACGGGACCCCTCTAGGGGTCGCCTAAGACCATCGGAAAACACATATTTCCGATGATCTTAGGAATCATTTTATGGTTGGGGGTCACCACAACATGAGGAACTGTATTAAAGGGTCGCGGAATTAGGAAGGTTGAGAAGCACTGCTCTATAGCAAAGGAAACTTGTTAAGTGTGAAACAAGAGTATGTGTTTTTACATCAAACAAAAGGCAATACAATTGTTTATAATCTAAATTGGTGCAGCTTAATACTATATTTTGTACTTCCTAAATGGATGGTTAGAATTTATTCTGTTTTTCCCCCCAGGGATCAAAGCTCTCTTTGTACTCAAGAAAACACTAACTCAGGAATGTCACTACCCCGCCTCAGCCCTTCGGTTAACCTCACCATCACCCCAACTCAAGGGATGCCCTTTTCTTCAACAACCTCCCCGTCCAGTGGTGGCATGCTCAGCTCCGGGATAAACCAGCACCAAGTCGCCGGCCTTCATAACAGCAACAGCTCCAACACCAGCCAAGCGAACTTTGGGTGTTCTCCTGGAAGTCAGATTGGAACCAATGTTGCCTTAAGCCTGGGGCAGGCTGGGCCCCAAAACAGTAACAATCTCAACCTCAACAATTCCCCCATGAGTAGCCCTGGAATAAGCCCCCCACAGTTCATGTCTCCAAGGCCACGGGCTAGCCCAGGACTGGTTTCCCGGTCTCGGGCATCAGGTAATCCCTTTTCTCCCCCCATGCCTGCCATGCACTCCCCAGTAGGTATTTCAAACAGCATCTGCAACAACAATAACAACAGGCCTTTTTCAAATGTCCCCTTGAATTCCATGCCTGTGGTAAATGACCCCAACACCCCTTTAGGATTTTCTACTCCCTCCCCCGGCATGACAAACAATGTATCCACCACCAACAATGGCAGGCTCTTTTCCAATACCCCAATGAACACTGTTCAGGGGATTAATGAAGGACCCAACCCAACTGTTGGATATTCCACTACATCCCCTGTCCTGCGTCAGTTGAACTCACAGAACTCCCCGGGGCGTCTCAATATGCAGCCCATCAAAATGGAGCCGAAGGACAACAGTGGCAATAGTGACAGGACTGTTGAGGGGGAGACTAAACCCTCTTTGGCCACCTCGAGTAACAAACTTGTACAGCTGTTAGCAACAACAGCAGAGCAGCAGTTGCGAGATGTGGACACTAATTGCCGAGACCCTCTAACTTGCCATGTTGTCACTAACACAAGCTGTGGAAGTTCCTCGAGTGGAACATGTCCTTCATCTCATAGCTCTTTGACAGAACGTCACAAGATATTGCATCGGCTTCTTCAGGAAGGGAGCCCTTCAGACATTAGTAGCTTATCAATAGATCATGAAAAGAAAAACACTGGCTCCGCCAACAACCAAACTCCAGGAGGTCCGCCAGAGGTCAAAATGGAGTCCGAGAGCGACAAAAAAAAGGACTCCAAAGATCACCAGCTCTTGCGCTACCTGTTGGACAAGGATGAGAAGGAGGTGAAGTCGTCCTCTGCTCTGACTCTGGAAGATGTAAAAGTAAAAGTGGAAAAGGAACAGGTTGATCAGTGCAGCTCCACTCCTACCACATTGATCAAAGCTGGTCAAGAGGATATTAAATTAGAGACCCAAAACCAGGTTAGTCTACTGCTAGAAAATGTTCACTAGAAACTGGTGCTTTCCAATGCATTTCTCAAACTGGTATTTGTGATTATTGAATATGGCTAAGTGTTGGCCAGATTGTATGCAGCGGATCAAACGGCAATGTATAATTGTGCTGGTAGCTTGTGTGGCAAGATGAGCGTACTTGTGGTAACAAATGTATAGTAGCGGTGGGCAGACATTTGTACTAAGTGGTCTTCTTTTGGTGAAACCAAATCAGATGTATCTTCAGCCCCTCTTACAGGAGAAGGCAAGGCTAGTAAAGAGTTAATCTCAAGCTGCAGGCATACCTTCATTTCTCTCAATAGTGCCCTTAAGTCTCCCCATTTTTCTCCCGTTCAAATGATCAGAAGCCTCATAGGAAAAAAAAAAGCTGAGCTGTTTAAAGAAAGTTCCCATAATGCCTTGCTCCTGCACTAACACCAAGACCGGTGTACATGCCCAGTAAGACTATGAGGAAGCTTCCTGCTGATTGGCTCAGATCCACATTCCTAAGGGGGGGAGGGAGTTCTTAGCATTCTTGAGGAAGGGGGGAACAGGAGAGAGGAGAGAGCTGCGTGTCTCTGGTAGAGGAAAACAAACAGACAAGAAATCCTGTATCTTTTGATAGAGGACTGTGAGTGCTTATGGCTGTATTTACATAAAGCTTACTTAGTTTTTACCTTTCCTTCTCCTTTAAAATACGTGGGACATTGTTCCTAGCTGGTTAAACCTGTGCCAGTTGCCAGTGAATTTAGTGGCTCGTCACTGGGCATACAGGGCTTTGTCCCTAAAAGTGTGCATTTGTTGTGCCGGTCCCACCTACTTCCAAGCTGGCCACATACAGAGGAAAAGAGCAGTTACAATGTGATCTTCCTTAACCCAACGTATGGTGAATTATTCATTATTCCGTGCTTAACCGGTATTTACCTGAGTTCATTTTGATAGTCGACGAAATTTCGTTTTCGGAAAAACTCAACTTGACACCAGACCGTTTCCCCTGGGTTTTCCGTTAGCAGCAATGTTTGTAGTATCCACTCGGAGAGGAAGAAGTGATCCAGGACTTGGCAATGGTTCCAGCTTTGTGGGCTCAGAAAAGGAAGGAGTTGGGGAGCGGGTGTGGGAATACATGAGCTTTCATCATAGGGATACGAAGGGGAAGTAAACAGCTGACTCGGAGAGCTAGATCTCTGCACTGATTTGTCAAATGGGAGCAGCTAATTGGCTCTTTCCTTTCATTAAGCTGGCTGTTACGGGCACAGATTTGGTAGGTCCGTTTCCATCGTACCTCTGGCCTGCCTGTGCATGTATGTCAGATTGGGGACAGTATTGACTTCTTCTTCCTGGAGTTCTAATTATTTGGCCTGAATTAAATAAACAATAGAAAGTGTCCAGTTATGGCCAGTCACCGTCTGTCAGACTGCAAACTGATCAGTCAGATACAGTGGCCACTGTACCTTTAGAGTGCACTCTTTGGTGGGGGAGTCTGTGCCCAGCAGGTATATGGTTAATTAGCATGGTATATAGTGTTCTTATTGCCCAACATGTATATTATTTCATTATTGCCCAGCAGGTACAGTATATGGTTTAATTAGTATGGTATATAGTGTTCTTATTGCCCAGCAGGTATATTATTTCATTATTGCCCAGCAGGTATATTATTTCATTATTGCCCAGCAGGTATATTATTTCATTATTGCCCAGCAGGTATATTATTTCTTTATTGCCCAGCAGGTATATGGTTTAATAGGCATGGTATATAGTGTTCTTATTGCCCAGTACGTATATTATTTCATTATTGCCCAGCGGGTATATGGTTTAATTAGCATGGTATATAGTGTTCTTATTGCCCAGCAGGTATATGGTTTAATTAGCATGGTATATAGTGTTCTTATTGCCCAGCAGGTATATGGTTTAATTAGCATGGTATATAGTGTTCTTATTGCCCAGCAGGTATATTATTTCATTATTGCCCAGCAGGTATATTATTTCATTATTGCCCAGCAGGTATATTATTTCATTATTGCCCAGCAGGTATATTATTTCTTTATTGCCCAGCAGGTATATGGTTTAATAGGCATGGTATATAGTGTTCTTATTGCCCAGTACGTATATTATTTCATTATTGGCCAGCAGGTATATGGTTTAATTAGCATGGTATATAGTGTTCTTATTGCCCAGCAGGTATATGGTTTAATTAGCATGGTATATAGTGTTCTTATTGCCCAGCAGGTATATGGTTTAATTAGCATGGTATATAGTGTTCTTTTTGCCCAGCAGGTATATGGTTTAATTAGTATGGTATATAGTGTTCTTATTGCCCAGCAGGTATATTATTTCATTATTGCCCAGCAGGTATATTATTTCATTATTGCCCAGCAGGTATATGGTTTAATTAGTATGGTATATAGTGTTCTTATTGCCCAGCAGGTATATTATTTCATTATTGCCCAGCAGGTATATTATTTCATTATTGCCCAGCAGGTATATTATTTCATTATTGCCCAGCAGGTATATGGTTTAATTAGTATGGTATATAGTGTTCTTATTGCCCAGCAGGTATATTATTTCATTATTGCCCAGCAGGTATATTATTTCATTATTGCCCAGCAGGTATATTATTTCATTATTGCCCAGCAGGTATATTATTTCTTTATTGCCCAGCAGGTATATGGTTTAATAGGCATGGTATATAGTGTTCTTATTGCCCAGTACGTATATTATTTCATTATTGCCCAGCAGGTATATGGTTTAATTATCATGGTATATAGTGTTCTTATTGCCCAGCAGGTATATGGTTTAATTAGCATGGTATATAGTGTTCTTATTGCCCAGCAGGTATATGGTTAATTAGCATGGTATATAGTGTTCTTATTGCCCAGCAGGTATATGGTTAATTAGCATGGTATATAGTGTTCTTATTGCCCAGCAGGTATATGGTTTAATTAGCATGGTATATAGTGTTCTTATTGCCCAGCAGGTATATGGTTTAATTAGCATGGTATATAGTGTTCTTATTGCCCAGCAGGTATATGGTTTTTATTATTGCCCAGCAGGTATTTGGTTTCATTATTGCCCAGTGGGTAAGTTTTCTGTGCTCTGTTCCTTTATATCTGAGTCTCCCAGCCAGCTGCAATAGGGTTGAACTATACTGCACTCCCAGAGCTGGAAATGGGATCCTCTGTAACACAGTCAGTGTGTGATCATTGCTCTCTGGGCCTGGAGATTTATTCAGCTGCCTAAAGGCCATTAAACAGATGAGCAATTACTGTAGCAATAGCAAAGTAACGCAATCCATTATATATATATATATTTATATATATGAGCTGCCAATCTTGCCATACTGCAGAAATCTCACAATAGGAACCGCATTGTATATTTTTTCCTTGTTTTAGGACAGGCAATCCAGATTGCTTGTCTCTGGACTACAACTGTCAGTGTTCTTCTGAGGATTCTGGGAGGTACAGTTCATTCACACTGCAAGCAAGGTCTTTAGGCTGTTTTCACCTTCAGTATTTTCTCTCATAGATAAATCAAGCCCGTGTCTAGAGGAAATATACAGTATATAGCAGGCTGCAGGGTCGGACTGGGCCGCCGGGACACTGGGAAAAATCCCGGTGGGCCCCAGCGGCCCAGAACCGACCCTTGCCAGGATTTGGTTCAGCCAGAGGCATGAATTTGGCGAATCCTGCTGAAAAAGGCTAAATCTTGGCTGAAACCAAGAACCAAATTCTGGATTCGGTGCACCCCTAGTATATAGAAATATTAAGGTTGCCATGCACGGGCAGATTTCAACTATTGATTTGGGTCCTTTGGACCGATTGGGCAGCTTATCACCCCTGAGGGGCCTACCCGACCAATATCTGGCTTAAAATTGACCTTGATTGTGCAGACGTTATTTTCAATCAGATCAGGGACCACTCGGCACGTTTATTCTATCCGACAGCCCTCAAAAGCTAGATAGTACACTAAGAAAGCATTTATCGACGTTCAGATTTTCATGATTTTATAGTTTTTTTAAACCACAACTAAACTTACTTCCTCGAGTGTCAGTCATTTATCTAAAGATTCAAACTACAAAAGTGGGAACAAAAAGATGCGTAAAAAATGCAAAACCCACAACTTTTCTGTATCAAGAAAATCCGAAAACTTCTAAAACCACGAAGCAAAGAAAGATCTTCCAGTTGTCAAAAGCACATCTGCCGTTGACTTCTATATGATTTTCATAGGTTTTAGATGGAGTATTTTGGTTTTACGGGTTTGTCATGGTTTTGTTGCATAATAAATAGTGTTGTTTTGCCCACCCAGGGTGGGGGATATCGGGCTTATTGATCTAATTAAAATGGCGAGTATATGGGCCGTCAGACTGCATCAACTAGCCGATGTGGTTCCCTTTCTGACAAGATCAAGATCTGCCCAATTTTAGACCAGATATCGGTCAGGTCGGCCCTTCAGGAGTGCCCATACATGGGTAGATAAGCTGCCGAATTGGCCCAAAGGACCCAAATCCACAGCTGAAATCTGCCTGTGCCTTTAGACACATACCTCTGCTGCCTTCTCTTCAAGCTAATGTTGCACCAAACTGTTTCATCACTGGCACTAGTGATTTACCAAAGTGGAAGGGTGGGAAGAGAGGAGGATAAAGGGCATAGGTAGGGGATTGGGGGGTTGTGCAGGAGTCCAGCAATGACTATTATTAACTGCCACAAAGTTCATCTCGACTCCCAGCAATCTTAGGGTAAAGGTCCCCATACACAGGCCGATTCTAGCTGCCGATATGGGTCCCTTAGACCAGGGGTCCCCAACCACCGGGCCGGGGACCAGTGCCAGGCCGTGGGCTGTGCTGAACTGGGCCACCTCTGGTCCTAAATACCTGATATCTCAATTCTCCAATGTTTTACACAGCCATGAAAACAGCTATGTGAAGCCCAGGAAGCTTTCTACTGATTGCGACAAGGGCCAAAGTACTTAAAGTTCCATACTAAAGGTCAGAGGATGTCAACCCTTAGGTGGGAGTAAGAAAAGCAAGGGTGCTGGGTGCATCTAGTTGCAGGGAAACAAGCTCAGGTCCCCCACTGAGTTTGCATTATGATGAGCTGTATTATATTTAATAATAATAATAATAATAATAAAATAAAGTGCAATAATAATTACATTTACATCATATATGTAATAATTCAATTATATACTATGCATTGGCTGTGCCAACCCCCCCAACTACAATCCCGGTCCTTGGAAAAATTGCCTTGCTTGAAACTGGTCTCGGGTGCAAAAAAAGTTGGGGACCACTGCCTTAGACCAATTCGGCAGCTAATCGGCCCGTGTATGGGCACTACCGACAGGCCTGCCCAACCGATATCTGGCCTGAAATCAGCCAGATATCGATCGGGCATGTTAAAAAATCTAGTCGGATCGGGGACCGCATCGACTGCAGTCCCCGGACTGACTTTGCCTTTACCCGTCTTTATAATTCAATCATTTGGCCCCAGGGCCAAACGATTGAATTAGCCTGCATTCACCCGTAGGTGGGGATATCGGGAGAAGATCCGCTTGCTTGGCGACATTGAAGGTGTATGGGCACCTTTAGTGTTTCTCCAGAATGTTCTGTTTTTAGGCATCCAAATGTCAAGTTTATGGTTATTGTTAATGAATCCTTCCATCTTGTCGAAGACAAATAAAACTCACTCCCAGATGAAAAACAGAAATATTTCTCAGCTTTAAATAAAGATATAAATATAAAGAATAATAGCAATCATTTGTGCCGAGCTGACATCGATATCCCCACAGTGTGTATCAGTTAAGTCTGGCTTCCCACCCCTTTGAAAGTTTCCGCACAAAAATAAGTCTCCCCGGAGAATTCTGTGTCCCAGGGATGGGATCAGATGTAACAGGGGAGACGGAATAGCAGTTCAGGCCACGGGGGGCCGAATGTTGTGGCATACAGGTGGTTCTCCGAAATCATAATATCCTGACAAGTACAACTGCGCCTCATCGCTTGGTGTAATATTCATATTGTTGGGTTTTTGGCTTTGTCGATACATAAGTGGTAAAGACGCCGTAATTGGCTAATTCCTCTATCCATGTGTATGGTCAAATGTTTTTATTGGCTGCAAGTTGCTTTAGCCCCGCTCACTTGAAGGAGAAGGAAAGGTACAATCACCAAAATGTTAGGCACCCCCCAAGTTCAGGGTTGGACTGGACCGCCGGGACACCAGGAAAAATCCCACTGGGCCCCGGCTCTACGAGGCCCCGGTGGCCCAGTCTGACCCTTGCCGGCGCTCCCCCTGCCCAACCGCTCCTCCCCTGACACGTTACATTTACGCGCTCGGGGGAGGATGTTGGGTGGGGGGCCCTGTGAGGGGGGTTAGGGGAGCCCCTACGGGGGGGTTAGGGGACGCGGCCGGCAAGGACCCCCCAGTCCGACCATGCCCAAGTGGGTGCTCTCCTAACAGGAGCACCAACCCGGGGTATAAGGTAAGTGATTACAATCACTGGGGGGGTGCCTAACATTTTGGCACCCCCCCCAGTGATTTTACCTTTCCTTATCCTTTCAGAGTCATGGGCAAATAGGCAAAGAAGCAATTGCAACAGGTGAATACAAGCGCATAAATCAGGGGTGTCCATTTTAGGGCCCTCCAACTGTTCTTGCACTAAATCCCCTTAGGCTACAGGCCGACAAACTGCCCCTCCGCTCCTATCAGCCCTTCATTGAGTCAGCACCGGTCACTGCATAAACACAAAGCATATTTGGAACAAAAATACATGCTCACACTGCCAGTTAAAGCTGTCATGGTGGATCTGTAATACCAGCAGGACTGGCACGCTAAGGACATTACCTGCATGTAGCTTGGAAATACTGGGCTATTGAGTACAGCAAAAGGAAAGGCAAAGTAGCAACCTCTACTGGTTAAAAATGGCGTAGCAGCAGTTTTAGTTCTTTGAGAAAAGCCCAGGAATTTGTACTAGAGGCTAAACCCATTACTGGCACTAGGCTAGGGTGACCTCCGTGGCCCAGATGGAGACTGACAGCGCTTATCCGACAGTTATTCCAAGTGTCTCGGGGCCAAACGCTCATGCATATTCATTCAGTGGCAGCCCAGACCTCCCCAACTTTTTCACAGCATCTCCCCTTTGTCTCTGGGACTCATTAACATGCAGGTGATCAGTGATCGTTCTTTCTGCACCCCCCCCAGTGAACAAGCTCTTGCAGATTACCGGGGGGCTCTGTCCTTAGCCGCACCTTAACCAGAGCGCCCTTCTCAGCTCCCATTTCTCTACTGTAATTTTCATGCAAATCTGTCCCTGACCGCAAAATAGAAAAAAAAATAACCCAATTCTCGTGTGTTACAATTAAATAGGAGTTGGCACAACACAAAACGTGCCCTCTGAGCCGGCTGGCAGCTCCGCCAGGATTTGCATTCCGGTTGTTGGTGGGAAGCAGTGCTTTGGTACTTTTGTGCTCAGCATTTTCTTATGTTCCTCAGATACATTTACTTGCCATGTATTCCCTGAAGCCTATTGCATTACCATGTCTCAGGGACATAATATGGCAGCTCCCACCCCAATATAAATATGCATTCTAAGACATTATTATTCCTGTGATACTATACTTCTACGGAGGGTGTAGTTCTGTCTAAGTAGTATGTCACTAAGGGTGCCGCTCTCTCTTTGTGTCTCTTCTCAGTTTGCAGATGATTTTGACCAACTCGATCAGTTGTTGCCTACACTGGACAAAGCAGCCCAACTACCGGGAATGGTGCCTGACCGGACAGACAACAGTGTCCCACTAAAGACGGAGATGTTACCCTCGTCACTGCAAACAGGCACTGTGGCGAGAACCCCCACCCGATTAAACAGTATGTAATGCACTCTAAATGTTATGTCATTGTGGCCCCACCATGCCACAGCACCCATGGGTATAAACACATGGGTGACCTGTCCTTTGCCTCTCTGCCTCAATGTATTGGTTATTTTGCCTTGAAGGGATAACAGATCACCCCCTGCCTTGGTTATGGCAGCACTGTTTATTATTACAGCGACCCCCATTTTTCCAAATGTTGAAGGACGGACATGCTCAGTGGCTTGGGTGGGAGGCAACGGAGATGGATTGTATTGACTGTGCCGAAGGCTGCAGCCTGTGTAGCCCATAATTCACCTCTGAGTCTGCACTTTATTTGATTTCTGGAGCCTTGAGCTTCTTCCAGTGCTACATCATTTGTCGTTGGGTTATAAATCTCATTTTGGGGACAAGAAGGAGTTAGATTACATGATAGATTCCCCATGAAATTAGCTTGTCCATCATTATGCCTACAAGCACCATGAGTAATGTTGGACAAGAGATGGGTTCAAGGCCAGAACATCACATTTGCCTGCTCTGCTGAGATATCCTGGTAAAGTGGTGCCTTACACAAAGGGTTGGGTTAGAAGGGCCACATCCTTGAGTAGGACTGGAGGCGACAATGTGTAAAACAAGGGAGTTGCAGTTGGGATCAAGTACAGGTACTGTTTTATTATTACAGAGAAAAGGGAATCATTTAACCATGAAATAAACCCAATAGGGCTGTTCTGCCCCAATAAGGGGTAATTATATCTTAGTTGGGATCAAGTACAGGTACTGTTTTATTATTACAGAGAAAAGGGAATCATTTAACCATGAAATAAACCCAATAGGGCTGTTCTGCCCCAATAAGGGGTAATTATATCTTAGTTGGGATCAAGTACAGGTACTGTTTTATTATTACAGAGAAAAGGGAATCATTTAACCATGAAATAAACCCAATAGGGCTGTTCTGCCCCAATAAGGGGTAATTATATCTTAGTTGGGATCAAGTACAGGTACTGTTTTATTATTACAGAGAAAAGGGAATCATTTAACCATTAAATAAGCCCAATAGGGCTGTTCTGCCCCCAATAAGGGGTAATTATATCTTAGTTGGGATCAAGTACAGGTACTGTTTTATTTTTACAGAGAAAAAGGAAATCAATTTTAAAAATGGAGTCTATGGGAGACAGGCTTTCTGTAATTCGGAGCTTTCTGGATAATGGGTTTCCAGATGACGGATCCCATACCTGTACAAACACACAGGTGTAATGAGTTGTATGGGCCTCATCCTCACTCACCCGATATTGTGAGATTTCCACCTCCGTCCGTATAAGGGTTAATGTTTCAGACACAGTAAGGAGAAGCAAAATAAAAGCAAACACTGAGGAATGTGAGAGGAATTTTTAAGCGAGTTTTTTCATGTTTCAGTCAGGGGGAAATACATATTGGGCAGCAGCCAAACTGAGTGTAACCCGCTGAGCCGCTACGACTTCTTCCCCTTGTGTTTCTAATGGGCTTCGCTGAATCAAAGCGATTATTGGCCACGGTGTGGGGCCGGAGTTGCGCTCTCCCCGGCGCAGGCCTGTCAGCCCGTCAAGGCCGCCGCAGATGATGTGTCAGGCAGCTCCTTTCATGTCTGCGACAGCAGCGTCAGTGTGGGGCGAGTAAGGCTCCCGCTAATGGAGTGTCACTTCCTCCGCCTGAGTGAGACCTGACAGCCCTGTCTATGGATCCCTCCGCCGTCTCAGTGCTGCGGACATTGTACTGTATTTACCAGCAGCCTGTGGTGGAAAGCGCTTGAGCTTTAGCAAACTCACTCCGTGTAAGGGTAATAAACACTTGCCCCTCACTAAGGAGTTGCTGGGACCAGGAATTATGGGAAGAATAGTCTGCGTGGGTTTCTAGTCAGGTTAGCGGCGCTGCACTTTGAGCGGGAAACCATTTGGCGGCTGAAATGTCAAAAATAAATTTATATATATATATACAGGGCCGCCATCAGAAATCACGGGGCCTCTCACAACAAAATTTTCTGGCCCCCCCTCCTCCCATCACCTGCCCCCCCAGTGGCCCCTCCCCAGTGACCCCTCTCATCAGTTCAAAGGACACACAGACATTGGTAGCCAGGGCCCCCTAAAACATTGGTAGCCAGCATCCCCCCCATTACCCCTCCTCCCGCGTCCTCCAGCTCCCCCCCCACAGCATCCTCCAGCTCCCCCCAGCGACTTCCTCCAGCCCCCCCAGCGACTTCCTCCAGCCCCCCCAGAGACTTCCTCCAGCTCCCCCAGCGACTTCCTCCAGCTCCCCCCAGCGACTTCCTCCAGCCCCCCCAGAGACTTCCTCCAGCTCCCCCCAGCGACTTCCTCCAGCTCCCCCCAGCGACTTCCTCCAGCCCCCCCAGAGACTTCCTCCAGCTCCCCCCAGCGACTTCCTCCAGTTCCCCTGCGGCTTCCTTCAGCATCCTCCAGCTCCCCCACCAGCGACTTCCTCCACCAGCTCCCCTATGCCCCTGTGGATTCACCCGGCTGTGTGCTCTTGATATGTGCCTGGCTCCCCGCTGCATCTGCACATCTTATAAGGTTGCACCCCGTGCGTATGGACACACAGGGCGCAACCAATCAAATTTCCCGCTGGCCACCAAGGACAGGGCCCGTAGTCCTTTAAAGGGGGCCTGATCTGAAAATCTGTATCACGGGCGGGCCCCCTTTAAAGCGACGATCGTCCAGGCCTGGGACAACTGTCCCCCCTGTGCCCCCCTGACAGCGGGAAGGAGGAGCGCCGGCAAGAGTTGGGTCTGGGCCACCGGGGGCAACTAGAGCCAGGGCCCACCAGAATTTCTCCCGGTGTCCCAGCGGCCCAGTCCGACCCTGCTCCTGAGGCAATTTGGCCAACATTTCTACACAAATAATAGCCCCCAAAAATCTCAGAACTCACCGCTACTGACCATGGAAATATTTTGGAAATGCAGCTCAGCAATAGCCATGTGATTTTTGCCAAAAAACCCTCCAGGGGGTGACTGATTGGCAGCAATAGGGGCGGGGTATAGAGTTTGTAATGGCAAAACCCACCAAAATATGCGAAGCACCTCAAATCTTAAAGCCGTACCAATAATATTATTGTCTGGTATGTGAATGATGTGTGACAGAATATTCTAAGCTTTTGAATTGGTTGTGGAGGATGAGGGTAGTGTTGTAGTTTAACATCAGAGTGAGGCCAAGAACTTTCGTTCATGAATCCCTTTTTCTTATGAGACACATAACTGAAGTCTATTATGGAGCCCGGCTTTGTACATAGCATGGGGTTGTGCGCAGAGCTCGTGTTGAGCCTTCATTTAGCATAGTGGTTTCCCAGGCCGAGGGCCAGGCCAGGTTTCACAGGCAGCCGCCCAATGTTTTATTTAGCTCTTGGCAAAACATGGACGTGGCTGATGTTTCCTCTTGTTCCGGGGTGCATTGCGTGAACATTGGAGGCCACCAGTGTTGGACTGGCCCACCAGAAAAACTACCAGTGGGCCCAGGGGTTAGCAGGCCCTCCTGCTCTTCACCATTTGGCCTACTTCATGGCCATTCCCTATTTCTGAATGGGAAGAAAGAGGAGAAATAGATGGAAGAATTGATGCTAGCATGTAAATAAAAGAGACTAGGAGAATAAACTGGTTGAGTGAGGAAAGGAGGAAAAATAGTTTGGAGAGTGGGCCCATGGTCTAAGGTTTCTGGTGGCCCCTGGGGTTCCAGTCCGACACTGGAGGCCACTAAACCTTGGCAGAGTGGGAAGGTTCTGTCCCCTTAGCTATCAGGCCGTATGGGCAGGGGCTCTCCTGCTGTTATTGAACTACAAGTACCAGCATTCAGCGGGAGCTGGGAGTTGATGTCTAAATAAAAATGAGGGTTGGCCATTCCCACTCTAACAGTCAAGGTGTCGCCTGCCCTCAGTACAGTTAATCTGTGTTTTCTATCCTCAGATTTTAATGGAATGAACACAAACCAATCCCCGTTTGGATTCTGTGACCCTATGGACCCCGTGCAGTTGGATTTGAACCCATTTCCAGCACCAAGTGACACCAGCCCACGTTCTGGACTAACACCGGACCAGGGACGTGGTGTAACGCATGACGCAACTGCTTTCCAATCTGATCCAGGTGAGCAATTGTCATAGTGCAACTAGGCTTAACGGGCTGGGAAAGTGCCATGCTGCTCACTACTGGCACAACAAGCTGGAATGAATAGCATGTATCACATATTCTAAATTGTAGGTGACAGCTGGTTCTGTTATTTTTAAAAATTCCCTCTGGGAAGAGACTGGGGCTGTGGGATAGCAGGTATAGTAGGGAGAGATGGTGCCTATAGTAGCAGTGGGATAATAGCCTCTGGGAAGGGACTGGGGCTGTGGGATAGCAGGTATAGTAGGGAGAGATGGTGCCTATAGTAGCAGTGGGGGGATAATAGCCTCTGGGAAGGGACTGGGGCTGTGGGATAGCAGGTATAGTAGGGAGAGATGGTGCCTATAGTAGCAGTGGGGGATAATAGCCTCTGGGAAGGGACTGGGGCTGTGGGATAGCAGGTATAGTAGGGAGAGATGGTGCCTATAGTAGCAGTGGGGGGATAATAGCCTCTGGGAAGGGACTGGGGCTGTGGGATAGCAGGTATAGTAGGGAGAGATGGTGCCTATAGTAGCAGTGGGGGGATAATAGCCTCTGGGAAGGGACTGGGGCTGTGGGATAGCAGGTATAGTAGGGAGAGATGGTGCCTATAGTAGCAGTGGGATAATAGCCTCTGGGAAGGGACTGGGGCTGTGGGATAGCAGGTATAGTAGGGAGAGATGGTGCCTATAGTAGCAGTGGGGGGATAATAGCCTCTGGGAAGGGACTGGGGCTGTGGGATAGCAGGTATAGTAGGGAGAGATGGTGCCTATAGTAACAGTGGGGGGATAATAGCCTCTGGGAAGGGACTGGGGCTGTGGGATAGCAGGTATAGTAGGGAGAGATGGTGCCTATAGTAGCAGTGGGGGATAATAGCCTCTGGGAAGGGACTGGGGCTGTGGGATAGCAGGTATAGTAGGGAGAGATGGTGCCTATAGTAGCAGTGGGGGGATAATAGCCTCTGGGAAGGGACTGGGGCTGTGGGATAGGTATAGTAGGGAGAGATGGTGCCTATAGTAGCAGTGGGGGGATAATAGCCTCTGGGAAGGGACTGGGGCTGTGGGATAGCAGGTATAGTAGGGAGAGATGGTGCCTATAGTAGCAGTGGGGGGATAATAGCCTCTGGGAAGGGACTGGGGCTGTGGGATAGCAGGTATAGTAGGGAGAGATGGTGCCTATAGTAGCAGTGGGGGGATAATAGCCTCTGGGAAGGGACTGGGGCTGTGGGATAGCAGGTATAGTAGGGAGAGATGGTGCCTATAGTAGCAGTGGGGGGATAATAGCCTCTGGGAAGGGACTGGGGCTGTGGGATAGCAGGTATAGTAGGGAGAGATGGTGCCTATAGTAGCAGTGGGGGGATAATAGCCTCTGGGAAGGGACTGGGGCTGTGGGATAGCAGGTATAGTAGGGAGAGATGGTGCCTATAGTAGCAGTGGGGGGATAATAGCCTCTGGGAAGGGACTGGGGCTGTGGGATAGCAGGTATAGTAGGGAGAGATGGTGCCTATAGTAGCAGTGGGGGGATAATAGCCTCTGGGAAGGGACTGGGGCTGTGGGATAGCAGGTATAGTAGGGAGAGATGGTGCCTATAGTAGCAGTGGGAGGATAATAGCCTCTGGGAAGGGACTGGGGCTGTGGGATAGCAGGTATAGTAGGGAGAGATGGTGCCTATAGTAGCAGTGGGGGATAATAGCCTCTGGGAAGGGACTGGGGCTGTGGGATAGCAGGTATAGTAGGGAGAGATGGTGCCTATAGTAGCAGTGGTATTAGTGCTTCCCAGCATGTTACCCTTGATTTTACTCCAGGCACCTCCTTTCAATATAAAAGCCCTGGGCCTAGCAGGGAAAGGCTCGGTATAAATCCACAATAGGCATCTGCAGTCCATCATCACAGTGAGATGTGTGTGAATACATTCCTGACTTATTATGTCACATTTATATAATATGCATGTTTCAAGCCCAAACACAGAGCCAGCCACATGGGGCCCGCAGCCGGCCATCTATTTATTAGCGCTGTTTGCAGATCTGCCTCGCTTCCCTCTGAACTAAAGTCTGAAATGTGACTTTGGCGCACATGTGTTTGTTAGTGTCCCCGTGTCGCTCCGAGACATCTGGCCCTTGGAGAAGGGAATGGGGGGGACACCCGCTGGCTTCCATCCTACAGAAATAAATTATTAGAATTTCATGTGCGATCATTAACATCTTATATTTTTTAATTTTTGCGTGAAAATCAAAGGGGGCATTTGAAATTCATTCCTGCGGGTTCTCCATTCGTTTCTAACACAGGGGGGGGGGTTGGCATTTGTGCAGCAGAATCCACCAGCCAATGTCCCAATAACGACGTTTCTGTCCCGTAATTAAACCTGCTAAATAATTTGTCTCCAATTCATTTCACAAACATGTATTTTTAATTGTTGGCTGGTTATTGTGCTTGAAACAGGAACCCTTAAAAGGCAATCGTCGAATAAAGGGCATAAATCTTAAGTGGTCGTTAAAAGTACAAAATCTGTTTTGTTTTTTTATGACGGCTTCTGAAATTTTAAAGGGGAAGGAAACGCTTCCTAAAACGAAAAGATGCAGAAAGTGGTCCCCCGAGATCTTACGTGTTACTTTATTTTTATTGAAATGATGCGTTTATGGGAAAAAGGGCCTTTTAACTACAGCAGCTGTCAAAATACAGCTCCGGGTCCAGGGACCCCGCTCTGGGCCTACAGGGTCCCGGCAGTGCTGGGGGTTTGGAGGTCTCCTCTATATGGAATTAACCCCTTAACGGCCCTGCCTGCAGCTTGTTCTTCAATAGGTTTGATTACTGCCAAGATTCCAGAGCCGCCATCAGGGGGGCACAATAATTTTGAACTTTAAAAGGGGGCCCGGCCGTGCTAGAGTTTCCTTAGCTCGGGCCCTGTTCTTTCTGGCGTGCTCCGCTTTGTCTCGCGGCTCCCCGCTACTTCTGTGCTTTTATAAGGTTGTGCCCGTGCGTACTGACGTCACACACACGGGATGCAACCTTATAAAAGCGCAGAAGTAGCGGGGAGCCGCGGGACATAGCGGAGGACACCGCCAGAGCGGAAGGAAGCAGGAGGCCGCTGGGGGGGAGGGAAGGGGGGAGCTGGAGGATGCTTGGGGGGAGAAACAGGAGGATGCTTGGGGGGGGCCCTGGAGGAAACAGCAGGATGCAGGGGGTGGGCCTGGGGGGAGCCGGAGGATGCTGGGGGTGCCCTGGGGGGGAGCTGGAGGATGCTTGGGGGGACAGGAGGAGGCTTGGGACGGGCCTGGGGGGTGCCCTGGGGGGGAGCTGGAGGATGCTTGGGGGGGCAGGAGGATGCTTGGGGCGGGCCTGGGGGGAGCCGGAGGATGCTTTGGGGGTCTGGGAGGAAGCAGGAAGATGCTGGGGGGGAGATGAAGGATGCGGAAGGAAGCAGCGGGGAGCGGGCCATAGTATGAGTAATTTGGGGGAGGGCCACCAATGTTTTAGAGGGGCCCTGGCTACCAAAGTCTGTATGTCCTTTGTATTGATGGGAGGGGCCATTGGGGGTGTTGGAGGAGGGGGGGCCCAGTGATTTCTGATGGCGGCCCTGCAAGATTCAATCAGCTTTGGCCAGTGTGCTGTTGTGCAGAGACCATGACGGCTCTCGGAGTTCCAAATCCTTACTCTGTTACATTATAATGAATCACCCCCTGGCAGTGTAAGAGTTACGCAGGTTTGGGTGTGTGCCAGCGGGTATAGGGGCGCCTAAGCGCTGGATTTATGAACGCCGGCTGGTTCCTTATTCTAATCTCCACATTTAGTCTCGTTTCTCCTTTTACATTCATTAAATTGTCGTTGTTGTCCCGAGGTTATGTTCCATTATTCAGGTCTGTGTGTGTAACATAACGTTTTTATTATTTATATGTTCTCCCCTTATCTATGCACATTAGGCTTGCCAGATCCTGACCTTGGAATCACCGAGCCGCAGTTTGGGCAGCCAGGAATTGGGGACCAGATACCCTGGAACGATGGGTTGGCGCCCATGAACCGCGTTACCCAGAGTGCACAGGAAGAGTGAGTATCACCGCCGGGCTCAGATGGGGGTGTTACGTCCCATTCAAGGGGTGCTGGAGCTTTATATGGAAGGGAAGGACACAGGTTCACATAGAGACTCTCTATACATTTGGCTGCTTTCCCTATTATGATTGCTGCTGCAAATATATTATCTGCACTCTGATTGGCTGCTTACTGCAGCCCCAAGGCTCTGGGTGGCTGCTTGATCTGTGTTTCTGAATATGGCAGTGCTGTGATTGGCTTCTGGTTTCTTTCATTACGGCACAATTAGTTGGAATAGGTGCTCACACTCCAGTAGCCTAGAATAGAGTGTAAGGCGTTCAGGGCACTAAATTCCACTTGTCAGACAATGTTATTAATAAAGCAGAAATCTCTGCTAATGGAAACAATTCCTGTAGAGGAAAGAAGAGTCCAGGTTACTGTTGTGCCATTGCATCATGGGAAACAAGTAGGAAACCTAGGCTGGAGTGCTGTATGCGGGTCATGTCTCCGATTCATGAGACGGCTTGAATGGCATCCAGGAGGAGGAACAGGAGCGCAATATAAGGAAGAATCAATACAAATCTAGAAACCAAATATTGTCTTTGATTCTAGGACAAGGATAGGGAGAACAGAAAATAAATTAGCTAGAATCTCAGCCATAAAGCAGGGCAGGACTGCTGCTTACAATGGGGATCAGATAGGATCTGTGCCACTGTGACAGAATGCTCTGTTATACAGATAGCTAGAATCTCAGCCATAAAGCAGGGCAGGACTGCTGCTTACAATGGGGGGGATCAGATAGGATCTGTGCCACTGTGACAGAATGCTCTGTTATACAGATAGCTAGAATCTCAGCCATAAAGCAGGGCAGGACTGCTGCTTACAATGGGGGGATCAGATAGGATCTGTGCCACTGTGACAGAATGCTCTGTTATACAGATAGCTAGAATCTCAGCCATAAAGCAGGGCAGGACTGCTGCTTACAATGGGGGGATCAGATAGGATCTGTGCCACTGTGACAGAATGCTCTGTTATACAGATAGCTAGAATCTCAGCCATAAAGCAGGGCAGGACTGCTGCTTACAATGGGGGGATCAGATAGGATCTGTGTCACTGTGACAGAATGCTCTGTTATACAGATAGCTAGAATCTCAGCCATAAAGCAGGGCAGGACTGCTGCTTACAATGGGGGGGGGGATCAGATAGGATCTGTGCCACTGTGACAGAATGCTCTGTTATACAGATAGCTAGAATCTCAGCCATAAAGCAGGGCAGGACTGCTGCTTACAATGGGGGGGGGATCAGATAGGATCTGTGCCACTGTGACAGAATGCTCTGTTATACAGATAGCTAGAATCTCAGCCATAAAGCAGGGCAGGACTGCTGCTTACAATGGGGGGATCAGATAGGATCTGTGCCACTGTGACAGAATGCTCTGTTATACAGATAGCTAGAATCTCAGCCATAAAGCAGGGCAGGGCTGCTGCTTACAATGGGGGGATCAGATAGGAATTTTCTTTATTATTATAAAATAAACACTGTTCATAAAGAAGTACACACCTCAATCAAACAAAAACAAACATCAAATTGCTACTAAATGAGCAAAGTCCTTGGGTCAGTCCATATGTATATATTTACAATATAACCACACCACCTCCGCCCCCACCCTATAAACCCACCCTTCATAAGACAACCGATTGTCACAGTCCATCCTCTGTCCTTGTTGGTTCCCTCCCCACCCCCACAGAAAAGACCAAATCCAGGACAGTTTGCTTATATTGTCTTTGAGAACCACAGCCCACCCTAACCCCGTCCCCCACCCAAAAATAGATGAGATAGACCCCAAGGAAACAAATAAAATTGTAGGCATCTGCCGAGGTGCTGAGAAAATTCCTCCAAACATGAACCTAAGGAAAAGAAACAGAGCAGTATCACGCTCTTGGAAAAAACAAAAGCAAAAAGCAAAACAGAGTAACACATAACTCAGGTTGGACTCTAAAAGGTGAAACCCCTCCATTGTGATGCAGAGAAGTGGGGGCGCGTTTGTTCTGACGCTCTAATGAAGCGCAACTCTTCTACAATAATTTTCCTTATCCCCTCAGGAGTCACATCTACCCCCATTGTGTAGCGACATCTCCCCAGCCATAGGTGGTACTTTACTGCTGTTATTACAAGGTACACTGTCTCGCGGTGGTGATTGTGCCTCCTGTCTGAGACACCGTATGCCAATTCAGCATAAGAAAGGGTGCCCAGGAACGGGGCGCATAGTGCCCGGGATACCTGTGAGAGCACACTGTTTGCCAGGGGGCACTGGTGAAGGAAATGCTCCTGCGACTCCTCTACTCCACAACCCCAAGGGCAGTTCCTATCGACAACAGAAAGATATTTTACATTCCCCCTGACAAAGAGCCTTCCCTGAAGTGAGAGCCATGCCAGATCAAAGAACTTGGGAGGTAACCTGTGGCTGTTTAAGAAACGGAGACTTTCCTTCAAAGTCCCCCCAATGCAGTCCTTCAAAACCATTGGAACAACAAAATAGACCCCCCGCACCCTCATATAAAGATCACGCCTGGAGGATGTGCCAAGTTCATCTATTCGGATGTCCCAAACTCTCAAAAGCTTCAGTGCCAGGACGAGGTATGGAGGGAAACGACCATGTCGCACCCGCACCTGCTTCACCCTATCGCCCTGTAACCAGTCTCCTACAAAAGGGAATGCCCAGGCCCTGACACTGCTTTCCCACGGGACACTTGTTCTTTGACCCAGGTGCCCAAAGTTAAACTTTAGGAAAATGGTGCCAAAGAAAGCCACAGGACACAACATGTCCAACCCACCCTCTTTTGTCCGCAGGTAAGTTATCCCTCTTTTTACAGGGTTCAGCCTGCTCCCCCAGAGCATCTGGAAGAACAGACTGTGAATCCTCACATAGAAAGCTTTTGGCAAAGGGTAAACATAAGACACATACAGGAGGAGAGGGACCAGGTAGGCCTTGATGAGCTTCACCCTTTCTCTATAGGACAGCTTCCATTTCTTCCACTGCTGTACCTTTACGTCTGCAGCATCCAGTTTTGACTTCCAATTTAGCCTGGCATTATCATCCCTCCCGAATTTGACCCCTAAGATTTTTATTTCGGTGGAGGCTACCTGGAATTCATGAATTGGGAAATCTGGCTCCCCGTCCAGAGTCCAGAAAGCTTCCGACTTGTCAGTGTTGACCAGAGACCCAGAGGCCTCTGAGTAACTTCCGATGGCCCCCATCAACATCCCAACCTCCTCAGGCTGTGAGATGACGACCGAGACATCGTCCGCATAGGCCACTAACTTTAGGGGCAGGCAGTGAGGGGCCCGAAAGCCCTCCAAGTCCAAAGCTTGCACGCTACGTAGGAACGGATCAATCGCAAACACATACAGCAATGGACTCAGAGGACAACCCTGACGCACTCCCGCCTCAACCCCAAAGTTTTGACCACGCCAACCATTAACAAGCGGAAAGCTCTCTCCCTCCCTGTACAAAGCAGCAAGCCAATTGGTAAATTGTTCCGGGATGCCGTACTTACGCAAAGTAGCCCATAGGTACTCATGATCTACTCTATCAAAGGCTTTTGCCTGATCAAGACCTAAAACATATTTTCCCCTATTATGGGCTTTGCATGTTTCAAACACTTCGCGTACAGACAAGAGTGCCCCAAAGATGCTCCGCCCTTTCACCGTGCAGAATTGTTCACGGGACAATAAAGTGCCTGAAAACAAAATTAATCTAGAAAAAAGCACCTTTGCAAGAAGCTTTCTATCGGTGTTCAAGAGGGCAATAGGCCTCCAATTCTTGACTTCTGAAGGATCCTTGCCCTTTGATAGCAACACCAAAGAGGACAATCTCATGGAGGGAGGTAAGATACCTCCACCCAGACAGTCTCTAAAGACCTCCACGAGAATTGGGGCCAAGAGATCTTTAAAGGTCTTATAAAATTCGGCTGTGAGGCCGTCTGGGCCTGGGGCTTTTTTTAACTTCAGTTGATCTATTGCCTTCCTGACCTCGTCCTCCAAAATGTCAGCTACCAAAGATGAAAAGTCCAAATCATGCAGATCAGGGCCCGGGGTTCCCTCCAGGAAAGCTTTCATCCTTTCCCTGTCCAAAGCTTTACTCTTAAACAGGTCAGCATAGTAGGTTCGAACAACTTCCAGGATCCCACCCTTTGATTTCTGAACAACACCCTGGGAGTCCCTCAAACCAACAATTAATTTCTTTGCTACAGCTTCCCTACAATTCCGAAAGGGATCTGGGGAATGAAAGCCTCCATAATCCCTCTCCAGAACCAGAGACCTGTAGCGACTGTACTGATGCTGCCTGATCAAGCGTTTCAGCTGGGAAACTTTCTCCCCCACCACCCCATCCGAAATCAAGGACTCCAGCTTCCTACGTAGGGACAGGTACTTCTTGTATTTATTTCCCTCCCGTATAACAGATAGTTTACGGAAGAAGGAGCGGAATGACTTCTTAGCCTCTTCCCACCATTGTGACATAGAGTCAAAAAATACAATCTTCGTCAATTCACACTGAAGGAGTGCTTCAAAGGAATGCCGCACAGACTCTCCCTCCAGGGAATCAGTGCTTAGTCTCCACAACCCCTTGCCTTTTGCTGGAACAGAGGAAGCCCCCAACAAAAAGGACAAAGCAAAATGATCAGAGTGGTCAACCAAGATCTCTTCAACCTCTGTAAAAACTTCCCCCATACGTAGAAAGGCCATATCAATCCTACTGCTCCTGCCTGCACAGTGATAGGTATGTTTAGCATTCCGGCCATTGTGGGTAAAGACATCAATCAAATCTGCCTGCTGCATTATATTTTTCAAGAAATTACTTTCATATTTATCAAACCGACCAGACCTATCTTGAGCAGTTAGGACCTGGTTAAAGTCTCCAGCCACAATGACTGGGATAGAGGTGTGGAGATATTGCTGAACTTCTTTCAACAGGTTTTTCCTCCCCGACACTGACTGAGGCCCATAGATGTTTATAAGCCTCAGTCTACGCCCCGCTACTGTAACATCCAACATAAGGCATCTGCCTACCTCAACCTCCAGGAGACGGTGCACCTTTATCTCAGAGAACCCCCGGAACAAGAGGCCCACACCAGCACCTGGCTCTGCAGCGATAGAAAAGAATGCTGGACCCCAGTGCCACTCTCTAGATGCTCTTTTAATATCAGCAGTGGTGGTAAGCCTTGTCTCTTGGATGAAGAAGATGTCTGCTTGGAGTAGCCCAAGGGATTGGTAGACTTGAAACATTGCTTGAGGTGTTTTCATACTGTTCACATTGGATGAAATTATCCTGAGAGGTAAGAAAGCCATAATTAGATATTAATTTTTGTACCTCCTTTTTTTATCCTCTTGACTAGTGTCCCCCTCTAGGTCACCAAATCTTTTGACCTGTGTCCCTGAGGGGATAGGATCATCATCACCCAGAGATATCAACTCATCAGAGTCATCCTGTTTACCCCAACATGTACCCCCCTCCCCCTTTTTTTCCAAGATTGGAGGGCTACTGACTTGTTGCCTTTCAGTTTCCATCTCTGATACCTGACCACTGTCACTATTGCTGTCTAAACCTTCTGCCACACTATTATCTGTGACCATCTCTAGATCGGACTTGGTAGAGCCCTCACCTCTTGTTTTGCCCCTTCCTTTCGCCTCCAGTTTTTCTTTCTCCTCTTCCCTTCCTATTCTTTCCAACTCCTCTGCCTCCTCCATTGCCTCCCCCCATGTTTTACTTTCTGACAAAACATCAAATTTATTTTCCAAACGTATTGTCATAGATGGGACACATTTAGATGGATGGGGTTGCGTTATCACTTTCTCCTTCTCCTTCTTTCCCTTTACATTTATCCATTCCTCAGGTGAAGGAGATGCTTTAACCCTATTCTGAGCAATAGGTACAGATGGGTTAGACCTTCTAGGTACAGAGGGCTGAGGTTTTTGACGCTGCGGGAGAGGCTGTTTAAACAAAGGCTGACTAACAGGAACATCAGTAATGGGATTGGACTCATTGCTCACTGCCTGGGAGAAAGAAGAGGATTTCAGGGGGGCAGCAATCTCTGGGTCTTGTTCTAGAGACCCTAACAGGCTTACAGAGGATGGCTGGGCTAGGGGCAGGTCACTATGAAGCTCTTCTTGTAGTTCCTCTAATAAATCCTCTGCCATTTCCTCCTCCAGCTGGGGGCAGTCTCTCATGATGTTATGGAGAGCCTCTGGACATGCCCTGTGTGGGTGACCAAAGTGCCCACACAAATTGCACTTTACATCCTCACACTGTTTGCTTGTATGCCCTTCCCCACCACACAGTGAGCACCTTACTACTGCACAATCTCTTGCCCGGTGTCTATAGGACCCGCACTTAAAGCATGCCCTCGGCTGGCCAGGATAAAAGACTATGCCTCGCTCACTTCCGATGTATAGCGAGTTTGGCAGATGGTGAGGGACATTGTGTCTTACGATTAACTCAACATTGGCACACCAACCACCGGACCAGTAGCCATTGTTGTCTATATCCATTCTAAGGGGCGTAAGCACTTTGCAGTGCCTCTTTAACCACAGTAGGATGTCTTCTGGCGGGACACGGTCATTTTTAAACAGAACTGTGACTTTTCGTGTCTCAGGTTTAGTAATAGGAATAACCCGAAAATTCTTCCAAAGGCCAACGTTCTTAAAATTATCATAGTCCTGCCAAAAGTGTTCCAGCCCTTGTGAGGTTTTAAACACCAGGTCATACTCTAACTCAGAGAACTTGATATAGGCTCTAACGCCAGATGGAGTGAGAGTTGTTTGTTTCAGGAGCATCTCTTTTGCTATCTCATCTCTAGTCGGCATCAACTCCTTCTCACCCGTCCATCTTAGCCTGACTAGGTTTTTTTGCTTAAATACCGATCCTATGATATTGTTCTCTACACCCGGGACTCTCACCCTATTCACTGGTCTAGTCCATGCATTTACTGGTGGGGGAGGTGCCACTTTGGAGTTTGTGGTTCTAACACCAGATTTCTGCCCTAAAACTGCTTTACTAACAGTAGCCGAACCAGAATTACAGGGAAAAGCAGAGTTAGATGACGAGGAGACATTAACGGGAGGATCAGGGTTAGATAGCGATACAGAGGAGACATTAACGGGAGGATCAGGGTTAGGTGACAACACAGAGGAGACATTAACGGGAGGATCAGGGTTAGATGACAGCACAGAGGAGACATTAGAGAGAGGAACAAGAGAGGTATCAGGTACATCAGTGCTTGAATCCTCTAACACCGACTCAATGCACCTCACAGCCACTTCATTCCCTTCCTCACTCTCACGCGCCACAGTCTCAGCCGCACACACATTCTCCTCCTCACTCACATCGCACTCTATTTCATGCGCAACATCAGTCACAGCACCATTGGCGCTCTCTCGCCCTCCCTTATGGCACTGGGCCACAGGTTCCGTCAATTCCATATCACTCGACTGCCCGTGCCCCTGGTTTGGAACCTTAGGAGCATGCTGCCCAGAGGCAGGAGTCCCATCTTGGTCCACAGTTGTTTCTTCTAATGGAGAAGGATGTTGGGAAGTTGTGGGAAGGGAGGGAAAGTCCTCATGCGAATAAACAAACTCCTCCTCTTGTCTGAAAGCCGCTCTCACTTTTTTCTGCATTTTATCTTCCACCGTGCTGATCTCATGGGCGCTAAACACAAAGTTCGGGGCGTGTATCTGCGCCACAATGGTTTTTCTTGCTGTTAATCTCCCACCCCTCCCTGCATCACTCTCATTGCCGGAGGTGGAAGAAGAGGTGGATATTGGGTGGGCAGATCTGTACGTGTGCCTGGGGCGCCGCTGCTGTTTTTCAAATCTTTTTCTGTTTGAAAAGACCTCAGACATTGGGCCAATTTTTCCTTGCACAATGGAAATCTGGTTTTCCAGTTCTCTGAGATCTGCATTAATTTCATCCACTTTACAGAGATAGAAATCCTGGTGTTCCACTTTTGCGAGTGAATAAGCACTAAAGGCCTGCTTTAAATCAAGTTTAAGCTTTTTCTTTTTCTCTTCTTGTTCTTGAGCTAATTTTATTAGCTTAACCAGCTGATTAGTGTCAATATTGCCAGATTCATCAAGCGGAACATTTTTATTTACATCAGTGCACTTCCCCTTTAAACCATTCTTATCACTTACAGACATTGCACCACGGTCCCTTGCATGGCCGATCCCTAAACTGGGTGAAGCAAGATGGCCACCAACAGGTTTTGCTGCTTGTGCAGATGACTCATTGCTAGCACCATTCCTGCTGGGTGTACCAACATGGATGCCTGTAAGTTTGGGAGAAGTAAGATGGCCGCCAGTTGCTGCAGCCTCACTGACTCCAGGAAGCCAGCACTCTGATTGCCCACGTGCCTCAGGCTGCATGTCAGTAGCCCCGGGGGTGTCAGTGCTGCCAGTTACACACAGACAGGTATCAGACAGGCCTCCATCTTTACTGGGCTCAGCATGTGAAATAAACATTGTTTGTGGAACAGTAGGTGCAGTTTTACTGTGTGATTTGTGGGATTTGGCTTTAGGGGGTTGGTGTTTCCCAGTATCACTGTTCCCTGAGCTCTCACCCAACTGCTCAGCATTAGTATCACATTTACTATCTGGCTTTTTACTTTCAGCTTTACTTGCATGTTGTTTTACTTTCAGTAACTTTTCACAAATTTCTGTCACTTTCCTCCCTTCCCCCTTCCCACACTCAGGCTGCACACACACAGGTACCTCCCTTTGCTTGGCTTTGCCTCCTCCATTTCCAGCTTCTTTCCTCTCTTCCAACATGGCTGCTGGGATTCCTCTCTCAGAAGCAGTTTTGGGCCCCTTCACTGCCTTCCCTGGGACTCCTGCTGCCGCCTTCTCCTCCTGGCCTTTCCCTCCAGATCTTGTAATCCTCTGGCCTTCCAAAGTGGGCCCCAAGGCCTGGGTCTCACGGGAAGAAATTGCCCGCCCAGGCCTCACCTGGCCTGGGCTGACGCTCTCCATTCCCCTGGTCCTCTGGTTCCCTGCAGAGCACTGACAAACACGTCTGCTTGCAATGGGGGATCAGATAGGATCTGTGCCACTGTGACAGAATGCTCTGTTATACAGATAGCTAGAATCTCAGCCATAAAGCAGGGCAGGACTGCTGCTTACAATGGGGGGATCAGATAGGATCTGTGCCACTGTGACAGAATGCTCTGTTATACAGATAGCTAGAATCTCAGCCATAAAGCAGGGCAGGACTGCTGCTTACAATGGGGGGATCAGATAGGATCTGTGCCACTGTGACAGAATGCTCTGTTATACAGATAGCTAGAATCTCAGCCATAAAGCAGGGCAGGACTGCTGCTTACAATGGGGGGGATCAGATAGGATCTGTGCCACTGTGACAGAATGCTCTGTTATACAGATAGCTAGAATCTCAGCCATAAAGCAGGGCAGGACTGCTGCTTTGTGAGAGAAAGAAATAAGACTTGAGTACATGTTTTTATGCAAGCTCAATAACAGCTTTATCAGAGCAGGTCTAACCCTACTTTCCCAAAATTACCCCACTTTCCTTAATTGTTTTTATGCAGAAATACAAGCTCTATCCCTTTAAATCCTTGCCCATTGACAGATGCTGGAGGCTGCAGGGAGCAGAGAAACGCGGTGCTGACAGAACAAAGCGCCTATTCAGCCCTGGGCCCATCGTTAGGGTTCTGCTTAACGTCCCTTGATATTTAGCAGAAACGCGTTTCTCACATGGCAACTCCCTGCCTTTCCCAACGTTACAATAACAAGCGCCTGAGCAGAAATATATATATATATACACTAGCAGAACCTAAACAGCGCCGGGGTCGGACGAGGACACAAAACATTACCCGGCACTATATTTAGCCACATTACTGCGCCTCTCATTCTCTTGCTCCCGCGCCTTAAAAAGCTTTGTTAAAGTTTGGGAGTTTAGGAAGGGCCAATGGGACAAGGTGTTTTTCTTTCCCGGAACGTATGTGGCTAATCCCCTGCAAGCAGATGTCTCTCTGCCTCTGGGCTGCCGGGAATCACAGGCACCTCAATTTCAACAAGACACTCGCATAGCTTCACTTTGTCTTAATGAGTCTGGATCATGTCCTGTTATCTGCCCATAGGCTGGCCTAGTCACTTGACTGACCCCTACTGGCTGAAACTGGCATTAGGGCTGACCGCTCTGCCGCCATATGTAGCAGCAGTTGTTGGTATGATGGCATGACTGGGGCAATAGTGGGTATAGTTGGGAACGATGGAGAGAGTCATGGTACGTCATGGTAGAAAGACATCTGACAACAGTAGGGCAAGATGGTGCCAGCAGAGCAAGATTCAAACAATACAACAGATGGCATGATGAAGACATGAGGCAAGATGGAGACAGTAGGACAAGATGGAGACTGTAGAGAAAGATGGAGACAGTAGAGCAAGATGGAGACAGTAGGGCAAGATGGAGACAGTAGGGTAAGATGGAGACAGTAGGGCAAGATGGAGACAGTAGGGCAAGATGGAGACAGTAGGGCAAGATGGAGACAGTAGGGCAAGATGGAGACAGTAGGACAAGATGGAGACCGTAGGGCAAGATGGAGACAGTAGGGCAAGATGGAGACAGTAGGGCAAGATGGAAACAGTAGGACAAGATGGAAACAGTAGGACAAGATGGAGACAGTAGGGCAAGATGGAGACAGTAGGGCAAGATACAGACAGTAGGGCAAGATGGAGACAGTAGGACAAGATGGAGACAGTAGGACAAGATGGAGACAGTAGGACAAGATGGAGACAGTAGAGCAAGATGGTAGGGCAAGATGGAGACAGTAGGACAAGATGGAGACAGTAGGGCAAGATGGAGACAGTAGGGCAAGACTGGCACATTATAGCTAGAAATCCTCAAGTACAATAAATGCAAATTATTTAACTTCCCACAGACCTGATTCATTTTATAGTCCTTTCTATCCAAGCCCCGCCCCCATTGTGCCAAATTACAGCTGCCGGCCATACTTATCAGTCAGTCCGTAGCCCCCTGGGCCCCATATAACCCCTGCGCTACACTCAGCCCCATGATTTTTGGTTTGAGGAAGCTAAAAAGTATTTTGTTGCCTATTGAAGTCATTGTCATTATCACTTCAATGGTCACCGCACATGAAGGCTGAAGGGAGTTGTAGTCCGGCAGTAGTTGGGGGCTTGAGTAGAACTGGGCTAGGTGCTAGTTAATAGTACAGGTATGCTGTTACCTTCCTGCTGGGATGGGATTTCCCGCGCTGGGTGTTGTTGGATAACAAGTCTGTACATCTTCCAGAAATGCTTCATATCAGAAGGCAGTCTGTTAAAGGGGAAGTTCACCTTAACATGAAATATTTATATAGTAGTAGTATTGCTACTACAGGCTCTACTATTCTATAGCCGCTGTGCTATTATCCCTGCACTTTGGTGCATTACTGCTCATTGTGCAGAGCAATTGATACCCCTAAACCCTACTCGTTGGCCCTACAGATGCCCTGGCATTACAGGGGTTACACTGGTTCTGCTCCGCACAATCCCAGCCCAATGCCAGAGCTGCTATTTATTTGTTTTATGTCAAGCTCTGTCCATAGAGAACCTCTGGCATTTCTTCCTATATAATCGCAGCTCCGGGTCCCACATCTGGTACTCATCTATCATTAAAAGAATAAACATCTCTGCTCCGAAGGAACCGCGTGCTCGGATGGATTCGCTATCAAAGCCGCCTTCTGTTTTCCTAGTACATTGGAGGATTTTATTAGCCAAACTGCTCCTCGGTGTAATTAGATTTTTTTTTTTTTTTTTTCTGGAACCTGATAGATGCCATTCGACACACACACAGGAACTGGGAATAGTGGGGCGGCTGTGTGGGAGCCGCTGGGCCGCTGCTTGCCCACTGACCTGTAGCGCTGTTTGCGCACCGTGATTGATGGGAGACTTACAGTATGGATAGAAATACCTCTTTTTACTGTTTAACCCCTAATAGGGGTTTGTCTGGAGAGCTAACAATCTAATCAAGACTTTCATCCTTAGGGGATGCCTTGATTAGTGATGCACCAAACCCACTTTTTTGGGTTCGCCCCAAACCACCCTGACGGATTCCCGAACCGAATCACTGTAGATTCGGCTGAAACCGAATCCCGAACCGAATTCGTCGCATCCCTAGCCTCGATCCCCAATGTCTGTTATTGGTCTTTGTAATGTGGTTCAATTGGTTCAGTCTGGCCCCAGTGCTTTAATACATTTACTGGGCAGTCTGTGGTTATATTTACCCGGCACAGGAAGGGTTAACATGGGCCGACGTATGCCCACCAGGCTGATACCAACCCCCCCCCGTGCGTATAGAATCCTTCCATCTGTTTTTGTTGGAATGGCATTTCCGTAGGGAACGGAGTCCAAACGCTCCTACTGGTCATGTGGGCTCAATAAGAGAAAACTCATTCTGTATATACCGTAATATAAATATCTCATATTCCATAAACCGGCCAATCGGCGCCCGAGTACCATGCACGCTATTTACTAAAAAGCCAATAAACCAGCCAATCGGTGCCTGAGTACAATGCACGCTATTTACTAAAAGCCAATAAACCAGCCAATCGGTGCCTGAGTACCATACACGCTATTTACTAAAAAGCCAATAAACCGGCCAATCGGCGCCTGAGTACCATACATGCTATTTACTAAAAAGCCAATAAACCGGCCAATCGGCGCCTGAGTACCATACACGCTATTTACTAAAAAGCCAATGAACCGGCCAATCAGCGCCCGAGTACCATGCACAGTATTTACTAAAAAGCCAATAAACCAGCCAATCGGTGCCTGAGTACCATGCACGCTATTTACTAAAAAGCCAATAAACCGGCCAATCGGTGCCTTAGTACCATGCACGCTATTTACTAAAAAGCCAATAAACCGGCCAATCGGTGCCTTAGTACCATACACGCTATTTACTAAAAAGCCAATAAACCGGCCAATCGGCGCCCGAGTACCATGCACGGTATTTACTAATAGCCAGTCATCTCACAGAGGGGGAAGATGAGTGACTTGCGATGGGTCTACGTCGGTGTCACTGAACCTTTTGCCATAACTTGGGCCCCATTATCTGCTCAGCCTCAGCCGTGATGTCACGCTTGGAGGCGGGGCAAAGGCAGTTCCAAAATGTCCTTTCTATGTGAATTTGGCATGATAAATATATATATGATCAGTAGGAGATTACCGGCCGGCACTGAGTAGCCGTTCCCAGCAGTGCAGGGGAAGCAGATTAAACATGGACATTTGGGGGTGGTAGTTTCCCTTTAAGCCTACATAACTCTGGTCCCACAAGCTCAGGGCAAGGCCATTTACTGTGCTGATGAAGTGTTTTGGTGCCCATATTCCTTAATCTGATCCCACGGCCCCTTATCTCTTTTGTTTTGTCTTTCTTTCCAGGATTGACGACTTTCTGTGCCCCCCCACCACGGCCGAGGGACGCAATGACGAGAAGGCTCTGCTGGAGCAGCTCGTCTCCTTTCTCAGCGGCAAAGACGAGAACGAGCTGGCGGAACTAGACCGCGCCTTGGGGATTGACAAACTAGTGCAGGTACCCCCCCAGGGTCAAGCCCCCGGGCCACCATGCCCATTCTGGCAATACTGCACCCCTAATGCAAGTCCGACTAATAGCAGGAACCTCTAGTATGTCCCTGTAGGGCACTTTGTATCTCTAAATGACACTGTTACACAGCAAATAATTCCCTCTGCCATTTAACCTTTTATTCTTGAACCAAGAAATGTATTTGTAGCTGTAATATTGGTGTGTAGGCGCCATCTCAGTGCATTGTGCCTGAGTCTGAGCTTTCAGCCAGCGCTACACATTAGAACTGCTTTCAGCTAACCTATTGTTTCTCCTACTCCCATGTAACTGGAGGAGTCCCAAGCCGGACTTGGATTTCTTACTATTGAGTGCTATTCTGATACCTACTGGGAGCTGCTATCTTGCTCCCTTCCCATTGTTCTGCTGATCGGCTGCTGGGGGTGAGGGGGGGGATATCACTCCAACTTGCAGCGCAGCAGTAAAGTGTGCCTGAGTCTGAGCTTTCAGCCAGCGCTACTCATTAGAACTGCTTTCAGCTAACCTATTGTTTCTCCTACTCCCATGTAACTGGAGGAGTCCCAAGCCGGACTTGGATTTCTTACTATTGAGTGCTATTCTGATACCTACTGGGAGCTGCTATCTTGCTCCCTTCCCATTGTTCTGCTGATCGGCTGCTGGGGGTGAGGGGGGGGGGGATATCACTCCAACTTGCAGCGCAGCAGTAAAGTGTGAGTGAAGTGTATCAGAGCACAGGTCACATGGCTGTGGCACCCTGGGAAATGAAGAATATGGCTAGCCCCATGGGAAAAACAGATTACAATGCAGGATTCTGCTGGAGAAGCTCTATTAACTGATGGGTTCTCGGGCGGTTCTGACCATATGGATAGCGTTTCTCCACCATGTCCAGTCTCCTGTTTGGCCTCTCAGCGCCGGGTCGCGATTATGCGACGATTTGGAAAACGAAAACAACACATAAAGTAACATGTTCCATAAAAGCTCCCAGATCCCGTATATTCGATTGGAATTTCCTGCCAAGGACTTTGCTTTCCCCTTTATTCAATTATTTTAATCTGTGATAGGATTCCTGGCTTTCCAACTGAAATCTCTCCAATATGTCAGAGCCCTGTCAGCAAGTGCTATTTCAGATTTTCAAAGGGATCCTGGCAGTATCCGTATTAAAGGGGAAGTACACCCAAACATTACTTCATTCCACATTTTCACCGGTTCTATAAAAAAGTGTGAAATGCCAGTGCTATTTAATACATATAATATCTGGCTATTTGGCCCACCTGGGGTACCAGAGCTTCCTTAAGAAGCAGATCTAAGGCATGGGGGGGGCATTAGGTTACCAGTGAATGGCACCCACCTACGCCATGTGGAACCCAGCCATTATTCCTCATAGTTATGGCTGAAATGTCGGCTTGTGCTGCCTCCAGTGTTACTGTTTTTGTGTTAGTCATGTTTATGGTTCCATTTATCCCCCCCCCCCCCCCTTGGCCCCAGATTCCGCCCCCTGCCTCCTAAATAGAACAGATGGTTTGAGTTATCCCCCATTGTTCCTTATGGGACGTGGAACTTCCAGAAAGGAGCTGTTGGATAATAATTGGGTGAGTCTGATTTATGGCGGGTTCCTCACCTGCCTGCTCAGTGACCTGTAACCTGTCACCTTCCCACTAGGGATAAACTACAACTCCCAGAACCCTCTGATCATCAAAGGATCACATTTCGGTCAGTTCTGTAGGCAGCCTGGGAGATTTTTGTATTGTCAGGGGGATGCTGGGACCTGTAGTTCAGTGAGGACAGATATCATTGGTGCTTTAATGGTGTTTGCCGGAAGCAGAGCCAGGTTTAATTCTGTGTGTTTTGTTTTTTTTCCCCCCAGGGAGGAGGTCTGGATGTGGTAAATGATCGGTTTCCTCAGCAATCCATTGCTCCTGTCATAATGGAGCAGAAGCCGGGCCTGTACCCCCAGCAATATCCTTCTGCTTCACCCAACCCAGGCCTCCCCTTCTTCAACATGGTCAGGCAGAAGGCTGCATTTGGGTCTGTCCCTGTCCAGGTACAACCTCCTCAGGCCCGTGGTACCTACCCCAATACCATGGGGATGCAGCCACGGCAGGCACTGGCGCGCTCAGTAACCACGTCCAACCAGCTACGGCTCCAGCTGCAGCAGCGACTACAGGGCCAGCAGCAGGTAAGGGGGCAATGAGCAAACTCCTTTGGGCTCTGGGGCAGAGCCGCCCTGTATAGTGGCACCGTGCAGCACATGTGGGATCATGCACATAACTATTTTGTAGGATAGGTTGTACTGTTGTGTGTGGGGTATATACTGTAGCTGGGAGCTGCCATACTGTATCCATTGCACAATACAGTATGAGGTGGGTATAAGTTTATGTGTGCACAAAACTAATCACTAATGTTATTGCCTTGTGATCCTTAAGGTTCTGCACCAGAATCGGCAAGCCAACCTGAACCAGTTTGGAGTAGTCAATACCGTGGCCATGGGCATGAGGCCTGGCATGCAGCAAGCCATTTCCACCCAGGTAATTCTGCCTCTTCTGCAGGGGAGGGGTATGCCTGCCTTAGCTAATTCCAAATGGTTACTTGTCTTCAACCTTCGGAACATGATAAATAAAAAAGTAATGGATCCGACCAGTAAAGGTGGCCAAACGGTACAATCCGCTCACTTGGTGAGGTTGCCAAGCGAGTGGATCTTCTCCTGATATTCCCACCTACAGGCTCTGGGGCCAACCGATCCAATCAGAACAGTGGGTATAGGCACCATCAGTTTGGGGAGCCAATGGGGCCCCCGATCCAACGGAAAAATCAAACCTGCCCGATCGATTTTACGCCAGATGTTGGTCGGGCAGGGCAGTTATTCGTGCCCGATAAGCTGCTAAATTGGTCTAAAGCAGTGCTGTCCAACTTCTGTTGTACCGAGGGCCGGAATTTTTCCGACCTATGTGGTGGAGGGCCGATAATGGAAGCCAGTTTTGACCACTCCCCTTTTTGAAACTGCACCCACTTGAAACCACACCCATGTTATCACATGACCATACCATACCCATATTAATGGTTATAGTACAGCAAAAACCTGCCATACTCTGCCTGCCCTACCCTGCCTGTGTGTGCCATACTCTGCCTGCCCTACCCTGCCTGTGTGTGCCATACTCTGCCTTCCCTACCCTGCCTGTGTGTGCCATACTCTGCCTTCCCTACCCTGCCTGTGTGTGCCATACTCTGCCTTCCCTACCCTGCCTGTGTGCCATACTTGGCTGGTTTGTGCCATACTTGGCCTGTGTGTGCCTTACTCTGCCTGCCCTACCCTGCCTGAGTGTGCCATACTCTGCCTTCCCTACCCTGCCTGCATGTGCCATACTTTCACTGTGTTTGCCATTCTTGACTGGTTTGTGCCATACTTGGCCTGTGCGTGCCATTCTCTGCCTGTGTGTGCCATACTCTGCCTTCCCTACCCTGCCTGTGTGTGCCATACTCTGCTTGCCCTATGATGCCTGTGTGTATGGCACACACAGGCAGCCTACAGTGACACAATGCTGGCACTGCTCCTACAGTCTGCACAATAACTATATATTAAAAAACTTTTTAATTGCAGTACCACCTCAGTATATGTTCTTTTTGTAGTGTGCAGGGATTATTTGTGGGTTTCTACTGCTCCTGAGGTGTGAACAGGGGAACAATGGGGGTGATTACAGCCTGAGCCTGAGGTGTGAACACTGCAGGGGGGTGAACAATGCAGAGATTAAAAGGTGTGAAAAACACAGGGGATTACATATTTAAACAATACAGGGGGTTTACGGCCTGAATCTGAGGTGAGAACCATGCAGGGGGGGCAGTTAATCACAGTACTGATACCATTTAAAGCTTACACAAGAGTAAGCCATCAAAGCAGCCAGACAGGTGGGGGGCTACACAGAGGGGGGTCGCGGGCCGCATGCGGCCCGCGGGCCGCCAGTTGGACAGCACTGGTCTAAAGGACTGATATCGGCAGCTAAAACCGGCCCACGTATGGGCATTTTTAAGTCACGGCAATCAACAATCAGTGCACTATTGCCATTAGATTAATGAGATGATTACTGGCAAACTTAGCCATCTTCATTACCAATGTGGGGCTCATGTGACAGACAGGTGTCTTTCAAATTGTGGGGTGCATTTTTAAAGGGGAACTGCATTATTGTGTTAAGGTCCCCTTACAAGGGCCAATTGTAGCTGCCGATATGGGTCCCTTGGACAGATTTGGCAGTTTATCGGCCCGTGTAGGGGCAGGAACAATGGGGCCTGGCAGGTTAGAAAATTCAGTCGGAACAGGGACCGCCTTGGCTCGTTGATGCGGTCCCTGAACCGACTGCCCCATTGCTGCCTATATAATTTGATTGTTTGGCCCCAGGGCCTACACGTTCCCCGACATCGCCCACCCGTAGGTGGGGATATCGGGTAAAGATCCGCTCGCTTGGCGATCTCACCAAGCAAGCGAATCTTAACGTGTATGGGGACCTTTATTCTTAGGAACCCTCCAATATTCCTAGATGTTTTCAAAATGTTATGTGTAAAGGTGGCTATACATGAACGAGGGGCTTCCCCAACCGACATCCGGCCTGAAATCAGCCAGACCTCTATCGGGCATGTCTGATTTTCCCGAACGGACTGCGCCTATACCTGCCATTTTAATTTGATCGTTTGGCCCTCGTGCCAAACAACCGAATTAGCTCGGCATTTCCCACACGTAGATGGGCATATTGGGAGATGATCCAAGAGCTCACCAAGCAAGCGGATCGTGCCGTGTATGGCCATCTTTGGCTGTTTATATCCGCTGCACTGCTGGTACCGACTCCTCAAGCAATGTAGCATTAAAATGTTTGGGGAAAATTTCAGTCCCACTTTATTGTAACAGATGTGTTTTCCCTCGCAGCAGCCCCCGCTCAATGCTCAGATGTTGGCTCAGCGACAGAGGGAACTGTACAGCCAGCAGCATCGCCAGAGGCAGTTAATGCAGCAACGAAGCATCCTCATGAGGCAACAGGGCTTTGGGAACAATCTGGCCCCTGCAGGAAGCCTGCCTGTCACTATGGGGGCCGGCCGACTCCCCCAGGGCCCCCCACAACAATTCCCTTATCCTCACAGCTACGGTACGAACCCTGGAAATCCTCCCCCATCCACCAGTCCCTTCTCGCCTTTGGCGACGACTCCCGAGGCCACGTTAGCCAACCGCGGCGGAGGAAATGGCAATGGCATTGTGAACAGAGGCATGATGGGAAACGTCGGAGGACAGTTTGGCTCTGGGATCAACCCTCAGATGCAGCAAAATGTCTTCCAGTATTCGGCAACGGGTAAGGCTTGGAAACACGATGGGCAAGAACACCAGAAAGTGAATATACTTCATATATAGGGACCCCTGTTTGTGTATTAACATTATTCTATACTAAATCTTTGATTGTGGGTATGACAGCCCTCCCGAACCTTTAATGGCAGCCCCCATGGTTACATAACTTACATTATTATATAAAACTATTAAAGCTTCTGCAGCAAACCCACAGCAAGGGAATATTTAGTGTCTCTAGGCCATTTACAGTATGTACAGTTATACATATTTATGTATGAAAATACCTTGCAACAGAGAGCGCCCTCTGGTGTACACAAGTGGAATTTTCTAAGTACAAAATGTTTCATTTTCTTAGCAGCATTCGGGATAGCGAGTAGTCGGGTACCAGTGGGGGGACAATAATGCTTTGCAGCAACAGTTTTTTTCTTGCCATAGTACTAACTGACTTGTAACCTGCAGGTATCAGCCAGCAAGGTGATCCAACCTTCGCTCCATCACTCAGCCCAACCAGTCCGCTCATGTCCCCCCGTATTACTCCCTCTCAGAGCCCCATGCTTCAGCAAACGCCATCCACGCCTGGGTACCAGTCACCTGACCTCAAGACGTGGCAGCAGAGTCCCCTGGGCAATTCTGGGTAGGTACCCGCCAATGAAGCAGCTTCCAAAATCGGCTGAAAGAAAAATGTCAAAAGTGGCAACACTTCCCCTTTATTATTTTGTTTTTTGTATTTTAATCCTCCGTCTGTATTTTCTTCACAGGGTTTTTAGCCAAGGGGGACAGACGCAGCCCCCGCCTGGCCAGCAGGGAATGTACAACAACATGAGCATCACAGTTTCTATGGGAGGGGGCAACACTGGTGTCCAGAATGTGAATCAAATGACCGGACAGATGCAGATGAGTTCCCTTCCCATGTCCAACATGAACGCTATGTGCACAGAACAGGTCAGTCAGTGGCATCTCAGTAACAGACTGAATGGTGCATCACAGGGTAATAAGGATGTTTCCACCCAATGGCTAGTGACTAGTGTGCCGGAGGGTACTGCAGATGTGTTACACCCAATGGCTAGTGACTAGTGTGCCGGAGGGTACTGCAGATGTGTTACACCCAATGGCTAGTGACTAGTGTGCCGGAGGGTACTGCAGATGTGTTACACCCAATGGCTAGTGACTAGTGTGCCGGAGGGTACTGCAGATGTGTTACACCCAATGGCTAGTGACTAGTGTGCCGGAGGGTACTGCAGATGTGTTACACCCAATGGCTAGTGACCAGTGTGCCAGTGGGTACTGCAGGTGTTTCTCACCCAATGGCTAGTGACTAGTGTACTGGAGGGTACTGCAGGTATTTCTCACCCAATGGCTAGTGACTAGTGTGCCGGAGGGTACTGCAGGTGTTTCTCACCCAATGGCTAGTGACCAGTGTGCCGGTGGGTACTGCAGGTGTTTCTCACCCAATGGCTAGTGACTAGTGTGCCGGAGGGTACTGCAGATGTTTCTCACCCAATGGCTAGTGACCAGTGTGCCGGTGGGTACTGCAGGTGTTTCTCACCCAATGGCTAGTGACTAGTGTGCCGGAGGGTACTGCAGATGTTTCTCACCCAATGGCTAGTGACCAGTGTGCCGGTGGGTACTGTAGGTGTTTCTCACCCAATGGCTAGTGTGCCGGAGGGTACTGCAGATGTTTCTCACCCAATGGCTAGTGTGCCGGAGGGTACTGCAGATGTTTCTCACCCAATGGCTAGTGTGCCGGAGGGTACTGCAGATGTTTCTCACCCAATGGCTAGTGTGCCGGAGGGTACTGCAGATGTTTCTCACCCAATGGCTAGTGTGCCGGAGGGTACTGCAGATGTTTCTCACCCAATGGCTAGTGTGCCAGTGGGTACTGCAGATGTTTCTCACCCAATGGCTAGTGGCTAGTGTACAGGAGGGTACGGCAGGTGTTTCTCACCCAATGGCTAGTGACTAGTGTGCCGGAGGGTACTGCAGGTGTTTCTCACCCACTGGCTAGTGACTAGTGGGCCGGAGGGTACTGCAGGTGTTTCTCACCCAGTGGCTAGTGTGCCAGAGGGTACTGCAGGTGTTTCTCACCCAATGGCTAGTGGCTAGTGTACAGGAGGGTACGGCAGGTGTTTCTCACCCAATGGCTAGTGATCAGTGTGCCGGAGGGTACTGCAGGTGTTTCTCACCCAATGGCTAGTGACCAGTGTGCAGGAGGGTACTGCAGGTGTTTCTCACCCAATGGCTAGTGGCTAGTGTTTGGCCGGCATATTGTAAGCCTGCTCACTGAATACAATGGTGTCTCTCTTGCAGCAGGTGAGTGATCCAGCACTGAGGCCAAGTGGGCTGTACTGCAACCAGCTTTCCTCTACAGACCTGCTGAAAACAGAGCCAGAGACGGGCCAGGTAAATGTGACTCTAGCAGGCTTGAAGGGGGACGTCTGTGCTCCAGTCTATACCCTTATCTAGGCAAGTGGCCTCCGTACCGTTGTCTGGTTGCAATGGGATATGCTGTGTAGCAAGAAATCACTTCCCCAATAGTCACATTCAGGCAGAGAGGAAAGTGTCCCTATCTCTCCTACTGTCACCGGGGTCTCACTCTTCTATCTTCCTGCTTTGCCCCTGGAATATAAACCCAATTATTAGCTGCTTTGTGTCTAATTATTTCCCTTTATATAATGAAACAGAAGGACACGGTTCCTTGTCACCAACTCCATCCCTGCGTATTCCTACCTTTGGGGGGGAGATTCCATTTTCGTTGCTGGGGGAGGTCTCCAGATGGTTACCCTTATATGCTTCCAGCCACTAGATTGTGTTTGTGAACTATACGCCTTTATTATTATCAATTTCACTGACATTCTTGTGATTTGGTGCCGTGTATAACAAGTCAAGGACTCCCCCCCCCCCCACACACACAGACGTGTACAACATTTCCAGTAAAACCCATGCTAAATGAATGTTATATATAGCAATATAGCAATAGATAATATCATTCTAACCACCTTCCCAATATACATTCTTTACACATTTTCATTTATATTAACATTATTTTGTATTAATGTGATTTGTATCAAAAGTAGCGTCAGTCTTTCCTCTGCAGACTGGGCTGGCTGGATCCCCGGGAAAAACCTGGTGGGCCCCGCTGACCCAGACCCGATCCCCCACCCTCCCTCCCTCGATTGTGGCAAAAGGATAAGGTGCACACCCAGTGTGTGGGGGGGGGAAAGAGTTTGGTGGTGGGTAAGCGGGCAGGGGTCCCAGAGAGGGTGTGGGGGCCCCTGGGGTAGCAGCTCCGGGGGGGCCTTGCACACCCCAGGCCGACATTTCTACAGAACTACGAACCCAGTGGGAATGAGGAATAAATGGATATTGGGAAGAATTATGTTTTCTTTTATAAGGCAGAACCGTATTTTGGGTAGAGATCCTTTAAAGGGAAACTATACCCCCAAACCATGTCGGTCTCTATATAAATATACTGCATAAACAGCTCATATGTAAAGCTCTGCTCCATCTAAATAAACCATTTTCATATAAATATACTTGTTTAGCAGTATGTGCCATTGGGTAATCCTAAATAGGAAACTGCCATTTTATGTACTAAGGGCCGCCCCCTGGGATCATAGGAGTCACAGTGCACACAAACAAGCCAAGGCACACATACATGCTAGGCCCCATCAGCCAATGAATGGGCAGAGTTCTGCCTTTTGCTCCCACACTACTTCCTGTTACAGTTAGAGCTGCATCACTTCCTGTCAGCTGATCTCTGAGGGAACACACAGCCCATCACTAAATGGCGGCTCAAGGGAAAGGATGTAAAAGGGCAATATTTACTGATATATATATTCCAGTTTGGGGAGAATCTTTAATAGGCCCCTTAATATAATATAAACTGTCTGTTGGTTACGTATTCATTCTGGGGGTGTAGTTTCCCTTTAGACAGTATATAGTCATGCTTGCCTTTTCCTCTGTCTTTATATAACCTATAGAAACCATGATTAAGTTTAAAGATACCCCAATGATTAGTTTGTGTGTTACAAGCTCCTCCCCCCATCCTCATGTGACCAATAGATAGCTTGCTGAAGGAAATCCAATCGGAATGCCTGTTGTTACAAGCTCCTCCTTTTCCCTGTAGGTGCAGCAGGTACAGGTCTTTGCCGACGTCCAGTGCACGGTGAATTTGGTGGGCGGTGACCCCTATATTAACCAACCGGGATCCATCACCTCACAGAAGGCAACGACCGGACCCCAGACGCCTCAGGCTCAGCAAAAGAGCCTCTTACAGCAACTGCTGACGGAATGAAGCGGGGCCCCCACCGAGCCACGCAAGAGCCACGGAGAGTAACAGAACGAGTTATAGAAAAATATATATGCCTCTATATATATATATTCTGTACATTTGCGGCGATTTCCTCGGCAACGGCAGCCATTTACGGGGGGTTCGAAAAGGCGTAGAGAGACGCGTTCCCGTCCGTAGGACAAAGGACGGATTTCTCGCCGCAGTTCTGTTTCCATTTCCCCTTTAAACCCCCCCCCCACTTTGGAGAACGCTCGGGCGGCGTCGGACGTTTGCAAAAAGAAAGAGAGAGTTTTTGCAGGGCTGGGACAATCGGACCCCCGGGGTCCCCCCATTTCGAGCCAAATGATAGATGAAAACTTATTTTTGTACGCAGTCGCTGTGATGACACTGAATGGTTCCGGGCAAACGCGCGGAGAGAATGTCGCAAAGAGAACTCAGTTTCAGCTGGTTCTGTCACTGATGTGGAACCCCCCCACCGGAGAGGCGGAGAAGAGGAGGGTTCTGGGTAATTTACGGGTGGCGGGGACGGGGGAAATAAGAGAAAAGTATATATATATATTATACTGAGGTAAAGCGCATCTTTGTTGCAGCTGAAGTGCATTTGTAGAGCTATCTCTGGCTTGTATGTACAATCATGTTTTTCTACGTGGGAGGCTTGCTTTGCGCACCTTTTTTAGGGCCTGTTTTTAACCCCTTGGCCGCTGGCGCGGCGATCGGGCAGCCCGCAATGTTCATGAATTTCTTGGCAAGAAAAAAAAACAAAAAAAAAAGAGAAAAATCTTTGAGATCATCGTCACAGGTTCATTGAATCTTTCCGCTTTCCATCTGTAATCCATAGAGATGAGGTTCTTGGCAGCCTGACGGGCTACAGGGCTCTCCCCTCCATTGTCGGGGGCTACGTTCTTGTTCTGGTAAGCACTTGTATTCCAGCAATCAGCAGATTACCAAGGTTACAAAAACAACAAAAGGAACGTCTAACGATGATGTTTTTATCTCTTTTCAACAACATGGGAAGCCATAGGGCGCCTTCAGTCCTCCTCCGACGTCAGCCATGTTTGAGCGTCAGCCATGTTTGTTTCAGGTCTTGAGAAGGTTGTCGAGATGAAGCCAGACCAACTCATGTCTCGGTGGCTGGCGCAGACTATATATAAGCTCTAATTAATAGTACCTAGCACCTTTTGTTTAATAAAAGGGTGTAACGATGTCATGAAAACAAAGAAACAGGCAAAAAAAAATGGATTGTAGAAAAAAAAAAAAGTTTGGCCTTTTGCACCATGCGCTGATGGGTTCTGTTGGTTTTGGTGAGGTAGGGATCAGGTTCTACATGGAGCCGGAATGGAGCTCAACCAGCATTGGCCAACACTGACTGACTGGCCGGGGCAAAGCTACAGCTCCTATTCAGCCGGCACAGGTTGGCCAACCACAAGGTGGGCACAGCAGCCAAGCCCCACAGCGGCCACTGGCACTAAATGGCAAGTCATGGGGCAGGGAGGCAACTATACAGTTACACCACAGGCCATACTGACTCCTCTTAAGTTCATTATTCCTTTGAAAATTCTGCATGTTTGTAGGTGAAGATCCTGAGCTGAATTATTCTTCTGTTTTATTGGGTTTGTGCTTTGGCAGAACCGCAGCTCTTTGTGCTTTTACTGAATGTGCCATCGGAGTTTGTATCCGAGTATCGAGAAACTCTGGGCAGATGTTACGTTTGGTCACAGATTGTGCATTTCTTTGGTTGGGTTCAGTTTGGTATTCATACACAGTTTTGTGGAAGAGCCTCTGGAAAGGGATAGCAAGTATAGTACGGAGAGATGGTGCCTATAGTAGCAGTGGGGGGATAATAGCCTCTGGGAAGGGACTGGGGCTGTGGGATAGCAGGTATAGTAGGGAGAGATGGTGCCTATAGTAGCAGTGGGGGGATAATAGCCTCTGGGAAGGGACTGGGGCTGTGGGATAGCAGGTATAGTAGGGAGAGATGGTGCCTATAGTAGCAGTGGGGGGATAATAGCCTCTGGGAAGGGACTGGGGCTGTGGGATAGCAGGTATAGTAGGGAGAGATGGTGCCTATAGTAGCAGTGGGGGGATAATAGCCTCTGGGAAGGGACTGGGGCTGTGGGATAGCAGGTATAGTAGGGAGAGATGGTGCCTATAGTAGCAGTGGGGGGATAATAGCCTCTGGGAAGGGACTGGGGCTGTGGGATAGCAGGTATAGTAGGGAGAGATGGTGCCTATAGTAGCAGTGGGGGGATAATAGCCTCTGGGAAGGGACTGGGGCTGTGGGATAGCAGGTATAGTAGGGAGAGATGGTACCTATAGTAGCAGTGGGGGGATAATAGCCTCTGGGAAGGGACTGGGGCTGTGGGATAGCAGGTATAGTACGGAGAGATGGTGCCTATAGTAGCAGTGGGGGGATAATAGCCTCTGGGAAGGGACTGGGGCTGTGGGATAGCAGGTATAGTAGGGAGAAATGGTGCCTATAGTAGCAGTGGGGGGATAATAGCCTCTGGGAAGGGACTGGGGCTGTGGGATAGCAGGTATAGTAGGGAGAGATGGTGCCTATAGTAGCAGTGGGGGGGATAATAGCCTCTGGGAAGGGACTGGGGCTGTGGGATAGCAGGTATAGTAGGGAGAGATGGTGCCTATAGTAGCAGTGGGATAATAGCCTCTGGGAAGGGACTGGGGCTGTGGGATAGCAGGTATAGTAGGGAGAGATGGGGCCTATAGTAGCAGTGGGGGGATAATAGCCTCTGGGAAGGGACTGGGGCTGTGGGATAGCAGGTATAGTAGGGAGAGATGGTGCCTATAGTAGCAGTGGGGGGATAATAGCCTCTGGGAAGGGACTGGGGCTGTGGGATAGCAGGTATAGTAGGGAGAGATGGTGCCTATAGTAGCAGTGGGGGGATAATAGCCTCTGGGAAGGGACTGGGGCTGTGGGATAGCAGGTATAGTAGGGAGAGATGGTGCCTATAGTAGCAGTGGGGGGATAATAGCCTCTGGGAAGGGACTGGGGCTGTGGGATAGCAGGTATAGTAGGGAGAGATGGTGCCTATAGTAGCAGTGGGGGCTCTTAGAGACAAAAAGGTAAGGTGGGGATATGAGGGTACAATGGTAACAATACCACTTTTATCAGTGTTGCCCTTCAGGTCTTGTTGAAGAAAAACCCCCAAACACCTCTGGGACATCCTCAACGTTGCAGCAACTAAAGGTTCCCCTGCCCTACTCTACCAACATTTGCTCACTGTGAAATCTATTTTGCTTGGGGAGGCAGCCTAAATACCTCTATTAACCCAACCTGTATGAGTAGGGCAACTACAAGTCATAGAAAGGATTGTGTCCAAGGCAACATTACCCTGCACTAAGGACCTGCTTTATATAAAGTGTTGCTAAGATAAGGGCTAACTAAGGGCTGGATGTGGAAGACACACGGAGCTACTAGTAGCAGCAACTTGTCACGGCTACTAAAACAGACAATGCTGATCATTTACTGATAATTGTCTCTTTGTGTGTTTAGCAGGGGCAATTCTCAGTATTGTCTATGGCAGGGGATTTTCTGGTGTTTAGTAGCCATGACAAGTAGCTGCTACTTAGTAGCTCTGTGTGCCCACAGCCCCAGTCCCTTCCCAGAGGCTCAGTGTGGCTTTCCAAGGGTTCCAGCCTCACAAAGTCAACAGAACCCCATCTTGGTGCAATGTTTGGCCAAACCTTTCTACTAAGGCTAGGGGGGTTATTCTACAAAGCAATGCCCCCTACCCGCTCTGTTGTACATACACCCACTCTACTCACAGTAAGGATTCCGGGGGGGAGCAGAAAGCAAGTGGTTCTTGTATAGTCCCTGCCGGCGGCTTTTCACACGTATCGGAAACGTAATCGCTTTAACCTGCTGCTAGGATCTCGTATACCCTCCCGACTCGCCATTACTAAACCTATAACAATGTAAACTACTCTCAGGATATTCCTACTGCCTGAAGCCTGCAGCGGCTTCTGCAACGGGAAGCAAATTGTTGTTTATAGCTTTTTTTTTTTGGGGGGGGGGGGTTTGTTTATACATTTTTTGTTTAGTTGATCTTAGTGTACATGGAAGGAAATTGCTATTCACACCAGTATTTTTTCCCTTTTTTTTTTTAAAAAAAAAAAAAAAAGAAAAGAAAAAAATCCTAGATTTCAAGGTAGGGCTAAAAGATTTTTGTAACGTCATTTTGTAAGTATTTGTTTTTTATTTTGTGTTGAGGTTTGTTCTCAGTCACTGCCTCTCTCTCTCACCCTCCATTCCAAGAGCCCAACAACAGTACCTCAGTTTTATAGAAAAAAAAACAAAAAAAGAACGGAAAAAAAGGGTAAGTTAACCCGCTGCTCGAGCACCGCAAGGCAAAAAATTACGTAGACATTTCATATAAAATAAACGACTTCTAAATGTGAAAGGGTTGGGGGTGTGGCTTCCTCCGGACACGGGAAGACTAGCACTTTATATAGACTCTATACGTGGGGCCATTAGGGCCCAGACTCACAAGGCCTCAGACATACTCTGAATCGACCAGTAGGTGGCGCTCCATTGACAACCAGGAAGTAGAAAAGGACATTTTTTGAAATGTATTTTTTGTTTATTTGTATTTAATTTAGTTTTTTTAATGATTTTCAGTCCCTGTGTGTTGGCCCGACCGGTAGTCAGTCTGTTAACTGATAATCTGCCGATGTTGGGCCCTAGTATTGCGTCTCAGCGGATCAACCAATAGAAAGGCGGCCCTGCTGTGTGTGGTACAGCACCCATAGGGTGAGCCTTCCCTGCACCAATTAGTGGGGTTGTTGACCTTTGAGTTAACTTTTAGCTTGGGAACCCAGTTTTTTTGGGTTTGGCTGAACCCCCAAATCCATCGTAAGGCCGAATCCCAAACTGAATCCTGATTAGCACATCAGTTCAGATTCGGCCGAATTCACGGTCCTGGCCGAACCAATTTGGAAGGGTTAAATGTCGCCACATGAACGCGGAATTGGAAATTTTTTCGCTGTGCGCAAAGCACAAAGCAATATTTAACCCTTCCAAATCCTCTGTATTGGGGCAGGATTCAGCCTTTATCGGCAGAGTTCAGATTCGGCGAATTCACAGTCCTGGCCAAACTGATTTGGAAGGGTTAAATGTCGCCTTGTGCTTTGCGCACAGCGAAGAATTTTCCACTTCCGTGTTCACGCGGCGACATTTAACCCTTCCAAATCGGTTCGGCCAGGACCGTGAATTCAGCCGAATCTGAACTCTGCCGATAAAGGCCGAAGCCTGCCCGAATACTGAGGATTTGGAAGGGTTAAATATCACTTTGCGCAGAGCGAACAAATTTCCACTTCCGAGTTCATGCGGCGACATTTAACCCTTCCAGATCGGTTCGGCCAGGACCGGCAATTTGGCCGAATCTGAACTCCTGCCGAATCCTGCCCGAATACCGGTGGTATGGTGTAGAGTGATATTCTGAGCCGTATTCTGAGACTGTTTGCAATTGGTCTTCATTTTTTATTATTTGTAGATTTTTTAACTATTTTCATTTTTGTTTAGCAGCTCTCCAGTTTGGAGTTTCTGTTGCTAGGGTGCGAATTACCTTAGCAACCAGGGAGTGCTTTGGATGAGAGACTGGAACGTGAATAGGAGAGGCCTAAATAGAAAGTAACAATTAATATCTTCTGTACAAAATCCACATCATTTATTCTAAGGAAGTGGCAAAAAAACAACTGGAAAAGCTAAAAAATCACTTTCTTTACATTTAAACATGGAATTCTGGGAATGAATTCCAAACTCCTAAAAAAAAATCCCATTTATATGGGTTTATCCTATAGGCTAAAGCTCACCCTGTGAATTCCTTCTGTTTATTTGTAGTCTCCTCAACCTTAATGATTTGTTTCTTTACATTTCAAACATTTCTGGCGCCCCTAGTGGTTGAGCTGCGCCACTGTCAGATCACTTTCCAATTGAAAGAGGAGGAGGGAGAGGGAGGAGGAGGAGGAGGAGGGAGGAAGAGGAGGAGGGAGGACGGAGGAGGAGGAGGGAGGACGGAGGAGGAGGAGGGAGGAAGAGGAGGAGGGAGGACGGAGGAGGGAGGACGGAGGAGGAGGGAGGACGGAGGAGGAGGAGGAGGGAGGACGGAGGAGGAGGAGGGAGGAAGAGGAGGAGGGAGGACGGAGGAGGAGGAGGGAGGACGGAGGAGGAGGGAGGAAGAGGAGGAGGGAGGAAGAGGAGGGTTAGCTTTGCCTTGTGGTGCTCGGCGGAAACAGTTTCACCATTTTCTCTAAATTACAAAAAAAAAATGCACTTCTGGTAGAACAGGCAGTGGCTCAGAACGAGCGACTCGGTAATCAACTGGGTTCCCTGTTGCACACCCCCCCCCCCCCCCACGCTGTATATAGAGCCCCGCCCATTTCCCCACCACTTCCTGCTTTAGCCAAAAACCCGACTTCGGAAACTTGTACAATAACCAGCATGTCACACGGTGTGGGGGTTCTTTTTTTTTTTTTTTTTTTTCGTGCTCTAGAAAGGGCCTCGGTTCTAGATCCGACCGCTGATCTAGAACCAAACAACCCAACTTCCATTTTGAATGGAGATTCTGTAGCCAGCTGCTTTTCCTAATGTAAAGTCCGAAAATAAGTTTCACATATTTTATATTGCGATTGTTTCTTAAGAAAAAATAAAAATGCAAATACTGGGATTTTTTTCATATCCCCCCCTCCCCCCCCCCTTGAAAATTAAAAAAATAAAATAAAAAAATCTGCTGACACGGTCGTTTTGTTTGAAATAAACGCTGCCGATTGGTTCCCAGGAACGAGGATAATTTATTGTACAAAGAGAAAACGGATCTTCGCTTTTAATTTCTTAAGGAAAAAAACAAACCGCTTCGCAAAAAAAAAAAAAATGGAAAAAAAACCACAAAAAAAACAACAAGTTTTGCTTCTATTTTTCTCTACTTTGTCTTTGTAGGGGGGAAAGAAGAGAATGTAACCCCGGCGCGGGTGGGGGGCGGAGACATTTCTGGCGGATTTAAAGAGCGAGCGAATGATAAAGAAATAAAAAAAATCTTGCTCTGAAATATTTTTCCAGAGAAGTGACAGGAAAGAGTTAATGAAAGCAGAATGTACAGTGATTACTGGGCCGGCCCTGTGCCGGGGGTGGGCGTGGCCAATGGCTGCCCGCCGCCACCGCCGGTATCAGGGTAAGCTGCGCTCCTTTGTGGCTACGGGGGCGGAGTCCATGGTGGTCCCGCCCAGTGCCAGCCCCTCTAGCCATAAGGGGGGGCCGGGGGCTGAATAATATTGCTTTATGCTGTTATATTATTGGCTTTGTTCAATGTTTAATTATTCTGTTTATTGTAAATAAAGTCATTTAAAATCTGGATTTATGGCTTCCCTTATTCCCTCCTGAGCCACTTATTGCCGTGGCAACTTGCCCAATAGGTGTGGCTTCCATTATCCAGAAAGCTCCGGAATACGGGAATGCCATTTCCCTATTAGTTGGGGTTTCTCTGTAGGGACAACACTCACACATCCCTACCAACATTTAAAAAATATAAAGAGCAACAAAAATGCAGCTCATAGCACTAATTTTTTTGACCACGCCCATTTTCCCAACCACACCCCCTATATACCACTCCCATTTGACAGTCTATTTAAAGTTTGAATACATTTCTGGGGGTTTTGGAGTCGGTTTACGTGTTATTACAGTTTTGCTAATGAAGGTGAAGTTGCCCTTTAAGCTGTGAGTCTCAGTTCCCTCAAGAGACCTGTTTAGCGTATAAAGGCCCCCATACACGGGCCAATTGTAGCTGCCGATATGGGTCCCTTAGACCGGCAGCTAATTGGCCTGTGTAGGGGCACGGCCGATGGGCCTGCCCGACCAATATCAGGCCTAAAATTGGCCAGATATCGATTGGGCAGGTTAAAAAATCAAGTCTGATCAGGGACCGCATCGGCTCGGATTCTCCCAATATCGGCCACCCGTAGGTGGGGATATCGGGAGAAGATCCCCTCACTTGGCGACATCGTCAAGCAAGCGGATCTGAAGGTGTATGGGGACCTTTAGTTACGATTGTATCTCAGTGCAGGTGTGGCTTGTTTAGTTTTCTGGGGTGTGCCGCTACTTTTTTAATTAAGTTTGAGAAACACTGTATCTTTTTTTTTGGCTTTCTCTGCAGGAGATCAAAGGGAAATGAGGGACTTTTCAATAAGAATCCGGGACTGTGGGCCGAGGTTATAGTGATGCAGCCGGAGCTCATACAGTTTAATAGGGATGAACTGGAAACCACAAGTACAGAATAATGCAGCCAAAAAAAATAGGAAAATGTATGTAAAATGCCCTGGGAGCAGACATGCGGGCTCTCTATTGCCCCCACACAGGGCAGCTCTCTCCTAGGCTGTAAGGTGGGGGGGCAGGTAACTACCTATATAATATATATATAATATATATATATATATATATATATATATATATATATAAAATGACCAAAGAGACACCCCCCCCGAAACTACTATAAGAAGGTTCCATAGAAAGAACAGATTAAAGGGGAGGTTCACCTTTACAGTAACTTTTATTCTGTTATAGAACGGCCAGATCTTCATTTTTTTAAAGCTTTTTTATTTCTTCTTCTGACACTTTTCGGCTTTCAAATGGGGGTCACTGACAGCTCAGAGCAGGGGCAGGTAGGTGGGAAGGGGTTAAACTTAGGGCAAACTCCACTGACCCCCAGTAAACTGACTGTTAATTATAACATTAACTCTTTATATGAGCTGCTTATTATACAGTAACATCAGCTGTTTATATTGCACACACAAGGGGCGGGGCCTAAATGTTGGTACTGCGCTTGTGTTCATGGGGGGCCCCATATAAATAACCTGTGTGGGGCCCCAGAGTTTCTGATGGCGGCCCTGTACACATTCATATATATATATTTTATCTGAATTAGAAATTAGGGGGTTTTCGGGGCTTTCAATCCCCTTTCCGCTCTGAATAGAAGGAACTGCAAGTCCCAAAGGAATCATTTCCATGTATTGACGCACAGGGGCAGAACGGACCCACAGACAGCAGCTCAGAGGTTAAAATTAACACCTTCCCATCAATATTGTATGTAACCCGGAGCCTGAATAAAATGCACTGCCCCAGCACCTCATTTAATTGCCCCAGTGAGAGCGGATTGGCCCCTAGGCCTGTAATGCTCATTCCTGGATTGTAGCAATGTCTTTCTGCCCCTCCGGCTCAGAACTGAATAATCTTCCTATTACTGTGCCCTCTGGTGGGCGGGGGGTGAATGGTGCCCCCGGGCATCAATAACGGGTCCCAGCGAATGGCCCTCATTTCAGCAGCTTGAACTTCTTTAGATATTTATGAACCTCCTCCTTCGGATACGGACGCAGCGCGATACAGGTAGCGACGTTCTCCGGCTGCTCCACCCACAGCTTGTGATCTATTCCTGCCTGCGCCAGCGTCTCCCCCAGCGTGGTGAGTGTCAGCTCATCGGCCACCTACATACAATACACAGGGTATTAGTGTCATTATACAGGCAACCGAGTATCACTCATGTATTATAGGGGATAATGTACCCCCTACTGTAAATGATAAGGATATTAGCAGTCACTGAGGGGTTCTGTGCCCATATAAAGGCACAAGGCTGCAGGCTGAGTTATACAGGGAACTCTGAGTATCACTCATGTATTATAAGGGATAATGTACCCCCTACTGTAAATGATAAGGATATTAGCAGTCACTGAGGGGTTCTGTGCCCCCCATATAAAGGCACAAGGCTGCAGGCTGAGTTATACAGGGAACTCTGAGTATCACTCATGTATTATAAGGGATAATGTACCCCCTACTGTAAATGATAAGGATATTAGCAGTCACTGAGGGGTTCTGTGCCCCCCATATAAAGGCACAAGGCTGCAGGCTGAGTTATACAGGGAACTCTGAGTATCACTCATGTATTATAAGGGATAATGTACCCCCTACTGTAAATGATAAGGATATTAGCAGTCACTGAGGGGTTCTGTGCCCATATAAAGGCACAAGGCTGCAGGCTGAGTTATACAGGGAACTCTGAGTATCACTCATGTATTATAAGGGATAATGTACCCCCTACTGTAAATGATAAGGATATTAGCAGTCACTGAGGGGTTCTGTGCCCCCCATATAAAGGCACAAGGCTGCAGGCTGAGTTATACAGGGAACTCTGAGTATCACTCATGTATTATAAGGGATAATGTACCCCCTACTGTAAATGATAAGGATATTAGCAGTCACTGAGGGGTTCTGTGCCCATATAAAGGCACAAGGCTGCAGGCTGAGTTATACAGGGAACTCTGAGTATCACTCATGTATTATAAGGGATAATGTACCCCCAACTGTAAATGATAAGGATATTAGTAAGTCCATCCACTGGGTTTTATCTGACAGTAGAAGGCAACACCAGGGGCTCACATGACACTGTATAATTAGACTTTGGCTCCTCTGCTAAAGCCATTAGCTCTCATAAGCAGATTCTCCCCAGCTTGCATGTAACTACTCTGCCTCCCAATAGTCTTTAGAACCCACACTACCCCCCCAGCAGCCAAAAGGGGCTCAGAATAACATTCAGATGACTAAATACAGAATCTGACAAATATAATGTGAAACAATGGGCCAATATCCCCAATTGTGTATAGTAAGGATGTTGTGGTGTCATTGTACTATCTGCACAGCAGGTGGCGCCATACCTCTCCCTATAGCAGCAAACTGTGCTAGGAAATAGGAACAGTAGATTTCAAGCTCTGGTGCTAAAATCAGGCCTTAAACCAATTTTTTAAATCATTTTCATCGAGCAGCTTCTGCGGGGGGGGGGGGGGGGAGTTGTATCTAGCTGGGGGGGGGGGGGGTACTAGTGTTGCCATGGGGCAGGTATGATACATCCGGGTAGGAATATGGTGTACTAAATAGATAGGGGCTACTGGTGCATTGTGGGGGGGCAGCTGCTGATAATAGAATTGCCACTGGGACAGTTGTGAGACAGGAGGTTGTACAGGGGCAATTATAGGGTGTATTCCCAAGGGGCGCTGGGGCAATGATAGGGTGTATTCCCAAGGGGCGCTGGGGCAATGATAGGGTGTATTCCCAAGGGGCGCTGGGGCAATGATAGGGTGCATTCCCAAGGGGCGCTGGGGCAATCATAGGGTGCATTCCCAAGGGGCGCTGGGGCAATCATAGGGTGCATTCCCAAGGGGCGCTGGGGCAATCATAGGGTGCATTCCCAAGGGGCGCTGGGGCAATGATAGGGTGTATTCCCAAGGGGCGCTGGGGCAATGATAGGGTGTATTCCCAAGGGGCGCTGGGGCAATGATAGGCGTGTATTCCCAAGGGGCGCTGGGCAATGATAGGGTGTATTCCCAAGGGGCGCTGGGGCAATGATAGGGTGTATTCCCAAGGGGCGCTGGGGCAATGATAGGGTGTATTCCCAAGGGGCGCTGGGCAATGATAGGGTGTATTCCCAAGGGGCGCTGGGGCAATGATAGGGTGTAATCCCAAGGGGCGCTGGGGCAATGATAGGTGTATCCCAAGGGGCGCTGGGCAATGATAGGGTGTATTCCCAAGGGGCGCTGGGGCAATGATAGGGTGTATTCCCAAGGGGCGCTGGGGCAATGATAGGGTGCATTCCCAAGGGGCGCTGGGGCAATGATAGGGTGTATTCCCAAGGGGCGCTGGGGCAATGATAGGGTGCATTCCCAAGGGGCGCTGGGGCAATTATAGGGGGCCCGCACTGGGAGTTGCTACGGGCCCGCACTGGGAGTTGCTACGGGCCGGTACTGGGAGTTGCTACGGGCCGGTACTGGGAGTTGCTACGGGCCGGTACTGGGAGTTGCTACGGGCCGGTAGTGGGAGTTGCTACGGGCCGGTACTGGGAGTTGCTACGGGCCCGCACTGGGAGTTGCTACGGGCCCGCACTGGGAGTTGCTATGGGCGTTGCTATGGGCCGGTACTGGGAGTTGCTATGGGCCGGTACTGGGAGTTGCTACGGGCCGGTACTGGGAGTTGCTACGGGCCCGCACTGGGAGTTGCTATGGGCCCGCACTGGGAGTTGCTATGGGCCGGTACTGGGAGTTGCTATGGGCGTTGCTATGGGCCCGTACTGGGAGTTGCTATGGGCCCGCACTGGGAGTTGCTACGGGCCCGCACTGGGAGTTGCTACGGGCCGGTACTGGGAGTTGCTACGGGCCCGCACTGGGAGTTGCTACGGGCCGGTACTGGGAGTTGCTACGGGCCGGTACTGGGAGTTGCTACGGGCCGGTACTGGGAGTTGCTACGGGCCGGTACTGGGAGTTGCTACGGGCCGGTACTGGGAGTTGCTACGGGCCGGTACTGGGAGTTGCTACGGGCCCGCACTGGGAGTTGCTATGGGCCCGCACTGGGAGTTGCTATGGGCGTTGCTATGGGCCGGTACTGGGAGTTGCTATGGGCCGGTACTGGGAGTTGCTACGGGCCGGTACTGGGAGTTGCTACGGGCCCGCACTGGGAGTTGCTATGGGCCGGTACTGGGAGTTGCTATGGGCGTTGCTATGGGCCCGTACTGGGAGTTGCTATGGGCCCGTACTGGGAGTTGCTATGGGCCCGCACTGGGAGTTGCTATGGGCCCGCACTGGGAGTTGCTACGGGCCGGTACTGGGAGTTGCTACGGGCCCGCACTGGGAGTTGCTACGGGCCGGTACTGGGAGTTGCTATGGGCGTTGCTATGGGCCGGTACTGGGCGTTGCTATGGGCCCGTACCGGGAGTTGCTATGGGCCCGTACCGGGAGTTGCTATGGGCCCGTACCGGGAGTTGCTATGGGCCCGTACCGGGAGTTGCTATGGGCCCGTACCGGGAGTTGCTATGGGCCCGTACCGGGAGTTGCTATGGGCCCGTACCGGGAGTTGCTATGGGCCCGTACCGGGAGTTGCTATGGGCCCGCACCGGGAGTTGCTATGGGCCCGCACTGGGAGTTGCTATGGGCCCGCACTGGGAGTTGCTACGGGCCGGTACTGGGAGTTGCTACGGGCCGGTACTGGGAGTTGCTATGGGCGTTGCTATGGGCCGGTACTGGGAGTTGCTACGGGCCGGTACTGGGAGTTGCTATGGGCCCGTACTGGGAGTTGCTATGGGCGTTGCTATGGGCCGGTACTGGGCGTTGCTATGGGCCCGTACTGGGAGTTGCTATGGGCCCGTACCGGGAGTTGCTATGGGCCCGTACCGGGAGTTGCTATGGGCCCGTACCGGGAGTTGCTATGGGCCCGTACCGGGAGTTGCTATGGGCCCGTACCGGGAGTTGCTATGGGCCCGTACCGGGAGTTGCTATGGGCCCGTACCGGGAGTTGCTATGGGCCCGTACCGGGAGTTGCTATGGGCCGGTACCGGGCGTTGCTATGGGCCGGTACCGGGCGTTGCTATGGGCCGGTACTGGGCGTTGCTATGGGCCCATACCGGGAGTTGCTATGGGCCGGTACTGGGAGTTGCTATGGGCCGGTACTGGGAGTTGCTATGGGCGTTGCTATGGGCCGGTACTGGGAGTTGCTATGGGCCCGTACTGGGAGTTGCTATGGGCCCGTACTGGGAGTTGCTATGGGCCGGTACTGGGAGTTGCTATGGGCCCGTACTGGGAGTTGCTATGGGCCCGTACTGGGCGTTGCTATGGGCGTTGCTATGGGCCGGTACTGGGCTGACAGACCCCCGGTCCCTCCCCGCTCACCTCCAGCACCACTTTGTGCATAGTGTCCAGCTGCCCCAGGTAGGCCCGGGTGTGGGGGTGCTCGTAGTGCAAATGAATGGCTGCTGTAGCTGCATGACACGCCTGAGCCACTAGGGCCCCTAAGGGCCACCCCAGCCCGGCCTGCAGGTCCCTGCGGAGCACCACGTACTGAACCAGAGCCGCCATGCTTCCTGCCGGTGTTGGCAGATATAATGCTCTTGTCAATAAAGCTGTTAGGAAAAAAAAATTCAGCCACGGAAGCAACACAACCCATATGAACAATTGGTTACTTGCCATAAATTCTAACCAACCAGCGGAGCAGCTGAAAGTGAGGCGTGACACTAGACATCCTTCCGGGTACAGCCGGCAGGTCCGACATAAGCAGAAGCTGATTGGTCTAAAGGACTGCCTGTCACTTGTCTCCTCCCTGTCTGAGAGAGAGAAGCGGAGAGGCGGCGGGAGAATTCGAACCGGAGGCACCTGGGGTGGGCGTGGCTGCCAAGTGGAGGTGAGTGAGGGCTGTGTGTGCCCTAATACCCCCCAATATCCCTGGGGCATGTTCCATGGAATGAGCCATCCAAACACAGCAGCTTGGCGCCCTGGGGCCCCTGTTAGGGGCTAATCAATGGCTCCTATGGCGGCTACATGATATATTCATACATATTCCTTGTGTTTTATTTCTATTCCCCCAGTGACTCTGTAGCGAGGAGAGTAGGAGCCGGTACCATGGAGCAGGCACAGAGTCTCTTTAGAGAAGGTTGGTTCCATTACCCTACATCAGTGCTGTCCAACTGGCGGCCCGCGACCCCCCTCTGTGTGGCCCCCCACCTGTCTGGCTGCTTTGATGGCTTACTCTTGTGTAAGCTTTAAATGGTATCAGATTCAGGCTGTAATCCCTCTGTATTGTTTAAATATGTAATCCCCTGTGTTGTTCACACTTTTTAATCTCTGCATTGTTCACCCCCTGCAGTGTTCCCACCTCAGGCTCAGGCTGTAATAACCCCCATTGTTCCCCTGTTCACACCTCAGGAGCAGTAGAAACCCACAAATAATCCCTGCACACTACAAAAAGAAAATATACTGAGGTTGTACTGCAATTAAAAAGTTTTTTAATATATAGTTATTGTGCAGACTGTTGGAGCAGTGCCAGCATTGTGTCACTGTATGCTGCCTGTGTGTGCCATACACACAGGCATCATAGGGCAAGCAGAGTATAGCACACACAGGCAGGGTAGGGAAGGCAGAGTATGGCACACACAGGCAGGGTAGGGAAGGCAGAGTATTGCACAAACAGGCAGGGTAGGGCAGGCAGAGTATGGCACACACAGGCCAAGTATGGCACAAACCAGCCAAGTATGGCACACAGGCAGGGTAGGGAAGGCAGAGTATGGCACACACAGGCAGGGTAGGGAAGGCAGAGTATGGCACACACAGGCAGGGTAGGGAAGGCAGAGTATGGCACACACAGGCAGGGTAGGGAAGGCAGAGTATGGCACACACAGGCAGGGTAGGGAAGGCAGAGTATTGCACAAACAGGCAGGGTAGGGCAGGCAGAGTATGGCACACACAGGCCAAGTATGGCACAAACCAGCCAAGTATGGCACACAGGCAGGGTAGGGAAGGCAGAGTATGGCAGACACAGGCAGGGTAGGGAAGGCAGAGTACGGCACACACAGGCCAAGTATGGCACAAACCAGCCAAGTATGGCACACAGGCAGGGTAGGGAAGGCAGAGTATGGCACACACAGGCAGGGTAGGGAAGGCAGAGTATGGCACACACAGGCAGGGTAGGGAAGGCAGAGTATGGCAGGTTTTTGCTGTACTACAACCATTAATATGGGTATGGTCATGTGATAACATGGGTGTGGTTTCAAGTGGGTGCGGTTTCAAAAAGGGGAGTGGTCAAAACTGGCTTCCATTATCGGCCCTCCACCACGTAGGTCGGAAAAATTCCGGCCCTCGGTACAACAGAAGTTGGACAGCACTGCCCTACATCATTTGTTCTCTTCTCTCCAAACCCCCATTATGGGCTCGTCACCGATAGCAACCGATCAGCAGTTCCTAGCAACCGATCAGGAGTCGCGCAAGCGACGTATTGGAGTGATCAGGAGTCGCGCAAGCGACGTATTGGAGTGATCAGGAGTCGCGCAAGCGACGTATTGGAGTGATCAGGAGTCGCGCAAGCGACGTATTGGAGTGATCAGGAGTCGCGCAAGCGACGTATTGGAGTGATCAGGAGTCGCGCAAGCGACGTATTGGAGTGATCAGGAGTCGCGCAAGCGACGTATTGGAGTGATCAGGAGTCGCGCAAGCGACGTATTGGAGTGATCAGGAGTCGCGCAAGCGACGTATTGGAGTGATCAGGAGTCGCGCAAGCGACGTATTGGAGTGATCAGGAGTCGCGCAAGCGACGTATTGGAGTGATCAGGAGTCGCGCAAGCGACGTATTGGAGTGATCAGGAGTCGCGCAAGCGACGTATTGGAGTGATCAGGAGTCGCGCAAGCGACGTATTGGAGTGATCAGGAGTCGCGCAAGCGACGTATTGGAGTGATCAGGAGTCGCGCAAGCGACGTATTGGAGTGATCAGGAGTCGCGCAAGCGACGTATTGGAGTGATCAGGAGTCGCGCAAGCGACGTATTGGAGTGATCAGGAGTCGCGCAAGCGACGTATTGGAGTGATCAGGAGTCGCGCAGGTGCATTAACAAACGTGGGATCCCTGGTATCCCTCGTACCACTCTGTCGTTGCTATGGGGAGCATCATGGCTACCTGTCAGCACATTCATTAATAGCCCTTGCTATAAAGAGTTGGCATCATTAAACAGGTGGCAGAAACTGCTTGTAGATACTCCTGGAATTCCAGGAAAAATAGTGAGATTTGGGGCGAACTCCTAAACTTTAGTGAAGCTATGGCTGATAGAGCAGTTTTTCCATGTATCTGTAACCTTGTTATGCGCTAAGTGGGAGGGGTTTGTTTAACAGGAGGGTTGGAAAAGTCCAAAAACCTCAGGCTGCAGGGAGAATATCAGATTAAATAAACTGTATTTCTACAATTTATTGCTGATATAGTTGGTTGTACCTGGGATGTGTGTGCTCTGTTGGGCAGGGGTCCTGTCTCACCTGGAACAGCTGGAGGCCCTGTCCTACAATTTGGCCGTGAAACAGGAGAAGCAGAGGCAGGAGTGGGCCGCCCTAAGGAAGAACCAAGAGCTGGTTCTTGAGCTGAGGAAGAAACGGGATGAACTAAAGGCTAAAATCGAGAGGCACAAAGCAGAGGTGAGCGGACAAGCAAGGGTTAAACATGCACAAACTTATTAACTCGTCTGTGTTTGTAGCTAATGAGCCACTTACTGTGACACCTTGATGCCTGATTTTATTATCGTTTTCTTTTATTCTCTATTTTTCTATTCAATCACTCTGCTATTCATATTCCAGTCTCTCATCCACTCCACTGCCTGGTTGCTAAGGTAAGCAACACCCTGGCAACCGGATAGCTGCTAAAATTTCAAACTGAACCAAACAACCACAAAAATAGAAAATGAAAACCGTCTGCAGATTGTCTCGGCATATCAATGTCTATGTCGTACTAAGAGTTAATTTAAAGGTGAACTACCCCTTTAATAAGTGATTGTGGCCCCTGCAGATCCAGGCGTTCAGAGGACGGGAGGAAGCTGGAGAGGATCATGGGAGCGCGGCTGGGACCTCGCAGCAGGCAATGTTAGAGCTGTGTGTGGAGGAATTAAAGGGCATGCTAGAGATGCACTGGCTGACTGGTACTTTCACCCCTGTATTGTCCCTATGAAGCCAACCCCCCCCCCCCAGTTTGTAACTAACAGATCCTCCTTCATTTAAGGCATCAGCGGCAAGAGGACGAAGAAGGGAGTGTGCGTCTGTATTAGCACGGCATTCGAGGGAGCCTATTTAGATTCCTTCCATCTGGATATTGCCCTGAAGCCCTCTGTGGGGATCTCCAGGCACTCTGTGCCGCCCTTCATCCCACTGGAACAGATCGCCAAGGAGCACCTACAGACGGATCTCAAGAAATTCCTCTCGGTACTGTTTGAGCATTTAAATGCCTACGCTGGCAGGAAGTACCAGTTCCAACAGCTCCAGGTACGGAGGCGGAGCCATATTGCTGGGCTCGCTGTGCGGGTTACTGTAGCGCCGGGCTCGCTGTGCGGGTTAGTGTAGCGCCGGGCTCGCTGTGCGGGTTACTGTAGCGCCGGGCTCGCTGTGCGGGTTAGTGTAGCGCCGGGCTCGCTGTGCGGGTTAGTGTAGCGCCGGGCTCGCTGTGCGGGTTAGTGTAGCGCCGGGCTCGCTGTGCGGGTTAGTGTAGCGCCGGGCTCGCTGTGCGGGTTAGTGTAGCGCCGGGCTCGCTGTGCGGGTTACATAGTTACATAGGGTTGAAAAAAGACCATTGTCCATCAAGTTTAACCCATCCGAGTAAACCCAGCACACAACCTATACTAACCAATCTATACACTCACATACATAAACTATATATATACAACCAGTAATACTAACTGTAGATATTAGTATCACAATAGCCTTGGATATTCTGCTTGTTCAAGAACTCATTCAGGCCCCTCTTATAGGCATTAACAGAATCTGCCATTACCCATCACTAGGAAGGGCATTCCCCAACCCCCTCACTGCCCTCACCGTGAGGAACCCCCTACCCAACATCCCCCGGCAGGGCATTCCCCAACCCCCTCACTGCCCTCACCGTGAGGAACCCCCTACCCAACATCCCCCGGCAGGGCATTCCCCAACCCCCTCACTGCCCTCACCGTGAGGAACCCCCTACCCAACATCCCCCGGCAGGGCATTCCCCAACCCCCTCACTGCCCTCACCGTGAGGAACCCCCTACCCAACATCCCCCGGCAGGGCATTCCCCAACCCCCTCACTGCCCTCACCGTGAGGAACCCCCTACCCAACATCCCCCGGCAGGGCATTCCCCAACCCCCTCACTGCCCTCACCGTGAGGAACCCCCTACGCTGCTTCAAATGGAAGCTCTGTTCCTCTAATCTAAAGGGGGGGCCTCTGGTGCGCTGATTGTTTTTATGGGAAAAAAGAACCCCCCCAACTGCCTATAATCCCCTCTAATGTACTTGTACAGAGTAATCATGTCCCCTCGCAAGCGCCTCTTTTCCAGAGAAAACAACCCCAACCTCGACAGTCTAACCTCATAGTTTAACCCTTCCATCCCCTTTACCAGTTTAGTTGCAGTCTCTGCACTCTCTCCAGCTCATTAATATCCTTCTTAAGGACTGGAGCCCAAAACTGCACTGCATACTCACTGTAACTGCCCCCATACTCACTGTAACTGCCCCCCATACTCACTGTAACTGCCCCCCATACTCACTGTAACTGCCCCCATACTCACTGTCACTGCCCCCCATACTCACTGTAACTGCCCCCCCCATACTCACTGTAACTGCCCCCCCCCATACTCACTGTAAACTGCCCCCCATACTCACTGTAACTGCCCCCCATACTCACTGTAACTGCCCCCCATACTCACTGTAACTGCCCCCCATACTCACTGTAACTGCCCCCCATACTCACTGTAACTGCCCCCCATACTCAAGGTGAGGCCTTACCAGGGACCTATAAGGGGCAAAATGATGTTCTCATCCCTTGAGTCAATGGCCTTTTTTATACAAGACAGCACTTTATTTGCTTTAGTAGCCACAGAATGACACTGCCTGGAATTAGACAACTTGTTATCTACAAAAACCCCCAGATCCTTCTCCATTAAGGATCCCCCCAACACACTCCCATTCAGTAGATAGTTTGCGTTTATATTATTTCTACCAAAGGGCAGAACTTTGCACTTATCAACATTGAACCTCATTTTCCAGTTTGCTGCCCAGTTATCTAATTTTGTCAAATCGCTCTGCAAAGCGGCAGCATCCTGCATGGAACTTATAGTTTTGCACAATTTAGTGTCATCAGCAGAAATAGAAACAGTACTGTCTATGCCCACCTCCAGGTCATTAATAAACAAGTTAAAAAGCAAAGGCCCAAGGACTGACCCCTGCGGTACCCACTAACCACACTGGCCCAATTAGAAAATGTTCCATTTACCACCACTCTTTGTACTCTATCCTTCAGCCAGTTCTCTATCCAATTACAAATATTATGTTCTAGGCCAATATTCCTCAATTTGATCATTAGTGTAGCGCCGTGCTCACTGTGCGGGTTAGTGTAGCGCCGGGCTCACTGTGCGGGTTAGTGTAGCGCCGGGCTCACTGTGCGGGTTAGTGTAGCGCCGGGCTCGCTGTGCGGGTTAGTGTAGCGCCGGGCTCACTGTGCGGGTTAGTGTAGCGCCAGGCTCACTGTGCGGGTTAGTGTAGCGCCGGGCTCACTGTGCGGGTTAGTGTAGCGCCGGGCTCACTGTGCGGGTTAGTGTAGCGCCGGGCTCACTGTGCGGGTTAGTGTAGCGCCGGGCTCACTGTGCGGGTTAGTGTAGCGCCGGGCTCACTGTGCGGGTTAGTGTAGCGCCGGGCTCACTGTGCGGGTTAGTGTAGCGCCGGGCTCACTGTGCGGGTTAGTGTAGCGCCGTGCTCACTGTGCGGGTTAGTGTAGCGCCGGGCTCGCTGTGCGGGTTAGTGTAGCGCCGGGCTCGCTGTGCGGGTTAGTGTAGCGCAGGGCTCACTGTGCGGGTTAGTGTAGCGCAGGGCTCACTGTGCGGGTTAGTGTAGCGCCGGGCTCACTGTGCGGGTTAGTGTAGCGCCGGGCTCACTGTGCGGGTTAGTGTAGCGCCGGGCTCACTGTGCGGGTTAGTGTAGCGCCGGGCTCACTGTGCGGGTTACTTTTTGCTTTAGCTGCAGCCTGTGTCTCGGGCTGACAGATAAGGGGGAGTTAATTATACTGGGTGTTTAACTGGGAGGGGTAGTTCAATATCTCCTCTCTTCTCCTCCCACTATTGTTCTAAAGAACCAGGAAGTTCAAATTAAGACATACTTTTTGTGCACATTGAATGAATATAAAACACCTGGATACAAATTGCTCCAGGAGGGGGGCTAATTCATTGGGGAATAACCTTGTCTTGTCTCCCTGCAGAGCTTCCCGGGGGGCTTTGTCCGTGACGCCCAACAGGGCAACTCCCTGCACACCGTCCTCACCTTCGGGTACAACGTGCGAGTGGAGAAGCAGCCGTTCTGCCTGAGAGCCAAGCTGCTTTATGGGGGTGTCACTCGCAGTCTCCCCACGGAGGCCGTTATTACGTGTGAAGGTGAGGGGGTCCCGTCCCTGCCCTGCCCCCCCATCAGGAATGGGGTTTATTAGAAAAATAACAATAAATGTTTCAGACAGCAACAAGACCACGTTTTCTTCCCCTTTAATATGATTTTGGGGGGGGGGGGGGGGGGGGGGTGCTCCTGAGGGGAATCTCAACCTTTTCATGGATATTTCTATCTATTTCCCTTGGCTTTAGATAATCGCCCATCTGTCCAGGAGAAAATCTCCTCCCACTCGTCGCTCTTCTGCCAGAATCCCCTGCACAGAGCCTTGGAGTGCATCAGTTCTGAAGACGAGACCCTGAACCACAGCAGCGCCTCCCTCCTGGGCACCCACATGTTCTAATCTGCCCCTGGGGGTCCCTCATGTGGCCGAGCCTCTGCCCCCGACCCCGAAACTGGACTGAGATTAAATATCTTGCCTATCAGCGTCCAACCGAACAGAATCTGCCTCCTTTCAACTCTACAGCATTAATATCTTTATTCCTCTGCCAGCCCAATGCTTGGGCATACCTGTGTAATATATACCCTGCTTGGAAATGGCAGTGCCCCCCTCAATTAATCAGCAGAGTGTCTGTTACCCCAATGTTTCTATATATCTGTAACCTTGTTATGGGCTAAGGGGGCCCAGCCTGAAGGCCAGTTAGGGGGGGATTTGGGGTGAGTGCTTATTTGTGCCCTGGGTACCCCTGGAACTATAGCAGGGTGACTGTTACCCCAATGTTTCTATATATCTGTAACCTTGTCATGGGCTAAGGGGGCCCAGCCTGAAGGCCAGTTAGGGGGGGATTTGGGGTGAGTGCTTATTTGTGCCCTGGGTACCCCTGGAACTATAGCAGGGTGACTGTTACCCCAATGTTTCTATATATCTGTAACCTTGTTATGGGCTAAGGGGGCCCAGCCTGAAGGCCAGTTAGGGGGGGATTTGGGGTGAGTGCTTATTTGTGCCCTGGGTACCCCTGGAACTATAGCAGGGTGACTGTTACCCCAATGTTTCTATATATCTGTAACCTTGTTATGGGCTAAGTTAGGGGGGGATTTGGGTGACTGTTACCCCAATGTTAAATCTGAGTTATGGGGCCACATTGATCTCTATTAACCCTTAATCACCCAGATACTTAGAAACTTAGCAGCCAGAGTGAGACTGATGTTCCCAGATTGTATAGAAAACCACTTTCAATAAGCAGTGTTTCCTGGGCTGCAGTGATTGCAGTGGAGCCCTGTCAGCTGGATATTCTAGATTTGAGGAACACAATCCGGGAACCTTAGATCTGACTGGCCGCTGGCCGCAAAGCTACACAGAGCGCATTCACACCAGACGCCGTGTTTTGTAGCAAGAGTGCAATTTATTAAAAGCGATACCCAAAAAGAAAACTGACAGCAGAAGATGATGGTCCACAAACCAGTTAGTCTTTCCTTACTTTCCTCCACTGCTGCGCCTGGCTGCTTGTAAATATTCTACTAATAATGTTTTATACCTCAAAGCAGTGCCTGTGCAACCTGTGCCCCCCCAAATGCTTTTGAGTAAAAACTCTCTGGATCACCCCAAAAGCCCTTTCTCCTTCACTGGCACTTTCTCCAGCTGCCATGGAATTCCCAGCATGCTCAGCTAGCCGACAGATTGTGGGAGGTGCCACTTACACCTACTAGTGATCTTGACTTGGAATTGTGGGTAACTAAAGCAGGCTGTTAGTAAAAGGGCAGCTTGGGTGAGCACTGCTTTCTTGTTTCATCCCCAGATGGAAGGAACCTCGGGGGGGCAGAAACGCTCTAACCCCAGAGTTATCACATGGGGCCAATCAGTGAGTGAGTAATTTGCTAGTCTGAATGGCTGCTTTTAGTAAATGAGACCATCATGGTGGTCGTCACTATGGTTTGCGAGGGATCTCTCAGGATAGAGAGTGCATGCAGATTTCAGGGCTGCAGCTTTGCTTTACTGCTTCTATGAAGTGACAGATACTGGGGTTCATGTCTGACCCAGGGGGTCCCAAGAGTTGTGCTTATTGTAGAACAGAGGGCAGGAGTGGTGGATTCTCATTGGTTCATGCTGTGGTACTGGGATTGAACTACTGGTTAACATGACCCACCTTTTATCTGCTATAAAAATATCACCCGAAAGAGGGCAGTCGGCCCAGTAATTCTTCCAAGGCTCATTTAGGAACGTGCCAAAAATTACATGGTTTTTCCCAGAATTCCATTGCCATAAAGTTGCATGCACTGCAGCTTCCGCTTGGTTTCCCAGTGTGGACCAATCAGGAGCAAGGGGCAGTGCAAGGTGGGTGGTGTCATTTAACAATAGCACAAGTAACAGCATATTAGCATGCACAATTTTGCACCCCCTTTTTTGCCTTCGTAAATGAGCCTTTCCACCCCTCCTGTGTCCTTAGCACTTACATGCCTTTAGAGGAGAGATCTCGATGTTCTGGAATACTTGTGCATATTATATATATATATATATATAATATGCGTTTAGCTTCCAGCAGGAAAGGTTCAGATGGTCGTTAGCTACAGCGCTTCATTAGGAGAGAAAGAGCAATTAATATCTGTAAAAATATAGATCTAGAACAAAAAAATCCAGAGCCCTCCCCCATCTTGTAAAATGGAACAATTGGGCAATTGCAATATCGACCCCACTCTGTCATCATAGGATTCACCCTCGGAGAATGTGCCCCTTGGTGGTGCCACGGACTGTAAGGAAAATGATATCCAAAAAAAAAAAAAATTTCTTTGTGGGGTTATTGGGGCAAAAATGGCCAATAAGAGGCTGATTCTGTATTTGCCCCACGAGAGAGGAACCCATTTTCATATTGGGAATGAATAAAGAGTTTAACCAATAGTTTGTTCCGATTGATGTCTGCAAACTGGGGCGTATAGTTTGGGGGCGAAAGGAGATACAGCATTGAGGGGTGCAGGCCGTATTTGGAAGGGAAATACAAGCCATCGAGTAAAAATATATATGCGTAGATTTCCTGTGTGTGTAGATATAGAATCTTATATATATATATATTTATAGAACTTTTCCTTCATTGTATCCAAATATAATTAGATATATTGCACACTATGAATTTGCCCTGTCTCCAGGGTCGTCCATTTTGTAACCAGGTCTCTCATTTAGGCTTCAGCCTGACCACATGCGCTCGCGGCGTAGCCCTCTTCCTATATCCAATGCAGTGGAGTCATTCGTCCGCCACGTGATCTCCTTCACCAATTACGTTCCAGCCAACGGGTGGCGTGAATTCTTATTGCAAATACCCCAAGTTCTGTAGCCTCCGAGAGGCCACGCCTTTCCTATCAACCCTTACCTAGTACATGCCAGGGTCCCGTCGTCGTCTACTCCAGTGAATGCCAACGTATCCGTCTCAGGAGAGGAAAGGACTCTCGTTTCTGTTGCGAGGCAAGAAAGCTGTAATGCCGGAGCAGTTGAAGCAAGAATGTTTAAAAAGGCAACTCAAGAAAAAATTATTTGAATGGTTTTTGTTTTGTTTTTTTTTGTCCTTAACTACAGCAATTTGCAAAGTCTTCCTTCTCTGCCTGTAGGGTTTTGCATTGACTGGGTTGTTTGGCTGCTGGGTTCTGCGCCTCCTCCATCTTGGCTCGTTGGTTGGTCATCAGGAATTGTCCACCACTTGGTGCGGCAGGGTGACCGAAGACCCATTGATGAAGGAACCTTGCTTGTCCCGTCCTTTGAGGAAGAACGTCAGCAGCTCGCCTTTACCCTTAACGTAGATGGGACCTCGTCTCACAAAGCGGAATCCGTATTCCTTGAGAACGTCATGCGTTTCTTCTACAACCTAGAGCAGATACGGCACAAAGGGTTTGATTTTAAAGGGGGTACTAGGTTAGCCTCACCGAAAACATGTTCTAGGCTGAACTGAAGAAGCTGCTCAGATGAGTAGTGAAACGTCTTCAATGATTACTTAACAAGTCCAGTTGCTTTAGATTTATTTATACTAGATATGTTCTAGGCTGTTCTTTTGGGCTGCAGAATGGGTCTCTACAGAGCAGCAGCTATAGGTAGAAGAAACGGTGGGAAAGTAGCTAGAACAGCAAGATGGAGTAAAACTCCATGTGTTCCCAGTATGAAGCCTTTCATTTGTTGCTCAAGTCCCTGAAGGCACTTGTAGGCATAAAGATGGGCAAATTTGGTTTCGCTGTCAATTTGGGTCCTTCAGACAGTTGTTGCAGCTTATTTATGGGCACCCCCAAAGGGCCTACTCAACCACTATCTGGCCTAAAATTGTCGAGATCTTGATTGGGCAGGTTTGACTATCCATTGGATCAGGGTAAATGCGACCCGATGGCACCTATACCTGCTGTTATAATAGGGCCAAATGATGGAATTAGCCTGCTATCGTCCACCTTAGGTGGGCATATCTGAAGAAGATCCACTCGTTTGGTGACCTCGCCAAACAAGCAGATCTTGCCATGCATGGTCATCTTCAGGCAGTTGAGGGGTGGTGACATCTCATGGAGAGGATGATAAATTTGGACACTCCCAATATATGACAACATCTTTGACTAACAAAGGCTTGGTGGGTTAGATCTAAAAGTGCCTTCTTAACTAATGATTAGGTTTTGGCCTCGTTATACCCCTGGCTTATTTCTCATGAGTTACCTGTATATTTCCCATGACTCCTGTAGATTCCATCCTACTAGCGACATTCACTGTATTCCCCCAGATGTCGTAATGAGGCTTTCGTGCACCGATGACACCCGCAAGTACACCACCTTTATTTAAACCTGGAAAGAGAGTGATGGCATTTTCATTGTGCTTCCAAGTGACCCGTCTTATAGAGATTATAACCCACTGTCTTTACATGAATGATAGATAAAATATTGAAATTCATCACGGATTAACAATAGATACACTGATGTCTTCCACTCTAACATCTCCACTACAGTTGATAATTTATGCTTTAGCCAGACAAATGGTGGTCAAACTGTGTGGCACCCACTAGAGGGGCCTGGAACAGTAGCCGGTGCCTCAGCCTGGAGTTAGGGTGGGATTTGAGAAGAATGGCTTCACTTATTTTCCTAGATATGCCTAAATATATCTGAAATGCCAACTTAGAGGTCAATCGGGATGGGATTTTGCAATGAAAACATATTTGGTGTCCTAGATATTCTGAGAACCAGGGCTAAATAAGTGATGTTTTCCTATATCTGTAACTTTATGAGCTAAGGAGAGCCCTGAACAAAGGTTGGACCTGAAGAACACTTAGCCAAACCCATCCACACTACCAGCCATTCTGCCTCTAATACCACAATATGTTCAAAGCTCTGCTTCATACAACTATACTCTTGCTGTAGGATGCTTCTCTGTCACCTCGGTTCATCCCATGATCTTCTACTTCTATCCTCTCATTACCTGCTCCCATGCTCGCCCCCTTGGACAGGGCAGAATTCCATCTCTGGAACTCCCTTCCATGTAAATCTTAAATTTAAGAGAAAACGCTATGATGATTCTCCTTAACTATGTCTTTGGTATCCATCAGGAGGACATCTACTGGGTTTCTTTTCTAATAAAACAATGAGGTTAAGGACATCAGTGCTGACAGGTCCTACGTGGCAGCTATCCTGTTACGTTCTTGGAAGCAGAAGGTGATTTTTTCTGACCATTGCATGTCTGTCTAGATATCTGGCCTGGTGGAACTACTGTATCTTCATCATTGCTTCATGTTCTGAAAACTAGCTCTCGACTCAGTGTATGTAAATGGATCAGAGATCCCAACGTGAGACCCCTCTCTCTCTCCACATTGGCAAAACAGTCCAAAGAACAGCTTTGCACTAAGACCTAGAACATTTAAGCAGGACGCTGGGCTCAGATGGAGAAGCCTTACCAATGCACCAACACTAGTGGCTGTATCTAGTTATCAATGAAGAAGTGAAGCGGGTAATAAATGGACAAGTAGTTAAGATTAATCCATCACTCTCAGTATGGGCAAGTGATCTTTAACCCGAGGATCTCCCACCATTCCAATGACAACTGACAGAAGACCCACCACTGCGTTACCATAAAAACCTCTGAATGAGAAGATGGAATGGGACAGTTTATGTCTTGACTGGGGAGTCAGTACTGATTAGCATGCCCCTTCCCAGTCATTTGTACCCTTTGCCTCCCCCATAATACCACAGTTCTCTGCTCATAGAGTACCTACCTATTCGGAGCATGAAGTTGTTAAATGACTGGTAGTTTATGTTCATTAGTGTCACTTTCATGGCGAGGGCAAAGTCTGCCAGGTCGGCAAGGTGCTGCCAGCGCTCTTTGTCCGAGATTTCCTCTTTCTGGAATAAAGACAGGGCAACAAAGTCTCTGAGCAAAGATGGAGCCGGTTTTGGTGGATTCTATAAGATTACGGTTGCTGATGGAGACCTGTTATGCAAATGCCAAAATATTTTTCTGTGAAATAAGCCTAATCTTAACTAGGAGTGAGGACATCTGGAGCACTGAAGGTTATTCATGGCTATTCCATATCCGTAGCATTCAAGGTCAACTAAAGCCCCAACACAACGTAGGTTTGGCCACAGGCAAAGTTCTTCTGTATCACTTCTTCTGCAGCCCTCTCCGCCCCCACATAGATACACTGATCTTAATTCTGGGGTGCTATAAAGCATGTTTCCCTTTTGGAAAACCTGATAAAAGCAACTTTTTACCTTTATAGTGTTGTTATATCCATTGGCATTGGAATCTGGAGTCACCCCGGAAGCTGCCATGTACGTGCTGCCGATGGTCTTTATCTTTGTTATGCAACGGAACTGGGGTTCATCTAACAGCTATACACAAAGATAAACAAAGAGTCTGAATACAACTGTATGGCAGACATGGGTCCATTTTCTTTGCTGGACTTGTTAGCATAAGTCGGGGGGCACCTATACAGGGGCTTGAGAATGGGGGGCAACAAATATAAATAAATACGTACCGCATCGAAATCGGAAATAATCTCATTAAGGAACCTCAGGCACTCAATGCCTCCGTTGTTGATGCTTTCTTCTGTATAAAAGTCAGAGAAGTTTGGGATGGATGCGAACATTACCCCGATTTCGTCATATGACTGGCTGTAGAGCTCCTAAGTCAACGAAAAAATTCAGATTTTTAACATTTTGTGTTAACGTCACAGTAATGGGACAACCTATGTATCGGAATGCACTAACTGTGGAGAAGCTACTAAAATGTGATGCACAAAGAGCTTAGAAGCTCCTCAATAATAAGCACTAGGCTAAGGTGTCCACTTTCACCTCATCTCGTTTCTTGGATCCCAAGAAGTGTCTAGCGACGTGTTCGGGCAGCATGTTTGTGACCAGAGCTTCGTTCCAGCGCCGCATGTCATAAACCTTCTCCTTCTGTTCATGGACATCGATCTTCCAAAGGAACAACGTCCTGGCCAACTTCTCCACCTGTAGGTAAAAGGGTCAGCCCAAGGCACAACCTTTAATGAACCCTTTCCACTCTGTTTCTTTTGGTCCCCAGTTATCACTGGACCACAACACCCTGGATTTCTCAACATATAGTTAAAAGCTGAGGCATGCTGGGACTTGTACAATAACATATGGGGAGCCGACGTTAAGAAACAAGGAGGGATGCACCAAATCCACTATTTTGGGATTTGGCCGAACCCTGAATCCTGTGTGAAAGAATTAAAGATGGCCATACAGGACCTTTAGACCAATTCAGCAGCTTATCAGCCTATGTATGGGACTCCTGAAAGGCCGACCCAACCGAGATCTGGCCTAAAACTAGCCCAATCTCAATCCGGCAGATTTGATTTTCCGTCAGATTGGCTCATTGATGCGGTCCCCGATCCGACGGCGCCTGTGCCCGTGGTTGTAAATCAATTGTTTGGCCCTAGGCACCTTTAGGCATATCAGGAGAATATCCGCTCACTTGGTGACCTCACCAAATGATCAAATCTTCCCGACCTTTAATCCAAGTCCTAATTTGCATATGCAAATATGGCCACAAAAGGCACATTGTGCGTTGAAAAATGTTTAACTTCTGTTTTTATGTGACTAAGTCACATGATTTTATGGATTTGGATTCAGTTTGACCAGGCACGTGGATTTGGCTGAATCCTGCTGAAACCGGCTGAATTTGGTCGAATCCCGAACCAAATCCTAGATTAGGTGCATCCCTAAAAACAAGACCCTACTTCTTAACGGAACAGATAGTGTATATGAGTTGCAGTTCCACAAAGAATATGAGCCTGATCCCACCCATATGATGGAGAAGGAGAATGGTGGGACATGATCCCCCCCATACGATGGAGAAGGAGAGCGGTGGGACATGATCCCACCCATATGATGGAGAAGGAGAGCGGTGGGACATGATCCCACCCATATGATGGAGAAGGAGAACGGTGGGACATGATCCCGCCCATACGATGGAGAAGGAGAACTGTGGGACATGATCCCACCCATATGATGGAGAAGGAGAACGGTGGGACATGATCCCGTCCATACGATGGAGAAGGAGAACGGTGGGACATGATCCCACCCATATGATGGAGAAGGAGAACGGTGGGACATGATCCCGTCCATATGATGGAGAAGGAGAGCGGCACTTACGTGTCGGGCAAAGTAGTAGAAGCTGAGCATCATGACGAAGATCATGGCAGTCATGGAGTATTTGGAAGGAACCAAAAGAGCCCTGGAAAGAAACAAAGTCACGTGATGCCTCCGGCTTTACCCCAAGGTGTAACATAGAGATACGGAATGATCGGGAATGCTCACAAGTAGCCGTTGAACCTCTTGCTGTCGTAATCGTCAAAGATCGGTCTCCAGGCGTAAATGTTGACCACGCCGACGGCAATGGTGATCATCAGCATGAGCGTTAGCTTGACCATGTGGCTGACTTGCACCAGCATGATGGTGGCTATGAGAGCCAGGACGGCAATGTAACTGTAATACTTGGGGTTCTCAACGCACCCCCAAGCTTCTTGAGCGGGGGACGTAATATTGAGAGTGCCGTAGTACTGCAGGCAGCTGAGCTGTGGGCCGGGGAGGAACAACAAACATCACTTTCCTCTCAATGACCTTACTATCGCCTTTTTCACTCTGATCTCACTGTCATTTTACTCTGACTGTCAGTTACCTATCCCTGTTGGTTTTCTCTAATTGAGTCCGTTTACTTTCACTGAACTCACCGGGGCTCACTTACAATGCCCCACACAGTATGCAAAGGGCAAAAAAAAAGCTGCAATCAGTGTGCTCTTGTGCCCACCGGGGTTGTAAATGACCCCTACTGTCTCCTTACTGTCAGTCTCCTCTCACTTTCAGTTTATTCTCTCGGATCTAACTGTCAGCTTCCTCTGACCATTGGTCTCCTCTCACTGTCAGATCTTACAATTGGTTTCCTCTCACTGTCCGTTATCTCTCACTGTCAGTCTCCTTTCACTTTCAGTTTATTCTCTCTGATCTAACTGTCAGCTTCCTCTGACCATTGGTTTCCTCTCACTGTCAGATTTACAATTGGTTTCCTCTCACTGTCCGTTATCTCTCCATGACCTCACTGTCAGTCTCCCCTCACTTTCAGTTAATTATGACAGTTTTCTGTCACTGATTTCACTGTCAGCTTCCTCTCACTAAACTGTCCGTTTCCTCACATAGATCTTGCTGTCCCTTTCCTTTTATTGATCTCACTGTCAGTTTCATCTTACTGATCTCTTTTTTTTTATTATTTCACTGATCTCACTGTCCGTTTCATCTCACCAATGTGATCACTTTTCCTGTAGGTTAATTGGTTTGCCAGTATAATCCCAGTTCACAAACCCTTAACAACCAATCACATACCAGGCTTTCCTTATGTTGACTGTATTAAACCAGTTAATAAGTAAAGCTGAGATTGGTTGCAATGAGTAAGCTGAAATATCGGAGGGATTCTGGGAGTGCTAAATGTCGCCTGTCCATGGGCAGAATAAACAGACAAATATCTGATTACTCACCATATCCACTATATCTGCCATCGTCAGGATGAATATGGCGGACATTGCCCATGTGTTACGAGCCCACCTTGTCCGATCAATCCATGTAGAAAAGGCAACTAATTTTTTTGGAAAAACCTGGGGGGCACAGATAGAGAAGTGAGGAAAGTGCAGAGTCGATCTACACCTCCAGGTGGCGCTGCAGCCACTAACGCTTGGAGTCTGCTCTACATTCTTAGAATTATCCATTCCGTTACCTTCAGGCACAGATTCCCCAGAATCTCACTGCTTTTCCTGGGGGGGAAGGTGGGGTTTTTGACGTTTGTATTAAGCTGGAAAAAATCTCTGCAACCTGTTACTTGTGCCGGAAACACAAAGACTTTACTTACCCTGGGAAAAATGGCTGCAAGCGAACAGATGGTCAGAACTAGAAGCAGGATTTCACCAATAACGAAGGTCACGTAGTTGGCAATAAGCCTGGGAACAAGAAGAAATAAAACTGGCGTAGATTTATGGTATCTCTCTGTACAGGCTATGAGCAAACTTAGGGGGCTGTTCCTGCTGAATTGTGCTTAGTACAGGGGAATGCTGCCATAGTTTTATGGTATCTCTCTGTACAGGCTATGAGCAAACTTAGGGGGCTGTTCCTGCTGAATTGTGCTTAGTACAGGGGAATCCCTATGTGCCATAGTTTTATGGTATCTCTCTGTACAGGCTATGGGCAAACTTAGGGGGCTGTTCCTGCTGAATTGTGCTTAGTACAGGGGAATGCTGCCATAGTTTTATGGTATCTCTCTGTACAGGCTATGAGCAAACTTAGGGGGCTGTTCCTGCTGAATTGTGCTTAGTACAGGGGAATCCCTATGTGCCATAGTTTTATGGTATCTCTCTGTACAGGCTATGGGCAAACTTAGGGGGCTGTTCCTGCTGAATTGTGCTTAGTACAGGGGAATCCCTATGCTGCCATAGTTTTATGGTATCTCTCTGTACAGGCTATGGGCAAACTTAGGGGGCTGTTCCTGCTGAATTGTGCTTAGTACAGGGGAATCCTGTGGGGTGAGAGTAAAGGACGAGTCTGCCACTTACATGGGGTCGATGAGAATCTGCACGATGGCCGTGAATAGCAGCACGACGCAGGAACAACTGAAGGCAGCTCCACTCTGCTTCTCTTTCTCTACAGAAAACCGCGTCTCCATCTCTGGGTTGATAAAGCGCATGGACAAGCGGTAGGTGTATTTCCCTTTAAGGCTGGAGGAAATGACCAATATGTAAGTACATGGAGGCACAGAGCTGGGCAGGCTGTATAAGCCAGTTCCGTTGCCATGGCGATGCCCATATATATAATAAGCACACAACATAAATACCCATAGATACTAAACTGAGATTTTCTTCACACAAAATAAAAAGTCTGATCCATTATGGAGCAATAAAACCTCTATAGCCAGTAGCCTCATTAACATGCGAAAGAATCCTCCAATGAGAATTCCATCTCAATGATGTTAGTCTTTGTCCATGGTCTTTGTTCGTGCTACTGTATCTGGAAGATTTACACACAAAACAATGCGAGTGCCCCCTCCCTTCTCAAGTTTGATTCCACTATTTCATATCATTTAAAAAAATTACACAATAATCTCCCTATGTACAATAACAGCAAGATGGCTGACACAATGCTGGAAAAGCAGCATCCTGTTGGTGAATTCTATTGCGTCTATGGCCATAAGAGCAGTGACTGAAATCTTTAGGGAGAAAGGGATGTCATAGCTACACTCTCCCTATTATTGTTAAACTACTACTCCCATAATCCACCCAAACAGGCACTCCCAGCATCCTATTTTTCCCAAGGACTCACACTTGCACAGTCTCTCTCTCCAGCAGAGCCTCATTGAGAAGTTTGTTGAGTTCCTGCTCGTTCTGCTGAGCATCAATGACCCTCTCGGCCAAGTCTCGGAGGCGCAGGCGTCGGCGCGGGTTGGGGAAAGATGGATTCACTACCTGCAGGCCAGGAGAGAACTAAAGTAAGGAACAATAGAGCAAGTAGAGACAGTAGGGCAAGATGGAGACAGTAGGGCAAGATGGAGACAGTAGGGCAAGATGGAGACAGTAGGGCAAGATGGAGACAGTAGGGCAAGATAGAGACAGTAGGGCAAGATGGAGAAAGTAGGGTAAGATGGAGACAGTAGGGCAAGATGGAGACAGTAGGGTAAGATGGAGACAGTAGAGCAATATGGAGACAGTAGGGCAAGATGGAGACAGTAGGGCAAGATGGAGACAGTAGGGCAAGATGGAGACAGTAGGGCAAGATGGAGACAGTAGAGCAAGATGGAGACAGTAGGGCAAGATGGAGACAGTAGGGCAAGATGGAGACAGTAGGGCAAGATGGAGACAGTAGAGCAAGATGGAGACAGTAGGGCAAGATGGAGACAGTAGGGCAAGATGGAGACAGTAGGGCAAGATGGAGACAGTAGGGCAAGATGGAGACAGTAGGGAAAGATGGAGACAGTAGGGCAAGATGGAGACAGTCAGCAGAACAACATGAAGACATTAGGACAGGATGGAGAGTGTAAAGCAAGAGGGAGACTGTTGGGCAAAACGGAAGAAGATGGAAAAAGCAGGAAATAGTAGGGTAAAATGAAGACAACAGGGCAAGATGGAGACAGTAGGGCAAGATGGAGACAGTAGGGCAAGATGGAGACAGTAGGGCAAGATGGAGACAGTAGGGCATCCATCGACATCCATTTGGCAACCTTGCCAAGTTGTAAATACACAACAACAAAAAAGCAAATGGCACTCAGGGCTGTAAACAAGGGAAAAACCCTTAAAGAATTTTTTATTGCGGAGGTGCAACGTTTCGGGGCAACGTGACCCCTTTATCATGCTTGATAAAGGGGTCACGTTGCCCCGAAACGTTGCACCTCCGCAATAAAAAATTCTTTAAGGGTTTTTCCCTTGTTTACAGCCCTGAGTGCCATTTGCTTTTTTGTTGTTGTACTATTTTTGGAGGGTGCCGATCCCTCCAGCAGTGTGCACCGGGCATATAGGTTTGGAGCGCTAGGGTGTGCGGATAAGGTCTCTGTGGTACCAAGTTGTAAATACACCCCATACTGCCCAGCTATTTAGACACCTCTCTCATCTTTAGAGGAACGGGATGATCCAAGGGAGAAGGTCTCCTCATCATAGAAAGAGCCCACACACAGGTTTGGAATGGAAGATTTATCCGATAATGGCAACCCTGAGGCTTTGCAACTATGGACGTATCTGAGACAAAATACGACCCCACAGTTATTGCCCTCCTCACCCTAGTGTCCAGCTCCTCGTTCTCATCTGGAGTGGTACAGGTGGTGTGGATGCTGCCATTGCATTCCTTGGTGTTAATGAGCTGCGGAGAGTTCCCGTGGGACGACGTCAGCGACAGCTTCTGAATGGAACGAGACAAGGAGGAGAAAGGATTAAGAACCAGTTGGGTGAACATTAAGGAGACCTACAGAATCAGAATCTCAAACCAAATCCTGGATATGGTGCCTCCCAAGTCCCATAATTTATATTCCCTTCCTCCACCGAGGTGAGGGCCCCTCCAATGAGACCCAAGCCAACACGGACCTGGCAAAGCCAAGACTCACCACCCCGTTGATGCCATTCTTGTTTATTGGCTGCTTTGGTACGATAACAAGGTAGGTCACGATGCCCTTTTCTCTTAGATAGTCGCACCTTGTACCCCCTTCCCCTGGCTCCACCTCAAACTCCCCCTTCAGGCAGTCGTAGGTACTTTGGGAAATATGGACTCTTCTGCAGGCAGAATGGAAATATCATCAGTAACACATGACGTTATTAGAAGTACAAAATGGGCAACTTGGGGCATGTAATGTCTGAGGGCACGTGGGCAGCAAGTTGCTTCATGCCTTTATTTAAAAAGAAATTAAAACATGACCATTGCAGCCTCGTTCCCTACCCTGGTATGCCTCCAGCCTCCATCTTGTTGGCCAAGGTGACATCTGTGGACCAAACGTCATATTGCCAGCGTTTCTGCCCCAGGACCCCGCCGATGACTGTCCCTGAATGGACTCCAACGCGCATATCCACATCTGTTTTTGTCTTCTCTCTCACGTAACTGCACAATAAAATGCACCGCGGGGATAAAAACAAAGAAAAGTTAGGATTTTCCATCTCTGTCCTGGGATTCCAGATAGGGGCGGTGTCCCGTGGTCCTGCACATACAGGGGCCCTGCGGTATAGCAGTTTTAGGAACAAGAGTGTTTTATAGGAGACAAGATGGAGACAGTAGGGCAAGATGGAGACAGTAGGGCAAGATGGAGACAGTAGGGCAAGATGGAGACAGTAGGACAAGATGGAGACAGTAGGGCAAGATGGAGACAGTAGGGTAAGATGGGGACAGTAGGGCAAGATGGAGACAGTAAGGTAAGATGGAGACAGTAGGCCAAGATGGAGACAGTAGGGCAAGATGGAGACAGTAGGACAAGATGGAGACAGTAGGGCAAGATGGAGACAGTAGGGCAAGATGGAGGCAGTAGGGCAAGATGGAGGCAGTAGGGCAAGATGGAGACAGTAGGGCAAGATGGAGGCAGTAGGACAAGATGAAGACACTAAACTAAGATGGAGACAGTAAAACAAGATGGAAAAGTTAGGACAAGATGAAGACAGCAGAACAACACGAAAACATAAGGAAAGGAGTGTAAAGCAAGAGGGAGACTGTTGGGCAAAACAGAAACACTAGGAGAAGATGGAAAAAGCAGAAAACAGTAGGGTAAAATGAAGACAACAGGGCAAGATGGAGACAGTAGGACAAGATGAAGACACTAAACTAAGATGGAGACAGTAGGGCAAGATGGAAAAGTTAGGACAAGATGAAGACAGCAGGTTAAAATTAAGACAGGGCAAGATAGAGACAGGAGGACAAGATGGAGACAGAAGGGCAAGATGGAGACAGTGGGCAAGATGGAGACAGTAGGGCAAGATGGAGACAGTAGGGCAAGATGGAGACAGTAGGGCAAGATGGAGACAGTAGGTCAAGATGGAGACAGTAGGGCAAGATGGAGACAGCAGGTTAAAATTAAGACAGGGCAAGATAGAGACAGGAGGACAAGATGGAGACAGTAGGGCAAGATGGAGACAGTAGGGCAAGATGGAGACAGTAGGGCAAGATGGAGACAGTAGGGCAAGATGGAGACAGTAGGTCAAGATGGAGACAGTAGGGCAAGATGGAGACAGTAGGGCAAGATGGAGACAGAAGGGCAAGAGGGAGAAAGAGGGACAAGAGGGAGACAGTAGGGCAAGATGGAGACAGTAGGGCAAGATGGAGACCGTAGGGCAAGATGGAGACAGTAGGGCAAGATAGAGACAGTAGGGCAAGATGGAGACAGTAGGGCAAGATGGAGACAGTAGGGCAAGATGGAGACAGTGGGGCAAGATGGAGACAGTAGGGAAAGATGGAGACAGTAGGGCAAGATGGAGACAGTAGGGCAAGATGGAGACAGTAGGGCAAGATGGAGACAGTAGGGCAAGATGGAGACAGTAGGGCAAGACAATATGGTGGCAGTAGGAAGAAAGGATAAAATGGTGGAGGCTGTAGGGCAGGAACATGTTTGTATTATATGGTATCATTAGCCTTTACCCATCTAAGGGCTAGTATAAACTGGGCATTTCCCTATGCAAAATGGGCAACAAAAAGAGACTCCACTGCTCCCACCTTTCTCTGCAAGCCAGCGACTCAAAGCCACGTTTCCCACCTGTAATACTGCAGTGTGCTAAGCGCAGATCCAACATGGAATCAGTATATACAGTAAGTACAAATACAGGTTAGACATACTGTGCCATAACAGGTCTAGTAACCCATAGCAACCATGAAAAATGCTACCTGCTGATTCGTTGCTATGGGTTCATAGCCCTCTGGCAAACTTTGGACCCAATTGTATGGATCATTCTAACACAGACCTTTCCTGCCCCGTGTAGTTGTGCTGGGAATACTCACGATATGGCATCCACCATAGCAAGTCCCATCATTATGGAGCAGGCAGCGTGATCCTCCCGGTAGTCGGGGAGGCCGCAGATGCAGTAGTAACAGTCGCCCAAAATCTTAATGCGCAGCTGGTGGTTTTTCTGCAAAACAAGCGAAAGCGTGAAGTTGTTGCATAACGTTTTCCTCGTGCTAAACGTAAGGTAAAGTTGCCCTTTAATTATTTACTCTTTCTGTTGTGCTTCTTTCCAATGGGATCTAAAATTGCTGCCTGGTTTCTAGGGCGTGTAGTCCTGGCAACCAGAATGCTTGTGATGGTCACAAGCAGGCCGGCGTCCTATGCTGCCTGGTTGTTAGGGTACATGGGACCCTAGCAACCATATCACAGTTTAAATTCCAAACTAAAGAACAAATAGTCATATACATTTTTTTGGAAAATCCCAATTTTGTATAAAAACTGCAAATTGTATAATTATGTCAGTGTATGAGGGGCACAGCACTACACAGGGCTCGCGGGGCTGATGATATACAGGTATAAGACCCGTTATCCAGAATGCTTGGGACCAAGGGTATTCCAGATAAGGGGTCTTTCCGTCATTTGGATCTCATACCTTAAGTCTACTAAAAAATCAATAAATCATTAATTAAACCCAATAGGGCTGTTCTGCCCCAATAAGGGGTAATTATATCTTAGTTGGGATCAAGTACAGGTACTGTTTTATTATTACAGAGAAAAGGGAATCATTTAACCATTAAATAAACCCAATAGGGCTGTTCTGCCCCAATAAGGGGTAATTATATCTTAGTTGGGATCAAGTACAGGTACTGTTTTATTATTACAGAGAAAAGGGAATCATTTAACCATTAAATAAACCCAATAGGACTGTTCTGCCCCAATAAGGGGTAATTATATCTTAGTTGGGATCAAGTACAGGTACTGTTTTATTATTACAGAGAAAAGGGAATCATTTAACCATTAAATAAACCCAATAGGGCTGTTCTGCCCCCAATAAGGGGTAATTATATCTTAGTTGGGATCAAGTACAGGTACTGTTTTATTATTACAGAGAAAAGGGAATCATTTAACCATTAAATAAACCCAATAGGGCTGTTCTGCCCCAATAAGGGGTAATTATATCTTAGTTGGGATCAAGTACAGGTACTGTTTTATTATTACAGAGAAAAGGGAATCATTTAACCATTAAATAAACCCAATAGGACTGTTCTGCCCCAATAAGGGGTAATTATATCTTAGTTGGGATCAAGTACAGGTACTGTTTTATTATTACAGAGAAAAGGGAATCATTTAACCATGAAATAAACCCAATAGGGCTGTTCTGCCCCAATAAGGGGTAATTATATCTTAGTTGGGATCAAGTACAGGTACTGTTTTATTATTACAGAGAAAAGGGAATCATTTAACCATGAAATAAACCCAATAGGGCTGTTCTGCCCCCAATAAGGGGTAATTATATCTTAGTTGGGATCAAGTACAGGTACTGTTTTATTATTACAGAGAAAAGGGAATCATTTAACCATTAAATAAACCCAATAGGGCTGTTCTGCCCCAATAAGGGGTAATTATATCTTAGTTGGGATCAAGTACAGGTACTGTTTTATTATTACAGAGAAAAAGGAAATCGGTTTTAAAATTCTGAATTATTTGATTAAAATGGAGTCTATGGGAAATGGGCTTTCCGTAATTCGGAGCTTTCTGGATAATGGGTTTCCGGATAAGGGATCCCATACCTGTACAGATAATATCTGATGCTTGTGGCCCCAGGCCGGCAGTAATGGAAGCGCATTAACCCTATGTTCCTACAGCCTCCGGGAACTTGAATCATGACATACGATTGGCTATACAATTTCCAGTATTTGTACTTGGGCCCTAGCATTTGAGGTAAAAATGTTGGAAAAACCCCACAACTTACCGCTGCCAGTTTGTCGAATCGGGCAAAGAGTTCATTGAGCAGCTTGACCAGTTCCTGGGCGCTACAGTACGACGACAGCTGCGTAAATCCAACAATGTCAGCGAAGAGTATGCTGGGGAGGGAGCGAGAGTTAGCCAATTAGAGCTTTGCTTTCATTTTCAAACTTCTAATAGACTAACAAAAGCTAACTTCTGATTGGTGGACTTATACTATTATACTATACTAAGAAACACCATACTGCTTAGTTGTCAGGGCCAAACCGTACTTATAAGGGCCCCCGTGAACTTAACCAAAATGCTGTACCCAATAACTTCAGGGTAGCAGTCTTACAGTTCCTCGGGGGCGGGGTTATCATACCTGACATTCTCATGTCTGTACATGTACATGGTGTTAAACTGCTGAAGTTCCTTCTGCTTCTGGTCCTTCTTCATGTCCTTCAGCATCTCGTCGGCAATGTGCTTGGGCAGGATGGACAGAAGGAGCCTCTCCTGCAGCACAACAAGAACAGGAGATGTAACTAGTAATGTGATTGGACCTCATTGTGCATTGGCCAAGTCACATGGCTTTATAGTTCAGCACTGGACAATGTTTGTACTTTAGAGCGATTGTTCCATGGAACCAGATTCAGCCCCCCAAATGCCTTACAGACATTGCCATCATCATCATCTTTCTATAGCCCCAGCTTGTATCTTCCCATGGACCAATAGAAGAGCTGTTTTCAATATAATATTTATATATATTTATGCACCACTAGGTGTCGCTGTAACATTGGTTTCAACTAATAGGCTCTTTAGTATCTGTATCACCTGGGGAAAACAGTATTAGTATAATCATTTATTTACATAGCATTGATATATACTGGTTTTCTATCAAATCATACATCATGCTTGGGGTGTTTCATTTGCCTTGTTGGGCTTTCCTATCTCACCCCCACTACTAATTAAAAGTCAAATAATCCCAGACCAAAGTGGTCTCAGAATTTATTTATATAGATTTCAGCCATAAAGCAGGGCAGGACTGCTGCTTACAATGGGGGGATCAGATAGGATCTGTGCCACTGTGACAGAATGCTCTGTTATACAGATAGCTAGAATCTCAGCCATAAAGCAGGGCAGGGCTGCTGCTTACAATGGGGGGGGGGATCAGATAGGATCTGTGCCACTGTGACAGAATGCTCTGTTATACAGATAGCTAGAATCTCAGCCATAAAGCAGGGCAGGACTGCTGCTTACAATGGGGGGGATCAGATAGGATCTGTGCCACTGTGACAGAATGCTCTGTTATACAGATAGCTAGAATCTCAGCCATAAAGCAGGGCAGGACTGCTGCTTACAATGGGGGGATCAGATAGGATCTGTGCCACTGTGACAGAATGCTCTGTTATACAGATAGCTAGAATCTCAGCCATAAAGCAGGGCAGGACTGCTGCTTACAATGGGGGGATCAGATAGGATCTGTGCCACTGTGACAGAATGCTCTGTTATACAGATAGCTAGTATCTCAGCCATAAAGCAGGGCAGGACTGCTGCTTACAATGGGGGGGATCAGATAGGATCTGTGCCACTGTGACAGAATGCTCTGTTATACAGATAGCTAGAATCTCAGCCATAAAGCAGGGCAGGGCTGCTGCTTACAATGGGGGGATCAGATAGGATCTGTGCCACTGTGACAGAATGCTCTGTTATACAGATAGCTAGAATCTCAGCCATAAAGCAGGGCAGGGCTGCTGCTTACAATGGGGGGATCAGATAGGATCTGTGCCACTGTGACAGAATGCTCTGTTATACAGATAGCTAGAATCTCAGCCATAAAGCAGGGCAGGACTGCTGCTTACAATGGGGGGATCAGATAGGATCTGTGCCACTGTGACAGAATGCTCTGTTATACAGATAGCTAGAATCTCAGCCATAAAGCAGGGCAGGACTGCTGCTTACAATGGGGGGATCAGATAGGATCTGTGCCACTGTGACAGAATGCTCTGTTATACAGATAGCTAGAATCTCAGCCATAAAGCAGGGCAGGACTGCTGCTTACAATGGGGGGATCAGATAGGATCTGTGCCACTGTGACAGAATGCTCTGTTATACAGATAGCTAGAATCTCAGCCATAAAGCAGGGCAGGACTGCTGCTTACAATGGGGGGGGCATCAGATAGGATCTGTGCCACTGTGACAGAATGCTCTGTTATACAGATAGCTAGAATCTCAGCCATAAAGCAGGACAGGACTGCTGCTTACAATGGGGGGATCAGATAGGATCTGTGCCACTGTGACAGAATGCTCTGTTATACAGATAGCTAGAATCTCAGCCATAAAGCAGGGCAGGACTGCTGCTTACAATGGGGGGATCAGATAGGATCTGTGCCACTGTGACAGAATGCTCTGTTATACAGATAGCTAGAATCTCAGCCATAAAGCAAGACAATAGTGTCCATCCTCTATAAACGTGCACATTATCTACATCATTAGGGCACAAAGGCAGCGGTGTCATCAGCAGCTGAAATAGCCGCACAGCATTCAAAATATTCCCACAGCAGCACCAGCCCTGGTAACGGTTCCGCGCAGCCCTGGGGTGCTGGGAGGGCTCCCCTGGGTGCCAGTTACGTCACTGAGGGTTGTTGGTACAACATGGCGCCTCCCCACCTATTCCCCGCACCCCTATCACATGATTGCTATTGGCTAATTACCTGCGCTGACGGGAGGGCCACACAGGGCCACAGAAATAACATTAAATGCCCAGCGTTGGGAAACTCTATAGGAAGCGTTGCCTGTCCCACAGAGCTTACAGTCTAAATGATATATTCACTCTCAGACTATGAGCAGCACCCACCCAAGGGTCCAAGAGGAGCAGGGACCTGGGGGTTATTGTGTTTGGGCGGGGGGGGGGGGATCACTGAATATATGTGGAAAATAAAAACCCAACCCCCTAAATAATACAGCGATATACTAAGGAGATTTATTGGTGAATGTGCTGTAAAGTGTATTTTGTTTGGGGAATTTGCTGATTTTTCCTGATTTATTTACATGTGCGGGAAGCCGCCACTTCCAGTCTCACAAATCACTAGTCTGTGTTGCCATAGTAACCAGCGTGCAATGTTACATCCCAGCTCCATTCTTCACCATCCTCTTCCTCTCACACCCCCCCCCCCCCCCACCTGGTCCCAGGCCAAGGGAAACCCACTGAGCAGTTAATATGAATGTTACCTGACCCACTGGTAAGCTGATCCCTGCACCCACTACCCTCTAGTAAAAAGTATCATGAATGCTGATTGGTTGCTACGTGCCCAAGGGCTGAGGCCTGTTCCCCCCTGTATTTCTGCCCAAGTAGCAGGTATAGTAGGGAGAGATGGTGGGTGGGGGGCTATTAAACTGTATGACCCCACTAATTGCCCCGTGTGCAGGAGTCAGACAGAGGCAATGGATATATATATATATATATTTATAACAGCTTGGGGCAGGTACTTGCTCTGCACTTTCCTATGAACCCAAAGGAAATTCCTCATCGGCCAATCATCACCTCCCCCAGCTGCAAAGGATCCGCCCCCCCCTTCAAACCCACTTCCAAGATGTTTTTCTAAATCCGGCCACACAGGCAGATTATTGGGCCGTTTCCGACCAATCTGAGTGATGTCTGCGCCTGATAACAGAGCCACACGTCATGGGGCCCTCACAGCAGGAACGGACTCCATTACCCCGAGCTGCTGTGTGTTACAGAGCCGGGGGGGTGTCGGGAGTTGTACTTTACAATATATATATGTATAAATATACAATATAACAGTCACAGTACAAGGCCGATATGTAATAAATTCAGATTACACATTACATGGCACCATAGAAATCAGTGCAGTCTGCATCAGAATGTAATAATCAGCCCTGTAGCAACAGTTTCTATGAGAGTGGAAATCATTTTTGGCTCAATAGTTTGCCACGCCCCCTAAGCTCAGCTTCCCAGCAGCAGCCCACTGAGCACGTGCAGTGCCACTGACACACAAAAGATGGCCCAATAAGATCCCAGATGGGGAGTTACTGGGGGCCGCTGGGAAGGATCCTTACTGGTATAGGGCTGCTGCCCCCCGTGGCTGGAACAGTGACTACAGTATATAAAATGCAGCTTTTAGGCTTAGAAAAGCTACAAATTCCCAGTACGTTGGTTGCTCACCTTTGCGTTACTATTTTACTATCTCATAGAATGGACAATTCTCAGCAGCTTTTCAACTGGTCTTCATTTTTTATCTTTTATAGTTTTTAAGCTATTTGTCTTCTTCGCCTGCCTCTTCCCAGCTTTCAAATGGGGGTCACTGACCCCGGCAACCAAAAACTATTGCTCTGTGAGGCTCCAGTTTTATTGTTATTGTTACTTTTTATTCCTTATCTTTCTACTCAGCCCCTCCCCTATTCATATATCAGTCTCTCTCTCAAACCATTCCATGGATACCAGGGTAATTTGGACCCTAGCAACCAGATAACTGTTGAAATTCCAAACTGGAAAAAAGGGTAAAATGATTATAAAACTACCAGTAACAAAAAAAAATGAAGACCAACTGCAAATTGTCTCAAAATAGCACTGTTTCCATCACACTAAAAGTGAACAACCCCTAAGAACTTTCCCAACTCTTTGTTTCTCATCCTGTAGCCAATGACCTTCCTGCTCGCCGGCTGTTGCAGAACTACATTTCCCAGAATGCCAGTATGAGCCCCCAGCTGGGAGTTGTAGTTCGTCAGGCTGCAGCTCTTTCCATACAGGGTTATAGTGTGTCCCTTTATTCTCCCGGCGCCGCTCTGTTATTATTATGATGGCAATAGTGTATATAAATAAATAGATGCACACAAACACAACTTAACCTGGCCCCGTCCCTGGGGCCCCAAGCCCAGTAATTGGCTGCCAGCCTCGTTATGCATTTAGTACTAACGAGTGAGTGAGCGCTGCTTGCCCAACGGTAGGGGGTGGTCTCTCCCAGTCCTTAATGTCAGGCCATAGGCTGGTTAACCCTTTATGGGTTCAGGCTGTAAGGGTTAATCCAGATGGGTGGCGGCCAATTAACCTCATTCATTTTGGGCAGTTTCTGACTGTAGCCATATTGGTGAGATCTGTCCCTTTATCCCTCAATGAAAATGTCTGCCCCAACCTCCCCCCCCCCGACTTTCAGTCTCTGGTACCAGTTGCACCCCCTTTATGGTTTGGCCCATCATGTCCCACAAACAGCTTTAATACTACAATTAACACTATTTCCTACCTTTGTAGGTAAGTAGATAATTTCAGCACGGAACTTTCCATGAACCCTCTGCCCTAGGCCTACAGAGCGGTGTCTTTCCATAATCCCATAGTTTCCCAAGAACCAACATCTACTGGGACATGGGGGTGCACAGGTCTAACGGGGGGGGCTCACTCTTGTAACTTATATTTCTCAACATTTGGAACCACTACCCGACCCACTAACTACCCTCTCCCTGCCCTGGTGTCAGGGTCAAACCAACTGTAACATCTCCTGAGGGAGGGTGCAATATGGGAGGTGAGGTGCAGAAGCCTATTTCCAGAGTAAGTGTTCCACCAGACCCAACCCACCCTAACCTGCACCCTACCAATTTAACTACCAGCAACCTCTAGACCCAACCCAACCCACCCTAACCTGCACCCTACCAATTTAACTACCAGCAACCTCCAGACCCAACCCAACCTAACCTGCACCCTACCAATTTAACTAGCAGCAACCTCTAGACCCAACCCAACCCACCCTAACCTGCACCCACCCTAACCTGCACCCTACCAATTTAACTAGCAGCAACCTCCAGACCCAACCCACCCTAACCTGCACCCTACCAATTTAATTAGCAGCAACCTCCAGACCCAACCCACCCTAACCTGCACCCTACCAATTTAACTAGCAGCAACCTCTAGACCCAACCCAACCCACCCTAACCTGCACCCTACCAATTTAACTAGCAGCAACCTCCAGACCCAACCCACCCTAACCTGCACCCTACCAATTTAACTACCAGCAACCTCCAGACCCAACCCACCCTAACCTGCACCCTACCAATTTAACTACCAGCAACCTCCAGACCCAACCCACCCTAACCTGCACCCTACCAATTTAACTACCAGCAACCTACCCAACACCATAGCTTTTTGGGCAGCCAATCGAGTGCAGGATACACAGTTGGACAAGCCCTATTGAACAAGAGGCTGCACAGCTCCGCCTCCCTACAGAGACTTCTGACCAATGTCACTATTGGGAGAATCATTGCCATAAAGCAACAACACATTGTTTCAATAAGGTCGGTATATTATTTTTCATAATGCAGTAACGCCCAAAGGGCACCCAAAGTCACCCAAACCCATCCCATTCCCTGCCCCCCCAGCTACTCCCAATGGTACTGCCCCCCCCACTAGCTACTCCCAATGGTACTGCCCCCCCAGCTACTCCCAATGGTACTGCCCCACCCACTAGCTACTCCCAGTGGTACTGCCCCCTCAGCTACTCCCAATGGTACTGCCCCCCCAAGCTACTCCCAATGGTACTGCCCACCAGCTACTCCCAATGGTACTGCCCCCCAGCTACTCCCAATGGTACTGCCCCCCCCAGCTACTCCCAATAGTACTGCCCCCCCCAGCTACTCCCAATGGTACTGCCCCCCCCAGCTACTCCCAATGGTACTGCCCCCCCAGCTACTCCCAGTGGTACTGCCCCCCCAGCTACTCCCAAGGTACTGCCCCCCCCAGCTACTCCCAGTGGTACTGCCCCCCCCAGCTACTCGCAATGGTACTGCCACCCCCCAGCTACTCCCAAGGTACTGCCCCCCAGCTACTCCCAAGGTACTGCCCCCCCAGCTACTCCCAATGGTACTGCCCCCCCAGCTACTCCCAGTGGTACTGCCCCCCCCAGCTACTCCCAATGGTACTGCCCCCCCAGCTACTCCCAATGGTACTGCCCCCCCAGCTACTCCCAATGGTACTGCCCCCCCAGCTACTCCCAATGGTACTGCCCCCCCAGCTACTCCCAATGGTACTGCCCCCCCCAGCTACTCCCAATGGTACTGCCCCCCCAGCTACTCCCAATGGTACTGCCCCCCCCCAGCTACTCCCAATGGTACTGCCCCCCCAGCTACTCGCAATGGTACTGCCCCCCCCAGCTACTCCCAATGGTACTGCCCCCCCCAGCTATTCCCAATGGTACTGCCCCCCCCAGCTACTCCCAATGGTACTGCCCCCCCCAGCTACTCCCAATGATACTGCCCCCCCCCAGCTACTCCCAATGGTACTGCCCCCCCCAGCTACTCCCAATGGTACTGCCCGACACCCTGGGTCAGTACTGGGGCAGGTAGTAACGCTCGTGGGGCTTCTGCTTGTTGCTGTCAGGCTCGTTAGGAGCAGTTTCTCATTTGGTTTCTAATTTGAGTTCTAATCTCGTCGCTGCGCCTCGTTATGCAAACTGGGTCAGATTAGTCATGTGAATTTCCTTAGGCTCCTTACTAACCGGCTGGGGAACAATGGGGCATTTATGGGTCAGTCCTTTGGGCTGGGGAACAATGCACAGAGCCCTTATCCATCAGCAACATCTGACCTGCCTGCCCAACATGCTGCCTGCCCCGACCCACGCTGCCTGCCCAACATGCTGCCTGCCCCGACCCACGCTGCCTGCCCAACATGCTGCCTGCTCCGACCCACGCTGCCTGCCCAACATGCTGCCTGCTCCGACCCACGCTGCCTGCCCAACATGCTGCCTGCCCCGACCCACGCTGCCTGCCCAACATGCTGCCTGCCCCAACCCACGCTGCCTGCCCAACATGCTGCCTGCCCCGACCCACGCTGCCTGCCCCGACCCACGCTGCCTGCCCCGACCCACGCTGCCTGCCCCGACCCACGCTGCCTGCCCCAACCCACGCTGCCTGCCCCAACCCACGCTGCCTGCTCCAACCCACGCTGCCTGCCCCAACCCACGCTGCCTGCTCGAACCCACGCTGCCTGCCCGACCCACGCTGCCTGCCCGACCCACCACTAAGCCGCCCTTCTACTGGGGGCAAACATGGAGCTTGGGCAAGATAAACTGCTGGGCTGTGGCACAAACAGGCAGCTGTCCCAGTACCCACCATCACCCCCTGCCATCACCATACTGGCATACAGGGGGAAACTCACTGGAAATGACTACTTGCCCGGGGCATGATGGGAACTTTATTCATCTCTGTTATCTTCAGAAGGGTTTGCACCCCCATGATGTCAGTCAGTTGCTACCAAGTCACACTGTGCGCATTTCATCCCCCGGTGGAATTGTTGCCCTTTAGGCAGAGAGAGAACATCACGTGCCGAACAGATTCTCACTCTTTCCAGATTTAGATTTGTCAGAAAACAATGAAACTGCATTTATATCCTCTTTATGGTACAGCAGGAAAGGGGAAAACTGCAGGAACAGCCCCCTAAGTTTGCTCATAGCCTGTACAGAGAGATACCATAAAACTATGGCACATAGGGATTCCCCTGTACTAAGCACAATTCAGCAGGAACAGCCCCCTAAGTTTGCTCATAGCCTGTATAGAGAGATACCATAAAACTGTGGCACATAGGGATTCCCCTGTACTAAGCACAATTCAGCAGGAACAGCCCCCTAAGTTTGCTCATAGCCTGTATAGAGAGATACCATAAAACTATGGCAGCATAGGGATTCCCCTGTACTAAGCACAATTCAGCAGGAACAGCCCCCTAAGTTTGCTCATAGCCTGTACAGAGAGATCCCATAAAACTATGGCACATAGGGATTCCCCTGTACTAAGCACAATTCAGCAGGAAGAGCCCCCTAAGTTTGCCCATAGCCTGTACAGAGAGATACCATAAAACTATGGCACATAGGGATTCCCCTGTACTAAGCACAATTCAGCAGGAACAGCCCCCTAAGTATAAGGAGCCAAGGCAAGGTTAGCCCTGACCAAATGTGTGCGTCCTATAAAGATAACTCCCAGGGCCCGGGGACCTACTGACTGTGGGGGGTGCCGGTGCCAAAATAAATTTATAATAACGTCGGACTGGAATGTACCATTTGCCTATCTGTATGGGTCATGTTTTTCAGGCCTTGAACATTTCATGACGTTGAATCCCCCCCCCCTCCTTATTTCCCAGGGACACAGCTGGGGGCCCCAGGCAAATCAGTGCTTCCCTGCATGTGGAGTATGTCTGTGTGAAATGAAACAGAATCAAAAAAAGCATTGCAGCCAGGCAGGCAGGGGATGCTGGGAGTTGTAGTTCAACAACACCACCGTGCTTACGGTTAACCTACCCATCTGTGGATTTAACCATACAATTGTCAGTGAGTCAAAACCGGATCAGTTACTGTAAGTGCAGCCCCGAAGCCCCCGAGCCCCGTCCTGGGCCAATGAGAGCTCCATACATGGCATGGAAGGTTCTATACTGGGAATTCCATACATACCGTCCCCCTGGGCCGAAGCCCATCATCTTCATACAGAGCTCAGGGGGAAGGGACCAGAAGCCCCCCCCTAACCAGGAGAAATGGAAGCGGCTTATCTGGGGGGCAACCATTGGCTCGTTGGTGGCTAGCAGAATTGGCTTTATAGGGCCTGCTGTTGCTGGGAGTTGTAATTCAACTAGAGGCAAAATATCCCATAATCCCTATACCCATAGCACAAAGAAGCCCTTTCTTTTTGATAATGACTAATGTCAGGAGGGGAGATTTAACCATCAGCAAAGAAAGGGGTTCTTCATACTAAGGTCATATAGATAATAGTGAGATTATTTTTCTACTGCTGGAAAAGATTATTAATAAATATAAATATGTCTGATGCAAGGCTGAAGCTGCTGGGAATCCCTTCCCTCGTCATATATCTGTACTGCAGCTATTGCATTTGCTGCAGTCGATAGGCCAGCTACTCACTTATATGTAAAGAACCATGAAATCCAGTGATGGAATTAAATTGGGTTTATCCCACGTGACTGTAAGAGTGGGGGGGGGGATGTTCCCGCTCCTACACCTGCCTCCAAGGCTGCAGGGAGTTCCGGGCTCACTGCTGTATAAAACTCTCAGCGACTCCCTACCCACGGGTGGTCTCCCCAAGGGGAAGGCAGACGTAAAGGGGAAGTTAACCCTCCCGTGAATTCTTATTGGATCTCTCGTGTTTGCTGCTCCGTGGGGCCCCTCTTTAGCATTAAATGAATAGGGGCCCCTGGAAACATTGGGTTTCTCTTGCTGTTAGTCCGTGGGCAGATGGCTGGCCGGCATCTATTAAAGGGATTTCCTGTACATGAGAATAAGACGAGGGGCTGGGGGTAAGGGAATTCACTGGAAACATTTCTTATATAACAACAACAAAATCCTGACTCATTTAAAGAGCAAAATTGTATTAAAGGGGAAGTGCACATGCAAATAATCATCATTTTCCAATAGGATTCCCCTATACTAAGTACAATTCAGCAGGAACAGCCCCCTAAGTTTGCTCATAGCCTGTACAGAGAGATACCATAAAACTATGGCACATAGGGATTCCCCTGTACTAAGCACAATTCAGCAGGAACAGCCCCCTAAGTTTGCTCATAGCCTGTACAGAGAGATACCATAAAACTATGGCACATAGGGATTCCCCTGTACTAAGCACAATTCAGCAGGAACAGCCCCCTAAGTTTGCTCATAGCCTGTACAGAGAGATACCATAAAACTATGGCACATAGGGATTCCCCTGTACTAAGCACAATTCAGCAGGAACAGCCCCCTAAGTTTGCTCATAGCCTGTACAGAGAGATACCATAAAACTATGGCACATAGGGATTCCCCTGTACTAAGCACAATTCAGCAGGAACAGCCCCCTAAGTTTGCTCATAGCCTGTACAGAGAGATACCATAAAACTATGGCACATAGGGATTCCCCTGTACTAAGCACAATTCAGCAGGAACAGCCCCCTAAGTTTGCTCATAGCCTGTACAGAGAGATACCATAAAACTATGGCACATAGGGATTCCCCTGTACTAAGCACAAATCAGCAGGAACAGCCCCTGTGTGACTATGAGGCTCCGTTAGTGGGACAGTGTTCTTGCCAGGGAAGGAATGGGGTTCCCAGTACAAGGGCCACATTAGTAGCACAGACAAAGATGCACACATTAGCTGTATAAATGTGACTAATGGCCGGGGATGATTATGGAGTAACATGGGGACAGACTGGCCAGTCCTGCAGCCTAGAGCGATCAATCAGATGTTTTTCATGTAATTATTCTAACTGCTCTAGACCATTAGAAGCTAATTTCTCAACAGTTGCTATGGATACAGTAACCTGGGAAAACTTTGCCTATGTTACCGCAAAACCCCCGAAACCGGCAGACTGTTTTCTCTGGTGCCGTGGGTTGGGCCTAGCGGAAATGGCTACTGAATGTCACTGCCCAGAAAGGGAGTCTGATATATAGTGAATAGAGTACCCCCTGTTGTAACATATAAGGATATATACTGTATATATACAGGTATAGTTCCATGACCTCTATAAAAGCATGAAGCTGAACTCCTCGTTGACTTATAATATCCCTATATGTTACAATAGGGGGTACTTTATTCACTATATATTATAAGGAACTCCTCTGGGGCTTATAATATCCCTATATGTTACAATAGGGGGTACTTTATTCACTATATATTATAAGGAACTCCTCTGGGGCTTATAATATCCCTATATGTTACAATAGGGGGCACTTTATTCACTATATATTATAAGGAACTTCTCGGGGGCTTATAATATCCCTATATGTTACAATAGGGGGTACTTTATTCACTATATATTATAAGGAACTCCTCTGTGACTTATAATATCCCTATATGTTACAATAGGGGGCACTTTATTCACTATATATTATAAGGAACTCCTCTGGGGCTTATAATATCCCTATATGTTACAATAGGGGGCACTTTATTCACTATATATTATAAGGAACTCCTCGGGGGCTTATAATATCCCTATATGTTACAATAGGGGGCACTTTATTCACTATATATTATAAGGAACTCCTCGGGTGCTTATAATATCCCTATATGTTACAATAGGGGGCACTTTATTCACTATATATTATAAGGAACTCCTCGGGTGCTTATAATATCCCTATATGTTACAATAGGGGGCACTTTATTCACTATATATTATAAGGAACCCCTCGGGGACTTATAATATCCCTATATGTTACAATAGGGGGCACTTTATTCACTATATGTTATAGGGAACCCCTCGGGGACTTATAATATCCCTATATGTTACAATAGGGGGCACTTTATTCACTATATGTTATAGGGAACCCCTCGGGGGCTTATAATATCCCTATATGTTACAATAGGGGGAACTTTATTTATTATAATATACAGGTTTCAGTGAGTCATGTGACAGAAATGACATCACTAAGCTCCGATTATAACTGATGACATCACTAAGCACCATTTATAAGGTTATAATATACAGTTTGGTCCCATAGGGAAAGGAAAATAGCCCAGGCCGGTTCTTATGTCACAGGAGAGAGAGGAGAGAGGGGCAAGGCAGTGCCATGTGTGGGCGCAGATGCCCCGGCCGGTAGTTCAGGGGAAGGGTGGGTATAGGTGACTCCGGCTGTCCCTCTGAGCTTTAATCTTTGTATTCTAATTGAAAGTCGCTTAATCCTAAAGCTCTTCATTACTTTCCTGATCCTGCTCATGCTGCCAGCCTATGCCCATCTTGCCAGCCTATGCACATCTTGCCAGCCTATGCACATCTTGTCAGCCTATGCCCCCCTTTGCCCATCTTGCCAGCCTTTGCCCCTCTTGCCAGCCTATGCCCCTCTTGCCAGCCTTTGCCCCTCTTGCCAGCCTATGCCCCTCTTGCCAGCCTATGCCCCTCTTGCCAGTCTATGCCCATCTTGCCAGCCTATGCCCCTCTTGCCAGCCTATGCCCCTCTTGCCAGCCTATGCCCCTCTTGCCAGCCTATGCCCATCTTGCCAGCCTATGCCCATCTTGCCAGCCTATACCCCTCTTGCCAGCCTATGCCCATCTTGCCAGTCTATGCCCATCTTGCCAGCCTATGCCCCTCTTGCCAGCCTATGCCCATCTTACCAGCCTATGCCCCCCTTTCCAGCCTATGCCCCCCTTTCCAGCTTATGCCCATCTTACCAGCTTATGCCCCCCTTTCCTGCGTATGCCCCTCTTACCAGCCTATGCCCCCCTTTCCAGCCTATGCCCCTCTTGCCAGGCTATGCCCATCTTGCCAGCCTATGCCCCCCTTTCCAGCCTATGCCCCTCTTGCCAGCCTATACCCCTCTTGCCAGCCTATGCCCCTCTTGCCAGCCTATGCCCATCTTGCCAGCCTATGCCCATCTTGCTAGCCTATGTCCCTCTTGCCAGCCTATGCCCCTCTTGCCAGCCTATGCCCATCTTGCCAGCCTATACCCCTCATGCCAGCCTATGCCCATCTTGCCAGCCTATGCCCATCTTGCCAGCTTATGCCCATCTTACCAGCCTATGCCCCCCTTTCCAGCCTATGCCCCCCTTTCCAGCTTATGCCCATCTTACCAGCTTATGCCCCCCTTTCCTGCGTATGCCCCTCTTACCAGCCTATGCCCCCCTTTCCAGCCTATGCCCATCTTGCCAGCCTATGCCCATCTTGCCAGCCTATGCCCCGCTTTTCAGCCTATGCCCATCTTGTACCCCATAGGAGTGCCTTATAGGAGAATTTATGCAGAATGTACATGTAACAACACATATTGCAAAGCCGTAAGTTTGCTACAATCACAAGTTATGTGGCCAATCAACCAACCAATCAATCAATCAAATTAGACACCAGAAATGTTGTCAGATGGATTGTCTCAACCCTTTCTTCTTGTAGAGTGTAAGCTCTTTTGGGCAGGGCTCCCTTCCCCTCTTGTATCGGTTACTGATTGCTTTATATGTTACTCCTTGTAGAGTGTAAGCTCTTTTGGGCAGGGCTCCCTTCCCCTCTTGTATCGGTTACTGATTGCTTTATATGTTACTCCTTGTAGAGTGTAAGCTCTTTTGGGCAGGGTTCCCTTCCCCTCTTGTATCGGTTATTGATTGCTTTATATGTTACTCCTTGTAGAGTGTAAGCTCTTTTGGGCAGGGCTCTCTTCCCCTCCTGTATCAGTTACTGATTGCTTTATATGTTACTCCTTGTAGATTGTAAGCTCTTTTGGGCAGGGCTCTCTTCCCCTCTTGTATCGGTTATTGGTTGCTTTATATGTTACTCCTTGTAGAGTGTAAGCTCTTTTGGGCAGGGCACCCTTCCCCTCTTGTATCGGTTATTGGTTGCTTTATATGTTACTCCTTGTAGATTGTAAGCTCTTTTGGGCAGGGCTCTCTTCCCCTCTTGTATCGGTTATTGGTTGCTTTATATGTTACTCCTTGTAGAGTGTAAGCTCTTTTGGGCAGGGCTCCCTTCCCCTCTTGTATCGGTTATTGGTTGCTTTATATGTTACTCCTTGTAGATTGTAAGCTCTTTTGGGCAGGGCTCTCTTCCCCTCTTGTATCGGTTATTGGTTGCTTTATATGTTACTCCTTGTAGAGTGTAAGCTCTTTTGGGCAGGGCTCTCTTCCCCTCTTGTATCGGTTACTGATTGCTTTATATGTTACTCTGTATGCCCAATGTATGAAACCCACTTATTGTACAGCGCTGCGGGATATGTTGGCGCTTTATAAATAAATGTTAATAATAATAATAATAATAATGGACAGAACAAAGCATTGCTGCTCAGCGTCAGTAGGGAGACCCATATGTACGCACACACGTGCCTATCAGTCAGATAAACTGGGGGTTTGGATGAAGCCTTAGCATTGGGACTTCCCAGGAAGGAGAGGATTAGGCAGGATGAGCGTTGCCATTGGATCCAACAGTATTGGAAAATGTGAGGCATAAACTAAAGGGGAAAGGCCTGGGGCCACTGGGAGAAGCAGCAGCAGCGGTAATAGGCAGGGTAAGGAGCATAGACACATGGTGTGGCCCCTACAGGTACCCGGCCCGTGATACCTACACATAAACATTCATCTGCAGCTGCCTTATATTATCATGTGTTATAAGGTATAATGTACCCCCTACTGTAAATGATAAGGATATTATAAGTCACTGAGGGGTTCTGTGCCCCCCCATATAAAGGCACAAGGCTGCAGGCTGAGTTATACAGGGAACTCTGAGTATCACTCATGTATTATAAGGGATAATGTACCCCCTACTGTAAATGATAAGGATATTAGCAGTCACTGAGGGGTTCTGTGCCCCCCATATAAAGACACAAGGCTGCAGGCTGAGTTATACAGGGAACTCTGAGTATCACTCATGTATTATAAGGGATAATGTACCCCCTACTGTAAATGATAAGGATATTAGCAGTCACTGAGGGGTTCTGTGCCCATATAAAGGCACAAGGCTGCAGGCTGAGTTATACAGGGAACTCTGAGTATCACTCATGTATTATAAGGGATAATGTACCCCCTACTGTAAATGATAAGGATATTAGCAGTCACTGAGGGGTTCTGTGCCCATATAAAGGCACAAGGCTGCAGGCTGAGTTATACAGGGAACTCTGAGTATCACTCATGTATTATAAGGGATAATGTACCCCCTACTGTAACTGATAAGGATATTAGTAGTCACTGAGGGGCTCTGTGCCCATATAAAGGCACAAGGCTGCAGGCTGAGTTATACAGGGAACTCTGAGTATCACTCATGTATTATAAGGGATAATGTACCCCCTACTGTAAATGATAAGGATATTAGCAGTCACTGAGGGGTTCTGTGCCCATATAATGGCACAAGGCTGCAGGCTGAGTTATACAGGGAACTCTGAGTATCACTCATGTATTATAAGGGATAATGTACCCCCTACTGTAAATGATAAGGATATTAGCAGTCACTGAGGGGTTCTGTGCCCATATAAAGGCACAAGGCTGAATAAAAAAAATACAATGACATAAAAAAGACGATTTCATAAACAGGATAGGAAAGGGTTCCTTTAGTGCAAGGGCAGTCAGGGTGTAGTCTTCCCAAACTGAGGCAATAATTTTGTCATTGGTGCAAAAGACAGTGGATAATGTGTTCCCTAACGGCAAGTTCTTCTGATTGGTGGCTGCAGTTGCCTTGCCGATATCCTTGCCCCGCCCCCCCAGGCTCGGCCTACCTGCTGCTGACTTTGTTCTTCCAGGTTGAGTTTGACCTCGAGAGACTGGCGGGCTTCCAGAAAAGCTTTGCGGTGCTTGCGGTCGGCCATGTAGTACGACATGATGCCCACGGTGATGGTGCACAGGTAGATGGCGACGTTGGACAGGATCTGGGGCAGCAGGAGGGGAACAAAGGCACCATTATTATACAGATTTAAAGGGAAACTACACCCCCAGAATGAATACGTAACCAACAGACAGTGTATATTATGTTAAGGGGCCTATTAAAGAATCTCCCCAAACTGGAATATATATATCAGTAAATATTGCCCTTTTACATCCTTTCCCTTGAGCCGCCATTTAGTGATGGGCTGTGTGCCCCCTCAGAGATCAGCTGACAGGAAGTGATGCAGCTCTAACTGTAACAGGAAGTAGTGTGGGAGCAAAAGGCAGAACTCTGCCCATTCATTGGCTGATGGGGCCTAGCATGTATGTGTGCCTTGGCTTGTTTGTGTGCACTGTGACTCCTATGATCCCAGGGGGCGGCCCTTAGTACATAAAATGGCAGTTTCCTATTTAGGATTACCCAATGGCACATACTGCTAAACAAGTATATTTATATGAAAATGGTTTATTTAGATGGAGCCGGGTTTTACATATGAGCTGTTTATGCAATATATTTATTTACAGACCGACATTGTTTGGGGGTTACATATTTTATTTTGCCCCAGCCCCATGTAAATACCAGTACAAAGGGCCCATTATATTGCCGGGCACACACTGCCAACACAAGGGCTCTCTTTCCAATGAAATCATAAAGTTGCTTCTATAGATAAATATGAAGTGGTGCAACCTGCCCCGCCGCCGGGACTGCTGCTGCCTAGAGACGGAGCGGCTGATTGGACAGTTTAGGATTATCCCTCTGCCATGACGCAAAGGGGAGTCTCGAGCCATTGGGCAGATCTCATATAAAGAATAGGTTATATTGTAGCCGAAAATCCCCCCCTCCCCACCAATCCCGGGTAATCACATTACTGAGAATTCCAACATTAAAGAGATAAACCTTCCTGATAAGGATCCCTTTAACCCCCTGGGTGCCGACAGGATTCATATGTTTTACCCCTGATTATTTCCGGGTGCTTTGTTACCCACAGGAGAAGCACTTTCCTCACATAGCAGATAACAGGGAGCTCTGTATTAGACACAAAAGAGCATATAGAGCATTAGAACTGCTTTCAGCTAACCTATTGTTTCTCCTACTCCCATGTAACTGGAGGAGTCCCAAGCCGGACTTGGATTTCTTACTATTGAGTGCTATTCTGATACCTACTGGGAGCTGCTATCTTGCTCCCTTCCCATTGTTCTGCTGATCGGCTGCTGGGGGTGAGGGGGGGGATATCACTCCAACTTGCAGCGCAGCAGTAAAGTGTGCCTGAGTCTGAGCCGAATCCATGGACCTGGCCGAACCCGAATCCTGATTAGCATAAATTAGCATATGCTAATTAGGAGTTGGAAGGGTTAAATGTTTATAAGAAAAAAACAAAACACATTTCCCCAAGTGCACAGTGCGGGCCGACTTTTACCCCAATCGATATATGGCCGAAAATCGGGCAGGTGTCGATCGGCAGCTTTGGTTTTCCCACCGGATTGGATGATGGAATTAGCCAGGTATCGCCCCCCTAGGTGGGTATATTGGGAGAAGATCCTCTCGTTTGGTGATCTGGCCAATCTGTATGGCTGCCTTAATATACTATTGCCAGGAAATTGCTGTACTTAGACTCCCGGCCATAAAGCAAGTGAGTAGTGCTGTAATTTGCCAGGAAGGAAATGGAGTCACGAGTGTCAGGAAATGATTCCTCTTTGCAATTTATATTTATTGGACAAATGAAGATACATGAATATATATATATATAAGTTACTCGTGGGGCCTGTATATAATATAAGGATAAACTGTTGCTTCACCCCGCCATAAAGCGATGTCTGACTTGCCCTTAGAAGGGCAGGGAACAAGGCAGGATTCCAGGCATAGTTACTCGCTATCACTGTGTATGGGGGGATTAGGGGATTATCCCTGCTGAATATACAGATGGGGGGGCAGGTCAGCTGATCACACACTCAGGGGCCGCCGTCTGTAGAAACAAATCAAGTGACAAGTTGACCTTAAAGCAAAGTTGAATGGAGGGGGTGAAGCCCCCCGGGGCCCTGACTGGCAGAATGCCCACGTAGGCTACATTACAAACACTATGCTGGCCCTCTCCTCTTTTCTGTTTTTGTTTCACCAATTTTGTATTTGCACCCCTGCCTGGTTGCCGGGCAGTATGGGGATAGCAACCCATTATAATGCCCCACATAGGAAGGAAAGGCCTTTGTTTCTATACATCAGGGCAGATATACATAATCTGAAACAGACACCTTCGCTTTCTTACACACCAACTGTCACTGCTAACTGCCACTGTCTCTCACAGACACACCAACTGTCACTGCTAACTGCCACTGTCTCTCACAGACACACCAACTGTCACTGCTAACTGCCACTGTCTCTCACAGACACACCAACTGTCACTGCTAACTGCCACCTTCTCTCTCACAAACACAACTGTCACTGCTAACTGCCACTTTCTCTCACAGACACAACAACTGTCACTGCTAACTGCCACTTTCTCTCACAGACCCAACAACTGTCACTACTAACTGCCACTTTATCACAGACACAACTGTCACTGCTAAGTGCCACTCTCTCTCACAGACACACCAACTGTCTCTGCTAACTGCCACTTTCCCTCACAGACACAACAACTGTCACTGCTAACTGCCACCTTCTCTCACAGACACAACTGCCACTGCTAACTGCCACTTTCTCACAGACACAACAACTGTTACTGCTAACTGCCACTCTCTCACAGACACAACAACTGTCACTGCTAACTGCCACCTTCTCTCACAGACACAACAACTGTCACTGCTAACTGCCACTTTCTCACAGACACAACTGTCACTGCTAACTGCCACTTTCTCTCTCGCAGACACAACTGTCACTGCTAACTGCCACTTTCTCTCACAGACACAACAACTATCACTGCTAACTGCCACTTTTTTCTCTCGCAGACACAACTGTCACTGCTAACTGCCACTTTCTCACAGACACAACTGTCACTGTTAACTGCCACTATCTCTCTCACAAACACAACTGTGTGCCTTGCCTTGTTTGTGTGCACTGTGACTCCTATGATCCCAGGGGGCGGCCCTTAGTGCTTAAAATGGCAGTTTCCTATTTAGGATTACCCAATGGCACATACTGCTAAACAAGTATATTTATATGAAAATGGTTTATTTAGATGAAGCCGGGTTTTACATATGAGCTGTTTATGCAATATATTTATATAGAGACCTACATTGTTTGGGGGTTTAGTTTCCCTTTAATTTAACTTTTGGTATATTGTAGAATGGTTAATTCGAAGTAACTTTGCAATTGGTCTTCATTATTTATTTTTTATAATATTTAAAGGGACACTGCCATGATATTTATGGGGCACTTTGTATCTCTAAATGACACTGTTACACAGCAAATAATTCCCTCTGCCATTTAACCTTTTATTCTTGTACCAACAAATGTATTTGTAGCTGTAATATTGGTGTGTAGGCGCCATCCCAGTGCCTTGTGCCTGAGTCTGAGCTTTCAGCCAGCGCTACCCATTAGAACTGCTTTCAGCTAACCTATTGTTTCTCCTACTCCCATGTAACAGGAGGAGTCCCAAGCCGGACTTGGATTTCTTACTATTGAGTGCTATTCTGATACCTACTGGGAGCTGCTATCTTGCTCCCTTCCCATTGTTCTGCTGATCGGCTGCTGGGGGGGAGGGGGGGGATATCACTCCAACTTGCAGCGCAGCAGTAAAGTGTGCCTGAGTCTGAGCTTTCACCCAGCGCTACACATTAGAACTGCTTTCAGCTAACCTATTGTTTCTCCTACTCCCATGTAACTGGGGGAGTCCCAAGCCGGACTTGGATTTCTTACTATTGAGTGCTATTCTGATACCTACTGGGAGCTGCTATCTTGCTCCCTTCCCATTGTTCTGCTGATCGGCTGCTGGGGGGGAGGGGGGGGATATCACTCCAACTTGCAGCGCAGCAGTAAAGTGTGCCTGAGTCTGAGCTTTCAGCCAGCGCTACACATTAGAACTGCTTTCAGCTAACCTATTGTTTCTCCTACTCCCATGTAACTGGAGGAGTCCCAAGCCGGACTTGGATTTCTTACTATTGAGTGGCTAGCCCCATGGGGAAAAACCAATTACAATGCAGGATTCAGCTGGGGAAGGTCTATTAACTGATGGCTTATGTAATAAACATGTTTTCCAATGACAGTGTTACTTTAAATTATTTGCATTATCTTTACATCGTTTAAATGGGGGTCAGTGACCCCGGCAGCCAAAAAGCTATTGCTCCAGTTTTATTGTTATTGTTAATTTTTATTACTTATCTTTCTATTCAGGTCCCCTCTATTCCTATATCCGTCTCTCATTCAAACTACTCTCTGGTTGCTATGGTAATTTGAACCCTAGCAACCAGATCAAAAATTTCAATTAATAAAAAAAAACTGCAAATAATAAAAAAAATGAAGACCAACTGCAAATAATCTCAGAATATTCCTCTCTACATCATACTAAAAGTGAACTCAAAGGTGAACAACCCCCTTACATATTTATATTCCCTCCTGCATTTGGGGCCCGGGCCCCTGAGGGACCAGAGGGGCCTTTATTATTAATGATGCCCAAATGATTCCATGTGTTTAATGAATTGCCTGCAGACTTTCCATCAGATTAGTGTAAGTACAGGAAAAAGAGAGGCCTGCCTGCTGAATGCTAAGTATTATATTTCCCAGAATAGCGCGCTATTTATATACAACCCTCGTGTTGGGGGGGGGGGGGGGGGCATTAGGGCAGCATTGCAACACAGCCCCAAAGTAAAGTCCTGCAGGTTCAGCAGAGGCCCCCGAGTGAGAGAGACGTGTTTATTGGCTACTACTGAGCCACATTGCCTTTCCAAACACACGTCAGACTACATTTCCCATAATCCTTTGCCTGACTCCCAAGCAGCTTTCCAATACACATTCCTTGCAGATTGTCAGTTTTCAGGATAAATTGAAATGGCCTATTTCTCTGACTGTTTATGGTTCTGACTCCTGAACATGTAGGCGACTGTATGTGTGTATGCCTGAAGGTATCCGCGTTTCTTTAAAGGGTTAACCTTTAGCATGTTATAGAATGGCCTAATCTTAGCAACTTTGCAATTGGTCTTCATTTTTCATTTATAGTTTTTGAATTATTTGCCTTCACCGGAGGAATGAAAATTCTCAGTTAATTTCAATTTGCCCAAAAGGTGGAGAACACAATGTAGATATTTTCCATGACTGATGGTTACGTCCAACTATAAAAGGGTTAAATAATTTATTAAAGACAAAACTCATTCAAAAGTCGAGTTATGCCCCAATTGTGCTTTTTTAGGGTTAGTTGACCTTTAAGTTAACTAACTATTCTTAGCAACTTTGCAATTAGTCTTCATTATTTATTCTTTATCGTTTTTTTTAAATTATTTGCAGCTTTCAAATGGGGGTCACTGACCCCGGCAGCCAAATCCTATTGCTCTGTGAGGCTCCAGTTTTATTGTTATTATTAATTTTTATTACTTATCTTTCTATTCAAGCCCTTTTCTATTCGTATTGCCATGTTTCTTTCAAACCACTGCCTGGTTGCTAGGTTAAATTGGACCCTAGCAACCAGATAGACATTAATCCGGTAACCGTGCAGCTGCAGCCACTTCATTCCATGAATAAAATTCAATACAAAACTGCAGCCCGGCCCTGATTTAGCTACGGAGGAACCAAAACCAGGAAAGTTCTGCTTTAAAACATGCAAGTCAATAAATACTGTAATATATAAGGAAATAAACTGAACAGGGCAAAACCCACAGAAATACTCAGTTCATATGTTACATATGATTTAAGCCATGTGACCTGTGCTCTAAGAAACTTCAGTCACACTTTACTGCTGCGCTGCAAGTTGGAGTGATATCCCCCCCCTCACCCCCAGCAGCTGATCAGCAGAACAATGGGAAGGGGGCAAGATAGCAGCTCCCAGTAGGTATCAGAATAGCACTCAATAGTAAGAAATCCAAGTCCGGCTTGGGACTCCTCCAGTTACATGGGAGTAGGAGAAACAATAGGTTAGCTGAAAGCAGTTCTAATGTGTAGCGCTGGCTGAAAGCTCAGACTCAGGCACACTTTACTGCTGCGCTGCAAGTTGGAGTGATATCCCCCCCCCTCACCCCCAGCAGCCGATCAGCAGAACAATGGGAAGGGAGCAAGATAGCAGCTCCCAGTAGGTATCAGAATAGCACTCAATAGTAAGAAATCCAAGTCCGGCTTGGGACTCCTCCAGTTACATGGGAGTAGGAGAAACAATAGGTTAGCTGAAAGCAGTTCTAATGTGTAGTGCTGGCTCCTTCTGAAAGCTATGTAAGTGTTATTATTCTTTTTCATGTTGGCATTAAAACTGCTACCTGGTTGCTAGGGTTCCATTTACCCTAGCAACCAGGCAGTGATCTGTGTGGCTCAAAGGGCCAGATTCAGTTCCATGAGAAAACTACATTTTATGGTTTATCATGTGAAATCTTATGGGTGAGATTCAACTTAAGGAGAAGAAATGTTTCTCCTAATTCAGTTCCAGTTCTTCCCATAGACTTCAATAGAGTTTCATGTGATACAGTGAGGTCTGTTTCTCTGATTCAATTGCATCTGTTCCAATGGGGGAGTTAGGGGGGGATTTGGGGTGAGTGCTTATTTGTGCCCTGGGTACCCCTGGAACTATAGTGGGGTGACTGTTACCCCAATGTTTCTATATATCTGTAACCTTGTTATGGGCTAAGGGGGCCCAGCCTGAAGGCCAGTTAGGGGGGGATTTGGGGTTAGTGCTTATTTGTACCCTGGGTACCCCTGGAACTATAGCAGGGTGACTGTTACCCCAATGTTTCTATATATCTGTAACCTTGTTATGGGCTAAGGGGGCCCAGCCTGAAGGCCAGTTAGGGGGGGATTTGGGGTGAGTGCTTATTTGTGCCCTGGGTACCCCTGGAACTATAGCAGGGTGACTGTTACCCCAATGTTTCTATATATCTGTAACCTTGTTATGGGCTAAGGGGGCCCAGCCTGAAGGCCAGTTAGGGGGGGATTTGGGGTGAGTGCTTATTTGTGCCCTGGGTACCCCTGGAACTATAGTGGGGTGACTGTTACCCAATGTTTCTATATATCTGTAACCTTGTTATGGGCTAAGGGGGCCCAGCCTGAAGGCCAGTTAGGGGGGGATTTGGGGTGAGTGCTTATTTGTGCCCTGGGTACCCTGGAACTATAGCAGGGTGACTGTTACCCCAATGTTTCTATATATCTGTAACCTTGTTATGGGCTAAGGAGGCCCAGCCTGAAGGCCAGTTAGGGGGGGATTTGGGGTGAGTGCTTATTTGTGCCCTGGGTACCCCTGGAACTATAGCAGGGTGACTGTTACCCCAATGTTTCTATATATCTGTAACCTTGTTATGGGCTAAGGGGGCCCAGCCTGAAGGCCAGTTAGGGGGGGGATTTGGGTGAGTGCTTATTTGTGCCCTGGGTACTCCTGGAACTATAGCAGGGTGACTGTTACCCTAATGTTTCTATATATCTGTAACCTTGTTATGGGCTAAGGGGGCCCAGCCTGAAGGCCAGTTAGGGGGGGGATTTGGGGTGAGTGCTTATTTGTGCCCTGGGTACCCCTGGAACTATAGCGGGGTGACTGTTACCCCAATGTTTCTATATATCTGTAACCTTGTTATGGGCTAAGGGGGCCCAGCCTGAAGGCCAGTTAGGGGGGGGATTTGGGGTGAGTGCTTATTTGTGCCCTGGGTACCCCTGGAACTATAGCGGGGTGACTGTTACCCCAATGTTTCTATATATCTGTAACCTTGTTATGGGCTAAGGGGGCCCAGCCTGAAGGCCAGTTAGGGGGGGATTTGGGGTGGGTGCTTATTTGTGCCCTGGGTACCCCTGGAACTATAGCAGGGTGACTGTTACCCCAATGTTTCTATATATCTGTAACCTTGTTATGGGCTAAGGGGGCCCAGCCTGAAGGCCAGTTAGGGGGGGATTTGGGGTGAGTGCTTATTTGTGCCCTGGGTACTTTGTGGCCACCTGCATCTTTCGGAACTACAACTCCCAGCACCCTACAACCCCCTGGCCGCTGAGAGGCCCTCCTTCCTTCCCTGAAACCCCATTCTCACACACAGCTGGTCTCACACAGACTCACAGACAGGGTACTGACATATTTATATAACCAGAGCATTACGGAGGAACAGAAGCCAGCTATTTTTAATGGCTGCACTATGTTGCCATGACAACTGATGTTCTAAAAATAATGTGAAGGACCCCTGGGACTTGCTCTCTGGTGAGAAACTTAAAAATAAATAATAGTAAAAATAAAAAAAAGGAAAGAAACCAGTTCCAGTGTGTAATGGGATGTGCTTGGGTTGGCTGTAACAACTTGCCATCCAAATCCTTCCACCAAGGAGATTATATAGTGGATAATGTACCCCCAATTGTGAAATATCAGGATATGGGGGCCACAGGAGAGTTCCATGACCATATCAAAGCATCAATAGCACGGCGGCACCTATAGTAGCAGTGGGATAATAGCACAGCGGCACCTATAGTAGCGGTGGGATAATAGCATAGCGGCACCTATAGTAGCAGTGGGATAATAGCACAGCGGCACCTATAGTAGCGGTGGGATAATAGCACAGCGGCACCTATAGTAGCAGTGGGATAATAGCACAGCGGCACCTATAGTAGCAGTGGGATAATAGCACAGCGGCACCTATAGTAGCGGTGGGATAATAGCACAGCGGCACCTATAGTAGCGGTGGGATATAGCAACGGCACCTATAGTAGCGGTGGGATAATAGCACAGCGGCACCTATAGTAGCGGTGGGATAATAGCACAGCGGCACCTATAGTAGCGGTGGGATAATAGCACAGCGGCACCTATAGTAGCGGTGGGATAATAGCACAGCGGCACCTATAGTAGCGGTGGGATAATAGCACGGCAGCACCTATAGTAGCGGTGGGATAATAGCACTGCAGCACCTATAGTAGCGGTGGGATACTAGCACAGCAGCACCTATAGTAGCGGTGGGATAATAGCACAGCGGCACCTATAGTAGCGGTGGGATAATAGCACAGCGGCACCTATAGTAGCGGTGGGATAATAGCACAGCGGCACCTATAGTAGCAGTGGGATAATAGCACAGCGGCACCTATAGTAGCAGTGGGATAATAGCACAGCGGCACCTATAGTAGCAGTGGGATAATAGCACAGCGGCACCTATAGTAGCAGTGGGATAATAGCACAGCGGCACCTATAGTAGCAGTGGGATAATAGCACAGCGGCACCTATAGTAGCGGTGGGATAATAGCACAGCGGCACCTATAGTAGCGGTGGGATAATAGCACAGCGGCACCTATAGTAGCGGTGGGATAATAGCACAGCGGCACCTATAGTAGCAGTGGGATAATAGCACAGCGGCACCTATAGTAGCGGTGGGATAATAGCACAGAGGCACCTATAGTAGCGGTGGGATAATAGCACAGCGGCACCTATAGTAGCGGTGGGATAATAGCACAGCGGCACCTATAGTAGCGGTGGGATAATAGCACAGCGGCACCTATAGTAGCGGTGGGATAATAGCACAGCGGCACCTATAGTAGCGGTGGGATAATAGCACAGCGGCACCTATAGTAGCGGTGGGATAATAGCACAGCGGCACCTATAGTAGCGGTGGGATAATAGCACAGCGGCACCTATAGTAGCGGTGGGATAATAGCACAGCGGCACCTATAGTAGCGGTGGGATAATAGCACAGAGGCACCTATAGTAGTAGTGGGATAATAGCACAGCAGCACCTATAGTAGCGGTGGGATAATAGCACAGCGGCACCTATAGTAGCAGTGGGATAATAGCACAGCGGCACCTATAGTAGCAGTGGGATAATAGCACAGCAGCACCTATAGTAGCAGTGGGATAATAGCACAGCGGCACCTATAGTAGCAGTGGGATAATAGCACAGCGGCACCTATAGTAGCAGTGGGATAATAGCACAGCAGCCCTATAGTAGCAGTGGGATAATAGCATAGCGGCACCTATAGTAGCAGTGGGATAATAGCACAGCGGCACCTATAGTAGCAGTGGGATAATAGCACAGCGGCACCTATAGTAGCAGTGGGATAATAGCACAGCGGCACCTATAGTAGCGGTGGGATAATAGCACAGCGGCACCTATAGTAGCGGTGGGATAATAGCACAGCGGCACCTATAGTAGCAGTGGGATAATAGCACAGCGGCACCTATAGTAGCGGTGGGATAATAGCACAGCGGCACCTATAGTAGCGGTGGGATAATAGCACAGCGGCACCTATAGTAGCGGTGGGATAATAGCAGCAGCGGCACCTATAGTAGCGGTGGGATAATAGCACAGCGCGACCTATAGTAGCGGTGGGATAATAGCACAGTGGCACCTATAGTAGCAGTGGGATAATAGCACAGCGGCACCTATAGTAGCAGTGGGATAATAGCACAGCAGCACCTATAGTAGCGGTGGGATAATAGCACAGCGGCACCTATAGTAGCGGTGGGATAATAGCACAGAGGCACCTATAGTAGCGGTGGGATAATAGCACAGAGGCACCTATAGTAGCGGTGGGATAATAGCACAGCGGCACCTATAGTGGCAGTGGGATAATAGCACAGCGGCACCTATAGTAGCAGTGGGTAATAGCACAGCGGCACCAATAGGAGCAATGGGATAATAGCACAGCGGCACCTATAGTAGCAGTGGGATATAGCACAGCGGCACCAATAGGAGCAGTGGGATAATAGCACAGCGGCACCTATAGGAGCAGTGGGATAATAGCACAGCGGCACCTATAGTAGCAGTGGGATAATAGCACAGCGGCACCTATAGTAGCAGTGGGATAATAGCACAGCAGCACCTACAGTAGCGGTGGGATAATAGCACAGCGGCAACCTATAGTAGCAGTGGGATAATGCACAGCGGACCTATAGTAGCAGTGGGATAATAGCACAGCGGCACCTATAGTAGCAGTGGATAATAGCATAGCGGCACCTATAGTACGGTGGGATAATAGCACAGCGGCACCTATAGTAGCGGTGGGATAATAGCACAGAGGCACCTATAGTAGTGGTGGGATAATAGCACAGAGGCAACCTATAGTAGCGGTGGGATAATAGCATAGCGCACCTATAGTAGCAGTGGGATAATAGCACAGCGGCACCAATAGGAGCAGTGGGATAATAGCATAGCGGCACCTATAGTAGCAGTGGGATAATAGCATAGCGGCACCTATAGTAGCAGTGGGATAATAGCACAGCGGCACCTATAGTAGCAGTGGGATAATAGCACAGCGGCACCTATAGTAGCGGTGGGATAATAGCACAGCGGCACAATAGGAGCAGTGGGATAATAGCACAGCGGCACCTATAGTAGCAGTGGGATAATAGCACAGCGGCACCTATAGTAGCGGTGGGATAATAGCACAGCGGCACCTATAGTAGCGGTGGGGATAATAGCACAGCGGCACCTATAGTAGCAGTGGGATAATAGCACAGAGGCACCTATAGTAGCGGTGGGATAATAGCACAGAGGCACCTATAGTAGCAGTGGGATAATAGCACAGCGGCACCTATAGGAGCAGTGGGATAATAGCACAGCGGCCAAACCAATAGTAGCAGTGGGATAATAGCACAGAGGCACCTATAGTAAGCAGTGGGATAATAGCACAGAGGCACCTATAGTAGCAGTGGGATATTAGCACAGCGGCACCTATAGTAGCGGTGGGATAATAGCACAGAGGCACCTATAGTAGCGGTGGGATAATAGCACAGCGCATTAGTAATGGGATAATAGCACAGCGGCACCTATAGTAGCGGTGGGATAATAGCACAGCGGTACCTATAGTAGCGGTGGGATAATAGCACAGCGGCACCTATAGTAGCAGTGGGATAATAGCACAGCGGCACCTATAGTAGCAGTGGGATAATAGCACAGCGGCACCTATAGTAGCAGTGGGATAATAGCACAGCGGCACCTATAGTAGCAGTGGGATAATAGCACAGCGGCACCTATAGTAGCGGTGGGATAATAGCACAGCGGCACCTATAGTAGCGGTGGGATAATAGCACAGCGGCACCTATAGTAGCGGTGGGATAATAGCACAGCGGCACCTATAGTAGCAGTGGGATAAAGCACAGCGGCACCTATAGTAGCAGTGGGATAATAGCACAGCGGCACCTATAGTAGCGGTGGGATAATAGCACAGCGGCACCTATAGTAGCGGTGGGATAATAGCACAGCGGCACCTATAGTAGCGGTGGGATAATAGCACAGCGGCACCTATAGTAGCGGTGGGATAATAGCACAGCGGCACCTATAGTAGCGGTGGGATAATAGCACAGCGGCACCTATAGTAGCGGTGGGATAATAGCACAGCGGCACCTATAGTAGCGGTGGGATAATAGCACAGAGGCACCTATAGTAGTAGTGGGATAATAGCACAGCAGCACCTATAGTAGCGGTGGGATAATAGCACAGCGGCACCTATAGTAGCAGTGGGATAATAGCACAGCGGCACCTATAGTAGCAGTGGGATAAAGCACAGCAGCACCTATAGTAGCAGTGGGATAATAGCACAGCGGCACTATAGTAGCAGTTGGATAATAGCACAGCGGCACCTATAGTAGCAGTGGGATAATAGCACAGCAGCACCTATAGTAGCAGTGGGATAATAGCATAGCGGCACCTATAGTAGCAGTGGGATAATAGCACAGCGGCACCTATAGTAGCAGTGGGATAATAGCACAGCGGCACCTATAGTAGCAGTGGGATAATAGCACAGCGGCACCTATAGTAGCGGTGGGATAATAGCACAGCGGTTACTATAGTAGCGGTGGGATAATAGCACAGCGGCACTATAGTAGCAGTGGGATAATAGCACAGCGGCACCTATAGTAGCAGTGGGATAATAGCACAGCGGCGCCTATAGTAGCGGTGGGATAATAGCACAGCGGCACCTATAGTAGCGGTGGGATAATAGCACAGCGGCACCTATAGTAGCGGTGGGATAATAGCACAGCGGCACCTATAGTAGCGGTGGGATAATAGCACAGCGGCACCTATAGTAGCGGTGGTATAATAGCACAGCGGCACCTATAGTAGCGGTGGGATAATAGCACAGTGGCACTATAGTAGCAGTGGGATAATAGCATAGCGGCACCTATAGTAGCAGTGGGATAATAGCACAGCAGCACCTATAGTAGCGGTGGGATAATAGCACAGCGGCACCTATAGTAGCGGTGGGATAATAGCACAGAGGCACCTATAGTAGCGGTGGGATAATAGCACAGAGGCACCTATAGTAGCGGTGGGATAATAGCACAGCGGCACCTATAGTAGCGGTGGGATAATAGCACAGAGGCACCTATAGGTGGTGGGATAATAGCACAGCGGCACCAATAGGAGCAATGGGATAATAGCACAGCGGCACCTATAGTAGCAGTGGGATAATAGCACAGCGGCACCTATAGTGGCAGTGGGATAATAGCACAGCGGCACCTATAGTAGCAGTGGGATAATAGCACAGCGGCACCAATAGGAGCAATGGGATAATAGCACAGCGGCACCTATAGTAGCAGTGGGATAATAGCACAGCGGCACCAATAGGAGCAGTGGGATAATAGCACAGCGGCACCTATAGGAGCAGTGGGATAATAGCACAGCGGCACCTAAGTAGCAGTGGGATAATAGCACAGCGGCACCTATAGTAGCAGTGGGATAATAGCACAGCAGCACCTACAGTAGCGGTGGGATAATAGCACAGCGGCACCTATAGTAGCAGTGGGATAATAGCACAGCGGCACCTATAGTAGCAGTGGGATAATAGCACAGCGGCACCTATAGTAGCAGTGGGATAATAGCATAGCGGCACCTATAGTAGCGGTGGGATAATAGCACAGCGGCACCTATAGTAGCGGTGGGATAATAGCACAGAGGCACCTATAGTAGTGGTGGGATAATAGCACAGAGGCACCTATAGTAGCGGTGGGATAATAGCATAGCGGCACCTATAGTAGCAGTGGGATAATAGCACAGCGGCACCAATAGGAGCAGTGGGATAATAGCATAGCGGCACCTATAGTAGCAGTGGGATAATAGCATAGCGGCACCTATAGTAGCAGTGGGATAATAGCACAGCGGACCTATAGTAGCAGTGGGATAATAGCACAGCGGCACCTATAGTAGCGGTGGGATAATAGCACAGCGGCACCAATAGGAGCAGTGGGATAATAGCACAGCGGCACCTATAGTAGCAGTGGGATAATAGCACAGCGGCACCTATAGTAGCGGTGGGATAATAGCACAGCGGCACCTATAGTAGCGGTGGGATAATAGCACAGCGGCACCTATAGTAGCAGTGGGATAATAGCACAGAGGCACCTATAGTAGCGGTGGGATAATAGCACAGAGGCACCTATAGTAGCAGTGGGATAATAGCACAGAGGCACCTATAGTAGCAGTGGGATAATAGCACAGAGGCACCTATAGTAGCGGTGGGATAATAGCACAGAGGCACCTATAGTAGCGGTGGGATAATAGCACAGAGGCACCTATAGTAGCGGTGGGATAATAGCACAGCGGCACCTATAGGAGCAGTGGGATAATAGCACAGCGGCACCAATAGTAGCAGTGGGATAATAGCACAGAGGCACCTATAGTAGCAGTGGGATAATAGCACAGAGGCACCTATAGTAGCAGTGGGATAATAGCACAGCGGCACCTATAGTAGCGGTGGGATAATAGCACAGAGGCACCTATAGTAGCGGTGGGATAATAGCACAGCGGCACCTATAGTAGCAGTGGGATAATAGCAGGCAGCGGCACCTATAGTAGCGGTGGGATACCATAGCACAGCGGTACCTATAGTAGCGGTGGGATAATAGCACAGCGGCACCTATAGTAGCAGTGGGATAATAGCACAGCGGCACCTATAGTAGCAGTGGGATAATAGCACAGCCGCGCCTATAGTAGCGGTGGGATATAGCACAGCGGCACCTATAGTAGCGGTGGGATAATAGCACAGCGGCACCTATAGTAGCGGTGGGATAATAGCACAGCGGCACCTATAGTAGCGGTGGGATAATAGCACAGCGGCACCTATAGTAGCGGTGGGATAATAGCACAGCGGCACCTATAGTAGCGGTGGGATAATAGCACAGCGGCACCTATAGTAGCGGTGGGATAATAGCACAGCGGACCTATAGTAGCGGTGGGATAATAGCACAGCGGCACCTATAGTAGCGGTGGGATAATAGCACAGCGGCACCTATAGTAGCGGTGGGATAATAGCATAGCGGCACCTATAGTAGCAGTGGGATAATAGCACAGCGGCACCAATAGGAGCAATGGGATAATAGCACAGCGGCACCTATAGTAGCAGTGGGATAATAGCACAGCGGCACCTATAGGAGCAGTGGGATAATAGCACAGCGGCACCTATAGGAGCAGTGGGATAATAGCACAGCGGCACCTATAGTAGCAGTGGGATAATAGCACAGCGGCACCTATAGTAGCAGTGGCATAATAGCACAGCAGCACCTACAGTAGCGGTGGGATAATAGCAACAGCGGCACCTATAGTAGCAGTGGGATAATAGCACAGCGGCACCTATAGTAGCAGTGGGATAATAGCATAGCGGCACCTATAGTAGCGGTGGGATAATAGCACAGCGGCACCTATAGTAGCGGTGGGATAATAGCACAGAGGCACCTATAGTAGCGGTGGATAATAGCACAGAGGCACCTATAGTAGCAGTGGGATAATAGCATAGCGGCACCTATAGTAGCGGTGGGATAATAGCACAGCGGCACCTATAGAGCGGTGGGATAATAGCACAGAGGCACCTATAGTAGCGGTGGGATAATAGCACAGAGGCACCTATAGTAGCGGTGGGATAATAGCATAGCGGCACCTATAGTAGCTTGGGATAATAGCACAGCGGCACCAATAGGAGCAGTGGGATAATAGCATAGCGGCACCTATAGTAGCAGTGGGATAATAGCACAGCGGCACGAATAGGAGCAGTGGGATAATAGCACAGCGGCACCTATAGTAGCAGTGGGATAATAGCACAGCGGCACCTATAGTAGCGGTGGGATAATAGCACAGCGGCACCTATAGTAGCAGTGGGATAATAGCACAGCGGCACCTACAGTAGCGGTGGGATAATAGCACAGAGGCACCTATAGTAGCGGTGGGTATAATAGCACAGCGGCACCTATAGTAGCGGTGGGTATAATAGCACAGCGGCACCTATAGTAGCGGTGGGATAATAGCACAGCGGCACCTATAGTAGCGGTGGGATAATAGCACAGCGGCACCTATAGTAGCGGTGGGATAATAGCACAGCGGCCTATAGTAGCGGTGGGATAATAGCACAGCGGCACCTATAGTAGCGGTGGGATAATAGCACAGCGGCACCTATAGTAGCGGTGGGATAATAGCACAGCGGCACCTATAGTAGCGGTGGGATAATAGCACAGAGGCACCTATAGTAGTAGTGGGATAATAGCACAGCAGCACCTATAGTAGCGGTGGATAATAGCACAGCGGCACCTATAGTAGCAGTGGGATAATAGCAAGCGGCACCTATAGTAGCAGTGGGATAATAGCACAGCAGCACCTATAGTAGCAGTGGGATAATAGCACAGGGCGGACCTATAGTAGCAGTGGGATAATAGCACAGCGGCACCTATAGTAGCGTGGGATAATAGCACAGCAGCACCTATAGTAGGAGTGGGATAATAGCATAGCGGCACCTATAGTAGCAGTGGGATAATAGCACAGCGGCACCTATAGTAGCAGTGGGATAATAGCACAGCGGCACCTATAGTAGCAGTGGGATAATAGCACAGCGGCAACTATAGTAGCGGTGGGATAATAGCACAGCGGTACCTATAGTAGCGGTGGGATAATAGCACAGCGGCACCTATAGTAGCAGTGGGATAATAGCACAGCGGCACCTATAGTAGCAGTGGGATAATAGCACAGCGGCGCCTATAGTAGCGGTGGGATAATAGCACAGCGGCACCTATAGTAGCGGTGGATAAATAGCACAGCGGCACCTATAGTAGCGGTGGATTAAAGCACAAGGACCTATAGTAGCGGTGGGATAATAGCACAGCGGCACTATAGTAGCGGTTGGATAATAGCACAGCGGCACCTATAGTAGCGGTGGGATAATAAGCACAGTGGCACCTATAGTAGCAGTGGGATAATAGAATAGCGGCACCTATAGTAGCAGTGGGATAATAGCACAGCAGCACCTATAGTAGCGTGGATATGCAACAGCGGCACCTATAGTAGCGGTGGGATAATAGCACAGAGGCACCTATAGTAGCGGTGGGATAATAGCACAGAGGCACCTATAGTAGCGGTGGGATAATAGCACAGCGGCACCTATAGTGGCAGTGGGATAATAGCACAGCGGCACCTATAGTAGCAGTGGGATAATAGCACAGCGCACCAATAGGAGCAATGGGATAATAGCACAGCGGCACCTATAGTAGCAGTGGGATAATAGCAACGCGGCACCAATAGGAGCAGTGGGATAATAGCACAGCGGCACCTATAGGAGCAGTGGGATAATAGCACAGCGGCACCTATAGTAGCAGTGGGATAATAGCACAGCGGCACCTATTAGTAGCAGGTGGAATAATAGCACAGCAGCACCTACAGTAGCGGTGGGATAATAGCACAGCGGCCCTATAGTAGCAGTGGGATTAAATAGCAACAAGCGGCAGCCTATAGTAGCAGTGGGATAATAGCACAGCGGCACCTATAGTAGCAGTGGGATAATAGCATAGCGGCACCTATAGTAGCGGTGGGAATAATAGCACAGCGGCACCTATAGTAGCGGTGGGGATAATAGCACAGAGGCACCTATAGTAGTGTGGGATAATAGCACAGAGGCACCTATAGTAGCGGTGGGATAATAGCATAGCGGCACCTATAGTAGCAGTGGGATAATAGCACAGCGGCACCAATAGGAGCAGTGGGATAATAGCATAGCGGCACCTATAGTAGCAGTGGATAATAGCATAGCGGCACCTATAGTAGCAGTGGGATAATAGCACAGCGGCACTATAGTAGCAGTGGGATAATAGCACAGCGGCACCTATAGTAGCGGTGGATAATAGCACAGCGGCACCAATAGGAGCAGTGGGATAATAGCACAGCGGCACCTATAGTAGCAGTGGGATAATAGCACAGCGGCACCTATAGTAGCGGTGGGATAATAGCACAGCGGCACCTATAGTAGCGGTGGTAATATAGCACAGCGGCACCTATAGTAGCAGTGGGATAATAGCACAGAGGCACCTATAGTAGCGGTGGGATAATAGCACAGAGGCACCTATAGTAGCAGTGGGATATAGCACAGCGGCACCTATAGAGCAGTGGATAATAGCACAGCGGCACCAATAGTAGCAGTGGGATATATAGCACAGAGGCACCTATAGTAGCAGTGGATAATAGCACGAGGGCCACCTATAGTAGCAGTGGATAATAGCACAGCGGCACTATAGTAGCGGTGGGATAATAGCACAGAGGCACCTATAGTAGCGGTGGGATAATAGCACAGCGGCACCTATAGTAGCAGTGGGATAATAGCACAGCGGCACCTATAGTAGCGGTGGGTATAGCACAGCGGTACTATAGTAGCGGTGGGAAATAGCAGCAGCGGCACTATAGTAGCAGTGGGATAATATGCACAGCGGCACCTATAGTAGCAGTCGGGATAATAGCACAGCCGCGCCTATAGTAGCGGTGGGATAATAGCACAGCGGCACCTATAGTAGCGGTGGGATAATAGCACAGCGGCACCTATAGTAGCGGTGGGATAATAGCACAGCGGCACCTATAGTAGCGGTGGATAAGATAGACAGGCACCTATAGTAGCGGTGGGATAATAGCACAGCGGCACCTATAGTAGCGGTGGGATAATAGCACAGCGGCACCTATAGTAGCGGTGGGATAATAGCACAGCGGCACCTATAGTAAGCGTGGGATAATAGCACAGCGGCACCTATAGTAGCGGTGGGATAATAGCACAGCGGCACCTATAGTAGCAGTGGGATAATAGCATAGCGGCACCTATAGTAGCAGTGGGATAATAGCACAGCGGCACATAGGAGCAATGGGATAATAGCACAGCGCACCTATAGTAGCAGTGGATAATAGCACAGCGGCACCTATAGGAGCAGTGGGATAATAGCACAGCGGCACTATAGGAGCAGTGGGATAATAGCACAGCGGCACCTATAGTAGCAGTGGGATAATAGCACAGCGGCACCTATAGTAGCAGTGGGATAATAGCACAGCGGCACCTATAGTAGCAGTGGGATAATAGCACAGCGGCACCTACAGTAGCAGTGGGATAATAGCATAGCGGCACCTACAGTAGCGGTGGGATAATAGCACAGCGGCACCTATAGTAGCAGTGGGATAATAGCACAGCGGCACCTATAGTAGCAGTGGGATAATAGCATAGCGGCACCTATAGTAGCGGTGGGATAATAGCACAGCGGCACCTATAGTAGCGGTGGGATAATAGCACAGAGGCACCTATAGTAGCGGTGGGATAATAGCACAGAGGCACCTATAGTAGCAGTGGGATATAGCATAGCGGCACCTATAGTACGTGGGATAATAGCCAGCGGCACCTATAGTAGCGGTGGATAATAGCAACAGAGGCCACCTATAGTAGCAGTGGGATAGATAGCAAGGGCCCTATAGTAGCGGTGATAATAGCATAGCGGCACCTATAGTAGCTGTGGGATAATAGCACAGCGGCACCAATAGGAGCAGTGGGATAATAGCATAGCGGCACCTATAGTAGCGGTGGGATAATAGCACAGCGGCACATAGGACAGTGGGATAATAGCACGGGCACCTATAGTAGCAGTGGGATAATAGCACAGCGGCACCTATAGTAGCGGTGGGATAGATAGCAGGCGCACTATAGTAGCGGTGGGATAATAGCAGACAGCGGCACCTATAGTAGCGGTGGGATAATAGCACAGAGGCCCTATAGTAGCGGTGGGATAATAGCACAGAGGCACCTATAGTAGCAGTGGGATAATAGCACAGCGCAGCACCTATAGGAGCAGTGGGATAATAGCACAGCGGCACAAATAGTAGCAGTGGGATAATACAACAGAGAGCACCTATAGTAGCAGTGGATAATCAGCAGAGGCACCTATAGTAGCAGTGGGATAATAGCACAGCGGCACCTATAGTAGCGTGGATAATAAAGCACAGAGGCACCTATAGTACGGTGGGGAATAATAGCACAGCGGCAACTATAGGAGCAGTGGGATAATAGCACAGCAGCACCTATAGTAGCAGTGGGATAATAGCACAGCGGCACCTAATAGCAGCGTTGGATAATAGCGCAGCGGCACCTATAGTAGCGGGGGATAATAGCGCAGCGGCACCTATAGTAGCGGTGGGATAATAGCACAGCGGCACCTATAGTCACGGTGGTGATAATAGCACAGATCCACCTATAGTAGCGGTGGGATAATAGCACAGAGGCACCTATAGTAGCGGTGGGATAATAGCGCAGCGGGCACTCTATTGAAGCGTGGATATATAGCGAGCGGCACCTATAGTAGCGGTGGATAATAGCACAGCGGACCTATAGTAGCGGTGGGATAATCAGCACAGATGCCCTATAGTAGCTGTGGGATATATGACAAGAGGCACCTATAGTAGCCGGTGGGATAAACAGCCAGCTGCACTATAGTAGCGGTGGGATATAGCACAGCGGCACCTATAGTTAAGCTGGTGGGGATAATAGCACGCGGCACCTATAGTAGCAAGGGGATATGCACAGCGGCACCATAGTAGCGTGGGGATAATAGCACAGCGCACCTATAGTAGGCGTGGATAAGCCAAGCGGCACCTATAGTAGCAGTGGGATAATAGCACCGAGGCACTATTAGTAGCAGTGGGATAATAGACTGCGGCACCTATAGTAGCTGTGGGATAGATAGCAGCCAGCGGCACCTATAGTAGCAGTGGGATAAAGCAGCGCGGCACCTAAGTAAGCGGTGGATAATGCAGCAGCGGCAACCTAATAGTGACGGTGGGATAACATGAGACAGGGGCACCTATGTAGTCGGGTGGGATAATAGACAGCGCACCTTAATAGTAGCGGGTGGAATAATAGCACAGCTGGCACCTTATATAGCGGTGGGATAATACACAGCGCACTATAGTAAGCGGTGGGATATATAGCACCGCGGCACCTATAGTGAGCGGTGGATAATAGCATAGCGGCAACCTATAGTATCCGGTGGGATAATGAGCACAGCTGCACTATAGTAGCGGTGGGATAATAGCTACAGCGCACCTATAGGTAGCGGCTGGATAATAGCACAGCGGCACTATAGTAACAGTGGGTAATAGCACAGCGCACCTATGTAGGCAGTGGATAATAGCAGCGGCACCTATAGCTACGGTGGGATAATAGCACTACAGCGGGCACCCTATAGTAGCAGTGGGGATAATAGCACAGTGCCGGGCTCACCTATAGTAGCAGTGGGATAATAGCACACCGGAACCTATAGTAGCCTCAGTACCACAGCTTTGGATCCCAGCCTTGGAACAGATCCCCATAGACGCCCATGGGTGCCAGATGCTGGGCTCTGTGTCAGGCTAAAATGTATCTGTTAATTCCATTTGCTTTTAATGAGCTCGTTACTTATCTCCCTCCCATTTCCCCACGTGCCACTGACACACTTGACCAGTTATTAAATCATCCATACGTTCTAAAAATCTGAGCTGTCAATCAATCAATGCCTGCCCCGCCTCTATGCCGGAGGCATAGAGGCGGGGCAGGCAATATATGATTGACAGCTCAGATTTTTAACCACAATTACTTTCACTTTTATAGAATGCCCTATTCTTGGCAAACTTTTCAATTGGTCTTCTTTTATTATTTTATAGGTTTTTTTTTAAAATTATTTGCCTTCCTCTATCCTCCCGATTCTTTCCAACCTTCAAATGGGGGTCACTGACCCCGGCAACTACAATGTTATGACTTATACGTCTATCTTGGCCCTCCTTGATTCATATTCCTGTCTCCTTTTCAAACCCCTGCCCGGTTGCTAGGTAAAACCGGTCCCTAGCAACCAGATAGCCGCTGAAATTCCACACTGAAGAGCTGCTGACCAAAAAGCTAAATAATTCCAAAACTGCAAATTATAAAAAAATGAAGACCAATTGCAATTTTTTTTAAAAAAATAGTCATTTTTATAGATTGAATGTTGAGACGGGCTGCTGTCTCCGATGCACGTGGTCCAATCGGGAAGGAGCAGGAAACCCAGGGCTCAGGGGAGTATTGACACTGGGGCAGGGAACATTAGGCAGAAAGCAAACACAGATACAGGGATTAGGCACACAGATGCCTCCTACTATCACTTTACACGGCAGCGGCACAAAGGGTAGGCATCTCTTGATTTAAAGGGGAAATAAAGCCTACATTTATTTGAAAGTTTATATACAAAAAAAGGGGGTTGTTCACCTGAGTGATTTTTCAGTAGGATGTAGAGAGTAATATTCTGAGACAAATTGCAATTGGTCTTCATTTTTTATTATGTGTAGTTTTTTAGTTATTTCACCTTTTTGTTCAGCAGCTTTCCAGTTTGGAATGGTTGCTAGGGTCCAAATTACCTTAGTAACCAGGGAGTGGCTTGAATGGGAGACTGGTATATGAATAGGGGAGGGGCTGAATAGAAAAATTGTTAGAAAAAGTGACAATAACTATAAAACTGGAGCCTCACAGAGCAATAGGGTTTGGCTGCCGGGGTCAGTGACCCCCATTTGAAATCTATAACATCCTTAGGTTCCCTCAGTCGCCCGTTCACTCGGGGCCACAGCTCCATCCCTACCCGCACTGTTTTGCCTTCTCATCGGCTTTGTGCCCCTCACTTCCTGCAGCCACTCGGCCCAGACATTCAGTCTCCTGGCTGCTTAGTCTGTAGGGTGCAAGGAACCACTTCCCCCATATTTATATATATAATTATATATTCACTAAGACTGCAGCACGGAGATTTCACCATCAGCAAAGGAAGGGGTTTGCTATTCTGCCTGTGTCTGTGTAGCTTTCCTCAAGGTACTCTGGTTTCCTCCCATACTCCAAATGCATTTAGGCAGGTCCCCCCTAGTGTGCATATAGGACCTTAGATTGTAAGCTCACTGGGGCAGGGGCTGATGGGAATGTGATAGGGACCTTAGATTGTAAGCTCCACTGGGGCAGGGACTGATGGGAATGTGATAGGGACCTTAGATTGTAAGCTCACTGGGGCAGGGGCTGATGGGAATGTGATAGGGCCTTAGATTGTAAGCTCACTGGGGCAGGGACTGATGGGAATGTGATAGGGACCTTAGATTGTAAGCTCACTGGGGCAGGGCTGATGGGAATGTGATAGGGACCTTAGATTGTAAGCTCACTGGGGCAGGGACTGATGGGAATGTTGATATGGGACCTTAGATTGTAAGCTCACTGGGGCAGGGACTGATGGGAATGTGATAGGGACCTTAGATTGTAAGCTCACTGGGGCAGGGACTGATGGGAATGTGATAGGGACCGTTAGATTGTAGCTCACTGGGGCAGGGAACTGATGGGAATGTGATAGGGACCTTAGATTGTAAGCTCACTGGGGCAGGGACTGATGGGAATGTGATAGGGACCTTAGATTGTAAGCTCACTGGGGGCAGGGACTGATGGGAATGTGATAGGGACCTTAGACTGTAAAGCTCACTGTGGGCAGGGGCTGATGGGAATGGGATAGGGACCTTTAGATTGTAAGCTCCTGGGGCAGGGACTGATGGGAATGTGATAGGGACCTTAGATTGTAAGCTCACTGGGGCAGGGACTGATGGGAATGTGATGGGACCTTTAGATGTAAGCTCCACTGGGGGGGGGGACTGATGGGAAGGGGAATAGGGCCGTTAGATTGTAAGCTCACTGGGCGGGACTGATGGGAATGGGATAGGGACCTAGATGTAAGCTCCACTGGGGTAGGGACTGATGGGAATGTGATAGGGGCCTTAGATTGTAAGCTCACTGGGCAGGGACTGATGGGGAATGGGAATAGGGCCCTTAGATTTAGCTCACTGGGCAGGGACTGATGGGAATGGGATAGGGACCTAGATTTGTAAGCTCACTGGGGTAGGGACTGATGGGAATGTGATAGGGACTTAGATTGTAAGCTACTGGGCAGGGACTGATGGGAATGGGATAGGGCCTTAGATTTGTTAAGCTCACTGGGGCAGGGCTGATGGGATGTGATAGGGACCTTGATTGTAAGCTTGCACTGGGGGCTAGGGACTGATGGGAATGTGAATAGGGACCTTAGATTGTAAGCTCACTGGGGCAGGGCTGATGGGAATGTGATAGGGACCTTAGATTGTAAGCTCACTGGGGCAAGGGGCTGATGGGAATGGGATAGGGACCTTAGATTGTAAGCTCACTGGGCAGGGCTGATGGGAATGTGATAGGGACCTTAGATTGTAAGCTCACTGGGGCAGGGGCTGATGGAATGGGATAGGGACCTTAGATTGTAAGCTCACTGGGGCAGGGGCTGATGGGAATGGGATAGGGACCTTAGATTGTAAGCTCACTGGGGCAGGGACTGATGGAATGTGATAGGGACCTTAGATTGTAAGCTCACTGGGGCAGGGGACTGGTGGGAATATGATAGGGACCTTAGATTGTAAGCTCACTGGGGCAGGGACTGGATGGGAATGTGATAGGGACCTTAAGATTGTAATCTCACTGGGGCAGGGACTGATGGGAATGTGATAGGGACTTAGATTGTAAGCTCACTGGGGCAGGGACTGATGGGAAATGTGATAGGGACCTTAGATTGTAAGCTCACTGGGGCAGGGGCTGATGGGAATGTGATAGGGACCTTAGATTGTAAGCTCACTGGGGCAGGGGCTGATGGGAATGGGATAGGGACCTTAGATTGTAAGCTCACTGGGGCAGGGACTGATGGGAATGGGATAGGGACCTTAGATTTGGTGACTCTCCTATAGGTGTAATTGGGAGGGTAGAAGTGAAAGCCCATTGGTTTAGGGGCCACAGGAAGTTGCTGGGTGATATTTTGCCACTCCCCTTTCTGTATCCCTGCGCTTTGTACTTTGGGGGGAAATTCGATGACATTTCCCGGCGTATAAATACAAAGTCGCTCAGTATCGTCTCACCAAAGAGCCGACTCGCGGGCGGTTTCGGGACATGAGATCCCTGCGCTCCCGTTATTTGGAAACTGCACCCCATTTATCATCGGGATTTGGGGGAATTACCCGCTTAGTACATAAATACGTAATAAATCCCCGCGAGCCCGTTAGCAGCATGATTAGCGTCGGCTAATTGGATTAAATGCCATATTTCGGCCACTGCAAACAGATCTCTAAATCACTGAACTGGAGCCATTTTGTTGCACAGAATGTTTCTCATATCTGATTTCCAAGAATTCCGTGTAGGAGGAGAATGAGCTCCGTGTGTGAATCACTCCCATAGGAACCCATTCCCTGTAACCCCGAGGGGACCGAAACCCTCGCAGCGCTGTCACTTCCTACATACTGTACTGGCCATATAGGCTACTAACCCCCCCCCCCCCACTGCTACTATAGGCACCATCTCTCCCTACTATACCTGCTATCCCACAGCCCCAGTCCCTTCCCAGGGGCTATTATCCCCCCACTGCTACTATAGGCACCATCTCTCCCTACTATACCTGCTATCCCACAGCCCCAGTCCCTTCCCAGAGGCTATTATCCCCCACTGCTACTATAGGCACCATCTCTCCCTACTATACCTGCTATCCCACAGCCCCAGTCCCTTCCCAGAGGCTATTATCCCCCACTGCTACTATAGGCACCATCTCTCCCTACTATACCTGCTATCCCACAGCCCCAGTCCCTTCCCAGAGGCTATTATCCCCCCACTGCTACTATAGGCGCCATCTCTCCCTACTATACCTGCTATCCCACAGCCCCAGTCCCTTCCCAGAGGCTATTATCCCCCCACTGCTACTATAGGCCACCATCTCTCCCTACTATACCTGCTATCCACAGCCCCAGTCCCTTCCCAGAGGCTATTATCCCCCCACTGCTACTATAGGCACCATCTCTCCCTACTATACCTGCTATCCCACAGCCCCAGTCCCTTCCCAGAGGCTATTATCCCCCCACTGCTACTATAGGCACCATCTCTCCCTACTATACCTGCTATCCCACAGCCCCCAGTCCCTTCCCAGAGGCTATTATCCCCCACTGCTACTATAGGCACCATCTCTCCCCTACTATACCTGCTATCCCACAGCCCCAGTCCCTTCCCAGAGGCTATTATCCCCCCACTGCTACTATAGGCACCATCTCTCCCTACTATACCTGCTATCCCACAGCCCCAGTCCCTTCCCAGAGGCTATTATCCCCCCACTGTTACTATAGGCACCATCTCTCCCTACTATACCTGCTATCCCACAGCCCCAGTCCCTTCCCAGAGGCTATTATCCCCCCACTGCTACTATAGGCACCATCTCTCCCTACTATACCTGCTATCCCACAGCCCCAGTCCCTTCCCAGAGGCTATTATCCCACTGCTACTATAGGCACCATCTCTCCCTACTATCCCTGCTATCCCACAGCCCCAGTCCCTTCCCAGAGGCTATTATCCCCCGCTGCTACTATAGGCAACATCTCTCCCTACTATACCTGCTATCCCACAGCCCCAGTCCCTTCCCAGAGGCTATTATCCCCCCACTGCTACTATAGGCACCATCTCTCCCTACTATATCTGCTATCCCACAGCCCCAGTCCCTTCCCAGAGGCTATTATCCCACTGCTACTATAGGCACCATCTCTCCCTACAATACCTGCTATCCCACAGCCCCAGTCCCTTCCCAGAGGCTATTATCCCCCCACTGCTACTATAGGCACCATCTCTCCCTACTATACCTGCTATCCCACAGCCCCAGTCCCTTCCCAGAGGCTATTATCCCCCCACTGCTACTATAGGCACCATCTCTCCCTACTATACCTGCTATCCCACAGCCCCAGTCCCTTCCCAGAGGCTATTATCCCCCCCACTGCTACTATAGGCACCATCTCTCCCTACTATACCTGCTATCCCACAGCCCCAGTCCCTTCCCAGAGGCTATTATCCCCCCCACTGCTACTATAGGCACCATCTCTCCCTACTATACCTGCTATCCCACAGCCCCAGTCCCTTCCCAGAGGCTATTATCCCACTGCTACTATAGGCACCATCTCTCCCTACTATACCTGCTATCCCACAGCCCCAGTCCCTTCCCAGAGGCTATTATCCCCCCACTGCTACTATAGGCACCATCTCTCCCTACTATACCTGCTATCCCACAGCCCCAGTCCCTTCCCAGAGGCTATTATCCCCCCCACTGCTACTATAGGCACCATCTCTCCCTACTATACCTGCTATCCCACAGCCCCAGTCCCTTCCCAGAGGCTATTATCCCACTGCTACTATAGGCACCATCTCTCCCTACTATACCTGCTATCCCACAGCCCCAGTCCCTTCCCAGAGGCTATTATCCCCCCCACTGCTACTATAGGCACCATCTCTCCCTACTATACCTGCTATCCCACAGCCCCAGTCCCTTCCCAGAGGCTATTATCCTCCCACTGCTACTATAGGCACCATCTCTCCCTACTATACCTGCTATCCCACAGCCCCAGTCCCTTCCCAGAGGCTATTATCCCCCCACTGCTACTATAGGCACCATCTCTCCCTACTATACCTGCTATCCCACAGCCCCAGTCCCTTCCCAGAGGCTATTATCCTCCCACTGCTACTATAGGCACCATCTCTCCCTACTATACCTGCTATCCCACAGCCCCAGTCCCTTCCCAGAGGCTATTATCCTCCCACTGCTACTATAGGCACCATCTCTCCCTACTATACCTGCTATCCCACAGCCCCAGTCCCTTCCCAGAGGCTATTATCCCCCCACTGCTACTATAGGCACCATCTCCCCTACTATACCTGCTATCCCACAGCCCCAGTCCCTTCCCAGAGGCTATTATCCCACTGCTACTATAGGCACCATCTCTCCCTACTATACCTGCTATCCCACAGCCCCAGTCCCTTCCCAGGGGCTATTATCCCACTGCTACTATAGGCACCATCTCTCCCTACTATACCTGCTATCCCACAGCCCCAGTCCCTTCCCAGAGGCTATTATCCCCCCACTGCTACTATAGGCACCATCTCTCCCTACTATACCTGCTATCCCACAGCCCCAGTCCCTTCCCAGGGGCTATTATCCCACTGCTACTATAGGCACCATCTCTCCCTACTATACCAGCTATCCCACAGCCCCAGTCCCTTCCCAGAGGCTATTATCCCCCCACTGCTACTATAGGCACCATCTCCCCTACTATACCTGCTATCCCACAGCCACAGTCCCTTCCCAGAGGCTATTATCCCCCCACTGCTACTATAGGCACCATCTCTCCCTACTATACCTGCTATCCCACAGCCCCAGTCCCTTCACAGAGGCTATTATCCCCCCACTGCTACTATAGGCACCATCTCTCCCTACTATACCTGCTATCCTACAGCCCCAGTCCCTTCCCAGAGGCTATTATCCCCCCACTGCTACTATAGGCACCATCTCTCCCTACTATACCTGCTATCCCACAGCCCCAGTCCCTTCCCAGAGGCTATTATCCCCCCACTGCTACTATAGGCACAATCTCTCCCTACTATACCTGCTATCCCACAGCCCCAGTCCCTTCCCAGAGGCTATTATCCCACTGCTACTATAGGCACCATCTCTCCCTACTATACCTGCTATCCCACAGCCCCAGTCCCCTTCCCAGAGGCTATTATCCACTGCTACTATAGGCACCATCTCTCCCTACTATACCTGCTATCCCACAGCCCCAGTCCCTTCCCAGAGGCTATTATCCCCCCACTGTTACTATAGGCACCATCTCTCCCTACTATACCTGCTATCCCACAGCCCCAGTCCCTTCCAGAGGCTATTATCCCCCCACTGCTACTATAGGCACCATCTCTCCCTACTATACCTGCTATCCCACAGCCCCAGTCCCTTCCCAGAGGCTATTATCCCACTGCTACTATAGGCACCATCTCTCCCTACTATACCTGCTATCCCACAGCCCCAGTCCCTTCCCAGAGGCTATTATCCCCCACTGCTACTATAGGCACCATCTCTCCCTACTATACCTGCTATCCCACAGCCCCCAGTCCCTTCCCAGAGGCTATTATCCCCCCACTGCTACTATAGGCACCATCTCTCCCTACTATACCTGCTATCCCACAGCCCCAGTCCCTTCCTAGAGGCTATTATCCCCCCACTGCTACTATAGGCACCATCTCTCCCTACTATACCTGCTATCCCACAGCCCCAGTCCCTTCCCAGAGGCTATTATCCCACTGCTACTATAGGCACCATCTCTCCCTACTATACCTGCTATCCCACAGCCCCAGTCCCTTCCTAGAGGCTATTATCCCCCCACTGCTACTATAGGCACCATCTCTCCCTACTATACCTGCTATCCCACAGCCCCAGTCCCTTCCCAGAGGCTATTATCCCACTGCTACTATAGGCACCATCTCCCCCTACTATACCTGCTATCCCACAGCCCCAGTCCCTTCCCAGAGGCTATTATCCCCCCACTGCTACTATAGGCACCATCTCTCCCTACTATACCTGCTATCCCACAGCCCCAGTCCCTTCCTAGAGGCTATTATCCCCCCACTGCTACTATAGGCACCATCTCTCCCTACTATACCTGCTATCCCACAGCCCCAGTCCCTTCCCAGAGGCTATTATCCCACTGCTACTATAGGCACCATCTCTCCCTACTATACCTGCTATCCCACAGCCCCAGTCCCTTCCCATTGGCTGCATTGTTATACACAGCTCTCATTCCCCCAGGACATGTGATCATGGAACAAATATTTAAAGGACCCACCTGCTCAGTAACAATACTAAGTCTGGAGCTGCATTTGCCCATTTGGGAGATTTACTAAGTGATCTCAGGGGGGTGTTTTTGCTCTAATTGCCTATATTGTAGTATAAAGCTCAGTCGTTTAAATGTTGTTATTTTGAAGCAAGCAGCCCGTGTATAGTAACATAACTACAGCACCATGGCAAAGGCATTAACTATTTATCACTTGGTGGCACTGAAATGGGAAAGTACATTAAGCAAAGAATAGGCCCCTGGGTTGTATTTTATATTTACTCGCCCTTTTAGCACCTTTTGGTTTGAATTTATATCAAGCTTTTTGTCAGTGGGTGGGTTCTTGGTTGACCCTGTAGCACGAAACAGAGTCTGACCAACCGCAACTTGGACAACTGAACTAACTGGCTAAATATTGAATATATATAATAAGGATATTAGCAGTCACTGAGGGGTTCTGTGCCCCCCATATAAAGGCACAAGGCTGCAGGCTGAGTTATACAGGGAACTCTGAGTATCACTCATGTATTATAAGGGATAATGTACCCCCTACTGTAAATGATAAGGATATTAGCAGTCACTGAGGGGTTCTGTGCCCCCCATATAAAGGCACAAGGCTGCAGGCTGAGTTATACAGGGAACTCTGAGTATCACTCATGTATTATAAGGGATACTGTACCCCCTACTGTAAATGATAAGGATATTAGCAGTCACTGAGGGGTTCTGTGCCCATATAAAGGCACAAGGCTGCAGGCTGAGTTATACAGGGAACTCTGAGTATCACTCATGTATTATAAGGGATAATGTACCCCCTACTGTAAATGATAAGGATATTAGCAGTCACTGAGGGGTTCTGTGCCCATATAAAGGCACAAGGCTGCAGGCTGAGTTATACAGGGAACTCTGAGTATCACTCATGTATTATAAGGGATAATGTACCCCCTACTGTAAATGATAAGGATATTAGCAGTCACTGAGGGGTTCTGTGCCCATATAAAGGCACAAGGCTGCAGGCTGAGTTATACAGGGAACTCTGAGTATCACTCATGTATTATAAGGGATAATGTACCCCCTACTGTAAATGATAAGGATATTAGCAGTCACTGAGGGGTTCTGTGCCCCCCATATAAAGGCACAAGGCTGCAGGCTGAGTTATACAGGGAACTCTGAGTATCACTCATGTATTATAAGGGATAATGTACCCCCTACTGTAAATGATAAGGATATTAGCAGTCACTGAGGGGTTCTGTGCCCATATAAAGGCACAAGGCTGCAGGCTGAGTTATACAGGGAACTCTGAGTATCACTCATGTATTATAAGGGATAATGTACCCCCTACTGTAAATGATAAGGATATTAGCAGTCACTGAGGGGTTCTGTGCCCATATAAAGGCACAAGGCTGCAGGCTGAGTTATACAGGGAACTCTGAGTATCACTCATGTATTATAAGGGATAATGTACCCCCTACTGTAAATGATAAGGATATTAGCAGTCACTGAGGGGTTCTGTGCCCATATAAAGGCACAAGGCTGCAGGCTGAGTTATACAGGGAACTCTGAGTATCACTCATGTATTATAAGGGATAATGTACCCCCTACTGTAAATGATAAGGATATTAGCAGTCACTGAGGGGTTCTGTGCCCATATAAAGGCACAAGGCTGCAGGCTGAGTTATACAGGGAACTCTGAGTATCACTCATGTATTATAAGGGATAATGTACCCCCTACTGTAAATGATAAGGATATTAGCAGTCACTGAGGGGTTCTGTGCCCATATAAAGGCACAAGGCTGCAGGCTGAGTTATACAGGGAACTCTGAGTATCACTCATGTATTATAAGGGATAATGTACCCCCTACTGTAAATGATAAGGATATTAGCAGTCACTGAGGGGTTCTGTGCCCATATAAAGGCTGAGCCTGTAGAAGATTTAATGAACCTGTATAAATATGTAAAGGGCCAGTACAATAGCCTATAATGCCTATATAGTTCGCTTCAGAACTTTCCATCTACAAAGGAGAGAGAGTTACTCTTCAGTAATGAGAGTTTTACAGCGTTGGTGCAACTACAACTTACTGCCCCCCCCAGCAGAATCTTATTATGGGTCCTGCATCGCATCCCACGACCATAACAAAAATAAAACCTCTTTATTTCTGCCAATTTGCTGCAAATTGCTGAAAAAAAATTCTTTCCGACTTCTTGAGAAGGAGCAGGAGCAGGAGCAGGAGAAGCCCCTAATCTGATTCTGGGGAACTTGTCGTTTATTACTCACTAAAGGCATCCGGCCCTCTCCGTATCAGAGAGACAATTCCACAAGGGACATATAAACAACAGTTACAATATTAGAAATAGTTCATGTATGGGGGGGTCTTACTGTGACCCCGATGCCTGTCTGTCTGAAGGGACCTTGCTATGGAATAGAATGATTTTTCCCCTGTTACAGAGCAGGTTGGGGCGTTTGTACTGGGCCCCCAAGCACCATGTGGGACCCTTAGGGAGGAAATATTGTGAAACAGTTCAGCAGAAACATCAGGGATGTCTAAAGGCTGCCAGAGCATGCTGGGAATTGTAGTGTCCCAACTTTTTTTTGCCTCCTTCTCAGTTTGCAATCATCTCCCTCACCCCTCGCCACCCTGTGTGTTACTTATTCCCTCCTCACACACACACTGCCCCCTCCCTGCCTTCCTTACGATGCCTATACATTGGCCAATATAGACCACGTTTGTCGGCATAGCCCACATTACAGGCCCCACCCATTTACCTATCAATATAATCCTGCATGCATGTCACATGGTATAAGTGAAGGCAACACACAACCAGATAGATTGTAAGCTCAATGGGGCAGGGACTAATGGGAATGTGATAGGGACCTTAGATTGTAAGCTCACTGGGGCAGGGACTGATGGGAATGTGATAGGGACCTTAGATTGTAAGCTCACTGGGGCAGGGACTGATGGGAATGTGATAGGGGCCTTAGATTGTAAGCTCACTGGGGCAGGGACTGATGGGAATGTGATAGGGACCTTAGATTGTAAGCTCACTGGGACAGGGACTGATGGGAATGTGATAGGGACCTTAGATTGTAAGCTCCACTGGGGCAGGGACTGATGGGAATGTGATAGGAACCTTAGATTGTAAGCTCCACTGGGGCAGGGACTGATGGGAATGGGATAGGGACCTTAGATTGTAAGCTCACTGGGGCAGGGACTGATGGGAATGTGATAGGGGCCTTAGATTGTAAGCTCACTGGGGCAGGGGCTGATGGGAATGGGATAGGGACCATAGATTGTAAGCTCACTGGGGCAGGGACTGATGGGAATGTGATAGGGACCTTAGATTGTAAGCTCACTGGGGCAGGGACTGATGGGAATGTGATAGGGGCCTTAGATTGTAAGCTCACTGGGGCAGGGACTGATGGGAATGTGATAGGGACCTTAGATTGTAAGCTCACTGGGGCAGGGACTGATGGGAATGTGATAGGGACCTTAGATTGTAAGCTCACTGGGGCAGGGACTGATGGGAATGTGATAGGGACCTTAGATTGTAAGCTCACTGGGGCAGGGACTGATGGGAATGGGATAGGGACCTTAGATTGTAAGCTCACTGGGGCAGGGACTGATGGGAATGTGATAGGGACCTTAGATTGTAAGCTCACTGGGGCAGGGACTGATGGGAATGGGATAGGGACCTTAGATTGTAAGCTCACTGGGGCAGGGGCTGATGGGAATGTGATAGGACATTAGACTGGGGCAGAGAATGATGTAAGGCAGTACATGGCTAAGATGACATCTGATTGGCTGCAGACTTGCATCAGACAGCGGGTGTAACAGGGCACACTGGGCAATTCATCGCTAGGGATCTCACTTATCTCATAATAACAACTGTATCTCTGACTATAACTAGTTATCCAGCTTATCCCCCAACGTGGGGCTGATACTTGGTCTGTGGAAAAACCCAGGCAGAGAAACAGCCCGTCCGCTGGCATCAGTTTCCTACCCTGCCTGCCCCCAGAAGCATTGTCTCCGCCACCGTGGCATTGGCCTAAGGGTCAGGGGCTGATATATTGTTTGCCCTAATGTGGCCATACACGTGGGACCCTCGGATGGTCCGGCCCTAAAACCAACAATTGGATTAGCCTGATTTCGCCCAGACGCCAAATGAGGGGATCAGGCCGTGTATGGCCAGCTTTAGGCAGAACAGCATCAGGGTACAGCCTTTGGGGGAAATAGTACATTCCGTCTTTATGTATATTTGTAATGAAGCTGCCATATAGTTTCACATAATGAGAGCATCATGCTTATAATGTGCATAATATATATATATATATACAGTTTAGTCATTTCCCTATGGGACCAAACTAAATTATATCCTTATAAACGGTGCTTAGTGAAAAAACTTGTATATTATAATAAAGTACCCCCTGTTGTAATATATGAGGATATTAGAAGTCACCTCAGAGTTCCATGACCTGTATAAAAGCCCTCAGCCTTCAGCCTCGTACCTATGGTTATGGAACTCCTCGGGGACTTATAATATCCCTATATGTTACAATAGGGGGTACTTTATTCACTATATATTATAAGGAACTCCTCGGGGACTTATAATATCCCTATATGTTACAATAGGGGGTACTTTATTCACTATATATTATAAGGAACTCCTCGGGGACTTATAATATCCCTATATGTTACAATAGGGGGCACTTTATTCACTATATATTATAAGGAACCCCTCGGGGGCTTATAATATCCCTATATGTTACAATAGGGGGCACTTTATTCACTATATATTATAAGGAACTCCTCGGGGGCTTATAATATCCCTATATGTTACAATAGGGGGCACTTTATTCACTATATATTATAAGGAACTCCTCGGGGGCTTATAATATCCCTATATGTTACAATAGGGGGTACTTTATTCACTATATATTATAAGGAACCCCTCGGGGGCTTATAATATCCCTATATGTTACAATAGGGGGCACTTTATTCACTATATATTATAAGGAACTCCTCGGGGGCTTATAATATCCCTATATGTTACAATAGGGGGTACTTTATACACTATATATTATAAGGAACCCCTCGGGGGCTTATAATATCCCTATATGTTACAATAGGGGGCACTTTATACACTATATATTATAAGGAACCCCTCGGGGGCTTATAATATCCCTATATGTTACAATAGGGGGCACTTTATTCACTATATATTATAAGGAACCCCTCGGGGACTTATAATATCCCTATATGTTACAATAGGGGGCACTTTATTCACTATATATTATAAGGAACTCCTCGGGGGCTTATAATATCCCTATATGTTACAATAGGGGGCACTTTATTCACTATATATTATAAGGAACTCCTCGGGGACTTATAATATCCCTATATGTTACAATAGGGGGTACTTTATTCACTATATATTATAAGGAACTCCTCGGGGGCTTATAATATCCCTATATGTTACAATAGGGGGTACTTTATTCACTATATATTATAAATAAATCCTCTGTGACCAATGGGATACTCTGACCTGCAGTCACATGATCCAGAGCCGGACTGGCCAGCCAGAGTACCAGAAGACGTCCCAGTGGGTCAAGACCCTAGTGGGCCCCAACCATAAAACTTTGCCCTATATCTATATTTATTGGGACCTGAATATGAGCTTGTAGAGCAGTGATCCCCAACCAGTGGCTCGGGGGGAACATGTTGCTCCCCAACCCCTTGGGTGTTGCTCTCAGTGCCCCCAAACCAGGGAGTTATTTTTGAATTCCTGACTTGGGGGCAAGTTTTGGTTGAATAAAAACAAGATTTCCTACCAAATAAAGCCCCTGTAAGCTGATAGGGTGCATAGAGGCCCCTAATAGCCAATCACAGCCCTTATTTGGCTCCTCCATGAACTTTTATGGTGCTTGTGTTGCTCCCCAAGTCTTTTTACATCTGACTGTGGCTCCCGAGTAAGAAAGGTTGGGGATCCCTGCACTAGGAGGTCCGGTCCGACACTGTGGCCCAATAACTCTCCACTGACCCAGTTATGGTTGCCACCATTGCTGGTTATTAATAACATTGGCATCGAGCATCATTATCATCGGCCCGGTGGCAACTCTGGACCCATTCTGGGCCTAGTTCACAGCTATGAGAGTGGCACTTACCTGCCGTAACAAGGCATTGCCATTGATGGAATCCTGCTGCTGCTGAGCGATGGTGACGCCCAACACCAGGGTATGGATGCCGCAGGACACCGCCGTGATGAGGACGATGGGGGTGAGACGAAGAGGCAGAGTGATGAAGAAGGAGAAGACAAAGAAGGCCTGCCAACCCACCGTGTCACTGGCCTCGTGGAAGTGTGCAAAGTTGAGGCCCAAGTAAGAGAAGATCTGGGCGGCGATCAAGATCCACAGGATGTAGGGGACGAACTTACGGGAGATGCGGTCCGGTAACAAGCCAAACTTGCATAGGACGAAGAGCAAGAGGTGAGCCAAGAGCCCCACCACCGCCACCAAGGTCGACGCCAGTTTGTCGTTGCTATACACCACGGCGCACATGACGATAACGTAGCAGTCGAAGAGGGCGGCGAAGACCACCAGGACCAAAAGCGTCTCGTGCCGCTGCCGCCTAAAGTACGTCTGGTAGAGGTTCTCCAAGGACTCCGGCGCAAAGGTGAGGCGCATAAAGCGCGGCAAGCAGAGGCAGCAACCGGAGCTCCGGACGGTGACCTCGTGCGTCCTGCCGACCCCATGCTCCGGGTCCGACGGCAAACTCACCGAATAGTCCGCCGAATATTCCGCAGAGTACTCCGGCTCGGAAAAGGCTCGGTTCCGGGGCATCTTTTCCATGGAGCGCCTGGGTATTGCTCGAATAAAAAATAGGCAGTAAAAAAAGAAGTTCTGGCAACGGGCGAGTTTCCGAAAGACACCAAAACAAAGGTCTATGTCATCTTAACGTGCGCCCCTTTTAGTTGGCCTTTAATCATCGGCTTTATAGGCCGGAATCCAGAGCCGCTAGCGATTGGATATCCACATCCGTACTCATTGCCTACACGCTCCCCCTGATTAATGGGTCCATGGCGTTGGGGGGGCGGAATGAGCCATTCCTAGGTGGGGGGCGACCCAGTCCGACGGAACCTTAATGGCTGCGCGTCTCCCCCCCCCCTCAGATTCCCCGTCGCTCCTTAGACTGAAGGTATGGAATACACGGATTTAACCATCTGATACCCGCTCCACAGGTTAAAGGTGGTGCTTATTCTATTTAGCAGTCTCTTTGTTTTCAGTCAAAGTAGAAGAATCCTCATGTCTCCCAATGCCAATCAGCCAATAAAATGACAGCTGGGGGTGCGTGATATAAAGGATATTCCTAGTCCCATAATAAATATCCGAATGGGAAAGGCAGCGGCGTCCGGCCAGGGATGGGAGGATGGATCAGCGTGATGTTTTCCATGCAAAATCCATGGTTACGTCTGTCGGCCCCCCGAGCTTCAGTGATGCTGCGAAATGCGCTGGCAGTTGCTCCTCAGAGCGGCAGGGCTGGCACCCTTCTCCATGGCACTGGGAGACACAGAGGAGGGGGTGCCGGATGGATCATTTCTATCCTCAGGAGATTCACACAAAGGAGGCAGAAGCAGGCAGCTGTCAGCTTTATCCAGCTGTCTCCGAGCCCCCCCTCTGCCTGCGCTGCTGCTGCTGCTGGATTGTCCCTGCGGAGGGCAAACAGACAGGGGCATGCCTCCCCCCCAGGTGTATTACGGCCCCTGCGCCCGTCCCACCACCCGGCTCTGCTGCTGCTGCTGCACGGACTCCACCACTGGGCTCGGTTCTTACATCACATCCATTTTCCTTGCTGCTGCTGCTGCTGCTGTTCCCTGTGCATCCTCCACCCCCTTCTCATTTGCCTTCCCTTCCAGTCTTGTGATGGGGGGGAAGAGATTCTAACGCTGTAACTGCCATCTGCTGGCCGCAGCAGGAACAGCAGCCAATAAAGAGAATGAATTTAAAGGGGAACTCCGGCTTCCAAACCAAAAATTGTTAAAGAGCCCCACACAGCACAGGGGGGCCGATTCATTAAAACACGAGTTCGAATCCCGAATGGGAAAAATTCGGATTGGATACGATCATTCCTGAAGATCGCAAATATCACGAAAATGCTTACGAAAAAAAGTCGTATTAGTCACGATAATATCGTATTGGCGATCTGAAATTCATGAAATTTTAGTACAGAATGATTGCAAATACAGCGGCAGAACCTTTCCGAATTATTCGCGCAAGCGTACGAAAAAGTCACGCAAGCGCAAAAAAATCGCCAAAAATACGCTCAGAGAGTTCGTGTCTCCCCCAGAGACTCATAATATCCCTATCACTGTGATCTATTCCTTCAATAACTATGAATAAATCCCATGTTTATATGCTGAAATCCAGCTGCAAAACAGTTCTTCTCTTTGTGCATCATTTGAAATCCTGACAGGGGAGGAGGGACTAAAACATTGCTCTTACAAATTGTAACAACTTCCCCACAGCTTACAGACAGCATGCAGGAACTACATAACCCACAATGCATTGCACTGGGATGTTCCCTTCCTTATTGACATCACGTGTGCAGCAGGGGATTGTGGGATTGGGAGGAGGCAGGCTGAGGGACAGGCGACTACTGTTTTATTTGAGTCACAAAGTAGTCAGCCAGATCAGCAGGGGGCGGGGCTTAGGGAACAGGGGGCGGGGCTTAGGGAACTGTTTCAAACCATATTATTACATTAAACATCATGAAAAGGCTGCATATTTTTAAATTGATGTATATTGTAGATTGTAAGCTCTTTTGGGCAGGGCTCCCTTCCCCTCCTGTATCGGTTATTGATTGCTTTATATGTTACTCCTTGTAGAGTGTAAGCTCTTTTGGGCAGGGCTCCCTTCCCCTCCTGTATCGGTTACTGATTGCTTTATATGTTACTCCTTGTAGAGTGTAAGCTCTTTTGGGCAGGGCTCCCTTCCCCTCTTGTATCGGTTATTGATTGCTTTATATGTTACTCCTTGTAGAGTGTAAGCTCTTTTGGGCAGGGCTCCCTTCCCCTCTTGTATCGGTTATTGATTGCTTTATATGTTTCTCCTTGTAGAGTGTAAGCTCTTTTGGGCAGGGCTCCCTTCCCCTCCTGTATCGGTTATTGATTGCTTTATATGTTACTCCTTGTAGAGTGTAAGCTCTTTTGGGCAGGGCTCCCTTCCCCTCTTGTATCGGTTATTGGTTGCTTTATATGTTACTCCTTGTAGAGTGTAAGCTCTTTTGGGCAGGGCTCCCTTCCCCTCCTGTATCGGTTATTGATTGCTTTATATGTTACTCCTTGTAGAGTGTAAGCTCTTTTGGGCAGGGCTCCCTTCCCCTCCTGTATCGGTTATTGATTGCTTTATATGTTACTCCTTGTAGAGTGTAAGCTCTTTTGGGCAGGGCTCCCTTCCCCTCCTGTATCGGTTACTGATTGCTTTATATGTTACTCCTTGTAGAGTGTAAGCTCTTTTGGGCAGGGCTCCCTTCCCCTCCTGTATTGGTTATTGATTGCTTTATATGTTACTCCTTGTAGAGTGTAAGCTCTTTTGGGCAGGGCTCCCTTCCCCTCTTGTATCGGTTATTGATTGCTTTATATGTTACTCCTTGTAGAGTGTAAGCTCTTTTGGGCAGGGCTCCCTTCCCCTCCTGTATCGGTTATTGATTGCTTTATATGTTACTCCTTGTAGAGTGTAAGCTCTTTTGGGCAGGGCTCCCTTCCCCTCTTGTATCGGTTATTGGTTGCTTTATATGTTACTCCTTGTAGAGTGTAAGCTCTTTTGGGCAGGGCTCCCTTCCCCTCCTGTATCGGTTATTGATTGCTTTATATGTTACTCCTTGTAGAGTGTAAGCTCTTTTGGGCAGGGCTCCCTTCCCCTCCTGTATCGGTTATTGATTGCTTTATATGTTACTCCTTGTAGAGTGTAAGCTCTTTTGGGCAGGGCTCCCTTCCCCTCCTGTATCGGTTATTGGTTGCTTTATATGTTACTCCTTGTAGATTGTAAGCTCTTTTGGGCAGGGCTCCCTTCCCCTCTTGTATCGGTTATTGGTTGCTTTATATGTTACTCCTTGTAGAGTGTAAGCTCTTTTGGGCAGGGCTCCCTTCCCCTCCTGTATCGGTTACTGATTGCTTTATATGTTACTCCTTGTAGAGTGTAAGCTCTTTTGGGCAGGGCTCTCTTCCCCTCCTGTATCGGTTATTGGTTGCTTTATATGTTACTCCTTGTAGAGTGTAAGCTCTTTTGGGCAGGGCTCCCTTCCCCTCCTGTATCGGTTATTGGTTGCTTTATATGTTTCTCCTTGTAGAGTGTAAGCTCTTTTGGGCAGGGCTCTCTTCCCCTCCTGTATCGGTTACTGATTGCTTTATATGTTACTCCTTGTAGATTGTAAACTCTTTTGGGCAGGGCTCTCTTCACCTCCTGTATCGGTTATTGGTTGCTTTATATGTTTCTCCTTGTAGAGTGTAAGCTCTTTTGGGCAGGGCTCTCTTCCCCTCCTGTATCGGTTACTGATTGCTTTATATGTTACTCCTTGTAGAGTGTAAGCTCTTTTGGGCAGGGCTCCCTTCCCCTCCTGTATCGGTTATTGGTTGCTTTATATGTTACTCCTTGTAGAGTGTAAGCTCTTTTGGGCAGGGCTCCCTTCCCCTCCTGTATCGGTTATTGGTTGCTTTATATGTTTCTCCTTGTAGAGTGTAAGCTCTTTTGGGCAGGGCTCCCTTCCCCTCTTGTATCGGTTACTGATTGCTTTATATGTTACTCCTTGTAGAGTGTAAGCTCTTTTGGGCAGGGCTCTCTTCCCCTCCTGTATCGGTTACTGATTGCTTTATATGTTACTCCTTGTAGAGTGTAAGCTCTTTTGGGCAGGGCTCCCTTCCCCTCTTGTATCGGTTATTGGTTGCTTTATATGTTACTCCTTGTAGAGTGTAAGCTCTTTTGGGCAGGGCTCCCTTCCCCTCCTGTATCGGTTATTGATTGCTTTATATGTTACTCCTTGTAGATTGTAAGCTCTTTTGGGCAGGGCCCCCTTCACCTCTTGTATCGGTTATTGATTGCTTTATATGTTACTCCTTGTAGAGTGTAAGCTCTTTTGGGCAGGGCTCCCTTCACCTCTTGTATCGGTTATTGATTGCTTTATATGTTACTCCTTGTAGAGTGTAAGCTCTTTTGGACAGGGCTCCCTTCCCCTCCTGTATCGGTTATTGATTGCTTTATATGTTACTCTGTATGCCCAATGTATGAAACCCACTTATTGTACAGCGCTGCGGGATATGTTGGCGCTTTATAAATAAATGTTAATAATAATAATATTGCAAAGTTGCTTGAAATGTTGTTGTTTTTGGGTGGAGTTCTGAATCCTTCATGAAGGGATTAGGGTTCGGCCGAAGCCAAAAATAATGCATTCCACAATGACGGGGTTGCCGTTTCGTAGCCGATGCTGATCTAGGAAGTCACATGAAAATCATGAGGCCCAGATTCACTAAATAACATTATTTTCTTCAAAAATTAGGAATTAGTTCCCATCTAAATATTAAGGCTCATTCACTAATAACGGATGCAAATATTGTGCTTATTGGCGCCATTCCGGATAGTTGGGGGAATAACAATATGCCAATTTGTGCATTATGGGTAGAAGCTATACACTTAAGGTTCTGACATGGCATCAAGCAGGACTACAACTCCCAGGAGCCAATGTGTGGCCTCTGAGGAGGAAGTGATGTCACTCCACCTCCTCTTGGCATCATTCCAACTGCTGGCCCATACAGGTGATGGGAATATATATATATATATATATATATAAAGACTTGTAGGTGAGCCTCTGCTAGTTTTCCATATGGTCAGGCCCTATGGTCGTCCCTGTACTCTGATTGGCTACCATGTGGCCTATCCCAGTAATCCCAGGAGTTGATACAGGATCAAACACACATAAAATATTGCTTTCAATTCATCTTTAATTCCACTTTTTTACATACTTTACACATTTGGCGCGTTCCTTATAAATAAACTATTACGCGATTGGCCGACATTTTGCGACTCCCAGCAGCCCCTGCCAGTTCTATGGGAAGGGAACGTTGGAATACGGAGTTACATGAGAGCTGTAAAACCCAGCGTTGGGCAACAGTCGGGAGCCAACTGTTAAGCTGACCACTCATGCTGCAATCGGATTGGCCAATTTGGCCACACGTTCAGTGTGGCCAAATTGGCCAATCTGATTGCAGCATGAGTGGTCAGTGTAACAGTAGAACCACGGAAAAGATATATATTACTGCTGTACATACATCATGCAAACACTTGCAGCTATAATAAGGATACACATACGTGGGCTATAGGGATGAATGGGAAAATAAAGACATAGGGATCTATTGTGCTTTGGCACTTTGTGCACCATATTCAGCACCAGTTGAGGGAAGACAGATAAGTGCAATGTTGAACTACAACCCCCACGGCCCTTGGAAGCCATCTTAAAGAGCACATTGCTGGCATAATCCATTTGCAGAGCGGCAGCCAATCAGATCAGCCTACACAGGCCAGTATGTATTGTATCATTACCCACAAGCCCTTCTGTTCTACCCACTGAATATAATTACACTTATAATGAAGAGCTGCTAGGTAATGATATAATTGTGCTTATCTGTATGTAAGTGTAATAACCAATACACCAGTTTAGTACAGGGGGGCTATTAGTACAGGGGGGCTACTGACCACCAGCATCACTTACAGGGGAATTGTATCTGGTTAAAAGCCAACTATCACCATAACACAAGTGTTTGTTTTTACCTGTAGCCAGCATGGACTTTCTGGCTACATATTGCCTGGCACACATACCTACTTCCTTCCTGTCATGTGTTTCTAGCTGATTCCTTTGAGCCATGTGATGATCTCATTTTTCTCTGTAATAATAAAACAGTACCTGTACTTGATCCCAACTAAGATATAATTACCCCTTATTGGGGGCAGAACAGCCCTATTGGATTTATTTCATGGTTAAATGATTCCCTTTTCTCTGTAATAATAAAACAGTACCTGTACTTGATCCCAACTAAGATATAATTACCCCTTATTGGGGCAGAACAATCCTATTGGGTTTATTTAATGGTTAAATGATTCCCTTTTCTCTGTAATAATAAAACAGTACCTGTACTTGATCCCAACTAAGATATAATTACCCCTTATTGGGGCAGAACAGCCCTATTGGGTTTATTTAATGGTTAAATGATTCCCTTTTCTCTGTAATAATAAAACAGTACCTGTACTTGATCCCAACTAAGATATAATTACCCCTTATTGGGGGCAGAACAGCCCTATTGGGTTTATTTCATGGTTAAATGATTCCCTTTTCTCTGTAATAATAAAACAGTACCTGTACTTGATCCCAACTAAGATATAATTACCCCTTATTGGGGGCAGAACAGCCCTATTGGGTTTATTTCATGGTTAAATGATTCCCTTTTCTCTGTAATAATAAAACAGTACCTGTACTTGATCCCAACTAAGATATAATTACCCCTTATTGGGGCAGAACAGCCCTATTGGGTTTATTTCATGGTTAAATGATTCCCTTTTCTCTGTAATAATAAAACAGTATCTGTACTTGATCCCAACTAAGATATAATTACCCCTTTTTGGGGGGCAGAACAGCCCTATTGGGTTTATGGATACACCAACTCCAGGATTTGGTTCGGGATTTGGCCTTTTTCAGCAGGATACGGATTTGTCTGAATCCACGGGGTTCGGCCTAATCTGAAACTAGTGGATTTGGTGCATCACTATTCTGGATAACAGATCCTATACCTGGAATATAAAAGGGAAATGATGTCTTAAAGTGACAGTGTTCCTTTTCTTATCTCCCCAAGTTGTAGGGTTGAGATAGAAGCTTAAGGAAATAGGCAGGTAAATAGGTAACATTCAAAACATTCATAAAAAAACTATAAATTATTGCCGGTTTTCAAGGTGAGAACACTTGTTTTCTGATGATAATAAGCCTTTAAACAGCCAGGGTGCACGTGTATACAAACCACAATGTTACATATATATAATACACATTAGGTTTATATATATATTTTATAAATGTTCTGGCAAACGTTATTCTGCCCAGGAAGCCTTGTGTCTCTGCATATTTGTGCTGTAAACGTAACTACTGTGCTTATGTGTCAACTCCAGCAAAATGGCGCCCTCCTGTGGCTCATATGTAAACTGAATAGTGTATTCAAACCTGACACAAAACGTAGGGGGGGGGGTGGCAGAGTGGTGTATTTTTCATAACCCCCCCCAACCCCTTTAAAACAAGAGACTGAGGGCTGACCCAGTAGAGTCCTATGGTGACTAAGGGTGGCCATACACCGGCTGCTCCTCTATGGAATCCGAGCAATCGGCCTGCAGATTCGTACGGCCAACTCTCCATTGTTTGCTCAGCCTCCCAGATAATAGGAACAGCAGGAAGTGAAACCTGTGCACTTCCTCCTCTGCTGCTGCACCAATCACTGAGCGACTCAAAAAATAAATGGGTCAGCGTCGTCCGGCCAATCATACAAAAGCACTGTGTCCGATTCACTTCCTGCCTTCATGGAACCCACTAACGCTGTGACAGATCCACCCAGGACTGTGGGTAGGGGCGAGGTGCATTATATACAGGAGTGGGGGGTGTAGTGCTGTATGTGCTCTAAATCACGTACAAATCAGTAGTTGTGTCCCAGAGGGTTAGGAATAGTCAGTGTGCTTAACAGAACAGTTGGTACGTCCCATTCTTCTCCCCCCACAGACAGTAATGGATGTGCCTGCGGTACAAAGCCATTCCATTCAGAAATGAGAATTGATTTTTTTTGTTGAGCCTGACCTCGCTGCCACCCCACCGGGGTGTAACCCAGACTGCCGCCTCTATTTGATGTTCTTTAGCAGCGCGGTCCGTGCGTTCACAACCGCTTTAAAGGCATCCTCGCTGCCCGGCGCCACGCACTTGTCCGGGTGAAGCAGCACGGCGAGTTTGCGGTAGGCTTTATTAACCTCATCCCTGCAAAGCATGGAAGGCAGATTTACATCAAAAATAGAATCTCGGCATTTGGTAAAGGTGGTGTCAGTGGTGCAAGTGCGGAAATTGACTAAATTAGTCAGATACAACTGGACTTGGCAATGAGAGGAGCGATCTGTGGCATCAGTGGCACTGAGTTAGGTACTGAATATGTCCTGTGTGGGGTATCAGTGGCACTGGGTTAGGTACTGAATATGTCCTGTGTGGGGTATCAGTGGCACTGGGTTAGGTACTGAATATGTCCTGTGTGGGGTATCAGTGGCACTGGGTTAGGTACTGAATATGTCCTGTGTGGGGTATCAGTGGCACTGGGTTAGGTACTGAATGAGTCCTGTGTGGGGTATCAGTGGCACTGAGTTAGGTACTGAATGAGTCCTGTGTGGGGTATCAGTGGCACTGAGTTAGGTACTGAATGAGTCCTGTGTGGGGTATCAGTGGCACTGGGTTAGGTACTGAATATGTCCTGTGTGGGGTATCAGTGGCACTGGGTTAGGTACTGAATGAGTCCTGTGTGGGGTATCAGTGGCACTGAGTTAGGTACTGAATGAGTCCTGTGTGGGGTATCAGTGGCACTGGGTTAGGTACTGAATATATCCTGTGTGGGGTATCAGTGGCACTGAGTTAGGTACTGAATATGTCCTGTGTGGGGTATCAGTGGCACTGGGTTAGGTACTGAATATGTCCTGTGTGGGGTATCAGTGGCACTGAGTTAGGTACTGAATATATCCTGTGTGGGGTATCAGTGGCACTGGGTTAGGTACTGAATATATCCTGTGTGGGGTATCAGTGGCACTGGGTTAGGTACTGAATATGTCCTGTGTGGGGTATCAGTGGCACTGGGTTAGGTACTGAATCTGTTATGTGTGGGGTATCAGTGGCACTGGGTTAGGTACTGAATATGTCCTGTGTGGGGTATCAGTGGCACTGGGTTAGGTACTGAATCTGTTATGTGTGGGGTATCAGTGGCACTGGGTTAGGTACTGAATGTGTCCTGTGTGGGGTATCAGTGGCACTGGGTTAGGTACTGAATGAGTCCTGTGTGGGGTATCAGTGGCACTGGGTTAGGTACTGAATATGTCCTGTGTGGGGTATCAGTGGCACTGAGTTAGGTACTGAATATATCCTGTGTGGGGTATCAGTGGCACTGGGTTAGGTACTGAATATATCCTGTGTGGGGTATCAGTGGCACTGGGTTAGGTACTGAATATGTCCTGTGTGGGGTATCAGTGGCACTGGGTTAGGTACTGAATCTGTTATGTGTGGGGTATCAGTGGCACTGGGTTAGGTACTGAATATGTCCTGTGTGGGGTATCAGTGGCACTGGGTTAGGTACTGAATGTGTCCTGTGTGGGGTATCAGTGGCACTGGGTTAGGTACTGAATGTGTCCTGTGTGGGGTATCAGTGGCACTGGGTTAGGTACTGAATGTGTCCTGTGTGGGGTATCAGTGGCACTGAGTTAGGTACTGAATATGTCCTGTGTGGGGTATCAGTGGCACTGAGTTAGGTACTGAATATGTCCTGTGTGGGGGTATCAGTGGCACTGGGTTAGGTACTGAATATGTCCTGTGTGGGGTATCAGTGGCACTGAGTTAGGTACTGAATATATCCTGTGTGGGGTATCAGTGGCACTGGGTTAGGTACTGAATATATCCTGTGTGGGGTATCAGTGGCACTGGGTTAGGTACTGAATATGTCCTGTGTGGGGTATCAGTGGCACTGGGTTAGGTACTGAATCTGTTATGTGTGGGGTATCAGTGGCACTGGGTTAGGTACTGAATATGTCCTGTGTGGGGTATCAGTGGCACTGGGTTAGGTACTGAATCTGTTATGTGTGGGGTATCAGTGGCACTGGGTTAGGTACTGAATGTGTCCTGTGTGGGGTTTCAGTGGCACTGGGTTAGGTACTGAATGAGTCCTGTGTGGGGTATCAGTGGCACTGGGTTAGGTACTGAATATGTCCTGTGTGGGGTATCAGTGGCACTGAGTTAGGTACTGAATATATCCTGTGTGGGGTATCAGTGGCACTGGGTTAGGTACTGAATATATCCTGTGTGGGGTATCAGTGGCACTGGGTTAGGTACTGAATATGTCCTGTGTGGGGTATCAGTGGCACTGGGTTAGGTACTGAATCTGTTATGTGTGGGGTATCAGTGGCACTGGGTTAGGTACTGAATATGTCCTGTGTGGGGTATCAGTGGCACTGGGTTAGGTACTGAATGTGTCCTGTGTGGGGTATCAGTGGCACTGGGTTAGGTACTGAATGTGTCCTGTGTGGGGTATCAGTGGCACTGGGTTAGGTACTGCAGTGTTTTTCAACCTTTTTTGGGCCAAGGCACACTTGTTTCATGAAAAAAATCACGAGGCACACCACCATTAGAAAATGTTAAAAAATTTAACTCTGTGCCCAGCAGCAGTGCCCCCCTAGTACATTGGTGCCAAGAGCAGTGCCCCCCTAGTACATTGGTGCCAGCAGCAGTGCCCCCCTAGTACATTGGTGCCAAGAGCAGTGCCCCCCTAGTACATTGGTGCCCAGCAGCAGTGCCCCCCTAGTACATTGGTGCCAAGAGCAGTGCCCCCCTAGTACATTGGTGCCCAGCAGCAGTGCCCCCCAGTACATTGGTGCCAAGAGCCAGCCCCCCTAGTACATTGGTGCCCAGCAGCAGTGCCCCCATAAGTCAGTGTGCCACGTGGCCCCCCCTAATACATTGGTGCCCAGCAGCATTTTACTTCTGCTCTTCGGCGGCTTCTCTGGTGGCTTCAGCAGCATCTTCGTATCCCTCAGGCGCGCCGCCTCTTCACTTCTGCCTACACGCGACCGCACACAGGCCCTTTTATAACGTTGCACCCCGTGCGTAATGACGTCACCCGTACACACGGGGCGCAACCAATGACAGGGCCCGGATTTTATTAAAGGGCTACTAAGAAAAACTGTAGCATCGCCGGGCCCCCTTTGAAAGTAAAAATTGCGGCCCTGCCTACGGCACACCAGTCAGCATCTCGCGGCACACTAGTGTGCCGCGGAACAGTGGTTGAAAAACGCTGAGGTACTGAATGTGTCCTGTGTGGGGTATCAGTGGCACTGGGTTAGGTACTGAATGTGTCCTGTGTGGGGTATCAGTGGCACTGGGTTAGGTACTGAATGTGTCCTGTGTGGGGTATCAGTGGCACTGGGTTAGGTACTGAATGTGTCCTGTGTGGGGTATCAGTGGCACTGGGTTAGGTACTGAATGTGTCCTGTGTGGGGTATCAGTGGCACTGGGTTAGGTACTGAATGTGTCCTGTGTGGGGTATCAGTGGCACTGGGTTAGGTACTGAATGAGTCCTGTGTGGGGTATCAGTGGCACTGGGTTAGGTACTGAATGTGTCCTGTGTGGGGTATCAGTGGCACTGGGTTAGGTACTGAATGTGTCCTGTGTGGGGTATCAGTGGCACTGGGTTAGGTACTGAATGTGTCCTGTGTGGGGTATCAGTGGCACTGGGTTAGGTACTGAATGAGTCCTGTGTGGGGTATCAGTGGCACTGGGTTAGGTATTGAATGTGTCCTGTGTGGGGTATCAGTGGCACTGGGTTAGTGGCAGCCATTTACCTGAGCATAAGCAGTTTGCCCCGGGCACTTTGCTACCAGTCACCTTTTTAGGTCTAGTGCAGTTAATTCAAACCTACATCTGATTGGTTGCTATGGGTTACAAGAAGCCTTTGGCAAACTCATTATGGTGTATACCCATCACCTGCTACTTCTGCACTGCAGACTTTACCTTGTGGCCCCAGGCTTCACCCCCAGCATGTCCCAGCTGTCCTTGCTGCCACGGATCCTGCGTATTGAATCTGCTTGCTCTTTAGTGAAGCCAATGTTTATGGCCGACACCGGCCTCTTCCCGCCGTTATCACATAAATCCACAATAGCCGAATAAAAGGCCTGAACAAGCAAGAAAAAAGGTAAATTACAACAGAAAACACACTACTACTACTACTACAATCAGGCCAGTAGAGAACCAAATAGCTTCAAAGCAGCAGCCTTCCATTTTAAAATCCCCTTAATTACTCTAAACAGCCCCCAGAATACCCTTCTACCTGCACGCAGATTCATTTTGTTTCTTTACTACAAGCAGCTGAACTGCAGCTCTTTTACTTACTTCATTGTCTAGTGTGAAGCTCCGCCCCTGCAAAGCCCTTTCTGACCACTCCTCCTCTCTCTTGAATATGAAGACCTCAAAAAGTGCCTATTGGGCATCCTCAGAAGGTCATCATAGTCGGAAAGAAAAGGAGGGCTTAGAAAGCAAAAGGGGCGGAGCTTAATGCTGGACAAGGAAGTTGGTAAAATAGCTGCAGTTGAACTGGCTGTAATAAGGAATCTAAATAACTCTGGATGCAGGGAGAAAGGTATGTTATTCTGGGACTGTACAGAGATTTTTTTTTATTTTTACTTATTCTTTAAACAGAAGAAGGAGCAGGCTCCATCAGACACAGGCAGGGTTCTCTTTACCAGACATCTGCAATTCTATCCAGGGTTTAAAGGGGACATAAACCCCTGTAATAATAATGTATACTGTTTAGTTTAATGTAATCATTCAATTAAAGATAATATATAAATCTGCTAATGTTATTTGGGGAGCGGCCATGGCTGCTCGGGATGGGGGGGGGGGGAGATGCAAAACCTCACAGCATATAAAGTGAGAGAAAGGAAGGCGGAGCCTATAATGTATACAGAAAAAAAAGAGAGGGGGATTGATCAATGCACATTCCCTGGCCCCCTGTTTCATAAGTAACTTATATATGCTAGTGCATGTATTGACAAAAAGAGGGTTTTTTTGTTACAAAATTATGATCATAAGATTGGTAAGCCCCCATACCACGTCAAGGTGGCCATCTGGCCCTAAACAGGGGCCAGGGAATGTGCATTGATCAATCCCCCTCTCATTTTTGTATGTTTGTAGTTAATTTGGCCAGATCAGTTACACTTCCATTGTATTTGTATACTCTATTTAGCCTTGGAGTGCTCCCACAACCCCCTTCTGGGAGGCTATAATGTACCTGGAACATCTCGTTAATTCCTTCCCCGCTCTGCGCCGACGTTTCAAAATACAGAAATCCTTTGCTCTCAGACCAGAGCCGCCCCTCGCTTTCATCCACGCAGCGGTGCTTTGTGCTGTCAATCTGAAAGGAGGAATCGATTTTAATACCTGCAGTCCGCCAATTCCGACGGCCACTGCCACCCCAGGGTGCCAGAATGATACGTTACGCCTGGCTCATAACGGACGATACACCCGGCTCACAACGGAAGATACGCCCGGCTCATAACGGAAGATACGCCCGGCTCATAACGGACGAGACGCCCGGCTCATAACGGACGAGACGCCCGGCTCATAACGGACGAGACGCCCGGCTCGTAACGGACGATACGCCCGCCCACACCAATAAAGGTTTGGACTAAAATAATACACGTAGGGAAACTTTAAGTGAATCAAATGACTTATGCTCAGAAATCCTATTAGAAGTAACGGTGACCAATTGGCCAAGGTATGATTTCAGATATTTGATTCTTTGCCTAAAATGAGACGTGTGGGCCAGAGAGAAAGTCAGTTGCTTTGCAAAAAAGCGCTATGGATACAAAAGTTAGAAGCCCTGTCCAGGGGCAGAACTGGCCTTCCAACACTTGTGCCAATGTGAATCTGCATTGAAAACTGCATGGGGGGCCCAGCTGCTTGGCCTGTACCTGGGCCAATGGTAACGGTTATATTATTGGCCCTGCCACTTACTTTTTTACATTCACAAATAAATATATAAATAAAAAAATTTTTTTTTCTTAATTGTAGGTGACAGCGAGGATACAAAGGATCGGAGACGGATAAGGACGGGCAGATACGTGGCTTTTAACACCACTGCATAATTCCGCTATTGGCAACAGTATTATTGTATGAAAATGAGGCACCACTAGATGGCGGTATATTTAAAGGTATACAGGTATGGGATCCCTTATCCGGAAACCCGTTATCCAGAAAGCTCCAAATTACGGAAAGCCTGTCTCCCATAGACTCCATTTTAATCAAATAATTCAGATTTTTAAAACTGATTCCCTTTTCTCTGTAATAATAAAACAGTACCTGTACTTGATCCCAACTAAGATATAATTACCCCTTATTGGGGCAGAACAGCCCTATTGGGTTTATTTCATGGTTAAATGATTCCCTTTTCTCTGTAATAATAAAACAGTACCTGTACTTGATCCCAACTAAGATATAATTACCCCTTATTGGGGGCAGAACAGCCCTATTGGGTTTATTTCATGGTTAAATGATTCCCTTTTCTCTGTAATAATAAAACAGTACCTGTACTTGATCCCAACTAAGATATAATTACCCCTTATTGGATGCAAAACAATCCTATTGAGTTTAATGTTTTATTATTTTTTAGAAGACTTATATATAGAGATCCAAATTACGGAAAGACCCCTTATCCGGAATACCCTTGGTCCCGAGCATTCTGGATAATGGGTCCTATACCTGTACAAAGCTTTGATGTTGTATGACGCTGTATTGGTGGAGCACCACTCGGAACATTGTCGCTGCCCTGATAATGTTATTAATAAAGACTTTTTTTTAAAAATAACAGGGATCTGAAAGAAAACTGAAGAGGTTAATCTCGGCTACTTCAGGGTGGCTAACCTCCCTGAAATGCGTTTAGTCGCCCAAGTTAGCCAAGATTAACCGCAGGCAAATAACCACCACCCTAAAGACTGAAAACAGATTTGTACATTAGAAAACAGAGAAATGGAGAGAAGTGAGTGGCGCCATTTTGTGCCACAGGGGTCAGTACCTTATTGGCACACACAGCAAAGACAATGTTGTCAATGTTGCCCTGAGAACCAAGCTCCTGTTTCATTTCGGCTAACCAGGCATCTAAAGACTCAAAGGAATCCTTCTGGCCAACATCGTACACCAATATGACACCCTGTGTGTCCTTGTAGAACTCATTGCGAACCTAGGATTAATGAGAAGAGCCATTAGAAACCATAGAGAATGGGCAAGAGTACATTTTTAAAGGCAAAGTAAAGCGGGACCCCCTATTTGATCTGTTTATCACTGTTCAGTTGAAAATTGGACCCACTAAAATACACAGGAATGTGTGATACATACTGGGAGCTACTATCTTGCGGTGAGGGGGGGGGGGATATCACTCCAACTTGCAGCGCAGCAGTAAAGTGTGCCTGAGTCTGAGCTTTCAGCCAGCGCTACACATTAGAACTGCTTTCAGCTAACCTATTGTTTCTCCTACTCCCATGTAACTGGAGGAGTCCCAAGCCGGACTTGGATTTCTTACTATTGAGTGCTATTCTGATACCTACTGGGAGCTGCTATCTTGCTCCCTTCCCATTGTTCTGCTGATCGGTGTTGGGGGGGAAGGGGGGGGGGGATATCACTCCAACTTGCAGCGCAGCAGTAAAGTGTGCCTGAGTCTGAGCTTTCAGCCAGCGCTACACATTAGAACTGCTTTCAGCTAACCTATTGTTTCTCCTACTCCCATGTAACTGGAGGAGTCCCAAGCCGGACTTGGATTTCTTACTATTGAGTGCTATTCTGATACCTACTGGGAGCTGCTATCTTGCTCCCTTCCCATTGTTCTGCTGATCGGCTGTTGGGGGGGAAGGGGGGGGGGGATATCACTCCAACTTGCAGCGCAGCAGTAAAGTGTGCCTGAGTCTGAGCTTTCAGAAGGAGCCAGCGCTACACATTAGAACTGCTTTCAGCTAACCTATTGTTTCTCCTACTCCCATGTAACTGGGGAGTCCCAAGCCGGACTTGGATTTCTTACTATTGAGTGCTATTCTGATACCTACTGGGAGCTGCTATCTTGCTCCCTTCCCATTGTTCTGCTGATCGGCTGCTGGGGGTGAGGGGGGGGGATATCACTCCAACTTGCAGCGCAGCAGTAAAGTGTGCCTGAGTCTGAGCTTTCAGCCAGCGCTACACATTAGAACTGCTTTCAGCTAACCTATTGTTTCTCCTACTCCCATGTAACTGGAGGAGTCCCAAGCCGGACTTGGATTTCTTACTATTGAGTGCTATTCTGATACCTACTGGGAGCTGCTATCTTGCTCCCTTCCCATTGTTCTGCTGATCGGCTGTTGGGGGGGAAGGGGGGGGGGGATATCACTCCAACTTGCAGCGCAGCAGTAAAGTGTGCCTGAGTCTGAGCTTTCAGAAGGAGCCAGCGCTACACATTAGAACTGCTTTCAGCTAACCTATTGTTTCTCCTACTCCCATGTAACTGGAGGAGTCCCAAGCCGGACTTGGATTTCTTACTATTGAGTGCTATTCTGATACCTACTGGGAGCTGCTATCTTGCTCCCTTCCCATTGTTCTGCTGATTCAAAAATTCAGAACTCAGAATTCAGAAATTGTTATATTGCTAAATGCCCCACCTAGTGGTAGACATGAGAATGGCACATTATCGCCCACAGTCAGCCTGTTATACTTTATATGTATTACTGCTCCGTCTGCCCCAGCCTGAGCCCAGTATTGGCCACAGCATGACTGCAAGAGAAAAGATCCCACGCCTAAATCATACCTCATAGAAGAATGGATGGCCGGCCATATCGAATATATTGACCTTTATTTCTCGGTCCTTGAGCTGAACCCTGGAAACAAAGCAATGAGAATAATATCTTATTATTAGTGAGAAAACATATTAACATTAAAGTGATACTGTTCTTATATTTGATAGGAATGCTGGCAGTAGTGATGTGTGGGCCGGCCCAATACCCGTTGGGCCTGTGGGTCACAGGCGGTTCCGGTTGGGCTTTTCCGCTCGCGCCCCACCCACGTCCTTACACTGCTGTCTGCCGGCATCCAACTTTATAGGCACGCGCCCCGCCTCTTTTGTGACATCATCGGTGGGGCAGGAGCGGGTCTATAAATAGTGGGGGGAAACCGGGTCAGGTAGGGTCCGGGTTGCGAGTGGGTGTGTTAGGGTTAAGTTTTTCTCGACCTGCACATCACTAGCTGGCAGCACTACCAATAAGAGAGCTATAAGATTTTTTTACCCTCTAATCCCCCCCCCCCCCCGGCTCAGTGTAACTTACACCTCTTAATGCTCTGATGTGCCTGAGCAGAGACAGCAGGTTCTGTCTGTCAGCCCCCTGAAGGGTAGAGTTCCTGATCCCAACTGCATGTCATTGGTTTGGTCACAGGAATGAGTAAGATCTGTCTGTGTGTAAGTTCACTGGGGCAGGGATTGATGGGAATATGATAGGGACCTTAGATTGTAAGCTCACTGGGGCAGGGACTGATGGGAATGTGATAGGGACCTTAGATTGTAAGCTCACTGGGGCAGGGACTGATGGGAATGTGATAGGGGCCTTAGATTGTAAGCTCCACTGGGGCAGGGACTGATGGGAATGGGAAAGGGACCTTAGATTGTAAGCTCACTGGGGCAGGGACTGATGCGAATGTTATAGGGACCTTAGATTGTAAGCTCCACTGGGGCAGGGACTGATGGGAATGGGAAAGGGACCTTAGATTGTAAGCTCCACTGGTGCAGGGACTGATGGGAATATGATAGGGACATTAGATTGTAAGCTCACTGGGGCAGGGACTGATGGGAATGTGATAGGGACCTTAGATTGTAAGCTCACTGGGGCAGGGACTGATGGGAATGTGATAGGGACCTTAGATTGTAAGCTCACTGGTGCAGGGACTGATGGGAATATGATAGGGACATTAGATTGTAAGCTCACTGGGGCAGGGACTGATGGGAATGTGATAGGGACCTTAGATTGTAAGCTCACTGGGGCAGGGACTGATGGGAATGTGATAGGGACCTTAGATTGTAAGCTCACTGGGGCAGGGACTGATGGGAATGTGATAGGGACCTTAGATTGTAAGCTCACTGGTGCAGGGACTGATGGGAATATGATAGGGACATTAGATTGTAAGCTCACTGGGGCAGGGACTGATGGGAATGTGATAGGGACCTTAGATTGTAAGCTCACTGGGGCAGGGACTGATGGGAATGTGATAGGGACCTTAGATTGTAAGCTCCACTGGGGCAGGGACTGATGGGAATGTGATAGGGCCCTTAGATTGTAAGCTCCACTGGGGCAGGGGCTGATGGGAATGTGATAGGGACCTTAGATTGTAAGCTCCACTGGGGCAGGGACTGATGGGAATGTGATAGGGACCTTAGATTGTAAGCTCCACTGGGGCAGGGGCTGATGGGAATGTGATAGGGACCTTAGATTGTAAGCTCCACTGGGGCAGCGGCTGATTGGAATGTGATAGGGCCCTTAGATTGTAAGCTCCACTGGGGCAGGGACTGATGGGAATGTGATAGGGACCTTAGATTGTAAGCTCCACTGGGGCAGGGACTGATGGGAATGTGATAGGGACCTTAGATTGTAAGCTCCACTGGGGCAGGGGCTGATGGGAATGTGATAGGGCCCTTAGATTGTAAGCTCCACTGGGGCAGGGACTGATGGGAATGTGATAGGGCCCTTAGATTGTAAGCTCCACTGGGGCAGAGGCTGATGGGAATGTGATAGGGCCCTTAGATTGTAAGCTCCACTGGGGCAGGGGCTGATGGGAATGTGATAGGGACCTTAGATTGTAAGCTCACTGGGGCAGGTACTGATGGGAATGAGATAGGGACCTTAGATTGTAAGCTCACTGGGGCAGGGGCTGATAGGAATGGGATAGGGACCTTAGATTGTAAGCTCACTGGGGCAGGGACTGATGGGAATGGGATAGGGACCTTAGATTGTAAGCTCACTGGGGCAGGGACTGATGGGAATGGGATAGGGACCTTAGATTGTAAGCTCACTGGGGCAGGGACTGATGGGAATGTGATAGGGACCTTAGATTGTAAGCTCACTGGGGCAGGGACTGATGGGAATGGGATAGGGACCTTAGATTGTAAGCTCACTGGGGCAGGGACTGATGGGAATGTGATAGGGGCCTTAGATTGTAAGCTCACTGGGGCAGGGACTGATGGGAATGTGATAGGGACCTTAGATTGTAAGCTCACTGGGGCAGGGACTGATGGGAATGGGATAGGGACCTTAGATTGTAAGCTCACTGGGGCAGGGACTGATGGGAATGGGATAGGGACCTTAGATTGTAAGCTCACTGGGGCAGGGACTGATGGGAATGGGATAGGGACCTTAGATTGTAAGCAGGCTGTATTTAATATTCATATCCACCCCCCCCCCCCCCCCACACACACACATGAATGCTTGTCCTGCCTAGAAGCCAATTCATACACACGGCCAGTCTGTTCAGTAAATTAGCAGATGGGCGTTTGCATGAATCTGTGGAAATTTCATTTAGCTGCAACCTGTACCCAGAAAGCTCTGCCCCCTACTGGTAACTCCAACAGCAACTTACTTTGTTACTCCATAATCGATCCCTATAGTCGCCTGATACTTGGGCACGAACCGCTTCTCACAGTAACGCTTTATAATGCAGCTCTGTGGGGCACAGGGAAAGGGTTAATGGGAAAACAGCATTTCCTGTCTAGAGGAATAATAATCTCTATATTTATCTGCACTGAGTGCTGCTTCTGCCTATGGGTCACCCCGCTATAGTTCCAGGGGTACCCAGGGCACAAATAAGCACTCACCCCAAATCCCCCCCTAACTGGCCTTCAGGCTGGGCCCCCTTAGCCCATAACAAGGTTACAGATATATAGAAACATTGGGGTAACAGTCACCCCGCTATAGTTCCAGGGGTACCCAGGGCACAAATAAGCACTCACCCCAAATCCCCCCCTAACTGGCCTTCAGGCTGGGCCCCCTTAGCCCATAACAAGGTTACAGATATATAGAAACATTGGGGTAACAGTCACCCCGCTATAGTTCCAGGGGTACCCAGGGCACAAATAAGAACTCACCCCAAATCCCCCCCTAACTGGCCTTCAGGCTGGGCCCCCTTAGCCCATAACAAGGTTACAGATATATAGAAACATTGGGGTAACAGTCACCCTGCTATAGTTCCAGGGGTACCCAGGGCACAAATAAGCACTCACCCCAAATCCCCCCCTAACTGGCCTTCAGGCTGGGCCCCCTTAGCCCATAACAAGGTTACAGATATATAGAAACATTGGGGTAACAGTCACCCCGCTATAGTTCCAGGGGTACCCAGGGCACAAATAAGCACTCACCCCAAATCCCCCCCCTAACTGGCCTTCAGGCTGGGCCCCCTTAGCCCATAACAAGGTTACAGATATATAGAAACATTGGGGTAACAGTCACCCTGCTATAGTTCCAGGGGTACCCAGGGCACAAATAAGCACTCACCCCAAATCCCCCCCTAACTGGCCTTCAGGCTGGGCCCCCTTAGCCCATAACAAGGTTACAGATATATAGAAACATTGGGGTAACAGTCACCCTGCTATAGTTCCAGGGGTACCCAGGGCACAAATAAGCACTCACCCCAAATCTCCCCCTAACTGGCCTTCAGGCTGGGCCCCCTTAGCCCATAACAAGGTTACAGATATACTGGGGCCCCCCTGCAGTTCCTATTACCAGCAATGTACAGGGAGCTGGGGGGCATGTCCCTACGTGCCTTGGCAGTACCACAGTCGGACCTGAGCGCTGTCCCAGTTCAGCGTGACAAGGAATGTGTTAAAGGGACATGCACAATTAGCCGGGAATGTGCCGTTAAACCCTTGGGAACGTGGGGTATTTATGTAGCTCCTCCCACCAATCATAAAACGTTTACAACTTAAAGACCAACTGCAACAGGAAAAGCAAGAAATTATGTGCCATGAACATAATGAAGATCAACATCTATTTCAGTTGCTATGGGTTACCGGGGTCGGGCAAATTTTTCCCACCTTGCTGCACTATACCCAACGGCTCTGAAGGAAGAAGTGAAGCAGCAGTAAATCTGAGTGGCAGTTAGTGAATGTGAGTGGCGGGCGGCTGTAAAACAGATGGGGGGCACACACGCACACCGGCCCACACTACATCATTCTGACAGTAACGACTTATTGTCGGGTCGTTATACTGGCGCCAGAGCCGTATTCACAAACCGCCGACAGCTCTCCAGTTTGGCGTTTCAGAAACTATCTGGTTGCTAGGGTCCAAATTACCTTAGCAACCAGGGAGTGGTCTGAATGAGAGACTGGTATATGAATAGGAGGGTAGCAAAATAGAAAAATAAGTTTAAAAAAGTAACAATAACAATTAAACTGGAGCCTCACAGAGCAGGAGATTGTGGTTGCCGGGGTCAGCGACCCCCATTTGAAAGCTGCAATTATTCAAAAACTATAATAAATAAATAATGAAGAGCAATTGAAAAGTTGCTGAGAATTGGCCATTCTATAAGAATAATTTATATTTTTCCCCCGTTGCCCATAAGCACAGACTGGCGAGCGGGTTCCCAAGAGAAGGTGCCATTACCTTGCCCACTTCGGCATTCCCCATGCTGATGACCTTAACGCGCAGGGCCTTCCTGCCGTCCTTCCTCTTCTGCAGGTTGGTCTCCATGGCGCTGCTGTGTGTGCGTCCCCCCTGCTGAGAGAGAGACAGGGAGAGAGCGTCAGTGTGAGAGTGTAACACAATATGTGCCAGTGAGAGTGCCGGCGATACTCCTCCTAATCCTGTACAATTGTATTATCATTTATGTTTATAGCACTGACATATCCCACAGCCCCCTGCACAGACTATACATCACTCCCATCAGCCCCTGCCCCAGTGAGCTTACAATCTAAGGTCCCTATCCCATTCCCATCAGTCCCTGCCCCAGTGAGCTTACAATCTAAGGTCCCTATCCCATTCCCATCAGTCCCTGCCCCAGTGAGCTTACAATCTAAGGTCCCTATCTCATTCCCATCAGTCCCTGCCCCAGTGAGCTTACAATCTAAGGTCCCTATCACATTCCCATCAGTCCCTGCCCCAGTGAGCTTACAATCTAAGGTCCCTATCCCATTCCCATCAGCCCCTGCCCCAGTGAGCTTACAATCTAAGGTCCCTATCCCATTCCCATCAGTCCCTGCCCCAGTGAGCTTACAATCTAAGGTCCCTATCTCATTCCCATCAGTCCCTGCCCCAGTGAGCTTACAATCTAAGGTCCCTATCACATTCCCATCAGTCCCTGCCCCAGTGAGCTTACAATCTAAGGTCCCTATCCCATTCCCATCAGTCCCTGCCCCAGTGAGCTTACAATCTAAGGTCCCTATCACATTCCCATCAGTCCCCTGCCCCAGTGAGCTTACAATCTAAGGTCCCTATCCCATTCCCATCAGTCCCTGCCCCAGTGAGCTTACAATCTAAGGTCCCTATCCCATTCCCATCAGTCCCTGCCCCAGTGAGCTTACAATCTAAGGTCCCTATCCCATTCCCATCAGTCCCTGCCCCAGTGAGCTTACAATCTAAGGCCCCTATCACATTCCCATCAGTCCCTGCCCCAGTGAGCTTACAATCTAAGGGCAAGAGGGAGGGGTAAGGGGCAGGAGGGAGGGGTAAGGGGTAGGAGTGTAGCACAGGAGGGAGGGGTAAGGGGCAAGAGGGCAGGAACAGGAGGGAGGGGTAAGGGGCAAGAGGGCAGGAACAGGAGGGAGGGGTAAGGGGCAAGAGTGAGAGGTAAGGGGCAGGAGGGAGGGGTAAGGGGCAGGAGGGAGGGGTAAGGGGCAAGAGGGAGAGGTAAGGGGCAGGAGGGAGGGGTAAGGGGCAGGAGGGAGGGGTAAGGGGCAAGAGGGAGAGGTAAGGGGCAGGAGGGAGGGGTAAGGGGCAGGAGGGAGGGGTAAGGGGCAGGAGTGTAGCACAGGAGGGAGGGGTAAGGGGCAGGACAGGAGGGAGGGGTAAGGGGCAAGAGGGCAGGACAGGAGGGAGGGGTAAGGGGCAGGACAGGAGGGAGGGGTAAGGGGCAAGAGGGCAGGACAGGAGGGAGGGGTAAGGGGCAAGAGGGCAGGACAGGAGGGAGGGGTAAGGGGCAAGAGGGCAGGGCAGGAGGGAGGGGTAAGGGGCAGGACAGGAGGGAGGGGTAAGGGGCAAGAGGGCAGGAGGGAGGGGTAAGGGGCAGGAGTGTAGCACAGGAGGGAGGGGTAAGGGGCAAGAGGGCAGGGCAGGGCAGGAGGGAGGGGTAAGGGGCAAGAGGGCAGGACAGGAGGGAGGGGTAAGGGGCAAGAGGGCAGGACAGGAGGGAGGGGTAAGGGGCCAGAGGGCAGGACAGGAGGGAGGGGTAAGGGGCAAGAGGGTAGGGCAGGAGGGAGGGGTAAGGGGCAAGAGGGCAGGACAGGAGGGAGGGGTAAGGGGCAAGAGGGTAGGGCAGGAGGGAGGGGTAAGGGGCAGCAATGCAGTGACAAGAGGAAGGGGCAAGAGTGCAGGTATAGAAGAAAAGGGCAAGTGGCATGGGGTAAAGGGCAGAAGTATTAGGGCAGGAAGGTGGGCTAATGGGCATGAGGGTGGGCTAATGGGCAGGAGTGCAAGCCGGGTCAGGTAGGCTAGCAGGTTAGTAGCCCAGGGCACCGGTGGGGGGCGCAGTACCTGTAACTCACTACTCGCCTCTCGCCGGCCCCAGAGCTGCCCGGGCTGCCGCCATCTCACTCCGCTACCGGACTGAGCCCAGTGACGTCACCCGCAGGCAGAGACCCCCTTGGCTGACAGACAGCTCCACATTCGGGATTACAGCGCTAGGGCCCCGCCCCTAAGGTTTGTGTTCCAAACCTCCCTCCTGCTGCCAATCAAGCGTCGGCACTGGCGTCTCCTAGCAACCGCTGGACGCGACCTGACGCCTGCGGGGAAAGTGACGTGCTGAGGTTAGGGGAGGGGCTGGCTGGTCAGTGGGCAGTTCCTATATATCTTACATACAGCGCTATTTATATGGGCAACTCCTTACAGAAGGCTTTTACTTTATTTATATATATATATATATATATATATATATATCTTGGTTAGAAAAGGCCTGCCCGGCTAGATTTTAGAGCGTTGGTTATATTAGAATTAACTGTTAGTATGATGTGGAGAGGAATATTCTGAGACAATTTGCAATTGGTCTTCCTTTTTTATTATGTGTGTTTTTTTCATTATTTCACTTCTCTTTAGGAACTCTTCAATTTGGAATTTCAACAGTTATCTGGTTGCTAGGGTTCGAATGACCTTAGCAACCGGGGAGTAATTTGACTAAAGAGTAAGATTAGCAATAAAACTGAAGCTGGGGCCCTTGGGGGTAGGGGGGGGGTCCAACCCCCCCAGTCCAACCCTGGGTCCAGATCCCTTACAGCATACATGGATCAGGGAGATCAAACTAGGCCTGAATCCCTGGTCAGTACTGCGGCCCCTTCACTTAGCCCAGTGACCCCCAACCAGTGGCTCAGGGGCAACATGTTGCTCCCCAACCCCTTGGATGTTGCTCTCAGTGCCCCCAAACCAGGGAGTTATTTTTCAATTCCTGACTTGGGGGCAAGTTTTGGTTGAATAAAAACTAAGTATAATGCCAAACAGAGCCTACTATAGGCTGCCAGTCCACATAGGGGCTATTAAGTAGCCAATTATTACTCTTATTGGCACCCCCAGGAACCCTTTTCATGGTTATGTTGCTTCCCAACACTTTTTCCATTTGAAAAGGTTGGGGATCCCTGACTTAGACGAGCCTTGGGGGTATATTCCCTGCTATCATTCCCTGTTGGAGCGCAGGCTGCTCTTACTACCTACATGTATCTGTCTATAACATAAAGTAACCTGTATCTGAATAAAGCCTCATAACAAAATGGATAAGACAGCATAAGTCACTCCCTATGGGGCCACCAATGAAAAGATAGAAGGTATAAGTGTTGCTTCATTCTCTTGATAATAGAAACGCTATTTAATTTCCATAAGAGATCATCTGCTGGATTCACCAATAGGAACTTCACATTCCTGATACTGATAAATGATCCCATGTACAGTAGATCCATATGCCTCAGGTGCAATAAATACCCAACTTATACCTTTGTTTCCCCACCCCCAGGCCCTGTAAGTCTCCTTTGTATTAGGTTGTATTTATTGGACCCAAGTGTATGTGGCTTATTAAAGTGCAGCTCCATTGACAACCAATCAGCAATTAGAGCTGACCTGTCTGCTACAAGAAAATGAAAGCAAACATCTGATGGGCATCTGCAAATAGGTGCAAGCCTTCCAAAAACTCCCTCTCTTTATAAAAGATGAAAACCGTAAAGAGCCCAAGCAACATGGGGTAATGCTTTTAATGTATCCATTTTTTGTGCAGTGATCTTACTGGCATGTCTGGGATTAATATGCTCCTTATCCATTCTGCAGTGAACTTACTTGCATGTCTGGGGGTAATATGCTCATTATTACTTCTTCAGTGATCTTACTGGTAGTTCTGGGGTTAATGCGCTCATATTCCACTTCTGCAGTGATCTGGATTTGGGGCCTATTTATTATGCTGTGTTAGCGAACAAAAGGAATTCTGGCAATAAAATTCGGCACACAACACCAGGCTTTGCCACGTAAAAAGTGCGTTTTTTTTTCTTCTGCTGAAACTTACATAAAATCAAAATTACAATTGGACAGCGAAATTTGCCATTTAGTTTTTTATACCGTTTTCTTTTGGTGAATTGCGTTTTACACAGCATAATATATATTGCCCTTTAATGTGCTCATAATCTATTTCTGCAATGATCCTACTGGCATTTTTGGGGTTAATGTGCTAATTATAAAGTGATCTTACTGGCACATCTAAAGTGAATGTGTTCATAATCCATTTTTGCAGTGATTTTATTGGCATGTCAGTTGCTAATATGCTCAGTATCCATTCTGTAATAATCTTACTGGCATGCCTGGAGTTAATGTCCTCATAGTCCATTTTCTGCAGTGATCTTACTGGTATGTCTGGGGTTAATATGCTTGTTATCTGTTTTCTGTTGTGAACTCATAGCCACACAAGGCACTGTTTGCTTCTGGACAAATATTTTTCAATTAGGTATTTACCTATACTATATATTACCTGTACACCTAGTTATTGAATAGAGGCTTACTGTAGAAAAATAAGTTGTTGATGACTTTGCAGGCCTCTCTATATCTGATTGGTTGCTATGGGTTACTGCCCTGGTGCAGCTGAGGACATGTTCTTAAATCATCTTGTTTGTATTTTGCAATTACTTTTCCCCTTCAACGTGACCATAGCAAATGAAAGGGTGTAATATCCATGTCATACCACAGGGCGGCAGTGCAGTTTAATAAATGTCATTTCTTGTAACCAGAAATGTCAGTACAGTCCTACTGGCAGCTGAAGTGTTAATCTAAGTGTTAATATCCTGGGCAAGCTAGGGCGCTCAGCTATGTGCCCCATCAAGCCCCCAAAAAAACCTGTTTATTTCTCTTTTTTGATTTAATTGTTCCCTTTGGGCTCTGCTAATTGGCCTGCGTCACACCCCGTGCTGGATGTGAAGTGGTAGCTCCCTGCTACGTACGCTGCACAGACTGGCATGTACCATAGAGACACGGGGGGGATATTAAAGGCAAAGGAAAGACTAGGAATAGTGTCATAAACGCTTTGGGTATAAGGGGTATACATTGCAGTAGAAGGGGCCCCTATATTGGTCACATGACCAAGACGCTGCTCTTGCGCTTCCATGCCTGTATAGCCCCCATATATAAGGAGCTGAATAATTCAGGGTATTTTACACTGCTCTGACTGGTGGTTGCATTATTTATGCCTGGGCATGTATCCAGCAGTGGGCTCCTCTGTAGCCCTGATAGCCCAATCTACCCGCCCGTAGCCCACACAGCTACCGCTCTACTCCCCTATACCCGCTACCGCTCTGCTCCCCTATACCCGCTACCACTCTGCTCCCTATACCGCTACCATCTACTCCCTAATACCCGCTACGCGCTCTGCTCCCTATACGCTCTGGCTCCCTATAACCCCACTACCGCTCTGCTCCCCTATACCCGCTTAACCACTCCTGCTCCCCTATAATACCGCTACTGCGCTCTGCTCCCCTATACCCGCTACCACTCTGCTCACAGCCTATACCACTTACCACTCTGCTCCCCCTATACCGCTACGATCTACTCCCCTATACCTGCTACGCTCGCTCCCTATAACCGCTCTGCTTCCCTATACCCCAACTACGCATCGCTCCCCTATACGCCGCATACGCTCTGCTCCCCTATACCCTAGCCGCTCTGCCTCCCTATACCGCTACGCTCTACTCCCTATACCCGCTACCGCTTCTGACTCCCTATCCCGCTACCGCTCTGCTCCCCTATACCCGCTACCGCTCTGCTCCCCTATACCCGCTACCGCTCTACTCCCCTATACCCGCTACCGCTCTGCTCCCCTATACCCGCTACCGCTCTGCTCCCCTATACCGCTTACCGTCTCTGCTCCCCTATACCGTAACGCGCTCTACTCCCGTTATACCTCGTACTCCGCTCTGCTTCCTTATACCCCCTACGCTCTGCCTCCTCTATACCCGCTACCGTCTGCTCCCTATACCCCTAACGCTCTGCTCCGCCTAATACCCCTACCGCTCTGCTCCCTATACCCGCTACCGCTTCTGCTCCCCTATCCCGCTACCTCTCTGTCCCACTATACCCGCTACGCCGTCTGCTCCCTATACCCGCTACCGCTCTGCTCCCCTATACCGAACGCTTGCTCCCTATATCCGTATACCGCTCTAACTCCTATACACGCTATCCGCTCTCTCTCCCTATACCGCTACCGCTCTACTCCCCTATACCCGCTACCGCTCTACTCTCCTATACCCGCTACCGCTCTACTCCCCTATACCCGCTACCGCTCTGCTCCCCTATACCGTACTAACCCGGCTCTGCTCCCCTATAACCCTACGCTTGCTCCCTATACCGCTAACCGCTCTGCTCCCTATACCCGCTACCTTCTCTCTGCTCCCCATAACCGCGCTACACTGCTCTGCTCCCCTATACCCGCTACCGCTCTGCTCCCCTATACCCGCTACCTCCCCGCTCTTGCTCTCCCCCCCTATACCCGCTACCGCTCTAACTCCCTATACCCACCGCTACCGTCTAACTCTCCTATCCCGCTACGCGCTCTACTCCTATATCGCTAACGCTCTAGCTCTCCTATACCCCTACCGCTCTACTGTCCCTATACCCCGCTAACCGCTCTGCTCCCCTATACCACTACCGCTCTGCTCCCTATCCCACTACCACGTCTGCCTTATACCCGCTCTGCTCCCCTATACCCACTACCACTCTGCTCCCCTATACCCGCTCTACTCCCCTATACCCACTACTGCTCCCCCTTCCCTATTTCTGCTCCATCTGTTCCCTTTCACCTGTTCTTCCCTACCCCCTGTGTTGCTCTGCTTCTTGCCCTTCCCCACTGTATTATATACCAATTCCCTCTGCTGAACTCCCTCCCTACCTATTCCTGCTATATTCCCCCTCCCACTGTGTTTCCTTTCCCTTTTCTGCTCCACTTATTCTTTTATCCATCTTCAATTCTAGTTTTTCCCTTTCTCTACTTTCCTCCATTCCCCCCTTCCCTCGGTTATATAACACTATCTCCCCTTTCAGCTCCATTTCTCCTTGTTCTGATGCAATTCTCGCCTTTTTCGTACGTACTCAGTATAACCTCGTGTTAACTCTCCGGTATACACTCTCGTATAACTCTCGGTATAAAACTCTTCGGTATAACTTCGTATACACTCTTCGGTATAGCTCTCGTATAGCCTCTCGGTATACACTGCTCAGTATAACTCTCAGTAATAACTCTCAGTATACGCCTCAGTATGACTCTCGTATAACTCCTCGGTATAAACTCTCGGTATAAACTCTCAGTATAACTCTCAGTATAACTCTCAGTATGACTCTCAGTAATAAACTCTCAGTATAACTCTCAGATAATCTCAGTATAGCTCTCGTATGACTCCTCAGTATAACTCTCAGTAATAACTCTCAAGTATAACTCTCAGTATAACTTCTCGTACTAGCTCTCAGTATGACTCTCGTAATAAACTCTCGGTATTAACCTTCGTATAACTCTCGGTATAACTCTCGGTATAACTCTCGGTATAGCTTCGTATAGCTCTCAGTATAACTCTCAGTATAGCTCTCAGTAATGACTCTCAGTAAAACTCTCAGTATAATCTCTAGTATGACTCTCAGTATAACTCTCAGTATCAATGACTCCTCAGTTATAAACTTCAGTATAACTCCTCATAATCAACTCTCAGTATGACTCTCGGTAAGATCTCGGTAATACTCCGTATAAACTCTCGTAATAACTCCTCGTATAACTCTCGTATAGCTCTGCGTATAGCTCGCGCGCGCCAGTAATAACTCTCAGTATAGCTCTCGGTATGACTCTGCGGTATAACTCTCGTATAAACTCTCAGTATAATCTCAGTTATAACTCTTCAGTATAGCTCTCGGTATGACTCTCGGTATAACTCTCGGTATAGATCTCGGTATATAACTCTCGGTAATAAAAATCTCGTATAACTTCGGTATAAGCTCTCGCGTATAGCTCTCAGTATAACTCTCAGTATAGCTTCTCAGTATGACTCTCAGTATAACTCTCAGTATAACTCTCAGTATGAACTCTCAAGTAATAACTCTCAGTTCATGACTCTCAGTATATGACTCTCAGTATAACTTCTCAGTATAACCTCAGTATGACTCTCAGTATAATATCGATGACCTCGGTATAACTCCGTATAAATCTCGGTATAATCTCAGTATAACTCTCAGTATGACTTCTCAGTATAGGCTCTCAGTATAACTCTCAGTATCATTGAACTCTCAGTATCATGACTCTCAGTATAACTCTCAGTATGAACTCTCAGTATATCTCCTCAGTAATCAACTCTCAGTATAGCTCTCAGTATGACTCTCGTAAAACTCTCGTATAACTCTCGGTATAACTCTCGGTATAACTCTCGGTATGACTTCTCAGTATAACTCTCAGTAATAACTCTCAGTATGATCTCAGTATAAGACTCTCAGTATAGCTCTCAAGCTATAACTCTCAGTATAACCTCCTCAGTATGCTCTCAGTATAACTCTCAGTATAACTCTCAGATAGTATCAGCTATAACTCTCAGTATAAACTCTCAGTATAGCTCTCAGTATAACTCTCAGTATAGCTCTCAGTATAACTCTCAGTAATAGCTCTCAGTATAACTCTCAGTATGACTCTGCAGTATACTCTCAGTATAGCTCTCAGTATAACTCTCAGTATAGCTCTAGTATACACTCTCAAGTATAACTCTCAGTATTTAGCTCTCAGTATAAACTCTCAGTATATGCTTCTCGTATAATCTCAGTATAACTCTCAGTATAACTCTCAGTGATAACTCTCAGTATAATCTCAGTATAGTTCAGTATAACTCTCAGTATAACTCTCAGTATAACTCTCAGTATAACTCTCTGTATAACTTCTCAGTATAGCTCTCAGTATAGCTCTCACGTATAGCTCTCAGTATAATCTCAGTATAGAACTCTCAGTATAGGCTCTCAGTATAACTCTCAGCTATATAAACTCTCAGTATACTCTCAGTATACACTCTCAGTATAGCCTCTAGTAATAATCTCAGTATAACACTCTCAGTTATACGCTCTCAGTATAGACTCTCAGTATAACTCTCTCTCAGTATAACTCTCAGTAATAACTCTCAGTTATCACTCTCCAGTATAGCTCTGCAGTATAATCTCTCAGTATAAACTCTCAGTATAGCTCTCAGTATGACTCTCAGTAATAACTCTCAGTAATAACTCTCAGTATACGCTCTCAGTATAACTTCTCAGTATAAATCTCAGTATAACTCTCAGTATAACTCTCAGTATTAACTCTCAGTATAACTCTCAGTATGATCTCAGTTATAACTCTCAGTATGTCTCAGTATGACTCTTCAGCTATGACTCTCAGTATAATCTCAGTATAACTCTCAGTATAACTCTCAGTAAATAACTCCAGTTGACTCTTCAGTATGACTCAGTATCATGAACCTCTCAGTATAACTCTCAGTATACTCTCAGTATAGCTCTCAGTATAACTCTCATGTATAACTCTCAGTAAACTCTCATATAACTCTCAGTAGTGACTCTCAGTATGACTCTCCAGTATAACTCTCAGTATACTCTCAGTATATGCTCTCATAAACTCTCATATGATCTCAGTATAACTCTCAGTATAACTCTCAGTATACTCTCAGTAATATGCTCTCAGTGTAGCTCTGCAGTATAAGCTCTCAGTATAAACTCTGTGAGGAAATGTGCTTACGGCACGGCGGGGACGCCGCCGGGGCTACCATCGGCGGGGACCCGCGCGCCGTCTGTTTCCTGTGCTGCCCTTCATAGTGTGCGCCGCCTGCTGCCTTCGTATACTTAAAGGCGCAGGCGCGGCTGACCGAATGACGTCAATGACGCATGACGCATGACGTCAGCGCGCAATGGCGGCCAAATTTTGATAATATTTAAAGGGCCTTTCCTATTGTTATGTCATTGCCGCGTGATTAGGATTTGATTCCTGTGCCTTTTTTGACTGCCTTGCTGCTATTTTGTTCCTCGCGTATTTCTGCTTGTTGCCTTCCTGTGGTTTTTGGACCCGGCTTGCTCCTGATATCTGATTTTCCATAAATCTGACCTCGGGCTTGTACTTCGACTACGTTTTGCGTCTCATCTGCTTATCGATTATTCCGGTTTGACCCTTGCCTGTTCTGATCTAGTCCTTGATCTGCTGCCCCGCCCCGACCTAGCCTGCCTGACGAGTCGCTTGGTTTAACCCTATTTGTACCGTGATCTTCGGCCTAACTGACGTTATCTAACAGTCGTGCCCCTTGCTTGCCAGAACTCCCTGCCTCGTTCCACTCGTTAAGTCCAGGTGGCATCTGAGTAAGCTGAGGGCTCCTCCGAAGCCAAAGGCGGTCCACACAACTGGTGAAGCCGAGCCGAACAGGGAATTGGATCTGTTCCTGGTTATGGGTGCCGACCGTGACAAACTCTCAGTATAATCTCCAGTATCATGACTCTCGTATAGCTCCTCAGTGTCAGCTCTCAGTATAGCTCTCAGTATAGCTCTCAGCTAATAGCTCTCAGTATAAACTCTCACTATAAATCTCAGTATACTCTCAGTATAACTCGTCATGTATAACTTCTCAGTATAAACTCTCAGTATAACTCTCAGTATCATGACTCTGCACAGTATATACTCTCACTATAACTCTCACTATACTCTCACTTAACTCTCAGTAATAACTCTCAGTATACTCTCAGTATACTCTCAGTATACATCTCAGTATAACTCTCAGTATATACTCTCAGTATAGCTCTCAGTATAACTCTCAGTATAACTCTCAGTATAACTCCTCAGTATCATGATCTCAGTATAAACTCTCAGTATAGCTCTTCAGTAATAGCTCTCATATAAACTCTCAGTATAACTATCGGTAATACCTCTCAGTATAACTCTCAGTATAATCTCAGTATCATGATCTCAAGTATAAACTCTCAGTAAATAGCTTCAGTATAGCTCTCAGTAATAACTCTACGTATAACTCCAGTATAACTCTCAGTATAATCTCAGTATCATGACTCTCAGTAATAACTCTCAGTATGCTTCTCAGTATAGCTCTCAGTATAACTCTCAGTATAACTCTCCGGCGTATAACTCTCAGTATAGCTCTCAGTATAACTCTCAGTATAACTCTCAGTATCATGCTCTCAGTATAGCTCTCAGTATAGCTCTCAGTATAACTCTCAGTAAATCTCAGTAATAACTTTAAGTATAGCTCTCAGTGTAGCTTCTCAGATAGCTTCAGTATAACTCTCAGTATAACTCTCAGTATACTCTCGGTATCATGACTCTCAGTAATGACTCTCGAGTAATAGCTCTCAGTATAACTCTCAGTATGACTTCAGTATCAGATCTCAGTAATATACTCTCAGTATCATGATCTCAGTATAACTCTCAGTATAGCTCTCATGTATAGCTCTCAGTAATAGACTCTCAGTAAACTCTGCAGTATAACTCTTCAGTTAAACTCTCAGTATAACTCTCAGTATAACTCTCAGTATCATGACTCTCATATAGCTTTCAAGTATAGCTGCTCAGTATATGCTTCTCAGTAAAATGCTCTCAGTATAGCTTCTTCAAGTATAACTCTCAGTATAACTTCAGTAATAAATCTCAGTTTCATGATTCTCTCAGTATATGCTCACAGTAATAGCTTCAGTGTGCTCTCAGCTTTAGCTGCTCAGTATAACTCTCAGTATAACTCTCAGTATAACTCTCAGTATCATGACTCTCAGTATAGCTCTCAGTAATAAGCTTCTCAGTATAGTCTATAACTCTCAGTATAATCTCAGTATAACTCTCGCTATAGCTCTCATTATGACTCTCAGTATACTTCGTATAGTCTCAGTATAGCTCCAGTAAACTCTCAGTATAACTCTCAGTATAACTCTCAGTATCATGACTCTCAGTATAGCTCTCAGTATAGCTTCTCAGTATGCTTCCTCCAGTTAATCTCTGTATCATGACTCTCAGTATGCTCTCAGTAAAGCTTCAGTTATAACTCTCAGTTAATCTCAGTATCAGATCTCAAGTTATACGCTCTCAGTAAATAGCTCTCCATAATAATCTCAGTATAACTCTCAGTATACTCCTTCAGTATAACTCTCAGTATAGTTCTCAGTAATAACTCTCAGTATAACTCTCAGTTCATGACTCTCAGTATAGCTCTAGGTATAGTCTCAGTATACGCTCTCAGTATAACTCGCAGTATACTCTCAGTATAACTCTCAGTATAACTCTCAGTATAGTCTCTCAGTATGACTCTCAAGTCTAGCTCTCAGTAAGCTCTCAGTATATAGCTCTAGTAATATAATCTCAGTAAATAATCTCAGTATAATTCTCGTATCATGATTCCTCAGTATAGCTCTCAGTATAGCTCTTCGTATGACTCTCCGTATAACTCTCAGTATCATGACTTCTCAGTATAGCTCTCAGTATGACTCTCAGTATAACTCTCAGTATCATGACTCTCATAATAGCTTCTCAGTTAAGCCTCCCCTCAAGTAATAGCCCGCCCTCCCTCGTATAAGCTCTCGCAGTATAACTCTCAGTATTAACTCTCAGTATAACTCTCAGTATAGCTCTCAGTCTACTCTCATTATAACTCTTCAGTATCATGACTCTCAGTATAGCTCCTACCCGGTATAGCTCTCAGTATAGCTCTAGTATAACTCTCCAGTATGACTCTCAGTATAACTCTCAGTATAAACTTCTCAAGTATAACTCTCAAGTATAGGCTTCTCAGTATAACTCTCAGTATAACTCTCAGATATATCTCAGTATGACTCTCGTCGACTCTTCAGTTACGCTCTCAGTAATGACTCTCAGTAATAACTCTCAGTATAACTCTCAGTATCATGACTCTCAGTAATATTCTCAGTATAACTCTCAAGTGTAGCCTCTCAGTATACTCTCAGTATATGACTCTCAGTATAACTCTCAGTATAACTCCCTGTATGACTCTCAGTATTGATTCTCAGTATAGCTCAGTCTCGGTATTAACTCTCGGTATAACTCTCGTATATCTCGTATAACTCCTCGTATAACTCTCAGTATATCTCAGTATAAACTCTCGGTATAACTCTCGTATAACTCTCAGTATAACTCTCAGTAATAACTTGTATAACTTCGGTAATGATCTCGTATAACTCTCGGTATAACTCCTCGGTATAACTTCGGGTATAACTCTCAGTATAATCTCAAGTATAGCTCGTTATCTCAGTATAGTCTCAGTATAACTCTCTGTATACACTCTCGGTATAACTCTCGGTAAGCTCTCGGTATAGCTCTCGGTATGACTCTCGTTACGCTTCTCTGTATAACTCTCGGTATGGCTCGGTATACTCTCGGTAATAGACTCTCAGTATGACTCTCGGTATGACTCTCGGTATAACTCTCGGTATACACTCTCGGTATAAGCTCTCGGTACTAACTCTCGTATACTCTCGTATAGAAACTCCGTATAACTCTGGTATAAACTCTCGGTATATCTCGGTATAATCTCAGTATAACTCTCAAGTATAACTCTCAGTATAACTCTCAGTATCATGACTCCAGTATACTCTCAGTCATAGCTCTCAGTATAACTCTCAGTATAGATCTCATGTATACGCGTCAGTATAATCTCAGTTCAATGACTCTCAGTATACCTCTCAGTATAACTCTCAGTGTAGCTCTCAGTGTAGCCTCTCAGTATAACTCTCAGTATAACTTCAGTAATAACTCTCAGTATAGCTCTCAGTGTACGCTCTCAGTATAACTCTCAGTATAGCTCTCAGTATCACTTCAGTATAACTCTCAGTATAACATCTCAGTATAGCTCTCAGTGTAGCTCTTCAGGTATAGCTCTCAGTATAACCTCTCAGTATAACTCTCAGTGTGACTCTCAGTATAATTCAGTTATAACTCTCAGTATAGCTCTCAGATAACTCTCTCAGTATATACTCTCAGTGTACTCTCAGTATAGCCTCTCAGGTATAACTCTCAGTAATAACTCTCAGTGTGACTCTCCCTATAAACATCTCAGTATAACTCTCAGTATAGTCTCAGTATAACTCTCAGTATACTCTCAGTATCATGATCTCAGTATAGCTCTCCGTGTAGGCTCTCAGTATAACTCTGCAGTATAGGCTCTCAGTATAGCTCTCGTATAACTCTCGTATAACTCTCAGTATAGCTCTAGTATTAACTTCAGTATCATGAACTCTCAGTATGATCCGCTGTAGCTCTCAGTGTAGCTCTCAGTGTGACTCTCAGTATAGACTCTCAGTATAACTCTCAGTATAACTCGTATGACTTTCAGTATCTGACTCTTAGTAAACTTCAGTATAGGCTCTCAGTATAAATCTCCAGTATGAACTCTCATGTGTGACTCTCAGTATAATCTCAGTATAACTCTCAGTATGACTCTCAGTGTGACTCTCATAATAACTTCAGTATACTCCTCAGTGTAGCTTCAGTGTAACTCCTCAAGTATGATCTCAGTCGTGACTCTCAGTATAACTCTCAGGTATGATCTCGTGTAGCTCTCAGTGTAACTCTCAGTATGACTCTCCAGTATGACTCTCAGTATACACTCTCAGTATGACTTCAGTGTGCTCTCAGTATAACTCTCAGTAAACTCTCAGTATATGCTCTCAGTAATAACTCTAGTATAACTCTCAGTATGACTCTTCATATTAAACTCCTCGAGTGTGACTCTCAGTATAATCTAGATAATATCTCAGTATAACTCTCCGTATAACTCTCATATGAATCTCGTATAACTCCTCAGTATATCTTCATTAAATGACTCTCAGTATAACTCTCAGTATGACTCTCAGTATGATCTCAATATAACTCTCAGTATGACGTCTCAGTATACCTCTCAGTATGACTCTCAGTAATGACTCTCATATGATCTCAGTTATGACTCTCAGTATAACTCTCAGTATGACTCTTTCAGTTAACTCTCAGTATAACTCTCGTAACTGACTCTCAGTATAATCTTCTCAGTATGACTCTCAGTATGACTCTCAGTATAACTCCTCAGTATAACTCTCAGTATGCGATTTTTCAGTATAACTCCTCAGTATGAATCTCAGTATAAACTCCAGTATGACTCTCAGTATAACTCTCAGTATTAACTCTCGGTATAACTCTCCGTATAATCTCAGTATATACTCTCAGTATAATGCTCCAGTATGAATCTCTCAGTATAACTCTCAGTATGATCTCAGTATAATCTCAGTATAAGCTTCTCAGTATAACTCTCAGTATAATCTCCAGTATAACTCTCAGTATAACTCTCAGTATAACTCTCAGTATAGACTTCTCAGTATAAATCTAGTATGACTCTCAGTAACATGACTCTAGTATGACTCTCAGTATGACTCTCCAGTATAACTCTCAATATCAAACTCTCAGTATAACTCTCATATAATCTCAAGTATAACTCTCAGTATAACTCTCAGTATGACTCTCAGTATGACTTCTCAGTATAACTCTGCAGTATAACTCTCAGTATAACTCTCAGTATAACTCTCTAGTATAAACTCCTCAGTTTCATGACTCTCAGTAAGCTTCTCAGTATAGCTCTCAGTGTAGGTTCAGGTATAGCCTCTCAGTATAACTCTCAGTAATAGACTCTCCTCAAGTATACTCTCAGTATCATGACTCTCAGTATAGCTCTCAGTTATAGCTCTCAGTAATAGCTCTCAGTATAACTCTCAGTAAGACTCTCAGTATAACTTCTCAGTATAGCTCTCAGTAATGACTCTCAGTATAGCTCTCAGTAATAGCTCTCAGTATAGCTCTCAGTATAAACTCCAGTAATAACCTCAGTATTAACTCCTCAGTATCATGATCCTCATATACGCTCTCAGTATAGGCTTCAGTATAAACTCTCAGTATAACTCTCAGTATCTGACCTGCTCAGTATAGCTCTCAGTATAGTCTCAGTATAACTCCGTATAACTCTCAGTATCATGACATCTCAGTTAGCTCTCAGTATAAGCCTCCAGTATAACTCTCAGTATAACTCTCAGTATACTCTCAGTATAACTTCAGTATAGCTCTCTCAGTTATAACTCTCAAGTATAACTCTCAGTATCATGACTCTCAGTATAGCTCTAGGTTATAGCTCTCAGTATCTCTCAGTATAACTCTTCAGTATGACTCTCAGTATAACCTCAGTATTAACTCTTCATCAGTATAGCTCCTCAGTATATCTCAGTATAGTCTCAGTATAGCTTTCAGTAGTAGCTCCAGTATACTCTCAGTATCACTCTCCAGTTAAAACTCTCAGTAATCATTGATCTAGTATAACGCTCTTCAGTATGCTCTCAGTATGGGACTCTAGTATAACTCTCAGTATCATGACTCCAGTATAGCTTCAGTATAGCTCAGTATAGTCTAGTATACTCTCAGTATAACTCTCAGTATACTCTCAGTATACTCTCAGTATAGCTCTCATTATAATCTCAGTATAACTTCAGTATAAGCTCTCAGTATGACTCTCAGGTATAGCTCTCAGTATAGCTCCTCAGTATAAGCTCTCAGTATAACTCTCAGTATAACTCTCAGATAACTCTCGTAATGACTCTCAGTATACGCTCTCAGTATAGGCTTCAGTATAGCTTCTCAATGTATAACTTCCGTATAACTCTCAGTATAACTTCAGTCTAACTTCAGTATAGTCTCAGTATAACTCCCAGTATAACTCTCAGTATGAACTCTCAGTATAACTCTCAGTTCATGACTCTCAGCGTATAGCTCTCAGTATAGCTCTCAGTATGCTTAAGTCTAACTCTCAGTATTATCTCAGATAATCTCGTATACTCTCAGTATAGCTCTCAGGATACTCTAGTATAATACTCCAGTATAGCTTCAGTATGATCTCATAATAGCTTCAGTAAGCTCCTCAGTATAGCCTCTCAGTATAATCTCAGTATAACTACTCAGTATAACTTCTCACGTATCTGACTCTCAAGTTAGCTCTCAGTATAGCTCTCAGTATGACTCTCAAGTATAAACTTCTCAGTTCACTGACCTCAGTATAAGAAAGTCTCGTTAGCTCTCTCAATAAGCTCCTCAGTATAACTTCAGTAATCTCAGTAATAACTCTCAGTATAATTCAGTATAATCTCAGTATAGCTCTCCAGTAATCTCTCAGTATAAACTCTCAGTATAGCCTCTAGGTTAAGCTTCCTCAAGTATAGCTCTCATATACTCTCTCAGTATGTCTCAGTATAACTCTCAGTATAACTCCCAGTATACTCTCAGTATAAACTCTCAGTATAATCTCAGTATGATCTCAGTATAATCTCAGCTATAGCTCTCAGTATACTCTCGTTAATCTCAGTATAACTCTCAAGTATGACTCTCAGTATGACTCTCAGTATACGCTCCAGTATGACTCTCAGTATAACTCTCAGTATAACTCTCAGTATCATGACTCTCAGTAATAGTCTCAGATAACCTCAGTGTAGCTCTCAGGATAATCTTCAGTATAACTCTCAGTAATAAACTCTCAGTATAACTCTCTGTTATGACTCTCAGTATGACTCTCAAGTATAGCTCCTCGGTATAACTCTCGGTATACAACTCCGGTATAAAACTCTTCCGTATAAACTCTCGGTATAACTCTCGGTATAACTCGGTATATTCACAGTATTAATCTCAGTATAATCTCCGTATAATCTCAAGTTATAATTCTCAGTATAACTCTCAGTATGACTCTCAGCTCTGACTCCCTCCGTATAACTCTCAGTATACTTCAGTATAACTCTCAGTAATAACTCTCGGTATAACTCTCGGTATAACTCTCAGTATAACTCCTCGGTATACTCTCGGTATACTTGGTATAATTCGTATACTCTCGGTATAACTCTCGGTTAAACTCTCCGTATAACTCTCAGTATAACTTCTCAGTAAATAGCTGTTCCTCAGTATAACTCTCTGTATAACACTCGTATAATCCTACGTATAGCTCGTATAATCTCGTAATAGCTTCGGTATGACTCTGGTTGTTCTCTGTATAACTCTCGTATGGCTCTCGGTATAGCCTCGGTATAACTTCAGTATGACTCTCAGTATAAATCTCGTATATGCCTCGGTATACACTCTCAGTATAACGTCTCGGTATAACTCTCGGTATAATTCGGTATAAACTCTCAGTATAACTCTCATATACTCTCAGTATCATGCTCTCAGTATAACTCTCAGTATACTCTCAGTATAGAAACTTCAGTATAACTCCTCAGTATAACTCTCAGTATAACTCTCAGTATAGCTGTCAGTAACAACTCTCAGTATCATGACTCTCAGTATACTCAGTAATAACTCTCAGTATAACTCTCATGTGTAGCTCTCAGTGTAGCTCTCAGTATACTCTCATATAACTCTCAGTATAAATCTCAGTATGTCTCAGTGTAGCTCCTCAGTAATAACTCTTCCAGTATAGCTCTCAGTATACTCTCAGTATAACTCTCCCCAGTATAACTCTCAGTATGCTCTCAGTTATCTTCAGTATAGCTCTCATGTATAAACTCTCAGTATAATCTCAGTTAACTCTCAGCTATACGCTCTCAGTATAACTCTCAGTATAACTTCTCAGTGTACGCTCTCAGTATAGCTTCAGTAAAACTCTCAGTATAACTCTAGTGTGACTCTCCACTATAACTCTCAGTATAATCTCAGTATAACTCTCAGTATCATGGACTCTCAGTAATAGCCTCAGTGTAGCTAATCAGTGTAGCCTCTACTCCAGTAATACTCTCAGTATGCTCTCAGTATAGTCTCTAGTATAACTTCTCAGTAAAACCTCTTCAGTATAGCTCTCAGTAATAAACTCAGTATCATGACTCCTCAGTATGACTCTCAGTGTAGCTCTCAGCTGTAGCTCTCAGTGTGACTCTCAGTATAACTCTCAGTAATACTTCAGTATACCCAGTATGACTCTCATATCATGAACTCTCAGTATAACTCTCAGTATAGCTCTCAGTAATAAACTCGTCAGTATGACTCTCAGTGTGACTCCAGTAATAAACTTAGTATAACTCCTCAGTATACTCTCAGTGTGCGACTCTCAGTATAACTTCAGTAATGACTCCTCAGTGTAGCTCTCTCAGTGTAACTCTCAGTAAATGACTCTCAGTGTGATCTCAGTATACTCTCAGTATGACTCTCAAGTGTACGCTCTCCAGTGTACTCTAGTATACTCTCAGTATGACTCTCGTATAACTCTCAGTATGACTCTCAGTTGTGACTCTCAGTATAACTCTCAGTATGACTCTCGAGTATAAATCTCAGTATAGCTCTCCGTATAACTCTCAAGTAATAAACTCTCAGTATGACTCTCATCGTAATACTCTCAGTGTGACTCTCAGTATAACTCTCAGTATAACTCCTCAGTACACTCTCAGTATATATCTCAGTAATGACTCTTCAGTATGGACTCAGTATAACTCTCAGTATAACTCTCAGTATGACTTCTCAGTATTCACTCTCAGTATGATTCTCGTATAACTCTCAGTATGACTCCTCAGTTAACTCTCAGTAATAGCTCTCATATAACTCTCAGTAATAACTCTCAAGTATAACTCTCAGTATACTTAGTATGACTCTCAGTATAAACTTCAGTATGAACTTCTCAGTATAACTCTCAGTATAAGGCTCTCAGTAATAACTCTCAGATAATTCAGTTAATCTCAGTTAATCTAGTATAACTCCTCGAGTATGACTCCTTCAGTATGACTCTCAGTTATGACTCTCAGTAGACCTCAGTATAACTCTCAGTATAACTCTCAGTATAACTCTCAGTATGACTTCAAGTCAATGACTCTCAGTATGACTCTCAGTATAACCTCTCAGTATGACTCTCATGCTCTCAGTATAACTCTCAGTATAACTCTCAGTATGACTCTCAGTATAAACTCCAGTATAACTCTCAGTAATAACTCTCAGTATGAACTCTCAGTATTAACTCTCAGTATAAACTCTCAGTATGACTCTCAGTATAAATCTCAGTATAACTCTCTCGAACTCCAGTATAACTCTCAGTATAACTCTCAGTATAACTCTCAGTAAACTCTCAAGTATAACTCTCAGTATGACTCTCAGTATAACTCTAGTATAACTCTCAGTATAACTCGTCGGTTTCCTTTGCGTTCCCGTCCCAATCCTGACCTTGTGATATAATCTCCCTTAATTACTCTTTGCTGTCTCATACTCCTCTTCTTATTGTCTGTCTCATCATCCCTCTCTTCTGCTCATCTTCTCCCTCCTTGCCCTCTCTCCTGCCCCATTCTGTATCCAACATTCCCACTTTCTTCTACTCAGCTTCTGTGTTCATGTCTCGCCCCCCTCTCCTTAACTCTCTTTGCCCTATCTGCTACCCAGTCTCTTCTTTTTGCCCCTTCACTTCCCATTTCTGCCCTTTTCTCTATTCTCATCCCACTGCCCTATTATTCCGTGTGCCTGTGGCCCTACCCGACATCCTGCTGCCCTTCTGTGATCTTCCAGCCTCTCATTTCAGCTCCTTTCCCATCCATTTTCCACCCTTCTGCGCCTCCCAGAATGCCCAGCAAGCAGAGCTCTCCATGTAGAACCCTGGGCGGAAGAAGATGCCACAAGTGACCAATTAATAAGGACCTTGTTAATCCTCCCAGTTAATTAAAACCAAGGATCTTCTGAATATTTTATTGCTGGAGCGGCCGGACGCAGTATTAGAGGGAGCGTTATTGCAACACATGGGATGCGGTATCACCATTTCCATACAAGGATTCTGACACCTTTAATACCCCGGGGGGCAATAGAAACTACGCGCAGCTGCTCTCAGATCCCCCTCTGAATTTGCAATTAAGGCTAATAAGGAGTCTCCATGCCAAGCGGCGGCCATTGGGACTAACTGAGCATCTGTTTGAGTGGGATACGGGCAACTGGCTTGTACAGCGCTGCAGAATATGTTGGCGCTTTATAAATAAATAATAATAATAATAATAACTGGCATAATAAAGGAATAAAGGGTTAATATCCAGCCCAAGGGATATCCGAATACCCAGGGTGCTGTGCCAGAGCTGCCGGCTGGCATGGAAAGGGTGTGGCAGGGATAGTGGGAAACGGGGGCTGAGTGACGGCACGGCCAATGCTGCGCAGCTGCTGGGAGTCACAGTCACGGAGCCCATTAGCATTTCCATGTGAGAAACTAATGATACATTTCATGGTGATGTGAGCGCTAGGTGATTATGCTGTCAGGCCCCAGTACCGGGCGCGCAGATGGGTGTCAGCCATTGGCATTCGCTTATACGTGGCCAATAGCGGCTCCAGAATAAGGGCAGCACCCCAAGTTCAGCTGCCCCCCAGGCTGGGAGTGCCACCGAGGGCAATAATCAGGGCGCCCCCTGTAGGCGAACTTCCAACGAATCCATCCAAGCACATGAGGGGCCAATTAAGTGTAGCAAATTCAGCCATTGCACCCCCACCTGCTGGTTATCGATGGTATTGCAGCACATTCACTCCCTTGGTTCATTGCACAGACCCCCCACCTTATTTAGTTGCTCTTATGAAATATTGCAAAAAAAAATCATTTTCTCACAAACCCCCAGGGAAAATGAAGCCAAATTCTGTCCAAACGAGTCTCCTCCTTCTGGGAAAATGAACTTCTACTGAACTGGAAACCCGGGAATCCAGCAAAGAAATCGTCTCCCATGTTTTCCTGCCCCACCCCACGGCCGCCTGGAACCCGCTGTGTATATATTGCCCCAACGCATGTGAGCTAATCTGGGCCCTGTAATAGAGAAAAGCCCCTGTTCTCCTTACTGTGGCACATTCCCTCCGGGGGGTTGCAGTGACAGCACCCAGACGGCCCTATGGGGGTGGTCCCTGCTGGTATTTACAGCACTGTAAGACACTTAAAAAAAGAAAATGTATGTCAGTTACAAAAATGCTTAGATATGTATCCTGGGTAATGTTGCATTCATTTCATGCTGGGGTTTAGTTTCCCTTTAAACTACAGGTAAACGTAGAAGAATAAACATAAGGGACCAAACAGGGTGGGGGGCACCAAGAGATGCAAAGGTCCAGTATGTGGGCTTTGGGTTGGTAAGGCTTGTGGGCGAATGTGGGGGGTTTGGATGGATGGGGGGCATGGGGGCACAGGGATTCCCATAGTTCCCTGGCACATACTCAGAGTTTGAGCTCCCAAGTACCCAGTATAACATTTTGAGACTGAGACTACAGAGACTACACTTCCCAGCATCCTGTGCTAAGTAAGATGGGGGTGTATCCCTGCGCCCAGATGCGGCCCTTACACGGCTGTGTATTCCCTGCGCCCGATGCGGCCCTTACACGGCTGTGTATCCCCTGCGCCCAGATGCGGCCCTTACACGGCTGTGTATCCCTGCGCCCAGATGCGGCCCTTACACGGCTGTGTATCCCCTGCGCCAGATGCAGCCCTTACACGGCTGTGTATCCCCTGCGCCCAGATGCCCTTACCGGCTGTGTATCCCTGCGCCCAGATGCAGCCTTACACGGCTGTGTATCCCCTGCGCCCAGATGCAGCCCTTACACGGCTGTGTATCCCCTGCCGCCCAGATGCAGCCCATTCCCCTGCGCCAGAGATGCCTTACACGGCTGTGTATCCCCTGCGCCCAGATGCAGCCCTTACACGGCTGTGTATCCCCTGCGCCCTGCCGCCCAGATGCAGCTTGCTGAGCATGCTCTATGGATTCTCTCTGGAGTCATTTGTGTCACATTCCCCCAGATCTGCCTCCTTCACTCGCACACAAACAGCCTAAATGCCCCCCAGGGAACAAGCTTTACACTCACTGCCATCTCAGAGTATTTTTAATATTCCAGCGGAAACGGCTCGGATCCTGCAGGGATGAAATATTTGGCAAGTGATTCAGCTCTGTTCTGTAAGGCACGGATACTGCTTTCCTTTATATATGTACCGCTGAGGTATTCATAGAGCATCACTTATTCAGCATTCATCAGTCCCCTGCCCCAGTGAGCTACAATCTAAGGTCCTATCGCATTCCATCAGTCCCTGCCCCAGTGAGCTTACAATCTAAGGTCCCTATCGCATTCCCATCAGTCCCTGCCCAGTGAGCTTACAATCTAAGGTCCCTATCACACATTCCCCATCAGTCCCTGCCAGTGAGCTTACAATCTAAGGTCCCTATCCCATTCCATCAGTCCCTGCCCCAGTGGAGCTTACAATCTATGGTCCCTATCCCATTCCCATCAGCCCCTGCCCAGTGAGCTTACAATCTAAGGTCCCTATCACATTCCCATCAGTCCCTGCCCCAGTGAGCTTACAATCTAAGGTCCCTATCCCATTCCCATCAGTCCCTGCCCCAGTGAGCTTACAATCTAAGGTCCCTATCACATTCCCATCAGTCCCTGCCCAGTGAGCTTACAATCTAAGGTCCTATCACATTCCATCAGTCCCTGCCCCAGTGAGCTTACATCCCTATCCCAGTCCCTGCCCAGTGAGCTTACAATCTAAGGTCCCTATCCCATTCCCATCAGTCCCTGCCCCAGTGAGCTTACAATCTAAGGTCCCTATCACATTCCATCAGTCCCTGCCCCAGTGGAGCTTACAATCTATGGTCCCTATCCATTCCCATCAGTCCCTGCCCCAGTGAGCTTACAATCTAAGGTCCCTATCCATTCCCATCAGTCCCTGCCCCAGTGAGCTTACAATCTAAGGTCCCTATCACATTCCCATCAGTCCCTGCCCCAGTGGAGCTTACAATCTAAGGTCCCTATCCCATTCCCATCAGTCCCTGCCCCAGTGAGCTTACAATCTAAGGTCCCTATGCCCATCAGTCCCTGCCCCAGTGAGCTTACAATCTAAGGTCCCTATCCCATCCCATCAGTCCCTGCCCAGTGAGCTACAATCTAAGGTCCTATCATTCCCATCAGTCCCTGCCCCAGTGAGCTTACATCTAAGGTCCCTATCACATTTCATCATCAGTCCATCTGCAGTTGCCCAGTGAGCTTACAATCTAAGGTCCCTATCACATTCCCATCAGTCCCTGCCCAGTGAGCTTACAATCTAAGGTCCCTATCCATTCCCATCAGCCCTGCCCCAGTGAGCTTACAATCTAAGGTCCCTATCACATTCCCATCAGTCCCTGTCCCAGTGAGCTTACAATCTAAGGTCCCTATCACATTACTCTCGTATAACTCTCGGTATAACTCTCGTATAACTCTCGGTATAACTCTCGGTATAGCTCTCGGTATAGCTCTCGGTATAACTCTCAGTATAACTCTCAGTATAACTCTCAGTATAGCTCTCAGTATGACTCTCGGTATAACTCTCGGTATAACTCTCGGTATAACTCTCAGTATAACTCTCAGTATAACTCTCAGTATGACTCTCAGTATAACTCTCAGTATAACTCTCAGTATAACTCTCAGTATAGCTCTCAGTATGACTCTCAGTATAACTCTCAGTATAACTCTCAGTATAACTCTCAGTATAACTCTCAGTATAGCTCTCAGTATGACTCTCGGTATAACTCTCGGTATAACTCTCGGTATAACTCTCGGTATAACTCTCGGTATAACTCTCGGTATAGCTCTCGGTATAGCTCTCAGTATAACTCTCAGTATAGCTCTCAGTATGACTCTCAGTATAACTCTCAGTATAACTCTCAGTATGACTCTCAGTATAACTCTCAGTATCATGACTCTCAGTATAACTCTCAGTATAACTCAGTATAACTCTCAGTATGACTCTCGGTATAACTCTCGGTATAACTCTCGGTATAACTCTCGGTATAACTCTCGGTATAACTCTCGGTATAGCTCTCGGTATAGCTCTCAGTATAACTCTCAGTATAGCTCTCGGTATGACTCTCGGTATAACTCTCGGTATAACTCTCAGTATAACTCTCAGTATAACTCTCAGTATAGCTCTCGGTATGACTCTCGGTATAACTCTCGGTATAACTCTCGGTATAACTCTCGGTATAACTCTCGGTATAACTCTCGGTATAGCTCTCGGTATAGCTCTCAGTATAACTCTCAGTATAGCTCTCAGTATGACTCTCAGTATAACTCTCAGTATAACTCTCAGTATGACTCTCAGTATAACTCTCAGTATCATGACTCTCAGTATCATGACTCTCAGTATAACTCTCAGTATAACTCTCAGTATGACTCTCAGTATAACTCTCAGTATGACTCTCGGTATAACTCTCGGTATAACTCTCGGTATAACTCTCAGTATAACTCTCAGTATGACTCTCAGTATAGCTCTCAGTATAACTCTCAGTATCATGACTCTCAGTATCATGACTCTCAGTATAACTCTCAGTATGACTCTCAGTATAACTCTCAGTATAACTCTCAGTATAGCTCTCAGTATGACTCTCGGTAAAACTCTCGGTATAACTCTCGGTATAACTCTCGGTATAACTCTCGGTATGACTCTCAGTATAACTCTCAGTATAACTCTCAGTATGACTCTCAGTATAACTCTCAGTATAGCTCTCAGTATAACTCTCAGTATAACTCTCAGTATGACTCTCAGTATAACTCTCAGTATAACTCTCAGTATAGCTCTCAGTATAACTCTCAGTATAACTCTCAGTATAGCTCTCAGTATAACTCTCAGTATAGCTCTCAGTATAACTCTCAGTATAGCTCTCAGTATAACTCTCAGTATGACTCTCAGTATAACTCTCAGTATAGCTCTCAGTATAACTCTCAGTATAGCTCTCAGTATAACTCTCAGTATAACTCTCAGTATAGCTCTCAGTATAACTCTCAGTATAGCTCTCAAGTATAACTCTCAGTATAACTCTCAGTATAACTCTCAGTATAACTCTCAGTATAACTCCTCAGTATAGCTCTCAGTTATAAACTCTCAGTATAACTCTCAGTATAACTCTCAGTATAACTCTCAGTATAACTCTCGTATAAGCTCTCAGTATAGCTCTCAGTATAGCTAGCTCAGTATAACTCTCAGTATAACTCTCAGTATTAGCTCTCAGTATAACTCTCAGTATAACTCTCAGTATAACTCTCAGTATAACTCTCAGTATAGCTCTCAGTATAACTCTCAGTATAACTCTCAGTATATGCTCTCAGTATAACTCTCAGTATAACTCTCAGTATACTCTCAGTATACTCTCAGTATAACTCTCAGTATAGCTCTCAGTATAACTCTCAGTATTAACTCTCAGTATAGCTTCAGTATGACTCTCAGTATAACTCTCAGTATAACTCTCAGTATAGCTCTCAGTATAACTCTCAGTATAACTCTCAGTATAACTCTCAGTATAACTCTCAGTATAACTCTCAGTATAACTCTCAGTATGACTCTCAGTATAACTCTCAGTATAGCTCTCAGTATGACTCTCAGTATGACTCTCAGTATAACTCTCAGTATAACTCTCAGTATAACTCTCAGTATAACTCTCAGTATGACTCTCAGTATGACTCTCAGTATCATGACTCTCAGTATAACTCTCAGTATAACTCTCAGTATAACTCTCAGTATAACTCTCAGTATAACTCTCAGTATAACTCTCAGTATAACTCTCAGTATGACTCTCAGTATGACTCTCAGTATAACTCTCAGTATAACTCTCAGTATAGCTCTCAGTATAACTCTCAGTATGACTCTCAGTATAACTCTCAGTATAACTCTCAGTATAACTCTCAGTATAGCTCTCAGTGTAGCTCTCAGTATAGCTCTCAGTATAACTCTGTGAGGAAATGTGCCTTACCGGCACGGCGGGGACGCCCGCCGCGCTACCATCGGCGGGGACGCCCGCCGCGCCGTCTGTTCCCTGTGCCTGCCCCTTCATAGTGTGCGCGCGCGCGCACTTCCGTATACTTAAAGGCGCAGGCGCGCTGACGAATGACGTCATGACGCATGACGCATGACGTCAGCGCGCAATGGCGCCAAATTTGAAATATTTAAAGGGCCTTTCTATTGTTACTCATTGCCCGTGATAGGATTTGATTCCTGGTGCCTTTTGAGCCTTGTGTATTTTGTTCCTGTATTCTGCTTGTTGCCTTCCTGTGTTTTGACCCGGCTTGCTCCTGACTATCCTGATTTTCCATATCTGACCTCGGCTTGTACTTCGACTACGTTTTCGTCTCATCCTGCTGTATCGATTATTCCGGTTTGACCCTTGCCTGTCTGACTATCCTTGATTGCTGCCCGCCCCGACCTAGCCTGCCTGACGACGTCCTTGTTTAACCCTATTTGTACCGTGATCTTCGGCCTAACTGACGTTATCTACAGTCGTGCCCCTTTGCTTGCCAGAACTCCTGCCTCGTTCCCCTCGTTAAGTCCAGGTGGCATCTGAGTAGCTGAGGGCTCCTCCCGAAGCCAAAGGCGGTCACAACACTGGTGAAGCCGAGCCGAGACAAGGGAACTTGGCATCTGTTCTGGTTTAGGGTGCCGACCGTGACAAACTCTCAGTATAACTCTCAGTATCATGACTCTCAGTATAGCTCTCAGTGTAGCTCTCAGTATAGCTCTCAGTATAGCTCTCAGTATAGCTCTCAGTATAACTCTCACTATAACTCTCAGTATAACTCTCAGTATAACTCTCAGTATAACTCTCAGTATAACTCTCAGTATAACTCTCAGTATCATGACTCTCAGTATAACTCTCACTATAACTCTCACTATAACTCTCACTATAACTCTCAGTATAACTCTCAGTATAACTCTCAGTATAACTCTCAGTATAACTCTCAGTATAACTCTCAGTATAACTCTCAGTATAGCTCTCAGTATAACTCTCAGTATAACTCTCAGTATAACTCTCAGTATCATGACTCTCAGTATAACTCTCAGTATAGCTCTCAGTATAGCTCTCAGTATAACTCTCAGTATAACTCTCGGTATAACTCTCAGTATAACTCTCAGTATAACTCTCAGTATCATGACTCTCAGTATAACTCTCAGTATAGCTCTCAGTATAGCTCTCAGTATAACTCTCAGTATAACTCTCAGTATAACTCTCAGTATAACTCTCAGTATCATGACTCTCAGTATAACTCTCAGTATAGCTCTCAGTATAGCTCTCAGTATAACTCTCAGTATAACTCTCGGTATAACTCTCAGTATAGCTCTCAGTATAACTCTCAGTATAACTCTCAGTATCATGACTCTCAGTATAGCTCTCAGTATAGCTCTCAGTATAACTCTCAGTATAACTCTCAGTATAACTCTTAGTATAGCTCTCAGTGTAGCTCTCAGTATAGCTCTCAGTATAACTCTCAGTATAACTCTCAGTATAACTCTCGGTATCATGACTCTCAGTATGACTCTCAGTATAGCTCTCAGTATAACTCTCAGTATGACTCTCAGTATAACTCTCAGTATAACTCTCAGTATCATGACTCTCAGTATAACTCTCAGTATAGCTCTCAGTATAGCTCTCAGTATAACTCTCAGTATAACTCTCAGTATAACTCTCAGTATAACTCTCAGTATAACTCTCAGTATAACTCTCAGTATCATGACTCTCAGTATAGCTCTCAGTATAGCTCTCAGTATAGCTCTCAGTATAGCTCTCAGTATAGCTCTCAGTATAACTCTCAGTATAACTCTCAGTATAACTCTCAGTTTCATGACTCTCAGTATAGCTCTCAGTATAGCTCTCAGTGTAGCTCTCAGTATAGCTCTCAGTATAACTCTCAGTATAACTCTCAGTATAACTCTCAGTATCATGACTCTCAGTATAGCTCTCAGTATAGCTCTCAGTATAGCTCTCAGTATAACTCTCAGTATAACTCTCAGTATAACTCTCAGTATAGCTCTCATTATGACTCTCAGTATAGCTCTCAGTATAGCTCTCAGTATAGCTCTCAGTATAACTCTCAGTATAACTCTCAGTATAACTCTCAGTATCATGACTCTCAGTATAGCTCTCAGTATAGCTCTCAGTATGACTCTCAGTATAACTCTCAGTATCATGACTCTCAGTATAGCTCTCAGTATAGCTCTCAGTATAACTCTCAGTATAACTCTCAGTATCATGACTCTCAGTATAGCTCTCAGTATAGCTCTCAGTATAACTCTCAGTATAACTCTCAGTATAACTCTCAGTATAACTCTCAGTATAGCTCTCAGTATAACTCTCAGTATAACTCTCAGTATCATGACTCTCAGTATAGCTCTAGGTATAGCTCTCAGTATAGCTCTCAGTATAACTCTCAGTATGACTCTCAGTATAACTCTCAGTATAACTCTCAGTATAGCTCTCAGTATGACTCTCAGTATAGCTCTCAGTATAGCTCTCAGTATAGCTCTCAGTATAACTCTCAGTATAACTCTCAGTATAACTCTCAGTATCATGACTCTCAGTATAGCTCTCAGTATAGCTCTCAGTATGACTCTCAGTATAACTCTCAGTATCATGACTCTCAGTATAGCTCTCAGTATGACTCTCAGTATAACTCTCAGTATCATGACTCTCAGTATAGCTCTCAGTATAGCTCTCAGTATAGCTCTCAGTATAACTCTCAGTATAACTCTCAGTATAACTCTCAGTATAACTCTCAGTATAGCTCTCAGTATAACTCTCAGTATAACTCTCAGTATCATGACTCTCAGTATAGCTCTAGGTATAGCTCTCAGTATAGCTCTCAGTATAACTCTCAGTATGACTCTCAGTATAACTCTCAGTATAACTCTCAGTATAACTCTCAGTATAGCTCTCAGTATAACTCTCAGTATAACTCTCAGTATAACTCTCAGTATGACTCTCAGTATGACTCTCAGTATAGCTCTCAGTATGACTCTCAGTATAACTCTCAGTATAACTCTCAGTATCATGACTCTCAGTATAGCTCTCAGTATAACTCTCAGTGTAGCTCTCAGTATAACTCTCAGTATAACTCTCAGTATAACTCTCAGTATAACTCTCTGTATGACTCTCAGTATGACTCTCAGTATAGCTCTCGGTATAACTCTCGGTATAACTCTCGGTATAACTCTCGGTATAACTCTCAGTATAACTCTCAGTATAACTCTCAGTATAACTCTCGGTATAACTCTCGGTATAACTCTCAGTATAACTCTCAGTATAACTCTCGGTATAACTCTCGGTATGACTCTCGGTATAACTCTCGGTATAACTCTCGGTATAACTCTCGGTATAACTCTCAGTATAACTCTCAGTATAGCTCTCAGTATAGCTCTCAGTATAACTCTCTGTATAACTCTCGGTATAACTCTCGGTATAGCTCTCGGTATAGCTCTCGGTATGACTCTCGGTATAGCTCTCTGTATAACTCTCGGTATGGCTCTCGGTATAGCTCTCGGTATAACTCTCAGTATGACTCTCGGTATGACTCTCGGTATAACTCTCGGTATAACTCTCGGTATAGCTCTCGGTATAACTCTCGGTATAACTCTCGGTATAACTCTCGGTATAACTCTCGGTATAACTCTCGGTATAACTCTCGGTATAACTCTCAGTATAACTCTCAGTATAACTCTCAGTATAACTCTCAGTATCATGACTCTCAGTATAACTCTCAGTATAGCTCTCAGTATAACTCTCAGTATAACTCTCAGTATAGCTGTCAGTATAACTCTCAGTATCATGACTCTCAGTATAACTCTCAGTATAACTCTCAGTGTAGCTCTCAGTGTAGCTCTCAGTATAACTCTCAGTATAACTCTCAGTATAACTCTCAGTATAGCTCTCAGTGTAGCTCTCAGTATAACTCTCAGTATAGCTCTCAGTATAACTCTCAGTATAACTCTCAGTATAACTCTCAGTATAGCTCTCAGTGTAGCTCTCAGTATAGCTCTCAGTATAACTCTCAGTATAACTCTCAGTGTGACTCTCAGTATAACTCTCAGTATAACTCTCAGTATAGCTCTCAGTATAACTCTCAGTATAACTCTCAGTGTAGCTCTCAGTATAGCTCTCAGTATAACTCTCAGTATAACTCTCAGTGTGACTCTCACTATAACTCTCAGTATAACTCTCAGTATAGCTCTCAGTATAACTCTCAGTATAACTCTCAGTATCATGACTCTCAGTATAGCTCTCAGTGTAGCTCTCAGTATAACTCTCAGTATAGCTCTCAGTATAGCTCTCAGTATAACTCTCAGTATAACTCTCAGTATAGCTCTCAGTATAACTCTCAGTATCATGACTCTCAGTATGACTCTCAGTGTAGCTCTCAGTGTAGCTCTCAGTGTGACTCTCAGTATAACTCTCAGTATAACTCTCAGTATAACTCTCAGTATGACTCTCAGTATCATGACTCTCAGTATAACTCTCAGTATAGCTCTCAGTATAACTCTCAGTATGACTCTCAGTGTGACTCTCAGTATAACTCTCAGTATAACTCTCAGTATGACTCTCAGTGTGACTCTCAGTATAACTCTCAGTATGACTCTCAGTGTAGCTCTCAGTGTAACTCTCAGTATGACTCTCAGTGTGACTCTCAGTATAACTCTCAGTATGACTCTCAGTGTAGCTCTCAGTGTAACTCTCAGTATGACTCTCAGTATGACTCTCAGTATAACTCTCAGTATGACTCTCAGTGTGACTCTCAGTATAACTCTCAGTATAACTCTCAGTATAGCTCTCAGTATAACTCTCAGTATAACTCTCAGTATGACTCTCAGTATAACTCTCAGTGTGACTCTCAGTATAACTCTCAGTATAACTCTCAGTATAACTCTCAGTATAACTCTCAGTATGACTCTCAGTATAACTCTCAGTATAACTCTCAGTATGACTCTCAGTATAACTCTCAGTATGACTCTCAGTATGACTCTCAGTATAACTCTCAGTATGACTCTCAGTATAACTCTCAGTATGACTCTCAGTATGACTCTCAGTATGACTCTCAGTATGACTCTCAGTATAACTCTCAGTATGACTCTCAGTATAACTCTCAGTATAACTCTCAGTATGACTCTCAGTATAACTCTCAGTATGACTCTCAGTATGACTCTCAGTATAACTCTCAGTATAACTCTCAGTATGACTTCAGTATAACTCTCAGTATGACTCTCAGTATAACTCTCAGTATGACTCTCAGTATAACTCTCAGTATAACTCTCAGTATAACTCTCAGTATAACTCTCAGTATAACTCTCAGTATAACTCTCAGTATGACTCTCAGTATAACTCTCAGTATGACTCTCAGTATAACTCTCAGTATAGCTCTCAGTATAACTCTCAGTATAACTCTCAGTATAACTCTCAGTATAACTCTCAGTATAACTCTCAGTATAACTCTCAGTATAACTCTCAGTATGACTCTCAGTATGACTCTCAGTATGACTCTCAGTATGACTCTCAGTATAACTCTCAGTATAACTCTCAGTATAACTCTCAGTATAACTCTCAGTATAACTCTCAGTATAACTCTCAGTATGACTCTCAGTATTACTCTCAGTATAACTCTCAGTATAACTCTCAGTATAACTCTCAGTATAACTCTCAGTTTCATGACTCTCAGTATAGCTCTCAGTATAGCTCTCAGTGTAGCTCTCAGTATAGCTCTCAGTATAACTCTCAGTATAACTCTCAGTATAACTCTCAGTATCATGACTCTCAGTATAGCTCTCAGTATAGCTCTCAGTATAGCTCTCAGTATAACTCTCAGTATAACTCTCAGTATAACTCTCAGTATAGCTCTCAGTATGACTCTCAGTATAGCTCTCAGTATAGCTCTCAGTATAGCTCTCAGTATAACTCTCAGTATAACTCTCAGTATAACTCTCAGTATCATGACTCTCAGTATAGCTCTCAGTATAGCTCTCAGTATAACTCTCAGTATAACTCTCAGTATCATGACTCTCAGTATAGCTCTCAGTATAGCTCTCAGTATAACTCTCAGTATAACTCTCAGTATCATGACTCTCAGTATAGCTCTCAGTATAGCTCTCAGTATAACTCTCAGTATAACTCTCAGTATAACTCTCAGTATAACTCTCAGTATAGCTCTCAGTATAACTCTCAGTATAACTCTCAGTATCATGACTCTCAGTATAGCTCTAGGTATAGCTCTCAGTATAGCTCTCAGTATAACTCTCAGTATGACTCTCAGTATAACTCTCAGTATAACTCTCAGTATAGCTCTCAGTATGACTCTCAGTATAGCTCTCAGTATAGCTCTCAGTATAGCTCTCAGTATAACTCTCAGTATAACTCTCAGTATAACTCTCAGTATCATGACTCTCAGTATAGCTCTCAGTATAGCTCTCAGTATGACTCTCAGTATAACTCTCAGTATCATGACTCTCAGTATAGCTCTCAGTATAGCTCTCAGTATAGCTCTCAGTATAACTCTCAGTATAACTCTCAGTATAACTCTCAGTATAACTCTCAGTATAGCTCTCAGTATAACTCTCAGTATAACTCTCAGTATAGCTCTCAGTATGACTCTCAGTATAGCTCTCAGTATAGCTCTCAGTATAGCTCTCAGTATAACTCTCAGTATAACTCTCAGTATAACTCTCAGTATCATGACTCTCAGTATAGCTCTCAGTATAGCTCTCAGTATAGCTCTCAGTATAACTCTCAGTATAACTCTCAGTATAACTCTCAGTATAACTCTCAGTATAGCTCTCAGTATAACTCTCAGTATAACTCTCAGTATGACTCTCAGTATAACTCTCAGTATCATGACTCTCAGTATAGCTCTCAGTATAGCTCTCAGTATAGCTCTCAGTATAACTCTCAGTATAACTCTCAGTATAACTCTCAGTATAACTCTCAGTATAGCTCTCAGTATAACTCTCAGTATAACTCTCAGTATAGCTCTCAGTATGACTCTCAGTATAGCTCTCAGTATAGCTCTCAGTATAGCTCTCAGTATAACTCTCAGTATAACTCTCAGTATAACTCTCAGTATCATGACTCTCAGTATAGCTCTCAGTATAGCTCTCAGTATGACTCTCAGTATAACTCTCAGTATCATGACTCTCAGTATAGCTCTCAGTATAGCTCTCAGTATAGCTCTCAGTATAACTCTCAGTATAACTCTCAGTATAACTCTCAGTATAACTCTCAGTATAACTCTCAGTATAGCTCTCAGTATAACTCTCAGTATAACTCTCAGTATAGCTCTCAGTATAGCTCTCAGTATAGCTCTCAGTATAACTCTCAGTATGACTCTCAGTATAACTCTCAGTATAACTCTCAGTATAACTCTCAGTATAACTCTCAGTATAACTCTCAGTATGACTCTCAGTATAACTCTCAGTATAGCTCTCAGTATAACTCTCAGTATAACTCTCAGTATAACTCTCAGTATGACTCTCAGTATGACTCTCAGTATAGCTCTCAGTATGACTCTCAGTATAACTCTCAGTATAACTCTCAGTATCATGACTCTCAGTATAGCTCTCAGTATAACTCTCAGTGTAGCTCTCAGGATAACTCTCAGTATAACTCTCAGTATAACTCTCAGTATAACTCTCTGTATGACTCTCAGTATGACTCTCAGTATAGCTCTCGGTATAACTCTCGGTATAACTCTCGGTATAACTCTCGGTATAACTCTCGGTATAACTCTCGGTATAACTCTCGGTATAACTCTCAGTATAACTCTCAGTATAACTCTCAGTATAACTCTCAGTATAACTCTCAGTATAACTCTCAGTATGACTCTCAGTATGACTCTCAGTATAACTCTCAGTATAACTCTCAGTATAACTCTCAGTATAACTCTCGGTATAACTCTCGGTATAACTCTCAGTATAACTCTCGGTATAACTCTCGGTATGACTCTCGGTATAACTCTCGGTATAACTCTCGGTATAACTCTCGGTATAACTCTCCGTATAACTCTCAGTATAGCTCTCAGTATAGCTCTCAGTATAACTCTCTGTATAACACTCGGTATAACTCTCGGTATAGCTCTCGGTATAACTCTCGGTATAGCTCTCGGTATGACTCTCGGTATAGTTCTCTGTATAACTCTCGGTATGGCTCTCGGTATAGCTCTCGGTATAACTCTCAGTATGACTCTCAGTATAACTCTCGGTATAGCTCTCGGTATAACTCTCGGTATAACTCTCGGTATAACTCTCGGTATAACTCTCGGTATAACTCTCAGTATAACTCTCAGTATAACTCTCAGTATCATGACTCTCAGTATAACTCTCAGTATAACTCTCAGTATGACTCTCAGTATAGCTCTCAGTATAACTCTCAGTATAACTCTCAGTATAGCTGTCAGTACAACTCTCAGTATCATGACTCTCAGTATAACTCTCAGTATAACTCTCAGTATAACTCTCAGTGTAGCTCTCAGTGTAGCTCTCAGTATAACTCTCAGTATAACTCTCAGTATAACTCTCAGTATAGCTCTCAGTGTAGCTCTCAGTATAACTCTCAGTATAGCTCTCAGTATAACTCTCAGTATAACTCTCAGTATAACTCTCAGTATAGCTCTCAGTGTAGCTCTCAGTATAGCTCTCAGTATAACTCTCAGTATAACTCTCAGTATAACTCTCAGTATAGCTCTCAGTATAACTCTCAGTATAACTCTCAGTGTAGCTCTCAGTATAGCTCTCAGTATAACTCTCAGTATAACTCTCAGTGTGACTCTCACTATAACTCTCAGTATAACTCTCAGTATAACTCTCAGTATCATGACTCTCAGTATAGCTCTCAGTGTAGCTCTCAGTGTAGCTCTCAGTATAACTCTCAGTATAGCTCTCAGTATAGCTCTCAGTATAACTCTCAGTATAACTCTCAGTATAGCTCTCAGTATAACACTCAGTATCATGACTCTCAGTATGACTCTCAGTGTAGCTCTCAGTGTAGCTCTCAGTGTGACTCTCAGTATAACTCTCAGTATAACTCTCAGTATAACTCTCAGTATGACTCTCAGTATCATGACTCTCAGTATAACTCTCAGTATAGCTCTCAGTATAACTCTCAGTATGACTCTCAGTGTGACTCTCAGTATAACTCTCAGTATAACTCTCAGTATGACTCTCAGTGTGACTCTCAGTATAACTCTCAGTATGACTCTCAGTGTAGCTCTCAGTGTAACTCTCAGTATGACTCTCAGTGTGACTCTCAGTATAACTCTCAGTATGACTCTCAGTGTAGCTCTCAGTGTAACTCTCAGTATGACTCTCAGTATGACTCTCAGTATAACTCTCAGTATGACTCTCAGTGTGACTCTCAGTATAACTCTCAGTATGACTCTCAGTATAACTCTCAGTATAGCTCTCAGTATAACTCTCAGTATAACTCTCAGTATGACTCTCAGTATAACTCTCAGTGTGACTCTCAGTATAACTCTCAGTATAACTCTCAGTATAACTCTCAGTATAACTCTCAGTATGACTCTCAGTATGACTCTCAGTATAACTCTCAGTATAACTCTCAGTATGACTCTCAGTATAACTCTCAGTATGACTCTCAGTATAACTCTCAGTATGACTCTCAGTATAACTCTCAGTATAGCTCTCAGTATAACTCTCAGTATAACTCTCAGTATAACTCTCAGTATAACTCTCAGTATGACTCTCAGTATAACTCTCAGTATGACTCTCAGTATAACTCTCAGTATAGCTCTCAGTATAACTCTCAGTATAACTCTCAGTATAACTCTCAGTATAACTCTCAGTATAACTCTCAGTATGACTCTCAGTATGACTCTCAGTATGACTCTCAGTATGACTCTCAGTATAACTCTCAGTATAACTCTCAGTATAACTCTCAGTATGACTCTCAGTATGACTCTCAGTATGACTCTCAGTATAACTCTCAGTATGACTCTCAGTATGACTCTCAGTATAACTCTCAGTATAACTCTCAGTATGACTCTCAGTATAACTCTCAGTATAACTCTCAGTATAACTCTCAGTATGACTCTCAGTATAACTCTCAGTATAACTCTCAGTATGACTCTCAGTATAACTCTCAGTATAACTCTCAGTATGACTCTCAGTATAACTCTCAGTATAACTCTCAGTATAACTCTCAGTATAACTCTCAGTATAACTCTCAGTATGACTCTCAGTATAACTCTCAGTATAACTCTCAGTATAACTCTCGGTTCCTTGGTTCCGTCCCAATCCCTGACCTTGTGATATAATCTCCCTTAATTACTCTTTGCTGTCTCATACTCCTCTCTTATTGTCTGTCTCATCATCCCTCTCTTCTGCTCATCTTCTACCCTCCTTGCCCTCTCTCCTGCCCCATTCTGTATCCAACATTCCCACCTTTCTACCTCCAGCTTCTGTGTTCATGTCTCGCCCCCCTCTCCTTAACTCTCTCTTGCCCTATCTGCTACCCCCAGTCTCTTCTTTTTGCCCCTTCACTTCCCATTTCTGCCCTTTTCTCTATTCTCATCCCACTGCCCTATTATTCCGTGTGCCTGTGGCCCCTACCCGACATCCCTGCTGCCCTTCTGTGATCTTCCAGCCTCTCATTTCAGCTCCTTTCCCATCCATTTTCCACCCTTCTGCGCCCTCCCAGAATGCCCAGCAAGCAGAGCTCTCCATGTAGAACCCTGGGCGGAAGAAGATGCCACAAGTGACCAATTAATAAAGGACCTTGTTAATCCTCCCAGTTAATTAAAACCCAAGGATCTTCTGAATATTTTATTGCTGGAGCGGCCGGACGCAGTATTAGAGGGAGCGTTATTGCAACACATGGGATGCGGTATCACCATTTCCATACAAGGATTCTGACACCTTTAATACCCCGGGGGGCAATAGAAACTACGCGCAGCTGCTCTCAGATCCCCCTCTGAATTTGCAATTAAGGCTAATAAGGAGTCTCCATGCCAAGCGGCGGCCATTGGGACTACTGAGCATCTGTTTGAGTGGGATACGGGCAACTGGCTTGTACAGCGCTGCAGAATATGTTGGCGCTTTATAAATAAATAATAATAATAATAATAACTGGCATAATAAAGGAATAAAGGGTTAATATCCAGCCCAAGGGATATCCGAATACCCAGGGTGCTGTGCCAGAGCTGCCGGCTGGCATGGAAAGGGTGTGGCAGGGAATAGTGGGAAACGGGGGCTGAGTGACGGCACGGCCAATGCTGCGCAGCTGCTGGGAGTCACAGTCACGGAGCCCATTAGCATTTCCATGTGAGAACTAATGATACATTTCATGGTGATTGTGAGCGCTAGGTGATTATGCTGTCAGGCCCCAGTACCGGGCGCGCAGATGGGTGTCAGCCATTGGCATTCGCTTATACGTGCCCAATAGCGGCTCCAGAATAAGGGCAGCACCCCAAGTTCAGCTGCCCCCCCAGGCTGGGAGTGCCACCGAGGGCAATAATCAGGGCGCCCCCTGTAGGCCGAACTTCCAACGAATCCATCCAAGCACATGAGGGGCCAATTAAGTGTAGCAAATTCAGCCATTGCACCCCCACCTGCTGGTTATCGATGGTATTGCAGCACATTCACTCCCTTGGTTCATTGCACAGACCCCCCCACCTTATTTAGTTGCTCTTATGAAATATTGCAAAAAAAAATCATTTTCTCACAAACCCCCAGGGAAAATGAAGCCAAATTCTGTCCAAACGAGTCTCCTCCTTCTGGGAAAATGAACTTCTACTGAACTGGAAACCCGGGAATCCAGCAAAGAAATCGTCTCCCATGTTTTCCTGCCCCCACCCCACGGCCGGCCTGGGAACCCGCTGTGTATATATTGCCCCAACGCATGTGAGCTAATCTGGGGCCCTGTAATAGAGAAAAGCCCCTGTTCTCCTTACTGTGGCACATTCCCTCCGGGGGGTTGCAGTGACAGCACCCAGACGGCCCTATGGGGGTGGTCCCTGCTGGTATTTACAGCACTGTAAGACACTTAAAAAAAGAAAATGTATGTCAGTTACAAAAATGCTTAGATATGTATCCTGGGTAATGTTGCATTCATTTCATGCTGGGGTTTAGTTTCCCTTTAAACTACAGGTAAACGTAGAAGAATAAACATAAGGGACCAAACAGGGGTGGGGGGCACCAAGAGATGCAAAGGTCCAGTATGTGGGCTTTGGGGTTGGTAAGGCTTGTGGGCGAATGTGGGGGGTTTGGATGGATGGGGGGCATGGGGGGCACAGGGAATTCCCATAGTTCCCTGGCACATACTCAGAGTTTGAGCTCCCAAGTACCCCAGTATAACATTTTGAGACTGAGACTACAGAGACTACACTTCCCAGCATCCTGTGCTAGTAAGATGGGGGTGTATCCCCTGCGCCCAGATGCGGCCCTTACACGGCTGTGTATCCCCTGCGCCCAGATGCGGCCCTTACACGGCTGTGTATCCCCTGCGCCCAGATGCGGCCCTTACACGGCTGTGTATCCCCTGCGCCCAGATGCGGCCCTTACACGGCTGTGTATCCCCTGCGCCCAGATGCAGCCCTTACACGGCTGTGTATCCCCTGCGCCCAGATGCAGCCCTTACACGGCTGTGTATCCCCTGCGCCCAGATGCAGCCCTTACACGGCTGTGTATCCCCTGCGCCCAGATGCAGCCCTTACACGGCTGTGTATCCCCTGCGCCCAGATGCAGCCCTTACACGGCTGTGTATCCCCTGCGCCCAGGATTGCAGGCGCCTTACACGGCTGTGTATCCCCTGCGCCCAGATGCAGCCCTTACACGGCTGTGTATCCCCTGCGCCCAGATGCAGCTTGCTGAGCATGCTCTATGGATTCTCTCTGGAGTCATTTGTGTCACATTCCCCAGATCTGCCTCCTTCACTCGCACACAAACAGCCTAAATGCCCCCCAGGGAACAAGCTTTACACTCACTGCCATCTCAGAGTATTTTAATATTCCAGCGGAAACGGCTCGGATCCTGCAGGGATGAAATATTTGGCAAGTGATTCAGCTCTGTTCTGTAAGGCACGGATACTGCTTTCCTTTATATATGTACCGCTGAGGTATTCATAGAGCATCACTTATACAGCATTCCCATCAGTCCCTGCCCCAGTGAGCTTACAATCTAAGGTCCCTATCGCATTCCCATCAGTCCCTGCCCCAGTGAGCTTACAATCTAAGGTCCCTATCGCATTCCCATCAGTCCCTGCCCCAGTGAGCTTACAATCTAAGGTCCCTATCACATTCCCATCAGTCCCTGCCCCAGTGAGCTTACAATCTAAGGTCCCTATCCCATTCCCATCAGTCCCTGCCCCAGTGGAGCTTACAATCTATGGTCCCTATCCCATTCCCATCAGCCCCTGCCCCAGTGAGCTTACAATCTAAGGTCCCTATCACATTCCCATCAGTCCCTGCCCCAGTGAGCTTACAATCTAAGGTCCCTATCCATTCCCATCAGTCCCTGCCCCAGTGGAGCTTACAATCTAAGGTCCCTATCACATTCCCATCAGTCCCTGCCCCAGTGAGCTTACAATCTAAGGTCCCTATCACATTCCCATCAGTCCCTGCCCCAGTGAGCTTACAATCTAAGGTCCCTATCACATTCCCATCAGTCCCTGCCCCAGTGAGCTTACAATCTAAGGTCCCTATCCCATTCCCATCAGTCCCTGCCCCAGTGAGCTTACAATCTAAGGTCCCTATCACATTCCCATCAGTCCCTGCCCCAGTGGAGCTTACAATCTATGGTCCCTATCCCATTCCCATCAGTCCCTGCCCCAGTGAGCTTACAATCTAAGGTCCCTATCCCATTCCCATCAGTCCCTGCCCCAGTGAGCTTACAATCTAAGGTCCCTATCACATTCCCATCAGTCCCTGCCCCAGTGAGCTTACAATCTAAGGTCCCTATCCCATTCCCATCAGTCCCTGCCCCAGTGAGCTTACAATCTAAGGTCCCTATCACATTCCCATCAGTCCCTGCCCCAGTGGAGCTTACAATCTATGGTCCCTATCCCATTCCCATCAGTCCCTGCCCCAGTGAGCTTACAATCTAAGGTCCCTATCCCATTCCCATCAGTCCCTGCCCCAGTGAGCTTACAATCTAAGGTCCCTATCACATTCCCATCAGTCCCTGCCCCAGTGAGCTTACAATCTAAGGTCCCTATCACATTCCCATCAGTCCCTGCCCCAGTGAGCTTACAATCTAAGGTCCCTATCCCATTCCCATCAGTCCCTGCCCCAGTGAGCTTACAATCTAAGGTCCCTATCACATTCCCATCAGTCCCTGCCCCAGTGAGCTTACAATCTAAGGTCCCTATCCCATTCCCATCAGCCCCTGCCCCAGTGAGCTTACAATCTAAGGTCCCTATCACATTCCCATCAGTCCCTGTCCCAGTGAGCTTACAATCTAAGGTCCCTATCACATTCCCATCAGTCCCTGTCCCAGTGAGCTTACAATCTAGGTCCGGACTGGCAATCTGGGGGTTCTGGCAAATGCCAGGGGGGCTGCTGTAAGGTGCCACTCCAGTGAGTGAGCATTTGGGTGGCACAGAGTGATATAAAGGAGCGATGGCCGGGGCGGGAATAATTAGGAGGCCAGTAATATACAAAGAAGGATAATACGGGGAGGAAGGATGGCTGCCGGCTGGGATCACTAGGGAACAGCACCGCGCTCCTTCATATTAATAATAGAAAACACCGGCGGCCGCAGGCAAATTGGGAGGAAATTGTGCTTCCTGCAATTGAAGCTCCTGCCAGCTGCTCACCTTGCCCCATCCAGCCCATTCCCATGGAAATAATACAAAAACATCAATCTCTTTTACGGCTCAATACGAATCATTTGCATGCTTTGTAGGCTGTCATGTCCATCAGTGGCTAGCACGTCAGGCCTAGGAGTCAGGCTGGCAACCTAGCACGTCAGGCCTAGGAGTCAGTCTGGCAACCTAGCACGTCAGGCCTAGCAAGTCAGGCTGGCAACCTAGCAAGTCAGGCTGGCAACCTAGCAAGTCAGGCCTAGGAGTCAGGCTGGCAACCTAGCAAGTCAGGCTGGCAACCTAGCAAGTCAGGCCTAGGAGTCAGGCTGGCAACCTAGCAAGTCAGGCTGGCAACCTAGCAAGTCAGGCCTAGGAGTCAGGCTGGCAACCTAGCAAGTCAGGCTGGCAACCTAGCAAGTCAGGCCTAGCAAGTCAGGCTGGCAACCTAGCAAGTCAGGCCTAGCAAGTCAGGCTGGCAACCTAGCAAGTCAGGCCTAGGAGTCAGGCTGGCAACCTAGCACGTCAGGCCTAGCAAGTCAGGCTGCCAACCTAGCAAGTCAGGCTGCCAACCTAGCAAGTCAGGCTGGCAACCTAGCAAGTCAGGCCTAGGAGTCAGGCTGGCAACCTAGCATGTCAGGCCTAGCAAGTCAGGCTGCCAACCTAGCAAGTCAGGCCTAGGAGTCAGGCTGGCAACCTAGCACGTCAGGCCTAACAAGTCAGGCTGGCAACCTAGCAAGTCAGGCCTAGGAGTCAGGCTGGCAACCTAGCACGTCAGGCCTAGCAAGTCAGGCTGGCAACCTAGCAAGTCAGGCCTAGGAGTCAGGCTGGCAACCTAGCACGTCAGGCCTAGCAAGTCAGGCTGGCAACCTAGCAAGTCAGGCCTAGGAGTCAGGCTGGCAACCTAGCACGTCAGGCCTAGCAAGTCAGGCTGGCAACCTAGCACGTCAGGCCTAGCAAATCAGGCTGGCAACCTAGCACGTCAGGCCTAGCAAGTCAGGCTGGCAACCTAGCAAGTCAAGCCTAGCAAGTCAGGCCTAGCAACTCAGGCTGGCAACCTAGCAAGTCAGGCCTAGCAACTCAGGCTGGCAACCTAGCAAGTCAGGCTGACAACATACCGTGCCTCTTAGCAGGCTCTTCTCTGGATGTGACTGGACAGTTTTTGGGGTTCACTTATTGTATACTGGGGATGCACTTTTGTACTGGATGGCAAGGGTCAGCAAGGGAACCTAACCTGTTGCCCTAAGGATGATAAGGGCAGGTGGTTACCCATCATAGGGCCGCTGCCAAGGGTAAGGCAGAGCACTCAGGGCTACACTTTGGTTCACTAATCTTGGAAATCTAATCGCCTCTGTTTCGACTTTTCAGACTTATTAGAACTACGACTCCCAACATTCCCTGCAGAGAGATGTAACAGGTAGCTATAAGTTAGCACATCCAGCTGAAATGAACCCTTGGCTTTGTAGCTATAACACTATATTTATTCTGCAGAAAGCTTTACCATACCTGAGTAACAGCCCTAGATGCTCCCTCTGTTTAAAATAGAAGCTGCCATTTTAGCTTGGTCTCCGTAACGCCTGTGCTGCAGCTCTAGCTGCTGGTAGTTTAGATTACAGCAAAAAGGGTAGGGGAGAGAGCAGAAGGGAGGGGGAGAGAGAGGACTAAGCAGGTTAGGGATCACTGATATAGACGGGTACTGATGGGGGAGAGAGAAGGGGTGGGTTAGGGATCACTGATATAGACGGGTACTGATGGGGGAGAGAGAAGGGGAGGGTTAGGGATCACTGATATAGACGGGTACTGATGGGGGAGAGAGAAGGGGAGGGTTAGGGATCACTGATATAGACGGGTACTGATGGGGGAGAGAAGGGGGGGGGTTAGGGATCACTGATATAGACGGGTACTGATGGGGGAGAGAGAAGGGGTGGGTTAGGGATGGGGGAGAGAGACGGGGTGGGTTAGGGATGGGGGAGAGAGAAGGGGAGGGTTTGGGATGGGGGAGAGAGAAGGGGAGGGTTAGGGATGGGGGAGAGAGAAGGGGAGGGTTAGGGATGGGGGAGAGAGAAGGGGAGGGTTAGGGAATGGGGGAGAGAGAAGGGGAGGGTTAGGGATGGGGGAGAGAGAAGGGGTGGGTTAGGGATGGGGGAGAGAGAAGGGGTGGGTTAGGGATGGGGGAGAGAGAAGGGGAGGGTTAGGGATGGGGAGAGAGAGGGGTGGGTAGGGATGGGGAGAGAGAAGGGGTGGGTTAGGGATGGGGGAGAGAGAAGGGGTGGGTTAGGGATGGGGGAGAGAGAAGGGGTGGGTTAGGGATGGGGAGAGAGAAGGGGAGGGTTAGGGATGGGGGAGAGAGAAGGGGAGGGTTAGGGATGGGGGAGAGAGAAGGGGAGGGTTAGGTATGGGGGAGAGAGAAGGGGAGGGTTAGGGATGGGGGAGAGAGAAGGGGTGGGTTAGGGATGGGGGAGAGAGAAGGGGTGGGTTAGGGATGGGGGAGAGAGAAGGGGTGGGTTAGGGATGGGGGAGAGAGAAGGGGTGGGTTAGGGATGGGGGAGAGAGAAGGGGAGGGTTAGGGATGGGGGAGAGAGAAGGGGTGGGTTAGGGATGGGGGAGAGAGAAGGGGAGGGTTAGGGATGGGGGAGAGAGAAGGGGTGGGTTAGGGATGGGGGAGAGAGAAGGGGTGGGTTAGGGATGGGGGAGAGAGAAGGGGTGGGTTAGGGATGGGGAGAGAGAAGGGGAGGGTTAGGGATGGGGGAGAGAGAAGGGTGGGTTAGGGATGGGGGAGAGAAGGGTGGGTTAGGGATGGGGAGAGAGAAGGGAGGGTTAGGGATGGGGGAGAGAGAAGGGGAGGGTTAGGGATGGGGGAGAGAGAAGGGGTGGGTTAGGGATGGGGGAGAGAGAAGGGGTGGGTTAGGGATGGGGGAGAGAGAAGGGGTGGGTTAGGGATGGGGGAGAGAGAAGGGGTGGGTTAGGGATGGGGGAGAGAGAAGGGGAGGGTTAGGGATGGGGGAGAGAGAAGGGGAGGGTTAGGGATGGGGGAGAGAGAAGGGGTGGGTTAGGGATGGGGGAGAGAGAAGGGGTGGGTTAGGGATGGGGGAGAGAGAAGGGGTGGGTTAGGGATGGGGGAGAGAGAAGGGGAGGGTTAGGGATGGGGGAGAGAGAAGGGGAGGGTTAGGGATGGGGGATACCAAAGGCACAGTGTAGGAATCACTGATAGATTACGATATTGATGGGGAGAACAAGTAGATGTGGTTGTCACTCCATTAATCCTCCATTAATCTATGTATTTTGTCCCATAACTGCATTTCCGCCTGGGATCAGACAGGAGACAGTTTGTGTCCCGGGAGCTGAGGGCGAAGGTGTCGAAGATGAAGGATTTCCCCCCAGCAGAATATTGGCAGTGGGAACGATATCCATTGCCATGAATCAGCCTTAATTAAATGATAGCGGTTTCTATTTACAATAAATCCCTGTTACTTTGTGTTTATGTCTCTGGGCCCCATGAACATTACATCAGTGGGGGGGGGGGGGGTGAGTTGGGAGCCATAATGGGTTGGAAGGACCTTGCTGGGAGCTGTGAATGTCCCACGGGGCACCACACACTGTCACATTCAGCAGCCGCACCAGTCACTTAATGTCAGGGGATGTTATGGGGTCCTGGCGTGATCTGCCCCCCCCCCGAGTGTGGCGCCCCCGGCTCTCTCTGCTGTACTGGGAAACATAGAATAACCTCTCTCTGTCACAGCTTATTCATTCACCAGTCAGGGCCACCTATAGTGTAGGGCGGGGGGGAGTTGGACCCGGGGGCACAGTATCAGAACAGGTACCTCTTAGCCACAAAATGGCATAGCTGTCATTACAAACTGCATAAACTTAATAATGATAATAACAATAATAATATCTGGGATAGAATGATCTGAATATGCGGCATAGCTGCCAAAATGATAAACCACACATTATCACTAGGAAGAATGGGGGAATGTTTGTGATAGAATCTTAAGGGTGTTTGGAATTGAATGGTTAGAACAGTGGTCCTCAACCTTCCTAATGCCACGACCCTTTAATACAGTTCCTCATGTTGTTGTGACCCCCAACCATAAAATTATTCCTGAGACCATCGGAAATGTGTGTTTTCCAATGGTCTTAGGTGACCCCTGTGAAAGGGTTGTACGACCCCCAAAGGGGTCCCGACCCACAGGTTGAGAACTGCTGGGTTAGAATTTGTTGGATAGAATGGTGAGAAAATATGGGATAGAATGATGAGGGTATGTAGCATAGTTGTATGTATGTATAACTTTATTTATAAAGCGCCACAAGGGTACGCAGCGCTGTACAGTCTTACAATATACACAATTACACACAGGGAGGACAAGTGATATAATAAATAAATACAATAAATATATATATGTATATATATATAAGTGCCATGTGGTATGAGACACAGTAGGAAGGAGGTCCCTGCCCCATAGAGCTTACAATCTAGTGATAAACCACACATTATCACTAGGAAGAATGGGGGAATGTTTGTGATAGAATCTTAAATGTGTTGTTCACATTTGAATTCACTTTTAGTATGATGTAGACAGTGCTATTCTGAGACAGTTTGCAGTTGGTCTTTATTTTTTTATTATTTGTGTTTTTTGAATTATTTAGCTTTTAGTTCAGCAGCTCCAGTTTAGTATTTTGAAAACTATCTGGTTGCTAGGGTCTAATTTATCCTAGCAACCAGGCAGGGGTTAGAAAGAGAGATTGGAATATGAGTAGAGGAGAGGCCTAAATAGCAGCATAAATAATAAAAAGTAACAATAACAATAAAACTGGAGCCTCACAGAGCAATAGTTATTGGCTGCCGGGGTCAGTGACCCCCATTTGAAAACTGGAAAGAGAAGAGGAAGGCAAATAATTCAAAAACTATAAAAAAAATGATGATTACATTGAGAAAGATAAAATTATGAGTGAAAGAATGGTTTATGCTTTGGATAGAATGACTTGAATAAGTGGGATAGGATAATGAGACATTCCTTGGCTATGTCTGTGAGACATGGGATAGTAATAGTTGTAGTTCAAGGCAGTAGGCGGGCAGACCAGGTTGTAGTGTTATTTTTACGTTGCTTGGGGCAGAACGTTTCCATTTGCCCCATTAGGGCAAATTGCCCCTAGTCAGTTCCTGTGTATTCCTGGTTTTAGCCTTGCACCTGCCCATTTGTGCATGTAAATGCCGCTGCCCGTGGCCCTTTAATAGCAGAAATGTAATGTATTCCGAGAGCATTGACATGGAAAGTTCATCCCACACGTCCCTACTCCGGATTCCTTCTGCCCTTGGGAAAGGACTGGGGGAAGGGAACGGATTGGGAGAAAGGTAGAGCGGAAGGGAATCATTCTGTAGGATCCATCCTAGTGGGTACCAACGGAATTATCCGGATGAGGGAAAGACAATTTCATGGAACAGCAATAAGACTTTCACGAGTCAGAACAAGCACAGGAGGGGATAATGACTGAGCCACCAGTGATACAGGATTACAGTGAGTCCGAGGGGGGACTAGGGATGGGCCGCAGGGCATTCCATTCTCTCTTCTGAAGGGGACAAGATACCGATCGACTGACCTGGAGATGGACTGCAGGGGTCTCCTTGATCACCATGTGTGCAATGGTAACGTATGACTATTCCCATAATAACCTGCTGACTCCAAGGCGGGCTCCCATTGGCTCGTAGAATTTAGCTACTTTGCTGACTCCTTAGAAAATGAGGAGAGAAATGGGGATTGTTTTTCCCTGTGAGCCAACAGATGGAGCAAATGGAGTATTATTAACCCCTGCAGCTAATGAAGCAACAAGATATATATATATATATATACAGTATAAAGAGCCTAATTGCATTTCCTTGTTATAGAGAAAATTTCCCAAATCACATATTTGTTGTCTTTATTTTATAACCAAGCCAGCTAAGGATGCTGGGAGTTGCTGTCTCCTTGATCACCTTGTCATAGGATGATAGGACTCATTTACTAGCATTGCCAGTAGCAACCAATCAGGCTTTTGCTTTTATTTTCTAATTTGTAGTAGGCTTGAATCTATACCAGTCACAGTGGCCAATCAGGCGCCATTTACCCTGAGCTCCTTACTGTACGTGCTATAGGGAGCACTTGTGGTTCTGTTCACTATTAATGGTGGTACCATGGTACCGTGGCGGCAGCCCAGCGAAATACTAGTGTTCTGTCCGAACTGCATGGAATATTCCACCTTTTTTAAGTCTCAGTTCTTGGCAGATAGGGACTGTAAATGGTCATTAAGCCACATACACTCCTACTGTTCCCCAGTATAACCATTTATCCACATCAAAGTCAAGGCCTTCTGGGTGCTGTAAACTACAGCCACTGAGCATTCTGGGAATGAAGGGTAACTGCTTTAGTACATTCAGTTTTGCACCAATTGTTGGTTTCTGTGCCTTAGAATAGAGCCTTCTTGTGGGCCTGGCCCCATTTCAGATTTGGGGGGGGACTGGTTTATGCCAGGAATAACATTCTTCCATTATAGTCCCCTATTCAGGCAGGTATTCAAAGACATTCAAGGACGGACAAAGGTGCAGAGATAGGCAAGCAAATTAATTAAGGGAATCGGTGAAGAGATTTGATGATATTAGACATGTGCGGGGGACAATAGGCAGTTTACAGAAAACGTGCTGTGGTGCATAGGAGCTCACACTCCATATCTATTAGATACACATTGACTCTCTGCTTCAGGCAAAGCCAAGACTGATGGTTCCATGGAGGAGACAGAGGCATTGGGTATAAATAGCAGCGACTGCATTGAGTTCTTTAAGTGGGACTCTCTTAATTGTGAAGGGGAATCTATTAGCAGTTATCTAATTACACTGCACTGACGAGCTGTAACCGAGGCAGTCTCAGGGGGCAACCGTTAGTATGCACTGCCCGGCCTCACTGCCCTTGGGTCACTAATGAGTAAGTGTGAGAGGGCCCTTTATATACCGACTGTGTTCCCTTATGTGAGCGTGAAAGCCCCGCTCCTTCCGCCCGCACCAACCCCACTTCAAGGGAAACTAACACTAAAGAACAAATTGCCCTTGTATAGTCCCACTGCCGTGTTTCCTATGCCCTGGCATTGCTGGTTTATTAGGATACTTGATGCAGACTGCACTGGCGCAGAAACCCTATGTAACCCTTTGTTAGCCAGGAATACAATGCATCCTGGCACTTACCTGCTGGAGATCCAGGGTTGGACTGGGCCAGCAGGGACTTGGGAAAAAACCTGGAAGGTTCCGGCCCTCGTGGGTCCCGGACACCCCAGTCCGACCCAGGCAGATTTGGAAAAATCTAGAACTGAATTTTACGTTTTTGCTGCTTATCTTATCTGTTTGGGCCTTTCCTATTTATGTTTCATTCTGACTGGTTGCTAGAGTAAGGAAGCCCTAGCAACCCAGATAGCAATCTTGACAACTGCATGGAAAACAAAATGTAAATATTAGAAATATAGAAAGCCACAAGATCCAATGCAAACTGTCCCAGCACACAGGTGTCCACAGCATATCATACAGGACATTTAGGGCAAACTTTGCCTTTAAAGTTAACAGTCCCAATAACGACTAGCGATGGGCAAAAATTAAAGGCAAAGTTCATTACACAAGAGTTGTTTTAAAGTCTCAGGTAGTTATACCTTGCCCAATGTTTTGCTCCTGCATTTGCACTAAATATATTGTGATAAATACACACTCCTTACACTCATTGGTTCCATCTTTGTGGTGCTGGAACTCTAAACACCAGTGTTGGCCACCTGTTGGGCACCTTGCATCTCTTGGGGGTCAATGCTTTAGGTCCCCCCTGTAGTTTCTCCACTTTCCTATGGATCAGCTAGAGGTTAGGTGGCTTTTACTTTATACAGAAAGGTTGAACTTGGTGGCTTTGTGTCTTTTTTCAGCCGCAACGACTATACTATGTATAAACTCCTTTCTTCCTGCATCTCTGGACAGACTCTGGGCAAAATGGAGCTGGGGCCATTTATAATTTGGTTTGGTGCTTGCATCTGCGGCACCTACTTGGGTGTCAAATCAAGTCTTCTCCTGGGTCCTCCTCTTCTCCCAGCTCTGTTTCTGGGCTGGAGGATGGCTCCATGGGGAGGGATAAATATGGGTGAGTGCTCTGGGCTGTTGCACTTGGTGGGATCATGCAGAGAAGGGCCATTGTCAGAAGCAGTAGGGCAAGATGGTAGCACGTAGAATGGCAACTGTGGGGCATAGGGCACAGAATAGGGCAAAAAAAATGTAGACGGTGCCTAAGCTCTGGTACAGATAATAAATAGTTAAGTCTTTTACAGTAATGTTTGATAGACGGTACTGTTTGCACTGAACCCCCAGTCTACGCATTTCATGCCTTATGGGGCACTTACTCATAGGCCTATGGCCATTTATATTTATTGTATTTATTTATTATAACACTTGTCCTCCCTGTGTGTAATTTTGTATTTTGTAAGATTGTACAGCGCTGCGTATCCTTTATAAATAAAGTTATAAATACATACATACGGCACGAAACGCGTTAGGCTGTTCTTTCTGTCCAAATAAATTACTTTTTAATGTTATTTCACCACTGCTGCTTTAATTATTGATTTGTTTTGCATTTAGGCTGTTCTATTCAAGAACACAAGTTCCCAGCGTTCCTATAGAGCATTGGGGTCCCACAGAGTATTTCCCCCCAGTCTGGCAATGGCTAACGACAGCCCTGACGATAGAGAGCTGTCAGGATCCCGATAGCAATATTCATTGTGGCAGAGGAATACTATCAGTATCATTTAAGTATAGTGTGCCAGCCTGCCAGTCTGTAGAGTTGATGGGATGCCAATCAGTGTATAATTATCTCTGTGACTGACACCGTGTGATGGGGGCGGGATCCTTGGGAGGGGAGTTATGGGGCTAAATGGTGTAGCATTGTATGGTAGGGACACAAGGGCTTATTGTATTGTGTTCATTTTGTATTCAGGAATTCCACTGCTAGCCTCTGTGGGCCGCAGGACAGGGAGAATCTCAGCCATAAAGCAGGGCAGGACTGCTGCTTACAATGGGGGGATCAGATAGGATCTGTGCCACTGTGACAGAATGCTCTGTTATACAGATAGCTAGAATCTCAGCCATAAAGCAGGGCAGGACTGCTGCTTACAATGGGGGGGGATCAGATAGGATCTGTACCACTGTGACAGAATGCTCTGTTATACAGATAGCTAGAGTCTCAGCCATAAAGCAGGGCAGGACTGCTGCTTACAATGGGGGGGGATCAGATAGGATCTGTGCCACTGTGACAGAATGCTCTGTTATACAGATAGCTAGAATCTCAGCCATAAAGCAGGGCAGGACTGCTGCTTACAATGGGGGGGATCAGATAGGATCTGTGCCACTGTGACAGAATGCTCTGTTATACAGATAGCTAGAATCTCAGCCATAAAGCAGGGCATGACTGCTGCTTACAATGGGGGGGATCAGATAGGATCTGTGCCACTGTGACAGAATGCTCTGTTATACAGATAGCTAGAATCTCAGCCATAAAGCAGGGCAGGACTGCTGCTTACAATGGGGGGGATCAGATAGGATCTGTGCCACTGTGACAGAATGCTCTGTTATACAGATAGCTAGAATCTCAGCCATAAAGCAGGGCAGGGCTGCTGCTTACAATGGGGGGATCAGATAGGATCTGTGCCACTGTGACAGAATGCTCTGTTATACAGATAGCTAGAATCTCAGCCATAAAGCAGGGCAGGACTGCTGCTTACAATGGGGGGGGGGGGGGGGATTAGATAGGATCACATTATGCACAAAGACAGAAAGCCATAGAGGTGCAGTGAGTGGAAATATAAATATGACAGAAGGCCATAGAAGTGACAGATGAGATCTCGGCTTGGGCTGTCACTATTATGGAGCTGTGAGGCATTTCTCTGGGGCAGAACAAAATGTTCTTTAGTCGCTGATAAAAGAGAGAGTGGCAGTTTGGGTTACACAGACTTCAGGTTCCTTTGGGAAGTGACGAGAAACCATCTCAGCAAGTTCCAGGCTGTAACACATTATATATTCAGCACATGATTCCCAATAGGGAAAGTACATCAGCGCAATGTGGTCCCTTTAGCAGACACATCGAACCATCTTATTAAAGGGCATATAAAGACTTACATTTTCCTGCTGAATTGTGCTTAGTACAGGGGAATCCCTATGTGCCATAGTTTTATGGTATCTCTCTGTACAGGCTATGAGCAAACTTAGGGGGCTGTTCCTGCTGAATTGTGCTTAGTACAGGGGAATCCCTATGTGCCATAGTTTTATGGTATCTCTCTGTACAGGCCATGAGCAAACTTAGGGGGCTGTTCCTGCTGAATTGTGCTTAGTACAGGGGAATCCCTATGTACCATAGTTTTATGGTATCTCTCTGTACAGGCTATGAGCAAACTTAGGGGGCTGTTCCTGCTGAATTGTGCTTAGTACAGGGGAATCCCTATGTGCCATAGTTTTATGGTATCTCTCTGTACAGGCTATGAGCAAACTTAGGGGGCTGTTCCTGCTGAATTGTGCTTAGTACAGGGGAATCCCTATGTGCCATAGTTTTATGGTATCTCTCTGTACAGGCTATGAGCAAACTTAGGGGGCTGTTCCTGCTGAATTGTGCTTAGTACAGGGGAATCCCTATGTGCCATAGTTTTATGGTATCTCTCTGTACAGGCTATGAGCAAACTTAGGGGGCTGTTCCTGCTGAATTGTGCTTAGTACAGGGGAATCCCTATGTGCCATAGTTTTATGGTATCATCTCTCTGTACAGGCTATGAGCAAACTTAGGGGGCTGTTCCTGCTGAATTGTGCTTAGTACAGGGGAATCCCTATGTGCCATAGTTTTATGGTATCTCTCTGTACAGGCTATGAGCAAACTTAGGGGGCTGTTCCTGCTGAATTGTGCTTAGTACAGGGGAATCCCTATGTGCCATAGTTTTATGGTATCTCTCTGTACAGGCTATGAGCAAACTTAGGGGGCTGTTCCTGCTGAATTGTGCTTAGTACAGGGGAATCCCTATGTGCCATAGTTTTATGGTATCTCTCTGTACAGGCTATGAGCAAACTTAGGGGGCTGTTCCTGCTGAATTGTGCTTAGTACAGGGGAATCCCTATGTGCCATAGTTTTATGGTATCTCTCTGTACAGGCTATGAGCAAACTTAGGGGGCTGTTCCTGCTGAATTGTGCTTAGTACAGGGGAATCCCTATGTGCCATAGTTTTATGGTATCATCTCTCTGTACAGGCTATGAGCAAACTTAGGGGGCTGTTCCTGCTGAATTGTGCTTAGTACAGGGGAATCCCTATGTGCCATAGTTTTATGGTATCTCTGTACAGGCTATGAGCAAACTTAGGGGGCTGTTCCTGCTGAATTGTGCTTAGTACAGGGGAATCCCTATGTGCCATAGTTTTATGGTATCTCTCTGTACAGGCTATGAACAAACTTAGGGGGCTGTTCCTGCTGAATTGTGCTTAGTACAGGGGAATCCCTATGTGCCATAGTTTTATGGTATCTCTCTGTACAGGCTATGAGCAAACTTAGGGGGCTGTTCCTGCTGAATTGTGCTTAGTACAGGGGAATCCCTATGTGCCATAGTTTTATGGTATCTCTCTGTACAGGCTATGAACAAACTTAGGGGGCTGTTCCTGCTGAATTGTGCTTAGTACAGGGGAATCCTTATGCTGCCCCCGTTGGCCAGTCAAGTGAGGAGGGGGGCTGTTGAGATAGGGATGCGAGAAGGGGATTTAGGGTTAAGGTAGGGAGAATTAGGAATATTTATATATTGTAGATCCCTAACTAAAAAATCCTTTGTACTTCTCATCTACTTACTACCCCTAAGGGGCTCCTGTCATACTTGGGGGCTCCCGGGGCTCATGGGAAATGTGCTCTCTGCTGGGAAAGGGAGGCCGCACAGAGGGAGCCCGGGGGGATCTCTCTGCTTTCATGTTGGGAGGGAAACACTTTGCTTTAATGCATAATTAATTCATATCAATTACACCAGTCACTGGCGTCCCAGAAACATGTCCCTTCCCCCAGTCCCTATTCACGGGAATTCTGCTCCATGTTTGCCTACATCTGCGTGGCCTATCGAGTGTAGCAGATAGACGAATGTAAAGAATATAGAGCCATCTGCTGTTGGAAGCTGGTACTGCAGCAGGGGGGGAGTCATTCATTTCTGAGCCCAGTCAGTCAGTGGGCAATAATATGGGAAATGGGAATTTCAGCCCAGTTGGGATTAGTAATGGCAAAGGCTTCATCCTGTGGGGGGCGGGGATATTTCCTGCTGCTGACAGCAAGATCATTGGCCATTGATTACTGTAAGGGATATTGCTTATTGACCCCCCCCCCCCACTAAGCGCTGATATATTACTAGTCATTTCCGTGTAACCTTATCGCCATGAACATATTGTACAACTAATTATACTCCATTGCTCGCCCCGTTACACACACACTGCCTTATGGCTCCCTGGGAAAAGAAGCTGACACTTTTTCTTTCTTAAACACGCAAAATCTCAACTGACCAGAAGGTGGCGCCGCACAAGTACTTAAAGGGGTAGTTCAGCTTTAAGTTAACCAAAGGCCACAATTTTATTGTTATAGTTACATTTTATTATTTTTGTATTCAAGTTCTCTTCTATTCATATTCCAGTTTCTTATTAAAACCACTCCCTGGTTGCTAAGGTAATTCAGACCCTAGCAACCAGATAGCTGCTGAAATTCCAAACCGGAGAGCTGCGAAACAAAAAGTGAAATCATTAAAAAACTACAAGTAATAAAAAGTGAAGACCCCCCCCCCCACCATGTGATATGATGGTAAATGAAAAGGAAGCCCCCCAACACTGCCAAGGCAATAACCTCCCTGTGAATGTATCACACAGACACAAGGCCCCAAGTCTGGGGCTCCCTACTTATTAATCCCACGCCCACTTTTTGGCCAAACCCACTTTGTGAACACACCCCCTGAATCCCACTCCCATTTTACAAAATTTGTCAGGTTATGTAAAGTTTGAACACATTTCTGTAGGTTTTGTTGCTTGGTGTTATTACAGTTTTGCTAATGAAGGTGAAGTTGCCCTTTAAGCTGCAAGTCTCAGTTCCCCCAAGAGACCTGTTTAGCTTATTAGTTACAATTGTATCTCAGGGTAGGTGTGAGTATTCTGGGCTCTGCCAAAAGCTACTTATTTAATTAAGTTTGAGAAACATTGTATCTTTTTTAGCCTGTTGGCTGAGCTGTCAAAAGAGGGACTGTCGGCAGAGCTGGGGGGTATGTAACCCCATCAGCAAGACCTCTGTAAAGGTCTAGTAACCCATAGCAACCAATCAGCAGTTAGCATTTACTATCCAACTGTTAAAAATACAAACATCCTAGATGAAATATAATTACTATCTTTTTTTTTATAGCAAGAGAACTACAATAATAAATGATAATATCCCTTTAAAACTGCATCTCTGCCGCTGTTGTTGAACTACAAGTTCCAGAATGCCACAGGCAGCGCAGGTAACAACTCCAATAGCTTGAGGGGCGCAGGGGGTATCCATTGTACATATTGTACCTATTCCAGCCACACCGATTCTCCTATTCATATATCAGTCTTTCATTCAAACCACTCCCTGGTTGCTAAGGTAATTTGAACCCTAGCAACCAGATAACAGCTGAAGTTCCAGGCTGCTAAACAAAAATAAAGTAATAAAAAAAACTACAAATAATAAAAAAATAAAGACCAATTGCAATTTGTCTCAGAATATCGCTCTCTACATCATACTAAAAGTTAACTCAAAGGTGAACTTCCCCTTTAATCAGCCATCAAGGTTACCCTTACGCCTCACAGCCTTATGGGTAATTATTAATGTAGGCATATTTCTCAGCTAATGGCATAGTGTTATAGTTCTATGGCATCTGAGGCTTCCGGCAACCACTGGGCGCCCCAAGGGATAATGTTATTGGCTAATGAGATTGGATCGGTGTGTGGGTTGGAGATAGGACTCGGTATCTGCACTGTTTGCGCCGCGAGAGCAATGGCTGCTCAAGGTCATACAGGTCCCTTGCTACCCACAATCCCTAGTTTCAGGTTAAAGAACCACTATACCTTCATTGTGTTATGGGTTTATTTGATAGAGAGTAAGTATAAATAATTTCAGTTGCATTAATCTCTCCATGTTTAGCCATATGTAACAGGAACAGCTACCTAGGCTTTCTTACAAGCTGAGCGAGATTCAGCAGGAACAGCCCCCTAAGTTTGCTCATAGCCTGTACAGAGAGATACCATAAAACTATGGCACATAGGGATTCCCCTGTACTAAGCACAATTCAGCAGGAACAGCCCCCTAAGTTTGCTCATAGCCTGTACAGAGAGATACCATAAAACTATGGCACATAGGGATTCCCCTGTACTAAGCACAATTCAGCAGGAACAGCCCCCTAAGTTTGCTCATAGCCTGTACAGAGAGATACCATAAAACTATGGCACATAGGGATTCCCCTGTACTAAGCACAAGTCAGCAGGAACAGCCCCTAGGTTTGCTAGGATGGATATAAAATGACCCGAAGGCTGCCATTTGGCTAAGACAAGTCGCTTCTTTATCCAGAATAATCCGCCACGCTGCCAAGCTCTCCCTCACTGTAGTTAATAATATGGTACTGACCCACCGACCCAATCTGTTTCTGCTACAATTCACCCCCCATTCCGGCTGCCAGTGCCCCAGGCCCCAGTAACCTTTCCTAGTAGGACAAAGTGCCTGTGAAGTTCTCTGTGTGTTTGCAGGGAATGGGCCGATCCTGCTGGATGCCGAGCCTCACTGCGCTGGATTAATTACCCAGTCCTGCATCAGAGCCCGGGGGGGGGGCAGGACGCCATGTTCCGCTGGGTGATTCCCCTCATTGCTGCCATGTTGCCATTGTCACTGCTGCAGCCCTAATGCCGGCCCAGACCGGGGGCTCCATACCACTCTGAGATGTGTTTATTATTGCCCAGTCATTAGGCAGAGAGAGTGTCATTAGACTAATGTTCCTACATAAAGGAGCTCAGTGCCTGCCATCTTGCTTGTGATCTGAAGCCCACCCACAAACAGTGATGCTACTAATGAAGCAACTCCAGGCAAGGTTCAAATACATCAACCAGGGGCTGAAAATCCTCCCTCTCCTGCCCCCCCCCCAACCAAAAACATCCCCTGCTGCCCCAGACAGACAGACAGATCTATTTTATTTCTTTGTGATTGAAACGCAGAGTTGTAAAGGGCTCATTTGTTTGGGGTATTTGCATGACGTGGGGGAGGTACAGGGTATTTGCCTATTATTCATCCCTGGAAATCTATCTCTCCTCTCAGGGTGAGCTCCCCTGGGCCGTACCATTATTAGTGGGCCGTACCATTATTAGTGGGACCCTTCTACCATAGGTGCTATCCAGGGTGCTGAACATTCCTCCTCTTCACATAACGGCCACAGGGGGCAGTATAAACCCCAGTAACTGGGGAAACTCACGTCTCTAGTTCAGATGAATGGCCTTTTGGCTTGAGAGTCATTTAAAGGACAAGTAAAGAGCACAATCCCCTGTGCAGGCCAAGGGGGCAAGGAACAGGTTAGATATATGAGTCAGGCCTAGGACTAAACTACATAAAGCACAGCAACTCTAGGCTACAAGAGTGATGACCCCCAAATACAGACATAGGGTATTAGTAGAAAATATTGAGGTGAACCCCAAGCCTCTGATTGGGCACCTGATATTCTGATAACTGTTAGGGGATCACTGCTAACCCCCCCTGCTGGGGCACCCCGGCCCGTGCTCCCTGCACCCCCACTAAGTCATTTTTCCGATACACGTCCTGCACCCCAACCCAGGCAGGGCTGGTTGCAATATTACTGTTGTTACTGACTGTTAACTCATTGGTTGTTAATTCACCCTTAGATCTCTTCATTGGGTAGAAGGGCATCGCACACAATACAAAGAGGAGTGTCCCCCACTAGCCCCGCCCATTTGTTCCACTTCCTGCTGCCTCCTATCACAGGCTGTGCAGGGGGGCACTCAGGAACCAATCAGCAGCTAGGCTGACCTGATAGGGAACTGAAGCCTGTCTTTGCTTGTCTGACTACAGGGCTGCAATTGGCTATGCCCCTCCTACTGTGGGCAGGGACTGTTAGGACACGCCCACCCCTCATTTGAAACACAGACAGGGACCTGAGAGGATCTATAGGGAGCCCCAATAAGGGGGCCATTGTTACAGATAGGGTTAATGTTTAGCCCAAAGTGAAACCAGCACCGTATATTATTTACAACTGCCTACAGGATTAGAAAATTAAGCATGAAACCCAAATTCTTTGTAGAGTGTAAGCTCTTTTGGGCAGGGCTCTCTTCCCCTCTTGTATCGGTTACTGATTGCTTTATATGTTACTCCTTGTAGATTGTAAGCTCTTTTGGGCAGGGCTCTCTTCCCCTCTTGTATCGGTTACTGATTGCTTTATATGTTACTCCTTGTAGAGTGTAAGCTCTTTTGGGCAGGGCTCCCTTCCCCTCCTGTATCGGTTATTGGTTGCTTTATATGTTACTCCTTGTAGATTGTAAGCTCTTTTGGGCAGGGCTCTCTTCCCCTCTTGTATCGGTTACTGATTGCTTTATATGTTACTCCTTGTAGAGTGTAAGCTCTTTTGGGCAGGGCTCCCTTCCCTCCTGTATCGGTTATTGGTTGCTTTATATGTTACTCCTTGTAGATTGTAAGCTCTTTTGGGCAGGGCTCTCTTCCCCTCTTGTATCGGTTACTGATTGCTTTATATGTTACTCCTTGTAGAGTGTAAGCTCTTTTGGGCAGGGCTCCCTTCCCCTCCTGTATCGGTTATTGGTTGCTTTATATGTTACTCCTTGTAGATTGTAAGCTCTTTTGGGCAGGGCTCTCTTCCCCTCTTGTATCGGTTACTGATTGCTTTATATGTTACTCCTTGTAGAGTGTAAGCTCTTTTGGGCAGGGCTCTCTTCCCCTCTTGTATCGGTTACTGATTGCTTTATATGTTACTCCTTGTAGAGTGTAAGCTCTTTTGGGCAGGGCCCTCTTCCCCTCTTGTATCGGTTATTGGTTGCTTTATATGTTACTCCTTGTAGAGTGTAAGCTCTTTTGGGCAGGGCTCCCTTCCCCTCCTGTATCGGTTATTGGTTGCTTTATATGTTACTCCTTGTAGAGTGTAAGCTCTTTTGGGCAGGGCTCCCTTCCCCTCCTGTATCGGTTATTGGTTGCTTTATATGTTACTCCTTGTAGATTGTAAGCTCTTTTGGGCAGGGCTCTCTTCCCCTCCTGTATCGGTTACTGATTGCTTTATATGTTACTCCTTGTAGAGTGTAAGCTCTTTTGGGCAGGGCTCTCTTCCCCTCTTGTATCGGTTATTGGTTGCTTTATATGTTACTCTGTATGCCCAATGTATGAAACCCACTTATTGTACAGCGCTGCGGGATATGTTGGCGCTTTATAAATAAATGTTAATAATAATAATTATTTTTTTTAATTAAATCATCTATACCTGTTATAAATGTATTTAAAAATCTGAGCTGTCAATCATATATTGCCTGCCCCGCCTCTATGCCGAAGGCATAGAGGCGGGGCAGGCAATATATGATTGACAGCTCAGATTTTTAATAACAATTACTTTACTTTTTTCCACGTTTTCTGCATCAGCTCGGGAATGAAATGCACGAGCGAAGGGGGGACTTGATGGACATGCTATTCTCTAGCGCCCCTGCCCCTTCCCAGGCCCCGGGGGACGTGGGGGGATAAAACTGCCAGAAGCTGCCATGTCTGATGCTTTAGGTGAACAATGAAGGCAGTCAGTGCACTTATTAACCTCTGGCCTTTCCCAAAGATCAATAAGCAATCTATACGGCGCCCCGGCACATAGGTCTCTGTTGATTACACGCCGCCGTGTTCGCCTTGTCGGAGCGCGTGGGGCTAATGCACTTTGCATGTAGGGATCTGCCATTAGCAATGTGCTATGAAATATATAAAAGGGAGGAGGCGGAATGGGAACACGGCGGCGGCTGCTTGGGAACATGAAATGAGAAAAATGTTCCAAAATAAACTCATCTCTATAATTGTTATTCTTACCCCAAAAAAGGGAACATTGTAATAGGAGTCATTGTGGGATTTTGTTGTGGTTGGGCCATAGTTTCCTATACGTGAGCACATTGTTTCAATACAAAACCCATATTTTCCGAGGTTTTGTGTTAATATAAAGCATTGTTTTGCTTTGACTGCTGCCTTTGCTGAAATGAAGCTGAAATTTGCTGAGTTGAGCCAGCAAACGAGCTCTGTATAAACAACCCCATTCCTTTACCTTCTGTTGTCTGCTTTGGTCTACACAGATATGCAGAAATCAATTATTCTGGAGGTTTATCAGTGCGCTGGTAATCATCACTAGGAAGAACCAGGAAGTAGTTTCCATTTTCCTGTGTGCCCCTCTTACCTTAGCAAAACCCATAGAGTTTTCATGATTAAAACAATAGGCAAAAATATTCAGCCCCATTCTGTGTGCTTATGTAGAATTAGGGGGTATTGTGCCCCTATCAATAACCTTTTATATATATATATATATATATATATATATCCAGGTATGGGATCGCTTATATGGAAACCCGTTATCCAGAAAGCTCCGAATTACGGAAAGCCTGTCTCCCACAGACTCCATTTTAATCAAATAATACAGAATTTTAAAACTGATTTCCTTTTTTTCTGTAGTAATAAAACAGTAACTTGATAAATTAATCCATATTGGATGATAAACAGCCCTATTGGGTTTAATTAATGTTTTATTGATTTTTATACGGTATGGAGATCCAAATTACGGAAAGACCCCTTATCCGGAATACCCTTGGTCCCAAGCATTCTGGATAATGGGTCCTATACCTGTATATATATATATGTGTGTGTGTAAATATATATTTATATTATTATTATATTTATATAAAAGACTATTTCCAAACTGATCTTCATTTTTTTAAGCGGGGGTTAAATTATTTACATGTATTAAACTGCAGCTATTTGGTTGCTAGGGTTTAATTACCCTAGCAACCAGGCAGGTGTAAGAAGACTGGAATGTGAGGTAAATAGCTGAGACCCCCCCATATATGCAGGGCCAGTGACCCTGTATGAACCAGTTCAGACTCTTTGCAGCAGAGCAATTGAATTAACCCCATAAGTGCATGCCTATAGAAGCGATAGATAATGGCATTGTTTCTGCCACATTGGCCCCAGGGGCCCCTCCTATCCAGTAGCAGGTGTGCGCCAGTCATGTTGCTCCCCGGAGCTGTAGTTGTTACGGAGAAGGACAACAAAACATCCTATGTTACCGACGTGACTTGGTACTCGGGGCCCAGTACGGAGCCGGATCCCATACCCTACGTTACTGGGAGACAGGGCTGGGGATATGGGGCAGGAAGGGAAAGAAAGATTATTCTGATACTTAAGGGGGAACTCTACCCATAAGGAAAGAAAATTAAATAAGAAAAGAAAATGGAATCCTAAGCAACTTTCCCTTTACATTTTATTTCCTTATGCAAAGAATAGTGTTTGGGTGAAGTTCCCCTTTAATCACTAATTCTCAGCCTTGGGATGAGTCTGGGGCGACACAGAGAATGAGAAAAGAATGGAGCTGTGAATGGAGAACGCTCTCGGCTCAGATTCCCATTGAGAATCACTGGACGTGTCTTGCAACATCCGGCGGCCTCGCTGTGCTCAAGCCTATTTATTATTCCAGTCACAGGGCGCAGAGCGGTTGGGATAGGGCAGCGCTGAATGCGGAGCTTCTCAGTAACCCGAGCGAGCCAATGGCATCTGCGCCTGGTGTCTCTTCTGATTTCCCTGGCACGTAATCTGCACAGAGCTGTCTGTATGGTGCCCAAACTGGCCTGACGGCTGGGGGAACATTGCATCAGTTTGCATGGGGATAGCTGGGAATGGTGTAGGGTGAGACAGTAGGGCAAGATAAACGTTCCAGGACTCAATAGAGACAGTAGGGCAAGATGGAGACAGTAGGGCAAGATGGAGACAGTAGGGCAAGATGGAGACAGTAGGGCAAGATGGAGACATTAGGGCAAGATGGAGACAGTTGGATAAGATAGAGACAGTAGGGCAAGATGGAGACAGTAGGGCAAGATGGAGACATTAGGGCAAGATGGAGACAGTTGGATAAGATAGAGACAGTAGGGCAAGATGGAGACAGTAAGGCAAGATGGAGACATTAGGGCAAGATGGAGACATTAGGGCAAGATGGAGACAGTAGGACAAGATAGAAACAGTAGGGCAAGATGGAGACAGTAGGACAAGATGGAGACAGTTGGATAAGATAGAGAAAGTAGGGCAAGATGGAGACATTAGGGCAAGATGGAGACAGTAGGACAAGATGGAGACAGTTGGATAAGATAGAGACAGTAGGGCAAGATGGAGACAGTAGGACAAGATGGAGACAGTTGGATAAGATAGAGACAGTAGGGCAAGATGGAGACAGTAGGACAAGATGGAAACAGTTGGATAAGATAGAGACAGTAGGGCAAGATGGAGACAGTAAGGCAAGATGAAGACAGTAGGGCAAGATGGAGACAGTAGGGCAAGATGGAGACAGTAGGGCAAGATGGAGACAGTAGGACAAAATGGGGACAGTAGGGCAAGATGGAGACAGTAGGGCAAGATGAAGACAATGGGGAAAGATGGAGACAGTAGGGCAAGATGGAGACAGTAGAGCAAGATGGAGAGAGTAGGACAAGATGGAGACAGTTGGATAAGATAGAGACAGTAGGGCAAGATGGGGACATTAGGGCAAGATAGAGACAGTAGGGCAAGATGGAGACAGTAGGGACAGTAGGGCAAGATAGAGACAGTAGGGCAAGATGGAGACAGTAAGGCAAGAGGGAGACAGTAGGGCAAGATGAAGACAGTGGGGCAAGATGGAAACAGTAGGGCAAGATGGAGACAGTAGGGCAAGATGGAGACAGTTGGTTAAGATAGAGACAGTAGGGCAAGATGGAGACAGTAGGACAAGATGGAGACATTAGGGCAAGATGGGGACAGTAGGACAAGATGGAGACAGTAGGACAAGATGGAGACAGTAGGGCAAGATGGAGACAGTAGGGCAAGATGGAGACAGTAGGGCAAGATGGAGACAGTATGGAAAGATGGAGACAGTAGGACAAGATGGAGACAGTTGGATAAGATAGAGACAGTAGGACAAGATGGAGACAGTAGGGCAAGATGGAGACAGTAAGGCAAGAGGGAGACAGTAAGGCAAGAGGGAGACAGTAGGGCAAGATGGGGACAGTAGGGCAAGAAGGAGACAGTAGGGCAAGATGGAGACAGTAAGGCAAGAGGGAGACAGTAAGGCAAGAGGGAGACAGTAGGGCAAGATGGAGACAGTAGGGCAAGATGGAGACAGTAGGACAAGATGGGGACAGTAGGGCAAGAAGGAGACAGTAGGGCAAGATGGAGACAGTAAGGCAAGAGGGAGACAGTGGGGCAAGATGGAAACAGTAGGGCAAGATGGGGACAGTAGGGCAAGAAGGAGACAGTAGGGCAAGATGGAGACAGTAGGGCAAGATGGAGACAGTGGGGCAAGATGGAGACAGTAAGGCAAGAGGGAGACAGTAAGGCAAGAGGGAGACAGTAGGGCAAGATGGAGACAGTAGGGCAAGATGGAGACAGTAGGACAAGATGGGGACAGTAGGGCAAGAAGGAGACAGTAGGGCAAGATGGAGACAGTAAGGCAAGAGGGAGACAGTAGGGCAAGATGGAGACAGTGGGGCAAGATGGAAACAGTAGGGCAAGATGGAGACAGTTGGATAAGATAGAGACAGTAGGGCAAGATGGAAAAGTAGGGCAAGATGGAGACAGTAGGGCAAGATGGAGACAGTGGGGCAAGATGGAGACAGTTGGATAAGATAGAGACAGTAGGGCAAGATGGAGACAGTAGGGCAAGATGGAGACATTAGGGCAAGATGGAGACAGTAGGGCAAGATGGAGACATTAGGGCAAGATGGAGACAGTTGGATAAGATGGAGACAGTAGGGCAAGATGGAGACATTAGGGCAAGATGGAGACAGTTGGATAAGATAGAGACAGTGGGGCAAGATGGAAACAGTAGGGCAAGATGGAGACAGTTGGATAAGATAGAGACAGTAGGGCAAGATGGAAAAGTAGGGCAAGATGGAGACAGTAGGGCAAGATGGAGACAGTGGGGCAAGATGGAGACAGTTGGATAAGATAGAGACAGTAGGGCAAGATGGAGACAGTAGGGCAAGATGGAGACATTAGGGCAAGATGGAGACAGTAGGGCAAGATGGAGACATTAGGGCAAGATGGAGACAGTTGGATAAGATAGAGACAGTAGGACAAGATGGAGACAGTAGGACAAGATGGAGACAGTTGGATAAGATAGAGACAGTAGGGCAAGATGGAGACAGTAGGACAAGATGGAGACATTAGGGCAAGATGGAGACAGTGGGGCAAGATGGAGACAGTAGGGAAAGATGGAGACAGTAGGACAAGATGGAGACAGTAGGGCAAGATGGAGACAGTAAGGCAAGAGGGAGACAGTAAGGCAAGAGGGAGACAGTAGGGCAAGATGGGGACAGTAGGGCAAGAAGGAGACAGTAGGGCAAGATGGAGACAGTAAGGCAAGAGGGAGACAGTAAGGCAAGAGGGAGACAGTAGGGCAAGATGGAGACAGTAGGGCAAGATGGAGACAGTAGGACAAGATGGGGACAGTAGGGCAAGAAGGAGACAGTAGGGCAAGATGGAGACAGTAAGGCAAGAGGGAGACAGTAGGGCAAGATGGAGACAGTGGGGCAAGATGGAAACAGTAGGGCAAGATGGAGACAGTTGGATAAGATAGAGACAGTAGGGCAAGATGGAAAAGTAGGGCAAGATGGAGACAGTAGGGCAAGATGGAGACAGTGGGGCAAGATGGAGACAGTTGGATAAGATAGAGACAGTAGGGCAAGATGGAGACAGTAGGGCAAGATGGAGACATTAGGGCAAGATGGAGACAGTAGGGCAAGATGGAGACATTAGGGCAAGATGGAGACAGTTGGATAAGATAGAGACAGTAGGACAAGATGGAGACAGTAGGACAAGATGGAGACAGTTGGATAAGATAGAGACAGTAGGGCAAGATGGAGACAGTAGGACAAGATGGAGACATTAGGGCAAGATGGAGACAGTAGGACAAGATAGAAACAGTAGGGCAAGATGGAGACATTAGGACAAGATGGAGACAGTTGGATAAGATAGAGACAGTAGGGCAAGATGGAGACATTAGGGCAAGATGGAGACAGTAGGACAAGATGGAGACATTAGGGCAAGATGGAGACAGTAGGACAAGATGGAGACAGTTGGATAAGATAGAGACAGTAGGGCAAGATGGAGACAGTAGGGCAAGATGGAGACATTAGGGCAAGATGGAGACAGTAGGACAAGATGGAGACAGTTGGATAAGATAGAGACAGTAGGGCAAGATGGAGACAGTAGGACAAGATGGAGACAGTTGGATAAGATAGAGACAGTAGGGCAAGATGGAGACAGTAGGGCAAGATGGAGACAGTAGGACAAGATGGAAACAGTTGGATAAGATAGAGACAGTAGGGCAAGATGGAGACAGTAAGGCAAGATGAAGACAGTAGGGCAAGATGGAGACAGTAGGGCAAGATGGAGACAGTAGGACAAAATGGGGACAGTAGGGCATGATGGAGACAGTAGGGCAAGATGGAGACATTAGGGCAAGATGGAGAGAGTAGGACAAGATGGAGACAGTTGGATAAGATAGAGACAGTAGGGCAAGATGGAGACATTAGGACAAGATGGAGACAGTAGGGCAAGATGGAGACAGTAGGGACAGTAGGGTAAGATGGAGACAGTAGGGCAAGATGGAGACAGTAAGGCAAGAGGGAGACAGTAGGGCAAGATGAAGACAGTGGGGCAAGATGGAAACAGTAGGGCAAGATGGAGACAGTAGGGCAAGATGGAGACAGTTGGTTAAGATAGAGACAGTAGGGCAAGATGGAGACAGTAGGACAAGATGGAGACAGTAGGACAAGATGGAGACATTAGGGCAATATGGGGACAGTAGGACAAGATGGAGACAATAGGACAAGATAGAGACAGTAGGGCAAGATGGAGACAGTAGGGCAAGATGGAGACAGTGGGGCAAGATGGAGACAGTAGGGCAAGATGGAGACAGTAGGACAAGATGGAGACAGTTGGATAAGATAGAGACAGTAGGACAAGATGGAGACAGTAGGGCAAGATGGAGACAGTAGGACAAGATGGGGACAGTAGGGCAAGAAGGAGACAGTAGGAGAAGATGGGGACAGTAGGGCAAGAAGGAGACAGTAGGGCAAGATGGAGACAGTAAGGCAAGAGGGAGACAGTAGGGCAAGATGGAGACAGTAGGGCAAGATGGAGACAGTAGGACAAGATGGGGACAGTAGGGCAAGAAGGAGACAGTAGGGCAAGATGGAGACAGTAGGACAAGATGGAGACAGTAGGGCAAGAGGGAGACAGTAGGGCAAGATGGAGACAGTGGGGCAAGATGGAAACAGTAGGGCAAGATGGAGACAGTAGGGCAAGATGGAGACAGTTGGATAAGATAGAGACAGTAGGGCAAGATGGAAACAGTAGGGCAAGATGGAGACAGTAGGGAAAGATGGAAAAGTAGGGCAAGATGGAGACAGTAGGGCAAGATGGAGACAGTGGGGCAAGATGGAGACAGTTGGATAAGATAGAGACAGTAGGGCAAGATGGAGACAGTAGGGCAATATGGAGACAGTAAGGCAAGAGGGAGACAGTAGGGCAAGATGGAGACAGTGGGGCAAGATGGAAACAGTAGGGCAAGATGGAGACAGTAGGGCAAGATGGAAAAGTAGGGCAAGATGGAGACAGTAGGGCAAGATGGAGACAGTAGGGCAAGATGGAGACAGTCGGGCAAGATGGAGACAGTAGGGCAAGATGGAGACAGCAGGGCAAGATGGAGACAGTAGGGCAAGATGGAAAAGTAGGGCAAGATGGGGACAGTAGGGCAAGATGGAGACAGTAGGGCAAGATGGAGACAGCAGGGCAAGATGGAGACAGCAGGGCAAGATGGAGACAGTAGGGCAAGATGGAGACAGTTGGATAAGATAGAGACAGTAGGGCAAGATGGAAACAGTTGGATAAGATAGAGACAGTAGGGCAAGATGGAAACAGTAGGGCAAGATGGAGACAGTAGGGCAAGATGGAGACAGTAGGGCAAGATGGAGACAGTAGGGCAAGATGGAGACAGTAGGGCAAGATGGAGACAGTCAGGCATGATGGAAACAGTAGGGCAAGATGGAGACAGCAGGGCAAGATGGAGACAGTAGGGCAAGATGGAAAAGTAGGGCAAGATGGGGACAGTAGGACAAGATGGAGACAGTAGGACAAGTTGGGAACAGTAGGACAAGATGGAGACAGTAGGACAAGATGGAGACAGTAGGGCAAGATGGAGACAGTAGGGCAAGATGGAGACAGTAGGGCAAGATGGAGACAGTAGGGCAAGATGGAGACAGTAAGGCAAGATGGAGACAGTAGGGCAAGATGTAGACAGTAGGGCAAGATGGAGACAGGAGGGTAAGATGGAGACAGTAGGGCAAGATGGAGACAGTAGGGCAATATGGAGACAGTAGGGCAAGATGGAGACAGTACGGCAAGATAGAGACAGTAGGGGAAGATGGAGACAGGAGGGTAAGATGGAGACAGGAGGGTAAGATGGAGACAGTAGGGCAAGATGGAGACAGTAGGGCAATATGGAGACAGTAGGGCAAGATGGAGACAGTAGCACAAGATGGAGACAGTACGGCAAGATAGAGACAGTAGGACAAGATGGAGACAGGAGGGTAAGATGGAGACAGTAGGGCAAGATGGAGACAGTAGGGCAATATGGAGACAGTAGGGCAAGATGGAGACAGTAGGACAAGATGGAGACAGTACGGCAAGATAGAGAGTAGGACAAGATAGAGACAGTAGGACAAGATGGAGACAGTAGGGCAAGATAGAGACAGTAGGACAAGATAGAGACAGTAGGACAAGATGGAGACAGTAGGGCAAAGCCTAAAGAAATAATCATCTCATTGAGGGACCCAGGAGGCAGCAATAAGTATACAACTATTGTAAAATGAAAGTGAAGACCTGATTTGTTGCTATTGGCATGTTAGTGAATAAGCCCTCCTGTGTAGCATTCCTGTATTATATTCCCTGCAGACGGCAGTTTTGGGGTTAGTAATGATACTTTTATACTGTTAACCCGAGACAGCAGCTCAGGGCAAGGAAACACCGTCACTCAGTCACACAGGGAATATGGCTCAGTCACACGGGGAATATGGCTCAGTCACACAGGGAATATGGCTCAGTCACACGGGGAATATGGCTCAGTCACACAGGGAATATGGCTCAGTCACACGGGGAATATGGCTCAGTCACACGGGGAATATGGCTCAGTCACACGGGGAATATGGCTCAGTCACACAGGGAATATGGCTCAGTCACACAGGGAATATGGCTCAGTCACACGGGGAATATGGCTCAGTCACACGGGGAATATGGCTCAGTCACACGGGGAATATGGCTCAGTCACACGGGGAATATGGCTCAGTACATACGTATCTCACAGACAGATACAGGCTGGGGGTATTTACTACAGCAACGTGCCTGTATGACTCAGCCCAGCCTATAAATAACTCCATTGCACCGTGTGCCTGCTCTGTGTACTGGGATCCACGGGTATCTATATACAGTACATACGTGTTTATATACAGTACATACGTGTTTATATACAGTACATACGTGTTTATATACAGTACAGTGCTATAATAACCCTACATACCCCCCTGCCCCAGATACACACAGCTACTCACCCCATTCTCTCCTGTGCTATAATAACCCTACATACCCCCCTGCCCCAGATACACACAGCTACTCACCCCATTCTCTCCTGTGCTATAATAACCCTACATACCCCCCTGCCCCAGATACACACAGCTACTCACCCCATTCTCTCCTGTGCTATAATAACCCTACATACCCCCCTGCCCCAGATACACACAGCTACTCACCCCATTCTCTCCTGTGCTATAATAACCCTACATACCCCCCTGCCCCAGATACACACAGCTACTCACCCCATTCTCTCCTGTGCTATAATAACCCTACATACCCCCCTGCCCCCAGATACACACAGCTACTCACCCCATTCTCTCCTGTGCTATAATAACCCTACATACCCCCCTGCCCCAGATACACACAGCTACTCACCCCATTCTCTCCTGTGCTATAATAACCCTACATACCCCCCTGCCCCAGATACACACAGCTACTCACCCCATTCTCTCCTGTGCTATAATAACCCTACATACCCCCCGCCCCAGATACACACAGCTACTCACCCCATTCTCTCCTGTGCTATAATAACCCTACATACCCCCCCTGCCCCAGATACACACAGCTACTCACCCCATTCTCTCCTGTGCTATAATAACCCTACATACCCCCCTGCCCCAGATACACACAGCTACTCACCCCATTCTCTCCTGTGCTATAATAACCCTACATACCCCCCGCCCCAGATACACACAGCTACTCACCCCATTCTCTCCTGTGCTATAATAACCCTACATACCCCCCTGCCCCAGATACACACAGCTACTCACCCCATTCTCTCCTGTGCTATAATAACCCTACATACCCCCCCTGCCCCAGATACACACAGCTACTCACCCCATTCTCTCCTGTGCTATAATAACCCTACATACCCCCCTGCCCCAGATACACACAGCTACTCACCCCATTCTCTCCTGTGCTATAATAACCCTACATACCCCCCCTGCCCCAGATACACACAGCTACTCACCCCATTCTCTCCTGTGCTATAATAACCCTACATACCCCCCCTGCCCCCAGATACACACAGCTACTCACCCCATTCTCTCCTGTGCTATAATAACCCTACATACCCCCCTGCCCCAGATACACACAGCTACTCACCCCATTCTCTCCTGTGCTATAATAACCCTACATACCCCCCCTGCCCCAGATACACACAGCTACTCACCCCATTCTCCCCTGTGCTATAATAACCCTACATACCCCCCCTGCCCCAGATACACACAGCTACTCACCCCATTCTCTCCTGTGCTATAATAACCCTACATACCCCCCTGCCCCAGATACACACAGCTACTCACCCCATTCTCTCCTGTGCTATAATAACCCTACATACCCCCTGCCCCAGATACACATACGTTAGGGGTAGTTCTGCTACAGGGTTACTATGAAGCCTTTCCTGCCCACTTTAGTGAAGGCTAAAAGAAACCTGCTGAGTTATTGTCAGTTCAGTTATTTTTCACGTTATGACCAAGTGCCACCATCTGCTGTTTGTGCCGTCGGTAGGAGCCAGTTTGATTTCACTGCCAAGCCCCGTGCCAGGCAGCAGTACTACCTCCAGGGCACAGCTTGGGCACCCAGTGCCACTCACTGCTACAGACTATAGCTGGGCATCGGCTCCAATAGGAAAATAAACAAAAACTTAATAAACAAGAAATGACCAAAGTGAAGTGTTTCCTGTAACACACAGGGGCTTTATACATACATATCAATAATAATAATAATATCAATAAATGACCTTCCTTACGGGTGCGTTACATTTCCACAAGCGCCAGTGTTGGTGCCGGGCAGGGAACACTCTGGGACAGTAACACAATCTGTGCATTTTGCAACATAAAATAACATTTCCATCCAATCAGGGAACACGTAGAGCTCACAGAGGGCAAGTGGGTTCATCATCTCCAATGAGAAGTTCATCCACTAACTAACTTGTGGGGAGTTACACAGAAACAGGGCAAGTAACCCGCAGCAGCCAATCAGTTAGGATAACCCGCAGCAGCCAATCAGTTAGGATAACCCGCAGCAGCCAATCAGTTAGGATAACCCGCAGCAGCCAATCAGTTAGGATAACCCGCAGCAGCCAATCAGTTAGGATAACCCGCAGCAGCCAATCAGTTAGGATAACCCGCAGCAGCCAATCAGTTAGGATAACCCGCAGCAGCCAATCAGTTAGGATAACCCGCAGCAGCCAATCAGTTAGGATAACCCGCAGCAGCCAATCAGTTAGGATAACCCCCAGCAGCCAATCAGTTAGGATAACCCCCAGCAGCCAATCAGTTAGGATAACCCGCAGCAGCCAATCGGTAAGGGTAACTCCCAGCAGCAATCAGTTAGGATAACCCCCAGCAGCCAATCAGTTAGGATAACCCCCAGCAGACAATCAGTTAGGATAACCCCCAGCAGCCAATCAGTTAGGATAACCCCCAGCAGCCAATCAGTTAGGATAACCCCCAGCAGCCAATCAGTAAGGGTAACTCCCAGCAGCAATCAGTTAGGATAACCCGCAGCAGCCAATCAGTAAGGGTAACTCCCAGCAGCAATCAGTTAGGATAACCCCCAGCAGCCAATCAGTTAGGATAACCCCCAGCAGCCAATCAGTTAGGATAACCCCCAGCAGCCAATCAGTTAGGATAACCCCCAGCAGCCAATCAGTTAGGATAACCCCCAGCAGCCAATCAGTTAGGATAACCCCCAGCAGCCAATCAGTTAGGATAACCCTCAGCAGCCAATCAGTTAGGATAACCCCCAGCAGCCAATCAGTTAGGATAACCCTCAGCAGCCAATCAGTTAGGATAACCCTCAGCAGCCAATCAGTTAGGATAACCCCCAGCAGCCAATCAGTAAGGGTAACTCCCAGCAGCCAATCAGTTAGTATAACCCCCAGCAGCCAATCAGTTAGGATAACCCGCAGCAGCCAATCAGTTAGAATAACCCCCAGCAGCCAATCAGTTAGGATAACCCCAGCAGCCCAATCAGTTAGGATAACCCCCAGCAGCCATCAGTTAGGATAACCCCCAGCAGCCAATCAGTTAGGATAACCCCTCAGCAGCCAATCAGTTAGGATAACCCTCAGCAGCCAATCAGTTAGGATAACCCCAGCAGCCAATCAGTTAGGATAACCCTCAGCAGCCAATCAGTTAGGATAACCCCCAGCAGCCAATCAGTTAGGATAACCCTCAGCAGCCAATCAGTTAGGATAACCCTCAGCAGCCAATCAGTTAGGATAACCCCCAGCAGCCAATCAGTAAGGGTAACTCCCAGCAGCCAATCAGTTAGTATAACCCCCAGCAGCCAATCAGTTAGGATAACCCGCAGCAGCCAATCAGTTAGGATAACCCCCAGCAGCAATCAGTTAGGATAACCCCCAGCAGCCAATCAGTTAGAATAACCCCCAGCAGCCAATCAGTTAGGATAACCCCCAGCAGCCAATCAGTTAGAATAACCCCCAGCAGCCAATCAGTTAGGATAACCCCCAGCAGCCAATCAGTTAGGATAACCCCCAGCAGCCAATCAGTTAGGATAACCCCCAGCAGCCAATCAGTTAGGATAACCCGCAGCAAGCCAATCAGTAAGGTAACTCCCAGCAGCCAATCAGTTAGGATAACCCCAGCAGCCAATCAGTTAGGATAACCCCCAGCACCCAATCAGTTAGGATAACCCCCAGCAGCCAATCAGTTAGGATAACCCCAGCAGCCAATCAGTTAGGGTAACTCCCAGCAGCCAATCAGTTAGGATAACCCCCAGCAGCCAATCAGTTAGGATAACCCCCAGCAGCCAATCAGTTAGGATAACCCCCAGCAGCCAATCAGTTAGTTATTACTAGCAGCCAATCAGTTAGTTATTACTAGCAGCCAATCAGTTAGGATAACCCCCAGCAGCCAATCAGTTAGTTATTACTAGCAGCCAATCAGTTAGTTATTACTAGCAGCCAATCAGTTAGTTATTACTAGCAGCCAATCAGTTAGTTATTACTAGCAGCACTTATGATAGTGAGGGGGGATAATGGCAAATGAATGGGCTTTAGGTCCCAGGGTACAAGCGCTTTTAGACTGACCCCCCCCCCCCCAGTGATTATTACTAGTGGGTGCAGGTTCCTACCAGTTGTTATGGGTTCCTTTCCCGGTGCGGCCGACACACACCAAATACTTTATACGCTCTGTAAATTCCCATAGAAACCAGAAAAGGGCAAAGAATAATCTCGCTCCTTCCAGCTCTCATATTAACCCTTAACATTTCCTAAAGGCCACACTGAATTCTGTGAGAAAATATTCATTTCCAGAGGGTTTGCAGTGATTCCCTCTGTGAGTTACCCCCCCCCCCCCCGTACTGTATGTACTGCCCTGCTTTATGGCTGAGATTCTAGCTATCTGTATAACAGAGCATTCTGTCACAGTGGCACAGATCCTATCTGATCCCCCCCATTGTAAGCAGCAGTCCTGCCCTGCTTTATGGCTGAGATTCTAGCTATCTGTATAACAGAGCATTCTGTCACAGTGGCACAGATCCCTATCTGATCCCCCCCATTGTAAGCAGCAGTCCTGCCCTGCTTTATGGCTGAGATTCTAGCTATCTGTATAACAGAGCATTCTGTCACAGTGGCACAGATCCTATCTGATCCCCCCATTGTAAGCAGCAGTCCTGCCCTGCTTTATGGCTGAGATTCTAGCTATCTGTATAACAGAGCATTCTGTCACAGTGGCACAGATCCTATCTGATCCCCCCCCCCATTGTAAGCAGCAGTCCTGCCCTGCTTTATGGCTGAGATTCTAGCTATCTGTATAACAGAGCATTCTGTCACAGTGGCACAGATCCTATCTGATCCCCCCATTGTAAGCAGCAGTCCTGCCCTGCTTTATGGCTGAGATTCTAGCTATCTGTATAACAGAGCATTCTGTCACAGTGGCACAGATCCTATCTGATCCCCCCATTGTAAGCAGCAGTCCTGCCCTGCTTTATGGCTGAGATTCTAGCTATCTGTATAACAGAGCATTCTGTCACAGTGGCACAGATCCTATCTGATCCCCCCCCCCATTGTAAGCAGCAGTCCTGCCCTGCTTTATGGCTGAGATTCTAGCTATCTGTATAACAGAGCATTCTGTCACAGTGGCACAGATCCTATCTGATCCCCCATTGTAAGCAGCAGTCCTGCCCTGCTTTATGGCTGAGATTCTAGCTATCTGTATAACAGAGCATTCTGTCACAGTGGCACAGATCCTATCTGATCCCCCCATTGTAAGCAGCAGTCCTGCCCTGCTTATGGCTGAGATTCTAGCTATCTGTATAACAGAGCATTCTGTCACAGTGGCACAGATCCTATCTGATCCCCCCATTGTAAGCAGCAGTCCTGCCCTGCTTTATGGCTGAGATTCTAGCTATCTGTATAACAGAGCATTCTGTCACAGTGGCACAGATCCTATCTGATCCCCCCCATTGTAAGCAGCAGTCCTGCCCTGCTTTATGGCTGAGATTCTAGCTATCTGTATAACAGAGCATTCTGTCACAGTGGCACAGATCCTATCTGATCCCCCCATTGTAAGCAGCAGTCCTGCCCTGCTTTATGGCTGAGATTCTAGCTATCTGTATAACAGAGCATTCTGTCACAGTGGCACAGATCCTATCTGATCCCCCCATTGTAAGCAGCAGTCCTGCCCTGCTTTATGGCTGAGATTCTAGCTATCTGTATAACAGAGCATTCTGTCACAGTGGCACAGATCCTATCTGATCCCCCCATTGTAAGCAGCAGTCCTGCCCTGCTTTATGGCTGAGATTCTAGCTATCTGTATAACAGAGCATTCTGTCACAGTGGCACAGATCCTATCTGACCCCCCCATTGTAAGCAGCAGTCCTGCCCTGCTTTATGGCTGAGATACTAGCTATCTGTATAACAGAGCATTCTGTCACAGTGGCACAGATCCTATCTGATCCCCCCATTGTAAGCAGCAGTCCTGCCCTGCTTTATGGCTGAGATTCTAGCTATCTGTATAACAGAGCATTTGGAGAGCTCAGCGTGCTCAGGAGAGTGCGGGAGAGTGCGGGAGAGCGCGGGAGAGCGCGGGAGAGTGCGGGAGAGTGCAGGAGAGCGCAGGAGAGCGCAGGAGAGTGCAGGAGAGTGCAGGAGAGTGCAGGAGAGTGCAGGAGAGTGCAGGAGAGGAATACATGGGATGAGAGATTCACGCTGCAGCAGTCAATGTCGCTCAGACTGCAGGAAACATCAGCAGTGACGCACTGGGCCCGACTCCTGGCACAAATTTACTGACTGTGGGGCAGGGTGCAAAATGCAAAATAACTGCACAAAGCACCATGGTCTTTTTAGACTTTGCTCCCTGCAGGTTACACTGCCTGTGGTTCTTGCACTTTAGATTAGTAAATGAGCCCTTATGTGTTATGAGTTAACTCTGCCCCCCCCCCAAAGCAATGAGCCGAGGGGCAGGGGACTGTAGTAATACAGATAAGGGGGGGGGGGATATCAGTAGAGGTGAGTTGGGCTGGGGGGGGCAGCTAGTTATGAACAGCAGGTAACAGTCCGAAGGGGGTGTTAGTAGGAGGGATGGGAGGGCAGCAATACAGGGCAGGGGCAGCAATACAGGGCAGGGGCAGCAGTACAGGGCAGGGGCAGCAATACAGGGCAGGGGCAGCAGTACAGGGCAGGGACAGCAGTACAGGGCAGGGGCAGCAGTACAGGGCAGGGGCAGCAGTACAGGGCAGGGGCAGCAATACAGGGCAGGGGCAGCAGTACAGGGCAGGGGCAGCAGTACAGGGCAGGGGCAGCAGTACAGGGCAGGGGCAGCAGTACAGGGCAGGGGCAGCAGTACAGGGCAGGGGCAGCAGTACAGGGCAGGGGGCAGCAGCACAGGGCAGGGGCAGCAGTACAGGGCAGGGGGCAGCAGTACAGGGCAGGGGCAGCAGTACAGGGCAGGGGCAGCAGTACAGGGCAGGGGCAGCAGTACAGGGCAGGGGCAGCAGTACAGGGCAGGGGGCAGCAATACAGGGCAGGGGCAGCAGTTCAGGGGCAGGGGCAGCAGTACAGGGCAGGGGGCAGCAGTACAGGGCAGGGGGCAGCAATACAGGGCAGGGGGCAGCAGTACAGGGCAGGGGGGCAGCAATACAGGGCAGGGGCAGCAGTACAGGGCAGGGGCAGCAGTACAGGGCAGGGGGCAGCAGTACAGGGCAGGGGCAGCAGTACAGGGCAGGGGCAGCAGCACAGGGCAGGGGGCAGCAGCACAGGGCAGGGGCAGCAGCACAGGGCAGGGGGCAGCAGTACAGGGCAGGGGCAGCAGTACAGGGCAGGGGCAGCAGCACAGGGCAGGGGCAGCAGTACAGGGCAGGGGGCAGCAGTACAGGGCAGGGGCAGCAGTACAGGGCAGGGGCAGCAGTACAGGGCAGGGGCAGCAGTACAGGGCAGGGGGCAGCAGTACAGGGCAGGGGCAGCAGTACAGGGCAGGGGGCAGCAGTACAGGGCAGGGGCAGCAGTACAGGGCAGGGGCAGCAGTACAGGGCAGGGGGCAGCAGTACAGGGCAGGGGCAGCAGTACAGGGCAGGGGCAGCAGTACAGGGCAGGGGGCAGCAGTACAGGGCAGGGCAGCAGTACAGGGCAGGGGCAGCAGTACAGGGCAGGGGCAGCAGTACAGGGCAGGGGGCAGCAGTACAGGGCAGGGGCAGCAGTACAGGGCAGGGGCAGCAGTACAGGGCAGGGGGGCAGCAGTACAGGGCAGGGGCAGCAGTACAGGGCAGGGGCAGCAGTACAGGGCAGGGGCAGCAGTACAGGGCAGGGGCAGGAGTACAGGGCAGGGGGCAGCAGTACAGGGCAGGGGGCAGCAGTACAGGGCAGGGGGCAGCAATACAGGGCAGGGGCAGCAGTACAGGGCAGGGGCAGCAGTACAGGGCAGGGGCAGAAGCAAGATGGGTAAGGGCACCAGTACAAGAGACTGGCAGTAGAGGCTTGGGGGCACCAGTGGCACAGTTACACACACAGGCAGAGGACAGGGGGTGTGGATAGTACCACAGGCAGGGGTAGATAGGGGGCTGCTGTAGAGGGAGTGGGCAACAGTGGCAGTGACAGAAAGGGAGCAGAAATACAAATGGTGGAGGGGGCAATAGTGGCATAGATAGAAAAGAGGGGATCAGCAGAGATGGGTAGAGATGGGGCAATAGTGGCAGAGATGGGTAGGGGCAATAGAGGCAGAGATGGGTAGGGGCAATAGTGGCAGAGATGGGTAGGGGCAATAGTGGCAGAGATGGGTTGGGGCAGAGATGGGTATGGACAATAGAGGCAGAGATGGGTAGAGGCAATAGGGCAGAGATGGGTAGGGGCAATAATGGCAGAGATGGGTAGGGGCAATAGGGCAGAGATGGGTAGGGGCAAGAGTGGCAGAGATGGGTAGGGGCAATAGTGGTAGAGATGGGTAGGGGCAATAGGGCAGAGATGGGTAGGGGCAATAGTGGCAGAGATGGGTAGGGGCAATAGGGCAGAGATGGGTAGGGGCAATAGGGCAGAGATGGGTAGGGGCAATAGTGGCAGAGATGGGTAGGGGCAATAGGGCAGAGATGGGTAGGGGCAATAGGGCAGAGATGGGTAGGGGCAATAGGGCAGAGATGGGTAGGGGCAATAGGGCAGAGATGGGTAGGGGCAATAGGGCAGAGATGGGTAGGGGGGTTGGCAGAGAGCGGCCGGTGGGGGCGCAGTGCGGCAGTGCCCGGCTCTATAGCACCGGGGGCCCAGACAGCGGAGCGCATAGAACAGCCAGAAATCGCTGCTGCAGGGGAAGCTACTGCGGGGGGAGCGGAGGGAGGGGAGAGATTTACATAGAGACCTCCCCGTTCCCCGGGGGACACGGCCGCTTCCCACCCTCTCCCCATTCATCCTGCTCCCTCCCTCCCTCCTGCTCCCTCCCTCCCTCCTGCTCTCCGCACCGACCGGGATGTGAGCGGCACCGGCACCGGCTCCTTCCCTCAGAGACAAGAGCAGCCATGTACGGTAAGGGGACCGCTGTGCCGGGGTGTGCCCGGTCTGTGTGCCCGGTCTGTGGGTATCGTGTGTGTTGTACCGGCTGCCGGGGGGCATGGAACCCACACAACTGCCCTCTGCCCCGGAACCCAGGGAGGAGATGAAATCCATTTACTTCCACTACTTGTGACCTGTGGGTCCGGGGCAATTGGCAGCGTAACTGGGAAGTGTGGTAAACTGGAGAGTAATGGGAGTGTGTGTATCTGGGGAGTAATGGGAGTGTGTGTATCTGGGGAGTAATGGGAGTGTGTGTATCTGGGGAGTAATGGGAGTGTGTGTATCTGGGGAGTAATGGGAGTGTGTGTATCTGGGGAGTAATGGGAGTGTGTGTATCTGGGGAGTAATGGGAGTGTGTGTATCTTGGGAGTAATGGGAGTGTGTGTATCTGGGGAGTAATGGGAGTGTGTGTATCTGGGGAGTAATGGGAGTGTGTGTATCTGGGGAGTAATGGGAGTGTGTGTATCTGGGGAGTAATGGGAGTGTGTGTATCTGGGGAGTAATGGGAGTGGTGTGTATCTTGGGGAGTAATGGGAGTGTGTGTATCTGGGGAGTAATGGGAGTGTGTGTATCTGGGGAGTAATGGGAGTGTGTGTATCTGGGGAGTAATGGGAGTGTGTGTATCTGGGGAGTAATGGGAGTGTGTGTATCTGGGGAGTAATGGGAGTGTGTGTATCTGGGGAGTAATGGGAGTGTGTGTATCTGGGGAGTAATGGAGTGTGTGTATCTGGGGAGTAATGGGAGTGTGTGTATCTGGGGAGTAATGGGAGTGTGTGTATCTGGGGAGTAATGGGAGTGTGTGTATCTGGGGAGTAATGGGAGTTGTGTGTATCTGGGGAGTAATGGGAGTGTGGTGTATCTGGGGAGTAATGGGAGTGTGTGTATCTGGGGAGTAATGGGAGTGTGTGTATCTTGGGAGTAATGGGAGTGTGTGTATCTGGGAGTAATGGGAGTGGTGTGTATCTGGGGAGTAATGGGAGTGTGTGTATCTGGGGAGTAATGGGAGTGTGTGTATCTGGGGAGTAATGGGAGTGTGTGTATCTGGGGAGTAATGGGAGTGTGTGTATCTGGGGAGTAATGGGAGTGTGTGTACTGGAGTAATGGGAGTGTGTGTAATCTGGGGAGTAAATGGGAGTGTGGTGTATCTGGGGAGTAATGGGAGTGTGTGTATCTGGGGAGTAATGGGAGTGTGTGTATCTGGGGAGTAATGGAGAGGGGGAGTGTGTGTATCTGGGAGTAATGGGAGAGGGAGTGTGTGTATCTGGGGAGTACAGGGAGAGGGGGAGTGTGTGGTATCTGGGGAGTAATGGGAGAGGGGAGTGTGTGTATCTGGAGAGTACAGGGAGAGGGGAGTGTGTGTATCTGGGGAGTACAGGGAGAGGGGAGTGTGTGTATCTGGAGAGTACAGGGAGAGGGGAGTGTGTGTATCTGGAGAGTACAGGGAGAGGGGAGTGTGTGTATCTGGGGAGTACAGGGAGAGGGGAGTGTGTGTATCTGGGGAGTAATGGGAGAGGGGAGTGTGTGTATCTGGGGAGTACAGGGAGAGGGGAGTGTGTGTATCTGGGGAGTAATGGGAGAGGGGAGTGTGTGTATCTGGGGAGTACAGGGAGAGGGGAGTGTGTGTATCTGGGGAGTAATGGGAGAGGGGAGTGTGTGTATCTGGAGAGTAATGGGAGAGGGGAGTGTGTGTATCTGGAGAGTACAGGGAGAGGGGAGTGTGTGTATCTGGGGAGTAATGGGAGAGGGGAGTGTGTGTATCTGGAGAGTACAGGGAGAGGGGAGTGTGTGTATCTGGGGAGTACAGGGAGAGGGGAGTGTGTGTATCTGGAGAGTAATGGGAGAGGGGAGTGTGTGTATCTGGAGAGTACAGGGAGAGGGGAGTGTGTGTATCTGGGGAGTACAGGGAGAGGGGAGTGTGTGTATCTGGGGAGTAATGGGAGAGGGGAGTGTGTGTATCTGGAGAGTAATGGGAGAGGGGAGTGTGTGTATCTGGAGAGTAATGGGAGAGGGGAGTGTATGTATCTGGAGAGTACAGGGAGAGGGGAGTGTGTGTATCTGGGGAGTAATGGGAGAGGGGAGTGTGTGTATCTGGAGAGTAATGGGAGAGGGGAGTGTGTGTATCTGGAGAGTAATGGGAGAGGGGAGTGTGTGTATCTGGAGAGTAATGGGAGAGGGGAGTGTGTGTATCTGGAGAGTAATGGGAGAGGGGAGTGTGTGTATCTGGAGAGTAATGGGAGAGGGGAGTGTGTGTATCTGGGGAGTTATGGGAGAGGGGAGTGTGTGTATCTGGGGAGTACAGGGAGAGGGGAGTGTGTGTATCTGGAGAGTAATGGGAGAGGGGAGTGTGTGTATCTGGGGAGTACAGGGAGAGGGGAGTGTGTGTATCTGGAGAGTACAGGGAGAGGGGAGTGTGTGTATCTGGAGAGTACAGGGAGAGGGGAGTGTGTGTATCTGGCGAGTACAGGGAGAGGGGAGTGTGTGTATCTGGAGAGTAATGGGAGAGGGGAGTGTGTGTATCTGGAGAGTAATGGGAGAGGGGAGTGTGTGTATCTGGAGAGTACAGGGAGAGGGGAGTGTGTGTATCTGGGGAGTACAGGGAGAGGGGAGTGTGTGTATCTGGGGAGTAATGGGAGAGGGGAGTGTGTGTATCTGGAGAGTAATGGGAGAGGGGAGTGTGTGTATCTGGAGAGTAATGGGAGAGGGGAGTGTGTGTATCTGGGGAGTACAGGGAGAGGGGAGTGTGTGTATCTGGGGAGTACAGGGAGAGGGGAGTGTGTGTATCTGGGGAGTACAGGGAGAGGGGAGTGTGTGTATCTGGGGAGTACAGGGAGAGGGGAGTGTGTGTATCTGGGGAGTACAGGGAGAGGGGAGTGTGTGTATCTGGAGAGTACAGGGAGAGGGGAGTGTGTGTATCTGGAGAGTACAGGGAGAGGGGAGTGTGTGTATCTGGGGAGTACAGGGAGAGGGGAGTGTGTGTATCTGGGGAGTACAGGGAGAGGGGAGTGTGTGTATCTGGAGAGTACAGGGAGAGGGGAGTGTGTGTATCTGGAGAGTACAGGGAGAGGGGAGTGTGTGTATCTGGGGAGTACAGGGAGAGGGGAGTGTGTGTATCTGGGGAGTACAGGGAGAGGGGAGTGTGTGTATCTGGGGAGTACAGGGAGAGGGGAGTGTGTGTATCTGGGGAGTACAGGGAGAGGGGAGTGTGTGTATCTGGGGAGTAATGGGAGAGGGGAGTGTGTGTATCTGGGGAGTACAGGGAGAGGGGAGTGTGTGTATCTGGGGAGTGCAGGTAGAGGGGAGTGTGTGTATCTGGAGGGTATGGGGGGGAGTAGAGGGGGGGGAGTAAAGGTAGAGGGCAGTACTTGCAAGTGGAGAGCACAAGGAGAGGGGCAATGTATTCCTTGAGAGCCCAGTGTGGGAGAGTTCCTAGACATTACATGACTGGTGTGTGTATAGGGGACTGTGGGGGCACAGTAATGGGCTAGAAAGAGACAACTGGCCCAGGGGCTGGAGAGTCTATTGAGAGACAGCTCTGAGAGGTAGGGATTGATGTGCCACAGGAGCAGTCAGTAGCTGGAAGCTGACAGTGCACAACCCAGTATATCTCTGCTAATGGAGCCATTAATATTGCTGGGGCCCTGCCAGTAATGCAGTGTGTGGGCACGTGCCAGTATCTGTACCCTCTGTGCCCAGCGTGGAGCCAACACTCACTGAGCAGCTCATCAATAGGAATATTCTGAGAGACAGTCTTTGTGCAGAGCTGTACTTATACTGACCTGCAGGGGGAGCTGTACTTATACTGACCTGCAGGGGGAGCTGTACTTATACTGACCTGCAGGGGGAGCTGTACTTATACTGACCTGCAGGGGCTGCTGTACTTATACTGACCTGCAGGGGGAGCTGTACTTATACTGACCTGCAGGGGGTGCTGTACTTATACTGACCTGCAGGGGGAGCTGTACTTATACTGACCTGCAGGGGGCGCTGTACTTATACCGACCTGCATGGGGAGCTGTACTTATACTGACCTGCAGGGGGAGCTGTACTTATACTGACCTGCAGGGGGAGCTGTACTTATACCGACCTGCAGGGGGAGCTGTACTTATACTGACCTGCAGGGGGAGCTGTACTTATACCGACCTGCAGGGGGAGCTGTACTTATACTGACCTGCAGGGGGCGCTGTACTTATACCGACCTGCATGGGGAGCTGTACTTATACTGACCTGCAGGGGTTGCTGTACTTATACCGTCCTGCAGGGGGTGCTGTACTTATACCGACCTGCAGGGGGAGCCGTACTTATACTGACCTGCAGGGGGAGCCGTACTTATACTGACCTGCAGGGGGTGCTGTACTTATACAGACCTGCAGGGGGCGCTGTACTTATACAGACCTGCAGGGGGAGCTGTAATTATACCGACCTGCAGGGGGAGCCGTACTTATACTGACCTGCATGGGGAGCTGTACTTATACCGACCTGCGGGGGGTGCTGTACTTATACCGACCTGCGTGGGGTGCTGTACTTATACCGACATGCGGGGGGTGCTGTGCTTATACTGACCTGCAGGGGGTGCTGTACTTATACTGACCTGCAGGGGGTGCTGTACTTATACCGACCTGCGGGGGGTGCTGTACTTATACCGACATGCGGGGGGTGCTGTACTTATACTGACCTGCGGGGGGTGCTGTACTTATACCGACCTGCGGGGGGTGCTGTACTTATACTGACCTGCGGGGGGTGCTGTGCTTATACCGACCTGCAGGGGGTGCTGTACTTATACTGACCTGCGGGGGGTGCTGTACTTATACCGACCTGCGGGGGGTGCTGTACTTATACTGACCTGCGGGGGGAGCTGTACTTATACTGACCTGCGGGGGGTGCTGTACTTATACCGACCTGCGGGGGGTGCTGTACTTATACCGACCTGCAGGGGGTGCTGTGCTTATACCGACCTGCAGGGGGTGCTGTACTTATACTGACCTGCAGGGGGAGCCGTACTTATACTGACCTGCAGGGGGTGCTGTACTTATACTGACCTGCAGGGGGTGCTGTACTTATACTGACCTGCAGGGGGTGCTGTACTTATACTGACCTGCAGGGGGTGCTGTACTTATACTGACCTGCAGGGGGTGCTGTACTTATACTGACCTGCAGGGGGAGCCGTACTTATACTGACCTGCAGGGGGTGCTGTACTTATACTGACCTGCAGGGGGTGCTGTACTTATACTGACCTGCAGGGGGTGCTGTACTTATACTGACCTGCAGGGGGTGCTGTACTTATACTGACCTGCAGGGGGTGCTGTACTTATACTGACCTGCAGGGGGTGCTGTACTGTGTAGATTAGTTGGCTGCTAATGATACTGATCATAGTTTGGTAAGTAACAGTTGCCATAGATTGTAAGCTCCAGTGGGTCAGGGGATGATGTTTGTAAAGTGCTGCAGAATATGTCGGAGCTAAATATCAGTATATTTTATCAACCCTGTCTGTAAGCACAGCAGTTGGGTCTCACTTTGCTTCATTCTCCTGCCATAGATTCCTTTAGGTCTGATTCTGACCCATGGTGGTGAAATATACAACTGATTGTAAGTAACGGCAGCAATTTTAGCAATGACTGAGCAGCCGCTGTCCCCTGCCTGGTACCCACCTATAGTCATTCCTTCCTATCAGCCTCATACTGTGTTCTGTTCAACTACAAAACTAAGCACAATTCAGCAGGAACAGCCCCCTAAGTTTGCCCATAGCCTGTACAGAGAGATACCATAAAACTATGGCACATAGGGATTCCCCTGTACTAAGCACAATTCAGCAGGAACAGCCCCCTAAGTTTGCCCATAGCCTGTACAGAGAGATACCATAAAACTATGGCACATAGGGATTCCCCTGTACTAAGCACAATTCAGCAGGAACAGCCCCCTAAGTTTGCCCATAGCCTGTACAGAGAGATACCATAAAACTATGGCACATAGGGATTCCCCTGTACTAAGCACAGTTCAGCAGGAACAGCCCCGTAAGTTTGCTCATAGCCTGTACAGAGAGAAGTAGATAGTAGAAGTAGAATAGGGACAGCGCCGGGGCTGATGGGAAGGGACAGAGCAGCTATAATTCCCGTATTGATTCCCACACAGACAGGGGAGACGCTTTGGAGCAGGTTCCACAGATTCAGCAGAATATTAAATGGAATATTATTTTGTACAATGAAAGTCAATGCAGGTCGGGAAGTTTTTATTTAATTCAAAATTTCCTATCCCATCATTCTCTGTGTGTGTGTGTCACATGGTATAACGAAGGCACCTCCCACCTGGGTATAAGGAACGCCCCATAATCCCCGCTGGCTCCCCCCGCTGAGAGCCTTGGTACATCCTTCAGGCACATTTACTGGAACAGAGATCAGTGGCTTCGGTCGAAGAGCTGACGATTGGCCTCGTTACTCCAAATGGGGGGCAGTGGGTTTAATTATTAATGCAGAGAGTTGCAGTCACGCTGGGCCTCGTTAGCGCATTTCCCTGTACTGATTGCACCATGTGATTTCTAATGAAGGCACCCTACTGGGACTCAGGACTGACGTGCATATAGATATATATATCAGCATGTACTAATGAGCCTGGCAGCCCCGGGGGGGGGTCTCTGCTAAATACCCGCCGGCCCCCCACCCTGGCAGTGACCTTTCCTGCACCGACACAGAAACACATCCACATGTCACTTTTAGCATTCTAAAATTTAAAGGGGAAGTTAAACTAAATATTGAGTTATTTAGTTTAACTTCCCCTTTAAATTTCAGAATGCTAAACGTGACTTGCGGTTGGTCAGTTTCTGCCACAAATGTCCCTTCGCCGCAGCACAAAGATGACCTTGTTTTCACCCAGTAACTAATAATTATTAACCTGCTCAGTGCGGGGGTGGGGGGGGGGCTTCGTTATATATTTTCCTTCTGGGAATCGTTCTGTAAATTCCACATTTTGGAAGTGGGAGTTGGCGGCAGGGTTTGGAGTGTTCTACCCCTGTGAAAAGGGGGCAACGGGGCAGTACCATTGCGCATTACGGGGGGTTATGCAATAAACAGCACTGGGGGTCATTTATAAAATTAGCGCATGAACATATTTGCCCCGCCCCTGTTTGTATTTATAAAGCTGGACCAGGCTGGGGCATTTAGGGAAAAAAATGCGCAAACAACCATTTACTGCGTGAACTTAAGTAGTAAATGGCCCCCACTAAATTTTCCCAGGAGCAGTAACCCATAGCAACCAATCAGCAGGTAGAATTTACTGGGAACCTGTTTAAAATCAGACACCTTATTGGTTGCTATGGGTTACTGCAAACTTAGTGCCTTTTATTACATATGGGGGTTAGTGATGTGCGGGCAAACCTGCAATGGGCAGCACCGGCGGGTTCGGACCAGCAACCTAACATCAAAAGCGGGTCATGGGCGCAATGAGCCCTTCTGCCTCCTCCCTCCCGCCTGTCACCTAACTGAGCCCCCCTGAGACCCCCGAGTGATGTCACAGGAAGGGCAGGTTTGGATCTATAAATAGACACAAAGCCGAGGGCTGGGTCAGGTGCGGGTGGAAAAGGGGCAGGTTAGGGTAGGGTGGAAAAGGGGCGGGTTAGGGTCGGGTGGAAAAGGGGCGGGTTAGGGTCGGGTGGAAAAGGGGCGGGTTAGGGTCGGGTGGAAAAGGGGCGGGTTAGGGTCGGGTGGAAAAGGGGCGGGTTAGGGTCGGGTGGAAAAGGGGCGGGTTAGGGTCGGGTGGAAAAGGGGCGGGTTAGGGTCGGGTGGAAAAGGGGCGGGTTAGGGTCGGGTGGAGAAGGGGCTGATTCGGGTCGGGTGCGGGTGGAGAAGGGGCTGGTTCGGGTCGGGTGCGGGTGGAGAAGGGGCTGGTTAGGGTCGGGTGCGGTTGGAGAAGGGGCTGGTTCGGGTGCGGTTGGAGAAGGGGCTGGTTCGGGTCGGGTGCGGTTGGAGAAGGGGCTGGTACGGGTCGGGTGCGGTTGGACAATGGGCTGGTTCGGGTCGGGTGTGGTTGGAAAAGGGGCTGGTTTGGGTCGGGTGCAGGGGGAGAAGGGGCTGGTTTGGGTCGGGTGCAGGTGGAGAAGGGGCTGGTTTGGGTCGGGTGCAGGTGGAGAAGGGCTTGTTTGGGGTGAGGTTGGAGAAGGGGCTGGTTCGGGTCGGGTGCGGTTGGAGAAGGGGCTGGTTTGGGTCGGGTGCAGGTGGAGAAGGGGCTGGTTTGGGTCGGGTGGCAGGTGGAGAAGGGGCTGGTTTGCGTCGGGTGCAGGTGGAGAAGGGGCTGGTTTGGGTCGGGTGTGGTTGGAGAAGGGGCTGGTTTGGGTCGGGTGTGGTTGGAGAAGGGGCTGGTTCGGGTCGGGTGCGGTTGGAGAAGGGGCTGGTTTGGGTCGGGTGCAGGTGGAGAAGGGGCTGGTTTGGGTCGGGTGCAGGTGGAGAAGGGGCTGGTTTGGGTCGGGTGCAGGTAGAGAAGGGGCTGGTTTGGGTCGGGTGCAGGTGGAGAAGGGGCTGGTTTGGGTTGGGTGCAGGTGGAGAAGGGGCTTGTTCGGGGTGAGGTTGGAGAAGGGGCTGGTTCGGGTCGGGTGCAGGTTGGAGAAGGGGCTGGTTCGGGTGCGGGTGGAGAAGGGGCTGGTTCGGGTCGGGTGCGGTTGGAGAAGGGGCTGGTTCGGGTCGGGTGCGGTTGGAGAAGGGGCTGGTTTGGGTCGGGTGCAGGTGGAGAAGGGGCTGGTTTTGGTCGGGTGCAGGTGGAGAAGGGGCTGGTTCGGGTCGGTTGCAGGTGGAGAAGGGGCTTGTTCGGGGTGAGGTTGGAGAAGGGGCTGGTTCGGGTCGGGTGCAGGTTGACAAATAGTTGACCCACACATCACTAATGGGGGGTCTGTGATCCTGCATTAGTAATGTCTGTGATCAAGAGAGTGTAAGCTCTGTGGGGTAGGGGCTGATGGTAATGATTGGACAATCTATATTAATAAATCAGAATAATAATACATAGCTCTTGCTCCACCCCCCACATAAATCCGTATTCCCCATCTCGTGCCAAGGAACTGGCAGCGCAGGACCGGCTTTCTGCCCGACTAAACTTGGCACCATGTCATTTATCGTCCCCTTTCCCTTACTGACTGGTATATCAGCATCTGGCAGCGCCACCCACACTCTGGTGCCAACCCCCCCGGGGCGTCGCCCCCACTGAGTCCAGAGACAAATCTCTGCTGCCACGGACTTTGTATCACGATGGATTCGGTCATCCTGTCCTTTTAAAGGGGAAGTTGACCTTGTTGCATTTTTTAATTTTTTTACATTTTTGCTGGGTGGCTATTCACGTTTGGCATGTAAAGGGCAAGTAGATCCTATAGAAATAATGTTTATTTAGTATAGGGGGACAAACCCCAGTATCCAAACTGCACGTTCTACTTGGCCGCTGCCCCATCCTACCCAGCTGGGCATTCCACATTGGCACAATGCGGGCAAATCACTGGCACCCAACCATGCAGAGATGGGAGCTATATTATCATTGGTGGTTCAGTTGGACTCCTGGAAAACACTAAGGAATAGGGGGGAATAGGGCAGTAGGGCACATGGTTACATAGCTCCGTACAGTACAATGATATTAGTTCTTACTCGGGGAAAGTGTTTAATAGCATTAAATGCCATTCATGTCTCTTTACAGAACTATAATATAAACACAGCACATTTGCCAGTATAGTGTATTTGTAGGGGCCGGTTGAACTTGAAATATAAAACATTTTCACTTTATGGTGTTACTGGCCCTTTAAAATGATTTAAAAAAAAAAAAAAAAAAGAATGACAGTGGAAATGCTGGGTTGATAAATGGCCACACCCACCCAAACAAACAATGCTGTTTTCTTTTGAACAGTTTCCATGGTAACTGGCTCAATTTAGGATCATGCAGCTCATTGGGCGGTAATCACGGATAATTCACCTTTAGGGACAGGTTTATCAAAGTGGGAGGAAGTTATAAAGCCTGTCTGGAAGGTTTCCGCCATTTATCATTCTTCCCTAGGAGTTTTGCCCCAGTTAGACTGAGACCCCCGGGTAGGAACAGATTGAGTGAGGGACATTGGAGTCACATTTCCTGTTCCCAGGAGAGTTCTAGGTGAGTTACACTGGGGCTCATTTATCAACTCTGGGCAAATTTGCCCATGGGCAGCAACCCATAGCAACCAATCAGCGATTTACTTTTTTCAGCCGGCTGCAGGTAGAACAACGAATGCAACAATTTCATTGGTTGCCACGGGTTACTGCCCATGGGCAAATTTGCCCGGTGTTGATAAATTACCCCCACTGTCTCTTCTAGCTCCCCTGGAGGGTCAGTCACGGGGCCATGGCACTGTCAGTATTCCAGCATACTTTGCCTTTACTGACACATTTACGGAGAATGAGGGGTAAGTGGGAGGGGCCTGGAACAAGTAGTTTATTTAAGACATTCCCTATATATAGGTGGGATTCACCTTCACTGATTTGGTTATACCATGTGACACATATATATAGCATGATGGGTAAGTGGGAGGGGCCTGGAACAAGTAATTTAAGACATTCCCTATATATAGGTGGGATTCACCTTCACTGATTTGGTTATACCATGTGACACATATATATAGCATGATGGGTAAGTGGGAGGGGCCTGTAACAAGTAGTTTATTTAAGACGTTCCCTATATATAGGTGGGTTTCACCTTCACTGATTTGGTTATACCATGTGACACATATATATAGCATGATGGGTAAGTGGGAGGGGCCTGTAACAAGTAGTTTATTTAAGACATTCCCTATATATAGGTGGGTTTCACCTTCACTGATTTGGTTATACCATGTGACACATATATATATAGAATGATGGGTAAGTGGGAGGGGCCCCTACCGTGGGGTTAATCCAGGGAATGTGTAGCTTCGGGGTGAGCAAAGGGGGGTGGGGGGCCCACACAGACAAATAACTATTTAGTTAGATTGCAATGCTCTGAGTTACTAAGCTGAATCCATTAGTTGGGAGATTTACCTTGGATAAAAGCCGCTGCTGAACTAAATCCCTCACACAATGGACTAATTAATTCAGCCTGGAATCCAAAGGCCATTACAGTAAGGCTCACGGGGTGCGCGGCGAGATCTCCGCCTGCATCAAAATGCCCGAAAATATCCCAGTGCAATGCATTGTGGGTTATGTAGTTCCTGCATGCTGTCTGTAAGCTGTAGAGAAGTTGTTACAATCTGTAACATCAGTGTTTTAGTCCCTCCTCCCCTGCCAGGATTTCAAATGATGCAGAAAGAGAAGAACTGCTTTGCAGCTGGATTTCAGCCTATAAACATGGGATTTATTCCTACTGTATGAAGGAACAGATTACAGGGATAGGGATATTAGGGGTTTCTGGGTTTTGGTTCCCCTTTAATTTCCAATCACAAATACCCAACCTTCTATGGGAGGGGGCGCCGTTGCCTTCAAACACCGTAGGATAACCGTTCCCCCTGCTTGGAGCAAAAAACCGAGGCCCCCTTTTTTCATTATATTTAAACTGGACAGTATGGAGGCATTCGGGTCCCTTGGTAGCCCTGTTAATAAACATCTCATCCCTCCCCAACATGTACCAGGGGTTTCTGGGTATTAGGGGCAGCGGTGCCAAGAAAGTACGGGCAGCTTTGATTGGTTCCTTGTGCTACAAATGATTTATATATCTGTAAATTCGCCTTTTCCAGTTGCTTTTTCCCATTTACATTGACGTTGGGAGGTGATGGAAACTGTCAGTTCTGTCTGCCATTTGGTTTAATGGAAGCGGCGGTCAGGTGATTTGTAAAACCAATGGCAACCCGGCTGCTTCTCATATACCCATAAGCCTTGGCTAGGAGCAATCTGATTTAGGGCGAGTATTCCATTAAGTGGATCAGCTGCAAAGGGCCATAGATTTGGGAATCCATGTAGCAGCGTTGCTTTATGGCAAGAGATTACTGCTGTGATTACAAGGCAGCGGCTCCTCTTAGATGCGTCAGTAAGAAGCTTAATTTGGAGTGATTTACTGTGATTTAGGAGATCAGGGCCCGACGCCACCGGTTTAATCTCCTCGCTCTGTTACAGACATGTCTCAGGCCTTGGTTTCCTGACCGGCCCATAATCTGGTTCATTGTCGATATCGCTGACCTTAGCAGGGGATAAGGCTGCCGGCCTGAGCTGCTCGGGGGATAATACCCAGCCTGGCAAGGCCATTGGTCATACGTATGTCATGTGATCCCAGTTGGCCTAAACAATGTACAGGTATGGGACCTGTTATCCAGAATTCTCAGGACCTGGGGTTTTCCAGATAAGGGATCTTTCTGTAATTTGGATCTACATAACTTAAATCTGCTAAAAATCATTTAAATATTGAATAAACCCAATAGGGCTGTTCTGCCCCAATAAGGGGTAATTATATCTTAGTTGGGATCAAGTACAGGTACTGTTTTATTATTACAGAGAAAAGGGAATCATTTAACCATGAAATAAACCCAATAGGGCTGTTCTGCCCCAATAAGGGGTAATTATATCTTAGTTGGGATCAAGTACAGGTACTGTTTTATTATTACAGAGAAAAGGGAATCATTTAACCATGAAATAAACCCAATAGGGCTGTTCTGCCCCAATAAGGGGTAATTATATCTTAGTTGGGATCAAGTACAGGTACTGTTTTATTATTACAGAGAAAAGGGAATCATTTAACCATTAAATAAACCCAAAAGGGCTGTTCGGCCCCAATAAGGGGTAATTATATCTTAGTTGGGATCAAGTACAGGTACTGTTTTATTATTACAGAGAAAAGGGAATCATTTAACCATTAAATAAACCCAATAGGGCTGTTCTGCCCCAATAAGGGGTAATTATATCTTAGTTGGGATCAAGTACAGGTACTGTTTTATTATTACAGAGAAAAGGGAATCATTTAACCATTAAATAAACCCAATAGGGCTGTTCTGCCCCAATAAGGGGTAATTATATCTTAGTTGGGATCAAGTACAGGTACTGTTTTATTATTACAGAGAAAAGGGAATAATTTAACCATGAAATAAACCCAATAGGGCTGTTCTGCCCCCAATAAGGGGTAATTATATCTTAGTTGGGATCAAGTACAGGTACTGTTTTATTATTACAGAGAAAAGGGAATCATTTACCCATGAAATAAACCCAATAGGGCTGTTCTGCCCCAATAAGGGGTAATTATATCTTAGTTGGGATCAAGTACAGGTACTGTTTTATTATTACAGAGAAAAGGGAATCATTTACCCATGAAATAAACCCAATAGGGCTGTTCTGCCCCAATAAGGGGTAATTATATCTTAGTTGGGATCAAGTACAGGTACTGTTTTATTATTACAGAGAAAAGGGAATCATTTAACCATTAAATAAACCCAATAGGGCTGTTCTGCCCCAATAAGGGGTAATTGTATCTTAGTTGGGATCAAGTACAGGTACTGTTTTATTATTACAGAGAAAAGGAAATCATTTTTAAAAATTAGAATTATTTGCTTATAATGAAGTCTATGGGAGATGGCCTTTCCGTAATTCGGAACTTTCTGGATAACGGGTTTCCGGATAAGGGATCCCATACCTGTACCAATAGGTGCCTGATAAGTGGGCTTTTGCTATAAATGTGGCCCTCTCCTGGTAGGCCTTTAAAGTGGTCACATGACCAGGACCCAAAGGATCAGATTTTGCCCGTGATTTTTTAAATTTAGAATTGCTGTTCGGTGCGATGGTGCCTGGGCACTAATGGGTTAATGCTATGGAGCTGCAGGGATATAATAGGAAAACCTTGTTGCTTCCAGCCAATTTTGAAAGGTCCAAACGCATTAGTCACAATTGATCTGAAAGGCGCCCCACTGCCCTCAGGAACAGCGCTAATAACTCGCTCATCTCTATGCGCCTGCTGGAACAATTTGTAAATCTTAATCTGGCTGGCACTGTGCCCCGGGGAGGGGTAACGACGCGCCGTATTACACATTATTTATGATTTATAGCTTGTTCAGATAAAACTCCCAGCACCCCCCCCCCCAACCCCAACAATACCATAGTTTTATGGCTATGAGCAAACTTAGGGGGCTGTTCCTGCTGAATTGTGCTTAGTACAGGGGAATCCCTATGCTGCCATAGTTTTATGGTATCTCTCTGTACAGGCTATGAGCAAACTTAGGGGGCTGTTCCTGCTGAATTGTGCTTAGTACAGGGGAATCCCTATGTGCCATAGTTTTATGGTATCTCTCTGTACAGGCTATGAGCAAACTTAGGGGGCTGTTCCTGCTGAATTGTGCTTAGTACAGGGGAATCCCTATGTGCCATAGTTTTATGGTATCTCTCTGTACAGGCTATGAGCAAACTTAGGGGGCTGTTCCTGCTGAATTGTGCTTAGTACAGGGGAATCCCTATGTGCCATAGTTTTATGGTATCTCTCTGTACAGGCTATGGGCAAACTTAGGGGGCTGTTCCTGCTGAATTGTGCTTAGTACAGGGGAATTCCTATGTGCCATAGTTTTATGGGATCTCTCTGTACAGGCTATGAGCAAACTTAGGGGGCTGTTCCTGCTGAATTGTGCTTAGTACAGAGGAATCGGAGGGAAAGATGATAAAGGTCCCTGCCCTGTAGAGCTAACAATCTAAAATGGCTGGTAACCTCCCCCGGACAGAGAGTTATTTCTTTTGACCAGTAATTCTCAGGAGCTCAGTTCAGCAATGGACATTTCAGTTTTGCCCCATTACAATTAATTTTCTCATACTTTCCCAATAAATCCCTTTGTGGGTAATGGTGATGCCGCAGATCCTGGCCTGTAGGCTGGGCGCCGAGTGTGACAGCAATGCCGTGGGGCTCATTGTCTCGCCTCTCAAGCTGCTCTGTGGCGAAACTATTAGATTAGAGCTTAGAAAATTACAGTGTGAAGATCTCTGCTCATCAGTAGGATGAATTATCCGCTCCGATTGGTAAAAGCAATGACACGAAAGCTCCAGATGGAGCAAGAGAGATGCTAATGGGAAATCTTTTATCCACCTCTGGCAAAGACGTTTTCTTACTGCTCTGGTTTACTTTCCCTTTATTTCTCTCTGTGTTTGGTATATATATAATGTACTGAAACAAAGTCCAAATGCTCACTGGGCCCTTTAAAGGTGCCAGCTCCCTGTATAATGGATAAAATACTGATATTTTATACTTTATACAAATCGTATTCCTTGTTGTGTATGAATAATGTGTAGTAACATAGTAACATAGTAACATAGTAAAAAAGACGCACGTCCATCATGTTCAACCATAATGCCTATATATAACCTGCCTAACTACTAGTTGATCCAGAGGAAGGCAAAAACCCCATCTGAAGCCTCTCTAATTTGCCCCAGAGGGGAAAAAATTCCTTCCTGACTCCAAGATGGCAATCGGACCAGTCCCTGGGGCAACTTGTACTATTTATATATAGTTATCATATCACTCCTTAAGCGCCTCTTCTCCAGTGTAAACAACCCTACTTTTCCATACACTTTACCAGCTTAGTTGCCCTTTTCTGGACTCTACATGTCAGTAAATGAAATAAGAAGCACAGAGGAATATAAGTAATGAGAATAGCCTGGTTAGTACCTGTGAGTATATGGAATGAGTAGCACAGAGGAGTATAAGTAATGAGAATAGCCTGGTTAGTACCTGTGAGTATATGGAATGAGTAGCACAGAGGAGTATATGTAATGAGAAGAGCCTGGTTAGTACCTGTGAGTATATGGAATGAGTAGCACAGAGGAGTATATGTAATGAGAATAGCCTGGTTAGTACCTGTGAGTATATGGAATGAGTAGCACAGAGGAGTATATGTAATGAGAATAGCCTGGTTAGTACCTGTGAGTATATGGAATGAGTAGCACAGAGGAGTATAAGTAATGAGAATAGCCTGGTTAGTACCTGTGAGTATATGGAATGAGTAGCACAGAGGAGTATATGTAATGAGAATAGCCTGGTTAGTACCTGTGAGTATATGGAATGAGTAGCACAGAGGAGTATAAGTAATGAGAATAGCCTGGTTAGTACCTGTGAGTATATGGAATGAGTAGCACAGAGGAGTATAAGTAATGAGAATAGCCTGGTTAGTACCTGTGAGTATATGGAATGAGTAGCACAGAGGAGTATATGTAATGAGAAGAGCCTGGTTAGTACCTGTGAGTATATGGAATGAGTAGCACAGAGGAGTATAAGTAATGAGAAGAGCCTGGTTAGTACCTGTGAGTATATGGAATGAGTAGCACAGAGGAGTATAAGTAATGCAAAGAACCTGGTTAGTACCTGTGAGTATATGGAATGAGTAGCACAGAGGAGTATAAGTAATGAGAAGAGCCTGGTTAGTACCTGTGAGTATATGGAATGAGTAGCACAGAGGAGTATAAGTAATGCAAAGAACCTGGTTAGTACCTGTGAGTATATGGAATGAGTAGCACAGAGGAGTATAAGTAATGAGAATAGCCTGGTTAGTACCTGTGAGTATATGGAATGCTTATACTCCTCTGTGCTACTCATTCCATATACTCACAGGTACTAACCAGGCTCTTCTCATTACTTATACTCCTCTGTGCTACTCATTCCATATACTCACAGGTACTAACCAGGTTCTTTGCATTACTTATACTCCTCTGTGCTACTCATTCCATAGACTCCCAGGTACTAACCAGGCTCTTCTCATTACTTATACTCCTCTGTGCTACTCATTCCATAGACTCCCAGGTACTAACCAGGCTCTTCTCATTACTTATACTCCTCTGTGCTACTCATTCCATAGACTCCCAGGTACTAACCAGGCTCTTCTCATTACTTATACTCCTCTGTGCTACTCATTCCATATACTCACAGGTACTAACCAGGCTCTTCCCATTACTTATACTCCTCTGTGCTACTCATTTAATATACTCACAGGTACTAACCATGGTTTTCGCATTACTTATACTCCTCTGTGCTACTCATTCCATATACTCACAGGTACTAACCAGGCTCTTCCCATTACTTATACTCCTCTGTGCTACTCATTTAATATACTCACAGGTACTAAGCATGGTTTTCGCATTACTTATACTCCTCTGTGCTACTCATTCCATATACTCACAGGTACTAACCAGGGTCTTCCCATTACTTATACTCCTCTGTGCTACTCATTCCATATACTCACAGGTACTAACCAGGGTCTTCCCATTACTTATACTCCTCTGTGCTACTCATTCCATATACTCACAGGTACTAACCAGGGTCTTCCCATTACTTATACTCCTCTGTGCTACTCATTCCATATACTCACAGGTACTAACCAGGGTCTTCCCATTACTTATACTCCTCTGTGCTACTCATTCCATATACTGATAGGTACTAACCAGGCTCTTTTCATTACATATACTCCTCTGTGCTACTTTAGGGTTGAACGTGATGGACGTATGTCTTTTTTCAACCCAACTTACTATGTTACTCATTCCATATACTCACAGGTACTAACCAGGCTCTCCCCACTTTAATGTACAGAGGGGGGAGTGGCTATAACATTATTTATAATCAGAGGCCTTACCCATGATTCCTTACACCCCATTATTATCATTGGGATAAGGAAGTACCTGATAGGTCCATCTGTCTCGTTTCCTTGTGAGTTTAATGAGGCCTGCTGGCAGTTGTAGTTCTGCAGAATATGAAAGTTGCTTAAGCCCCTCACAGCTCAGCACCCCAACAATGAGTTAGTTGTGTGAGTTCCTGCCCGGCACATAATCTCACAGACAATAAGATCCGGCCCCATGTGATGGCACAGAAACAAATCCCCTTATTCCCCCGGTGCCCTATTTCCAACAAACAGAGCCCTTATTAAACTCCTACTGGTCAGAGCTCTGCCGCTGCCCCCCATAAATCCCCCATAATGAGGATTTCCCTGGATTTTATATGAAAATACACAGCAATACCATTTCTCTATTCATTATCCTAAGGCCATGCTGCCTGCCCATTAGGTACACCTACTCGTATGTATAAATACAAATATACAGAGAAGGAATGTTCTGGGCACACAATAAGCTGTACCCCCATACTGTACTGTCTAAGGGAAACACTATGGCACCCCCTACCCATATGTATAAATACAAATATACAGAGAAGGAATGTTCTGGGCACACAATAAGCTGTACCCCCATACTGTACTGTCTAAGGGAAACACTATGGCACCCCCTACCCATATGTATAAATACAAATATACAGAGAAGGAATGTTCTGGGCACACAATAAGCTGTACCCCCATACTGTACTGTCTAAGGGAAACACTATGGCACCCCCTACCCATATGTATAAATACAAATATACAGAGAGGGAATGTTCTGGGCACACAATAAGCTGTACCCCCATACTGTACTGTCTAAGGGAAACACTATGGCACCCCTACCCATATGTATAAATACAAATATACAGAGAAGGAATGTTCTGGGCACACAATAAGCTGTACCCCCATACTGTACTGTCTAAGGGAAACACTATGGCACCCCCTACCCATATGTATAAATACAAATATACAGAGAAGGAATGTTCTGGGCACACAATAAGCTGTACCCCCATACTGTACTGTCTAAGGGAAACACTATGGCACCCCCTAACCCATATGTATAAATACAAATATACAGAGAGGGAATGTTCTGGGCACACAATAAGCTGTACCCCCATACTGTACTGTCTAAGGGAAACACTATGGCACCCCCTACCCATATGTATAAATACAAATATACAGAGAAGGAATGTTCTGGGCACACAATAAGCTGTACCCCCATACTGTACTGTCTAAGGGAAACACTATGGCACCTCCTAGCCATATGTATAAATACAAATATACAGAGAAGGAATGTTCTGGGCACACAATAAGCTGTACCCCCATACTGTACTGTCTAAGGGAAACACTATGGCACCCCCTACCCATATGTATAAATACAAATATACAGAGAAGGAATGTTCTGGGCACACAATAAGCTGTACCCCCATACCGTACTGTCTAAGGGAAACACTATGGCACCCCCTACCCATATGTATAAATACAAATATACAGAGAAGGAATGTTCTGGGCACACAATAAGCTGTACCCCCATACTGTACTGTCTAAGGGAAACACTATGGCACCCCCTACCCATATGTATAAATACAAATATACAGAGAAGGAATGTTCTGGGCACACAATAAGCTGTACCCCCATACTGTACCGTCTAAGGGAAACACTATGGCACCTCCCAAGGATATGTCCTACCCCTGCCAGTCCCGGTTTGCACCAATAACAAACTGAGTTTATATCTGTGCGTCAGAGGAAATAATATATTCAGGTTACGTGTTTCTCCGGGACGCCGCGTCCTTCGCCTTTTGTCCCTTATTAAAATGATAGTAATACATTACAGGCCGATGGGCGCTCTGACCTGCCCGCGGTTCAGCTGTCACAACATAAACAAGCAAACAATATTCCCTGTAACGAGCGCATAAATAATTGCTGGTGTAATTATTCTTTCACTGTAATCTACTCCCCTGGAGTTAGGGACTCCCTCGGCGCTGCTCGGCCCCCCGGACCCCCGGTACCGCAGCCAATGAATCACTCCTATAGGGGACAGATCCCAAAATAGAATTACAGCCTTTGGGCCAAATGTCAGGGACGGAGGGGGCCGAGCGCAGTCCCATTTCCCTGGGGGCTTTAGATACATGGAAATCCAATAGATAAAGTAGCCAAGTACATCAGTGTGTTGCAATGAATGATATAGTAATTAGAGTTAATTAGTAGGGTTTAGCCTATAATCACTGCAATATTTGTCTCTGTGATTCATAACGATCTCGTCTTGGTAAAATTATATCGCTGACCTTTTTATGATGTTCAGGGTCCGGGGGGGGACCTTTGAGAGATGGGGACAAACACCATTAAGGAAACTTAATATCCACATACACCCCTATGTTTCTGGCACTGTGCCCTATAGGAGTAATGGGATAGTGGCAGGGCGCGGTACTGCAGGTAATAATCTATAAACTATTCTTCAGCAGTAGTACAGATTAAACAGCAGTCGTGAGAGTGATGCACTATATATACAGGTCCTTTTCAAAAAATTCGCATATTGTGATAAAGTTCATTATTTTCTGTAATGTACTGATAAACATTAGACTTTCATATATTTTAGATTCATTACACACAACTGAAGTAGTTCAAGCCTTTTCTTGTTTTAATATTGATGATTGTGGCATACAGCTCATGAAAACCCAAAATTCCTATCTCAAAAAATTAGCATATTTCATCCGCCCAATAAAAGAAAAGTGTTTTTAATACAAAAAAAGTCAACCTTCAAATAATTATGTTCAGTTATGCACTCAATACTTGGTCGGGAATCCTTTTGCAGAAATGACTGCTTCAATGCGGCGTGGCATGGAGGCAATCAGCCTGTGGCACTGCTCAGGTGTTATGGAGGCCCAGGATGCTTCAATAGCGGCCTTAAGCTCATCCAGAGTGTTGGCTCTTGTGTCTCTCAACTTTCTCTTCACAATATCCCACAGATTCTCTATGGGGTTCAGGTCAGGAGAGTTGGCAGGCCAATTGAGCACAGTAATACCATGGTCAGTAAACCATTTACCAGTGGTTTTGGCACTGTGAGCAGGTGCCAGGTCGTGCTGAAAAATGAAATCTTCATCTCCATAAAGCTTTTCAGCAGATGGAAGCATGAAGTGCTCCAAAATCTCCTGATAGCTAGCTGCATTGACCCTGCCCTTGATAAAACACAGTGGACCAACACCAGCAGCTGACATGGCACCCCAGACCATCACTGACTGTGGGTACTTGACACTGGACTTCAGGCATTTTGGCATTTCCCTCTCCCCAGTCTTCCTCCAGACTCTGGCACCTTGATTTCTGAATGACATACTTTGGACCACTGAGCAACAGTCCAGTGCTGCTTCTCTGTAGCCCAGGTCAGGCGCTTCTGCCGCTGTTTCTGGTTCAAAAGTGGCTTGACCTGGGGAATGCGGCACCTGTAGCCCATTTCCTGCACACGCCTGTACACGGTGGCTCTGGATGTTTCTACTCCAGACTCAGTCCACTGCTTCCGCAGGTCCCCCAAGGTCAGGAATCGGTCCTTCTCCACAATCTTCCTCAGGGCCCAGTCACCTCTTCTCGTTGTGCAGCGTTTTCTGCCACACTTTTTCCTTCCCACAGACTTCCCACTGAGGTGCCTTGATACAGCACTCTGGGAACAGCCTATTCGTTCAGAAATTTCTTTCTGTGTCTTACCCTCTTGCTTGAGGGTGTCAATGATGGCCTTCTGGACAGCAGTCAGGTCGGCAGTCTTACCCATGATTGCGGTTTTGAGTAATGAACCAGGCTGGGAGTTTTTAAAAGCCTCAGGAATCTTTTGCAGGTTTTTAGAGTTAATTTGTTGATTCAGATGATTAGGTTAATAGCTCGTTTAGAGAACCTTTTCATGATATGCTAATTTTTTGAGATAGGAATTTTGGGTTTTCATGAGCTGTATGCCACAATCATCAATATTAAAACAAGAAAAGGCTTGAACTACTTCAGTTGTGTGTAATGAATCTAAAATATATGAAAGTCTAATGTTTATCAGTACATTACAGAAAATAATGAACTTTATCACAATATGCTAATTTTTTGAAAAGGACCTGTATATATATATATATATATATATATATATACACATTATAAGAAAATTATCTTTAAAGTAACACTGTCATGGGAAAAAATGTTTGTTACAAAACCCATCAGTTAATAGAGCTTCCCCAGCACTCAATAGTAAGAAATCCAAGTCCGACTTGGGACTCCTCCAGTTACATGGGAGCAGGAGAAACAATAGGTTAGCTGAAAGCAGTTCTAATGTGTAGCGCTGGCTGAAAGCTCAGACTCAGGCACACTTTACTGCTGCGCTGCAAGTTGGAGTGATATCCCCCCCTCACCCCCAGCAGCCGATCAGCAGAACAATGGGAAGGGAGCAAGATAGCAGCTCCCAGTAGGTATCAGAATAGCACTCAATAGTAAGAAATCCAAGTCCGGCTTGGGACTCCTCCAGTTACATGGGAGTAGGAAAAACAATAGGTTAGCTGAAAGCAGTTATAATGTGTAGCGCTGGCTCCTTCTGAAAGTTCAGACTCAGGCACACTTTACTGCTGCGCTGCAAGTTGGAGTGATATCCCCCCCCCCTCACCCCCAGCAGCCAATCAGCAGAACAATGGGAAGGGAGCAAGATAGCAGCTCCCAGTAGGTATCAGAATAGCACTCAATAGTAAGAAATCCAAGTCCGGCTTGGGACTCCTCCAGTTACATGGGAGTAGGAGAAACAATAGGTTAGCTGAAAGCAGTTCTAATGTGTAGCGCTGGCTGAAAGCTCAGACTCAGGCACAAGGCACTGAGATGGCGCCTACACACCAATATTACAGCTACAAATACATTTGTTGGTACAAGAATAAAAGGTTAAATGGCAGAGGGAATTATTTGCTGTGTAACAGTGTCATTTAGAGATACAAAGTGCCCCATAAATATCATGGCAGTGTCCCTTTAAATAAATCCCTGGGCAATGTTGGTGTTTAAATTCATTCTATTCAATGTATTCTATGTGGAAGGAGGCAGAGGAATAACTGACTAGAGGGGAAGTCATTTCAGCAGATGTAACTGAATCCCCAGCTCTCGTGCCTTTATAACCAAGAGGAACATCTGCCGAGAAATTGGCTCAGCGCCTCTCTGTGTCCCTATGTAATTACTGGTACAATTGTGTGTAATCAGGCAAGGGGAAGGGGAGGCGTCATCCCAACACTATCAGCCAATCACCTGGGTCTGCCTGTCAGTGTAGGAATATTTCACTAGGTCCATCAGTACTGATTATACCAAATGTATCTCAGCCATAAAGCAGGGCAGGACTGCTGCTTACAATGGGGGGATCAGATAGGATCTGTGCCACTGTGACAGAATGCTCTGTTATACAGATAGCTAGAATCTCAGCCATAAAGCAGGACAGGACTGCTGCTTACAATGGGGGGGGATCAGATAGGATCTGTGCCACTGTGACAGAATGCTCTGTTATACAGATAGCTAGAATCTCAGCCATAAAGCAGGGCAGGACTGCTGCTTACAATGGGGGGGATCAGATAGGATCTGTGCCACTGTGACAGAATGCTCTGTTATACAGATAGCTAGAATCTCAGCCATAAAGCAGGGCAGGACTGCTGCTTACAATGGGGGGGATCAGATAGGATCTGTGCCACTGTGACAGAATGCTCTGTTATACAGATAGCTAGAATCTCAGCCATAAAGCAGGGCAGGACTGCTGCTTACAATGGGGGGGGGGGGGGGGGGGGATCAGATAGGATCTGTGCCACTGTGACAGAATGCTCTGTTATACAGATAGCTAGAATCTCAGCCATAAAGCAGGGCAGGACTGCTGCTTACAATGGGGGGATCAGATAGGATCTGTGCCACTGTGACAGAATGCTCTGTTATACAGATAGCTAGAATCTCAGCCATAAAGCAGGGCAGGACTGCTGCTTACAATGGGGGGATCAGATAGGATCTGTGCCACTGTGACAGAATGCTCTGTTATACAGATAGCTAGAATCTCAGCCATAAAGCAGGGCAGGACTGCTGCTTACAATGGGGGGGATCAGATAGGATCTGTGCCACTGTGACAGAATGCTCTGTTATACAGATAGCTAGAATCTCAGCCATAAAGCAGGGCAGGACTGCTGCTTACAATGGGGGGATCAGATAGGATCTGTGCCACTGTGACAGAATGCTCTGTTATACAGATAGCTAGAATCTCAGCCATAAAGCAGGGCAGGACTGCTGCTTACAATGGGGGTGGGGGATCAGATAGGATCTGTGCCACTGTGACAGAATGCTCTGTTATACAGATAGCTAGAATCTCAGCCATAAAGCAGGGCAGGACTGCTGCTTACAATGGGGGGGGGGGGGGGGGGGGGATCAGATAGGATCTGTGCCACTGTGACAGAATGCTCTGTTATACAGATAGCTAGAATCTCAGCCATAAAGCAGGGCAGGACTGCTGCTTACAATGGGGGGATCAGATAGGATCTGTGCCACTGTGACAGAATGCTCTGTTATACAGATAGCTAGAATCTCAGCCATAAAGCAGGGCAGGACTGCTGCTTACAATGGGGGGGATCAGATAGGATCTGTGCCACTGTGACAGAATGCTCTGTTATACAGATAGCTAGAATCTCAGCCATAAAGCAGGGTGTATTTTCCTTAAACGAAACAGGCTCTGGTCTCTTTTATTGAGAATAATTGCTTGACAGGAATATCACGCTGTTGTAATTTCATGCAATTAATTAGGTTTAGAACGAAATAGTGATGAGGCACTTTACTTGACTCTGCATTACAGCCGGCTGCTTGCTGGCCAATAGTACGGATGTGTATTTAATTTCACCAAGCAGCGAAGCATGATTCCTGCCTCTGGTGCATTTGTTATCAGCTCACACAGGCAACCGTTCCGCTTTATATAGTCTGTCTGTTATTATGAAGAGACAGTGCCAGCTTCTTGACTGTCGGGGGTGATAGGAGTTGCCCTACTGACTTCATCTAGTCCGACTGTCTTCATTTATTTTTACTGTCGCCATTCTCCCCTACTGTTTCCATATTGCACATCCCCATCTAGTCACACTGTCTCTTTCTTCCTCTACTGTCTTAATTTAGTCCAACTGTCTCCATTCTACCCTACTGTCTCCATCTAGTACTACTTGTTATATCTTACCCTACCGATTCAATCGTGCCCTACTGTCTCCATCTTGCCCTACTGTCTCCATCCTGTCCTACTGTCTCCATCTTGCCCTACTGTCTCCATCTTGCCCTACTGTCTCCATCTTGCCCTACTGTCTCCATCCTGTCCTACTGTCTCCATCTCATCTTACTGTCTCCATCTTGTCCTACTGTCTCCATCTTGCCCTACTGTCTCCATCTTGCCCTACTGTCTCCATCTTGCCCTACTGTCTCCATCTTGCTGTACTGTCTCCATCTTGCCCTACTGTCTCCATCTTGCCCTACTGTCTCCATCTTGCTGTACTGTCTCCATCTTGCCCTACTGTCGCCATCTTGCCCTACTGTCGCCATCTTGGCCTTCTATGTCCATCTTGCCCTACTGTCTCCATCTTGCCGTACTGTCTCCATCTTGTCCTACTGTCTCCATCTTGCCCTACTGTCGCCATCTTGCCCTACTGTCGCCATCTTGCCCTACTGTCTCCATCTTGCCCTACTGTCTCCATCTTGCCCTACTGTCGCCATCTTGCCCTACTGTCTCCATCTTGCCGTACTGTCTCCATCTTGCCCTACTGTCTCCATCTTGCCCTACTGTCTCCATCTTGCTCTACTGTCACCATCTTGCCTTACTATCTCCATCTTGCCCTACTGTCTCCATCTCATCTTACTGTCTCCATCTTGCCCTACTGTCTCCATCTTGCCCTACTGTCTCCATCTTGCCTTACTGTCCCCATCTTGCCCTACTGTCTCCATCTTGCCCTACTGTCCCCATCTTGCCCTACTGTCTCCATCTTGCCCTACTGTCTCCATCTTGCCCTACTGTCTCCATCTTGCCCTACTGTTTCCATCTTGCCCTACTGTCTCCATCTTGCCCTACTGTCTCCATCTTGCCCTACTGTCTCCATCTTGCCCTACTGTCCCCATCTTGCTCTACTGTCCCCATTTTGGCCAACTGTCTCCATCTTGTCCTGTTTTTCTGCTGATCCCCACTATGTTCATAACCCTTTGCAGTCACCCCTATTTGCACCCAGTATTATGGCTGTAGGTTGCCCATCCCTTATGTAATAGTATTTCTATGTATTTCAGGGATCTGTTGCTGCTGTGGGGCGCTACGGCCTCGTTACAAGAGATTGGTTGATAATATTTTTCCGGAAGATTCCGAGGTAAGACTTCCCTATACATATTGCTAGATGGGCACTGCCACCCTGAGAAAAAGCCTTTTATTTACACAGAATAAACTATAATATTTAATTACAGAACTTTAGTCTCATCCACAATACGGCACCAAGTGCTGGGTGGCACATTGCTCCATTTTTACCCCCAGGGCATTCTTTACCCATCTTCATACCCATATTATTGCCATATTGCTTACACAGGGTAATCGAAAATTCCCTATAGGGAGTGTTTCCACCACTCAAAAGAGTCAGATCAAGACTTTAAAGCATCTAAGGGGGCTGGGAGTTGTCGCTTAACAGTTCAGCAGTAGAAGCTCCATGCAAAACGCCCCCAATTAAAGCCTCACGTGTATCCGACACATGATAGGAATTAATAGTTCCTGCCTGTAATCACATTACATCTCGGGCAATAGGGGGAGAGAGATACCAACACCTCTGGGGTCTCAGTAATGCCCCCTGTCAGCTGCCTGGCACCGGGTACTTATCCAGCATTTTTCTTTATAAATGCCATCACTCCGGAGACGATTTGTCTTTAAATACATTGGGCCAGGGCTGTCCGACTGGAGTCCAACCTGAATGGGGCCCTCTAGTGGATTTGTGAGCCCTCAGCCTGTACACCATGTCCTCAAAATGGTGCTTGTTGGATACTTGCCCCATTCCACATTTATTCCACTTGCCTGGTATTTAAAGGGGAAATTCACCTTATAATTAATGTTAAATGCCATCTAGTTGCTGGATACACATCTGCAGGCAATCAGCCTGCCATTCTAACCACTAATGGTTGCTAGGCTAAGTGGTACCCTGACAACCAGATAACATTATACACCTATTATCCAGAATGCTCGTGACCTGGGGCTTTCCAGATAAGGGATCTTTCTGTAATTTGGATCTCCATACCTTAAGTCTACTAAAAAATTATTTAAACCTTATTTAAAAGGCTAAAAGGAAAACAAAATGTCAGTGAATATAAAAAGCATAAACCATAAACCATTGAGGGCTGATCATACAATAAATATTCCTTTACTCTCTAAACTCTACAACCTTCTGACATAGGCAGCAAGTGTTGCTAATTAAACCCAATAGGGCTGTTCTGCCCCCAATAAGGGGTAATTATATCTTAGTTGGGATCAAGTACAGGTACTGTTTTATTATTACAGAGAAAAGGGAATCATTTAACTATTAAATAAACCCAATAGGGCTGTTCTGCCCCAATAAGGGGTAATTATATCTTAGTTGGGATCAAGTACAGGTACTGTTTTATTATTACAGAGAAAAGGGAATCATTTAACCATTAAATAAACCCAATAGGGCTGTTCTGCCCCCAATAAGGGGTAATTATATCTTAGTTGGGATCAAGTACAGGTACTGTTTTATTATTACAGAGAAAAGGGAATCATTTAACCATTAAATAAACCCAATAGGGCTGTTCTGCCCCAATAAGGGGTAATTATATCTTAGTTGGGATCAAGTACAGGTACTGTTTTATTATTACAGAGAAAAGGGAATCATTTAACCATTAAATAAACCCAATAGGGCTGTTCTGCCCCAATAAGGGGTAATTATATCTTAGTTGGGATCAAGTACAGGTACTGTTTTATTATTACAGAGAAAAGGGAATCATTTAACCATTAAATAAACCCAATAGGGCTGTTCTGCCCCCAATAAGGGGTAATTATATCTTAGTTGGGATCAAGTACAGGTACTGTTTTATTATTACAGAGAAAAGGGAATCATTTAACCATGAAATAAACCCAATAGGACTGTTCTGCCCCAATAAGGGGTAATTATATCTTAGTTGGGATCAAGTACAGGTACTGTTTTATTATTACAGAGAAAAGGGAATCATTTAACCATTAAATAAACCCAATAGGGCTGTTCTGCCCCCAATAAGGGGTAATTATATCTTAGTTGGGATCAAGTACAGGTACTGTTTTATTATTACAGAGAAAAGGGAATCATTTAACCATGAAATAAACCCAATAGGACTGTTCTGCCCCAATAAGGGGCAATTATATCTTAGTTGGGATCAAGTACAGGTACTGTTTTATTATTACAGAGAAAAGGGAATCATTTAACCATTAAATAAACCCAATAGGGCTGTTCTGCCCCCAATAAGGGGTAATTATATCTTAGTTGGGATCAAGTACAGGTACTGTTTTATTATTACAGAGAAAAGGGAATCATTTAACCATGAAATAAACCCAATAGGGCTGTTCTGCCCCCAATAAGGGGTAATTATATCTTAGTTGGGATCAAGTACAGGTACTGTTTTATTATTACAGAGAAAAGGGAATCATTTAACCATTAAATAAACCCAATAGGGCTGTTCTGCCCCCAATAAGGGGTATTTATATCTTAGTTGGGATCAAGTACAGGTACTGTTTTATTATTACAGAGAAAAAGGAATCATTTTTAAAAATTAGAATTATTTGCTTATGATGGAGTCTATGGGAGATGGCCTTTCCGTAATTCGGAACTTTCTGGATAATGGGTTTCCAAATAACGGATCCTATACCTGTACTTAAAGTGAACGTCCCCATGAAGAGTTCCACTAATCTCTCCCTCACAGGATGGTCTGGTGAAAGCAAACATGGAGAAGCTGACCTTCTACGCGCTCTCGGCCCCAGAGAAACTGGACCGGATTGGGTCCTACCTCTCCGAGAGGCTGAGCAGGGACGTAGCCCGACATCGTTATGGGTAAGTATATAATTAGTAGAAATCCTTTGCCCTCATTTACCTTAGGAACATGCGGAGCTGCCAGGCCCCAGCATTGGGAGTTGAATGAATAAACGTGGCCTTTAAAATCTGATCTTTTGGCAAAATGTCAGGGCGGAGAAAAGTGAAGCGACTCAGCAGTGGGACTAATAATAAGTAATTACACTTAAAAGCTTTTACCTTGTCCCATCAATTACATGAGATATTGCAGGGGCCCCTGACACAAAGGCCAGATGTCTCAATGGAATTGTCTAATCTACTGGCAGAGATTTAGCTCACAGGCTGCAGTCATTCTGCTAGGAGCCCCGTCACTTACTGTTCCAGTATTCGGCCCCTTCGGCCTTTGTTGTACCACAAATACATTCACTGAAAGATTTAGGGTTGTTTCTGGTGCCATCTTTCCATATTTTTGCTATCTCATCCTACTGTCTCCATCTTGCCCTACTGTCTCCATCTTGCCCTACTGTCTCCATCTTGCCCTACTGTCTCCATCTTGCCCTACTGTCTCCATCTTGCCCTACTGTCTCCATCTTGCCCTACTGTCTCCATCTTGCCCTACTGTCTCCATCTTGCCCTACTGTCTCCATCTTGTCCTACTGTCTCCATCTTACCCTACTGTCTCCATCTTGCCCTACTGTCTCCATCTTGCTGTACGGTCTCCATCTTGCCCTACTGTCTCCATCTTGCCCTACTGTCTCCATCTTGCTGTACGGTCTCCATCTTGCCCTACTGTCTCCATCTTGCTGTACGGTCTCCATCTTGCCCTACTGTCTCCATCTTGCCCTACTGTCTCCATCTTGCTGTACTGTCTCCATCTTGCCCTACTGTCCCCATCTTGCCCTGCTGTCTCCATCTTGTCCTACTGTCTCCATAGTACCCTACATCCATCTTGCCCTACTGTCTCTATCTCGCCCTACAGTCCCCATTTTGTCCTACTGTCTCCATCTTGCCCTACTGTCTCCATCTTGCCCTACTGTCTCCATCTTGTCCTACTGTCTCCATCTTACCCTACTGTCTCCATCTTGCCCTACTGTCTCCATCTTGCTGTACGGTCTCCATCTTGCCCTACTGTCTCCATCTTGCCCTACTGTCTCCATCTTGCTGTACGGTCTCCATCTTGCCCTACTGTCTCCATCTTGCTGTACGGTCTCCATCTTGCCCTACTGTCTCCATCTTGCCCTACTGTCTCCATCTTGCTGTACTGTCTCCATCTTGCCCTACTGTCCCCATCTTGCCCTGCTGTCTCCATCTTGTCCTACTGTCTCCATAGTACCCTACATCCATCTTGCCCTACTGTCTCTATCTCGCCCTACAGTCCCCATTTTGTCCTACAGTCTCCATCTTGCCCTACTGTCTCCATCTTGCCCTACTGTCTCCATCTTGCCCTACTGTCTCCATCTTGCTGTACTGTCTCCATCTTGCCCTACTGTCTCCATCTTGTCCTACTGTCTCCATCCTGCCCTACTGTCTCCATCTTGCCCTACTGTCTCCATCCTGCCCTACTGTCTCCATCTTGCCCTACTGTCTCCATGTTGCTCTACTGTCTCCATTTTGTCCTACTGTCACCATCCCATGATACTGTGCACATCTTGCTCTACTGTCCCCATGTTTTTCTACTGGTTCGATCTTGTTCTACGGTCTCTTGCCTTAAAGCTCTAATGTCCCCATGTAGTTCTACTAACTGCATCTTACCATACTTTCCCAATTTTGCTCTACTGTTTTCATGTTCCCCTGCTGTCTCTTATCTTCCCATACTGCCTCTCTGTCTTACCCTACTGTCTCCATCTTCCTCTACATTCTCCATCTTGTGCTACAGTCCCCACCTTGTCCAATCAGTATCTATCTCTGAATTGTGCTTAGTACAGGGGAATCCCTATGTGCCATAGTTTTATGGTATCTCTCTGTACAGGCTATGAGCAAACTTAGGGGGCTGTTCCTGCTGAATTGTGCTTAGTACAGGGGAATCCCTATGCTGCCATAGTTTTATGGTATCTCTCTGTACAGGCTATGAGCAAACTTAGGGGGCTGTTCCTGCTGAATTGTGCTTAGTACAGGGGAATCCCTATGCTGCCATAGTTTTATGGTATCTCTCTGTACAGGCTATGAGCAAACTTAGGGGGCTGTTCCTGCTGAATTGTGCTTAGTACAGGGGAATTCCTATGCTGCCATAGTTTTATGGTATCTCTCTGTACAGGCTATGAGCAAACTTAGGGGGCTGTTCCTGCTTAATTGTGCTTAGTACAGGCAAATCCCTATGTGCCATAGTTTTATGGTATCTCTCTGTACAGGCTATGAGCAAACTTAGGGGGCTGTTCCTGCTTAATTGTGCTTAGTACAGGCAAATCCCTATGTGCCATAGTTTTATGGTATCTCTCTGTACAGGCCATGAGCAAACTTAGGGGGCTGTTCCTGCTGAATTGTGCTTAGTACAGGGGAATCCCTATGCTGCCATAGTTTTATGGTCTCTCTGTACAGGCTATGGGCAAACTTAGGGGGCTGTTCCTGCTGAATTGTGCTTAGTGCAGGGGAATCCCTATGTGCCATAGTTTTATGGTATCTCTCTGTACAGGCTATGAGCAAACTAAGGGGGCTGTTCCTGCTGAATTGTGCTTAGTACAGGGGAATCCCTATGTGCCATAGTTTTATGGTATCTCTCTGTACAGGCTATGAGCAAACTTAGGGGGCTGTTCCTGCTGAATTGTGCTTAGTACAGGGGAATCCCTATGTGCCATAGTTTTATGGTATCTCTCTGTACAGGCTATGAGCAAACTTAGGGGGCTGTTCCTGCTGAATTGTGCTTAGTACAGGGAAATACCTATGCTAGGATAATTTTATGATCTCCATATGATGGCATAATTATATGGTATCTTTCTGTGCAAAACCTGGAGCTCTGTTGCCTTTTGCTCCCACACTACTTCCTGTTACAGTTAGAGCTGCATCACTTCCTGTCAGCGTATCTCTGAGGGAGCACACAGCCCATCACTAAATGGCGGCTCAAGGGAAAGGATATAAAAGGGCAATATTTACTGATATATATATTCCAAGGTCACTTAACATAATATAAACTGTCTGTTGGTTACGTATTCATTCTGGGGGTGTAGTATAGAATTAGATTGTAGGTATAGTGGCCCTTTAAATACATCGCTAGGACCCCCTCCCAAACACACACAAATATGCTCTAAAGGGCAACTTTATCCAAATCTAATTTCTGGGGGGTTAGTGCTTTCAGCCCCCGGTAAAGCCGGAATATCCCGTCGGTGTCAGATGTGCAGCCCATTTGCAGGGCTAATGCTCTCAGGATTGCGGATTAGGTGGCTGCTTTGTGCTCGCTGGGCACATCTGTTCCTCGCCGGAGCCCAGTGAGAGGGAATAGCTGATCCCCTTGCTCAGCCATTTGCATCCATTGCTCGGGGGAGAAGCCAATGCCCATCGCTCGCTGCCGCTGCCGACAGAGCTGACCCTCTTCTCGCTCGGGGCCCACGCAGAGGACGGGGGAAGATGACTTGCGGGTGCAGGTAACTGTTACACAGGGTGCCGGTGTCCCACCCGCAGGCGGATAAGGATGCAGAGGAAGGTTACGCTGTGCTACATTCCCACCGGCTGCGACTTGGCAGCTTTCCTGCATTGCAGCTCCTTCTGCCGTTCCCGCAGGATCTGATGAATTAGTTGGAGCCATTCTCTCGTTCACTTTCTCTCTTAAAAAAGGCTTCATTTTCTTTGGAAATTAGATGATATCTGGCTAAGAGCACGGGCCCTACTTCTGGCTAAGAGCACGGGCCCTACTTCTGGCTAAGAGCACGGGCCCTACTTCTGGCTAACAGCACGGGCCCAACTTCTGGCTAAGAGCACGGGCCCTACTTCTGGCTAACAGCACGGGCCCTACTTCTGGCTAAGAGCACGGGCCCTACTTCTGGCTAAGAGCACGGGCCCTACTTCTGGCTAAGAGCACGGGCCCTACTTCTGGCTAAGAGCACGGGCCCTACTTCTGGCTAAGAGCACGGGCCCTACTTCTGGCTAAGAGCACGGGCCCTACTTCTGGCTAAGAGCACGGGCCCTACTTCTGGCTAACAGCACGGGCCCTACTTCTGGCTAACAGCACGGGCCCTACTTCTGGCTAAGAGCACGGGCCCTACTTCTGGCTAAGAGCACGGGCCCTACTTCTGGCTAAGAGCACGGGCCCTACTTCTGGCTAACAGCACGGGCCCTACTTCTGGCTAACAGCACGGGCCCTACTTCTGGCTAACAGCACGGGCCCTACTTCTGGCTAACAGCACGGGCCCTACTTCTGGCTAAGAGCACGGGCCCTACTTCTGGCTAAGAGCACGGGCCCTACTTCTGGCTAAGAGCACGGGCCCTACTTCTGGCTAACAGCACGGGCCCTACTTCTGGCTAACAGCACGGGCCCTACTTCTGGCTAACAGCACGGGCCCTACTTCTGGCTAAGAGCACGGGCCCTACTTCTGGCTAAGATCACGGGCCCTACTTCTGGCTAAGAGCACGGGCCCTACTTCTGGCTAAGAGCACGGGCCCTACTTCTGGCTAAGAGCACGGGCCCTACTTCTGGCTAACAGCACGGGCCCTACTTCTGGCTAAGAGCACGGGCCCTACTTCTGGCTAAGATCACGGGCCCTACTTCTGGCTAAGAGCACGGGTCCTACTTCTGGCTAAGAGCACGGGCCCTACTTCTGGCTAAGAGCACGGGCCCTACTTCTGGCTAAGAGCACGGGCCCTACTTCTGGCTAAGAGCAGGGGCCCTACTTCTGGCTAAGAGCACGGGCCCTACTTCTGGCTAAGAGCACGGGCCCTACTTCTGGCTAAGAGCACGGGTCCTACTTCTGGCTAAGAGCACGGGCCCTACTTCTGGCTAAGAGCACGGGCCCTACTTCTGGCTAAGAGCACGGGCCCTACTTCTGGCTAAGAGCACGGGCCCTACTTCTGGCTAAGAGCACGGGCCCTACTTCTGGCTAAGAGCACGGGCCCTACTTCTGGCTAAGAGCACGGGCCCTACTTCTGGCTAAGAGCACGGGCCCTACTTCTGGCTAACAGCACGGGCCCTACTTCTGGCTAACAGCACGGGCCCTACTTCTGGCTAACAGCACGGGCCCTACTTCTGGCTAAGAGCACGGGCCCTACTTCTGGCAAACAGCACGGGCCCTACTTCTGGCTAAGAGCACGGGCCCTACTTCTGGCAAACAGCACGGGCCCTACTTCTGGCAAACAGCACGGGCCCTACTTCTGGCTAACAGCACGGGCCCTACTTCTGGCAAACAGCACGGGCCCTACTTCTGGCAAACAGCACGGGCCCTACTTCTGGCAAACAGCACGGGCCCTACTTCTGGCTAAGAGCACGGGCCCTACTTCTGGCTAACAGCACGGGCCCTACTTCTGGCTAAGAGCACGGGCCCTACTTCTGGCTAACAGCACGGGCCCTACTTCTGGCTAAGTGCACGGGCCCTACTTCTGGCTAACAGCACGGGCCCTACTTCTGGCTAACAGCACGGGCCCTACTTCTGGCTAAGAGCACGGGCCCTACTTCTGGCTAACAGCACGGGCCCTACTTCTGGCTAAGAGCACGGGCCCTACTTCTGGCTAACAGCACGGGCCCTACTTCTGGCTAACAGCACGGGCCCTACTTCTGGCTAAGAGCACGGGCCCTACTTCTGGCTAACAGCACGGGCCCTACTTCTGGCTAACAGCACGGGCCCTACTTCTGGCTAACAGCACGGGCCCTACTTCTGGCTAACAGCACGGGCCCTACTTCTGGCTAACAGCACGGGCCCTACTTCTGGCTAACAGCACGGGCCCTACTTCTGGCAAACAGCACGGGCCCTACTTCTGGCTAAGAGCACGGGCCCTACTTCTGGCTAACAGCACGGGCCCTACTTCTGGCTAAGAGCACGGGCCCTACTTCTGGCTAACAGCACGGGCCCTACTTCTGGCTAAGTGCACGGGCCCTACTTCTGGCTAACAGCACGGGCCCTACTTCTGGCTAACAGCACGGGCCCTACTTCTGGCTAAGAGCACGGGCCCTACTTCTGGCTAACAGCACGGGCCCTACTTCTGGCTAAGAGCACGGGCCCTACTTCTGGCTAACAGCACGGGCCCTACTTCTGGCTAACAGCACGGGCCCTACTTCTGGCTAACAGCACGGGCCCTACTTCTGGCTAACAGCACGGGCCCTACTTCTGGCTAACAGCACGGGCCCTACTTCTGGCTAACAGCACGGGCCCTACTTCTGGCTAACAGCACGGGCCCTACTTCTGGCTAAGAGCACGGGCCCTACTTCTGGCTAAGAGCACGGGCCCTACTTCTGGCTAAGAGCACGGGCCCTACTTCTGGCTAACAGCACGGGCCCTACTTCTGGCTAAGAGCACGGGCCCTACTTCTGGCTAACAGCACGGGCCCTACTTCTGGCTAAGAGCACGGGCCCTACTTCTGGCTAAGAGCACGGGCCCTACTTCTGGCTAAGAGCACGGGCCCTACTTCTGGCTAACAGCACGGGCCCTACTTCTGGCTAAGAGCACGGGCCCTACTTCTGGCTAACAGCACGGGCCCTACTTCTGGCTAACAGCAAGGGCCCTACTTCTGGCTAACAGGCCCTGGAGCACGGGCCCTACTTCTGGCTAAGAGCACGGGCCCTACTTCTGGCTAAGAGCACGGGCCCTACTTCTGGCTAAGAGCACGGGCCCTACTTCTGGCTAAGAGCACGGGCCCTACTTCTGGCTAAGAGCACGGGCCCTACTTCTGGCTAAGAGCACGGGCCCTACTTCTGGCTAACAGCAAGGGCCCTACTTCTGGCTAAGAGCATGGGCCCTACTTCTGGCTAATTTAATGAGAGATGTGGGTGTGTAGGTAGGTGTGTGTCTTCTTAGTACCCTAGGATGATTGGGGGAGGTAGGAGTGTGGGTAGAAGGTATCTTTTTGCACAGTAACAATGTTTGAGAGAAGAAGGAATGTCCTACTGAACATATTAACTGAGGATCATTATGGGAGAACTCATCTGACAAATGGGAAGTGGAGGTAGGTAGGTAGGTAGGTGCAGGGAGTCACTATGTAGATTATAAGAGGGAATCAGTAACACGTGCAGCAGATTCCAGGGCCGGGTTTAATATGCCGGAGAGGCAAGGGGACAGATGGGCTGAGCTGAGAGGTTACATATTACTGGGGCAGGCACAGATGTGAGTGGGGTATGTACATACCACAACCAGTGCAAGGAGTCTATTAGTGCAGTATATTGATATATTAGTGCAGTATATTAGTATATTGGTGCAGTATATTAGTATATTGGTGCAGTATATTAGTATATTGGTGCAGTATATTAGTATATTGGTGCGGTATATTAGTATATTGGTGCGGTATATTAGTATATTGGTGCGGTATATTAGTATATTGGTGCGGTATATTAGTATATTGGTGCGGTATATTAGTATATTGGTGCGGTATATTAGTATATTAGTGCGGTATATTAGTATATTGGTGCGGTATATTAGTATATTGGTGCAGTATATTAGTATATTGGTGCAGTATATTAGTATATTGGTGCAGTATATTAGTATATTGGTGCAGTATATTAGTGCAGTATAATAGTATATTAGTGCGGTATATTAGTATATTGGTGCAGGATATTAGTATATTGGTGCAGTATATTAGTATATTTTAGGTTCTACAGATAAGGGAAAGTAAAACACATGTGTAAAACTAATGATACAGTGTGTAATGTTCAAAATATATGCACAATGGGATTTCCCATAGCTTACTCTGCTCCAGCATATCATTGGGTTGTGTTGCTGGGCATCAATACTGTCTTAAAAGGGCGATATAGTTGCAATACTGAACAGTGATGGGGTCCTTGTATATCATTTATCTTACAATATCATCTTGCAGATGATATCTATCTCTCTATGGCCATTCTATAACTCATTGTGGCCCCAAAATCAGCCCCAGTAACACAGCTCTATTGCTGGCTCTCAGCCACACCCCATGCACCTTGTTCCCCAAGCCCCTAATTCACAACAACAACCCCCCAACTCTGTCCTTGGCAGCATCACAATAATACACCCATTTATTCAGCTCCTTATTATGTCTCTCATTCTCCCCTGTCTTAATTACTGTGACAACTACCCTCTCTCATCATCATTCCATTAATAGAGAAATTCGGCCTAAAATGAACTTTTATTATGATGTAGTGAGTTTTTTTTAATCTATTTGTACTTTTTGCCGTTTGTATTATTCTGCAGCTTACCTATTTGGGATTTATAATGCTATTTAGTTGCCCTAGCAAACAGAGAAAATTAGGAAAGCAAGTAACTGATAACAATGGGAAAAAATGAAAAACCTATGATAAAACATGTCCAACTGTAACTAAGTTATTTAACAGGTAAACTTCCCCTTGAAAATATTTTTGTTTATCTGTAGCCCACAGTGGATATAAAAGGCTCCTTATGTATAGAAGGATATGCAGCACTTTCCTTTGTGGCGTTGCTTTTTATTGCTGGAAGTTTGTTGGAGAGCAATGATATCCCTGCAGAATCAGCGGGAATGGATAATGGCCACAGGGCTGAGTTAGATAAATAGAGATTGCAGTTAATTCCCCCCAAACCCAAGCATTTAGGGCTCACTAGTTCTTTGCCCATCCCATAATCATTCCATGTTGTATGGATCATTATCATGGGTTTCCCCAAGCTGAGGAAAGAAAAGGAAAATGCTTTATTCCTAAACGCCAACTACACATACTTAATATATCATAGGGATATTAGTATTATTATTAAGATTTATTTATAAAGCGCCAACATATCCCGCAGCGCTGTACAATAAGTGGGTTTCATACATTGGATAGGTAATCTTTGTTTCTCCAGAGGATGCTAAAGGAATTAAATGACCCAGAATTCCCCCATGACTTGCACCATGTTGAGATCAGCAGATACCATCCTGCCCAGCCAATCAAAATGGTGGCAGTTGCACCATGTGGCAGTTTGCTTTCCCTATTACAAAGCCTAATGTGTCTCCATCTGTCTGTCTTGCAGTTATGTCTGCATTGCTATGGAAGCGCTGGACCAGCTTCTCATGGCCTGTCACTGCCAGAGCATCAACCTGTTTGTGGAGAGCTTTCTGAAGATGGTGGCCAAACTGTTGGAATCAGAAAAGCCAAATCTACAGATCTTGGGGACCAACTCAGTAAGTGGATGGGGGTGGCAGAGCCAGATTTGCACGGCCAAAGCCAAACATTTTGGCCAGACAAAGGCTGTTGCTGCTTTCTGGGAGGGTTAATAATGTCATTTATGTATAGGTACAGGTTCTGTTATCCAGAAAGCTCTGAAATATGAAATAGCCATTTCCCTATGAAAACACACAATTCATTTAGGACCAAATGAACCATGGCTGGGGCCTATGAGCTGTCTCCTATTTGGACGAAAACTTTTTTTTAAACTGTCTACTGTCCTATGTCCTGTTCTACTTAAAGCAACAGTAACACCAAAAAATGAAAGTGTTTTAAAGTAATTAAAATATAATGTACAGTTGCCCTGTGCTGGTAAAACTGGTACATTTGCAACAGAAACGCTACTATAGTTTATATAAATGAGCTGACACAGGTTACATAGCAGATAACAGATAAGCTCTGTAGAATATAATGGGGTTTTATCTGTTATATGCTGTGTAACCTGTGCCTTTTCGGCTGTAAATGGCTGCCCCCGGGGCTACACAGAAACTTTGTTTATATAAACTATAGTAGTCTTTCTGAGGAAAACACCCCAGTTGTACCAGTGCAGGGCAGCATTACATTATATAGTAATTACCTTTATACACTTTCATTTTTTGGTGTTACTGTCCCTTTAAGGTGGCCATACACGTTAAGATCCGCTTGCTTGGCGAGGTCGCCAAGTGAGTGGATCTTCTCCCGATATCCCCCACCTATGGGTGGGCGATATCGGGTGAATTTAGGCTAATTCGGTCGTTAATTAAAATGCCAGTGATAGGCGCAGCCGGTTCGGGGACCGATTCAACAAGCCGATGCGGTCCCTGACCCGACTAAATTTTTTAACCTGCCCGATCGATATCTGGCCGATTTCAGGCCACATGTCGGTTGGGCAGGCCCCTGTTCCTGCCCCTACACGGGCCAATAAGCTGCCGAATTGGTCTAAGGCAGTGTTTTTCAACCTTTTTTTGGGCAAAGGCACACTTGTTTCATGAAAAAAATCACGAGGCACACCACCATTAGAAAATGTTAAAAAATTTAACTCTGTGCCCAGCAGCAGTGCCCCCCTAGTACATTGGTGCCCAGCAGCAGTGCCCCCCTAGTACATTGGTGCCAAGAGCAGTGCCCCCCTAGTACATTGGTGCCCAGCAGCAGTGCCCCCCTAGTACATTGGTGCCAAGAGCAGTGCCCCCCTAGTACATTGGTGCCCAGCAGCAGTGCCCCCCTAGTACATTGGTGCCAAGAGCAGTGCCCCCCTAGTACACTGGTGCCCAGCAGCAGTGCCCCCCTAGTACATTGGTGCCAAGAGCAGTGCCCCTCTAGTACATTGGTGCCCAGCAGCAGTGCCCCCCTAGTACATTGGTGCCAAGAGCAGTGCCCCCCTAGTACACTGGTGCCCAGCAGCAGTGCCCCCCTAGTACATTGGTGCCAAGAGCAGTGCCCCCTAGTACATTGGTGCCCAGCAGCAGTGCCCCCCTAGTACACTGGTGCCCAGCAGCAGTGCCCCCCTAGTACATTGGTGCCAAGAGCAGTGCCCCCCTAGTACACTGGTGCCCAGCAGCAGTGCCCCCCTAGTACATTGGTGCCAAGAGCAGTGCCCCCCAGTACATTGGTGCCCAGCAGCAGTGCCCCCCTAGTACATTGGTGCCAAGAGCAGTGCCCCCCTAGTACATTGGTGCCCTGCCTACGGCACACCAGGCAACATCTCGTGCCGCGGAACAGTGGTTGAAAAACGCTGGTCTAAGGGACCGATATCGACAGCTACAATCGCCCCTTGTATGGGGACCTTTTGACTTTTTTAAGCTAGCTGATCCCTAAGGCCAAACAATCGACTTACAATGACGGGTATAGGAGGACCAGGGACCCCATCAGTTCAATCAAACCTGCCGACCCACACCTGGTCAAGATTTGGCCACATATCAATCAGAGGGCAGGTAAGATGCCAAATTGGCTAAATCGACAGCTGAACTCTGCCTGCGTATTTAGTTGACATGGCCCATTCCTCTGTTGGCTATTAACCTCTAGGAGGAAGGGTCCTGTGAACTAAGTATTATGGGACCACATTATTTCCGATGGCAGCCCTGGTGTCTAGTAAGTTCAATGCAAAGGTACCCCCGAGCCCCACCCTGACTGGCAGAGGATTGTGGGATTAGTAGTTTGCTGCTAGTTAGGCCAGGCAGCTTCTAATCTAAATCTGCCATTATGGTGGCTGCGGCTTAGTATCATTTGGCTGCCAAACCTGTTCCATTGTTCCTTATCTGTTCTAACAAGCAGGGGATCAATGCTGTGCTCTGTTCTGTGACTCACAGTCGTCCCTTTCCTGTTGCCCTTTCTCTCTGCCCCCGGGGGGGGGATATTTCCCGTAGGCTTGTTCCCAGCGCAGCTCCTTTGATTGAGGCCCCGTTATTGTAAGATCTCAGCACCATTCAGCGGGTCAGTGGGATCCCCAAGTGGCGAGATGTTGCTCTGATCATGGATAATAGCTCTGCAGCCTGTGCATTATACATATATATATATATAGTACTGAGGCGCATTCTCAACTTGCCCTTTCTTCTCTCTGAATACAATAAAAATAATTCATGTATAATGGTCAGGGATGTGGGGCTTAAAATGTCACCTTTTCCCTGCTTAGTACAGGTATAGGACCCATTATCCAGAATGCTCGGGACCTGGGGTTTTCCGGATAAGGGGTCTTTCCGTAATTCGGATCTCCTGCCTAAAGTTTGCTGAAAACATAATTTAAACAGTAATCGAACCCAATAGGATTGTTTTGACTCCAATAAGTATTAATTATATCTTAGTTGGGATCAAGTACAGGTACTGTTTTATTATTACAGAGAAAAGGGAATCATTTAACCATTAAATAAACCCAATAGGGCTGTTCTGCCCCAATAAGGGGTAATTATATCTTAGTTGGGATCAAGTACAGGTACTGTTTTATTATTACAGAGAAAAGGGAATCATTTAACCATGAAATAAACCCAATAGGGCTGTTCTGCCCCCAATAAGGGGTAATTATATCTTAGTTGGGATCAAGTACAGGTACTGTTTTATTATTACAGAGAAAAGGGAATCATTTAACCATGAAATAAACCCAATAGGGCTGTTCTGCCCCAATAAGGGGTAATTATATCTTAGTTGGGATCAAGTACAGGTACTGTTTTATTATTACAGAGAAAAGGGAATCATTTAACCATTAAATAAACCCAATAGGGCTGTTCTGCCCCAATAAGGGGTAATTATATCTTAGTTGGGATCAAGTACAGGTACTGTTTTATTATTACAGAGAAAAGGGAATCATTTAACCATTAAATAAACCCAATAGGGCTGTTCTGCCCCCAATAAGGGGTAATTATATCTTAGTTGGGATCAAGTACAGGTACTGTTTTATTATTACAGAGAAAAGGGAATCATTTTTAAAAATGTGAATTATTTGATTAAAATGGAGTCTATGGGAGATGGCCTTTCCGTAATTCGGAACTTTCTGGATAATGGGTTTCTGGATAAGGGGTCCGATACCTGTATAATATTAAACAAATGATTATAAGCAAAACCCCTGTCCTTTCACTGGGGCTTATTTGCTTACACTGGGTAGGATTGCCTCAGTGCCCATAGCAACCAAACATTTGATTGCTGCCTGCATCAAACTTATTAAAGATCACTGCTAATTAGTTGCTACAGTACAAAGACACTGTATATTATGCTCTTTATTATTAATATTAAAGGAGTACTAAAGCCTAAATAAGAGCTAGAAATGCTGTGTTTTATATAAAAGAAACATACTGTCCCAGCCCGAGGTTCAGCAGCCCTATAACAGTAATGTTCCAGACCTTCACAGTTGCCCCCAGCAGCTCCCCATCTTGGATCTTGTAAGACCGCCTTTTGTGTGTCAGTGGCACTGCACATGCTCAGTGCGCTCTGGGTTGCTGCTGGGAAGCAAAGCTTAGGGACAGTTGGAAACTACTGAAAACCCAGTGAGGTCACATCTGTCATAGAAGCAGATGCTACAGGGCTGGCTATGAATCAATTTGGATGCAGACTGCACCGATTTCTATGCTGCCATGTAATGTGCTCCGAAAATAGACGAGGTGCTACTGGGGGCATCTTGGGAGGCTGCGTATTCCCCCAGAAAGGTGAGAGAGACTCATAAGCAGCAGAGGGGCGAATGACAGCGTTTGGGGACGTTGCTACCAGCACTTTACTTACTTGGGCTCTGCAATAATTAAAGCTGCTAATTATCTGCTTTCTTGAAAGTAAAAAAAACCCAGAGATATAATTAAAGCAGATCAGAGCCAAAGTGGAGGTTTTTCCTATTAATTTCTCATTGCGCGGCTTGTCTCCTGTTAGCACATTAATCTGAGTCAGTGTTGGGCAGATTGAAATCCGTTACAGCGTGACTCACCCACCCGTGAATCATACGTCGTGCCGAACGCGGATAAATGAGAAATTGCACCATTTTACTCCCAAATCTCCCCTTTGTTCTGCCTGCGAGTCCCTTGTGTGGCTCTGGGGAAACAGAGAAGGGAACCTGACAGCAAACAGATAATTATTCTCCTTATACAACGTAGTTCACCTTTAAATCATCTTTTAGTATGACATAGAGAGTGCTATTCTCAGACAATTTGCAATTGGTCTTATTTTTTTTATTATTTGCAGTTTATTTATTAGGGTTTTTGTTTAGCAGCTCTCCAGTTTGGAATTTCAGATGCAGTCTGGTTGCTAGGGTCCAATGAAACAGAGCAACCAGGCAATGGTTTGAATAAGAGACAGGGATATGAATAGTGGAGGGCCTAAATAGATGGGTAAAAAAGTAACAATAGCAATAAAACTGGAGCCTCACAGAGCAATAGTTTTTGGCTGCCGGGGTCAGTGACCCCCATTTGAAAGCTGGAAAGAGGCAGAAGAGGATGGCAAATAATTTAAAACTTAAGAATATATTATTCTATTACATACCAAAAGTTAACTTCCCCTTTAAAGTCATGTACAGGTATCAGACCCCTTATCCGGAAACCTATTGTCCAGAAAGTTCCGAATTACGGAAAGGCCATCTCCTATAGACTCCATTGTAATCAAATAATTGATAAAGTAAGGAATACTGGGATGTGTGTTTGGTTTTGTGAAGCAACCAGAGTCCTCCCCTTTTACCCTGGGCCGGCTGCCTCTTCCATAGAGCATGGCAGTGTTTGCCCCAGTACTGCGCTACACGTACCCCCAGTCATAGCCGCCACAAGGGACAAAAGAAAAAAACATTTTTTTGTCCTTACTTGTCCTTTAATGGCAACAGTGGACTCTTTACAGAGAATTGCCCCATGCTGGGCAGTAGTTTATAATTTCTGTGTCAGACAGGTTTCTGTAGCTTTAGGAAGGGGACGTGCAAATGCATTTAGGGGAATTTCATTTCCCAGAGTTACCGGCCCTTCGGCTAGTGCCTAAAATAGCATTTCCAGGGCATTTTGCCTACTGTGTATTTTTCTACATTTCCTACACCCCCTCCCTGCTCTGTATGTGAATCAGCTGCTGGTAGGTACTGAGAGATTCTTGCCACCAATAAGGGCAACCCAGGCTACAGATTCAACCAGCAAAGATAAGGTAAAGTCCATTTATATTTAATTATTAAGAGCATTAATTCCCCTCGCTGCCCAACACTGCAGCCGTGGCGCCAATCTGATTTACTGGCATTGCAGGCGATAACTCTGCTCATTTATAATACAGGTATGGAACCCATAATCCAGAATGCTCGGGACCTGGGGTTTTCCAGATAAGGGGTCTTTCTGTAATTTGGATCTCCTACCTCAAGTCTATTAAAAAAGCAATTTAACCATTAAATAAACCCAATAGGGCTGTTCTGCCCCAATAAGGGGTAATTATATCTTAGTTGGGATCAAGTACAGGTACTGTTTTATTATTACAGAGAAAAGGGAATCATTTAACCATTAAATAAACCCAATAGGCTGTTCTGCCCCCAATAAGGGGTAATTATATCTTAGTTGGGATCAAGTACAGGTACTGTTTTATTATTACAGAGAAAAGGGAATCATTTAACCATTAAATAAACCCAATAGGGCTGTTCTGCCCCAATAAGGGGTAATTATATCTTAGTTGGGATCAAGTACAGGTACTGTTTTATTATTACAGAGAAAAGGGAATCATTTAACCATTAAATAAACCCAATATGACTGTTCTGCCCCCAATAAGGGGTAATTATATCTTAGTTGGGATCAAGTACAGGTACTGTTTTATTATTACAGAGAAAAGGGAATCATTTAACCATTAAATAAACCCAATAGGACTGTTCTGCCCCCAATAAGGGGTAATTATATCTTAGTTGGGATCAAGTACAGGTACTGTTTTATTATTACAAAGAAAAGGGAATCATTTAACCATGAAATAAACCCAATAGGGCTGTTCTGCCCCAATAAGGGGTAATTATATCTTAGTTGGGATCAAGTACAGGTACTGTTTTATTATTACAAAGAAAAGGGAATCATTTAACCATGAAATAAACCCAATAGGGCTGTTCTGCCCCAATAAGGGGTAATTATATCTTAGTTGGGATCAAGTACAGGTACTGTTTTATTATTACAGAGAAAATGGAATCATTTAACCATGAAATAAACCCAATAGGGCTGTTCTGCCCCAATAAGGGGTAATTATATCTTAGTTGGGATCAAGTACAGGTACTGTTTTATTATTACAGAGAAAAGGGAATCATTTAACCATGAAATAAACCCAATAGGGCTGTTCTGCCCCCAATAAGGGGTAATTATATCTTAGTTGGGATCAAGTACAGGTACTGTTTTATTATTACAGAGAAAAGGGAATCATTTAACCATGAAATAAACCCAATAGTGCTGTTCTGCCCCCAATAAGGGGTAATTATATCTTAGTTGGGATCAAGTACAGTTACTATTTTATTATTACAGAGGTAAAGGAAATCCTTTTAAAAAATGTGAATTATTTGATTAAAATGGAGTCTATGGGAGATGGCCTTTCCGTAATTTGAAACTATCTGGATAAGTGGTTTCCGGATAAGGGGTCCGATACCTGTATCTCCTTTTTTTCCTGCCCCCCGGGAAGAATAGTAAATCCCCTGGCCTTCTTGGAGTAATTCATTATTACCCATCGTTATTCAGTGTAAGCCCAGCCTGTGGGATGTCAGTTACATCCCTGGGTACATTAGCCCGTGGCTTCACCTGGCAACTCAGGTAACAGAGATATGGGTGCCAGGGAACACTTCCTGTCTGGGATCCCAGGGGCGGGCTGGGGGGGGCACCTGCTGTGATATTTATATACCTGCAGCTCATTTGGGCGTCACTGGAGTAAATGACGGATAGATATTTGCTGGTTGAATCAGCCGCTGCTTCCTGGATCATTTCTGGCTACGTTGGTTACGGCCGGTGCTCCATGTCAGGCACAAATTAATAAGTAATTAGAAAATCATTATAAATGATGAAGTCATGGATTTATTGCGCAACTGTAACTCACATTTAGGAAAGGTTCTTGAACCAGGAACTTATTTATTGAACTGATCCACATAGAAGTATTAACAGACTATAATGCAGCAATGGGTTACTCCCAGCTTTCAGGTTATACTTCTCCCAGTGGAACCCAGGCAATTCCCTAACCCCGAGTCTGTACACTGGGAACCCTACTCATGGGATAATAATCCCTCTATGATCCTTGTGGGAGCCAGAGCTGCTCACTAGCCTCACACCTATAACAGAACTTGACTGACCTGTCTGTGCCTACTTACACCCAGGTTCCACTCTCTCTCTACACTTGCCTGCTCAGGTGGAGATTTCTAACAAAATGGACCCCATCAGGGTTGCCAGGTCTAATTTTCAAAACCAGCCAAAGTCAGCCCCAAAACCAGTCTAAAACTAGCCAAACTTCAAATGTAGCCCAAAAATAGCCCAATTGCCACAGTGAAAAAGAAAATCTAAAAAATAAAAGAAGGCATATGTTGGGAGGTATGCCACAGTGGCAGGGTCGGACTGGGCCGCTGGGACACCGGGAAAAAACCCCGATGGGCCCCGGCGGCCCAGACCCAACCCTTGCTGGCGCTCCCCCGGCCGACCATTCCTCCCCTGGCTCGTTAAACTTATACGCCCTTAGGGGAGGACGTTGGGTGGGGGACCCTGCGGGGGGTTAGGGAGGCTCAGTGGGGGGGGGGGGGTAAGGAAGGCTCGGCGGGGGCTCCTGTGTGGGGGGGGGTTGTTAGGGGGTACTGGGACTCGGCCAACGGGGACGCCTGAAGGGCCCCTGGGGTGGGAACCCCGCTGGGCCCTGCATGCCCCAGTCCGACCCTGCACAGCAGCAATGGATTTAGAGGATTGCATTAACTCCAGACCGGTGTGTTTAACTACAACTCTCAGACACTCTAAGAGATCATGTCCTGAGGGTTATAGTTATAGTTATAGTAGGACCAACTGCAGAAGGTAACAAATGGCAGCCCCGCCACATGCCTGTACAAAGTAGTAGTACAATCTCCTACCTGACAGAGCAGGAAACAGGTTGTAATGCAGACAAATTGCAACTGTGTTTAGAAACAGCAGCAAAGCAGAGTAGAAAAGGGAGCTTCTATCTACACCAGTCCCAGTGCATGCTGGGTAATGTAGTTTTACAGTAACCTTGGCCCTAGGCTGATTGTGAAGCATTACCCATCATGCATGGGGAGATGCTCTCACACTTCTTCCTGTTGCAATTACAGAGTTTCCTGTCAGGTGATGAGTTAGTGAAAAACAAAGCATTTCAAAATGGCCCCCTGAGGTAAAAAAGGCAATTTGTTCAAAAGCCACAAGTAAAAAAATAAATAGAAGGAGACCAATAGCCAGGGCCCTCTCTGATCAGCTGAACATTGTTATGTCTGGCCTTTTTAAGTTTCATTTTGAATAAAAGGGGCAGTATACATGTTTGTTAGCAGGAGTATATTGTGCATAGGGATTATCTGAGCACTGGGAGTCAAATGATCTGCTCTGCAAGAACCAAACAAGGAGTAGATCCATTTTCTCTATTTGCCCCTTTTTAATGAAAAAAAGAAAATATTGATTTCTCCTAAATAAAGCAACAGGCAAAAAGTAAGTTAAGCCCATGCCCTATTCATTGGATTCACGCTGGGCAACAGTGTACTGCCCCTTTATATTTAGGGTACCTACTTTGAAGGGGTAGGAAGGTAGGTATATTTTATATATATAAAAAAAACAAAGCTGCTGTGTAGCCATGGGGGCAGCCATTTAAAATTGAAAAAGGAGATAAGGCACAGCTTACACCAGCAGATAATAGATAAGCTCTGCTATATACAATGGGATTCTACACAGCTTACATGTTATATATTATGTATCCTGTGCCTGAATGGCTGCCCCCATGGTTATTTATATGGACTATAATTGAAGCAACCCCATCAGTTTTACCAATGCAGAGTAATAGTACATTATATTGCCATTTTTAGATGTTAATGTTTGAATCACAGTGTTGGTGCTGTTACTTCAGTAGCTGTAGGGCTCCCTCTTGTGGTGAAACAACAACATAGTAAATTCCTATCTATGCACTAATACAGGTATAGGATCCCTTATCCGGAAACCAGTTATCCAGAAAGCTCCGAATTACGGAAAGCCCACCTCCCATAGACTCCATTTTACTAGAATAATTCAGAATTTTAAAACTGATTTCCTTTTTCTCTGTATAAATAGAACAGTACCTTGTAATTGATCCCAACTAAGATATAAATAATCCTTATTGGATGCAAAACAATCCTATTGGGTTTAATTAATGTTTTATTGATTTTTTAGTAGACTTAAGGTACAAAGTTCCAAGTTACGGAAAGACCCCTTATCCGGAATACCATTGGTCCCGAGCATTCTGGATAATGGGTCCTATACCTGTACTACATTTACTATACTCAGACTGTTGCACTACACTGACTATACTAACCCTATACTGAATATACACACAACATAAAGTACTTACACCACACCTTACTCACTCACTATACTTACTGTACTCAAATTATACTGACTTTGCTCGGCATATATAGTAGCATAATATAGGCTGAGTATAGTAATTATGAGAAGGTCTAGGACTGTGGGAAGTGGACTTAGACTATAGTAGTATAGTGTGCCCACAAAGGGTGCCTACTGGGTTTTTTCCTGCACCTAGTAGTATGGGGCCCCATGATTATTAATGGTGACCCTGCTTACTATACTAGTGATGCTACTCAGTCTGTGCTTCCATCAAGATAATATACGACAATAAATCTAATGTGACATAAGGGAAATAATGTAAAAAGTAATAATTATTGGCTAAGAGTTTTCTAGTAACCAATAGCAACCAGTCAGTGGCGAATGGTCTGAAGGCGATAGTCACCCCGATATATAGAGTTGTATTTTTAAAAGTTTTGAAAGCAAGTTTTGAAGCAAGCTAGGAATTGGTCTGATCAGCAAAAGGCTCAATCTTCCATTACCTTTATAGCAGGGAGGGAAGCTCAGCAATAGGAACATCAGTGTACATTCATCCATGATTGATATTTAAATGGGAAATTCATATAAAAGTTTAAAGTACTGCTCTTTCCCTGCCCCGACCCGCCTCCCGTGGCCAAGTTACTTATTTGCGCTCTTTCTCTCCCGCAGTTTGTGAAGTTTGCCAATATAGAAGAGGACACACCATCGTATCACCGCAGCTACGACTTCTTCGTCTCCCGCTTCAGTGAGATGTGCCACTCCAGCCACGACGACGGGGAGATCAGGACAAAGTAAGCAATGAGTAGGGTTTTAAACTGAAGAAGCAGCAGCATTTCACTTCGGTTAGCTCTTTACTCTGATAAATATGCCTCCCAGATGAAAGGTCCGGCTTGGGACTCCTCCAGTTACATGGGAGTAGAAGAAACAATAGGTTAGCTGAAAGCAGTTCTAATGTGTAGTGCTGGCTGAAAGCTCAGACTCAGGCACACTTTACTGCTGCGCTGCAAGTTGGAGTGATATCCCCCCCCCCTCACCCCCAGCAGACGATCAGCAGAACAATGGGAAGGGAGCAAGATAGCAGCTCCCAGTAGGTATCAGAATAGCACTCAATAGTAAGAAATCCAAGTCCGGCTTGGGACTCCTCCAGTTACATGGGAGTAGAAGAACATCCATTATGAACCCAACACAATGTTTATGGACTCAAAAACTCTGTAATGTTTTGATTTCAAGGATTCGCATGGCAGGGATCAAAGGGTTGCAGGGAGTTGTCAGGAAAACCGTGAATGATGAGCTTCAGGCTAATATCTGGGAGACCCAGCACATGGACAAGATTGTACCGTCGCTTCTGTACAACCTCCAGCAAGTGGAAGAGACAGAAAGGTGTGTTCTATGGTAGAGCAAGATGGTTACTATTGTGTGTCTGTGCCGGCAGCCATTGTGGTGCCTCCGTATTCCTATTGCAGGGAATTCAGGGTAGTATCTGCATCTGTGCTTATATGGTTAATACCAGGAAATCTGTACTCATCCAAATACCATATATGTGGCCATACACTGTGCGATCTGCTCGTTTGGCGAGGTCACAAAACGAGTGGATCATCTCCTGATGCCTACAATGGGCGATATCGGGCTAATTGGACTTGGGGCCAAACGATCGAATTAAAACAGTGGGTATATGGGCCGTTAGACTGAGGACACCCATCGGGGGGTGCCCATACACAGGCAGATAAGCTGCTGAAACGGTCTGAAGGACCCAAATCAGCAGATGAAATCTCCCCATGTATGGCCACCTTTACTCACCCCTTGGCTCCCCAATCCACTGCTTTGGAACCCAGAGTTTGGGAACCTCTATATATAACATTATAGGAATGAATATATAATTCTTTTGTGGTTATTTCAGCCGATCGCCGTCTCCACTACAGACTAGTGAGAAGGAAAAGGAGATCCCAGCAGAACTAGCAGAGAGGTGCCTCCGGGAGTTGCTGGGGAGAGCGGCCTATGGGAATATCAAGAATGCTATCAAGCCTGTCCTAATGTAAGTAAATAGCATTCATATTTAATTGACATCAAATCTAACTCCTCTATGCCTTCTAATATCCTTATCATTTACAGTAGGGGGTACATTATCCCTTATAATACATGAGTGATACTCAGAGTTCCCTGTATAACTCAGCCTGCAGCCTTGTGCCTTTATATGGGGGGCACAGAACCCCTCAGTGACTGCTAATATCCTTATCATTTACAGTAGGGGGTACATTATCCCTTATAATACATGAGTGATACTCAGAGTTCCCTGTATAACTCAGCCTGCAGCCTTGTGCCTTTATATGGGCACAGAACCCCTCAGTGACTGCTAATATCCTTATCATTTACAGTAGGGGGTACATTATCCCTTATAATACATGAGTGATACTCAGAGTTCCCTGTATAACTCAGCCTGCAGCCTTGTGCCTTTATATGGGCACAGAACCCCTCAGTGACTGCTAATATCCTTATCATTTACAGTAGGGGGTACATTATCCCTTATAATACATGAGTGATACTCAGAGTTCCCTGTATAACTCAGCCTGCAGCCTTGTGCCTTTATATGGGCACAGAACCCCTCAGTGACTGCTAATATCCTTATCATTTACAGTAGGGGGTACATTATCCCTTATAATACATGAGTGATACTCAGAGTTCCCTGTATAACTCAGCCTGCAGCCTTGTGCCTTTATATGGGCACAGAACCCCTCAGTGACTGCTAATATCCTTATCATTTACAGTAGGGGGTACATTATCCCGTATAATACATGAGTGAATTCCCTGTATAACTCTGAAATCATGTGCTTTTGTTTGATCACACATATGGGTGTCCATACTCCAAATAGTAGATGTGTTTATCTTTCCCATTGATATGCAAGTATGGAATTACCCAGCATGCACCTCACTCACTCTCTTTCTTGTGCTTCCTTTCTGGTCGGCAGGCACTTGGATAACCATTCCCTGTGGGAGCCCAAACTCTTTGCTATCCGATGCTTTAAGATCATCATGTATTCCATACAGGTGGGAACCACTGATTTGATGGCTTTGATGAGAAGTAGCCAATCAGCTTTTTTGCATTCTAGTGCCAGTAGATGTTCTGATTGGTTGCTAAGGGCTACAGGATGGGGTAAATACGCACCCCCTAACACTAACCCTCACTTGGGTGTATTTTAGCCCCAGCACTCCCACCTGGTAATCCAGCAGCTCCTGGGCCACCTGGATGCAAACAGTAAGAGCGCGGCCACGGTGAGAGCGGGGATCGTGGAAGTGCTGTCCGAGGCGGCAGTTATAGCTGCCAGCGGATCTGTAGGTGGGTGTCTCAAGGGGACTGCACCCTGTGCTTTATCCCAACTTTTCATATGTTATAGAATGGCCTATTCTAAGCAACTTTTCAATTGGTCTTTATTTTTTCATCTTTTATAATTTTTGAATTATTTGCCTTCTTCTTCTGTCTCTTTCCAGCTTTCTAAAGGGGGTCACTGACCCCGGCAGCCACAGACCTATCGCTCTGTGAGGCTACAATTTCAATGTTATTGTTAATTTTTATTACTTCTCTTTCTATTTAGCCCCTCTCCTATTCACTCTCTCAAATCATTCCCTGGTTACTAAGGCAAACTTGACCCTAGCAACCAGATAACTGCTGAAATTCCAAACTGGAGAGCTGCAGAACAAAAAGTAAAATAATTAAAAAAAACTACCAATAATATAAAATATGAAGACCAACTGCATATTGTCGTAGAATAGCAATCGCTATATCATACTAAATGTTTATTTAAAGGTGAACTATCCTTTTAATTGCCCCTGAGAGTTAGAAATTGTTGCACTGTATTCACCCAGCAGAAAGGGCCGCATTGACTACACTCCATAGGCCAGGTCTGTGTATACTTGTAGATTGTAAGCTCTTCCTTGTAGATTGTAAGCTCTTTTTGGCAGGGCTCTCTTCACATCGGTTATTGGTTGCTTTATATGTTACTCTGTATGTCCAATGTATGAAACCCACTTATTGTACAGCGCTGCGGGATATGTTGGCGCTTTATAAATAAATGTTAATAATAATCATTGACAACAGGGGCTCTCTCCTTCCTCAGGTCCCACCGTGCTAGAAGTGTTCAACACCCTGCTCCGCCAGCTGCGGCTCAGCATCGACTATGAGCTCACCGGCACCTACGACTCTACCGTCAACATCGGCACCAAAATCATCAAGGAGCATGAGGAGAGGATGTTCCAAGAAGCCGTAATCAAGACAATAGGTGCAAAGGATTCTGGGAATGTTAGGAATAAGGATGGGGGGGGCGGGGTTAATACATGACTTCAACACATTTGCTGGTGGGCAAAAGGCTGATGAACAATCAGTGTTACATTGTATGAGCGGAATAAGTATACTGTACATCCAGCAGGGGGCAGCCTTATCTCATCCTCAGTTGCTAATAGGACCGTGGCTTATCCAGATGTATATACACCATGGGCCTGCATTTCTATAGCCATGTATATAGAACAGTCCTATTGGGTTTATTTCATGGTTAAATGATTCCCTTTTCTCTGTAATAATAAAACAGTACCTGTACTTGATCCCAACTAAGATATAATTACCCCTTATTGGGGCAGAACAGCCCTATTGGGTTTATTTAATGGTTAAATGATTCCCTTTTCTCTGTAATAATAAAACAGTACCTGTACTTGATCCCAACTAAGATATAATTACCCCTTATTGGGGGCAGAACAGCCCTATTGGGTTTATTTAATGGTTAAATGATTCCCTTTTCTCTGTAATAATAAAACAGTACCTGTACTTGATCCCAACTAAGATATAATTACCCCTTATTGGGGGCAGAACAGCCCTATTGGGTTTATTTAATGGTTAAATGATTCCCTTTTCTCTGTAATAATAAAACAGTACCTGTACTTGATCCCAACTAATATATAATTACCCCTTATTGGGGGCAGAACAGCCCTATTGGGTTTATTTAATGGTTAAATGATTCCCTTTTCTCTGTAATAATAAAACAGTACCTGTACTTGATCCCAACTAAGATATAATTACCCCTTATTGGGGGCAGAACAGCCCTATTGGGTTTATTTAATGGTTAAATGATTCCCTTTTCTCTGTAATAATAAAACAGTACCTGTACTTGATCCCAACTAAGATATAATTACCCCTTATTGGGGCAGAACAGCCCTATTGGGTTTATTTAATGGTTAAATGATTCCCTTTTCTCTGTAATAATAAAACAGTACCTGTACTTGATCCCAACTAAGATATAATTACCCCTTATTGGGGGCAGAACAATCCTATTGTGGTTAATTAATGTTTCATTGATTTTTTAGTAGACTTAAGGTATGAGGATCCAGTATAAATAGTGATGATGACTTACTGCCTGCATTTGTTCTAGGCTCCTTTGCCAGCACCCTGCCAATCTACCAGCGGTCGGAAGTCATGCTGTTTATAATGGGGAAGGTGCCGCTGCCCTCTATGCACCATGCCATGGACTTTGGCAAAGCAGGGTGAGTCCATTCTGGCACTGCCCAAACATTCATTACATTTTAAAAACAGATTTATTTTAGAAAAATTGGAATTAAACAGCAACTGAAGTATGAAGTAACTGATGCATGAGAAATGTTTCTGTTTTTTCCACCGCCTGGTGGATCATGGTGATCATCTCAGTAGCCAATCAACTCCTTTCTCTGAATTTCAGGGAGAACAGGAATCGGTTAACCCAGATCATGCTGCTGAAATCCCTCCTCCAGGTACTGTCAGCCCCGCCTACTTCCTGTCTGTGCTCATAGGTTATTCAAGGGGAAATAAGTCTGTAGTTTTCATTTTGTCCATTTTCTTAAAGAGGTGGTTCAACTTTAACTTTTAGTATGTTATAAAATGTTTAATTCTAAGCAACTTTTCAGTTGGTCTTCATTATTTATTTGTTTTAGTTTTTTTAATTATTTGCCTTCTTCTTCCAACTCTTTGCAGTTTTTAAATGGGGGGGTCACTGACCCCGGCAGCCAAAAAACCTATTGCTCTGTGAGGCTCCAGTTTTATTGTTATTGTTACTTTTTATGACTTATCTTTCTATTCAGCCCCTCCCCTATTCATATACCAGTCTCTCATCCAAACCACTCCCTGGTTACTAAGGTAACTTGGACCCTAGCAACCACATAGCTGCCGAACTCCAAACTGCAGAGCTCCTGAATGGAAAATGGAATAACTAAAAAACTACAAATAGTAAAAAATGAAGACCAGTTGCAAATTATCTCATAATATTACTATCTTCATCAAACTAAAAGTTAACTCAAAGGTGAACCCCTTTAAAGGGTAAGTTAAGATAAAATCTACTCTCCGTAGTGTTGTGAGTAAAAGTCAGGCCAATTGCAGGTTATTTAGGGTGCAAAGTGGTAGCTTTCCGTTCAGGGTCGGACTGTGGGGTGCAGGGCCCAGCACCCCCCAAGGTACCTCCTCTGGCCGCGTCCCCCGCCGCGCAACACTAACACCCCACCCGCAGGGGCCCCTATCTGACGTCCTCCCCTGAATGCACATATGTGAAACGTGTTAGGGGAGGACATTGGAGGCCAGAGGAAGCGGCAGTAGGGTCGGTTCTGGGCCGCTGGGGCCCACCAAGGCCAGGTATTTTCCCGCTGTCCCGGCGGCCCAGTCCGACCCTGTTTCCCTTTTTAAATGTAGTGTTGCTGACAGCAGCCTAAACCTCCGCAGGTATCCATGGGCTTCCAGTGCAACAACATGCTGACCGCCCTGCCCAGCTCCTTCCTGGACCCCCTGCTCTCCTCCGCCCTAATGGAAGATGCTGAGATCCGACTCTTTGTCCTAGAAATTCTCATCTGCCTCATCGACCGACACGGGAACAGGCACAAGATCTCGAGCATCAGGTACCCAGCCAGGAGCTGCCATTTAATAACATTATGTACAGTGTGGGGGATAAGCATTTATATAGACTTTATAGGGACGTAATTCTTTTGTTTGTCCCATTCTGCACTGTTAGTTCTGACTCATGAACAGTTGTAGCAGAAGGCATCTCTCTTCCAGCCATTACTCAGTACCCCACAGTGCCTTGAATGCTTCAAGGCACTGTGCTGGTTCCCTATAACTTGTTATCTATGTGATAATTTTGCCATCTGGCCCCTAAATGCCTCTGTGATGAGAAAGAAGTGGGAGCTGCCATGTACAACAAGTCTCATTGTGACATTATGGCTTCTATTGATTTCCGTTTACAGCACAGAACCAGACATCTCGGTGCTGAAGCTGAAGGTGGACAAGTGTTCCCGGCAGGACACGCTCTTCATGAAGAAGGTAAGTACATGCCCGGTGGAAGGGTTGTACCCAATGTGGCATACGGGAGTCAATACCAGCCCAGGGGAAAGGGGAATGATGGGAGATTAATATCAGCTCATACAATATAACCCAAACAATAGCGATCCAGCTGCTGCTAAACTACAACTGCCAGCATTCCCCCATTCCACCCCACAATGCTCTTCTCTCCGCTTCTGTTCCCAGCATGCTCAGCATCTGTACCGGCACATCTACCTGAGCTGCAACGAGCCGACCAACGTGCAGACTCACTACGAAGCCCTTTATTTCCTGCTGGTGATTATAAGCATTGAGTTGGCCACCGAGGATGTGGTGGTAGATCTCATCCGCCTGGTGTTAGCGGTGCAGGTAGGGATAAAGGGTTCCCAGTTGGGCTTTTTATACCGGTGCGCCTGGATATATCCCTGTAGCTGCTATTTAAATGGATGAAATCTTCTTTTCTCTGTACCAGGAGATGGCTCTGAACAATGAGGACAATCTCCCTGCATATTGTCGCTGTGCCATCCAGGCCCTCTGTGCCGCCTACCTCAGCCTGATCAGCAACCTGACCACTGTGCCTGCCTTCTGCCAGCACGTTCATGAGGTCTGTACCCCCCCCCCAAGCAGTTATGATAACATGGCCACATGCTGTGTATCCACAAGGGCAGCATTTCAAGCGGAAAAAAGGAGAAAAGGCACAGGTTACATAGCAGATAACAGATAAGCTCTTTTATCTGTTATCTGCTGTGTAACCTGTGCCTTTTCTCCTTTTTTTTCAGCTTGAGTTGCTGCCCCCGGGGCTACACAGCAGGGTATTTATATAAACTATAGTAGGGTTTCTGTAGAAAACACCCCAGCTGTACCAGTGCAGGAACGGCTGCCCCCGGGGCTACACAGCGGGGTATTTATATAAACTATAGTAGGGTTTCTGTAGCAAACACCCCAGCTGTACCAGTGCAGGAACGGCTGCCCCCGGGGCTACACAGCGGGGTATTTATATAAACTATAGTAGGGTTTCTGTAGCAAACACCCCAGCTGTACCAGTGCAGGAACGGCTGCCCCCGGGGCTACACAGCGGGGTATTTATATAAACTATAGTAGGGTTTCTGTAGCAAACACCCCAGCTGTACCAGTGCAGGAATGGCTGCCCCCGGGGCTACACAGCGGGGTATTTATATAAACTATAGTAGGGTTTCTGTAGCAAACACCCCAGCTGTACCAGTGCAGGAATGACTGCCCCCGGGGCTACACAGCGGGGTATTTATATAAACTATAGTAGGGTTTCTGTAGCAAACACCCCAGCTGTACCAGTGCAGGAATGGCTGCCCCCGGGGCTACACAGCGGGGTATTTATATAAACTATAGTAGGGTTTCTGTAGCAAACACCCCAGCTGTACCAGTGCAGGAACGGCTGCCCCCGGGGCTACACAGCGGGGTATTTATATAAACTATAGTAGGGTTTCTGTAGCAAACACCCCAGCTGTACCAGTGCAGGAATGGCTGCCCCCGGGGCTACACAGCGGGGTATTTATATAAACTATAGTAGGGTTTCTGTAGCAAACACCCCAGCTGTACCAGTGCGGGAATGGCTGCCCCCGGGGCTACACAGCGGGGTATTTATATAAACTATAGTAGGGTTTCTGTAGCAAACACCCCAGCTGTACCGGTGCAGGAATGGCTGCCCCCGGGGCTACACAGCGGGGTATTTATATAAACTATAGTAGGGTTTCTGTAGCAAACACCCCAGCTGTACCGGTGCAGGAATGGCTGCCCCCGGGGCTACACAGCGGGGTATTTATATAAACTATAGTAGGGTTTCTGTAGCAAACACCCCAGCTGTACCATTCATTCATTCCCATAGGAAAATCAGCTCAATTCATAATCACCAAACTGCTCTTTGGATTTTAGTAGAAAAATATTTTTGCCTATTTTCTTTAACTTAGGTAATAGAAATGCGTCAGAAGGAGGCGCCGTATTTACTCCCAGAAGATATATTCACAGAAAAACCACAGTAAGAGACTCCAATCTTGCTCACATCCTGCATTACATTGGCCTATTTAATCCCTACTAGAATTGAGCATTGAATCTATTTAAGGGACTCAGAAAATGAAATGACTTTAATTGGATAAAATAAATGTTCATGTTTTATAAATATATATTCTGCATAGGCACCCTTATGTATTGTATTGCTACTGTGGGCTTCTCTCTTTATAATTATAATTTGTTATACAGATAGCTAGAATCTCAGCCATAAAGCAGGGCAGGACTGCTGCTTACAATGGGGGGATCAGATAGGATCTGTGCCACTGTGACAGAATGCTCTGTTATACAGATAGCTAGAATCTCAGCCATAAAGCAGGGCAGGACTGCTGCTTACAATGGGGGGGATCAGATAGGATCTGTGCCACTGTGACAGAATGCTCTGTTATACAGATAGCTAGAATCTCAGCCATAAAGCAGGGCAGGACTGCTGCTTACAATGGGGGGGATCAGATAGGATCTGTGTCACTGTGACAGAATGCTCTGTTATACAGATAGCTAGAATCTCTGCCATAAAGCAGGGCAGGACTGCTGCTTACAATGGGGGGATCAGATAGGATCTGTGCCACTGTGACAGAATGCTCTGTTATACAGATAGCTAGAATCTCAGCCATAAAGCAGGGCAGGACTGCTGCTTACAATGGGGGGATCAGATAGGATCTGTGCCACTGTGACAGAATGCTCTGTTATACAGATAGCTAGAATCTCTGCCATAAAGCAGGGCAGGACTGCTGCTTACAATGGGGGGATCAGATAGGATCTGTGCCACTGTGACAGAATGCTCTGTTATACAGATAGCTAGAATCTCAGCCATAAAGCAGGGCAGGACTGCTGCTTACAATGGGGGGATCAGATAGGATCTGTGCCACTGTGACAGAATGCTCTGTTATACAGATAGCTAGAATCTCAGCCATAAAGCAGGGCAGGACTGCTGCTTACAATGGGGGGATCAGATAGGATCTGTGCCACTGTGACAGAATGCTCTGTTATACAGATAGCTAGAATCTCAGCCATAAAGCAGAGCAGGACTGCTGCTTACAATGGGGATAAGATACTTTAGAATGTTATTTTTTTTAATAATGGTCCTTAGAATTCTATTTATTCTTCAGCATTTTGCTATACAGATAACACAGATGAATTGTAGCTGTGTGGGGAATATAATAGTTAACAGAAGGCAGAATACTGAGTGCAGTGGGACAACAAACAGCCTGACAAACACTGATTCATCATGTTCCTATTGAGCGCAGAGACAGCAATAGACAGTAATGATTCAGATGCTTTTACAGATCCATCCGCCCACTCCTCCATTTGCTCCGCAGCTCAGAGATTTTATCCCCCTGCTCCTTGTATAATCGCTTTATTGAGCAATATGGCAGCATTCCTCCACATCCCATATCACTTGTCATTTCTACTAGCTGCCATATTGCCAAAGTGACTATATGACTATACGGCGATATGGCAGCTTCCATCCATAAATACAAACGCAGAAAGGAGGAATGCTCTGTGCATACAATAATACCTAACAACAGAAGCTATATGGCAGCTCCTATCTATATATACATACAAATATGCAGAGAATGAACGTGCATAGATTTGTCTCACCCCGGATTGTATCCAATCCCATTGTAGGTGGTCTAGTTCTATGGATCGCGTAGAGACCCAATTGCTGTTCCTGCAGAGCAAGATCAGTGAAGTGCTGGGAGGAAGCGGGTACAATACAGACAGGCTGAGCACCCCGTATGTACCCCAGCTAACAGGTAAGAGGACCCCCTGCCGTGGGTTTGTGCGTGGTCACGACTAGTTGGGTGCTCGAGCCCCGGACCCATGGTACATAGAGACAGAATGAGCGATTTTCATTGGACAGGACGGTTTATAGGAACATTTGGGCAGGGTATTACAGGATAGGGGCAATGCCCCCCCAAATGCAGTGGCCCAAGCCTTAGTGGAAGGAGGGCATTGTGTATACAAACCTAACAGAACCAAAGGGTGGGTCAGCGCTTGTTCTGGGATCACTAGAATCTGACCTTGTTCCCTCTCTCTGTTTGACCCAAGATGAAGATCGCTTGTCGAAGAGGAAGAGTATTGGCGAAACCATCTCTCTGCAGGTTGAGGTGGAGTCGAGAAACAGCCCTGAGAAAGAGGAGGTACTGCCCCTACCACACATGACCCCCAGACTGGGGGGCAGTTTGGTGGAAATTTGCCCCAACTGCCCAACCAAACCTGAGCATGAAGGGCCCCCAGGGGCTATTTATGCTTGAGAAATCTGCTCCTTAAGGCCCCCATACACGGGCCGATAATAGCTGCCAATATCGGTCCCTTGGATCGATTCAGGAGCTTATCGGCCCGTGTAGGGGCAGACACGAGCGGACTGGCCGACCGATATCTGGCCTGAAATTGGCCAGATATCGATCGGCCAGGTTAAAAGATTCAGTCGGATCGGGGACTGCATCGGCTCGTTGATGCGGTCCCCGAACCAACTGCCCCATTGCCGCCTACATAATTATTTTTTTTTTAACTTCAAGCTCCCCGATATCGCCCACCCGTAGGTGGGGATATCGGGGGAAGATCCATTCGCTTGGCGATTTTGCCAAGCGAGTGGATCTTACCGTGTATGGGGACCTTTAGCCATTGGGGCAATGGCCCACAGGGCATAATGCTTTTAGATTTCCCATTGTCTTATTGTCATTGAAGCCCCCCATAACAGCTTCCAGTTTGCCACCCCTACAGTAAATGATGCATTGTAATGAATACAAAAGACAAGTAATTAAATGACGTACCAAGGACGTAGAACCATTAGCAGCTGAAGGTTATTGGATAAGGCCCCCGTGTTATATATCATGGCCGTATTCATTGTCTATCAATAACTCCCATTTCCATTGGCCTACAGAAAGCCCCCGCAGAAGAGATTACGTTTGAGACTCTGAAGAAAGCCATAGGTAAGTGTCACTGCTTATGGATGCAATAAGGGGAGGGCACATTCTCGGGCAATTCATCACTTATAGCAAGTTCTGTCTGATCCCCATTGTAAGCAGCAGTCCTGCCCTGCTTTATGGCTGAGATTCTAGCTATCTGTATAACAGAGCATTCTGTCACAGTGGCACAGATCCTATCTGACCCCCCCCCCCCATTGTAAGCAATAGTCCTGCCCTGCTTTATGGCTGAGATTCTAGCTATCTGTATAACAGAGCATTCTGTCACAGTGGCACAGATCCTATCTGATCCCCCCATTGTAAGCAGCAGTCCTGCCCTGCTTTATGGCTGAGATTCTAGCTATCTGTATAACAGAGCATTCTGTCACAGTGGCACAGATCCTATCTGATCCCCCCATTGTAAGCAGCAGTCCTGCCCTGCTTTATGGCTGAGATTCTAGCTATCTGTATAACAGAGCATTCTGTCACAGTGGCACAGATCCTATCTGATCCCCCCATTGTAAGCAGCAGTCCTGCCCTGCTTTATGGCTGAGATTCTAGCTATCTGTATAACAGAGCATTCTGTCACAGTGGCACAGATCCTATCTGATCCCCCCATTGTAAGCAGCAGTCCTGCCCTGCTTTATGGCTGAGATTCTAGCTATCTGTATAACAGAGCATTCTGTCACAGTGGCACAGATCCTATCTGATCCCCCCCCATTGTAAGCAGCAGTCCTGCCCTGCTTTATGGCTGAGATTCTAGCTATCTGTATAACAGAGCATTCTGTCACAGTGGCACAGATCCTATCTGATCCCCCCATTGTAAGCAGCAGTCCTGCCCTGCTTTATGGCTGAGATTCTAGCTATCTGTATAACAGAGCATTCTGTCACAGTGGCACAGATCCTATCTGATCCCCCCATTGTAAGCAGCAGTCCTGCCCTGCTTTATGGCTGAGATTCTAGCTATCTGTATAACAGAGCATTCTGTCACAGTGGCACAGATCCTATCTGATCCCCCCATTGTAAGCAGCAGTCCTGCCCTGCTTTATGGCTGAGATTCTAGCTATCTGTATAACAGAGCATTCTGTCACAGTGGCACAGATCCTATCTGATCCCCCCATTGTAAGCAGCAGTCCTGCCCTGCTTTATGGCTGAGATTCTAGCTATCTGTATAACAGAGCATTCTGTCACAGTGGCACAGATCCTATCTGATCCCCCCCCATTGTAAGCAGCAGTCCTGCCCTGCTTTATGGCTGAGATTCTAGCTATCTGTATAACAGAGCATTCTGTCACAGTGGCACAGATCCTATCTGATCCCCCATTGTAAGCAGCAGTCCTGCCCTGCTTTATGGCTGAGATTCTAGCTATCTGTATAACAGAGCATTCTGTCACAGTGGCACAGATCCTATCTGATCCCCATTGTAAGCAGACGTGTTTCAGTGAGGTCTGTGGATGTCTGGAGCAAGCCCAGGCCCTGCTAGGGCTGGTCGGGCTGCCCGCAAAACTGAGGCCCAGGCTTTGGGGCCTAGCCATGTGGCTGTAAGTGCAAGGCCAAGACTCAGATCATCGTCTGTTGGGACCCCAAGAACACCTAGGGGGAAAACCAGCAGCGAGAGTGAGATGGAAGTGGAGAAGTCTGTGGAAGAGACCAGGAGGCAAAGGCAGAGAAATGCAGCAGCAGCCCGTGCTCAGGAGGTGGAAGCCCGCAGAGGGGCCCCCCAGGGAAAGATCACCCCACCTAGAGCGGCTAATGCTGATCCTTTGGTAAAGGGAAAAGTGGATGGAAAGCAAGTGAAGCAACAGTTGGCATCTGATGAAGAAATAAAGCAGCACAAACACAAAGGTATGGAAATACAAACTGTGCCTTTAATTCATTCAGAGTTTGTTACTGAGCTGCCGGCAGTGAGTGAGACTGAGCCTGTAAATAAACCTGTGTCTGTAACACAAACTGATAATAATGAAACTGCGCAAAGTGATTCCAACCTTTGTCAGAATCCCCCCCCAGCAGCGTGTGAGTGAGAGCTGTGAGCAGCAGGGACCCCCGGCCTGTAACCCAGCAGCTTCTCCAGCAGCTCAGCTGGAATCAGTTGGCCATGTGGGGGCGGGGGAGGAATCAGCAATCCACTCTTCTGTGTGTGTATCCCAGCCGGCTTGCCAGGAGAGTGGGGCCCCGGGTGCAGCCGCCAGTCCTGGCACTGGTACACCCACATCTCCGGCCCATGGGGCAGCCAGCGCCTGTAGCAGCGGAGAGGAGAGAGGGGAGGAAGTTCCCACCATTGCCCCAGTTCCCCTGAGCTCAGAAGGCAGCAGCCCTGGTGCGAGCCCTGGAACCAGCATTGTGCATAAGCCAATTAAAGGAGCTGCATGTAAAGGTGCTGTCCAGAAGCAGGGAAGATTTAAAGGGGAAGTTAAAGAAACAATAACTGCAGAAAGAGTGGCTGATGCTTTGAAAGAACTGGCTACTTTACAAAACAGAAAGAAATCTGTGCAGCTGTCATTGAAATATTTTACAAACAGGATGGCAGTTTCTGAAGGCAAAGTGAATGCTACTAATAAAAACAAATGGGATGAACTGGGCAAGGAGCTCGCTGGGATAGAACAGCAGATTGCCGAGCTGTATAAGGAGGTCGGGCCCTGGAAGGAAGTTTACCAGAACAGGCAGAGATTTGCAGACATGGCAGCCAATGTCCGCAGCCCGGCAGCAAAATCAGCAGCAAAACCGGCAGCAAAACCGGCTTTGAGAAAGCCTTATCAGGCGAGCACCTCTAATAGCCCCGCGTCATCTGAGAGCGAAGCGGATTTTGTAAAGCCATTACCCCCCAGAGTGCAGAAACGGCAGGGGAGGGTCAACTGGCAAAATATGGCCTTTAATCAGCAGGATGTGGATGATCAGGAGAAGAAGAGATCGGAGGAAAAAACCTTTAAAGTTAATGTTGGGAAGCAGGACCAGACTTTTGAACTGTTATCGGATCAGGATTTCCCAGAGTTGCCTAAAGCACAAGGCAAAGTAATGGCAAATCCCATACACCAGAGTGGCAGTGGGAAAGCGCAACGAGGAGGAACTTGTGATCCAGTTGGAACTGTGTCGGAAGCGAGAGAAGAAGATCTGCAAACTGAGAAAATGGACATTGCTCCAACTAACGCTTCTTCCTGTGTGAAAGCAAGTGAGAGGGTGGAGAGTGGGGTGAATGAGGTGAATGAAGTGCAAGCTTCTGTGTCAGGTGGGCATGAGCGGGTGAATGAAGTGCAAGCCCCTGTGTCCGTTGGGCATGTGCGGGTGAGTGAGGCTGTGCCAGGTGCTGGAGGAACGGAGAGGGAATGTGGAGGGGTTCAAGGTGGGGAGGTGGGAGGGGCTATGGGTGTCGGTGCTGCTCATGTATTGGCGGAAGTTAGACAGGGTCAGGTAGATCAAGGTCCTTCAGAAGCAGTAGAGGTGGAGTCAGTGCAGGTGGGTGGCCAGGCAAATCCAACAAATTTTTGGGAGAAAAGGCGGCTTTTCCCAGTTCCTGATTTCTCTGATAATGATCCCTTTAAGAGAAAGAATTGGGTTAAGGTAAAGTGGGAGGGCAATAAAGAGGGAGCCCCTCCAAGGCGGTTCTTTGTACGCAAAGTGCTATTGGATGGGATGGGATTTTCCTCAGATGACTTGTCAGCCGTAATTGGCCAGACAGAATCAGAGTACGACATCACCTTTAAGTTGCCTGAGGTTTTAGACCATTTCTGGCGGATTTATAATTTGCAGAAAAGAGCAGGACACCCGGACTGGGAGAATTTAATTGTCATCCCAATGACCAAGCCAGAGACCAAGAACATCACTATAATGATGAAAAATGATGCAATTCCCCAGGAGGATATTTTGGTCTGGTTGCAGCGCCAATGTACAGTTGTGTCTCCCTTGGTAAAAATATTTGATGAGGATAATGTCTGGGGCGGTGGTTGGCGCACCCAGGTTAAACTTAACGTGACAGGCAATGTACCCACCCATCTGCCCAATTCTTTTTTTATAGGGAAGGAAAAGGGCACTTGTTTCTATGTAGGCCAGCCCAGGAGGTGCTTTAAGTGTGGGGCCAGAGATCATCTGGCAAAAGCCTGTACTGTACTAAGGTGTGCGCTCTGTAATGCTGTGGGGCACGAGGCAAACAGCTGTAACCGTGTGAGGTGCAACCTGTGCAACAGAATGGGGCATTCCCACAGGAGGTGTCCCGAGGCATACCATAACATAGTCAGACTCTTCCCTGAGATAGACAGAGAGATGAGGAAGGTAATGGAGCCAGTGGATGGAGAGCAGGAGCCAGTGGATGGAGAGCAGGAGCCAGTGGATGGAGAGCAGGGGCAAGGGGAAGGGGAGCAGGGGCAAGGGGAAGGGGGCAGGAACAAAGGGAAGGGGGCAGGGACAAGGGAAGGGGGGGCAGGAACAAAGGGAAGGGGGGCAGGGACAAGGGAAGGGGGGGCAGGAACAAAGGGAAGGGGGGCAGGGACAAGGGAAAAGGGGGCAGGGACAAGGGAAAGGGGAGCTGCAGCCAAAGAAAGTGCAAGTACAGCAAGAGGTCGCACCCAGGAGACAGAGAGTTAGGCAGCCAACAAATGTTCAGAGAAGTGTAAAGAAACCGGAGAAGGAAGTCAGAACAAGGGAAAGGAAGGTGGCAGTTGATGTTGAGGCAGAGGATGGTTGGAAAAAAACAAAAAATAAAAAATCTAAAAAGTATGCCCATCAATTAGATCCTGGAGAAGGTCCCTCAGCAGTAAATCCCTTCTCTATTAGTACTGGGAATAAATTCTCAGTACTAGATGGTAATTCTGAGACCTGGGGTGACAGGGCAGAGAGGGAAGAGCAAGAGGAGTTGGAGAGGATGGAGAGAGAAGAAGCCAGTGTGAATCAAAGGGAATCTGAGCAGGAGGATATGGACATTCAACTGGCTTCAAAGAAAAGATCTAGGGAAGGAGGTGAACAACCAGTCAAAAAAAAAGGTACTGGGGGAACTGCAAGAAATTCCCAAACTCTGGTTAAAAACCCTGCTAGTGATGGTGATGAGGAGCAACTGCACTTAGGTCCCCAGGTGAAGCGTTATGGTGATGCAGTTGGTTCTTCAGCTAAAGGAAGGAAGGGACAATCCATGACAAACGTTCATGATGGCAGTGTCTCCAATTAGGTTTTAACATCTAATGTGTGCAGTGTTAGAACCCAGCGAGCCAGATTTTTGGCATTTGAAAGTCTGGCTAACTCAGACGCTGAGGTGTTTTTCCTTCAGGAAACCCGTCTCACTACTCAGGCGGATCTGAGAAAGGCAAGGGCTGACTGGCGACATGGGCCTTCTTTTTGGTCCATTGCGGAGGAGCCATGTGGCGGAGTAGCGATATTATTTCGAGGTGGCCTCAATATTAGAGTACATCGTCTCCTAGAGGTTCAGGTGGGGCGTTGTTTGTTGTTGGATGTAACCTTAAATGGCAGGCGATTTCGCCTTATTAATATCTATGGGCCACAGTCCATGTCAGGCAGGAGGGCTCTGCTGGCTGAAATTAGACCCTATTTGCACACGTCGCTCTCTGTCATCTTTGGTGGTGATTTCAACCAAGTCCTTAGACCAGAAGATCGGTCAGGAAGGTTAGGGAAATCCGAAAGCTTTTTCTTTAAGCAACTAGTTCAGCAAGCTGGATTGGTTGATGTTGCCACCTGGGAGGGCCGGAGAGCGACGCACACTTACAGGTGCGGGGGTAGGAGTAGCCGCTTGGATATGGCTTTTGTCAGGATGGGTGAGGAATTTACTGATGTTAGAGAGGTTGGGGTTGAATACTCAGACCACCTGACACTTTCCTTTACGGTGGGGACCTTGTCAGTTCCAGCAAAGGGCAAGGGCCTGTGGCGATTAAGCTCAGATTCCCTGGAGGGCGAGTCAGTAGGGAAGTCTTTTGAGGCTCTTCTTCAGCACCAGTTCGGGAGGGTTGATTTCTATGACTCTGTGTCATCGTGGTGGGAGGATGTCAAGCGCTCATTCCGGACTTTCTTCCGTAAGCTATCTGTACGCAGGGAGGGTAATCGGTATAAGAAGTACCTGACTCTCTTAAAGAAGCTGGAGTCCTCTATTTCGGATGGGGTGGAGGGGTCAAAGATCACCCAGCTGAAAGCCCAGATCAGAGAATGTCAGTACAGCCGCTACAAATCTCTTGTGCAGGAAAGGGATTATGGGAGTTTTCGCTCTCCGGACCCCTTTTTAAACTGCCGGGAGAATGTTGGGCGGAAGCTTATCACCGGTCTGATCGACCCCAAGGGTGAGTTACAGACATCCAGGGAGGGCATCCTTGGGGTTGTGAAAGGCTTCTACGCTTCTCTGTTCCGGGCCAAGGCTTTGGATAAGGGGAGGACTTCATCCTTCCTGGAGGCAACCCCAGGGCCTGATGTGACCAATTTGGACTTTGAGCCTTTGACAGCTGAGATCACGGAGGACGAGGTCAAAGCTGCCATTGATTGCCTTGCTAAAAAGAAGGCTCCAGGACCGGACGGCCTTACAGCCGAATTTTATAAGAAATTTAAAGACCAGCTGGCTCCGGTTCTTGTAGAGGTCTTTAGAGACTGCCTGGAAGGGGGTATCTTGCCCCCCTCTATGAGAGAATCCTCCTTGATCTTGCTGTCTAAAGGTAAGGATCCGCAGCGGGTTGAGAACTGGAGGCCGATTGCCCTTCTCAACACTGATAGGAAGCTTCTCGCACGGATACTTTTTACTAGACTGATTTTGTTTTCAGGCACTTTATTATCTCCTGTCCAGTCCTGCACGGTGAAAGGGCGGAGCATATTCGAGGCGATCCTTACTATAAGGGAAGCCTTGGAACTATGCAAAGTCCAAAACATCGGGTGCTACTTCCTGTCTCTGGACCAGGCTAAGGCCTTTGATCGAGTGGATCATGAGTATCTGTGGGCCGTTTTGGCAAAGTATGGCATCCCGGGAACATTCATTAGGTGGCTATCAGCTTTGTACAAAGGGGCCGTAAGCTTTCCACTTATCAATGGGTGGCGAGGTGAGAACTTTGAGGTCGGGGCCGGGGTGAGACAGGGGTGCCCTTTAAGCCCTTTGCTGTATGTTTTTGCGATCGATCCTTTTTTAAGGCGTTTGCAGGCGGGTGGAATAAAGGGTCTCTCTGTTCCCTGTAGCCAGCCCCTCAGGTCAGTAGCCTATGCGAATGATGTCACGGTAGCAGTCTCTTGTCCGGAGGATGTGGGAGTGCTGTCCGAGACGATCAGAAGTTACTCAGAGGCCTCCGGGTCTCTGGTCAACATGGATAAGTCTCAAGCTTTTTGGTCATTAGACGAGGAGCCGGCTTTTCCGCTCCGGGAATTCTCAGTTGCCCCAACTCAGATTAGAATCTTGGGAATCAAATTTGGGAAGGGAGATGACTGTAGGCAAAACTGGGAAGAGAAGTTGGATGCCGGGAATGCTAAAGTACAGCGATGGAAGCAGTGGAGGCTGTCCTACAGTGAAAGGGTGAAGCTCGTGAAGACTTACCTGGTCCCTATCTTTCTGTTTGTTTCCTATGTGTATCCGCTGCCTGAAGCTCTCTATGCTCGGATCCACAGTCTGTTCTTCCAGTTAATCTGGGGGAGCAGGCTGAATCCAGTAAAAAGGGGTGTCACTTACCTGCAGAAGAAAGAGGGAGGGTTGGGCATGTTATGTCCAGTGGCTTTCTTTGGCTCCATCTTCCTGAAGTCCAACTTTGGGTGCCTGGGCCAAAGAACTGATTCCCTGTGGGAATGTTGCGTCAGGCGTTGGGTATTGCCTCTGGTGGGAGATTGGGTGCTTGGCGGTAGCGTGAAGACAGTCCGGGTGCGCGGGAGACAACTCCCTCCGCATCTTGAGTTGGGGCTGAAGCTTTTGAGAAAGTGGGACATTGGAATTGGGGAGCTGGGTTCTGTTGCGAGAAGGCAGATCTATCAGAGAATCCTGGGAACCTATTTCATTGTCCCCTTGGCCTTAAAAGACTGTGTGGGGGACATTCTTTCCCAATGACAGAAGGGTGCCCCCCAAATACTTTGATCTGAACTGGCTCGCCCTTCAGGGAAGGCTTTTTGTCCGGGGCAATCTGAGCTATTTAAACATTGCAGACAGAGAGTGCCCGTGGGGCTGCGCCACCAATGAGACCCAGGAACATTTTCTGGTTGATTGCCCTGTGACAAAGACTGTGCGGTTTCAGTTGGCAGAGACTCTCAAAGTACCACACATTAGGCAGCTCTCTTATGCCAATGCGGCCTATGGGATCCTGTCTGTCCCACACCCCCTGGATGCAGGATCCATGTACATGATAATATCAGTAATGAGGTACCACCTATGGCAATCCCGCTGTAGGAGATCACTCGGCCAGGAGGATGTTGTTATTGACCTTATAGTGAAGTCTGTGGTGGCCGATTTGGGTTTCCTGAAGGAAAGGGAGATCAGACGCTGCACCTCAAATACCTCAAAATGGAGAAATATCAATCTGTGAGTGTCCTTGTCCTTCTCCTTGCCATTAGGACAGTTTGTACCAGCTTTTCTGGGGGAAATCTTGTAGGTACATTTGAATGTTATGAATGGGCGCCATCACCTCAGCGCTACTGCCGGCAAGTTGTTTTTGTTTTTTTGAAATTGCAGTTTGTCCTCTTTTGGTTTGTGTGGGGAATGGGATATGTATTGAATGCAAGTGCTTTATTTCATGGGCAATGGAAAGGCAATTTCAAGTCAAAATGGCTAATTTCTTTGCTTACAGTTTGTAAATAGTTGTACATTGTTTTGTTTGTTTTGAAAGATTTATTATTTGTTAAGTTTATACCAATAAAAAAATCCCTATCTGATCCCCCCCATTGTAAGCAGCAGTCCTGCCCTGCTTTATGGCTGAGATTCTAGCTATCTGTATAACAGAGCATTCTGTCACAGTGGCACAGACCCTATCTGATCCCCCCCCATTGTAAGCAGCAGCCCTGCCCTGCTTTATGGCTGAGATTCTAGCTATCTGTATAACAGAGCATTCTGTCACAGTGGCACAGATCCTATCTGATCCCCCCCATTGTAAGCAGCAGTCCTGCCCTGCTTTATGGCTGAGATTCTAGCTATCTGTAGTTTATGCTGATATGAGTTACCCATTTACCCCTGTGTTTATTGCCCTTAGTTGATAGTGTGGCTGTAGAAGAGCAGGAACGAGAGCGGAGGCGTCAGGTGGTGGAAAAGTTCCAGAAGGCTCCGTTTGAAGAAATTGCAGCACATTGTGGTGCAAGGGTAAGTAAAACTCTATAGGTGTCATTTACAATCACAAATTCATTGAGAATTTGTCAATAGAAGCACATTTTGACACAAGTAGCTTTAATGAATGGGTTCTACATGTGCCCAATTATCCCCAGGACTTACCTTACTCATAAATGTCCCTTTTGTTTCTTTTAAAGGCAACGTTGCTCCAAAGTAAACTCAACCAAATCTTTGAGCTGACGATTCGGTAAGTGACTATTGTTAGTCGGTATGGGCTCCTTTAGCACCAAACATAGAGCAATTACAAAAATAAGTGCCATTCCCAGGATCATGGGTCCATGAGACCCTGCAACACTGGGTAAATTCGTCCATGGGCAGTAACCTATGGCAGCCAATCATATTGTTGCATTCATCGTTCTACCTGCAGCTGGCTGAAAAAAAGCCTATCACTGATTGGTTGCTATGGGTTACTGATAAATGAGCCCCACTTTCAGACTGTCAAGGGACCAGGGGCCTGTACAGACCCCCAGGGACCCCTGGCTCCTTTTAAGGGTTTAAAGTGAGGCCCAATGGGGAAGTGCTCTGTCTCCATATTCAGGTATGGGACCATTATCCAGAATGAATAAGGGATCTTTCCGTAATGTGGATCTCCTACCTTAACTCTACTAAAAAATTATTAAAACGGAAATTAAACCCAATAGGATGGTTTTGACTCCAATAAGGATTAATTTTATCTTTGTTGGGATGGAGTACAAGACACTGTTTTATTATTACAGAGAAAAAGAAAACCATTTTTAAAAATGTCAATTATTTGATTAAAATGGAGTCTATGGGAGATGGCCTTTCCGTAATTCGGAACTTTCTGGCTAATGGGTTTCCGGATAAGGGGTCCAATACCTGTGTGTGTGTGTATATATATATATATATACACATCTTTATCTTCATTGCTATGTGTGCCTGTAACTGGGGATGGCAGCAAGTGGCTAACAGTGTTTGGGAGAAAAAGACAGAACTGCCCATTCATTGGCTGATGGGGCCTAGCATGTATGTGTGCCTTGGCTTGTTTGTGTGCACTGTGAATCCTATGATCCCAGGGGGCGGCCCTTAGTACATAAAATGGCAGTTTCCTATTTAGGATTACCCAATGGCACATACTGCTAAACAAGTATATTTATATGAAAACGGTTTATTTAGATGAAGCCGGGTTTTACATATGAGCTGTTTATGCAATATATTTGTATAGAGACCGACATTGTTTGGGGTATAGTTTTTATGTGACAATAATGCACTTTATGGAGTAAAATCTGTATGTATTTCATGTACCCGGCAGACCCAAATCACCACCCTAATATTTTGCAGGCCGCCACCCAGCCCCTCGGGCACCATTACGGCGGCGTATGGACAGTCCCAGAATCACTCCATCCCGGTGTATGAAATGAAGTTCCCGGATCTGTGCGTCTACTGACAGGCGGCGCCAACTGCCGACTAAGGACTTTTCTGGCAGCATGGCAGCAGCAGCGGTGGTACCGGGGTACAGACCAAGGCCCTGTACCTCTCCCTTTACCTCTTCCACCCAAATGGAACATAACTCCAGCAGCTGAAGGAGACACGGCTGTTCTCTCTGTAGGGCGCCCCTATATTTCTCCCTGCGAGCCGTAATGTACAGTTGGAAACATATCCAGAATATGGACTCCTGGGCCATATGGTTCTGTAGCTAGCGAGCACCCCCACCTTATTTCTCTGGTATGGCTTCTTACCTTCGTGCTAATGTGGGCGGCAGTAATGCTACTGGGAACCCACCTACACCACTTACCTGCCTTCCACTCTTCATAGGTCCAGTTAATAAACCGTATTTTCCCACAGAACCTTTCTCTGTAGCAACTATCGCTGTTCATTTAGTAAACAGATTGTGAGGTGTCCAAGGCCCTTCTTCTCATTTCAGGTCTGCACCCCAAGAACAAGCAATAGGCCTTATCTTCAGTTTACTTACCTGTAATATCCCTATGGATATCATTCACCGGTGCATTACCATTTCCTGCCATGGGGGGAGCTATGTTACATTGTCATGTTCTCTTACAGTGTAGCTGAATGATTAGACTTATTTCTTGCTTCACCTTATGGCCACCAGGGGAGCTCTTGCTACTGCTGCTCATAGAGAATGCCTCATCCCAGGCAAGGCATATGGCAGCTCCCAAATCATCCTAAAAATATATGCAGTGGGTGAAACTTGGGCCATGTTTGGTGGCAGCTGGGGCTGTATTTCTTTGGCAACAACAAATTGCTGCTCTAGTAGCCAAAACTCCATAAACACAAGTATAATATAGCTACTCCTTTCTTAATTCTTTACCTTTAAAGGGGAAGTTCAGAGTACCTTTTTATCTGTTATAGATGGACCCGGTCTACACAACTTTTCAGTTGTTTTTAGTCTATACTAATCATTTTATATGATTTTTGAATTTTTAGAATTCAATTTCAGTCTCTTTTCAACCCGCAACTGAAAAGTGTATCAATTAGAATTGGGGTCAGTGACCCTGGCAACCAAAACACATTGATTGTGGTTTTACTGTCATTCTTATTATTTCATTGCAATTCTTTTATTTCTTTTCAGGTCCTTTACTATTCATTATTCATTCATTTTATGCATTTAGATGTCAGAACTGCTTCCTGGTTGCTAAGGTAGATATCCCCTAGCAACTAGCAAGTTAACAGTTGAAATTTGACGACTGAGAGCTACAGACATTCACAAACCAGGTAAATGATTAAAAAAATAAATAAGACCAATTGCAAACTGCTTTCTATAATACTAAAAGTTCTTTCTAAGGTGACCCGCACCTAGATCTAATTTAAGACCTTTTTGTCTAAGCATATTTCCCCTTTAATTGAGTTTTTTGTGAGTTTTGTGACTTTCCTGTAGCCATAGGAGAGTGTTTATGGCGAGTGAAGCCATCGTTGGCCTTGGGAAGCAGATAATGTTCCGGGGGGGAATGGTCACTATGGGTGTAAGTGCATATTGTGCGGATAGAGTGCCGGACACAATCCGTCTGTATAGAAAGTGCAGCCTTTGTTCCCCGCATACAAATGGGCATCTGACGCATTTTCTGCGCGCACACGGACGGGGCCACAGCTGCCTCGTGTAGTGCAGGATCCTCTACATAAAGGAACTGGGGGGCAAATGGATTCCAGCAACACAATAACAATGTTATGGAAGCATCAATAACGGAATAATCCCCCCCGGAATGATCAATTGGAATTCTAGTAATGGCACAAACCCGCCGAATCCCATTGGCTCCCAGTTATTCTCTCACTATTTTATTATTACTTTCCCTTTATTTCAGTCTGTGTAGCCCTCAGTCTGGCAGCGCTGAGCCATAGTGCCGCTAGTAAGGACTGGGTTCCTTGGCACCCTAATAAATTAGGGGGGAATGGGGGATGCCTACATGCCTCCCCCCAGCTTTAAGTAATACAGCTCTGCCGATTGTTTACTAAATGTAATGATTCTATCCCACACATTCTAATCATTGTATCTGAGATATTCTGACCATTATATTCCATTCATTTTAGCCATTCTATCTCACACATTCCAATGATTCTATCCCATACATTCTAATCATTGTATCTGAGATATTCTGACCATTATATTCCATTCATTGTAGCCATTCTATCTGACACATTCCAATGATTCTATCCCATACATTCTAATCATTGTATCTGAGATATTCTAATCATTATATTCCATTCATTTTAGCCATTCTATCTGACACTTTCCAATGATTCTATCCCATACATTCTAATCATTGTATCTGAGATATTCTAACCATTATATTCCATTCATTTTAGCCATTCTATCTGACACATTCCAATGATTCTATTCCATACATTCTAAATTTTCTCTCCCGGATATTCTAACCGTTCTATCCCATGAATTGTAATAATTCTATCCAAGATATTCTAACCATTCCATCCCATACATTCTAGTCATTCTATCACATTCTTACACATTATAATGATTATATCCCATACACCCTAATCATTGTATCCTAGATATTCTATTTTAATTATTCTATCTTCTATTTCAAACATTCTATCCTGGACATTCTCACCATTCTATCCCATTCATTCTTATAAATCTATCTCAGATATTCTAACCATACATTCTAGTCATTCTATCTCACATATTCTAATTTCTAGTTTATGCTCCTTTCTATTTATGCAGACCTGTGCCACACCCATTATTATTGTTTACAGCTCTGCTAATTGGCGGCACTGCTGTAGGTCCATAATGAAAGAATGAATCTATTCTGCACCTGCAATTTGGGTCTTACCTGCTGGGAACAGGGTGCAAAGTGTGAAAGACACGGTTCCACCTTTCCCACCATTTGTGAATAACCCCTTACATTAGTATTAAAGAAAAGAGCAACCCAGACCAGTATTTAGTTATGTCAGCTGTAGCTCCTGGGCCCACACATTCTTCTACTTGTGGGCTGAGCCCCAACCCAAGCCAAGTCAGATTGGTATTGGCTGCACCTCCGAGTAGGAACCTCAGAATTATTCTTTGTAACGAGGTGTGTGATCTAAGCTTCCACTTGTAACTCATGTATATACTGTATATAGGTACAAAGAAGGGGGGTTGGCTAAGTAAAGTTATGATCATGAAGCTGACAAGCCCCCATACCCCATATGATGGTCCTAACTATTTACCTCTGGTAAAGTGTTTCATAGGCTAGTATCTCCCTGTGTAGCATATGTTGGGATACGTACTGTATCTCCTGACCAAGGCACTGGTCTCACTGCATATAAGTATCCCAACTCTTTTCCTTTAAAGGGGAAGTTCACCTTCAGTCAATAGTCTGAATTTGAAGAGCCCCTGTCCGAAAAAACATTTTTGTAATTCTTCTTTATTATTTATGTTTAGTTTTGAAACTACAGACCAGGATCAGCAGTGATAAGACTCTCTCTCCTCTGCTCTTCCTTTGGAAGGGATTGCCGACACCAACTTGCATTTTACCCAAACAGGAAGTTGGCACTGAACTAGTGCACTATTGCACATGCCCTTCCTCTCCTCCTGTATTTGCATTTCATTGATTCTATTGGCTGAATCTTGCAAGGCAGTGGTATCAAATATATGTGCAGTAACCAGTTCAGTGCCAACTTCCTGTTTGGGGAGAATGCAAGTTGGTGTCGGCAATCCCTTTCAAAGAGAGAGAGCGAAAATGTTTTTTCTGATAGGGGTTCTTCAAATTCAGACTGTTGTCTGAAGGTAAACTTCCCCTTTAGGTGCATGTCATGTGGGGCAAATGGGCAGATAATACACTTTACACTGGTTCTGCTTTTCAATGCCAACATCACTAATCTGAGAAATGTAAATTGGTGGGAAATAGTGTTTGATAAATAAAACAACTGGTTAATTTAGTTAGTATCCCATCAAGGTGCATAGATAAGTTATATATAAAGTAATATGTATATATATTCTGAACCTGGTGCACCAACCTTGGGCACTGATGTTGGGGATCAGGCCTGGCTCACAGTTGGGGTTCCAGTTCATCCTACTGGGGTTCAGTTGGGTCAGGCTTATGTGCAGTCAGGTTCTTCTCATCTCAGCAACCTTGGGCACTGATGTTGGGGATCAGGCCTGGCTTACAGTTGGGGTTCCAGTTTATCCTACAGGGGTTCAGTTGGGTCAGGGTTCTGTACAGTCAGGTTCTTCCCATCTCAGCAACCTTGGGCAGTGATGTTGGGGATCAGGCCTGGCTCACAGATGGGGTTCCAGTTCAGTTGGGTCAGGGTTCTGTGCAGTCAGGTTCTTCCCATCTCAGCAACCTTGGGCACTGATGTTGGGGATCAGGCCTGGCTCACAGTTGGGGTTCCAGTTTATCCCACAGGGGTTCAGTTGGGTCAGGGTTCTGTACAGTCAGGTTCTTCCCATCTCAGCAACCTTGGGCAGTGATGTTGGGGATCAGGCCTGGCTCACTGATGGGGTTCCAGTTCAGTTGGGTCAGGGTTCTGTGCAGTCAGGTTCTTCCCATCTCAGCAACCTTGGGCACTGATGTTGGGGATCAGGCCTGGCTCACAGTTGGGGTTCCAGTTTATCCTACAGGGGTTCAGTTGGGTCAGGGTTCTGTGCAGTCAGATTCTTCCCATCTCAGCAAACCCATTTTGTAGGACCTGGCTCTATGCATGGGGGGCATTATTGTGCCGAAACAGGGATGAGCCCCCCCAAACTGTTGGGAATGTTATGGCAATCATGGGTGTGGCTTAATTATCCAATTATTAGTTGGTGTGTTAACATACTTTTGGCCATATAGTGCATCCAGCGGAGTGATCCATGGGCTTACAGGGGGTTAATAGTTCTGATACCCTCTCCCGGAACCCTTTGTCTCCATTTCTGTGTCATAACCTGCCTGTCCTTACACTAATGGAACCCTTTCTGCTCTGATGGCAAAGCCTCCTTCCCCCCCCCAGTCGCAGTCTCAATACCCCTGTATAATTCCACCCACGCCAGAAAAAAATCATTTACTTCTCAAAAATGAAACAAATATATTTTTCTTTTATCAAACATGGTCGTTTGTAATATTTTTATATAAAAAAAAAGATGTTGTTGATCCCATTCCTGTGCCCCGAAAGCAGTAGAATAAATTGTGCAGACTTGTCCCTGGGCAAACGGGTCCCCTCCCTGATGTAAATACCGCTGTACATTGCCAATAAAGTGTAATCATTGTCAGTGTGTCAAATGATTCCTGTGCTGTCGTTAATAAAATTGTACCTTCGGTACAGAATCACTTGTATTATAACCTCCATTTTCTTTATGGTTTACGCCATTAAACCCTTATGAATGCTTTATAGCAGCAGTTTTCAAGGCTTTTTTGGTTCAACCCACCTCCTTTGTTGCCCAAAATCTGTCCATATCCAAAAATATGCATTAGAACTGCTTTCAGCTAACCTATTGTTTCTCCTACTCCCATGTAACTGGAGGAGTCCCAAGCCGGACTTGGATTTCTTACTATTGAGTGCTATTCTGATACCTACTGGGAGCTGCTATCTTGCTCCCTTCCCATTGTTCTGCTGATCGGCTGCTGGGGGTGAGGGGGGGTATCACTCCAACTTGCAGCGCAGCAGTAAGGTGTTCCTGAGTCTGAGCTTTCAGAAGGAGCCAGCGCTACACATTAGAACTGCTTTCAGCTAACCTATTGTTTCTCCTACTCCCATGTAACTGGAGGAGTCCCAAGCCGGACTTGGATTTCTTACTATTGAGTGCTATTCTGATACCTACTGGGAGCTGCTATCTTGCTCCTTCCCATTGTTCTGCTGATCGGCTGCTGGGGGTGAGGGGGGGGGGGGATATTAGTCCAACTTGCAGCGCAGCAGTAAAGTGTGAGTGAAGTTTATCAGAGCACAGGTCACATGGCTGTGGCACCCTGGGAAATGAAGAATATGGCTAGCCCCATGGGAAAAACAGATTACAATGCAGGATTCTGCTGGAGAAGCTCTATTAACTGATGGGTTTGTAACAAACAGGTTTCCCCAAGCTATTTAGACCCTATTTTCTCTCTGTGCCTCGGGCAGCAGGGCATCACTACCTTCATAATGTAGACCGGGGCCTAATTTTGATTATTAACATTTGTTTTCCTCTCTGGAAACAGTGACGGGATAGAAGGAAACACAGAGAGGAATGTCTATGGAAGTCAGAGTCAAAGCTGTACTTGGGCTCTTTGCACAAAATCCCTCCATAAATCTCATTATAATTAGAGAGAAAAGACTGGCGGAAAGGTCCCGTGTTGTGTTCCAGCCAGACGAGCTTCCCCTCTCACTCACATTTCTGCCCTTTTCACAGTAAATGTTATGGGTGTCATAATAGATACGAATCTTATTTTTTTAATGCAAATCCGGCTTTGTTTCCCGGCTCCGGAGCAGAGTTATTAGCGGCCCCGTGTCGGGCAGAGCTGGAGGGGTGTTTACTGCCTTGTCAGCGGCTCGCTAAATATGTATGAGCCGGCGCCTCCGCCAACGCTCTGTTTACTGCCAGCGGCAATAGCCCGGGTGCTGGGGTAAATAGACTGCCACTGATACAAGGGCATAGTAAATATGTTACTGTAAGGAAATACATAAAGTTTAGCATTTTATCTGATTTAAAGCGGCCGCCGAGGGGTTTCAGGAATCTAAATACTGTTATATGTGAGCAATGGGTCATACACAGGGTCTCTGCCCCTCCATATTGACTCTGCTGAAGCCACTCAGACCTTCATTAGGCCTATCCAGGTCCATAGGAATAAGGGGCACAACCTCAGCAAAGAGGGGGCAGGGCTTGGAACTGGTAGGGTGGGGCTTGGCACTGGTAGGGGGGTTTGGAACTGGTAGGGTGGGGCTTGGCACTGGTAGGGGGGGTTTGGAACTGGTAGGGTGGGGCTTGGCACTGGTAGGGGGGGTTTGGAACTGGTAGGGTGGGGCTTGGAACTGGTAAGGTGGGGCTTGGCACTGGTAGGGGGGGTTTGGAACTGGTAGGGTGGGGCTTGGAACTGGTAGGGTGGGGCTTGGAACTGGTGGGACGGGACTTGGGTGTAATCAGGGTGGGTCAGGCCGAGTCAGGGCTTTTCTTGGGAGTGGTGGGGTACCAACCCCAGCCCTACTAGCAATTAATCATAGGGATCATAGACAGGATCTCTGCCCCTCCATATTGACTCTGCTGAAGACCTTCATTAGGCCTATCCAGGTCCATAGGAATAAGGGGCACAACCTCAGCAAAGAGGGGGCAGGGCTTGGAACTGGTAGGGTGGGGCTTGGCACTGGTAGGGGGGGTTTGGAACTGGTAGGGTGGGGCTTGGAACTGGTAAGGTGGGGCTTGGAACTGGTGGGACGGGACTTGGGTGTAATCAGGGTGGGTCAGGCCGAGTCAGGGCTTTTCTTGGGAGTGGTGGGGTACCAACCCCAGCCCTACTAGCAATTAATCATAGGGATCATAGACAGGATCTCTGCCCCTTCATATTGACTCTGCTGAAGACCTTCATTAGGCCTATCTAGGTCTGTAAGAATAAGGGGCACAACCTCAGCAAAGAGGGGGCAGGGCTTGGCACTGGTAGGGTGGGGCTTGGCACTGGTGGGACTGGACTTCAGTATAACCAGGGTGGGTCAGAACGAGTCAGGGCTTTTCTGGGGAGTGGTGGGGTACCAACCCCAGCCTTACTAGCAATTAATCATAGGGATTATAGACAGGATCTCTGCCCCTTCATATTGACTCTGCTGAAGACCTTCATTAGGCCTATCTAGATCCGTAAGAATAAGGGGCACAACCTCAGCAAAGAGGGGGCAGTGCTTGGAACTGGTAGGGTGGGGCTTGGAACTGCTAGGGTGGGGCTTGGAACTGGTAGGGTGGGGCTTGGAACTGGTAGGGTGGGGCTGGGCGCTGGTAGGGTGGGGCTTGGAACTGGTAGGGTGGGGCTTGGCACTGGTGGGATAGGACTTGGGTGTAACCAGGGTGGGTCAGGGCTTTTCTGGGCAGTGGTGGGGTACCAACCCCAGCCCTACTAGTGGTTAATCCACTCCTGAGTACCATTCCTTATCCCCAGAACAGGCCACGGAACCCTTACTGCAAGGTTTGACGGGGAACCTTTTGTGAAAGGGGAACTCTTGCTTCCAAACCAAAATTTGTTAAAGAGCCTCACACAACAGACAGAAACCCCTAATATACCTATCACTGTTATCTGAATAAATCCCATTTATATGCTGAAATCCAGCTGCAAAACAGTTCTTCTCTTTCTGCATCATTTGAAATCCTGGCAGGGGAGGAGGGACTAAAACACTGATGTTACAAATTGTAACAACTTCTCCCCAGCTTACAGACAGCATGCAGGAACTACATAACCCACAATGCATTGCACTGGGATGTTCCTTTCCTTATTGACATCACGTGTGCAGCAGGGGATTGTGGGATTGGGAGGAGGCAGGCTGAAGGCAGTTTGAGGACAGGCGACTACTGTTACATTTTATTTGAGTCTCAAAGTAGTCAGCCAGATCAGCTGCTTAACAGGGCAAACAAAGAAATTCATGATGCTCCATGTTTAGTCCTCACAAGGCAGATAATTAGACTCCCAGTGCAAAGATAATCCCAATGCATAATGTATTCCCACTAACAAAACAGTGACAACCAAGGGCGAAGGAAGGGGATTATATGTTTTGAACAGTGAATGGTCCAATTGGCTACAGGCTGGTGAAGCTCTGGGAAGGATGTAACTGCCTGCAGGTTAGCCTAGTTGTGTAAGAGTAATATTTTACCTACAAAACAAGCCTATTCCATGTGTATTTCTTGGGGCAACAGTTCCTGCACATTTTATTTAATAGAAACCCCTCTCAGAGCGGCCCTGGGTAATTATGGTCTCGCTGCAGGGAACTCACTTGGAATCTCGAGTTTGATAATAGAGATAATTCCTCTCAAAGTGCATCACTTAAACATTCTATCTCAATTGGCAGAAATGACTCAGTAGCCAAAGTATGCAATCAGCCGGCACGGTATCATTACATGTAGTTACATCTCCTTATTCCTCATCCCGACAACATTGTACTTGTGCTGAATGGAACAAATACACACAACATCTGGCTGCCCGGGGTTTTAGATAAATGTCTCAGTGGCCTCAGGTTCCCATGACCAATATACAGTGTCGGACTGGGGTGTTGGGGCCACAGGTTCCCATGACCAATATACAGTGCCGGACTGGGGTGTCAGGGGCCACAGGTTCCCGTGACCAATATACAGTGTCGGACTGGGGTGTCAGGGGCCACAGGTTCCCGTGACCAATATACAGTGTCGGACTGGGGTGTCAGGGGCCACAGGTTCCCATGACCAATATACAGTGTCGGACTGGGGTGTCAGGGGCCACAGCTTCCCATGACCAATATACAGTGTAGGACTGGGGTGTCAGGGGCCACAGGTTCCCATGACCAATATACAGTGTCGGACTGGGGTGTCAGGGGCCACAGGTTCCCATGACCAATATACAGTGTCGGACTGGGGTGTCAGGGGCCACAGGTTCCCATGACCAATATACAGTGTCGGACTGGGGTGTCAGGGGCCACAGGTTCCCATGACCAATATACAGTGTCGGACTGGGGTGTCAGGGGCCTCAGGTTCCCGTGACCAATATACAGTGTCGGACTGGGGTGTCAGGGGCCACAGGTTCCCGTGACCAATATACAGTGTCGGACTGGGGTGTCAGGGGCCACAGGTTCCCGTGACCAATATACAGTGTCGGACTGGGGTGTCAGGGGCCACAGGTTCCCGTGACCAATATACAGTGTCGGACTGGGGTGTCAGGGGCCACAGGTTCCCGTGACCAATATACAGTGTCGGACTGGGGTGTCAGGGGCCACAGGTTCCCGTGACCAATATACAGTGTCGGACTGGGGTGTCAGGGGCCACAGGCTCCCATGACCAATATACAGTGTCGGACTGGGGTGTCAGGGGCCACAGGTTCCCATGACCAATATACAGTGTCGGACTGGGGTGTCAGGGGCCACAGGTTCCCGTGACCAATATACAGTGTCGGACTGGGGTGTCAGGGGCCACAGGTTCCCGTGACCAATATACAGTGTCGGACTGGGGTGTCAGGGGCCACAGGTTCCCGTGACCAATATACAGTGTCGGACTGGGTGTCAGGGGCCACAGGTTCCCGTATCCAACATACAGTGTCGGACTGGGGTGTCAGGGGCCACAGGTTCCCGTATCCAACATACAGTGTCGAACTGGGGTGTCAGGGGCCACAGGTTCCCGTATCCAACATACAGTGTCGAACTGGGGTGTCAGGGGCCACAGGTTCCCGTATCCAACATACAGTGTCGAACTGGGGTGTCAGGGGCCACAGGTTCCCGTATCCAACATACAGTGTCGAACTGGGGTGTCAGGGGCCACAGGTTCCCGTATCCAACATACAGTGTCGAACTGGGGTGTCAGGGGCCACAGGTTCCCATGACTAATATACAGAGTCGGACTGGGGTGTCAGGGGCCACGAGTTCCCATGACCAATATACAGTGCCGGACTGGGGTGTCAGGGGCCACAGGTTCCCACGACCGATATACAGTGCCGGACTGGGGTGTCAGGGGCCACAGGTTCCCACGACCGATATACAGTGCCGGACTGGGGTGTCAGGGGCCACAGGTTCCCACGACCGATATACAGTGTCGGACTGGGGTGTCAGGGGCCACAGGTTCCCGTGACCAATATACAGTGTCGGACTGGGGTGTCAGGGGCCACAGGCTCCCATGACCAATATACAGTGTCGGACTGGGGTGTCAGGGGCCACAGGTTCCCATGACCAATATACAGTGTCGGACTGGGGTGTCAGGGGCCACAGGTTCCCATGACCAATATACAGTGTCGGACTGGGGTGTCAGGGGCCACAGGTTCCCGGTGACCAATATACAGTGTCGGACTGGGGTGTCAGGGGCCACAGGTTCCCGTGACCAATATACAGTGTCGGACTGGGGTGTCAGGGGCCACAGGTTCCCGTGACCAATATACAGTGTCGGACTGGGGTGTCAGGGGCCACAGGTTCCCGTATCCAACATACAGTGTCGGACTGGGGTGTCAGGGGCCACAGGTTCCCGTATCCAACATACAGTGTCGAACTGGGGTGTCAGGGGCCACAGGTTCCCGTATCCAACATACAGTGTCGAACTGGGGTGTCAGGGGCCACAGGTTCCCGTATCCAACATACAGTGTCGAACTGGGCAGTCAGGGGCCACAGGTTCCCGTATCCAACATACAGTGTCGAACTGGGGTGTCAGGGGCCACAGGTTCCCGTATCCAACATACAGTGTCGAACTGGGGTGTCAGGGGCCACAGGTTCCCATGACTAATATACAGAGTCGGACTGGGGTGTCAGGGGCCATGAGTTCCCATGACCAATATACAGTGCCGGACTGGGGTGTCAGGGGCCACAGGTTCCCACGACCGATATACAGTGCCGGACTGGGGTGTCAGGGGCCACAGGTTCCCACGACCGATATACAGTGCCGGACTGGGGTGTCAGGGGCCACAGGTTCCCACGACCGATATACAGTGTCGGACTGGGGTGTCAAGGGACCACCCCAGTTGCAACCTTTTTCTTCCCCCTTCGAGAGGCAGAATATATGGCAGCTTTCCCTTTTCCACCCCCGGCCAGTCAGTGAACTGCCAGGGAAATACCTTCACCCAATAATAAGGAATACTGCCCCTGCCAACTGTAAGTCAGGCCCAAATCTGTCCTAGGGCACTGCCTGAAATAAGGGTTGGCAAAGCCTTGAACCTCCTACAATTGAATGGAGGGTGCCTTATGCTTACGTACTTTCATCGGGGCACTGATACCACCTGCCCCTATCTCAAATGCCACTCTAAGTGCCTGACAAAGGCATTCGCCCCACCCCAGATGGTTCGTTCCAGTACACAGTGCTGCCTTCTGGGGTACATGGGGTTAATGCCATATATCAGAGAATGGCGGACATTATTCTCAAACTCTTACTATCTATGCCTCAGCCCATATGGGTCAGTCAGTCTGGGGGAACCAGTGCAGGAATTAATGGGAAACCACCTGGGCTAAGGGGTGTGGCTGTGTGTAAGTGCTCTGCCCAGGAAGCAGGAAGTAGGAAGCAGGAAGTGAAAGAGTGTTAATTAATTTTGTTACTTTTTATTACTTATCTTACTATTCAGGCCCCTCTTCTATTCATATTCTAGTCTTTCATTTAACCCACTGTCTGGTTGTTAAGGTAAATAAGACCCTAGCAACCAGATAGCTACTGAAATTCCAAACTGGAGAGCTGCTGAACAAAAAGCTAAATAACTGAAATACCACAAAACATAAACAATGAAAAGCAATTGCAAATTGTCTCGGATTATTAATGTCTACATCATATTGAAATTTGATTGTAAGGTGAACAAACCATTTAATAAAAGAACATGAGTAGACGTTATGTTTGCAAATCCTTGCTGTGAATAAACACAGGCAATATCTGCTATAGTTTCCCTTTGAAAAAGGTACTACTATTCCTGCCATTTGATTGGAATTCCACGTGTCCTTTATACATTTATCCCTGTACCTAAAAGTATATAATAGTGCTACTATTGTGCTGCTGTTCCATTAGGCGGGGGCTCAGTATAATCCATTTGTGGCTGGGAATGACTGAATCATTTTCAATTGTCACTCCGGCAATCTACACAAGAGCTGCAAAGAGGCAACCTTGGCCAATGTTCCATTTAATTACAGACCAATTATATATCTTCTCCGTTACATGTGTCACCAAGATGCCACGTATTGTAACCATAGGCATGAATGTGCTGCTCGGGGTATGGGAAGGAAGAACGAGATGTTTTAGAAGTTGGAACCTTGCGCACAGAACAGTAATGGTGCAACTTGCACAGCCACCCCAGGGGGAATCCTATGATCCCAGGGGGCGGCCCTTAGTACATAAAATGGCAGTTTCCTATTTAGGATTACCCAATGGCACATACTGCTAAACAAGTATATTTATATGAAAATGGTTTATTTAGATGAAGCAGGGTTTTACATATGAGCTGTTTATGCAATATATTGTTATGGAGACCTATATTGTTTGGGGGTATAGCTTTCCTTCAAAGCAGACCCCCCCCCTTGTAGCTCTGGTTCCCCTGCTGTATCGTATTTAGGCCTCTGCCCCAGGCTCACCATTGACACATCCTTCCCTTCTATAAATATGTAGTAACTCAGCTGGTTTTATTGGGAACGACTAAATAAACAGATATGTGACATGTAGGCTTGAAGCACCGGGAGAGGCCGACGGGTGGGCAGGAACTGGCACAGGGGTGGCAGCAAAAGACACAGGAAAAAAGGCTATTTATGAAACATCTAATTTTTATCAAGGGGTGTTACTTTTTACACCTGATTTTACAACAGAACCCCTTTAAAGGGGAACTCCACCCAAACACAACTTAAAGTGATACTGACACGTATTAATGTATATAAAAAGTTCCCTATAGATCACGCTGATCGTTTTTCACTGCCTCTGTAAGTCATTGTTACTGTAAGTCCCTAAACCTGACTGTTTGGCCAACCTGACTGTCTCTTCCCAGCCTGCCAGTTATAACGGACCCCTGCGGCCAGGCCCGGATTTGTGGAAAGGCCACAAAGGCCCGGGCCTAGGGCGGCACAAGTGTAGGGGCGGCATGCCGCCCCTCCGCAACAGAATTTTTAAATTTGGCTCCCATACGGAGCAGTTGGGACCTCTCCCCACTTATCCGTATGGGAGTTTAAATGTGCGATTGCGCCTGCGCATTGATCGCGCATGCGCACTCAGGGGGAGAGGGTGCCGCGCGATCACGCATGCGCACTCGTGGGGGGGGGCGGGGGCGGCCTCGGGGCGCCGAGAAGTTAAATCCGGCCCTGCCTGCGGCATGCAAAGACAATGTTATGAAAGATGTAAAAAAAAAGGTTTGATTTCTGGTGTCAGTATTTCTTTAAGCTTTTTGAAACATAAACATAATTTCAAGCAACTTTGCAATATAAATCAATTAAAAAATATGCAGCTTTTTTATGATGTTTAATCTAATAATCTGGTTTGGAACAGTTCCCTAAGCCCCGCCCCCTGTTCCCCTGCTGATCTGGCCGACTACTGATCTGCTTTGTGACCACACCCCCTAAATTCCACATCTATTTTACAAAATTTGACAGGTTATGTAAAGTTCTGGGGGTTTTGGGGTCTTGTTTTGTGTTATTACAGTTTTGCTAATGAAGGTGAAGTTGCCCTTTAAGCTGCGAGTCTCAGTTCCCCTTAAGAGACCTGTTTAACTTATTAGTTACAATTGTATCTCAGGGTAGGTGCGAGTATTCTGGGCTCTGCCAAAAGCCCCCTTATCTAATTAAGTTTGAGAAACTTTGTATCTTTTTTGCCATTCAGTGAAGGAGATCAAAGGGAAACATAAAACTTTAATAAGAATGCGGTACTGCGGGTGAAAATCGGGACAGTTGGGAGGTATGAACAGCCCAGTGCAATGCATTGTGGGTTATGTAGTTCCTGCATGCTGTCTGTAAGCTGTGGGGAAGTTGTTACAATCTGTAACATCAGTGTTTTAGTCCCTCCTCCCCTGCCAGGATTTCAAATGATGCAGAAAGAGAAGAACAGTTTTGCAGCTGGATTTCAGCATATAAATGGGATTTATGGGATTACAGTAATAGGGATATTATGGGTGTCTGTGTTGTGGGGGGCTCTTTAACACATTTTGGTTTGGAAGCTGTAGTTCCCCTGTAACAGCACGTTAGGTATCACATAAAATCGCAATAACGCGCGTTTGGCCCTTAGTCACCAAGCCACGTTAGTCACATTGCCCCCCGGACCCACCGCTGGAGCAGCTGTATGAGGGCTCAGTAAGTGCTGTGTGTGTTGCCTTTTGTTCCATGAGAATCCCTGGGAGTGAGCTCACACTGTACAGCGAAGGTTACTGCCATTGAGTGGAGCCTAGAACAGCAAACAATACACTGAATTGCAGGAACAAATGTGCATAAAGAATGGAGCACAATGGATGTTTTTCCCTCTGACCTCAGTGTGAAGAAGAGAAACATTGTTTGTTTGTACTGAACTACATCTCCCCCTCTCAGCATCTCCTCAGCCGCCATAGAGACTGCAAGGGAAGGCCAGAGTGCCAAGCTGCCCCTCCTAAGGCATTAAATGTAATGATAATGTTATTATTGGGGCATGAGTCTAGTTTTATGGTTTATGGTGGGGTTACTAAGAAATGTTTATCTATCATCTAGCTCTCCCTGTTTTTTTATAGTCTATCATCTATCACTATCTATCTATCTATCTATCATCTATCTATCTATCTATCTATCTATCATCTATCTATCTATCTATCTATCTATCTATCTATCTATCTATCATCTATCTATCTATCTATCTATCTATCTATCTATCATCTATCTATCTATCTATCTATCATCTATCTATCATCTATCTATCATCTATCTATCTATCTATCATCTATCATCTATCTATCTATCATCTATCTATCTATCTATCTATCTATCTATCTATCTATCTATCTATCTATCTATCTATCAATCATCTATCTATCTATCTATCTATCTATCTATCTATCTATCAATCATCTATCTATCAATCATCTATCTATCTATCTATCTATCTATCTATCAATCATCTATCTATCAATCATCTATCTATCTATCTATCTATCTATCTATCTATCTATCATCTATCTATCTATCTATCTATCTATCTATCATCTATCTATCTATCTATCTATCAATCATCTATCTATCTATCTATCTATCTATCTATCTATCTATCTATCTATCTATCTATCATCTATCTATCTATCAATCATCTATCTATCTATCTATCTATCTATCTACCTGCAGGTATCAATGCCCAATAAATACAGGTACCAGTGCCCCATATACACAGGTATCAGTGCCCAATAAATACAGGTACCGGTGCCCCATATACACAGGTATTAGTGCCCAATAAATACAGGTACCAGTGCCCCATATACACAGGTATCAGTGCCCAATAAATACAGGTACCGGTGCCCCATATACACAGGTATTAGTGCCCAATAAATACAGGTACCAGTGCCCCATATACACAGGTATTAGTGCCCAATAAATACAGGTACCAGTGCCCCATATACACAGGTATCAGTGCCCAATAAATACAGGTACCGGTGCCCCATATACACAGGTATTAGTGCCCAATAAATACAGGTACCGGTGCCCCATATACACAGGTATTAGTGCCCAATAAATACAGGTACCGGTGCCCCATATACACAGGTATTAGTGCCCAATAAATACGGGTACCAGTGCCCCATATACACAGGTATTAGTGCCCAATAAATACAGGTACCGGTGCCCCATATACACAGGTATTAGTGCCCAATAAATACGGATACCAGTGCCCCATATACACAGGTATTAGTGCCCAATAAATACAGGTACCGGTGTCCCATATACACAGGTATTAGTGCCCAATAAATACAGGTACCAGTGCCCCATATACACAGGTATCAGTGCCCCATATACATAGGTATTAGTGCCCAATAAATACAGGTACCGGTGTCCCATATACACAGGTATTAGTGCCCAATAAATACAGGTACCGGTGCCCCATATACACAGGTATTAGTGCCCCATATACACAGGTATTAGTGCCCAATAAATACAGGTACCGGTGCCCCATATACACAGGTATTAGTGCCCAATAAATACAGGTACCAGTGCCCCATATACACAGGTATCAGTGCCCAATAAATACAGGTGCCGGTGCCCCATATACACAGGTATCAGTGCCCAATAAATACAGGTACCGGTGCCCCATATACACAGGTATCAGTGCCCAAAAAATACAGGTACCAGTGCCCCATATACACAGGTATCAGTGCCCAATATACACAGGTATTAGTGCCCAATAAATACAGGTACCAATGCCCCATATACACAGGTATTAGTGCCCAATAAATACGGGTACAGGTCCCCCATATACACAGGTATTAGTGCCCAATAAATACAGGTACCAGTGCCCCATATACACAGGTATTAGTGCCCAATAAATACAGGTACCAGTGCCCCATATACACAGGTATTAGTGCCCAATAAATACGGGTACCGGTGCCCCATATACACAGGTATTAGTGCCCAATAAATACGGGTACCGGTGCCCCATATACACAGGTATTAGTGCCCAATAAATACAGGTACCGGTGCCCCATATACACAGGTATCAGTGCCCAATAAATACAGGTACCGGTGCCCCATATACACAGGTATTAGTGCCCAATAAATACAGGTACCGGTGCCCCATATACACAGGTATCAGTGCCCAATAAATACAGGTACCGGTGCCCCATATACACAGGTATTAGTGCCCAATAAATACAGGTACCGGTGCCCCATATACACAGGTATTAGTGCCCAATAAATACAGGTACCGGTGCCCCATATACACAGGTATTAGTGCCCAATAAATACAGGTACCGGTGCCCCATATACACAGGTATTAGTGCCCAATAAATACAGGTACCGGTGCCCCATATACACAGGTATCAGTGCCCAATAAATACAGGTACCGGTGTCCCATATACACAGGTATTAGTGCCCAATAAATACAGGTACCGGTGCCCCATATACACAGGTATTAGTGCCCCATATACACAGGTATTAGTGCCCAATAAATACAGGTACCGGTGCCCCATATACACAGGTATTAGTGCCCCATATACACAGGTATTAGTGCCCAATAAATACAGGTACCAGTGCCCCATATACACAGGTATAAATGACACAGCAGAAGGATTTCCTTTGAGCAAAATAATAGTCGGATAGCCATTAAGATCTGAAAGTTTTATTTTTCCATTCATTTACAATTTTGTACATTTCTTTTTTTATCAGATATGAAAATAATTTAGCAAACTGAAAAAAAATCTTTGCACTCATAGAACCATTTATTTCTTTCTATATGTACAGCGTTACAATATCAGCATTTATCAGAGAGTTTCCTGGTATTGTACATTCCAAACTAAGAGAAACAGAAGATAAAACATCAAGTGAAAAAGTGAGATAAATACCCTACTACAAAGGCAATTGGTAGGCATTGATCATTGGATGAATGGAACTGTATCTATTGATAAACACGCTGGTGAATCTGTATGGAGCTCTGGGTGGAACGTGTGCTCGTAGGAACCCTACTGACCCTTTTTGTGGGTGTTTTTGATGATGGCATTTTTGAAAAGAGTCATTAGAGGTGTCTGGCTCCGCTCAGGAGTCATAAATCCCCCATATCTCTTATCTTTGGGTGGGCTGCCCCATCGGAAGTGATGCATCCTGTAGTTTCCATTCTTTTTCGTTAGAGCGCTTTCCACTTCGTTGTCTTCAATGTCCTCATCAAGGTCGATATCCGGATAGTCGAGTTCTAGGGATAATTCTCTTCTTAGCTCCATGGGGTAGTTCTCAGCGGACTCTTCTTCCACTCCGTTGGGGTACACCTTAATGGGCCTCCTCTTTCTCCCAACGGGTTTCCCCCATCGGAAGTGCTCCATAGAGTAGGCTCTCTTATTCTCCTGCCTGTCCAAGGGTTCCCCTTCCATGTTGTCGCCTTGAGCGTTCTGTTCCATGTTGTCACTCACGGGAAACAGATTAAATACAGGGTAATTAGAAATATCTTCGCGTTTGTAGCCCGAGCTGCTCCCATCGTTCCCTGTGCTGTTCCTTCTGCCGAATTTATTCCACCGGAAATGGGTCATCACATATTTTCTTATACTTTCCGACAGAGGCTGCAAATGTCCATTTCCCGGAAACACAGGGGACTCGGCGGAGAGGTCCATTTTACATGCCTTGATGCATTCCTAGGAGGGACAGAAAATACATCAAGCAATTAGTCACTAGGTCCGTATTCCCTACCTGCTCTTCCTTAATGAGTTCTTGGGCAGAAGAAAGTAGGGATGGAGTTAGACTTGAAGATTCAGCTGAAATTGAATCTTTTTTTAAAAAAATTCTGGAAGTCCTGAATTCTGGATTCCTGGCATTTCTTGTTGACTCTACGCAACTAAACATGACAGTTTTTATCCCCCCTCAGATTTAAATATGAAACTCTGGGTTGGAATTACGTTTGGTTTTCGGCTGAATCTTTTGTGGATGATTTGGTGTTTGGCCAAATCCAAAAATGATAGATTCTCTGTATCCATAGAAGAAAGGCTTGTATTCGGCTCAATCAGACTCTTTTAGGGTGAAGACACACGGAGCTACTTGTTGTTGCTACTAAACAAGACAATGCTGATCATTTACTGATAATTGTCCCTACGTGGGTTTAGCAGGGGCAATTCCCAGTACTGTCTATAGCAGGGGATTTTTGGGCGTTTAGAAGCCGTGACAAGTAGCTGCAACAATGTAGCTCTGTGTGTCTTCACCCTTAAACAGTGACGATCTTCTAAATCCTGGATTTGGGAATCCCTTTTATCCCTTCTTAGAATTCTGGGCAAGTGAACTTTTTACAATTTTTTTTAAAAAAATGTCATCCCCAAAATGATGGAATTCTGTGCGTCCCTAGAAGAAAGTGATAGTATTTCCCATTGGTCTATATCAATGATCCTCAACCAGTGGCTCGGGGGGAACATGTTGCTCCCCAACCCCTTGGATGTTGCTCTCAGTGCCCCCAAACCAGGGAGTTATGTTTGAATTCCTGACTTGGGGGCAAGTTTTGGTTGAATAAAAACAAGATTTCCTACCAAATAAAGCCCCCTGTAAGCTGATAGGGTGCATATAGGCCCCTAATAGCCAATCACAGCCCTTATTTGGCTCCTCCATGAACGTTTATGGTGCTTGTGTTGCTCCCCAAGTCTTTTTACATATGACTGTGGTTCCCGAGTAAGAAAGGTTGGGGACCCCTGGTCTAGAATACGATTGAGGACAGGTAATTAACTGACACACATTCTAGAATAAACATAAAAGTGCCTATAAGACAAAACAACTGAGCTCATCAAGCGATTCTAGAAGAGAAAGTTCTATGGACAGACTTAAAGTTCATTCTCATATGCCGACACTATTTTTTTAATGAAAAACACCGAAAAGCCTACACAAGTACAGGTATAGGACCCGTTATCCAGAATGCTCAGGACCAAGGGTATTCCGGATAAGGGGTCTTTTAAATCTGGATTTTCATACCTTAAGTCTACTAAAAAAATCAATAAAACATTAATTAATTAAACCCAATAAGATTATTTTGCATCCAATAAGGATGAATTATATCTAAAATAGAATCAAATACAAAGCACTGCTTTATTTTTACAGAGAAAAAGGAAATCAGTTTTAAAAATTAGAATTATTTGATTAAAATGGAGTCTATGGAAGCTTTCCATAATTTGGAGCTTTCTGGATATTGGGTTTCCGGATAAAAGATCCCATACCTGTACACTGTATGGGTAAATATGTTTTGGAAAAAATGTGTTCTAATACTTTTAAGACGTTCTAGCTGTAAATGTTAACCAGGCACCCAAATTATAGCGGCCAGTTAATAAATTATATATTATAGGGGAACGTCACCCAAATAATAAAAAAGTTGCTCGGTGAAAAAGGTGATTCTACACAACTGTCCAACTCTGATTAAACATTTCAGTGATTATTATAGTTATTTATTGATATATTTGGGATGCACAGAATCCAGGATCTCATTCAGGATTTGGAATCTTTAGTACAGGGGACCCCAACCTTTCTTACTCGGGAGCCACAGTCAGATGGAAAAAGACTTGGGGAGCAACACAAGCCCCATAAAAGTTCATGGAGGAGCCAAATAAGGGCTGTGATTGGCTATTAGGGGCCTCTATGCACCCTATCAGCTTACAGGGGCTTTATTTGGTAGGAAATCTTGTTTTTATTCAACCAAAACTTGCCCCCAAGTCAGGAATTCAAAAATAACTCCCTGGTTTGGGGGCACTGAGAGCAACATCCAAGGGGTTGGGGAGCAACATGTTCCCCCCGAACCACTGGTTGGGGGGCTTTAGTGTATAGCAAACTGAATCCAAATACACGGTGGCATAAATGTTACATTTTCCATATTTTTAAAAATAACAAAAAAGTTTGAAGTAACCCGAACACATTTTTTTCTCAGTTTCCGTCAATTTTACAAAAAATTGAAATCAGAAAAAAAACAATTGCGCTATAATCTGATTTTTGACTTTTTTTTTAACACTCCCCGTTGGCTTCTACGGAAGCTCGGCAGGTTTTAGCGACCACATTTTTACGTTTTTTGGGAACATTTTCGACTTGAAAACTCAAATGAAAAAGTAACGACATGAAAAGGGGTCTCAAAACTGTCCAACTAAAAAACTGTCAAATGTTAATAAACCCCGCCTTTAATAAGTCATGTGACTATCGTCCTGGGCAAAAGAAGGAGAGCGCTAACAGCTGATGCAATTTTTAATTGTATTTAATTACGATTTGGATTGAGTTTGGCTATGACATAATATCAAGCCAAATCCAAAAATGATATATATAAAAGCTAATAGACCAAAAGGACTCTGGGAACAAATTCCATAAGGTGTATCCTATAGGCTAAAGCTCACCCACTGGGTTTTAAAAGCCCCCATGTAAATGGGATTTCGTTAGGAGCCTTATGGAATTTGTTCCCAGAATCCCTTTGGTCTATTTGCATACGTATGAGGTGTCTCCTCAACCCTTTTGACTTGTTTATAACAACTAATGAAAGCAATACCTGCCTGCCTGTTCTCTGCACTGCTGGTTCTGACTACACGGACCATTAAGACAATTAAGATTAATGTTTGACTAATTACTCCTGATATTTACTTGGGATTCACACGTTCGAGCAGCAAGGAAAATAATAATAATGAAAATACATTTAATATCACCATTACATATACAATATATCCATTAAACGCAAACTAAAGTCTAACATTTAATTTTTACATTTTTTTAAAATCCTGATTACAATCTGGAACCCCCTCCTAACTGCCATGTACTAACATATGTATCACTGGTTTGGGCCCTCCTCCAATATTTCTTTCTCTTACCAGAACTCCATCTTCACTGCTGAGGTCTGCACATCGGCTGCTCTCCCAGCACTGGCCCTGCACCTCTCCGACATGGAATATAAATGCCCCGAGTATTGCAAGGGAACAGCCCCAGAGTGGCCGAAACATTTCAGGACTGGAGGCTAAAAGGAAAACAAAATGTCAGTGAATATAAAAAGCATAAACCTTAAACCATTGAGGGCTGATCATACAATAAATATTCCTTTACTCTCTAAACTCTACAACCTTCTGACATAGGCAGCAAGTGTTGCTAATTAAACCCAATAGGGCTGTTCTGCCCCAATAAGGGGTAATTATATCTTAGTTAGGATCAAGTACAGGTACTGTTTTATTATTACAGAGAAAAGGGAATCATTTAACCATGAAATAAACCCAATAGGGCTGTTCTGCCCCAATAAGGGGTAATTATATCTTAGTTGGGATCAAGTACAGGTACTGTTTTATTATTACAGAGAAAAGGGAATCATTTAACCATTAAATAAACCCAATAGGGCTGTTCTGCCCCCAATAAGGGGTAATTATATCTTAGTTGGGATCAAGTACAGGTACTGTTTTATTATTACAGAGAAAAGGGAATCATTTAACCATTAAATAAACCCAATAGGGCTGTTCTGCCCCAATAAGGGGTAATTATATCTTAGTTGGGATCAAGTACAGGTACTGTTTTATTATTACAGAGAAAAGGGAATCATTTAACCATGAAATAAACCCAATAGGGCTGTTCTGCCCCAATAAGGGGTAATTATATCTTAGTTGGGATCAAGTACAGGTACTGTTTTATTATTACAGAGAAAAAGGAAATCAATTTTAAAAATCCTAATTATTTGATTATAATGGAGTCTGTGGGAGACAGGCTTTCTGTAGTTTTTTTAAGTAGATAAATCTAATTCCTTACCCTGAAAACTACGGTATGTTTATCCTACGTTGATATCGGACCAAAGATGCGGAACACAATGATGGTTATTAGCTTCACAAAATGAATTCCCAGTCACTCTCTCTATCAGGGATCTTGTATAGCAATGGCATTCCCTGGATATTTCATTAACTGATCTGCACAGCAACAAATATTCACTTTTTCCAATAAACTTTCCAGATTTTGTTTGCTAGTCACATTTACCCTTCCACTAATGACCGAATAAACATTATATAAGTATTTAATTTCAATGTAATTCACATTTGTCATCTAATTACAGTTCAGTTGGGTTGAAAAAAGATCAAAGTCCATCAAGTTCAACCCTTCCAAGTAAGCCCAGCACCCACACATAGACCCACACTGACCTATCTATACCAACTTCAGTACTAACTGTAGATTTTAGTATGAGTTAATTTAGATTAAAAAGGGCAAGTAATACCAAAGGCAGAAAGCAGTTATATTTGAAGTACCAAAACATGCTTGTTTTCTCATTCCTTCATTCATTCATTTTTTATATATATAATATATATTAGGGATACACCGAATCCAGGATTTGGTTGAGGATTCGGCCAAGATTCGGCTTTTTTCATCAGGATTCGGATTCGGCAGAATCCATACTCCTGGCCGAACCGAATCCCAATCCTAAAAATCACATGACTATATATATATATATGTGTGTGTGTATATTCTTTTTTATATATATGGTTTTACCTTTTTATTCTATGTATTTTTGTATAGAAAATCAATGAATGAGAAAAGAGGATTGTGCTTCAAATATGACTCTTCTTGTGTAGTTTTAAACTTTCATTCTCCCACTAGAAAATATAAAAATATATAAAACAATATATTTTTAAAAAGAAATATATATATATATAGATAAAAAATGAAAGTAAAAAACATATAGTCCCTTGTCTAATATAACTGTAGATGATGCGAAACAAAACATTATATATATAATATATATTTTTATATTAGAAATTAATGAATGATAAAAAAGCTTATGAATGTATATAATTATATTATGAATATACTCTTTTTGTGTAGCTTTTTGCTTTCATTCTTACCCCATAAAAGACTTGTATAGAGAGATAGATACATAGGATAAAGAATGAAGGTAAAAAACTTTTAGTCCCTTGTCCAATACAACTGTAAGTGAGTCAAAATAATACATTTTATTATATATTTTATATAGAAAATGAATGAATGGGTTGTGTTTCTAATAGGATCTGTTGTTCTTGTGTTTTCACTTTCATTCTGTTACCCCAAACACATACACACACATATATACATATATATATACTGCATATATATATATATATATGGGAAAAAGAATGACAGTGAAAAACGTTTAGTCCCTTGTGTAATAAAACTATAATTAAATCCAAATAACACATTGGACATAATCTGTATAACTTGCTTGGAATTAAACAACTCTAACGCCGGTGTAGGATACACATTACATATACAGTAAGTTTATCAGAGCCAATAAAACTCACCAAATAAAGAGATAAAAAAGAATAAATATTGATAAGAGGGTTTGAAGAATAACCTTGGTGCCTTTGTATGAATTGTATGGAGCCCCGCGCTGCGCAGCCATTCAGCTCCAACTTCAAACTGTTCTACAGTAAAGTGTTTTCATTGCTGCGACGTTATTGAATAAATATGTGTGTGAGTGTATATATATATATATATTTACTTATTTATTTATATATGTGTGTCTCTGCATTAACCAGTTGCTGCCATGATAGATTCAGTTAACTATAAACTATTTTAGTTGGGATCAAGTACAGGTACTGTTTTATTATTACAGAGAAAAGGGAATCATTTAACCATGAAATAAACCCAATAGGGCTGTTCTGCCCCAATAAGGGGTAATTATATCTTAGTTGGGATCAAGTACAGGTACTGTTTTATTATTACAGAGAAAAGGGAATCATTTAACCATGAAATAAACCCAATAGGGCTGTTCTGCCCCCAATAAGGGGTAATTATATCTTAGTTGGGATCAAGTACAGGTACTGTTTTATTATTACAGAGAAAAGGGAATCATTTAACCATTAAATAAACCCAATAGGGCTGTTCTGCCCCCAATAAGGGGTAATTATATCTTAGTTGGGATCAAGTACAGGTACTGTTTTATTATTACAGAGAAAAGGGAATCATTTAACCATTAAATAAACCCAATAGGGTTGTTCTGCCCCCAATAAGGGGTAATTATATCTTAGTTGGGATCAAATACATGTACTGTTTTATTATTACAGAGAAAAGGGAATCATTTAACCATGAAATAAACCCAATAGGGCTGTTCTGCCCCCAATAAGGGGTAATTATATCTTAGTTGGGATCAAGTACAGGTACTGTTTTATTATTACAGAGAAAAGGGAATCATTTAACCATTAAATAAACCCAATAGGGCTGTTCTGCCCCCAATAAGGGGTAATTATATCTTAGTTGGGATCAAGTACAGGTACTGTTTTATTATTACAGAGAAAAGGGAATCATTTAACCATGAAATAAACCCAATAGGACTGTTCTGCCCCAATAAGGGGTAATTATATCTTAGTTGGGATCAAGTACAGGTACTGTTTTATTATTACAGAGAAAAGGGAATCATTTAACCATGAAATAAACCCAATAGGGCTGTTCTGCCCCAATAAGGGGTAATTATATCTTAGTTGGGATCAAGTACAGGTACTGTTTTATTATTACAGAGAAAAGGGAATCATTTAACCATGAAATAAACCCAATAGGACTGTTCTGCCCCAATAAGGGGTAATTATATCTTAGTTGGGATCAAGTACAGGTACTGTTTTATTATTACAGAGAAAAGGGAATCATTTAACCATTAAATAAACCCAATAGGACTGTTCTGCCCCAATAAGGGGTAATTATATCTTAGTTGGGATCAAGTACAGGTACTGTTTTATTATTACAGAGAAAAGGGAATCATTTAACCATTAAATAAACCCAATAGGGCTGTTCTGCCCCAATAAGGGGTAATTATATCTTAGTTGGGATCAAGTACAGGTACTGTTTTATTATTACAGAGAAAAGGGAATCATTTAACCATGAAATAAACCCAATAGGGCTGTTCTGCCCCAATAAGGGGTAATTATATCTTAGTTGGGATCAAGTACAGGTACTGTTTTATTATTACAGAGAAAAGGGAATCATTTAACCATTAAATAAACCCAATAGGGCTGTTCTGCCCCAATAAGGGGTAATTATATCTTAGTTGGGATCAAGTACAGGTACTGTTTTATTATTACAGAGAAAAGGGAATCATTTAACCATTAAATAAACCCAATAGGGCTGTTCTGCCCCAATAAGGGGTAATTATATCTTAGTTGGGATCAAGTACAGGTACTGTTTTATTATTACAGAGAAAAGGAAATCATTTAAACATTAAATAAACCCAATAGGGCTGTTCTGCCCCAATAAGGGGTAATTATATCTTAGTTGGGATCAAGTACAGGTACTGTTTTATTATTACAGAAAAAACAGGAAAACATATTTTAAAATTTGATTAAAAAGGAGTCTATCTGTAATTTGGAGCTGGATAACGGATCCTATACCTGTATTACAAAATCGTTAAAACCATTTTAGATTTTAAAACTGCTATATTTACACATATTATTACATTTAAAAGCCATTAAAAATTGTTTCATGTCATTATTTAATATCGTTGCCCATGAAATTGCAATGCAGTACATTTTTGAAAACACAGATAAAAGAAGAGCAAACGAAGAGGGAACCTGTTTCAATAAAAGAATATTAAATATTTTTGGGGGGGCTTTTTCTAAACTTTAAAAAATCAAAAGGAATAAAGTAGAGGCAGGGGAAGGCTTAGGTATAAGCAATGTATGAGGAAAGGGAGACTGTATGTGGGAAAGGGCTTTCTTACCTGTTGATTTCAGTATTTCCAAGCTGTGCACTTCTTTGCCTGTGTCCTTCTCTCATCTCCAGGGCTGGTCTTTATATACCACATTTTAGCATTGTCTAGGGGGGAGAAGGGAACGGAGGATCTTCCGGACAGACCTTTCCCAGCAGAAGAGGAGGAGGAGGAGAAAAGTCAGGGTATAAGGTTGCATGTAAGAGACAGAACGGATGATTAGGAAAGAAAAGGTTGCTGGAAAGTCATGTACATGATATCTCCGTGGACAACAGGGATTAGCACCTTCCCTATAGAAAGACAAAGGTTCCCCAATCCCCCGGGATTGAACTTTTTTAACGGAGATTAATTAGAAGCTATTCACCCTTTGCAGTTGGCATTAAATAGCAATAAATGATCAAGGCAAATACGTAAATGGTGTATTCTGAGCGGGTTGAACCCAATTGGTTTTGCTACTCTTTAATTAGGGTGACGGCCAGTTTCCATCTAATAGGGAAAAGCCACTAAAGGAACAGGTGTTGGTCAGAAAGGGCATTTACATGGGGATCAGGGGGGTCAATTGCCTCTATCCACCCTAACAGAATCCACAACAGGTCTTGATTGCGTCGACTACATGTATCAGAAATATCAGGAGTATTGGAAAACGGGTCCCATATTGAACTCTTTAACATGGGCTAAAGAAGCAAAAGTTACTTTTACTACACAGTGGGACAGACTACTAGTTACATATCATTGGCCTTATAGCAAGAAAAAAAGAATAAGTTGAACAAAATTGAAGAAAATGCTATTATAAATTGTAACTATTGAAGCTCTTTCAGTGTTTTCTTTCGTTCCTGTTTCAGGATGGCAGTTGCTCATCTAAATTTGGACTTTCTAAAGTCATGGTTGGCCTTGTACTAGTGGGGTGGGACAGTAGGGTGGGACAGTATGTTGGGACAGTAGGGTGGGACAGTATGTTGGGACAGTAGGGTGGGACAGTAGGGTGGATGGAGTGGGACAGTGGGGTGGGCCAATAGGGTGGAGCAGTGGGGTGGGAAAGTAGGGTGGGACAGTATGTTGGGACAGTAGGGTGGGACAGTATGTTGGGACAGTAGGGTGGGACAGTAGGGTGGGACAGTAGGGTGGGACAGTAGGGTGGGACAGTAGGGTGGATGGAGTGGGACAGTGGGGTGGGCCAATAGGGTGGAGCAGTGGAGTGGGACAGTAGGGTGGGACAGTGGGGTGGGACAGTAGGGTGGGACAGTGGAGTGGGACAGTAGGGTGGGACAGTGGGGCGGGACAGTAGGGTGGGACAGTGGGGTGGGACAGTGGGGTGGGACAGTAGGGTGGGACAGTGGGGTGGGACAGTAGGGTGGGACAGTGGGGTGGGAGAGTGGGGTGGGACAGTAGGGTGGGACAGTAGGGTGGGACAGTGGGACGGGACAGTAGGGTGGGACAGTATGTTGGGACAGTAGGGTGGGACAGTAGGGTGGATGGAGTGGGACAGTGGGGTGGGCCAATAGGGTGGAGCAGTGGGGTGGGAAAGTAGGGTGGGACAGTATGTTGGGACAGTAGGGTGGGACAGTATGTTGGGACAGTAGGGTGGGACAGTAGGGTGGGACAGTAGGGTGGGACAGTAGGGTGGATGGAGTGGGACAGTGGGGTGGGCCAATAGGGTGGAGCAGTGGAGTGGGACAGTAGGGTGGGACAGTGGGGCGGGACAGTAGGGTGGGACAGTGGGGTGGGACAGTAGGGTGGGACAGTGGGGTGGGACAGTAGGGTGGGACAGTGGGGTGGGAGAGTGGGGTGGGACAGTAGGGTGGGACAGTAGGGTGGAACAGTGGGGCGGGACAGTAGGGTGGGACAGTGGGGTGGGACAGTAGGGTGGGACAGTATGTTGGGACAGTAGGGTGGGACAGTAGGGTGGATGGAGTGGGACAGTGGGGTGGGCCAATAGGGTGGAGCAGTGGAGTGGGACAGTAGGGTGGGACAGTGGGGCGGGACAGTAGGGTGGGACAGTGGGGTGGGACAGTGGGGTGGGACAGTAGGGTGGGACAGTGGGGTGGGACAGTAGGGTGGGACAGTGGGGTGGGAGAGTGGGGTGGGACAGTAGGGTGGGACAGTAGGGTGGGACAGTGGGGCGGGACAGTAGGGTGGGACAGTGGGGTGGGACAGTAGGGTGGGACAGTATGTTGGGACAGTAGGGTGGGACAGTAGGGTGGATGGAGTGGGACAGTGGGGTGGGCCAATAGGGTGGAGCAGTGGGGTGGGAGAGTAGGGTGGGACAGTGGGGTCGGACAGCGGGCTGGGACAGTAGAGTGGGACAGTGGGGTGGGAGAGTGGGGTGGGACAGTAGGGTGGGACAGTAGAGTGGGACAGTGGAGTGGGACAGTAGGGTGGGACAGTGGGGTGGAACAGTGGGGTGGAACAGTAGGGTGGGACAGAGGGGTGAGTTAGTGCGGTAGGTTAGTGGGGTGGAGCAGTGGGGTGGGACAATAGGGTAGGACAGTGGGGTGGGACAGTAGGCTGGCACAGTGGGGTGGGACAGTAGGGTAGGAGATTGGGGTGGGACAGTAGGGTAGGAGATTGGGGTGGGACAGTAGGGTGGCACAGTGGGGTGGGACAGTAGGGTAGGACAGTGGGGTGGGACAGTGGGGTGGGACAGTGGGGTGGGACAGTGTGGTGAGACAGTTGGGTGGGACAGTGGGGTGGGACAGTTGGGTGGGACAGTAGGGTGGGACAGTAGGGTGGCACAGTGGGGTGGGACAGTAGGGTAGGACAGTGGGGTGGGACAGTGGGGTGGGACAGTGTGGTGGGACAGTTGGGTGGGACAGTGTGGTGGGACAGTAGGGTGGGACAGTGTAGTGGGACAGTGGGGTGGGAAAATAGAGTGGGACAGTAGGGTGGGACAGTGGAATGGGGCAGTATGGTGGGTCAGCGGGGTGGGACAGTAGGGTGGGACACTGGGGTGGGACAGTGTGTTGGAACAGTAGGGTGGGACAGTGGGGTGGGACAGAAGGGTGGGACAGTGGGGTGCGACAGTGGGGTGGAACAGTAGGGTGGGACAGTGGGGTGGGGCAGTGGGGTGGGACAGAGGGGTGGGACAGTAGGGTGGGACAGTGGGGTGGGGCAGTGGGGTGGGACAGAGGGGTGGGACAGTAGGGTGGGACAGTGGGGTGGGACAGAGGGGTGGGACAGTAGGGTGGGACAGTGGGGTGGGGCAGTGGGGTGGGACAGTGGGGTGGGACAGTAGGGTGGGGCAGTGGGGTGGGACAGTAGGGTGGGACAGTGGGTTGGGACAGTAGGGTGGGACACTGGGGTGGGACAGTGTGTTGGAACAGTAGGGTGGGACAGTGGGGTGGGACAGAAGGGTGGGACAGTGGGGTGGGACAGTGGGGTGCGACAGTGGGGTGGAACAGTAGGGTGGGACAGTAGGGTGGGACAGTAGGGTGGGACAGTGTGGTGGGACAGTGGGGTGGAACAGCAGGGTGGGACAGTAGGGTGGATGGAATGGGACAGTGGGGTGGGCCAATAGGGTGGGACAGTAGGGTGGGACAGTGGGATGGGAGAATAAGGTGGATGGAGTGGGCCAATATTGTGGGACAGTAGGGTGGGACAGTATGTTGGGACAGTAGGGTGGGACAGTATGTTGGGACAGTAGGGTGGGACAGTAGGGTGGATGGAGTGGGACAGTGGGGTGGGCCAATAGGGTGGAGCAGTGGGGTGGGAAAGTAGGGTGGGACAGTATGTTGGGACAGTAGGGTGGGACAGTATGTTGGGACAGTAGGGTGGGACAGTAGGGTGGGACAGTAGGGTGGGACAGTAGGGTGGGACAGTAGGGTGGATGGAGTGGGACAGTGGGGTGGGCCAATAGGGTGGAGCAGTGGAGTGGGACAGTAGGGTGGGACAGTGGGGTGGGACAGTAGGGTGGGACAGTGGAGTGGGACAGTAGGGTGGGACAGTGGGGCGGGACAGTAGGGTGGGACAGTGGGGTGGGACAGTGGGGTGGGACAGTAGGGTGGGACAGTGGGGTGGGACAGTAGGGTGGGACAGTGGGGTGGGAGAGTGGGGTGGGACAGTAGGGTGGGACAGTAGGGTGGGACAGTGGGACGGGACAGTAGGGTGGGACAGTATGTTGGGACAGTAGGGTGGGACAGTAGGGTGGATGGAGTGGGACAGTGGGGTGGGCCAATAGGGTGGAGCAGTGGGGTGGGAAAGTAGGGTGGGACAGTATGTTGGGACAGTAGGGTGGGACAGTATGTTGGGACAGTAGGGTGGGACAGTAGGGTGGGACAGTAGGGTGGGACAGTAGGGTGGGACAGTAGGGTGGATGGAGTGGGACAGTGGGGTGGGCCAATAGGGTGGAGCAGTGGAGTGGGACAGTAGGGTGGGACAGTGGGGCGGGACAGTAGGGTGGGACAGTGGGGTGGGACAGTAGGGTGGGACAGTGGGGTGGGACAGTAGGGTGGGACAGTGGGGTGGGAGAGTGGGGTGGGACAGTAGGGTGGGACAGTAGGGTGGAACAGTGGGGCGGGACAGTAGGGTGGGACAGTGGGGTGGGACAGTAGGGTGGGACAGTATGTTGGGACAGTAGGGTGGGACAGTAGGGTGGATGGAGTGGGACAGTGGGGTGGGCCAATAGGGTGGAGCAGTGGAGTGGGACAGTAGGGTGGGACAGTGGGGCGGGACAGTAGGGTGGGACAGTGGGGTGGGACAGTGGGGTGGGACAGTAGGGTGGGACAGTGGGGTGGGACAGTAGGGTGGGACAGTGGGGTGGGAGAGTGGGGTGGGACAGTAGGGTGGGACAGTAGGGTGGGACAGTGGGGCGGGACAGTAGGGTGGGACAGTGGGGTGGGACAGTAGGGTGGGACAGTATGTTGGGACAGTAGGGTGGGACAGTAGGGTGGATGGAGTGGGACAGTGGGGTGGGCCAATAGGGTGGAGCAGTGGGGTGGGAGAGTAGGGTGGGACAGTGGGGTCGGACAGCGGGCTGGGACAGTAGAGTGGGACAGTGGGGTGGGAGAGTGGGGTGGGACAGTAGGGTGGGACAGTAGAGTGGGACAGTGGAGTGGGACAGTAGGGTGGGACAGTGGGGTGGAACAGTGGGGTGGAACAGTAGGGTGGGACAGAGGGGTGAGTTAGTGCGGTAGGTTAGTGGGGTGGAGCAGTGGGGTGGGACAATAGGGTAGGACAGTGGGGTGGGACAGTAGGCTGGCACAGTGGGGTGGGACAGTAGGGTAGGAGATTGGGGTGGGACAGTAGGGTGGCACAGTGGGGTGGGACAGTAGGGTAGGACAGTGGGGTGGGACAGTGGGGTGGGACAGTGGGGTGGGACAGTGTGGTGAGACAGTTGGGTGGGACAGTGGGGTGGGACAGTTGGGTGGGACAGTAGGGTGGGACAGTAGGGTGGCACAGTGGGGTGGGACAGTAGGGTAGGACAGTGGGGTGGGACAGTGGGGTGGGACAGTGTGGTGGGACAGTTGGGTGGGACAGTGTGGTGGGACAGTAGGGTGGGACAGTGTAGTGGGACAGTGGGGTGGGAAAATAGAGTGGGACAGTAGGGTGGGACAGTGGAATGGGGCAGTATGGTGGGTCAGCGGGGTGGGACAGTAGGGTGGGACACTGGGGTGGGACAGTGTGTTGGAACAGTAGGGTGGGACAGTGGGGTGGGACAGAAGGGTGGGACAGTGGGGTGCGACAGTGGGGTGGAACAGTAGGGTGGGACAGTGGGGTGGGGCAGTGGGGTGGGACAGAGGGGTGGGACAGTAGGGTGGGACAGTGGGGTGGGGCAGTGGGGTGGGACAGAGGGGTGGGACAGTAGGGTGGGACAGTGGGGTGGGACAGAGGGGTGGGACAGTAGGGTGGGACAGTGGGTGGGGCAGTGGGGTGGGACAGTGGGGTGGGACAGTAGGGTGGGGCAGTGGGGTGGGACAGTAGGGTGGGACAGTGGGTTGGGACAGTAGGGTGGGACACTGGGGTGGGACAGTGTGTTGGAACAGTAGGGTGGGACAGTGGGGTGGGACAGAAGGGTGGGACAGTGGGGTGGGACAGTGGGGTGCGACAGTGGGGTGGAACAGTAGGGTGGGACAGTAGGGTGGGACAGTAGGGTGGGACAGTAGGGTGGGACAGTAGGGTGGGACAGTGTGGTGGGACAGTGGGGTGGAACAGCAGGGTGGGACAGTAGGGTGGATGGAATGGGACAGTGGGGTGGGCCAATAGGGTGGGACAGTAGGGTGGGACAGTGGGATGGGAGAATAAGGTGGATGGAGTGGGCCAATATTGTGGGACAGTAGGGTGGGACAGTGGGGTGGGACAGTAGGGTGGATGGAGTTGGACAGTGGGGTGGGCCAATAGGGTGGGACAGTAGGGTGGGACAATAGGGTGGGACAGTGGGATGGGACAATAAGGTGGATGGAGTGGGCCAATAGGGTGGGACAGTAGGGTGGGACAGTAGGGTGGATGGAGTTGGACAGTGGGGTGGGCCAATAGGGTGGGACAGTAGGGTGGGACAGTGGGATGGGACAATAGGGTGGGACAGTGGGGTGGGACAGTGGGGTGGGACAGTAGGGTGGGACAGTGGGGTGGGACAGTGGGGTGGGGCAGTAGGGTGGGGCAGTGGGGTGGGACAGTAGGGTGGGGACAGTGGGGTGGGACAGTAGGGTGGGGCAGTGGGGTGGGGCAGTGTGTTGGGACAGTAGGGTGGGACAGTGGGGCGGGACAGTAGGGTGGGACAGTGGGGTGGGACAGTAGGGTGGGACAGTGGGGTGGGACAGTAGGGTGGGACAGTGGGGTGGGACAGTAGGGTGGGACAGTGGGGTGGGACAGTAGGGTGGGACAGTATGTTGGGACAGTGGGGTGGGACAGTAGGGTGGGACAGTATGTTGGGACAGTAGGGTGGGACAGTATGTTGGGACAGTAGGGTGGGACAGTAGGGTGGATGGAGTGGGACAGTGGGGTGGGACAATAGGGTGGGACAGTGGGATGGGACAATAGGGTGGATGGAGTGGGCCAATAGGGTTGGACAGTAGAGTGGGACAGTAGGGTGGATGGAGTTGGACAGTGGGGTGGGCCAATAGGGTGGGACAGTAGGGTGGGCCAATAGGGTGGGACAGTAGGGTGGATGGAGTTGGACAGTGGGGTGGGCCAATAGGGTGGGACAGTAGGGTGGGCCAATAGGGTGGGACAGTAGGGTGGGACAGTGGGGTGGGACAGTAGGGTGGATGGAGTTGGACAGTGGGGTGGGACAGTAGGGTGGGACAGTAGGGTGGGACAGTATGTTGGGACAGTGGGGTGGGAGAGTAGGGTGGGACAGTAGGGTGGGACAGTATGTTGGGACAGTGGGGTGGGAGAGTAGGGTGGGACAGTATGTTGGGACAGTGGGGTGGGACAGTAGGGTGGGACAGTATGTTGGGACAGTGGGGTGGGAGAGTAGGGTGGGACAGTATGTTGGGACAGTGGGGTGGGACAGTAGGGTGGGACAGTATGTTGGGACAGTGGGGTGGGACAGTAGGGTGGGACAGTATGTTGGGACAGTAGGGTGGGACAGTATGTTGGGACAGTAGGGTGGGACAGTAGGGTGGATGGAGTGGGACAGTGGGGTGGGACAATAGGGTGGGACAGTGGGATGGGACAATAGGGTGGATGGAGTGGGCCAATAGGGTGGGACAGTAGAGTGGGACAGTAGGGTGGATGGAGTTGGACAGTGGGGTGGGCCAATAGGGTGGGACAGTAGGGTGGGCCAATAGGGTGGGACAGTAGGGTGGATGGAGTTGGACAGTGGGGTGGGCCAATAGGGTGGGACAGTAGGGTGGGCCAATAGGGTGGGACAGTAGGGTGGGACAGTGGGGTGGGACAGTAGGGTGGATGGAGTTGGACAGTGGGGTGGGCCCCCACTGAGACCCGGTGGGATGAAACAAATGTGATGGGGCTGTGAATTTTTAGGAGGAACAGAGGGATTAAAGGGTGGGGGAGTTTGTCTCTATGTAAAGCCAGAACTAAAGCCTTGCAGTAAAGAAATTATCGGGGGCAGCAACGGGGAGGGTGTGGAATCCTGTAGGAATTATCATTGGTGTGTGCTACAAACCCCGCCCCCGTATAAGTGAGGAGGATGAGGCCCAGTTACTATTACAAATGGTCAAGTTGTTATTATGGGGGAGTTCAGACATTGACTGGAATAATGGGGGGGGGGGGTAAGAAAAAGCTAATAGGTTTGTAAATATGCTAAATAACAACTTTTTATTTTTTTTTTCAGGCGGTTCAAGAACCTACTTGTGTATGGGGGGGGCATTTGGGGAACAGTGATCACAACATGGTCTCCTTTGAGATAATGCTGCAGAGACAGCTCTATAAGGGAGTAACTAAAACACTCAATGTTAGCCGTGCAGACTTTGCCAGTTTAAGGGCATCTCTGCAATGTGTCAACTGGGAAAGGCTTTTCATGGGGTTAGGCACAGAAGGAAAATGGAACATCTTTAAAACATTGCTTTGTAGGTATACACAACAGTATATCCCCCTTGTAAGCAAGGAGAGGCATCGCAAAGCAAAACCCTTATGGCTGAATAAAAGAGTTAGGGTCGAGGTTAGTAATAAAAAACGTGCTTTTAAAGCATTCAAGTTAGCTGGGACAGCGGGGGCTTTCATTGGCTATAAAGCGGCCAATAAAACAACAAAAGAGATATCAGGCAGAGATGGAAAGGGGTATTGCAGCTAGGGCAAATGGGCAGATAGGGTGGGCAAATGGGCAGATAGGGTGGGCAAATGGGCAAATGGTGTGGGGGAATGGGCAGATGGGGTGGGGGAATGGGCAAATGGTGTGGGGGAATGGGAAGATGGGGTGTGGGAATGGGCAGATGGGGTGGGGGAATGGGAAGATGGGGTGGGGGAATGGGCAGATAGGGTGGGGGAATGGGAAGATGGGGTGGGGGAATAGGCAGATGGGGTGGGGGAATGGGAAGATGGGGTGGGGGAATGGGCAGATGGGGTGGGGGAATGGGAAGATGGGGTGGGGGAATGGGCAGATAGGGTGGGGGAATGGGAAGATGGGGTGGGGGAATGGGAAGATGGGGTGGGGGAATGGGCAGATGGGGTGGGGGAATGGGAAGATGGGGTGGGGGAATGGGCAGATGGGGTGGGGGAATAGGCAGATGGACAAATGGTGTGGGGGAATGGGCAGATGGGGTGGGGCAGAGGCTTTCCTCTATATAAAAGGGGGTGATCTGCCACAAGAAGAGTCAGGGAAGGGGATTATGGGTAGGGTTACCAGATATATTGCGGGTAAATGTGTAACACTGGCACCACTGGGTGGGGGAATGGGCAAATGGTGTGTGGGAATGGGCAGATGGGGTGGGGGAATGGGAAGATGGTGTGTGGGAATGGGCAGATGGGTTGGGGGAATGGGCAGATGGGTTGGGGGAATGGGCAGATGGGGTGGGGGAATGGGCAGATGGGGTGGGGGAATGGGCAGATGGGGTGGGGGAATGGGCAGATGGGGTGGGGGAATGGGCAAATGGTTTGGGGGAATGGGCAGATGGGGTGGGGGAATGGGCAGATGGGGTGGGGGAATGGGCAGATGGGGTGGGGGAATGGGCAAATGGTTTGGGGGAATGGGCAGATGGGGTGGGGGAATGGGCAGATGGGGTGGGGGAATGGGCAAATGGTGTGGGGAATGGGAAGATGGTGTGGGGAAATGGGCAAATGGGGTGGGGGAATGGGCAAATGATGTGTGGGAATGGGCAGATGGGGTGGGGGAATGGGAAGATGGTGTGGGGGAATGGGCAGATGGGGTGGGGGAATGGGCAAATGGTGTGGGGGAATGGGCAGATGGGATGGGGGAATGGGCAAATGGTGTGGGGGAATGGGCAGATTGTGTGTGGGAATGGGCAGATGGGGTGGGGGAATGGGCAGATGGTGTGGGGAAATGGGCAAATGGGGTGGGGGAATGGGCAAATGATGTGTGGGAATGGGCAGATGGGGTGGGGGAATGGGAAGATGGTGTGGGAGAATGGGCAGATGGGGTGGGGGAATGGGCAGATGGGGTGGGGGAATGGGCAGATGGTGTGGGGAAATGGGCAAATGGTGTGGGGGAATGGGAAGATGGGGTGGGGGAATGGGCAGATGGGGTGCGGGAATGGGAAGATGGGGTGGGGGAATGGGCAGATGGGGTGGGGGAATAGGCAGATGGGCAAATGGTGTGGGGGAATGGGCAGATGGGGTGGGGCAGAGGCTTTCCTCTAGATAAAAGGGGGTGATCTCCCATAGGAAGAGTCAGGGAAGGGGATTATGGGTAGGGTTACCAGATATATTGCGGGTAAATGTGTAACAGTGGCACCAGATCTAGTTGGCAATGTGACGGTTGGGCCAGTCAAACACTGGCTGGGTGGCAACCCTACCTGCAACTCAGTAGTCTTCAGCTAGAAATTTTAGAAATTTACTGTTTTTTCAATAACTATACTTCCCATCTGTCCCGATTTTCGCAGGACAGTCCCAAAGCTCAGGCCGCAATCCCAGAGTCCCTCATTTCCCTTTGATCTCCTGCACTGAAGCTAAAAAAGATACAAAGTTTCTCAAACTTAATTATATAAGTAGCTTTTGGCAGAGCCCAGAATACTCACCCCCTGCACTGAGATACAAGTGTAAACAGGTCTCTTGGGGGAACTGAGACTCGCAGCCTAAAGGGCAACTTCACCTTCATTAGTAAAACTCTAATAACACATAAACCGAGACCCCAGAAATGTGTTGAAACTTTACATAACCTGCCAAATTTGGTAAAATGGGAGTGGCATTTAGAGGGTGTGGCCACAAAAATGTTTGCCCATAGGGCGTATATACCGAGGCTAAAAAGGAATAAATATAGAATGAATGTAGGAAGGAAGGACACCGCCGTTAATAAATAGCAGCATATTGAGAATATGATGCAGACGTTACATAAGGATTTTCTATACAATCGCTCCGTACAATTGCTCTGATTATCTGCCGTCTCCCATGGAAGCCTTTCATTTAGCAGAAAGCCATTGCCGCCCCATGTAAGTTCATGGTTAATACGGAGGAGCTGGGAGCCAATGAGAGGGATGAAGCTCGGCCGGATGACGTACGGAAAACCTCATACACTCAATGAGTCCGGCTCCGGTTACACCGCTCCTGATTTTGATCCCAGAATACTATTATACATATAAATATAACCGCTTCCAGGTATCAAACTTCCCCTTCCCCTTAGGCATGTCTCCTTATTCAATAAGCAAGATATATTGATATTTAATTATGATTTATTTTGGGGTTTATTTCCCCAGCCCAGAATCCTTAAGTTGCCCAGCCCTGCTGTATATTATATAGGGATGCACTGAACCCAGATTTTTGGGTTTATCCGAGCCCCCAAATCCATTCAGCTGAATACTGAACTGAATCCTGGATTCGATACATCCCTAATATTATATGTGAGACTGTCTGACCTGTGGCTTTTGTTGGGCTACATCCCTTAATTTATCCATCAGGACTTACTGTCTCCATCTTGTCCTACTGTCTCCATCTTGCCCTACTGTCTCCATCTTGCCCTACTGTCTCCATCTTGTCCTACTGTCTCCATCTTGTCCTACTGTCTCCATCTTGTCCTACTGTCTCCATCTTGTCCTACTGTCTCCATCTTGTCCTACTGTCTCCATCTTGCCCTACTGTCTCCATCTTGCCCTACTGTCTCCATCTTGTCCTACTGTCTCCATCTTGTCCTACTGTCTCCATCTTGTCCTACTGTCTCCATCTTGCCCTACTGTCTCCATCTTGCCCTACTGTCTCCATCTTGTCCTACTGTCTCCATCTTGCCCTACTGTCTCCATCTTGTCCTACTGTCTCCATCTTGTCCTACTGTCTCCATCTTGTCCTACTGTCTCCATCTTGCCCTACTGTCTCCATCTTGTCCTGCTGTCTCCATCTTGCCCTACTGTCTTCATCTTACCCTACTGTCTCCATCTTGCCCTACTGTCTCCATCTTGCCCTACTGTCTCCATCTTGCCCTACTGTCTCCATTAGGCCCGACTGTCTCTATATTGCTCTACTGTTACAATCGTTCTCTACTGTCTCCATCTTCTATGTATGGATGTATAATCCCCTAAACCATTTATTAAGTACCCGAATATGGTGCACTTTAAACCTTAACTGCTGAAAAGGGAGGCAGAAAGATGAAATTAAACTATGGGGTATGTAGTGATGTCAAAATTCAGTTGCGGCAATACAACACAAAACTATCACAGCTGACTTTGTCTCCTTCGTTGCATTTCTAGGGTCCCCCAACATGACTCTTTAGGGTTTGCTTATTCCTTCAGGAACAATCTCCAAGATATCTCCTAGGGCGTCTCCTCATGAGGATGTAGCAGGTCCTCCACTGTTGTTGCATTGCAGTTGTTAGTGGTCATTTTCCCATGATCATGAAAAAATCAATAAGGGGCAGAGCAGCACTCAAGTCCTTACACCGTTCCACATCAGTTATGATCTCTGAATGCTTTGTCACCATTGATTCTTGTGTCTTGTGCTGTACTACTGACTATCTCTACCATTCACCTCCACAATCTCCTCACTCACCTCCCCATTCCTCTTACACATCTCTGCACCCTGACCCTTTCTTCTGCTCCTTTTCTTTGTATTAGAGCAGATCATGGTTGGTGCCCATAACGATTGCCATAATTGTCTCCTTGATGGCAAATATTAAATTCCTATCTCTGCACTTTGACCAGGTCAATTTTTTAGGTGTAAAGTTGAACCCAAACTGGTTTCCATGGACCATTGTGGTGAAGACAAAAACATGTAGATGGTCAGCTCATTTAGTTTTGCTGGCAAAAAGAGCTCCAGAAAGCCGCCCAAGGTGGTGGAAGGATCGATCAAAGAGGATTTTGAGTTATCATAGAGGCAATAAGCAGGTGTTGTATACATTCTTGGAGATGGCTGCCCAGTTCTTAAGCCAGGCAAGTTGGGCAGAATGTAGTCAGCTCTGAATCATTGCAGCTTACCTTCTGTACCATGTAAGTGCCAGTAGGCCTACAGGAGAAACAGATATAAAATGAAGAGCAACGAAGAGGTGGGATTAGGATGTATAACCCCTGATAACCAAATTAGGGATTATACATCCTAATCCCACCATAGACCTTTTAGAGAAGACACCTGAGTTTGGTACAAAATGTTCCTCAAGAGGTTCTTCTGTCTATTTGGCCCACTGGCAGATTGACCAGATAATATACAGGCAGTGGGAGAGTGCCTGGGTGGCTGAGGGGCAGAGGAACCAGCTGATGGCACAAGTCAAACAATATAGAGGAGGTCCCAATTTTTTTTTTGCTGTTTGGCCACTGTGTACAGGACCGGCCCATGCAGGGTTGCCTTTACAGTACCGACTCTGCTGAATGGAGAAGATTAGTTACAAGTCACTCATGTACCCTGCCTGGCTTTGCCATGGTCCCCTATGAAGTGCCCATCACCATCACCGGCTTTATTGCTGGAACGGGTCATGCCACGGTATTTGTATCTTTAGTTCTGCAGAGTTATTATGATGTGCCAAGTTTATCTCAATACAGACTCTTTATATCCTACTCTCTCATTGGCTTCATACAAACATTATCCCCCCCAGGATTACTCAGATTCCAGTAGCAATACCTATTAGAAATGCACCCAGTAATGGCTGAACGCTGAGTCAAAATGTCAACCACCGTTATAGATTCGTTCATTCAGATTCACGTATTGCAGTTTAACTCTGGAGATTATTCTGATTGTCCACAACAAGCACTTTGTGTCTGCAAAACAACGGGGCATGAAATAATGATGTCCCTTAAAATAGCCCCTGCGGAATATTCTATTGTTGGTGCAGATGCTGCGCGCGAACCATAAGAGCAGAATGTATAGACCTTTTAGAGAAGACACCTGAGTTTGGTACAAAATGTCCCTCAAGAGGTTCTTCTTTTCTCCTGATCACAAATGCATTTCTGTTTATGTGCTTGGAGCTGCCATTCAGAAGGGCTTGAGAGCCTTTATCAGCGCTGGAAAATTACTTTTTGCACTGAAAAATAAAAAAAAAAGCAGAATAAGAGAAATAAAGGACAATATTTTGAGAGTCGCTCCATTGATTTTCACCTCTGGTCAATGATTTCTAAAACTCTGTGTTATCTTTTCCTTGACCCCCAACCTTATCCTTCCAGTGACAAACTGCAAATACTGTGAAATAGTTATTTAGTTATTTAGTTAGTTAGTTATTTAGTTAGTTAGTTAGTTAGTTAGTTAGTTAGTTCCTAGAATTGTGGCTCTGTCTCAGGAGCTTTTCTTCAGCTGCCAAGGGATTTTTGTGGGGCGTAGCAAGCTTAAGCTGTGCAAACATTGGCATAGCAGACCCATTAGGAGAGAAACTTCATTAGCAGACCAAATGGGATATTTAAACCTACGTGATAGATATCTGGAATGTGTGTACCCACTGCCTCTCACTGTCTACAATGTTCTTGAGGTGCCAGGACCCACTGCATTTCACTGTGTAGAATGTGCTTGAGGTGCCAGGACCCACTGCCTTTCACAATCTACAATGTGCTTGGGGGTGCAAGGACCCACTGCCTTTCACTGTGTACAATGTGCTTGGGGTGCCAGGACCCACTGCCTTTCACTGTGTACAATGTGCTTGGGGTGCCAGGACCCACTGCCTTTCACTGTCTACAATGTGCTTTGGGTGCCAGGACCCACTGCCTTTCACTGTCTACAATGTGCTTTGGGCACCAGGACCCGCTACCTTTCACTGTCTACAATGTGCTTGGGGTGCCAGGACCCACTGCTTTCACTGTCAACAATGTGCCTGGGGTGCCAGAACCCACTGCCTTTTACTGCCTACAATATGCTTGGGGTGCCAGGATCCACTGCCTCTCACTGTCTACAATGTGCTTGGGGTGCCAGGACCCGCTGCCTTTCACTGTCTACAATGTGCTTTGGGTACCAGGACCCGCTACATTTCACTGTCTACAATGTGCTTGGGGTGCCAGAACCCACTGCCTGCAATATGCTTGGGGTGCCAGGATCCACTGCCTCTCACTGTCTACAATGTGCTTGGGGTGCCAGGACCTGCTGCCTTTCACTGTCTACAATGTGCTTGGGGTGCCAGGACCTCTCACTGTGTTTAATATACTTGGGGTCTGTGGCTGCTGGATGGTCATTGGGTCTGCTCCCTTGTATGGTTCTCCCTTCTAGTGCAGGTGCACTCACAGGTGGTTGTGTTTCAACAGGAAGGGGGGTACACGAGGTGGATTATAAGCTGGGCTCCCAAAGATTTTATTATGGGGGCCAAGATATGTTACTTTAGGCTGCTGCTTGGGGGTACCAGCACCCACTGTCTCCTACTGTCTATAATCTACCTTGGCATCTACCTTGGCATACCAGCACCCGCTGATTTTGCTGTATACAATGTACTTTAGGTGCCTGTACTACCTCTTGCTGTATACAGTGTTCTTGGGCTATCCTTACCTAATGTCTCTTATTGTGCCTAATGTGCTTAGGGTGCCAGCACCCACTGCCTGTCATTGTATATAATGTGCTTGGGCTGCAGGTACCACTGCCTCTCACTCTGTATAACGTCCCTGTGGTGCAGGGCCCACTAGATTCATCATACTGTATAATGGGGATGGTTGAACTATAAATGATATGTTTGCTACATAAAAGCCACTTAGATCTAATTGAAGGTTTGTTCTATAAAAACATTGTTTATATGCTTTAGCCCAAGTAGTAAACAATTTATTTATAGGCAATTTTATTATAAGGAACAGTGTGTATCAGTCATGTCTAGCCTGTGGCGCTTGGGGCATTCTGGGAGTTGTAGTTCAACTAGATGCACTTGAATTAATAGCTAGTGCCAAAACAGCAAGCTGACCCAATATTCCCCTATGCTGGATATCCAGGCATTACTATTTACTCCTCCACAAAGCTAAAAATATGAGCAAATTGTAGTAATGGCTGCTGCTGAGATGTTTGAGCCCAGAAGCCACAGCCTGACACAGTCGCCCGGAGCAGTTTGCCCCGATAGAGGCAGGAACAGCCGGCGATCATTACGGCTAAATGCTTTCTCCTGCCATTCTCAGAATATCTGCGTAATTGGCAATAATGGACCATTTAGTGAATGGGAAGGAACGTGTGTTGGGTACAACGGGAGGAGCTTCTAAGAAAAAGAAAAGTTTTTTTCTACCTCTGTGTAGTTAGAGCTGGCCAACTGTGGGGCAGATGGAGCCGCGGGGGGAGGCACCTTAGCAAACCCCCCCGGGCCCCATAGGAACACAACATTCATACAGAGGCCTGCAGCCTTGTGCCTTTATATGGGGGGCACAGAACCCCTCAGTGACTGCTAATATCCTTATCATTTACAGTAGGGGGTACATTATCCCTTATAATACATGAGTGATACTCAGAGTTCCCTGTATAACTCAGCCTGCAGCCTTGTGCCTTTATATGGGCACAGAACCCCTCAGTGACTGCTAATATCCTCATCATTTACAGTAGGGGGTACATTATCCCTTATAATACATGAGTGATACTCAGAGTTCCCTGTATAACTCAGCCTGCAGCCTTGTGTCTTTATATGGGCACAGAACCCCTCAGTGACTGCTAATATCCTTATCATTTACAGTAGGGGGTACATTATCCCTTATAATACATGAGTGATACTCAGAGTTCCCTGTATAACTCAGCCTGCAGCCTTGTGCCTTTATATGGGCACAGAACCCCTCAGTGACTGCTAATATCCTTATCATTTACAGTAGGGGGTACATTATCCCTTATAATACATGAGTGATACTCAGAGTTCCCTGTATAACTCAGCCTGCAGCCTTGTGCCTTTATATGGGCACAGAACCCCTCAGTGACTGCTAATATCCTTATCAGTTACAGTAGGGGGTACATTATCCCTTATAATACATGAGTGATACTCAGAGTTCCCTGTATAACTCAGCCTGCAGCCTTGTGCCTTTATATGGGGGGCACAGAACCCCTCAGTGACTGCTAATATCCTTATCATTTACAGTAGGGGGTACATTATCCCTTATAATACATGAGTGATACTCAGAGTTCCCTGTATAACTCAGCCTGCAGCCTTGTGCCTTTATATGGGCACAGAACCCCTCAGTGACTGCTAATATCCTTATCATTTACAGTAGGGGGTACATTATCCCTTATAATACATGAGTGATACTCAGAGTTCCCTGTATAACTCAGCCTGCAGCCTTGTGCCTTTATATGGGCACAGAACCCCTCAGTGACTGCTAATATCCTTATCATTTACAGTAGGGGGTACATTATCCCTTATAATACATGAGTGATACTCAGAGTTCCCTGTATAACTCAGCCTGCAGCCTTGTGCCTTTAGATGGGCACAGAACCCCTCAGTGACTGCTAATATCCTTATCATTTAAAGTAGGGGGTACATTATCCCTTAGTTGTATAAAGTCTCACATTAGTCCGTCGGCAGAGCCAAGAAGTTCTTTCCGCCCCCCCCCCCAGCACAGATATAGATAGAATGGTGACTATAAGTTCTATTGAATGTGGCTGTACAAGGTCAGTTCCATGGAAACTCAAGACTTTGGGGTCCTATGACGGGAAGAAAAATAGTGTTTCATATTCACAGAGCTGTGCAGGCAGTATATATATATATAGGCAATATCACTGCATTACATGCCTACACCGTCTCGCCCCCCGTGCCATCAGTCCCTTCAGATCTCCAAAAAAACCAAAAACGTATGTTACCTGGGCTGAGCCTTAGGGGCCCCTGCACCCCCCAATGGGCCCCCATCTCAGCCTTCAGGATCTCTGCTCAAAAGGATCTCTGCCCCAACTCCATGCCATTCTCAGCACCCAAATTAATGCCGTTCTGAGCAACTTTGCAGTTTACATGAATTTTCTATTTTTGGTGGTTTCTGCAGTTTTACACTGCTACTATCAGCCTTTCAGCTGAGCAGCTCTCTATTACAGTATGAGTGGCTATGCAGGTACCACAAAGAAAAAAACAGGTGGGCCCGACCCCCCGCAGGGGCCCCTCCACCCTTCCCCCGAGCACATGTAAATTAAACTTACCTTCAGCGCATTGGGGGAGGGAGACCAGCGGCTCGGGGAGCGCCCTGCGGGGGGGTCGGGCCCACCTGTTTTTTTCTTTGTGGTACCTTGGTGGTACCTGCATAGCCACTGATACTGTAATAGAGAGCTGCTCAGCTGAAAGGCTGATAGTAGCAGTGTAAAACTGCAGAAACCACCAAAAATAGAAAATTCATGTAAACTGCAAAGTTGCTCAGAAAGGCATTAATTTGGGGCAGAGATCCTTTTGTGCAGGAAACCGGCTTCTATTTGTCAGCCCTGGGTTACAAACGCCTACTGGCAAGGGACTTACTGTCATCTTTAATCACTGTCAGTCATTCACTTTATGGGGCCCGACTCAGAGTTTCTATTTAGCAGTAATTGAAATCTGGAGCTATTGAGGCGCCCAATACCGTCTGTATTCTTCCTTCCGAATATTTTTTCTTCATCTTTATATAAAGGCCTGTATGGGTTGTCTATATAAGCCTATACTGCTCCCACGGGGCCCTTGTATTCGTTGTATTTAGGAAGACGGTGGGAAATCTCATTAAAGGGAAACTATACCCCAACCAAGGTTATTCTCTATAAAAATACATTGCATTGCTCACATGTAAAACCCTGCTCCATGTAAATAAACCATTTTCATATAAATATACTTGTTTAGCAGTATGTGCCATTGGGTAATCCTAAATAGGAAACTGCCATTTTATGTACTAAGGGCCGCCTCCTGGGATCATAGGAGTCACAGTGCACACAAACAAGCCAAGGCACACATACATGCTAGGCCCCATCAGCCAATGAATGGGCAGAGTTCTGCCTTTTGCTCCCACACTACTTCCTGTTACAGTGAGAGCTGCATCACTTCCTGTCAGCTGATCTCTGAGGGGGCACACGGCCCATCACTAAATGGCGGCTCAAGGGAAAGGATGTAAAAGGGCAATATTTACTGATATATATATTCCAGTTTGGGGAGATTCTTTAATAGGCCCCTTAACATAATATAAACTGTCTGTTGGTTACGTATTCATTCTGGGGGTTTAGTTTCCCTTTAACAGTCTCCATGTATCTGGGACTATGAAAGATATGATAGAGACGAGGGAAGGGCAGGAAGCAGATGGAGATTATCTGGATTACATTTTCTGCACTGACGGAAAAGGTATAATCTAATTAGAAATGTAAAACCTCAGGATTGCGCTCCATTATTCCCTAATTCCCTGCGGCTGATCAGCACCGGGGCACGAAACGCTGCCAGAAACTGCACCGGATTCCCAATATTCTGAGCAGAATTCACGTCACTGGACCCAACAAATCTTGAAGAAATGTTCAGGAGTTACTGGGAATCTAGTAGGGATCCATTTCTGCACCTTCCGTCTAGGTAACCTGGTAAGGCACTGTTATCTGGGATTTTATCTGTACCGACTCATGAACAATTGTATGGATGTCAGCACAGATGTTCCCAGTACAGGTATGGGATCCCTTATCCGGAAACCCATTATCCAAAAAGTTCTGAATTACGAAATGGGATCAAGTACAGGTACTGTTTTATTATTACAGAGAAAAGGGAATCATTTAACCATTAAATAAACCCAATAGGGCTGTTCTGCCCCCAATAAGGGGTAATTATATCTTAGTTGGGATCAAGTACAGGTACTGTTTTATTATTACAGAGAAAAGGGAATCATTTAACCATGAAATAAACCCAATAGGGCTGTTCTGCCCCAATAAGGGGTAATTATATCTTAGTTGGGATCAAGTACAGGTACTGTTTTATTATTACAGAGAAAAGGGAATCATTTAACCATTAAATAAACCCAATAGGGCTGTTCTGCCCCCAATAAGGGGTAATTATATCTTAGTTGGGATCAAGTACAGGTACTGTTTTATTATTACAGAGAAAAGGGAATCATTTAACCATTAAATAAACCCAATAGGGCTGTTCTGCCCCCAATAAGGGGTAATTATATCTTAGTTGGGATCAAGTACAGGTACTGTTTTATTGCAGCTTTTCATTACACAGCAATGTAGTCACAGTGACCCCAGCAATATATGTTGCAATGACAAGTGGCTAGGGGTAGGCAGAAGAGGTACCTGCCTGACCCTATCTGCCATCGTTCCAGCATGCCTAGCCCTAGTTCCGGGGCTGCTTAGAGAGCACCTTGTAGAGTGTAAGCTCTTTTGGGCAGGGCTCTCTTCCCCTCTTGTATCGGTTATTGATTGCTTTATATGTTACTCCTTGTAGATTGTAAGCTCTTTTGGGCAGGGCTCTCTTCCCCTCCTGTATCGGTTATTGGTTGCTTTATATGTTACTCCTTGTAGAGTGTAAGCTCTTTTGGGCAGGGCTCCCTTCCCCTCTTGTATCGGTTACTGATTGCTTTATATGTTACTCCTTGTAGATTGTAAGCTCTTTTGGGCAGGGCTCTCTTCCCCTCCTGTATCGGTTATTGGTTGCTTTATATGTTACTCCTTGTAGAGTGTAAGCTCTTTTGGGCAGGGCTCTCTTCCCCTCTTGTATCGGTTATTGGTTGCTTTATATGTTACTCCTTGTAGAGTGTAAGCTCTTTTGGGCAGGGCTCTCTTCCACTCCTGTATCGGTTATTGGTTGCTTTATATGTTACTCCTTGTAGAGTGTAAGCTCTTTTGGGCAGGGCCCTCTTCCCCTCTTGTATCGGTTATTGGTTGCTTTATATGTTACTCCTTGTAGAGTGTAAGCTCTTTTGGGCAGGGCCCTCTTCCCCTCTTGTATCGGTTATTGGTTGCTTTATATGTTACTCCTTGTAGAGTGTAAGCTCTTTTGGGCAGGGCTCTCTTCCCCTCCTGTATCGGTTATTGGTTGCTTTATATGTTACTCCTTGTAGAGTGTAAGCTCTTTTGGGCAGGGCTCCCTTCACCTCTTGTATCGGTTACTGATTGCTTTATATGTTACTCCTTGTAGAGTGTAAGCTCTTTTGGGCAGGGCTCCCTTCCCCTCCTGTATCGGTTATTGGTTGCTTTATATGTTACTCCTTGTAGAGTGTAAGCTCTTTTGGGCAGGGCCCTCTTCCCCTCTTGTATCGGTTATTGGTTGCTTTATATGTTACTCCTTGTAGAGTGTAAGCTCTTTTGGGCAGGGCTCTCTTCCCCTCCTGTATCGGTTATTGGTTGCTTTATATGTTACTCCTTGTAGAGTGTAAGCTCTTTTGGGCAGGGCTCCCTTCCCCTCTTGTATCGGTTATTGGTTGCTTTATATGTTACTCCTTGTAGAGTGTAAGCTCTTTTGGGCAGGGCTCCCTTCCCCTCCTGTATCGGTTATTGGTTGCTTTATATGTTACTCCTTGTAGAGTGTAAGCTCTTTTGGGCAGGGCTCCCTTCCCCTCCTGTATCGGTTACTGATTGCTTTATATGTTACTCCTTGTAGAGTGTAAGCTCTTTTGGGCAGGGCTCTCTTCCCCTCCTGTATCGGTTATTGGTTGCTTTATATGTTACTCCTTGTAGAGTGTAAGCTCTTTTGGGCAGGGCTCCCTTCCCCTCTTGTATCGGTTATTGATTGCTTTATATGTTACTCCTTGTAGAGTGTAAGCTCTTTTGGGCAGGGCTCCCTTCCCCTCCTGTATCGGTTACTGGTTGCTTTATATGTTACTCTGTATGTCCAATGTATGTAACCCACTTATTGTACAGCGCTGCGGGATATGTTGGCGCTTTATAAATGTTAATAATAATAATAATAATACAAGTGAACAAAGGGGTGTCACTACAGAGAAGGCATACTATCAACTATCAACACACTTGAGGGGGGCCCCAGTATATCAGGCCCTTAACCTCCTCTCCTCTGACCACACTACCACCCCCAGGACCACGGGGTCTGCTGTATGGTAGTTATGAGACTGCCGGAGGGCCCTGGTTGTATTGGGGAGTGAAGGGTACAAGGTTAAGGGTGGCCCTTCCCTGTTGGCCATAGTCTAAATGTAAAAAAGGCAAAATGAGGTTGGTTTTGCCCCGACACAATAACCTGTAACACAGTCCCGTGGGACGGACGCAGGGACGATACCGCTCAGATTTAATCGTTACTTGAGAAAGTTTCCTGAACTTCAATAAAACCACTTTTCCCATTTCCTGGCTTATTGTTTTCTAAATGATTCTGAAATGGGCTCATCAATTCCGCGGCTCGGCTGCCCATTGTCGGCCTTAAGTGCTGCATTTAGATTGGATGACCGGGCAGTTATGGCAGCAAAATCAAATGGGCTCCTTGTCAATTTGCTGCGCCCATTGTTACGTTTATTAAGATTGGCCTTGGACAAAGCACTCGGAGCCCATTCAGCGCTGAGAGAAGAGAAAACCTCTTTTGGAAAGGGCGGCCGTTTGTTTCCTTTTAGAAATTCAATGAGTTTTTCATTTTGAAAAGCCGATCGACATTTATTGCTATTTACGTCTCTCACGTAGAGATGGTGGGCACGGGCTACTCTCGTGTAGTAAAACGAGCCGGCGGCCTTTTAAAGTCTCCTAGGTTACAAAAGCACTCAGAATGCCCTAATTTAGAGAGATATTGACTGGGTCCAACTCCGTCAGACTCACTTCAATGGGACATTTATGGGAGAGGTGACGATAATACTTTTTATTGAGGTCATGAGTGTTTCTGGTGCTAGACCGCCATATTTCCGTATATGCAATTATTATACCTATAACCTGCTGTGCTATAGTATCACCATCACTGGGGTAATGCCATGGTCAGGGCAGGTGGTGGTGAAATCGCTGAGGTGTAGGAAGACAATAGCCCCTAGGCTATAGGCCAGTGATCCCCAACCAGTGGCTCAGGAACAACATGTTGCTCCCCAACCCCTTGGATGTTGCTCCCCAGAGGCCTCAAAGAAGGTGCTTAATTTGAAATTCAGGCTTGGATGCATAAAAATCAGATGTACGGCCAATGAGAGCCTTCTGTAGGCTTCCAGTCCACACAGGGGCTACCAAATAACCAATCACAGCCCTTATTTGGTGCCTCCGGGTACATTTTTCATGCTTGTAGTGCTCCCCAACACTTTTTACATTTGAATGTGGTTCAAGGGTAATGTCGGATGGGCCCAAGATACCAGGAAAACTCCCGGTGGGCCCAGGTGTCAGCGGGGCCCTCCTGCTCCCCCAACCATTTGCCCTGTATGCCTCCACCATGGCCATTACTCTATTCTATATGAGAAGGATAGAGGAAAGGATAGAAAATAGTATGCAAAAAGAAATAATTTTGAAATGAAAGAAAATGAGTGAACAGGGGAGGAAAGGTGGTTGGGAGAGTGGGTCTAAGGTCTAAGGTTTTCTGGTGGGCCCTTGGCACCCCAGTCCGTCACTGTTCATGGGTAAAAAAGGTTGGGGACCCCTGCCATAGGCGAAGGCTTTATGAAAAAGAACAGAGAGAGGTAGAGAACAGAGCACTGGAACGGACACTGTAGCAAGAGGGTGGGAAGAGTTGTTTTGAGGACCAACAAGGAATGTTGGAGTGAAAATTGGGGCCATGGAATATCGAAGAAGGAAAGGCCACTGACCACTTAAAATTATTTTTTGGGTGGCAAATAAGGTGACAAATATGGTGGCTCCTAAGATAATGTAGAGACCAAGACAACATCCATTCAGTTGAGGCTCAAGGGTCAAACACTGGTTCATGATTAGAAATTAAAGTTCCAACTTTGGTCAGGGCCATCCTTAACTCCTTGCAGAGTTCCGAGACTTTCTCGAACAACAAACAAGTCTTCGCCCCGGATCTCATCCTTATTGACTTTCAAACTTGGGCTTCCTGGTTTATCAACAAGAGTCTCAGTCTGGGTTTGAAGCAAAACATCATTGCTTGAACAATGTTTCCGACGGCTCAAGGGGAAGAAGAAAGCACAGCAAGTGACTCACCAAGAGCATCAGGTCAGGCTCCATCACAGGAGGGGGAAGGTGGAGGCCATACAAGTGGGCTCATTGTACTTCACTCAAGTGTGTGTGGCTCTATGGAACTGGCTCTGCAGAGGAGTCACAATGTGCAACTTGCCTACCGTTCCTTGACTACTCATCTGTTGCACAAGTCCCAGCATCCCACCAACAGCTCAAGGCTGATCACATGACTCTGTGGTTCTTACCAGAAGATAGATGAGATGGCATCTGAAGAGACAGTCATCTCATGAGACTGTGACAAACACTCCAGAGAGGGGCGGCCAGCACTGGGAACAGTGCAACTGGGCAGGCCACATGGTCACATGGGCCCAATAGGTTTAGTTGGCCTTAGGCCTGCCTTGTGCGTCTGTATTCCCCTGCCATAGAGTTCTTCAGCTTAGATTCAGAGGTTTACAGAGGCTATCTGCTCCATGGTATTATCATTTATCATTATTCTTTATTTATATAGCTCCTCATTCCTAAACACTATGATGAATTTTATAAGGAACCAATTAAAGGGGTTGCTCACCCCTTTTAGTATGAGTGCTATTCTGGGAAAATTTGCAATTGGTCTTCATTTTCTTATTATTTGCAGTTTTTGAATTATTTAGCGTTTTGCTCAGCAGCTCTCCAGTTTGGAATTTCAGCAGCTGTTTGGTTGCTAGGGACCAATTTAACCTAACAACCAGACAGTGGTTTGAAAGAGAGACAGGAATATGAATAGAGGAGGGCCTAAAGAGAAGGATAAGTAATAAAAAGTAACAATAACAATAAAATTGGAGCCTCACAGAGCAATAGGTTTTTGGCTGCCGGGGTCAGTGACCCCCATTTGGAAGCTGCAAAGAGTCAGAAGAGAAAGGCAAATAATTAAAAAACTGTAAGAAATCAAAAATGAAAACCAATTGAAAACTTGCTAAGAATAGGCCATTCTATAGCATAAATAAAGTTAACCTGAAGGTAAAAAACCAATCTAATCTGCTTGTAAGTTGCAATTTCTGGTCTGGCTGAAATTGATCCTAGGACCCCACACTGCAATCATTGTACTGTAATGTAGGGGGGAAGTGATTGGGGGCTGGTTTCATTGGTGTCTGGAGTCTTTGCAGCAATGCCATATTCCAAGGGTTTTAGCTAAGTGTTTTCTCCACTGTTAGTTTTTACTGCATGCGCCACCTAGTGGCAGGAGGCAGAATCTGTTTAGAAATACAGTGTTAATCATTGGGTGGGATTAAACTATGTAAATGAAATCAAGTTCATATAAATGTATTTTAACATTTGTGTGAGTTTTTCCAAATCCAAGAACATGACATACACAGCATTGTAACAAAAGGAGGTTCTAGAACAAATGATAATTATTATTATTAGGTATATATGTATTTATTTATTTTTTCCCCTTTGATTGAAACAGTTGAGGCCAAAATGAAGCCCACGGAACACTGACTGGAAATAAGAAAATCTTTCCAAAATGAACCAAAATGTTCTAATTGTCGCCCTAATATGGCACATAGCGCAGTACATGGTGGCATTAAAGGAACACCAACGCGCCCATCAGCTGACAGGGATGGCCCAATGCGGCGAGTACAGCTCTCAGGTTCTGGCCAATGGAAAGTGCAAGATTGTCGCTACTTTGCCTCAACACGAGGGCCACAGGTGCCCAGATATGTTCCGCTGCACAGAGGAGGTTTCCTACTGGTTGCACGAGAACAAGGAACGTAAGCAGGAGGTTCTAGAGCTGAGGGAACTCGTCTTTGAGCTTCAGGAGGAACTTCGGAACCACAGGCACCGGCTAAAAGTGTTAGAGATCCAGGTGAGGAGTAGGAGGATATTTGGGTCCAGAGTCAAGGGCAAGTAAGCTCAGAGTCAAGGGCAAGTAAGCTCAGTCTTCAATGCTCATGAAATTAGTTAATTGTATCTTCCTACTTTGGCACCTTCTAAAGTTTGGCCTTGCTTAGGTCAATGTCCCAAAGGGTTTCTAGAAAAGGGGAGGATCAAATGGCTAATAGCCCCGGGCATAACTACAGAGGAAGGGGTTGCAGTGGGGCCCAGGAGTGTAGGGGCCCACAAATACCCTAATGAGCAAATGTAATATATCTTGGTAGGATAAGTCAACTTCTGGGGCCCTAGACTGAATTTGCTGTGGGGCTCGGTAACATCTAGTAAAAGCCTATATATAAGGGGACAGGGGAGCGAGAGGGCAAGAGACAATGCAAGCAAGCGAGAATAGAGTGCAACTGTGGAGTTAGACCATAACCAGACATGACTTCTTCTCTCTGTCTCTTTAGTGTGGTGGTGGGAATCACAGTTCCACAGTGGTGCGCAGAGTGCAGAACCTAGAGAGCTGGGCAGGGGAGAGCAGTGCCCTACAGCGCATCCAGGCCGCCTTCATTTACGATCTTCAAGGGCAACTTCTCAACTTGTCCTCCTTGGTGGCCAGAAATCACCAGAACTCTTCCTGTTGGGTTGCGGCTGAACTACAGGCACAGCAAGCACATCCCCAAGCAGGTAGCCTTCTGCCTTGTACCCTTCTGCCCTGCTCCCCCACAGGGTCTTAATGTTACTTAACCTTGGCCATCGCACCACTCCATGAATGGCTGAATAAAGAAGGTTGGGGGTGCTCCAATGGGCAGCCCAGACCAAAACACCCCAAGCAATAGGGCTCATTCACATCCACATATGCAGTAGGCAATACCCCTGGAACTATAGCGGGGTGACTGTTACCCCAATGTTTCTATATATCTGTAACCTTGTTATGGGCTAAGGGGGCCCAGCCTGAAGGCCAGTTAGGGGGGGATTTGGGGTGAGTGCTTATTTGTGCCCTGGGTACCCCTGGAACTATAGCAGGGTGACTGTTACCCCAATGTTTCTATATATCTGTAACCTTGTTATGGGCTAAGGGGGCCCAGCCTGAAGGCCAGTTAGGGGGGATTTGGGGTGAGTGCTTATTTGTGCCCTGGGTACCCCTGGAACTATAGCAGGGTGACTGTTACCCCAATGTTTCTATATATCTGTAACCTTGTTATGGGCTAAGGGGGCCCAGCCTGAAGGCCAGTTAGGGGGGGATTTGGGGTGAGTGCTTATTTGTGCCCTGGGTACCCCTGGAACTGTTACCCCAATGCTTATTTAGTAAAGCAAAACTGAAAACCTCCACGTAATAGTATAGTAATTTTCATTATTTTGCAGCATTTTATTTACATGCTGTGATTTATAAAATGGCTGAAGCTCCTGTGACTCCCTCTATACAATATATTTAGAATTTCAGCACTCCCGGAGCTGCCACACTGACTGCTCGAGCCTCTATTACAATGGGATTGATAGGTCGGGAATCTATACAATTGAGTTGGCCGCAGGAGGAATCCCAACAGACGTTCTCTGCGACATGGAAACAGACGGTAAAGTAGGGAATTTTATACTAAAAACACCCAAAAGAACACAAACGGTGCCCCTAGTGGCTTGGGCACTTTGTGAGGAGGGCAAATACTGCCAATAAATATATAACTACCATATTTTATTGAACAGGTGGGGGCTGGACTATAATACAGTCTAGACAGGACGGGTCCGTGGGCTTCAACAGAACCTGGGCAGAATACAAGGAAGGCTTCGGCCATTTAAATGGTGAGTTCTGGCTGGGAAATGAGAACATCTACAGAATCACAAGCAGAGGAGACTATTCCCTTCGCATTGACTTGGAGGACTGGGATGGAAACCATAAGTACGCGATGTACAGAAGCTTCAGGTAAGTAGAAATCCTGGTTTGATTACTGTTCATTAATGTTCCCAATCTAAAAGAACTCTAACAAAACACCCCTCAAGCCCCCCCCCCTGGAGCTAAGTCTCTAAGTCTAGCCCCACCCTGATTTGTTCCTAACATCACCCACTTGCACCCATCCATTTTATAAAACAGAGGGCTCCTCTGAGCCTTAGCCCCACATTGGAGGCCTTGCCACCTAGATACCTATTTGCCCCTGTTGGGGCTATTGCAGGTTACTGCCATATAGGCTATTTCATGTCGGCCATTTATTGACCTTCAGTATCTCTCTGCGCAGCATTGAAGATGAAGGCAACCACTACCGGCTGAATGTGGAGGGGTTTAGCGGCACCGCCGAGGATTCCTTTGCCTGGTACCATAACAAGAGGAGCTTCAGTACCCCGGAGACTGGGAACCTGTGCGCGGAAATCTCCCACGGGGGCTGGTGGTACCACCAATGCTTCTACTCCAATCTAAATGGCGTTTACTATAGGGTAAGGAAGGGTTTGTGCTCCGGTTGAGCTTATTTACTTCATATACAGATGGAACAGACTTTACTTATATCTCCGATACACAATTTGTATCTTAGGATAAGTCTTCCTTAAAATAACTAGATGACAGTGGCATCTGAATGCCCTGATAGCAGCACAAGTTGACAAGAGTAGGACAAGATGGAGACAACAGGGCAAGATGGAGACAGTAGGGCAAGATGGAGATAGTAGGGCAAGATGGAGACAGTAGGACAAGATGGAGACAGTAGGGCAAGATGGAGACAGTAGGGCAAGATGGAGACAGTAGGGCAAGATGGAGACAATAGGCCAAGATGGAGACAGTAGGACAAGATGGAGACAGTAGGACAAGATGGAGACAGTAGGACAAGGTGGTGACAGTAGGCCAAGATGGAGACAGTAGGGCAGTAGGGCAAGATGGAGACAGTAGGACAAGATGGAGACAATAGGCCAAGATGGAGACAGTAGGGCAAGATGGAGATAGTAGGCCAAGATGGAGACAATAGGCCAAGATGGAGACTGTAGGGCAAGATGGAGACAGTAGGCCGAGATGGAGACAGTAGGCCAAGATGGAGACAGTAGGCCAAGATGGAGACAGTAGGGCAAGATGGAGACAGTAGGGCAAGATGGAGACAGTAGGGCAAGATGGAGACAGTAGGCCAAGATGGAGACAGTAGGGAAAGATGGAGACAATAGGACAAGATGGAGACAGTAGGGCAAGATGGAGACAGTAGGACAAGATGGAGACAGTAGGCCAAGATGGAGACAATAGGCCAAGATGGAGACAGTAGGGCAAAATGGAGACAGTAGGACAAGATGGAGACAGTAGGACAAGATGGAGACAGTAGGGCAAGATGGAGACAGTAGGCCAAGATGGAGACAGTAGGGCAAGATGGAGACAGTAGGGCAAGATGGAGACAGTAGGGCAAGATGGAGACAGAATAATAAAATTGAGACAGTAGAGCAAGCTGGAGACAGATGAACAAGATGGAGGCAGAAACTAACTAACCTTCTCCTAATTCCTCACCCATAAAATCCAGGGAGGGGGATACATGAGAGGACGGGGTGCCCTGGGCCCAGATGGCATTGTGTGGTACGGCTGGAGGAACACCGACTACTACTCGCTGAAACGAGTCTCCATGAAAATACGGTCAAGGGCATTTCGACTCCACCGATCCCTCTGATGCAATGTCCTTTGACTGGGAATATATTAAAGGGAAAGTAAACCCAAACACTGCACAACTTTCTAAGCAGTATCTGTCCGTCCTTTGCTATTTCCTCCCCCCAGGACTCAAGTTCTGCAACGCTCTGCATTCTCTATCCATAACAGACCAGTAAAGGAGGAGAAGCATGCAAGGCATTATGGGAATTGGGGAAAGTTCCGCTGCATTGTTTCAATGGTACATTTACCCGGTATAATCTAAACAGATATTTAGTACAGCCACGGGCTGTTTGTATCTGGGGACTCAGTAATGTTCATTTAACCAGTGTATAACAAGCCCAGAACATTGCACTTGTGTATCAGACTCACAGGGATCCCGGAACCTTCCGGAAACATTACATAGGAACAAATTAGCACATACAGCCCTGACATTTAAGAGCAGATTCATGCATTAACCCACAGAACTTACATTTCATATTAAAGTGGATGGATTTTGCCCCACAGTATAAATTAGATTGAACCTGGGGGCACATTAATATTTTTACAAGAAGCCAAACCTTTGTGTTGCAAACAGCATTATTTTTGACCAAATGCAAGATTCTAAAGTCTCTAGCGCCATCTGCTGGTACAAACGATATAAATGTGAGTCAGAGATCCATCCAGATTGTTATTATGATTCCTGCACATACTGGGGCAACATTCAGTTAGAGTAGTAAGGGCAAGATGGAGGCAGTAGGGCAAGATGGAGACAGTAGGGCAAGATGGGGACAGTAGGACAAGATGGAGACAGTAGGACAAGATGGAGACAGTAGGACAAGATGGAGACAGTAGGGCAAGATGGAGACAGTAGGGCAAGATGGAGACAGTAGGGCAAGATGGAGGCAGTAGGACAAGGTGGAGGCAGTAGGGCAAGATGGAGACAGTAGGGCAAGATGGAAACAGTAGGACAAGATGGAGACAGTAGGGCAAGATGGAGGCAGTAGGGCAAGGTGGAGGCAGTAGGGCAAGGTGGAGACAGTAGGGCAAGATGGAGACAGTAGGGCAAGATGGAGACAGTAGGACAAGATGGAGGCAGTAGGGAAAGATGGAGACAGCAGGGCAAGATGGAGACAGCAGGGCAAGATGGAGACAGTAGGGCAACAAGGCTAAAGAAGAGCAAGATGGAAATAATGGGGCACAATTGTGACAGTAAGTCATGATGGAAACAGTAGGGAAAAAAGGATAAAGCAGCACAAGATGGAGATAATAAGTCAAGAGACTGCAAGCGAAGATGAAGACAATAGTGGTATATCTAGTATAAAAAAATCTAAAGCAACTGGACTTGTTAAGTAATCATTGAAGACGTTTCACTACTCATCCGAGCAGCTTCTTCAGTTCAACTGCTCGGATGAGTAGTGAAACGTCTTCAATGATTACCAAACAAGTCCAGTTGCTTTAAATTTATTTATACTAGATATACCATGACCTGGATGAATGAAAATCTTCATAGACAATAGTGGTAGTTGATGTCAGTAGGACAAGATGCATTCCAGCTTTAAAATGGGGGTCACTGACCCCGGCAGCCAAAACCTATTGCTCTGTGAGGCTCCAGTTTTATTGTTATTGTAACTTTTTATCACTTATTTTTCTATCCCCTCTCCTATTCATATACCAGTCTCCCATTCAAACCACTTCCTGGTTGCTAAGGGAACTTGGACCCTAGCAACCAGATAGCCGCAAGCTGGATAGCTGCAGAACAAAAAGGAAAATAACTTAAAAACTACAAATAATAAAAAATAAAGACCAATTGCAAATTGCCTCAGAATATTACTCTCTACACCATACTAAAAGTTCAGTGATCTGTGATTTTAGCATTTGCCAGAAAAATACTATTTGATTTTTAGAAGTGTATTTATTAAATGGGAACTCTTACTTTTGCCCATTGATAAATACACTTCTACAAATCCCATAGGATTGAATAGAAAGTGGGTGAGTTTTTTTCTGGGGAAAACTCTATCACATTGTAATAAATCCCTTTACTAGTTTTAAACTTGAATGATCAGTTTTTGTAATGTGATTTTGTCTCCTACCCCTAGGTGGCGCATAGAGCAAAAACTGCAGATAAAACCCAATCTATAGGCAGATTTATAGGCAGATTTGATTGGGCTGGGGCAGGCTGAGCCTCCTCAAAGCTTTCTGACAATTTATGTAACAATAAAGGGAAAATAAAAATCCCTTACTGATGCCTGCTGATCTGCGGGGTGAATGGGGCATTGCTGGAGGCATATCTGGAAGAACAGGGGGGGGGGTGCAATTATTGCCCATTGCCCACTCTGAGTGCCCCAAAGCTTCACTGCTGCTGGATCTGCCTTCAGAGTTTGGCTACAGCTCTGCGGATATCGGATTGGCTGAAGGGAGAACTTTGAGCCTCTTCTCAGCCAATCCAATCCCTTCACCGCTCTACCAGGGCTTCAACTTTAAAGGGAAAATCAGCAACATGGAAATTCAAAAGTAGGGATCTCTTCTGATTGAGGGAATTGTGGGTCACAGGCCGAAGCTGGGCACCCCCACTTATACCCTTAATGGGGCTGCACTGGGCAAATCCATAATGGGGGAGGAGCTGGGGGGCTTGTGGGTAACAAACTTGGGCAAAAGGTTTTGAGCTTTATTAAAAGGGGCAGAGATTTGGGGGAGAAAGGGGTCATTCTTCCCCTTTATAGAGCTCCGGTGAGGTCCCATTTCAATAGGTTGATCCTCTGGATCAACTAGCAGCTAAACAGGTTTTATTTAGCCCAGAAGGCTGAACTTGATAGACCTGTGTCCTTTTTCAGCTTTAATTACTATGTTACTATGCCATGCAAACTTATAACTGCTGGTTACACCTGTAAGGAGTAAAATAATACATTTAGGTAAATACTGTTATTTATAGTTCAGTCACCAGGTGGCGCTGTTAGGTAGGGAAATTCCCAAGAGAGGGAGAGCGCAGGGTACTGCTGCCTCATTGGCTGATAAGAAGAACATATGAATGAGGCCTGACAGAGAGGTACCAATGAGAGCGGTTAGTTAGGTGGGATAGTACTAGGTTAGATTTGTGGCGCTCACTAGGCAGTGAGAGTTACTGGCAGGTTAGTGAGATGAGCAGCTGAGGCTCCAACGAGGAGATAGGAAGGGACCGGTGTCCCAGCTGCACCTCACCCATAGGGACCCAGTGGAAAAGGGACTGGGCTAAGTAGGGCTTAGGGTACTGGAAGCAACGCTGGCTCCTGTGCTAAAGGGAAGAAGGAGCAGGGCAGGAGGGTTCATGCTGGGGCCCCCACGCCCTGGGATACCTGCCGGCCGACTGGGGAATTTGTGCCCATGATTTAATAAGCTGTGTTGGTGACTGTGAATAACATGTCCTGAGTTCACCCGCAGCCTCCTGTAAACCTTCTGTTTATTTACTACTAAGTTGCAGATACTATTCAGCTAAGTGTTCTGGGAAAGTACACTGCCCCCCCCCCGCGTTACACTCCCCCCTTGTCCTCTGCCCACAACTGCTCTGCTGATCATGGAAACATCTATGGAACTTCTTCCCCTCAGCCCCATTACTGTGGGCTGCAGGCCGACTTATACAGGGAACTCTGAGTATCACTCGTGTATTATAAGGGATAATGTACCCCCTACTGTAAATGATAAGGATATTAGCAGTCACTGAGGGGTTCTGTGCCCATATAAAGGCACAAGGCTGCAGGCTGAGTTATACAGGGAACTCTGAGTATCACTCATGTATTATAAGGGGTAATGTACCCCCTACTGTAAATGATAAGGATATTAGCAGTCACTGAGGGGTTCTGTGCCCATATAAAGGCACAAGGCTGCAGGCTGAGTTATACAGGGAACTCTGAATATCACTCATGTATTATAAGGGATAATGTACCCCCTACTGTAAATGATAAGGATATTAGCAGTCACTGAGGGGTTCTGTGCCCATATAAAGGCACAAGGCTGCAGGCCGACTTATACAGGGAACTCTGAGTATCACTCGTGTATTATAAGGGATAATGTACCCCCTACTGTAAATGATAAGGATATTAGCAGTCACTGAGGGGTTCTGTGCCCATATAAAGGCACAAGGCTGCAGGCTGAGTTATACAGGGAACTCTGAATATCACTCATGTATTATAAGGGATAATGTACCCCCTACTGTAAATGATAAGGATATTAGCAGTCACTGAGGGGCTCTGTGCCCATATAAAGGCACAAGGCTGCAGGCTGAGTTATACAGGGAACTCTGAGTATCACTCATGTATTATAAGGGATAATGTACCCCCTACTGTAAATGATAAGGATATTAGCAGTCACTGAGGGGTTCTGTGCCCATATAAAGGCACAAGGCTGCAGGCCGACTTATACAGGGAACTCTGAGTATCACTCGTGTATTATAAGGGATAATGTACCCCCTACTGTAAATGATAAGGATATTAGCAGTCACTGAGGGGTTCTGTGCCCATATAAAGGCACAAGGCTGCAGGCTGAGTTATACAGGGAACTCTGAATATCACTCATGTATTATAAGGGATAATGTACCCCCTACTGTAAATGATAAGGATATTAGCAGTCACTGAGGGGCTCTGTGCCCATATAAAGGCACAAGGCTGCAGGCTGAGTTATACAGGGAACTCTGAGTATCACTCATGTATTATAAGGGATAATGTACCCCCTACTGTAAATGATAAGGATATTAGCAGTCACTGAGGGGTTCTGTGCCCATATAAAGGTACAAGGCTGCAGGCTGAGTTATACAGGGAACTCTGAGTATCACTCGTGTATTATAAGGGATAATGTACCCCCTACTGTAAATGATAAGGATATTAGCAGTCACTGAGGGTTCTGTGCCCATATAAAGGCACAAGGCTGCAGGCTGAGTTATACAGGGAACTCTGAGTATCACTCATGTATTATAAGGGATAATGTACCCCCTACTGTAAATGATAAGGATATTAGCAGTCACTGAGGGGTTCTGTGCCCATATAAAGGCACAAGGCTGCAGGCTGAGTTATACAGGGAACTCTGAGTATCACTCGTGTATTATAAGGGATAATGTACCCCCTACTGTAAATGATAAGGATATTAGCAGTCACTGAGGGGTTCTGTGCCCATATAAAGGCACAAGGCTGCAGGCTGAGTTATACAGGGAACTCTGAGTATCACTCATGTATTATAAGGGATAATGTACCCCCTACTGTAAATGATAAGGATATTAGCAGTCACTGAGGGGTTCTGTGCCCCCCATATAAAGGCACAAGGCTGCAGGCTGAGTTATACAGGGAACTCTGAGTATCACTCATGTATTATAAGGGATAATGTACCCCCTACTGTAAATGATAAGGATATTAGCAGTCACTGAGGGGTTCTGTGACCAGTCCGACCCTGTCTGGGATTCTGAATAGACCCTGGCATATGAAGTACACAGAGGAATAACGACAGAGACACGGAGTAACCTGGTAGTAACATTGTATTGATGACATAATGGTAGACATATAAAAATCAGTGCAATGTAAGTAGAATCTCGCTAGCGAGTGTGGATACCCGTTGGTTCATCGGCGCCTTGGTTACAGTTTCCCCTAGCGACGGTCAGCGCGCTCACCTCCACAGCGATTGGTTTAGCGATTGTGAATGGATCCCATTGGCGTGCGACGAATGTGAGAACATTGAAGGGCTTCATGGAGACGACTTCTTAGGACTGGCGAATGGCGTGGGCTCCTCCCACAAACTGCGGCCCCACCCTAAAAACTCCTTACAAAACGGTGTATTAGCAGGTCCTCTCTGGACATTCACAGACAGATAAAGCAAAAGAGAGTCTCGGTCACTTATAATATTGTGCTGGGAATCTCAGGCGCCCAATGGAGTCCTCAGTCCAAAGTCCACAGTCCACACCTTCTACCTAGAAGCTTCCTCCTTCAGTTCTTTGTTTTTCCTCACTTCTTCTGCGTGTTTGTCCTGCCGGGAACAAAAAATTATTGAATTTCTATCAGAGATATTGAACGGACAAGGGAACGCGGACGAACCTGTGTATGTTACTGGTATTTACCCCTATGGGCGGGTGATGCCAAATTATTGTCTCTGTGCAGCCAAAATTCCTACTGGATTACTAATGGACCTTCAGCTTAGGCCAGGGGTCCTCAAACTTCTGAACCAAGGGGCCGTATCAATGGCCCCTCAGACTGTTGGGGGGCCGGACCGCCATCACCACGCCCACCCCCGTCGTCGTCAAACCGTGGCCCAAACTGGTCCCATTCCCCCCAAACCCTGCCCCCCGTCATCGTCAAACTGTTGGCCAAACTGGTCCCATTCCCCCCCAAACCCCGCCCCGTCAAACTGTGGGCCAAACTGGTCCCATTCCCCCCAAACCCCGCCCCCGTTATTATCATAAAACTGTGACCCAAACTGATCCCATTCCCCCCCAAACCCCGCCCTGTCAAACCGTGGCCCAAACTGGTCCCATTCCTCCCAAACCCTGCCCCTGTCATCATCAAACTGTGGCCCAAACTGGTCTCATTCCCCCCAAACCCTGCCCCTGTCATCATCAAACTGTGGCCCAAACTGGTCTCATTCCCCCCCAAACCCCGCTCCCATCGTCGTCAAACTGTGGCCCAAACTGGTCCCATTCCCCCCCAAACCCCGTCCCCGCCGTCGTCAAACTGTGGCCCAAACTGGTCCCATTCCCCCCCAAACCCCGCCCCCATCATCAAACTGTGGCCCAAACTGGTTCCATTCCCCCCCAAACCCCGTCCCCATTGTTGTCAAACTGTGGCCCAAACTGGTCCCATTCCCCCCCAAACCCCACCCCCATTGTTGTCAAACTGTGGCCCAAACTGGTCCCATTCCCCCCAAAACCCCGCCCCCATTGTTGTCAAACTGTGGCCCAAACTGGTCGCATTCCCCCCAAACACTCCTCCCCCCGCGCTCTGTTCATCCGTCCACCCCCGTCACCAGCGCTCCGATCGGCTGTCCGTCCACCCTCCCACTGAGTCCTACCCGTACCAGTTCCCCCTGGTCTGCGTCCGTCCTCCCTCTCAGCTCCCCCGTCCCGTTCCACGCTGAGTCCTTTCTCTCTGCTGCCAGGGCTGAGGACGCAGCAGGGGGCGGGTAAATTCCCCTGGGGATCCGGCCCGCGGGCCCTAGTTTGAGGACCGCTGACTTACCGCTGACCTACCATAATGTAGACTCGATAAAATGTTCAGGTTACCAGTATGGAACATGTTTCCTTTAGTCTATAACTATGACCTCCAACCCTTTCCTACACACTATGCAACCCATCTTCTGCGGTAGCCTTCAACCCCCTTGGATGGAGACCACTAGCCTATGTATGGCCCGTCATTCCATGTTGTGCAACAGAGAGTAAGAAATGGAATGTTATGGAATGATTATAAATAAATAGAGTTCGACCTTACCACTTTAACTAACCTTCTCCTGCAGACGTTCAAGCATGGCCGCTAGGTGAGCTTCCCTGTTCTCCTTGTTGACCTCCATTCTCTGAGCCAACTTCACCTTGGCCATCTTGCTGAAGTTGTTGTTCTCTTCGATGGCTTTCTGTATGACTTCGCGCTCGTGTTCTCTCTTTTCCGCCAGGTGCTTGAGGAGTTCCGATTCCTGATACTGGAAAGGTCATTACACACCCAGGTTACTAATGTATAGTTCAACATCAGCCTCGTTTATGAGATATCTATGAGATAGGTCATTCCATGAGAGCTCATTCTGAAACAATATATCCTTCAGTCTTTGACTTTCACACCAGCCTTTGTCATTCACTCCAGCCCCTAGTCACTAATCAGGCCAATACTGGCTCACACCAAGATGGCGGCTGCAAGCTTACTAAAGACAAAGAGTTGGGTGGCTTAGGTCAAAGTTGAGTCTTAGTTGATCTCCTCCCTGGAACCCACCACATCGGAGGGACCTCAGGGGACCACACAACCAAACTGTTTGATTCTTTTACCTTGCGTCTTTCTTCGGCTGCCTCCAGTTTCTTCTGGATCTCCTCCAGGGAGGGGTCTCGCTTCTGGGGCAGGGTGGCTGTGATCTCTGGAATGGCGTCGAAGGAAGGGGGTTTCAGGATAACCTCGAAGGCGTGGCCAGAGGCCCTCTTGTTTAACTCTATGACCTCCATGTCGGAAATAGCGCACCAAGTAAGGTCCACGGTGTCTGCTGGAGGGAATAAACCATTATACAGTTAGAATGGGGGACTTCGTTGGCATTTCCACACTCCAAGTGTTATTCCATACTCCAAGTTTTATTCTATTTAACTGTAATATAGAGGTTCACCATTAATTCCTTTTGGGGATATCATCGGTGTATTGTGAAGTAATCAGGCCCCCACAGCAAAACCATTTTTGGGGGGCCCTCACCTAAAAAAACCCCTATGTGTCAGCCTGGGCACCATGGTTGGGTCTCTATCCTCCTGGGCCCACCTCCTCCTGCCACAGGGTCTGCTGCTCCCACTACTGCTGCTACTCTTTATGGCTGTCAAGCAATAGGCATCGCCATGCCCCCCAAAACAGACTAAATAAAGGTTTCCAAGAAGGGAAACAGTTGTTGCTAAGCAGATAGAACAAGGGCATTCCCAATAATACACAATGTGCAGCCAACTTACCGTCGTACTTGTAAGTCTGGTTCTTTAACGGATCCGAGAGGAAACAGGAACAGAAAATGGACACAAGGGGGAGCTCCTTCACCTTCTCTTTATAGGCTGAAAGAAAGGAAACAATGGAGATAAATGAACGGAGGTCTCCTAAATGATATTCCTGTCAGACAGCACCCACAGCCCATAACTGGAGGTATCTCCCCGTAAGCCCTGACTATAGTTCCCACAATGCTTTGCTGAGTGTAATGTTGTTAGTTGTAGTGTTCAGAAAATCAGCCCTTTTATTCGTTAGTAATAGGACCTACCTGCTAGAGTCATGGTGCTCAGTATACGGAGGAAGGTGCAGAGAAAGACGGAGAGACCTGGTAAGAGAACAGACACACAATTGTTAAGGCAAAGAATTATTTTAAGATGAAACATTAATATACCCCCCCCCATGTATGAGCCTATGGGACTCCATAATGAGTCTACTATACCCCCCATGTAAGAGCCTATGGGACTCCATAATGAGTCTACTATACCCCCCATGTATGAGCCTATGGGACTCCATAATGAGTCTACTATACCCCCCATGTAAGAGCCTATGGGACTCCATAATGAGTCTACTATACCCCCCATGTATGAGCCTATGGGACTCCATAATGAGTCTACTATACCCCCCATGTAAGAGCCTATGGGACTCCATAATGAATCTACTATACCCCCCATGTATGAGCCTATGGGACTCCATAATGAGTCTACTATACCCCCCATGTATGAGCCTATGGGACTCCATAATGAGTCTACAATACACCCCATGTATGAGCCTATGGGACTCCATAATGAGTCTACTATACCCCCCATGGATGAGCCTATGGGACTCCATAATGAGTCTACTACACACCCCATGTATGAGCCTATGGGACTCCATAATGAGTCTACTATACCCCCCATGTATGAGCCTAGGGGACTCCATAATGAGCCTACTATACCCCCCATGTATGAGCCTAGGGGACTCCATAATGAGTCTACTATACCCCCCATGTATGAGCCTATGGGATTCCATAATGAGTCTACTATACCCCCCATGTATGAGCCTATGGGACTCCATAATGAGTCTACTATACCCCCCCCCATGTATGAGCCTAGGGGACTCCATAATGAGTCTACTATACCCCCCCATGTATGAGCCTAGGGGATTCCATAATGAGTCTACTATACCCCCCCATGTATGAGCCTATGGGACTCCATAATGAGTCTACTGTACCCCCCATGTATGAGCCTATGGGACTCCATAATGAATCTACTATACCCCCCATGTATGAGCCTATGGGACTCCATAATGAATCTACTATACCCCCCATGTATGAGCCTATGGGACTCCAAAATGAGTCTACTATACCCCCCATGTATGAGCCTATGGGACTCCATAATGAGTCTACTATACCCCCCATGTATGAGCCTATGGGACTCCATAATGAGTCTACTATACCCCCCCATGTATGAGCCTATGGGACTCCATAATGAGTCTACTATACCCCCCATGTAAGAGCCTATGGGACTCCATAATGAGTCTACTATACCCCCCATGTATGAGCCTATGGGACTCCATAATGAGTCTACTATACCCCCCATGTAAGAGCCTATGGGACTCCATAATGAGTCTACTATACCCCCCATGTATGAGCCTATGGGACTCCATAATGAGTCTACTATACCCCCCATGTAAGAGCCTATGGGACTCCATAATGAATCTACTATACCCCCCATGTATGAGCCTATGGGACTCCATAATGAGTCTACTATACCCCCCATGTATGAGCCTATGGGACTCCATAATGAGTCTACAATACACCCCATGTATGAGCCTATGGGACTCCATAATGAGTCTACTATACCCCCCATGGATGAGCCTATGGGACTCCATAATGAGTCTACTACACACCCCATGTATGAGCCTATGGGACTCCATAATGAGTCTACTATACCCCCCATGTATGAGCCTAGGGGACTCCATAATGAGCCTACTATACCCCCCATGTATGAGCCTAGGGGACTCCATAATGAGTCTACTATACCCCCCATGTATGAGCCTATGGGATTCCATAATGAGTCTACTATACCCCCCATGTATGAGCCTATGGGACTCCATAATGAGTCTACTATACCCCCCCCATGTATGAGCCTAGGGGACTCCATAATGAGTCTACTATACCCCCCCATGTATGAGCCTAGGGGATTCCATAATGAGTCTACTATACCCCCCCATGTATGAGCCTATGGGACTCCATAATGAGTCTACTGTACCCCCCATGTATGAGCCTATGGGACTCCATAATGAATCTACTATACCCCCCATGTATGAGCCTATGGGACTCCATAATGAATCTACTATACCCCCCATGTATGAGCCTATGGGACTCCAAAATGAGTCTACTATACCCCCCATGTATGAGCCTATGGGACTCCATAATGAGTCTACTATACCCCCCCATGTATGAGCCTATGGGACTCCATAATGAGTCTACTATACCCCCCCATGTATGAGCCTATGGGACTCCATAATGAGTCTACTATACCCCCCATGTATGAGCCTATGGGACTCCATAATGAGTCTACTATAAAGACCCATAAAGACCCATACTTTGCACTAGATGCTTCTACCCATGGACTAATCCATTAGCGTTATTAAGTCATACAGGCCCGAGTTCCTATGAATAAGTAATAGGATATTACAGGCCTGTAATTGTGCAGATCTGGCTATGGGCCCAACAAAACATTGTGTGCCCCCAGATAAATGCCCAAGTGCCGCCTGCCTCTTGTTAACCCAACAGAACAAAAAAATAGCATGAAACAAAGCAATGAAAACTGGAGAGAGGCGCCGAGGGGATACGACACTGAGGGCGGGGGGGGGGGGGTAATATCAGGACAATGGTGGCGCTTTCTGCCCAACAGCCCCCTATTGTAACTATTCCCACTCCTTGTAACCAAGCTTTCCCTTTAAAGTGGTTTATAATGTAGAGAGTGCTATTCGGAGACAATTTTCAATTGGTCTTCTTTTTTTATTACTATTGTTTTTTTAATTATTTCACTTTTTGTTCAGCACCTCTTCAGTTTGGAATTTCAGCAGCTATCTGGTTGCAATGGTCCGAATTACCTTAGCAACCGGGGAGTAGTTTGAATGAGAGACTGATATATGAATAAGAGAGGGGCTGAGTAGTAATATAAGTAATAACAACAATAACAACATTGTAGCCTCACAGGGCAACAGTTTTTTTGGCTGACCCCCATTTGAAGAAGGCAACTAATTCAAAAACTGTAGTATTAGAATTGGCTGTTCTATAACAGGACTGGAATTCTCCAGTTGTAGTTCAACTATAATAGCTAAGGGGCCCCAGGTGCACCCTAAAATGTTTCCCCCTGAACTGTCACTTGTTGAAAGCCACTTTCATAGCCTTGAACTTGCCTGAAGGCAGCCAAGGGCAATAGATATGGCAGCCCCAGTAGTTGCTGACAGAGACACAGGTACATAATGGGGGCCATTTGATTGGACTTAATTGAAGAACATGTAAGGGCACGCCCATGTCCCGCCCCTTCCCTCTCAGGTGCAATTAGCCCCTATTTACATGCAGTTTACCACCCATGGAAAATCTTGGGACTTCCGGTATCTGGCGCAAAATTTTAAGCTGGACTTTTGGGAAGGAATGGACCTCGCAGGTAAAACCCCGGTGCACTGAGGTATCCAATAATAATAATAAAGCCCACAGCAAAATGAGCCATGGTGGGGAAACAATGAGAGCATTCCCTCCATTCTCTTATGGGCGTCTAAAGGGTTAATGAGTGGATTTACTCATTCCAATATCATCTTGGTTGAATCCCCTTTAATGAGTAGCGGCGGGTACAGTGCCCAGGCTACAGCCATAGGGAAGGGTGTTGCCCGTAGGTCTAGAGGTGACGTCACCATGGATGGGGGGGGGAATAAGAATAAGTGACACCACGTACAGGCACAACGCCAATGAAGGAAACTTTGGATAAAGTGGCAACCACTGGCCCCCATGCTGCTACAGAACTACAACTCCCTGCACCAACCATTGAGTCTTGAAAAATACAGTATCAAGTACCCAGTCTTGCCTTTATCCATTGTGTCGTCATCCCTTACACACACACATCCTTAGCTCAGCTAACTGGGGGTTACATGGGTATAGAATGGAAACTCCACCGACAAATTAACCAGCAACTATGACTTGCAGTGCTCTGCTATATCTCCATGCAGCACCCCAATAACCCAATAACCCAGTGTATGTGGGGGGACTGGCTGAATCCCCAGAGATGATGAATGGGTTTAACCCTAAAAGCCAGAGGAGGAGGTTTAGATGGTGGAAGGTTTTCTGGCTTTTTCTGCAAATGCAATTCCCATGTATCTCAGCGGCTGTAGGATGTTTTAGTTTAGGGGCTGCTAACTGGGGGCCGGGGACTCCCAACAGCGCAGACATTGGGCAGGAGGGCCCCCCAATACTTGTTCCCTGAACACAGCCAATTGTAGCACATACAGATGGCCAATACCAGGGCAAGCTTATACCCAATGCTCCTATACCTGCCCCACCTTGTGACCCTGTATATACAAAATATAACCTATAAACTGCCCTCAAATATGGGAGCAAAACTATGGAACAACCAATAAGCACATTAGTAGCCCCTATGGTACCCGGTCAGACATGCAGCTCAATGCATTGGTGCAGCAACATTTGGGCAATAATGAGAATTAGAAAGAGAAGCTGGCACAATGCCAATATAGTAATAAACACTTAGGGGTGCCCTAGCAGCATCCTGGCATTATATATATATATTATATATACATATATATATATATATATAAACAATAAAGAAGAATATATATATATATAGACACACACAAATACATATATATAAATATAAACAATGCAGAAGAATATATATATATATATATAGACACACACAAATACATATATATAAATATAAACAATGCAGAAGAATATATATATATATATACAAATACATATAAATAAATATAAATACAGAGTATCAATGGGAAGTGTCTCACTCACCTTTAGCTTACGCTCTGTTTCTCACCGATGCTTCTCCCTCAGTTAAATCTCCCAGAGACGATCGCAGCATCAGGACCACAATCAGACTCTCCCCATGACATCACCTCGGAGCGCTCTCATTGGCTGGGTCTCTGAGCTCCCTGATTGGGCAGAATCCAGGCAAGCAGAATTTGCCCGAGTAACACACAGACGCGCAGGGCATGCAGGAGAAAAAGATGATGTCACATAGAGGAGCCTTTGCCTTTCCCCTCGGATTTGGGTGAAGGAATTTCCATGGAAAGGAATAAATTCAGAGATTTCTCCGGCCGTGTTATCTGCAGTGTTGGTTTATCTTCTCTGGATAATGTTATAGACAGATGGAGGATGAGGGGGGGGCAATAAGATGTGATGGGGGGGGGGTTGGGCATATTGTGATATCACTGATGCAATCCCTATGGCTCAGTCTCTTGATTGGCTGCAAATGGCGCAGATCATGTGACAGTGGTTTAATTGGGGGTGTAGGATTTGCTGCCATTCGGGCATTGAGGGGCACACACTTGGTCACTTGGCCATAGGATTTAGGGTTGGGCATGGGTTAATAAAATGGAGGACAAATATAATGGTACAAGGGGCTTATTACCCCATGGAATGGATACTTTCGACCTATAGGGCAGGAACCCATATTACCCTGGGGCTGCGTGTGTGGGGGGGTACGGAGAAGTGCAGTATGGAGAATATAATGGAATGTTCCTGCACAAACCCATGGGGAGCAATAAGATTTGAACAGTCACCTACAAGTTAGAAATCAAAGCAAAGACCCAATTGGTTGCTACAGGTGATATTTATCTCCATTCTTAGTAAACATACCCCTTCTTGTGTGACCTGCAGGGCAGGTGGAATGATGGGGGGAGAGCCCCACTAGTGATGCTATGTAGTGCCCACCTATGGATAGGATCATGTGACCTCCCCCCTGGAGTCTAGAAGAAAGGAGTGAGGTCTTTGCCAGTCTATTGGCCCCGCCCCCCCAAGTTTGTTGTTGCAAGTTCCCAATTTGCACCCTCGCCCATCCATTCTAATCAATATTTGCTGCCCAGTGGGCAAATTCCCATATATGCCCTTGCACTTTAATAACTCACAGCAATAGGTGCATCTGGTGCCGGCTATGGCCGCATAAATCTGTAATAACCTACAAATCCCTCCCTTCCCTGACCCTCTCCACTAAAGGACTACCCAGGATTACAGACTCACCTATACCCCGCCCATTTCATCAACCACCCCGCCCATTCCCTGCGCATCCCCCACCCATTCCCTGCGCATCCCCCACCCATTCCCTGCGCACCCCCCACCCATTCCCTGCGCACCCCCCACCCATTCCCTGCGCACCCCCCACCCATTCTCTACGCACCCATCACCTGCGCACCCCCCACCCATCCCCTGCGCATCCCCCGCCCATTCCCTGCGCACCCCTACCCATTCCCTGCGCACCCCCGCCCATTCCCTGCGCATCCCCCGCCCATTCTCTGCGCACCCCCCACCCATCACCTGCGCACCCCCCACCCATCCCCTGCGCATCCCCCGCCCATTCCCTGCGCACCCCTACCCATTCCCTGCGCACCCCCGCCCATTCCCTGCACATCCCCGCCCATTCCCTGCGCATCCCCCGCCCATTCCCTGCGCACCCCCCGCCCATTCCCTGTGCATCCCCCGCCCATTCCCTGCGCACCCCCCGCCCATTCCCTGCGCACCCCCACCCATTCCCTGCGCATCCCCCGCCCATTCCCTGCGCACCCCCCGCCCATTCCCTGCGCATCCCCCACCCATTTCCCTGCGCATCCCCCACACATTCCCTGCGCATCCCCCACCTATTCCCTGCGCACCCCCACCCATTCCCTGTGCATCCCCCACCCATTCCCTGCGCACCCCCACCCATTCCCTGTGCACCCCCACCCATTCCCTGCGCATCCCCCACCCATTCCTTGCGCACCCCCCACCCATTCCTTGGGCACCCCCCACCCATTCCCTGCGCACCCACCACCAATTCCCTGCGCACCCCCCACCCATTCCCTGCGCACCCCCACCTATTCCCTGCGCATCCCCCACCCATTCCCTGCGCACCCCCACCCATTCCCTGCACACCCCCACCCATTCCCTGTGCATCTCCCACCCATTTCCCCACCCTATGGAATCATTGTCCCACCCCCCTAATTGTACATAGAGCAGCAGCTTTGGGGGTTCCCCAACCTGCCTCCGGATACTGTACCTACCTGTTGGCACAGACTGTATGACAGTTAGGGGTGTGGGTGGATGAGGGACAAGATTAGGGCAGAAACAGATATTACCCTGGGGCTGTGTGTGTGTGTGTGGGGGGGGGGTACGGAGAATATAATGGAATGTCGCTGCACAAACCCATGGGGAGGTGATAGATTCCCAGTAAGTAAATGAAGGAACCAGGAGTAATTAGCAAGCAGCTCGTTAGCCCATTCCTGCGCCGCCCATGAGATGCAGAATATATAGTAACAAATAGACCCCCCCCCCCAAGGCTGAGCATCGCGGCTCTGGAACACAAATCAGCACATCAGCAGTACCGACTCCCTAATCCAACCTTAAAAGTACGGCCATAAAATATTAACAACGTAACTCCGACTCCCAACACAAAGTACAGAGTCTGCGGTGGGGACCTGGTGTGCACTCTCCCCCAGGTGTGTGGCTGCACAAATTCATTTAATGTATGTGGAACTGCAACCAAATGCAGCGCTGGTTTGTCCTGTTCTGTGGTTCCGACTTTTGAAACAATGTAGCAGAAGTCACTCCTGTTTGTGGTGTGAGAATCAGCCTTGAGAATAAACAAGCCTTAGTGGATTCAGTGAATTCCTAACTTGGGGTAAAACAAGTGGTGGGATACGATCTGTACTGCACCCAAAATTCTAAGCCACACCCACTGTTATAAAGAGCCTCGCCCACCAACACTTTTTGGATCAGCCCACTTTAAAGCAAAGCCATTTTGCTGTACTTGATCCAATAACAAATGTTTATTTAGCTCACAAAATAAAGTCTTCATATAGAACCAGAGAGAGTGGAGGCAATATATATAGAATTGCTTAGGGTATCATACACAGACTCCCCCCGCGGGCAGACTTGGGACAATCCAACTTAACATTTGTGACACCCTTTGATGGACCTGGATCACCCCCAGGGAAATCCTGTAACCTGAATCCCTATGATCCCTACACTAACAGGCAGTATCACCTGGGAGAGACACCTCCAATCTACCCTCCTGTGTTGGAGCTCAGAGCTGCTCCTTCCAGCTCCCCTGCCTGCCTTACCCCTCTAGACTGGTACTATGAGCAGAGCTCACCTACTGCTACTTACAGTACCTGATTCACAGGGCCCCGTCCCCTGACTTACCTATGGACTCACCTGACTTAGGGCCTTGCTTTCTAAAGCCTTGGTCCCAGGCTCCCTAGCATACAAAGGTGAAAGCCAATAGAAACACAATATCAGTGTCGGACTAGGGGGTAAAGGGCCCACCGGAGCTCCCGCCCCAGGGGCCCTGCAGGTGTCCCCTAACCCCCCCCTCGCAGGGGCCCCCCTAACCCCCCTCGCAGGGTACCCCCACCCGACGTCCTCCCCCGAGCGCGTAAATTTAATGCGTCAGGGCAGGAGCGGTCGGGCAGGGGGAGCGTCGCAAGAGTCGGGTCTGGGCCGCCGGGGCCCACTGGGATTTTTCCCGGTGTCCCGGCGGCCCAGTCTGACCCTGCACAATATGCCTTCCCTTTATAAAGACTAAATACTGACACCTCCTGGCCAAATCTAGAACTGCCAGAGTCACACCTTAACCTGGAATGGTAAACAACCCCCTCCCTCTCAACCAATTATGTCAGTAGATTCTGCTGCGGGTCAGGTACCTGCGGGATTTTCAGGTGCGGGTTTGTGGGTCGGTTTTCCAGGGGGTAACTGATCGTGTAGGTTGCCACCTAGCCGGTATTTTACCATCCTGGCCGGTAAAAAAGATGCTTGGTGCCAATGTCATTAATAGGAAAAAATGGCAAAAATATAGTAAGGTCGGTATTTGTCCAGACAAGGTGGCGACCCCTATGGGTAAGGCAGTTGCGGGTCAGGTTGGGTAACAGGTCGAAGCAAGTAAAAATGTGGGTTGCAGGGTGAGTCTCAGAAATTGCAGGACTCGATAGGCCAGGCTCTTATCCAATCCCTAGGAAAAGTTAACCCTATGGGTCCTTATCCCCTCTGACCCAGACCCGATCCCCCCTGCCCTCCCTCCCCCCAAGTATAAGGTACACAACACACTGGGGGAGAAGGGGCTGGAGGTGGGTGAGGGGGGGAGCTTGGGGGCCCCTGAGAGGATGTGGGGGCCACTGGGGTCACACCCCCCCAACCCCAGTCCCACCCTATACTGGGTGCAGAGGTCCAGAGAGTGTAGGGGAAACCTTAGTGCCCTTGCACTTGTACCCAGGGCAATAGTAAATTAGTTGGGGTTGAACCATTTCTCTCACTGGGGGGGGGGGGGTTCCCTGCACTGCTGTGTGATTGGCCAGAGACAGGGAAACATTGGAAATCTGCTGTCTCTTTAAAACCAAGCAGGTAAAAGCAGCCATGTATCAATAGGGTTAATCTGTAGGCAGAGATGTACTGTGCGAGTCCTATGTTCTGATTGGTGCACGATTACATCATAGGAAGCAGGCAGAGCCAATCACGGCCGGTGCTGCAGGACAAGGCTCCCCGTGCTGTTATTCCTTACTCTGCTGCAGCAGAAAAACAAGGTGACATCACTTTCATTAAAGGCTCGTTAGTGGCAGCGCTGATGATGTACCGCAAGGTATTTCTCATAATGAGACAGCGCAGGGATTTACTTACATCACCGGCTCCTCCCCGGCCCTGCAGCACCGGGGCCCCATCTCCAATTCAGCTCTCGTCCTGCACCACGTGCTGAGTGATCTCACTTTATGGCTGAGATTCCAGCTATCTGTATAACAGAGCATTCTGTCACAGTGGCACAGATCCTATCTGATCCCCCCATTGTAAGCAGCAGTCCTGCCCTGCTTTATGGCTGAGATTCTAGCTATCTGTATAACAGAGCATTCTGTCACAGTGGCACAGATCCTATCTGATCCCCCCATTGTAAGCAGCAGTCCTGCCCTGCTTTATGGCTGAGATTCTAGCTATCTGTATAACAGAGCATTCTGTCACAGTGGCACAGATACTATCTGATCCCCCCATTGTAAGCAGCAGTCCTGCCCTGCTTTATGGCTGAGATTCTAGCTATCTGTATAACAGAGCATTCTGTCACAGTGGCACAGATCCTATCTGATCCCCCCCATTGTAAGCAGCAGTCCTGTCCTGCTTTATGGCTGAGATTCTAGCTATCTGTATAACAGAGCATTCTGTCACAGTGGCACAGATCCTATCTGATCCCCCATTGTAAGCAGCAGTCCTGTCCTGCTTTATGGCTGAGATTCTAGCTATCTGTATAACAGAGCATTCTGTCACAGTGGCACAGATCCTATCTGATCCCCCCATTGTAAGCAGCAGTCCTGCCCTGCTTTATGGCTGAGATTCTAGCTATCTGTATAACAGAGCATTCTGTCACAGTGGCACAGATCCTATCTGATCCCCCCCCATTGTAAGCAGCAGTCCTGCCCTGCTTTATGGCTGAGATTCTAGCTATCTGTATAACAGAGCATTCTGTCACAGTGGCACAGATCCTATCTGATCCCCCCCCATTGTAAGCAGCAGTCCTGCCCTGCTTTATGGCTGAGATTCTAGCTATCTGTATAACAGAGCATTCTGTCACAGTGGCACAGATCCTATCCAATCCCCCCCATTGTAAGCAGCAGTCCTGCCCTGCTTTATGGCTGAGATTCTAGCTATCTGTATAACAGAGCATTCTGTCACAGTGGCACAGATCCTATCTGATCCCCCCCATTGTAAGCAGCAGTCCTGCCCTGCTTTATGGCTGAGATTCTAGCTATCTGTATAACAGAGCATTCTGTCACAGTGGCACAGATCCTATCTGATCCCCCCATTGTAAGCAGCAGTCCTGCCCTGCTTTATGGCTGAGATTCTAGCTATCTGTATAACAGAGCATTCTGTCACAGTGGCACAGATCTGATCTGATCCCCCCATTGTAAGCAGCAGTCCTGCCCTGCTTTATGGCTGAGATTCTAGCTATCTGTATAACAGAGCATTCTGTCACAGTGGCACAGATCCTATCTGATCCCCCCATTGTAAGCAGCAGTCCTGCCCTGCTTTATGGCTGAGATTCTAGCTATCTGTATAACAGAGCATTCTGTCACAGTGGCACAGATCCTATCTGATCCCCCCATTGTAAGCAGCAGTCCTGCCCTGCTTTATGGCTGAGATTCTAGCTATCTGTATAACAGAGCATTCTGTCACAGTGGCACAGATCCTATCTGATCCCCCCCCCCATTGTAAGCAGCAGTCCTGCCCTGCTTTATGGCTGAGATTCTAGCTATCTGTATAACAGAGCATTCTGTCACAGTGGACCCCGTTCTTTCAGACAATGCTCCACCTCCTCACCTGTTTGGGGATTATAACACACTAGGAAGGCTATTGACATTGATAAGACTCAGTTGGAGGGAAGATGAAAAATTAAGGAAGATAAAGGGAGATAAACAAAAATCTGGGGCTGATGGGAAATGTAGTTCCTGCCGCCTGTGCAGCCATAAGGTTGGAGGATAAGACTTTCAAGGGTAAATAATCCTTGTGGTATGAAACCCAGAGGAATTAATGAGAGCCAGAACGTCCTATAAAAGAGGCTGCGGGCAGCGCTGGGATGATATCATGGCTATTTGGGCTCGTTACTCATACCTGCGGGCCAGTGAATGCTTTCAGGCCAATAATATAGAATACAAAGCCCCCCGGCCCCCCCCTTAGCAACCATCGGATCCCTCGCCTGAGCCGGATACTTTCCCATCCAGACACAAGTCTCTGAATCACTGAATAGAAACGATAAGCTTTAGAGCGTCGGGTTGTCATGGTTACCCAGAATCTCGTCTCTATAGCAACGAGCAACCCTTTAATTTTGCCATCGGGAAAGCCAAGTATTTTAATAAGAGAATGCACCGAGGGCAGGAGAATCGCTGGAAAAGGCAGAAATCACCTCCCAGAATCCCTCACCTGAATAAATGGCTGGGGGGGCGCAGCCGGCCGAGGGGGGAATGGCTGGAGGATAAGAAAAGTAGTTTAAATAGAGAAATAAATGTGAGAATAAATGCAATACAGGCGTTCCCTCAGTGACTGCTAATATCCTTATCATTTACAGTAGGGGGTACATTATCCCTTATAATACATGAGTGATACTCAGAGTTCCCTGTATAACTCAGCCTGCAGCCTTGTGCCTTTATATGGGCACAGAGCCCCTCAGTGACTGCTAATATCCTTATCATTTACAGTAGGGGGTACATTATCCCTTATAATACATGAGTGATACTCAGAGTTCCCTGTATAACTCAGCCTGCAGCCTTGTGCCTTTATATGGGCACAGAACCCCTCAGTGACTGCTAATATCCTTATCATTCACAGTAGGGGGTACATTATCCCTTATAATACATGAGTGATACTCAGAGTTCCCTGTATAACTCAGCCTGCAGCCTTGTGCCTTTATATGGGGGGCACAGAACCCCTCAGTGACTGCTAATATCCTTATCATTTACAGTAGGGGGCACATTATCCCTTATAATACATGAGTGATACTCAGAGTTCCCTGTATAACTCAGCCTGCAGCCTTGTGCCTTTATATGGGCACAGAACCCCTCAGTGACTGCTAATATCCTTATCATTTACAGTAGGGGGTACATTACCCCTTATAATACATGAGTGATACTCAGAGTTCCCTGTATAACTCAGCCTGCAGCCTTGTGCCTTTATATGGGGGGCACAGAACCCCTCAGTGACTGCTAATATCCTTATCATTTACAGTAGGGGGTACATTATCCCTTATAATACATGAGTGATACTCAGAGTTCCCTGTATAACTCAGCCTGCAGCCTTGTGCCTTTATATGGTCATAGAACCCCACAGTAACTTCTAATATCCTTATCATTTACAATAGGGGGTACATTATCCCTTATAATACATGAGTGATACTCAGAGTTCCCTGTATAACTCAGCCTGCAGCCTTGTGCCTTTATATGGGCACAGAACCCCTCAGTGACTGCTAATATCCTTATCATTTACAGTAGGGGGTACATTATCCCTTATAATACATGAGTGATACTCAGAGTTCCCTGTATAACTCAGCCTGCAGCCTTGTGCCTTTATATGGGGGGCACAGAACCCCTCAGTGACTGCTAATATCCTTATCATTTACAGTAGGGGGTACATTATCCCTTATAATACATGAGTGATACTCAGAGTTCCCTGTATAACTCAGCCTGCAGCCTTGTGCCTTTATATGGGCACAGAACCCCTCAGTGACTGCTAATATCCTTATCATTTACAGTAGGGGGTACATTATCCCTTATAATACATGAGTGATACTCAGAGTTCCCTGTAGGCCAATATCAGTATCAGGTTTGTGCCCGTTAACGAGGGATGTGAATAAATGCAGATGAGGGCGCATCCCCTTGGTACAATGAGAGGAATAATTGGAATAAAGGGCAAATAAAAGGCAAACAAGATCCCTTTTTCTGCTTTATTGACCTTCACACATTTTCTGTCCTCTCCATTCTGCTGACTCTGCACCCCCCCCACCCATGGCTGCTGGGACACTGGCGTCAGCGCTGGGTAATTACCCTGCTTAGGGAGAAACAAGGGCAACTGTCACAGCTGTAAAGCTGCCGAAGATAAATCTGTTTCACAAATATGTATTTTTTTAAATAGCATCAGAGATAATCCGGCCAATTGCACATTCAGAGCCAAATGGTATAATATCAGCAGCCTTTGCAGCAATGCCACTATCCAAGGATGTTATCAGAGTGTTCTGTCTTCTGTTCCTTGTCTCTACATGCTCCACCTAGTGGCAGAATACAAAATACACCTCTAAAATATACATGTTTCTCAGTTATAATGTATATAATATATAGTGAATAAAGTGCCCCTATTGTAACATATAGGGATATTATAAGCCCCCGAGGAGTTCCTTATAATATATAGTGAATAAAGTGCCCCCTATTGTAACATATAGGGATATTATAAGCCCCCGAGGAGTTCCTTATAATATATAGTGTATAAAGTGCCCCATATTGTAACATATAGGGATATTATAAGCCCCCGAGGAGTTCCTTATAATATATAGTGTATAAAGTGCCCCATATTGTAACATATAGGGATATTATAAGCCCCCGAGGAGTTCCTTATAATATATAGTGAATAAAGTGCCCCCTATTGTAACATATAGGGATATTATAAGTCCCCGAGGGGTTCCTTATAATATATAGTGAATAAAGTGCCCCCTATTGTAACATATAGGGATATTATAAGTCCCCGAGGGGTTCCTTATAATATATAGTGAATAAAGTGCCCCCTATTGTAACATATAGGGATATTATAAGTCCCCGAGGGGTTCCTTATAATATATAGTGAATAAAGTACCCCCTATTGTAACATATAGGGATATTATAAGCCCCCGAGGAGTTCCTTATAATATATAGTGAATAAAGTGCCCCCTATTGTAACATATAGGGATATTATAAGCCCCCGAGGAGTTCCTTATAATATATAGTGAATAAAGTGCCCCCTATTGTAACATATAGGGATATTATAAGCCCCCGAGGGGTTCCTTATAATATATAGTGAATAAAGTGCCCCCTATTGTAACATATAGGGATATTATAAGCCCCCGAGGAGTTCCTTACAATATATAGTGAATAAAGTGCCCCCTATTGTAACATATAGGGATATTATAAGCCCCGAGGAGTTCCTTATAATATATAGTGAATAAAGTACCCCCTATTGTAACATATAGGGATATTATAAGCCCCCGAGGAGTTCCTTATAATATATAGTGAATAAAGTGCCCCCTATTGTAACATATAGGGATATTATAAGCCCCCGAGGAGTTCCTTATAATATATAGTGAATAAAGTGCCCCCTATTGTAACATATAGGGATATTATAAGCCCCCGAGGAGTTCTTTATAATATATAGTGAATAAAGTGCCCCCTATTGTAACATATAGGGATATTATAAGCCCCCAAGGGGTTCCTTATAATATATAGTGAATAAAGTACCCCCTATTGTAACATATAGGGATATTATAAGTCACAGAGGAGTTCCTAATAATATATAGTGAATAAAGTTCCCCCTATTGTAACATATAGGGATATTATAAGCCCCCGAGGAGTTCTTTATAATATATAGTGAATAAAGTGCCCCCTATTGTAACATATAGGGATATTATAAGCCCCCAAGGGGTTCCTTATAATATATAGTGAATAAAGTACCCCCTATTGTAACATATAGGGATATTATAAGTCACAGAGGAGTTCCATGTCCATATAAATACATTTATAGAGGTCATGGAACTCCAAGGTGACTTTTAATATCCCAGCCCTCTATGCCAGCATTCTTGCGAGGTGCAGGATTAAAAATGCTCAGTAGAAGTGGATACAAATGGATCAACACTCTCTTCCCATTTTTTTCCTTCCCCACTTGTGAATTTTCAGTGCCAAATGACTCCATCAGTCCATTCCAGCCTATCAGTAAACTGCAGTCCTTGTCTCTGGGAGTCACAATGTGTTGCCTCTTCCTGCCACTAGGTGTCACTGCTGTGAAGAAAAAAACTCATAGAGCAATGAACAGCTACATTACTTACAGCTTTTAGCATTTATACCAATGTAATTCTCCCAAAATGTTACTTTTAAATCCTGCACAGCAAGAAATTAATTAAGTGTTCCTTCCCATCAAAACATATTTATAGCAGCTGATCCCTGAAATAATATAAATAAATGTTAATAATAATAATAATATAAAGGGTGGAGACCCCCCCAGAAACACAAGCTCTTATTGGCTGTGGTGAGGCTTTCAGCCCACTGTTAAAGCCTGTTTGAGCCAGCAGAATATAACAAGCAGAAAGTGACACCTAGTGGCCATTTATGAGAATACAGTTCATATTATTTCTAAGTGTTAAATAGACATATGAAAGGGGGGTGTTTTATAGTTTTTGGGGAGGAACAAACACTTCCCTGCTCTGAGTATTATGTCTCCATACATTGTATTCATGTAACTCTTAATCTCTGATTGGCAAATAGATCACCAGAAAGTGTAATTGTAGGACACATTATCCATATATATTGATAGAAAGTGACTTCATCCATCAAAACAAAGTGGATTTGAGCAAATATCATAGTATATATATTATATTTATAATAATATTTTGATTTGATAAATGCCCCCTTAATAACAGCTTGATAAGCAGGTCCCTGTTCACACTCGTGATACATTTTGCACAGAAGAGCAAACTGTATTTCAATTCCATTTATAAAGGAACACAAGGAAAGTGACTAATACAGAAATAATACATATACAATATATAATACATAATACAATACAGATATACCAACCTTTTATTATTATATTGTTAGAGCCGCTTCTTTGTTGCAGGGCGATCGTTATTTGCATTATATATACTGTGTGTATAGGGTATCAGAGGGCCACCCCTATATATACAGTGGCTTGCAAAAGTATTCGGCCCCCTTGAACTTTTCCACATTTTGTCACATTACAGCCACAAACATGAATCAATTTTATTGGAATTCCACGGGAAAGACCAATACAAAGTGGGGTACATGTGAGAAGTGGAAGGAAAATCATACATGATTCCAAACATTTTTTTACAAATAAATAAGTGCAAAGTGGGGTGTGCGTAATTATTCAGCCCCCTGAGTCAATACTTTGTAGAACCCCCTTTTGCTGCAATTCCAGCTGCCAGGCTTTTAGGGTATGTCTCTACCAGCTTTGCCCATCTACAGACTGAAATCCTTGCCCATTCTTCTTTGCAAAGCAGCTCCAGCTCAGTCAGATTAGATGGTCAGCCTTTGGGAACAGCAGTTTTCAGATCTTGCCACAGATTCTCCATTGGATTTAGATCTGGACTGTGACTGGGCCATTCTAACACATGGATATGTTTGGGTTTAACCCATTGTTGCCCTGGCTTTATGTTTAGGGTCGTTGTCCTGCTGGAAGGGGAACCTCCGCCCCAGTCTCAAGTCTTTTGCAGACTCCAAGAGGTTTTCTTCCAAGATTGCCCTGTATTTGGCTCCATCCATCTTCCCATCAACTCTGAGCAGCTTCCCTGTCCCTGCTGAAGAGAAGCCCCCCCAGAGCATGATGCTGCCCCCCCATATGTGACAGTGGGGATGGTGGGTTCAGAGTGATGTGCAGTGTTAGTTTTCCGCCACACATAGCGTTTTGCATTTTGGCCAAAAAGTTCCATTTTGGTCTCATCTGACCAGAGCCCCTTCTCCCACATGTTTGCTGCCCCCCCCCCACATGGCTTGTGGCAAACTGCAAACGGGACTTCTTACGGTTTTCTGTTAACAATGGCTTTCTTCTTGCCACACTTCCATAAAGGCCAACTTTGTGCAGTGCACGACTAATAGTTGCCTATGGACAGATTCCCCCCCTGAGCTGTAGATCTCTGCAGCCCCCCCAGAGTCACCATGGGCCTCTTGGCTGCATTTCTGATCAGCGCTCTCCTTGTTGGGCCTGTGAGTTTAGGGGGGGGCCGTGCCTTGGTAGGGTTACAGTTGTGCCATACTCCTTCCATTTCTGAATGATCGGTGGAACAGGGCTCCGTGGGATGTTCAAGCCTTTGGAAATCTTTTTGTAGCATAAGGGCCTGATTCACTAAAGTTTATCGCACGCTTTTTTGCGGTAAAAAAAACGCGGCAATTAGCGCGCGATTCACTACAGCATTACCGCATGCGATAAGTCGCATTTTCGCATGCGGTATTTCTCGCACTAGTTTTACCGCATACGTTCATTTCTGCGCTGAAAAGAATACAATCGCATGATTCACTATTGCGCGCTAAATATTGCATTAGGCTATGCGAAAATTAACACCTACTTGGGGCAGGCGAAAAATTATAGAAAAGTACAGTAAATGATTTTTTGCAATAAAATATGGACTTACAGTGTTATTTATTGAAGTCTGTGTTTCCCCCAGAGTGACGCAGCCGCCAGTTTGCAGGGAAATGGTCATCTTTAATACAGTCATTTTCTGCAAGTATTGGCGTGTATGGCTAACATGGCGTGCGTTCATTTGCGCGACTATTTATATGCGGCTACAAGTGATGAAATGTTTCGGCAGGCATGGATTCGCAGCGAATTTTTGGACGTGCGTTGAATTTTTTATTTATATGCTACCATTTATATGCTACTATTTATATGCTACCATTTATATGATACCATTTATATACTACTATTTATATGCTACCATTTATATGATACCATTTATATGCTACTATTTATATGATACCATTTATATACTACTATTTATATGATACCATTTATATACTACTATTTATATGCTACTATTTATATGATACCATTTATATACTACTATTTATATGCTACTATTTATATGATACCATTTATATACTACTATTTATATGATACCATTTATATGATACCATTTATATACTACTATTTATATGCTACCATTTATATGATACCATTTATATACTACTATTTATATGCTACCATTTATATGATACTATTTATATACTACTATTTATATGCTACCATTTATATGATACTATTTATATGCTACTATTTATATGCTACTATTTATATGTGGCTAATATTTATATACACCATTTATATGCGGCGACAATTTTTATACACTATTTCTAAGCTACCATTCATATGCGGCGACTATTCGCGGGCGTAATTTAGCGCATGTACCAGCAAATACCGCATTGAAATAGTCTTCACGAGTTAAATAACGCATGCAATATCGCGCGTAAAAAAGCGCGAGTATGCTTATAGTGAATCGTGCGAAAAATCGCCAAAATTAAGACGCGGTAAAAATTTTAACGCATGCTATAAATAGCGCACGTTAAATCGCACTTTAGTGAATCAGGCCCAAAGCCTGCTTTAAATTTCTCAATAACTTTATCCCTGACCTGTCTGGTGTGTTCTTTGGACTTCATGGTGTTGTTGCTCCCAATATTCCCTTAGCAACCTCTGAGGCCGTCACAGAGCAGCTGTATTTGTACTGACATTAGATTACACACAGGGGCACTCTATTTAGTCATTAGCACTCATCAGGCAATGTCTATGGGCAACTGACTGCACTCAGACCAAAGGGGGCTGAATAATTACGCACACCCCACTTTGCACTTATTTATTTGTAAAAAATATTTGGAATCATGTCTGATTTTCCTTCCACTTCTCACGTGTACCCCACTTTGTATTGGTCTTTCATGTGGAATTCCAATAAAATTGATTCATGTTTGTGGCTGTAATGTGACAAAATGTGGAAAAGTTCAAGGGGGCCGAATACTTTTGCAAGCCACTGTATATATTTATTGCCTAAACAAACACAGTATATTCTCTGTCAGGAATTCTGGGAACTAGAGTTATATCTAGAGAAATAACAGGTGTCCCTACTGTCATCTTGTCCTACTGTCTCCATCTTGCCCTACTGTCTCCATCTTGCCCTACTGTCTCCATCTTGCCCTACTGTCTCCATCTTGTCCTACTGTCTCCATCTTGCCCTACTGCCTCCATCTTGTCCTACTGTCTCCATCTTGCCCTACTGTCTCCATCTTGCCCTACTGTCTCCATCTTGTCCTACTGTCTCCATCTTGCCCTACTGCCTCCATCTTGTCCTACTGTCTCCATCTTGCCCTACTGTCATCTTGTCCTACTGTCTCCATCTTGCCCTACTGTCATCTTGTCCTACTGTCTCCATCTTGCCCTACTGTCTCCATCTTGCCCTACTGTCTCCATCTTGCCCTACTGTCTCCATCTTGCCCTACTGTCATCTTGTCCTACTGTCTCCATCTTGCCCTACTGTCTCCATCTTGCCCTACTGTCATCTTGTCCTACTGTCTCCATCTTGTCCTACTGTCTCCATCTTGCCCTACTGTCTCCATCTTGCCCTACTGTCATCTTGTCCTACTGTCCCCATCTTGCCCTACTGTCTCCTTCTTGTCCTACTGTCTCCATCTTGCCCTACTGTCTCCATCTTACCCTACTGTCTCCATCTTGCCCTACTGTCTCTATCTTGCCCTACTGTCTCCATCTTACCCTACTGTCTCCATCTTGTCCTACTGTCTCCATCTTGCCCTACTGTCTCCATCTTACCCTACTGTCTTCATCTTGCCCTACTGTCTCCATCTTGCCCTACTGTCTCCATCTTGTCCTACTGTCTCCATCTTGCCCTACTGTCTCCATCTTACCCTACTGTCTCCATCTTGCCCTACTGTCTCTATCTTGCCCTACTGTCTCCATCTTACCCTACTGTCTTCATCTTGCCCTACTGTCTCCATCTTACCCTACTGTCTCCATCTTGTCCTACTGTCTCTATCTTGCCCTACTGTCTCCATCTTACCCTACTGTCTCCATCTTGTCCTACTGTCTCCATCTTGCCCTACTGTCTCCATCTTACCCTACTGTCTTCATCTTGCCCTACTGTCTCCATCTTACCCTACTGTCTTCATCTTGCCCTACTGTCTCCATCTTGCCCTACTGTCTCCATCTTGCCCTACTGTCTCCATCTTGCCCTACTGTCTTCATCTTGCCCTACTGTCTCCATCTTGCCCTACTGTCTCCATCTTGTCCTACTGTCTCCATCTTTCCCCATTGTCTTCATCTTGCCCTACTGTCTCCATCTTGCCCTACTGTCTCCATCTTGCCCTACTGTCTCCATCTTGTCCTACTGTCTCCATCTTGTCCTACTGTCTCCATCTTGCCCTACTGTCCCCATCTTGCCCTACTGTCTCCATCTTGCCCTACTGTCTCCGTCTTGCCCTACTGTCTCCATCTTGTCCTACTGTCTTCATCTTGCCCTACTGTCTCCGTCTTGCCCTACTGTCTCCATCTTGTCCTACTATCTCCATCTTGCCCTACTATCTCCATCTTGTCCTACTGTCTCCATCTTGCCCTACTGTCTCCATATTACCCTATTGTCCCTCCCCTCGTCCCATCCTATAGTTACTGCCCCTCCCCTCGTCCCACCCCATAGTCACTGCCCCCTCCCCTCATCCCACCCATAGTCACAGCCCCCTCCCCTCATCCTGCCCCATAGTTACTGCCCCGTCCCCTCATCCCGCCCCATAGTTACAGCCCCCTCCCCTCGTCCCACCCCATAGTCACTGCCCCCTCCCCTCATCCCACCCCATAGTCACTGCCCCCTCCCCTCATCCCACCCATAGTCACAGCCCCCTCCCCTCATCCTGCCCCATAGTTACTGCCCCGTCCCCTCATCCCGCCCCATAGTTACAGCCCCCTCCCCTCATCCCGCCCCATAGTTACTGCCCCCTCCCCTCATCCCATTCCATAGTTACTGTCCCTCCCCTCATCCCACCCCATAGTTACTGCCCCCTCCAGGAGCCTTACTACGCACACAGCCCTACAGTTGCTGCTGGGAGTTGCAGTTCAGACAGGATGAACTTACCCCGCTTCCTATTTACATGTCGTTCCCACTCATCGCTGATTTGCAAAACCCTCTGTAGGATGAATTCTGATTGTGAGCGGAGCGACGGTTTCCATGGTTACCCCGTTATTATAAAAAGAACAAGAATCACAAATATTCTGTGTTCAAGTTCAGTTTGTTTTGTAGAAACATCTATCATTTCCCCCCAGTCGGCCCCCGGGATGGGAATATCCCCCCCATATTCTGCTGCCCGGGTACCAAATGCCCAAGGTTGGTGTATTACAGTATAAGCCACTTTAGTAATATGAGGGGGGGGGGGGCTCATTTAACCATTTCAGTGCCAGGGCCTTGGGATTAATTACTGAGTTTCCCATCTGTTGAGATACAAGTGTAACTGTGGGTAAGTTGCTCTACATAAGATTGTTGCTGATTGGCTCTTCCCTCAGTCACTCACAGTCTGTGGCCGAGACAGGCAGGAAGGTACAGGGGGTTGTGACTCCGACCCACAGTGACAGTTACACATAACTATAAACCCAGTGAGAATGAGGAATGAATGGATATTGGGGAGTTGTATCAGGAGTCAGAACCAGCAGTGCAGGGAAGGGAAAGGGACAGACACAGTGACAGTTACACATAACTATAAACCCAGTGAGAATGAGGAATGAATGGATATTGGGGAGTTGTATCAGGAGTCAGAACCAGCAGTGCAGGGAAGGGAAAGGGACAGACACAGTGACAGTTACACATAACTATAAACCCAGTGAGAATGAGGGATGAATGGATATTGGGGAGTTGTATCAGGAGTCAGAACCAGCAGTGCAGAGAAGGGAAAGGGACAGACACAGTGACAGTTATACATAACTATAAACCCAGTGAGAATGAGGAATGAATGGATATTGGGGAGTTGTATCAGGAGTCAGAACCAGCAGTGCAGGGAAGGGAAAGGGACAGACACAGTGACAGTTACACATAACTATAAACCCAGTGAGAATGAGGAATGAATGGATATTGGGGGTGTATCAGGAGTCAGAACCAGCAGTGCAGGGAAGGGAAAGGGACAGACACAGTGACAGTTACACATAACTATAAACCCAGTGAGAATGAGGAATGAATGGGTATTGGGGAGTTGTATCAGGAGTCAGAACCAGCAGTGCAGGAAAGGGACAGACACAGTGACAGTTACACATAACTATAAACCCAGTGAGAATGAGGAATGAATGGATATTGGGGGTGTATCAGGAGTCAGAACCAGCAGTGCAGAGAAGGGAAAGGGACAGACACAGTGACTGTTACACATAACTATAAACCCAGTGAGAATGAGGAATGAATGGATATTGGGGGTGTATCAGGAGTCAGAACCAGCAGTGCAGGGAAGGGAAAGGGACAGACACAGTGACAGTTACACATAACTATAAACCCAGTGAGAATGAGGAATGAATGGATATTGGGGAGTTGTATCAGGAGTCAGAACCAGCAGTGCAGAGAAGGGAAAGGGACAGACACAGTGACAGTTACACATAACTATAAACCCATTGAGAATGAGGAATGAATGGGTATTGGGGAGTTGTATCAGGAGTCAGAACCAGCAGTGCAGGGAAGGGAAAGGGACAGACATAGTGACAGTTACACATAACTATAAACCCAGTGAGAATGAGGAATGAATGGGTATTGGGGAGTTGTATCAGGAGTCAGAACCAGCAGTGCAGGGAAGGGAAAGGGACAGACACAGTGACAGTTACACATAACTATAAACCCAGTGAGAATGAGGGATGAATGGGTATTGGGGAGTTGTATCAGGAGTCAGAACCAGCAGTGCAGGGAAGGGAAAGGGACAGACACAGTGACAGTTACACATAACTATAAACCCAGTGAGAATGAGGAATGAATGGATATTGGGGAGTTGTATCAGGAGTCAGAACCAGCAGTGCAGAGAAGGGAAAGGGACAGACACAGTGACAGTTACACATAACTATAAACCCAGTGAGAATGAGGAATGAATGGGTATTGGGGAGTTGTATCAGGAGTCAGAACCAGCAGTGCAGGGAAGGGAAAGGGACAGACACAGTGACAGTTACACATAACTATAAACCCAGTGAGAATGAGGAATGAATGGATATTGGGAAGTTGTATCAGGAGTCAGAACCAGCAGTGCAGGGAAGGGAAAGGGACAGACACAGTGACAGTTACACATAACTATAAACCCAGTGAGAATGAGGAATGAATGGATATTGGGGAGTTGTATCAGGAGTCAGAACCAGCAGTGCAGAGAAGGGAAAGGGACAGACACAGTGACAGTTACACATAACTATAAAACCAGTGAGAATGAGGAATGAATGGATATTGGGGAGTTGTATCAGGAGTCAGAACCAGCAGTGCAGGGAAGGGAAAGGGACAGACACAGTGACAGTTACACATAACTATAAACCCAGTGAGAATGAGGGATGAATGGATATTGGGAAGTTGTTATATTTTCTTTTATTAAGCAAAACACATTTGATGGTGAAATTCCCCTTTAAACAAATCCCACACGGGGCACTGCAGGAATAATTCAGAGGGGCCCAGCCTGACACCTGCACTCCATATCCGCCTGTAAATGAGCCAATCAGAGACCGTAGCACTCACTATAGCGCCTTTGCTTTGATGGCATCGAGTCACCATGTGACTGGCAGTGGGCGTATCCTAGCAACTGTAAAGGATGTGCTGGCAGTTACATCAACTATACCAAGGTTAAGTGTAGGCAGGGGCGCAGCCACACATGTGGGCACGGACACTGCCCGGAAACTGTACCCTACTGTACCTTCCTTTTATTCTCGTTAGTATGATCTCGTTAAAGTTTCCTTACAACTTTTGCTATAAGGCTGCAAGCAATGGCATTATTGTGTGTGTTTTGTTTTTAATTAACATTTTCTTCATCAGCCTCTATCATTTAAACAGCTCTGTGGTTGCAAATTTAATGCCTGTAGCCAACAAACTTAGGGGGCTGTTCCTGCTGAATTGTGCTTAGTACAGGGGAATCCCTATGTGCCATAGTTTTATGGGATCTCTCTGTACAGGCTATGAGCAAACTTAGGGGGCTGTTCCTGCTGAATTGTGCTTAGTACAGGGGAATCCCTATGTGCCATAGTTTTATGGTATCTCTCTGTACAGGCTATGAGCAAACTTAGGGGGCTGTTCCTGCTGAATTGTGCTTAGTACAGGGGAATCCCTATGTGCCATAGTTTTATGGTATCTCTCTGTACAGGCTATGAGCAAACTTAGGGGGCTGTTCCTGCTGAATTGTGCTTAGTACAGGGGAATCCCTATGTGCCATAGTTTATGGTATCTCTCTGTACAGGCTATGAGCAAACTTAGGGGGCTGTTCCTGCTGAATTGTGCTTAGTACAGGGGAATCCATATGCTGCCATAGTTGTATGGTATGTCTCTGTACAGGCTATGGGCAAACTTAGGGGGCTGTTCCTGCTGAATTGTGCTTAGTACAGGGGAATCCCTATGCTGCCATAGTTGTATGGTATCTCTCTGTACAGGCTATGGGCAAACTTAGGGGGCTGTTCCTGCTGAATTGTGCTTAGTACAGGGAATCCCTATGTGCCATAGTTGTATGGTATCTCTCTGTACAGGCTATGGGCAAACTTAGGGGGCTGTTCCTGCTGAATTGTGCTTAGTACAGGGGAATCCCTATGTGCCATAGTTTTATGGTATCTCTCTGTACAGGCTATGGGCAAACTTAGGGGGCTGTTCCTGCTGAATTGTGCTTAGTACAGGGGAATCCCTATGTGCCATAGGTTTATGGTATCTCTCTGTACAGGCTATGGGCAAACTTAGGGGGCTGTTCCTGCTGAATTGTGCTTAGTGTGACCAAAAACCCCACTTAGTAATGGGCTTGTCCATAGGGCTGAATCAGAACAGCGTTACCATCTGATTTGTGCTGTAAATAAGGCACCGATGAAATGAAAGGATAATTATTATTTCTCATAAATATCAGCGCTTGTTTCTTCCATTTAACACAAACAGAGAGGCGCCGCTTTGTGGAACAGGAAAAGAAACCAAGTGACCGCACGCTGGCCAAGCAGAACGAACCAATAGCAGAGGATGTGGTTAGGGATCTCTCCCCCCCGGCCCATTTGCCTTGTACCAAATACACTGTCATTGTGTTTATATTCCCCGACAGCCAATGGGACCTGAGCTTTCCTTCCCTGTACAGGTATGGGATCCACTATAAGGAAACCTGCTTTCCAGAAAGCTCCCAATTACGGGAAGGTTATTTCCCATAGACTCCATTTTATTCTTCCCTGCGTATCTCTATTTATATTATTTATTCCCTTCCTGCTGCATTTGCCTCGGAAAGAATAACCACAATCCCATTAACATTAAGCGATAGATACAGTGTGGCCCAAATTTGCCTAGATACATTTTTATAATCCCAGTGTCAGACTGGCAGATCAGACTGGGATACTGGGGACTATCCCGTTGGGCCCAATTCCCGGTGTTCTCCAATCACAAATGCGGAATCCTGATGCCCCAGAAATGAACCTCTGCCCGTGGCCATTTGTATTTCCAAGGCCTTTGGGGTCAGTTGTTTCTCTGGTGGCCCCCAGGAGCCCCCGTCTGACACTGATACCCCCGACCTCCCTAATACATTAAAGGCTAAATATACCAGATAGAAGCCCCCTCATATCCACACACCCCTACCCCCCCCCCCCATAACCAGCTTTTAATAAGAGCCAATACAGAGAAAAGGGAATCATTTAACCATTAAATAAACCCAATAGGGCTGTTCTGCCCCCAATAAGGGGTAATTATATCTTAGTTGGGATCAAGTACAGGTACTGTTTTATTATTACAGAGAAAAGGGAATCATTTAACCATGAAATAAACCCAATAGGGCTGTTCTGCCCCAATAAGGGGTAATTATATCTTAGTTGGGATCAAGTACAGGTACTGTTTTATTATTACAGAGAAAAGGGAATCATTTAACCATTAAATAAACCCAATAGGGCTGTTCTGCCCCAATAAGGGGTAATTATATCTTAGTTGGGATCAAGTACAGGTACTGTTTTATTATTACAGAGAAAAGGGAATCATTTAACCATTAAATAAACCCAATAGGGCTGTTCTGCCCCAATAAGGGGTAATTATATCTTAGTTGGGATCAAGTACAGGTACTGTTTTATTATTACAGAGAAAAGGGAATCATTTAACCATGAAATAAACCCAATAGGGCTGTTCTGCCCCAATAAGGGGTAATTATATCTTAGTTGGGATCAAGTACAGGTACTGTTTTATTATTACAGTGAAAAGGGAATCATTTAACCATTAAATAAACCCAATAGGGCTGTTCTGCCCCCAATAAGGGGTAATTATATCTTAGTTGGGATCAAGTACAGGTACTGTTTTATTATTACAGAGAAAAGGGAATCATTTAACCATGAAATAAACCCAATAGGGCTGTTCTGCCCCAATAAGGGGTAATTATATCTTAGTTGGGATCAAGTACAGGTACTGTTTTATTATTACAGTGAAAAGGGAATCATTTAACCATTAAATAAACCCAATAGGGCTGTTCTGCCCCCAATAAGGGGTAATTATATCTTAGTTGGGATCAAGTACAGGTACTGTTTTATTATTACAGAGAAAAGGGAATCATTTAACCATGAAATAAACCCAATAGGGCTGTTCTGCCCCAATAAGGGGTAATTATATCTTAGTTGGGATCAAGTACAGGTACTGTTTTATTATTACAGAGAAAAGGGAATCATTTAACCATTAAATAAACCCAATAGGGCTGTTCTGCCCCAATAAGGGGTAATTATATCTTAGTTGGGATCAAGTACAGGTACTGTTTTATTATTACAGAGAAAAGGGAATCATTTAACCATTAAATAAACCCAATAGGGCTGTTCTGCCCCCAATAAGGGGTAATTATATCTTAGTTGGGATCAAGTACAGGTACTGTTTTATTATTACAGAGAAAATGGAATAATTTTTAAAATTTAGAATTATTTGTTTATAGTGGAGTCTATGGGAGATGGCCTTTCCGTAATTCGGAACTTTCTGGATAAATGGTTTCCAGATACCTGTAATGCCTATTTGGTTGCTAGGGTCTAACTATGAAGCTCCATGGAATGAAATGGCCTGACACACCCTGTGAGCACTGGGCTGTCCCTCTGTAAATACCAGTAGATATTGCCCGGCCAGGAATGGGAGGGTTCCCTGCGGTCACGTGACAGGGCCCACAGCGCAGCCCCCAGGGCCCAGATATTGCTGCAGATTGTTTGCCCGGGCAGGGCAGTTATAGGTGGGGAGTACAGGGCGCCCCTCCCCTGGGAGCCTGAGTGCCAAACAAAGGATTAAAGGGAATGCAGGGTGTTATCTGTAGGATCTATTGGAAGTGCAGGCAGTGACACGTAGAGCATTTAAAGGAACAGCGCGCAGCCTGGGCGCCCCAGAGCATTTTATTGTACTGGCCCTTTTATAGGGACCTGGGCTGGTCAGCAGCAGGTAGCCATGAACTTTAACACTTCCTCTGCCAGCACTGGCAACCCGTGGGCCCAAACGACATCTCCCAAAATCCGCTTTTGAAATAAAAATCAAAAAAGTCAAAATTCTTCACAAACAGAGGGGAAATCATCCAAAGCAGCCAGGGAAGAAATGCCACCTAAACTGAAGGGGTTGTACACCTTTAAGTTAACTCTTTAGTCTTTTAGTTTAGATTTTTCCCCCATTTATTGAAACTTTTGTGACAATCAGGAAAATGTTTAAAGCAAACTCCTTTACTTTCTATGGGGCGTTAGGGCTGGGGGCAGCCCAGCAGGAACATTGAACACTAACACCAACCTTTACTCTCCCATAGGGATGTGTAGGGCCATGGGCAGATTGGCTTCTACATGCCTTGCCCTATAGGGGGCCCAGAATGCTTATCCGCTATGCAGTTGGTCTTCATGAGGGAAGTCAGTAAATATTCTTTTTGCACCCAGATCTTTCTCTAGTCTGACAGTTTCTCAGCCTGGGTGGGCGTGGGGTGGGTGGGAGAATTATCTTCTCCTACTTTGCTCCCACACCACAGCTACTTTCAATGAATTTACATTTTCTGTGCAATTTCCATGTTTACCCGCGCTCCCCGGAGAAGCAGAGAGTTGAGGTTATGCGGGGACATCGCTGCATAAAATAATGGCACCGCGTTCCTAGAGATGGCCCTTCCCAGGGGGTCTTTATTCATATGAGCCGAGGGGATACACCCCCATACACAAACTGTAATTGTGGGGCCCCCGGGCTATACCCCAAGCACCAACCCCACCGGTGCTCTTGATGTTACTAATACAGTCATTACAGCCTGTAGTCTGTGGGCCAATGAGCATGTAGGAGTGAAAGACCCATTCACAGGCCATTAGTCAGTTTAACTGGCCAGCCCACTAACTCAATTGCTGGGGGGGGGGGGGGGTAACACCCAAACTAATCATCATATCATCATACGGTGGGGTTACAACTCCCACAACTGAATTACCCCCGTACTAGTGCTCCTAAGTTGAAGGGGTTCACCTTTTAACTTTTGGTATGATGCAGAGAGCGCTATACCAAGGAAATTTGCAGTTGGTCTTCATTTTTTAATTCTTTAACTTTTTGTTCAGCAGCTCTCCAGTTTTTGGCTGTGGGGGTCATTGACCCCAATTTAAATCACTATTACGCTGGCCACTCATACGCACGTATGGACAGGTCAGAAAACTGGCAGTGGACACCTGGTTTGGACACCTACGTGCTGGGCCAAATCCCTTTTCTACCCATAACTGTCAGGGGAATAAGTTTCAATCAGGAGAATACATTTCAGCGTAATTTTAAATTTTGCCTGAATGGCCCTTGGGTAGGGCTGCTGACTTTTCTGGAAAAAATACTGACCAGGAGGCAACCGGACCCTTGGGTCAGAAGGGGCTGAATCTGCCTCTGTAAGGCCAACTTTAGTGTAATACAGTAAGGGGAGCACAAGTTCTGTAATACCACCAGCAGCCAACAGAGGGCACTGTATCTAAGTAATTGCTTAATGTTGAAGCAACTGAAGGTTTTTCAGGGCAGGTTATAATATTGTGTTTGTATAGAAGGGGATACAGTGTTTTTCTTTTGGGGGATATTCTAATGTACTGATTGGCTACAGGTTGTTGTTATGTTCATACTGGCCTAGGTCTGTGCTTGTTCTAACTGTCTGATTAGCTACAAGTACTGTCAATGTTCTGGGCTCTGAATGATTCTAGACTCGCCCACTCAAAATCAAATATTATATATATATATATTAAATAATCCCTCATCAAAAATCCCCCCTAACTGGCCTTCAGGCTGGGCCCCCTTAGCCCATAACAAGGTTACAGATATATAGAAACATTGGGGTAACAGTCACCCTGCTATAGTTCCAGGGGTACCCAGGGCACAAATAAGCACTCACCCCAAATCCCCCCCTAACTGGCCTTCAGGCTGGGCCCCCTTAGCCCATAACAAGGTTACAGATATATAGAAACATTGGGGTAACAGTCACCCTGCTATAGTTCCAGGGGTACCCAGGGCACAAATAAGCACTCACCCCAAATCCCCCCCTAACTGGCCTTCAGGCTGGGCCCCCTTAGCCCATAACAATGTTACAGATATATAGAAACATTGGGGTAACAGTCACCCCGCTATAGTTCCAGGGGTACCCAGGGCACAAACAAGCACTCACCCCAAATCCCCCCCTAACTGGCCTTCAGGCTGGGCCCCCTTAGCCCATAACAAGGTTACAGATATATAGAAACATTGGGGTAACAGTCACCCCGCTATAGTTCCAGGGGTACCCAGGGCACAAATAAGCACTCACCCCAAATCCCCCCCTAACTGGCCTTCAGGCTGGGCCCCCTTAGCCCATAACAAGGTTACAGATATATAGAAACATTGGGGTAACAGTCACCCTGCTATAGTTCCAGGGGTACCCAGGGCACAAATAAGCACTCACCCCAAATCTCCCCCTAACTGGCCTTCAGGCTGGGCCCCCTTAGCCCATAACAAGGTTACAGATATATAGAAACATTGGGGTAACAGTCACCCCGCTATAGTTCCAGGGGTACCCAGGGCACAAATAAGCACTCACCCCAAATCCCCCCCTAACTGGCCTTCAGGCTGGGCCCCCTTAGCCCATAACAAGGTTACAGATATATAGAAACATTGGGGTAACAGTCACCCCGCTATAGTTCCAGGGGTACCCAGGGCACAAATAAGCACTCACCCCAAATCCCCCCCCTAACTGGCCTTCAGGCTGGGCCCCCTTAGCCCATAACAAGGTTACAGATATATAGAAACATTGGGGTAACAGTCACCCTGCTATAGTTCCAGGGGTACCCAGGGCACAAATAAGCACTCACCCCAAATCCCCCCCTAACTGGCCTTCAGGCTGGGCCCCCTTAGCCCACAATGATGTTCCTGCCCAAGTTGCCCCTGTAGGCAGTATGGGGGCTATTGTGTAGGAAGTGAGTAGATAAAAAACAAAGACAAAAGAGAGAGAATGATTATTTTATATTTGGATAGAAGGTTGCCAGAGCAATGCTAGTGCTGAGTAGTAGGTACGGGTGCTGAGCAGTGGGTGTTAATGCAGAGCAGTGGGTGCTGAGTAGTGGGTGCTAATGCAGAGCAGTGGGTGCTGGGCTCAGTAGAGCAGATAAGGAAGTGCAGGGGGAGAAGTGAGCGTTGGGGGGGGGGGGGGGGGGAGTTTATAGAGAGAGAATTGCCAGCCTCCAGCACTAACATCACCGAGAGGAGGAGCCGGGCTCATACCTGCCAGTGCCACATTCCTGAGCCACAGTAGCACCCAGCAGGCACCCAAGGGGCCACCAGGTAAGTGCTCATCTGCCTTTTATTTTGACCTTTGTTGGCACAGAAGTTAGGGTGCTGAATGATATAAATAAGGTGCTGAGGTTGCTGGGGGTTTGGGGGAAAGGGGTGTTGGGAGTTGTAGCTGTGTGTGACTTTCCGACAGAGGCAATGAGGAAGCTGGGGAAGTCCTGTGCTCCTTATGTGTCTGCTGTGGGAAGGGGGGGTTACGGCTCTGTACCCCCAGCCAGGAGCTACTGCACTACAGGTGATCAAGGGAGGCTGGGAGTTGTAGTTGAAAACACTTTTTGTCCTGTGTAATAAAAAGAAGTGTGCTGGGAGTGCTGGGATGTGTAGTTAAACAACACCTGAAGGCATTCCGACTCCTAAATACTGACTGCTGCCTATAAACTGATAACAGGAGCCTCTCAGGGGCTTCTGGGAACTGTAGTTTGTGTGTGTGCTGCATTTAATAACAGCCGGAGGGGCAGGGGTATTGATATGTGATTTCTGCGGGGTATGGAAGTGCTAGTAATACAGGGAATTCATGGAGGATGCTGGGAACTGTAGTTTGTGTGTGGGCTGCATTAACATCAGATCTGACAGGGGTTTAATAACAGCCAGGGGGGCAGGGGGTATTGATATGTGATTCCTGCAGGGTATGGAAGGGCTAGTACTACAGGGAATTCATGGAGGATGCTGGGAACTGTAGTTTGTGTGTGGGCTGCATTAACATCAGCTCTGACGGGAGTTTAATAACAGCCGGGGGGGCAGGGGGATATTGATATGTGATTCCTGCGGGGTATGGAAGGGCTAGTTCTACAGGGAATTCATGGAGGATGCTGGGATTTATAGTTTGACAGTGAGTGCAGGTGAGGCTGCTGTATATAGCGGGGGATACGGGAGCGCACATGGTGTCAGGGTTGGAATTCCATTGCAGGACTCTCCCTATTGGCAGGAACAGAGTACAGTGTGAGGAGCTGCCCCCGGGCTAATTATATAAACACACAGGTAGCTGCCCCCCTTCCCTCTGTGCTGGCGTTCCTCCTTCTCCCCTGGCATATACTCCCTAACCTCCCTGGCACGGCGGCACCTCTGTAGCCTGGCACTCCTATCTCTGTACCCAGTAATCAGTAGGGTCAATAGCCCTGTAAATGCTGGAGGGGGGGCAGGACGTGTGTTATATTGGAGGTAGGACCTACATGTAGGAGGATTAGGGCTACTAGGGGGCCCTGAGCCTGAGAGCTTACAATCTAAAGGGTAAAATAGGAACATAAGTAGCCTTATTCAGTAGTACACGGGCACACAGCTAGATATTATAACATATCCATGTGGCAGGGAGTTGTGCCTGTGTCTCAGTGCTTACCATGTGATGGAAAGCTACATGGAGCTCAGTACCACTCTAGAACTCAGCACCCCTCCTGAGCCTAGAAAGAAGGCAGCTGGAGGTACATTGATGATATATAGTTATAGTACATTTAATATATAGTACTTTGAGTGCTTTCAGGCCTACAGTACAATTAGTAAAACATATGGCTATTCAAATGTTGTTGAACTACAACTACAATTTTGCTGGGAGTTATACAACTACAACAACCATCTTGCCCTGCTGTCTCCATCTTGCCCTACTGTCTCCATCTTGCCCCACTGTCTCCATCTTACCCTACTGTCTCCATCTTGCCCTACTGTCTCCATCTTGCCCTACTGTCTCCATCTTGCCCCACTGTCTCCATCTTGCCCCACTGTCTCCATCTTGCCCTACTGTCTCCATCTTGCCCTACTGTCTCCATCTTGCCCTACTGTCTCCATCTTGCCCTGCTGTCTCCATCTTGCCCTACTGTCTCCATCTTGCCCTACTGTCTCCATCTTGCCCCGCTGTCTCCATCTTGCCCTACTGTCTCCATCTTGCCCCGCTGTCTCCATCTTGCCCCGCTGTCTCCATCTTGCCCCACTGTCTCCATCTTGCCCTACTGTCTCCATCTTGCCCTACTGTCTCCATCTTGCCCTACTGTCTCCATCTTGCCCTACTGTCTCCATCTTGCCCTACTGTCTCCATCTTGCCCTACTGTCTCCATCTTGCCCTACTGTCTCCATCTTGCCCTACTGTCTCCATCTTGCCCCACAGTCTCCATCTTGCCCCACTGTCTCCATCTTGCCCCACTGTCTCCATCTTGCCCCACAGTCTCCATCTTGCCCTACTGTCTCCATCTTGCCCTACTGTCTCCATCTTGCCCCACAGTCTCCATCTTGCCCTACTGTCTCCATCTTGCCCCACTGTCTCCATCTTGCCCCACAGTCTCCATCTTGCCCTACTGTCTCCATCTTGCCCCACTGTCTCCATCTTGCCCCACAGTCTCCATCTTGCCCTACTGTCTCCATCTTGCCCCACTGTCTCCATCTTGCCCTACTATACCTGCTACCCAGCATCCCTCCTGACTAAAGCTGCTGATTGTGTGATTGGTTGGGGCAGGCCCCCCTATTTATACCCCCCATACACACAGACCTGCTTTCCCTGCCTTAGACACTCGGTACATGTGGGGGGGCAGAGATGGGATGAGGATGCTCGCCGGCACACACGGGGTTAATGGCTATTGCCATACTTACACTTCCTGTGTAACGCACTGTAGCACTCGCCTCTCACACAAACCTAAATATAACTTGTGATTATCCACCGCGTTCAGCAAACAGCCCCGACCCTTTCCCTGCTGGGCGCCCTGGGAACCCTCTGATTGGCCCTTACTGATGTATAGGGAGGGGGGTCAGTGCCGGCAGCACCCCAACCCAATGGGACTCCCCTATGTGCTCGGTACAGACAAATTACATGTCACTCAAATGGCTCTTTCTACTTGGCCTTTAAATGGCTCCTATGGTGCGACTGGGGGCTTTTCTTTCTATACCCCCCCTTGCCCGATGGCTACTCGGCCAATAATCACCATCAGAGACCAGTTTAATAGCCGAGGCCCTATAGACCTTATAGACAGGCAGGTTGGAACAATGAGTTGCACAGACCCAGGCGGGACAGGTCGGCACAGGTTGTGCTGGGGGAGTCGCTCTGCCACATACTTGTCTCCTGTCAGCGGGAGCAGCCATGATTGCTCTGGGGGGGGGCTTCTTCCCCAAACACTGACAGAACCAAACCATCTGGGCCCCCAGAGACACATAACATTAAGGGTTCGGTTTGGCCAAACCTGGACCCTGTGCTTTCAACCCAATTCCCAGTATCTCCCAGTTACAGGGTCGGACTGGGCCACCAGAATACCAGGAGAAAACCCAGTGGGCCCCAGTGGCCCGAGCACACCAACAGGACGGAGCGCTGGGGGCTGGAATGGACTGGGCAATAGATACCTGCACCGGCACCGTCACGGGGAATGGGGGTCCCTTAGCTGGGGAGGGCGGGGTTAGGCCTGAGTGGGTGGGGCCTTTGCTTGGGATTCCTGATAGGCCCCGCCTCCCCTGGGTCCAAAGTGATGTGTGTGCCTGTGCCTTTGTCTGCCCACCCTGACCTGGCATTTTTATCAACACTGAGCACATTTTCCCATGGGCAGCAACCCATAGCAACCAATCAGTGATTGTCTTTTTTCAGCCAGCTGCAGATAGAACAATGAATGCAACAATTTGATTGGTTACCATGGGTTACTGCCCATAGTTGATAAATCAGCCCCACGTCTCGCCCTGACACTGACCTGCCTGTCTCGCTTCCTCAATGGGATTATGGCCTAATTTTCCCTGCTGCCAATAAGAGCATTTATATTTACCCCTCCCCCCATGTATTAACATTTGACCCCCCCATTAGATTATTCACAAGGATAGACCTACCTTCAGCCAATCAGATTATTAGACAAAACTTACAAAACTTAACCATCTTGCAGCCAATAGGAGCATTAGACAATCAAAAACATCAAAAAAAACTACAAGTAAATGCCCCCACCTTTAACCCTTTACCTCCACTGCATATGAAATCTATCTAAAGTCATGGAATGCAGGATCTATGTTTCCACATATGAAATGAATGAAACCACTTTTGTTGCTAGGCTATGATACAGTGTAGCAATAACCAGCTCTCCTCTGGCCGTGTCCCACAATGCTTTGCATGCTGCCTTCTGCTACAATCTTTCACGAGTCAGAAGCAGCAATGACTCCATAACCATTTCCGACTTTGAATGAATGTATATCAGAAAGCTGCTTGGAATGGCATTTTCTATCAGTATCTAAAAAAAAAAACGTTTCTTAGGCGGAGTTGCCCTTTAAATAAAGCACATTGTTGACTTTTACAACAGGAGGAATGTGCTTTGAAGCGACTGCTATAGGGCTGAATAGGAAGTTGGCATCACATGGAAAGCTCCCCCGCAGCCGCTTATAGAAACATGTATTGCCCCGGGGCGTTCCAACTTGCTCTTTTTTTAGGTGGATTTGCAAGATTTCGAATGATTTGCCATACTTGGGTTTATTTGTTTATTGTGAATCTCAGCGTGAATTTGATACAAGATGGAACTGGAATTCCCGGCCTGGGGTCCCCCTGTGCCGACTCAGAATGGGAATAATTAGAGAGAAGATTTGCTTGTGCTACTGTTGGTAAGGTAGTGCTATCAATCCCTCCATTTTGTGTAGTGATCTTTTGGGCTTGTCTGGGGTTAATTTGCTCATTACTCAGTTTCTGCTGTGATCTTACTGGCATAAATGGGTTTAATATGCTCTACCTATTTTCCACAGCGATTTGACTGGAATATCTCTTTAATTATAGATAAAGGGAGAGGCAAAAGAAACTATAAATATTGGTATTTGTGGTATTTGTGGTATTTGTGTATAACTACAGTGTTTGAGAAGTTTGGGGAGGACAAGGTGTCTGGGAAGGGTAGGGAGATTATCAGTTAGATCTAACTGGTAATCTGGTGAAGGAAGGGGAGCAGTGGCAGGGGGTAATTATCCATGCAGAGACCCCATGATGCCCTTTGGACCCTCGTTGGGGACAACAGGGCCACACCAGAGAGCTTGATTGGCAGCTCATTTACTACATTTTTGGATGTAGTTCCCCTTTAACGCTGACTGCATGGAAGGGAGGATTCTGGGGCTTCAAGTGACAGATACAAATAGTCCGTAGTGCAGCGCCTGACTGAACTTGCCCTTACCTACAATGAATACGGTATGAGTCTTATTAACCCTGTGTGTTCCCTGGGCAGTGATCTTTTGGGCTTGTCTGGGGTTAATTTGCTCATTACTCAGTTTCTGCTGTGATCTTACTGGCATAAATGGGTTTAATATGCTCTACCTATTTGACTGGAATGTCTCTTTAATTATAGATAAAGGGAGGCGCAAAAGAAACTATAAATATTGGTATTTTGTGTATAACTACAGTGTTTGTGAAGTTTGGGGGGGACAAGGTGTCTGGGAAGGGTAGGGAGATTATCAGTTAGATCTAACAGTTGGTGAAGGAAGGGGAGCAGTGGCAGGGGGTAATTATCCATGCAGAGACCCCATGATGCCCTTTGGACCCTCGTTGGGCATTTGGGCCTTCATACAGGGCCACACCAGAGAGCTTGATTGGCAGCTCATTTACTACATTTTTGGATGTAGTTCCCCTTTAACGCTGACTGCATGGAAGGGAGGATTCTGGGGCTACAAGTGACAGATACAAATAGTCCGTAGTGCAGCGCCTGACTGAACTTGCCCTTACCTACAATGAGTCTATTAACCCTGTGTGTTCCCTGGGGCAGGCAGCACAAGGCTGGGCTCTTCCCACCCAGCAGCAAACAGAGAGAAAAGCAAATATTGACTGTTGATTCCGGGTAAGACAGGGCCAACTTGGGCTCCTTCAAGATCAGTCAAGATCATTTGTACTTGGGAAGGAAGCAGAGAGAGGGCCTTTATGTGCCCACAGCAATGTCTCTGCTTCTCAGGGGATGCTGGCAGTTGTATTTCAACCGCAACTGCCAACTGCTGTCAGTACCGTAGTATCGTAATAGTTGGTATTTTTGCCAAGGGGACCCTTTGAGACTGAGGGGCAAGTGCAAGTCCCTTTCTGCCCTGTTCTAAAACGAGCCAGGCTCTAGTAATCCTCAACAACCAATCAGAAGTTTGTTGTCAAACAGGTGACTACCTGGTAACTGGTTGCCATGGGTTACTAGACCCAGAGGGCAGAAATTTTGCATTTGTGACCCCAAAATGCTTCTCAGAGTGGTTACTTCTCTTCAGCTCCACAACCCAAAGGAACTGCTCCCCGCTGTTCTGTTCAGCACTGATAGTTGCCCCCCCGTGGGGCATACTCTGGGGGTAATAATAAGTCTGCAGTGCACAGGGGCAGAAACTGAAACAAGTGAAAATAAATCAGTATTAAGTTTAGTTCTTTGGCAGTTGGCACTGGTACTAATGCCCCGCTGGTTGTGGGCGGGGGGCATATGGGCCGCCCCAGGAGCACCTTGTGCATCGTTCCAGGGAGTTGCCAATGGTTACGCACAGGGCCCAATGGCAGCGGCCTAACCCTTTGTAAATAACACTCTAACGTTAGCAAATAAGCCCCAAAATATGAGAATACGGGGGCAGATTTATCACAAATTGGTTTTTCCACATTACAAAAAAGTCAGGAAAATCGATTTTCTGCTTTTTTACAGCATTTCTTTCGTTGGTGTTGTTTCAGGGGGCAGCATTTTTCCACAAGTCCCCCCATTTTTATTGATTTTTCTGCCTCCCCCCGTAGGTAAATATAAAGTGAAAGTGCAGTGAGTGCGCGGTGGGGCTGTTAGTGGGGAGGAATCCTCCAGGTATGTCACTCGCTCTTTAGCATATTCTCACAGCCAGGGGGCAAATTCCAAAACTCCCATTCCCACCCCCATTCTGCTGCCTGCGAGGCTGCTACAAACAGTGCAGGGACCCAGGGTGTAACGAGCTGATCCCCGGCTGGAACCCAGGTAAGCACCCTTATATTTACTATGGCTTTAACCCCCCCGCCCTGCCATTGGTTGGGGCATTCCAGCCTGGCACAGGGGGGCACGGTGAGGCATGGGGGTGCCCCAGCTCAGGACTGGGCTGTATAAGGTACTGAATGTATGTGGATCCCTAGTACTGGCTCTGCAGGGACAGGGCTACTGATTGGGCAGTAGCTGTATCCAAGCACTGGGCTCACAGGTTCAATTCTGACCAGAGCCCGACCCGCCTGGAGTCTGTATATTCTCCCTGTGTCTCTGTAGCTTTATTCCAGGTGCTCCTACTGTGTTAGTAATTGTCTCCGGGGGATTAGAGTGTAAGCTCCGCTGTGTGTCTGGCTGGAGGGGATCACTAGAAGGCACCTTTGGCACCCAGTGCCGTTGCATTAACAAAGTACCCATATGCACCAGCAAGGGGTGATTGGAGACCCTCTGGGGGCATTTTGGCACTTTGATTTGGAGTATGGGATAAATTCTGTGCATTACTTTGGGCTGTAGGTACCAAGTGGTGCTGAAGGCAGAGACGGACTGACTGCCAGCAGGGCCTGTGAGGAGGAGCAGGAAGGGCTGTGTATGTTATATACCGTATGTACCTGAAGGTCAAAGGGAAATTCAGTGCCAGGAATGAGCAGGTTCCAAGCTATAGGGCACTGGATTCATGAATGCACCTAGGTGAGCGGCATTGTGGGTAGGGGTAACATTATGTCTATTGTGGAGGCATTTAGTTGTGTTTTAGTTTTAGTTTAATAAGCTTTTGCTATATGTTTGTGGAGGGGCTGCCTCCCTATATCCAACAACTCCATAACGGAACGGGTTGCTCTGTATACAGTAGCTTAGCAAGGGCCATGCTGCCATAGTTTTATGGTATCTCTCTGTACAGGCTATGAGCAAACTTAGGGGGCTGTTCCTGCTGAATTGTGCTTAGTACAGGGGAATCCCTATGCTGCCATAGTTTTATGGTATCTCTCTGTACAGGCTATGAGCAAACTTAGGGGGCTGTTCCTGCTGAATTGTGCTTAGTACAGGGGAATCCCTATGCTGCCATAGTTTTATGGTATCTCTCTGTACAGGCTATGAGCAAACTTAGGGGGCTGTTCCTGCTGAATTGTGCTTAGTACAGGGGAATCCCTATGTGCCATAGTTTTATGGTATCTCTCTGTACAGGCTATGAGCAAACTTAGGGGGCTGTTCCTGCTGAATTGTGCTTAGTACAGGGGAATCCCTATGTGCCATAGTTTTATGGTATCTCTCTGTACAGGCTATGAGCAAACTTAGGGGGCTGTTCCTGCTGAATTGTGCTTAGTACAGGGGAATCCCTATGTGCCATAGTTTTATGGGATCTCTCTGTACAGGCTATGAGCAAACTTAGGGGGCTGTTCCTGCTGAATTGTGCTTAGTACAGGGGAATCCTTATCTGCCATAGTTTTATGGTATCTCTCTGTACAGGCTATGGGCACACTTAGGGGGCTGTTCCTGCTGAATTGTGCTTAGTACAGGGGAATCCCTATGTGCCATAGTTTTATGGTATCTCTCTGTACAGGCTATGGGCAAACTTAGGGGGCTGTTCCTGCTGAATTGTGCTTAGTACAGGGGAATCCCTATGTGCCATAGTTTTATGGTATCTCTCTGTACAGGCTATGAGCAAACTTAGGGGGCTGTTCCTGCTGAATTGTGCTCTGTGCAGGGAATCCCTATGTGCCATAGTTTTATGGTATCTCTCTGTACAGGCTATGAGCAAACTTAGGGGGCTGTTCCTGCTGAATTGTGCTTAGTACAGGGGAATCCCTATGTGCCATAGTTGTATGGTATCTCTCTGTACAGGCTATGAGCAAACTTAGGGGGCTGTTCCTGCTGAATTGTGCTTAGTACAGAGGAATCCCTATGTGCCATAGTTTTATGGTATCTCTCTGTACAGGCTATGGGCAAACTTAGGGGGCTGTTCCTGCTGAATTGTGCTTAGTACAGGGGATCCCTATGTGCCATAGTTTTATGGTATCTCTCTGTACAGGCTATGGGCAAACTTAGGGGGCTGTTCCTGCTGAATTGTGCTTAGTACAGGGGAATCCCTATGTGCCATAGTTTTATGGTATCTCTCTGTACAGGCTATGAGCAAACTTAGGGGGCTGTTCCTGCTGAATTGTGCTTAGTACAGGGGAATCCCTATGTGCCATAGTTTATGGTATCTCTCTGTACAGGCTATGAGCAAACTTAGGGGGCTGTTCCTGTTCAATTGTGCTTAGTATGGGGGGGGGGGGATTAGAGGGCACAGGTTGGTAGCACAGAAGGCAGTAAGGCAGGGGGTGGGGGGTACCAGCTGTTAGGGTTGGAATGTCGGCTGATGGAATCTATGTATCACCAACGGACTCAGTAAATATGGGAGGCTGCTGAATGCTGCCCGGTAGTTACTATACACAGTCATTATAAACAATGTTTAACTCACCAACCAGGGCAGGTGGCACGATAATGCCAGCTTGGATCTTACACTGTCCTGTGGGAGTGAGAGGCAGAAGGGGGAGGGATACAAACACTGATTCCCCATGCTACATTGTGTACTGAGTCGCAACTTGTGGCACAGCCAGTTACACTATAGCCAAGGTACCTGTATATAATGCTCATTTAATTCTAAATGAGCTTATTGGTTCATTTTATTCTAAATTAGCTTATTGTATAAAATAAACAATTGTATTGGCCCCATTTGCCCACCACCCGGGTGGATTTTGGTCTTGTGTTAAAGGACCCGGGTTTGGTTTTTATCAGTTATTGTTGTCTGCAAAGTAAATATATTTCCTATTAAAATATAAATTCCCTATAATATAAGGGAACATGATGCCCACCCAACAGAATGACTCAGAAGCCCCATTAGATCATTTTTTTAAACATATTTTGTTCAACATTTATTCCAATCCCATTGTTTTGTCAGCAGCTTTTTACTACATAACTACAGTGGCGCTGTTTCACTGGAGCCAATGGAAAAAAGACTGACAATCTGGTGGGAAGCGGTACTGCAAGTGACAAAGCTATCAATACTATCAGTACTAACTTGCATCTGAAGAACCATGAGTTTCTATCTATTTACTTTGTATAGTTTTTTAATTACTTCCCTTCTTCTTCTGACTCTTTGCAGTTTTCAAATGGGGGTCACTGACCCCGGCAGCCAAAACCTATTGCTCTGTGAGGCTCCAGTTTTATTGTTATTGTTACTTTTTATGACTTATCTTTCTATTTAGCTCCTCTCCTATTCATATACCAGTCTCTCATTCAAACCACTCCTTGGTTGCTAAGGTAATTTGCACCCTAGCAACCAGCTGCTAAAATATTAAACTGAAGAGCTGCTGAACAAAAAGCAAAATAAGTTAAAAACTACAAATAATAAAAAACGAAGAGTGATTGCAAATGATCTCAGGATATTGTAGGCTGTATATACATCACACGTCAGCCTGATACAGCAGGCTCGGCATCCGGTTCAAGCAGTGACAGCCATAGAAGCCTCTTGAGGCTCGGCCAGTTCACTTGCTATGGAGGAAATGACAGAGCCGTCTCTATTGGCTGATATTGCGTCATGTTCCTCGGCCGGCTGAGCACGTTGGGGCTGCCATACTTCCTCTCTTTGCAGTCACAGCAGCCAGTGCTTGTTATCATTATCTATTTAACTATTTGTTTTATCGCATTCTGCATGGCAGTATAGAAATTAGTGCAGCCTGCAGCTATAGAGAGAAGATTTGAAAATGAACCCTGGGGGGGGCAGAGGTTGTTTCCATTTAAACTGCATCCTGCCCATTAGCTTTGCATTAAGATTCAAGCTGCAGACTGCACTGATTATTGTACAGCCATGCAGTAGTCAAATTGATTGCTAATTAGTAGGGATGCACCGAACCCACTTTTTTGGTTTCTGCCAAACCCCCGAACCCACCCTGATGGATTCTGCTGAATCCTAAACTGAATCCGAAGGGTTAAAAGTTACCTAATATATAGGGGCAGCTAAACCCCCCCCCCCCTAAATTTTAACCCTTTCCGAATGCTAATTAGGATTTGGATTCGGTTCGGCCGGGACCGTGGATTCCGCCCCTTTTTTAACTTTTTTTTTCCCCCTGATGAAGACCCATTATTGGGTTGAAATGCGTTGGGCTTTTTCTATGCTTTGTATTTAATAAAAATGTTCATCTTTTTTTGTAACTTTTGATATTTTTTACTTTTGGGACCGTGGATTCGGCCGAAACCGAATCCATCAAAAAAAGGCTGGATTTGGCCCGAATCCCGAACTGAATGCGGGATTCGGTGCATCCCTACTAATTGGCCATTCGGTAGGTAATGGCAACACTATCAACCTGTGTTTCTCTTGTTGTTCAACTCCTATTATTGCTCCCAGACGTTGGTCTTCAGCTTACTGCACATTGGGTCAGACTGGCCGGCCGGTGTACTGGGAGAAAACCCGGTGGGCCCCAGTCCTATTGGGCTCCACAGACCCAAGCCCACCAATAGGCTAAATGGTGCAGTGCTAGGGGGCCAGAATGCATTGGGTGATACTTCTCTGGCGCAGTTATTTATGGGGAGCAATGGGCCCTAAGTTGGGGGGGGGGGCATGGCCAAAGGTTGGACCTTCAAGTGGGTCATGAACTAAAACAATATGACAGCCACTGACATAGGGGGTCTTTTGCGGTAACCATTACTGCCCTTAGCATATGGGGTTTGTGGGCGTAACCAGAAAGGGAACACATTATTATTATTATTAACATTTATTTTTAAAGCGCCAACATATCCCGCAGCGCTGTACAATAAGTGGGTTACATACATTGGACATACAGAGTAACATATAAAGCAATCAATAACCGATACAAGAGGTGAAGGGGGCCCTGCCCAAAAGAGCTTACAATCTACAAGGAGTAACATATAAAGCAATCAATAACCTATACAGGAGGTGAAGGGAGCCCTGCCCAAAAGAGCTTACACTCTACAAGGAGTAACATATAAAGCAATCAGTAACCGATACAGGAGGGGAAGGGAGCCCTGCCCAAAAGAGCTTACACTCTACAAGGAGTAACATATAAAGCAATCAATAACCTATACAGGAGGTGAAGGGAGCCCTGCCCAAAAGAGCTTACACTCTACAAGGAGTAACATATAAAGCAATCAATAACCTATACAGGAGGGGAAGGGAGCCCTGCCCAAAAGAGCTTACACTCTACAAGGAGTAACATATAAAGCAATCAATAACCTATACAGGAGGGGAAGGGAGCCCTGCCCAAAATAGCTTACACTCTACAAGGAGTAACATATAAAGCAATCAGTAACCGATACAGGAGGGGAAGGGAGCCCTGCCCAAAATAGCTTACACTCTACAAGGAGTAACATATAAAGCAATCAATAACCTATACAGGAGGTGAAGGGAGCCCTGCCCAAAAGAGCTTACACTCTACAAGGAGTAACATATAAAGCAATCAGTAACCGATACAGGAGGGGAAGGGAGCCCTGCCCAAAAGAGCTTACACTCTACAAGGAGTAACATATAAAGCAACCAATAACCGATACAGGAGGTGAAGGGAGCCCTGCCCAAAAGAGCTTACACTCTACAAGGAGTAACATATAAAGCAATCAGTAACCGATACAGGAGGGGAAGAGAGCCCTGCCCAAAAGAGCTTACAATCTACAAGGAGTAACATATAAAGCAACCAATAACCGATACAGGAGGGGAAGGGAGCCCTGCCCAAAAGAGCTTACAATCTACAAGCAGTAACATATAAAGCAAACAATAACCGATACAAGAGGGGAAGAGAGCCCTGCCCAAAAGAGCTTACACTCTACAAGGAGTAACATATAAAGCAATCAGTAACCGATACAAGAGGGGAAGGGAGCCCTGCCCAAAAGAGCTTACACTCTACAAGGAGTAACATATAAAGCAATCAGTAACCGATACAAGAGGGGAAGGGAGCCCTGCCCAAAAGAGCTTACACTCTACAAGGAGTAACATATAAAGCAATCAGTAACCGATACAAGAGGTGAAGGGAGCCCTGCCCAAAAGAGCTTACAGTCACATTGTGGGGGATGAATGTAAAGGGTCTGTGGATGTAACCCCTGCACTGCTGGGAGTAACCCAAAATTATGGGTAAGGACTGGGGGTCTCGCTGATTATACAGAGCAGTGCCTGCCCATAAATCTTAATCTCATCTCTGTTAATTAAGAGGAGTAGTGTAATTTCACAGGGGCCCTTGATCAGACTGAGATAATTAAACTGTTACTGTGTGTTAATTGGGTGCGAAAATACTGCTTTAGAAAAGAGTGGGAGTCATACGACAGCCCCCCCAAATCCTCCCTGTGTGCCTGGGCCAATCCAGTGACGGTGCGGTACTGGTTTATTGTTTCTCTAACTCTTTGTCAGTGAGATTCCTGGGATGTTACAGTTTTTCCTGCTGCGAGCAGCTCAATCCTGCAGCGAATTTAGGTAAATAAAACAAACAACAACACAAGAATAAAGAATATATGTTCCCGGGGAACATCGTCTGTATGTAAAGGGACCCTTCTACCTCGCTGCTGCCGGATAATGATCCAGACGGCTGCAAGCGTCGCTCCGATACGGGAGTCATTTATAGGCTCGTTATGTTCTCCGACTTGTTAAATGCGGGAATGTCAGGCAAATATATTCCCATTATAACAAGAGGCGGATATTCTAGCTGTATGTGTAGTTATTAACCATTAAATCCTGCTGCTGCTGACAACTCACTCATGCTGAGTCCCAGGTAACGGCATGAATATTCGGTTGTACCAAGTAACAGATCCGGGAGTGTCCGACTGCTGAACAGCAGGACTGAGTTATTTGCAGCAGGACATGAACCGTACTGCTAGGCAGCAGCAAAACTACCAATACACTACTGTTTGGGCCGGGCCCCTTATATGATTTCTTGCAGGGGGGTCTGGCGCGACCAAGTTATACCGCTGCTGCTAAAGGTTATAACAAACACCTCCACTGCCGTAACTATGGTACAGGTATAGGATCCCTTATCCGGAAACCCATTATTCCGAATTACGGAAAGGGCATCTCCTATAGACTCCATTATAAGCAAATAATTCAAATTTTTAAAAATGATTTTGTTTTTCTCTGTAATAATAAAACAGTACCTGTACTTGATCCCAACTAAGATATAATTACCCCTTATTGGGGGCAGAACAGCCCTATTGGGTTTATTTAATGGTTAAATGATTCCCTTTTCTCTGTAATAATAAAACAGTACCTGTACTTGATCCCAACTAAGATATAATTACCCCTTATTGGGGCAGAACAGCCCTATTGGGTTTATTTAATGGTTAAATGATTCCCTTTTCTCTGTAATAATAAAACAGTACCTGTACTTGATCCCAACTAAGATATAATTACCCCTTATTGGGGGCAGAACAGCCCTATTGGGTTTATTTCATGGTTAAATGATTCCCTTTTCTCTGTAATAATAAAACAGTACCTGTACTTGATCCCAACTAAGATATAATTACCCCTTATTGGGGGCAGAACAGCCCTATTGGGTTTATTTAATGCAGGGATCCCCAACCTTTTTTACACGTGAGCAACATTCAAATGTAAGAAGCGTTGGGGAGCAACACAAGCATGAAAAATGTACCTGGAGGTGCCAAATATGGGCTATAATTGGCTATTTGGTAGCCCCCATGTGAGCTGGCAGCCTACAGAAGGCTCTGTTTGGCTTTACTTAGGGTTTTATGCAACCAAAACTTGCCTCCAAGCCAAGTATTCAAAAAATTAGCACCTGCTTTGAGGCCACTGGGAGCAACATCCAAGGGATTGGTGAGCAACATGTTGCTCACGAGCTACTGGTTGGGGATCACTGATTTAATGGTTAAATGATTCCCTTTTCTCTGTAATAATAAAACAGTACCTGTACTTGATCCCAACTAAGATATAATTACCCCTTATTGGGGGCAGAACAGCCCTATTGGGTTTATTTAATGGTTAAATGATTCCCTTTTCTCTGTAATAATAAAACAGTACCTGTACTTGATCCCAACTAAGATATAATTACCCCTTATTGGGGGCAGAACAGCCCTATTGGGTTTATTTAATGGTTAAATGATTCCCTTTTCTCTGTAATAATAAAACAGTACCTGTACTTGATCCCAACTAAGATATAATTACCCCTTATTGGGGGCAGAACAGCCCTATTGGGTTTATTTAATGCAGGGGGCTCAAACTCAATTTACCTGGGGGCCGCAGGAGGCAAAGTCAGGATGAGGCTGGGCCGCATAAGGGATTTCACAAAAAATTGGCTTTCAAGGGATAATGCAAGGCACGGCGGGAGGGAGCTGCTGATTGCGGAAATGACGTTATGCCATCATAACAGTTATTATGGGTAGACGTTCTGTGTGCACAATTAGCTCCTTATGATGGCATAACGTCATTTCCGCAATCAGCAGCTCCCGCCCGCCGTGCCTTGCATTATCTCTTGAATCGCAATAAAAATCGCAATCCATTCATTGCTTTTGAGAAGGCGTTGGTGAGGGCCACAAAATATTGTACCGAGGGCCGCAAATGGCCCGCGGGCCGCGAGTTTGAGACCCCTGATTTAATGGTTAAATGATTCCCTTTTCTCTGTAATAATAAAACAGTACCTGTACTTGATCCCAACTAAGATATAATTACCCCTTATTGGGGGCAGAACAGTCCTATTGGGTTTATTTCATGGTTAAATGATTCCCTTTTCTCTGTAATAATAAAACAGTACCTGTACTTGATCCCAACTAAGATATAATTACCCCTTATTGGGGGCAGAACAGCCCTATTGGGTTTATTTCATGGTTAAATGATTCCCTTTTCTCTGTAATAATAAAACAGTACCTGTACTTGATCCCAACTAAGATATAATTACCCCTTATTGGGGGCAGAACAGTCCTATTGGGTTTATTTAATGGTTAAATGATTCCCTTTTCTCTGTAATAATAAAACAGTACCTGTACTTGATCCCAACTAAGATATAATTACCCCTTATTGGGGGCAGAACAGCCCTATTGGGTTTATTTCATGGTTAAATGATTCCCTTTTCTCTCTAATAATAAAACAGTACCTGTACTTGATCCCAACTAAGATATAATTACCCCTTATTGGGGGCAGAACAGCCCTATTGGGTTTATTTCATGGTTAAATGATTCCCTTTTCTCTGTAATAATAAAACAGTACCTGTACTTGATCCCAACTAAGATATAATTACCCCTTATTGGGGGCAGAACAAGCCTATAATCCGGAAAACCCCAGGTCCTGAGCATTCTGGATACCAGGTCCCATACCTGTACTGTAACCCCTCACTGCCCAACTTGGGGCGACACTAGAGCACACTGATCCTTATGGTAATTTAACCCCTTTATTCCCATGCTTTATTGCACACACTAGCCCCTCCCCATACAGAGGCCCTTGGTTACAATTAAATGTTTTTGGAGAAAAGAGATTTACTTATTCCTATTTTTATGCGTGGCACCTACAGAGAGAGAGGGGGCTGAGATCTCAGGCGCGGGTAGGAGAACAATGGACAGAAATAGCTTGGAAACTGCTCAACAACTCACTGCAATAAGTTCGGTTTGTGGCGCGGGCGGGAGAGGGCTGCGAATAAATGTATAGACCCTCTCATAGAAATCCATAGATTTAGCTGCATTTTCCTCCGATTAAAGGGAAACTACACCCCCAGAATGAATACGTAACCAACGGACAGTTTATATTATGTTAAGGGACCTATTAAAGAATCTCCCCAAACTGGAATATATATATCAGTAAATATTGCCCTTTTACATCCTTTCCCTTGAGCCGCCATTTAGTGATGGGCTGTGTGCCCCCTCAGAGATCAGCTGACAGGAAGTGATGCAGCTCTAACTGTAACAGGAAGTAGTGTGGGAGCAAAAGGCAGAACTCTGCCCATTCATTGGCTGATGGGGCCTAGCATGTATGTGTGCCTTGGCTTGTTTGTGTGCACTGTGACTCCTATGATCCCAGGGGGCGGCCCTGACTGCAGTTACTGATTACTAATAAATTTCCTGTAAATTAGGACTAAAACTGTAAATAGAAAGTTCTGCAAAACAGATGTTTTCTACCATAGGTCTAAATGTTTAGTTCCTGTGAGAAACTGAATCTACTTGTCTGTATTCTTAGCAGCAGTTTAGAAATGTCTGCTATCCCACAGTCCCAGTCCCTTCCCAGAGGCTATTATCCCCCCACTGCTACTATAGGCACCATCTCTCCCTACTATACCTGCTATCCCACAGCCCCAGTCCCTTCCCAGAGGCTATTATCCCACTGCTACTATAGGCACCATCTCTCCCTACTATACCTGCTATCCCACAGCCCCAGTCCCTTCCCAGAGGCTATTATCCCCCCACTGCTACTATAGGCACCATCTCTCCCTACTATACCTGCTATCCCACAGCCCCAGTCCCTTCCCAGAGGCTATTATCCCCCCACTGCTACTATAGGCACCATCTCTCCCTACTATACCTGCTATCCCACAGCCCCAGTCCCTTCCCAGAGGCTATTATCCCCCACTGCTACTATAGGCACCATCTCTCCCTACTATACCTGCTATCCCACAGCCCCAGTCCCTTCCCAGAGGCTATTATCCCCCCACTGCTACTATAGGCACCATCTCTCCCTACTATACCTGCTATCCCACAGCCCCAGTCCCTTCCCAGAGGCTATTATCCCCCCACTGCTACTATAGGCACCATCTCTCCCTACTATACCTGCTATCCCACAGCCCCAGTCCCTTCCCAGAGGCTATTATCCCCCCACTGCTACTATAGGCACCATCTCTCCCTACTATACCTGCTATCCCACAGCCCCAGTCCCTTCCCAGAGGCTATTATCCCCCCACTGCTACTATAGGCACAATCTCTCCCTACTATACCTGCTATCCCACAGCCCCAGTCCCTTCCCAGAGGCTATTATCCCCCCACTGCTACTATAGGCACCATCTCTCCCTACTATACCTGCTATCCCACAGCCCCAGTCCCTTCCCAGAGGCTATTATCCCCCCACTGCTACTATAGGCACCATCTCTCCCTACTATACCTGCTATCCCACAGCCCCAGTCCCTTCCCAGAGGCTATTATCCCCCCACTGCTACTATAGGCACCATCTCTCCCTACTATACCTGCTATCCCACAGCCCCAGTCCCTTCCCAGAGGCTATTATCCCCCCACTGCTACTATAGGCACCATCTCTCCCTACTATACCTGCTATCCCACAGCCCCAGTCCCTTCCCAGAGGCTATTATCCCCCCACTGCTACTATAGGCACCATCTCTCCCTACTATACCTGCTATCCCACAGCCCCAGTCCCTTCCCAGAGGCTATTATCCCCCCACTGCTACTATAGGCACCATCTCTCTCTACTATACCTGCTATCCCACAGCCCCAGTCCCTTCCCAGAGGCTATTATCCCCCCACTGCTACTATAGGCACCATCTCTCCCTACTATACCTGCTATCCCACAGCCCCAGTCCCTTCCCAGAGGCTATTATCCCCCCACTGCTACTATAGGCACCATCTCTCCCTACTATACCTGCTATCCCACAGCCCCAGTCCCTTCCCAGGGGCTATTATCCCACTGCTACTATAGGCACCATCTCTCCCTACTATACCTGCTATCCCACAGCCCCAGTCCCTTCCCAGAGGCTATTATCCCCCCACTGCTACTATAGGCACCATCTCTCCCTACTATACCTGCTATCCCACAGCCCCAGTCCCTTCCCAGAGGCTATTATCCCCCCACTGCTACTATAGGCACCATCTCTCCCTACTATACCTGCTATCCCACAGCCCCAGTCCCTTCCCAGAGGCTATTATTCCCCCACTGCTACTATAGGCACCATCTCTCCCTACTATACCTGCTATCCCACAGCCCCAGTCCCTTCCCAGAGGCTATTATCCCACTGCTACTATAGGCACCATCTCTCCCTACTATACCTGCTGTCTCAAAGCCACATTCTCTGGTCTTTACTATAGATTATATAACATTGTGCATTTTAGGAAAAGTAATGAGCTTAGTATATGTGGGGGATGTATATGGATATCGCTAGGAGTCATGCAGAGATACAGACTTGAATAGTGAGAGAGAAAGCAATCCCACACAGTCTGGGGGAGGTTACACAATATGAGACAATTAGAGAACAAGCACGTTACTCAATCATATATACAAAGAAGTTAACTCATAGGAAGCAAAGATAAAAAACAAATAAAAATTAACTCTGTACAAAGAGATCCCCTAAGTTTGCTCATAGTCTGTACAGAGAGATACCATAAAACTATGGCACATAGGGATTCCCTTGTACTAAGCACAATTCAGCAGGAACAGCCCCCTAAGTTTGCTCATAGCCTGTACTGAGAGATACCATAAAACTATGACACATAGGGATTCCCCTGTACTAAGCACAATTCAGCAGGAACAGCCCCCTAAGTTTGCTCATAACCTGTACAGAGAGATCCCATAAAACTATGGCAGATAGGGATTCCCCTGTACTAAGCACAATTCAGCAGGAACAGCCTCCTAAGTTTGCTCATAGCCTGTACAGAGAGATACCATAAAACTATGGCAGATAGGGATTCCCCTGTACTAAGCACAATTCAGCAGGAACAGCCCCCTAAGTTTGCTCATAGTCTGTACAGAGAGATACCATAAAACTATGGCACATAGGGATTCCCCTGTACTAAGCACAATTCAGCAGGAACAGCCCCCTAAGTTTGCTCATAGCCTGTACAGAGAGATCCCATAAAACTATGGCAGCATAGGGATTCCCCTGTACTAAGCACAATTCAGCAGGAACAGCCTCCTAAGTTTGCTCATAGCCTGTACAGAGAGATACCATAAAACTATGGCACATAGGGATTCCCCTGTACTAAGCACAATTCAGCAGGAACAGCCCCCTAAGTTTGCTCATAGCCTGTACAGAGAGATACCATAAAACTATGGCAGATAGGGATTCCCCTGTACTAAGCACAATTCAGCAGGAACAGCCCCCTAAGTTTGCTCATAGCCTGTACAGAGAGGGGGCAATCTTTCCCATTCAGTATGTGTTACAGTTCCATCAATGACATGACAGCCATGATACATGCTAAAAACCAATAATGGGGTGTATTACCCCCCTCCCCTTCACGATGCTATCCTTAGTCTGGACATTTGCACATTCAGTTCAACTATAAATGATTTCAGTTGGCTTTCATGCAATAATGCCACTAGGTGAGGAAGCAGGGAAACCAAAATGGGAACGTGTTGTAGTGTCTGGCGTCTGTGTTACACAATCAGTCACATTAATCACTCTTTCCTTGATTTTTTTGCACTTCCTTCACACGACCAGTCATGTAATTATATAAATGTATATATTATCCAGTGTAAATGTGTCACAAACATAATTACATGTATATATATAAGTTGATTGCTGCTTACAATGAGTATAGGATCTGTACCACTGTGACAGAATGCTCTGTTATACAGATAGCTAGAATCTCAGCCATAAAGCAGGGCAGGACTGCTGCTTACAATGGGGGGATCAGATAGGATCTGTGCCACTGTGACAGAATGCTCTGTTATACAGATAGCTAGAATCTCAGCCATAAAGCAGGGCAGGACTGCTGCTTACAATGGGGGGGATCAGATAGGATCTGTGCCACTGTGACAGAATGCTCTGTTATACAGATAGCTAGAATCTCAGCCATAAAGCAGGGCAGGACTGCTGCTTACAATGGGGGGATCAGATAGGATCTGTGCCACTGTGACAGAATGCTCTGTTATACAGATAGCTAGAATCTCAGCCATAAAGCAGGGCAGGGCTGCTGCTTACAATGGGGGGGATCAGATAGGATCTGTGCCACTGTGACAGAATGCTCTGTTATACAGATAGCTAGAATCTCAGCCATAAAGCAGGGCAGGACTGCTGCTTACAATGGGGGGATCAGATAGGATCTGTGCCACTGTGACAGAATGCTCTGTTATACAGATAGCTAGAATCTCAGCCATAAAGCAGGGCAGGACTGCTGCTTACAATGGGGGGATCAGATAGGATCTGTGCCACTGTGACAGAATGCTCTGTTATACAGATAGCTAGAATCTCAGCCATAAAGCAGGGCAGGACTGCTGCTTACAATGGGGGGGATCAGATAGGATCTGTGCCACTGTGACAGAATGCTCTGTTATACAGATAGCTAGAATCTCAGCCATAAAGCAGGGCAGGACTGCTGCTTACAATGGGGGGGATCAGATAGGATCTGTGCCACTGTGACAGAATGCTCTGTTATACAGATAGCTAGAATCTCAGCCATAAAGCAGGGCAGGACTGCTGCTTACAATGGGGGTTCAGATAGGATCTGTGCCACTGTGATCGAATGCTCTGTTATACAGATAGCTAGAATCTCAGCCATAAAGCAGGGCAGGACTGCTGCTTACAATGGGGGGATCAGATAGGATCTGTGCCACTGTGACAGAATGCTCTGTTATACAGATAGCTAGAATCTCAGCCATAAAGCAGGGCAGGACTGCTGCTTACAATGGGGGGATCAGATAGGATCTGTGCCACTGTGACAGAATGCTCTGTTATACAGATAGCTAGAATCTCAGCCATAAAGCAGGGCAGGACTGCTGCTTACAATGGGGGGATCAGATAGGATCTGTGCCACTGTGACAGAATGCTCTGTTATACAGATAGCTAGAATCTCAGCCATAAAGCAGGGCAGGACTGCTGCTTACAATGGGGGGATCAGATAGGATCTGTGCCACTGTGACAGAATGCTCTGTTATACAGATAGCTAGAATCTCAGCCATAAAGCAGGGCAGGACTGCTGCTTACAATGGGGGGGATCAGATAGGATCTGTGCCACTGTGACAGAATGCTCTGTTATACAGATAGCTAGAATCTCAGCCATAAAGCAGGGCAGGACTGCTGCTTACAATGGGGGGATCAGATAGGATCTGTGCCACTGTGACAGAATGCTCTGTTATACAGATAGCTAGAATCTCAGCCATAAAGCAGGGCAGGACTGCTGCTTACAAAGGTCATCAGGATCTCTGCCAGTTTATTTTTACCTTTATATTGCATATATATCCAATATACTGTATGTACACACATAAGTGGTGTTTTACTATGCAGAGTAGTTACTGTACTGATATAAATATATATGAGAATATTAGAAGCTTTATGTTTATGTGACTGACTCACTATCTCTCTCCAGATGATAAAACAGTTGGAAAGAGACAGGAATATCACACACACACGTGAGTAAGTCAGGGAGTAGCTGCGTGCGTTACGAGATCTGGCGTTACCATATATACCCCGTGGGGGGGGGGGGGTGTTTAGGGGACGGCGGCTATTTGGTTCTATATATATATATATTGTATATTGGTTCAACAGCCAATTCTGCAAAGGTGTCAAATTTATTTTACAAGGGGCATAATCCCACCCAAGATATAACATGTGATTATTTTTTAATTCTTACTAAATTGTTATTTAATAGTCATTTAAGCTTTCCCTGTGACATTCATGGTAGTGGGCACACAATATATATGTGTATATGTGTGTGTGTAGATATGTACCTACTAAAATATTCTGATACAAATTTGGGAGGTTGTGTCCTGAGAGAAAGAAACAAGGGAAAGAGGGGAAGGCGGAGGATAGAAATGACATTTAGAAACATGGATGAACAAAAGGGGGAATGAGAGAAGAAGGAACCCCAGACATGCCAGTAAGATCACTGAAGAAAATGGATGCAGAGGATTGCATTAACCCCAGATATGCCAGTAAGATCACTGTAGAAAATGGATGCAGAGGACTGCATTTACCCCAGACACTCCATTAAGTTCACTGAAGAAATGGGCTTAGAACATGGCATTACCTTGTGACATTCATGGTAGTGGCCACACAATATATATGTGTAAGTGTGTGTGTAGATATGTACCTACTAAAATATTCTGATACAAATTTGGGCGGTTGTGTCCTGAGAGAAAGAAACAAGGGAAAGAGGGGAAGGCGGAGGATAGAAATGACATTTAGAAACATGAATGAACAAAAGGGGGAATGAGAGAAGAAGGAACCCCAGACATGCCAGTAAGATCACTGAAGAAAATGGATGGAGAGGATTGCATTAACCCCAGACACTCCATTAAGTTCACTGAAGAAATGGGCTTAGAACATGGCATACCCCAGGCATGTCAGTAAGATCACTGTGAAAAATGGATTCAGAGGATTGTATTAACCCCAGACATGCCAGTAAGATCACTGTAGAAAATGGATGCAGAGGATTGCATTAACCCCAGACATGCCAGTAAGATCACTGTAGAAAATGGATGCAGAGGATTGCATTAACCCCAGACATGCCAGTAAGATCACTGTAGAAAATGGATGCAGAGGATTGCATTAACCCCAGACACTCCATTAAGTTCACTGAAGAAATGGACTTAGAACATGGCATTACCCCAGGCATGTCAGTAAGATCACTGTGAAAAAATGGAGTCAGAGGATTGCATTAACCCCAGACATGCCAGTAAGATCACTGCAGAAATTGGCTTTAGAGCATTATCACATAGTCTAAGAAATCTATACACATTCCTACGTGCTGCTGCATCATAATTACTTAAATTAATGTATTAATAATGAGACACATAGGTACACACTCCAGCTATTAGCTTGTGTCCCTAGCACCAGAAGGAGAATGAGCATTACCATTAACTCTTAACATGTCAGTAAGATCACTGAAGAAAATACATTCAGAGCATTCCATAAACCCCAGACATGCCAGTAAGATCACTATAGAAAATGGATGCAGAGGATTGCATTAACCCCAGACATGCCAGTAAGGTCACTGAAGAAAATACATTCAAAGCATTCCATAAACCCCAGACATGCCAGTAAATTCACTGAAGAAAATGGATTTAGAGTATTGCATTAACCCCAGACATGCCAGTAAAATCACTGAAGAAAATGGATTTAGAGCATTGCATTAACCCCAGACATGCCAGTAAGATCACTGTAGAAAATGTATGCAGAGGATTGCATTAACCCCAGACATGTCAGTAAGATCACTGAAGAAAATACATTCAAAGCATTCCATAAACCCCAGACATGCCAGTAAATTCACTGAAGAAAATGGATTTAGAATATTGCATTAACCCCAGACATGCCAGTAAGATCACTGTAGAAAATGGATGCAGAGGATTGCATTAACCCCAGACATGCCAGTAAGATCACTGAAGAAAATGGATTTAGAGCATTGCATTAACCCCAGACATGCCAGTAAAATCACTGAAGAAAATGGATTTAGAGCATTGCATTAACCCCAGACATGCCAGTAAGATCACTGTAGAAAATGGATGCAGAGGATTGCATTAACCCCAGACATGCCAGTAAGATCACTGAAGAAAATGGATTTAGAGCATTGCATTAACCCCAGACATGCTAGTAAGATCACTGTAGAAAATGGATGCAGAGGATTGCATTAACCCCAGACATGCCAGTAGATTCACTGAAGAAAATGGATTTAGAGCATTGCATTAACCCCAGACATGCTAGTAAGATCACTGTAGAAAATGGATGCAGAGGATTGCATTAACCCCAGACATGCCAGTAAGATCACTGAAGAAAATGGATTTAGAGCATTGCATTAACCCCAGACATGCCAGTAAAATCACTGAAGAAAATGGATTTAGAGCATTGCATTAACCCCAGACATGCCAGTAAGATCACTGTAGAAAATGGATGCAGAGGATTGCATTAACCCCAGACATGCCAGTAAGATCACTGAAGAAAATGGATTTAGAGCATTGCATTAACCCCAGACATGCTAGTAAGATCACTGTAGAAAATGGATGCAGAGGATTGCATTAACCCCAGACATGCCAGTAGATTCACTGAAGAAAATGGATTTAGAGCATTATATTAACCCCAGACATATTAGATTACTGCAAAATAGGGATTCTGAAAGTGGACAAATATATAGGGAACAAGAAAAAGGTGAAAGTTTCGGTAAATTTAATGCAATAAGAATTTTATTTGCAATTTAAAGCAGTGTGGTGCTTATACCTTTCAGTTTGTTAACCCACTGGTTCCTGCTACATTGTTTCAGTAGTCAGACCCAGCAGTGAATATATACAGGGAGGAAGTTTTACAATTAAACTTAAATCACAGCAATATTTAGTAAATTTCCGAATGTGACAGCGGCGAGAGCTAAAAGAGACGCCGCCTGGATGTGCGACACTTGGGAACAAACTGTTCGCGTCTATTGAGCTTCTGTCAGATGGTGTCAGTTCTTATCAGCTGCTGCTTTTCATTATACGCAATAATCTCCGCTGTACCCGCTTCTGGTAGCGCCGGGGTCTGCTTGCGCGGCAGCTCTTTCCGGCGCATGAAGGACCCGCTCGGATAGGGCCACGTTTTCCTGAGGACACTTGGCTGGCAATTGTGAGGAAATGAAGCGCCACATTGCACCGGCACAATTAGTCTCGTTAGTGCGAGTGTCAGATGGGAGCTTTATATACGCTGCCAAAAGGGGCAGCTGTGAGGGTGGCAGATAATTAGTGACAAATATGAATTAGGGATGAGAGCCTGGCAGTGCCAAGGGGCTGACACACATATCCTTGTGCGGGGTGGGGGGCAATAGTGAGCTCTGTTCTGTATCAGCTCCACTGGGGCAGGGACTGGGAATGTGATAGGGACCTTAGATTGTAAGCTCACTGGGGCAGGGACTGATGGGAATGTGATAGGGACCTTAGATTGTAAGCTCACTGGGGCAGGGACTGATGGGAATGTGATAGGGACATTAGATTGTAAGCTCACTGGGGCAGGGACTGATGGGAATGTGATAGGGACCTTAGATTGTAAGCTCACTGGGGCAGGGACTGATGGGAATGTGATAGGGACCTTAGATTGTAAGCTCACTGGGGCAGGGACTGATGGGAATGGGATAGGGACCTTAGATTGTAAGCTCACTGGGGCAGAGACTGATGGGAATGGGATAGGGACCTTAGATTGTAAGCTCACTGGGGCAGGGGCTGATGGGAATGTGATAGGGACCTTAGATTGTAAGCTCACTGGGGCAGGGGCTGATGGGAATGTGATAGGGACCTTAGATTGTAAGCTCACTGTGGCAGGGACTGATGGGAACGTGATAGGGACCTTAGATTGTAAGCTCACTGGGGCAGGGGCTGATGGGAACGGGATAGGGACCTTAGATTGTAAGCTCACTGGGGCAGGGACTGATGGGAATGTGATAGGGACCTTAGATTGTAAGCTCACTGGGGCAGGGGCTGATGGGAATGTGATAGGGACCTTAGATTGTAAGCTCACTGTGGCAGGGACTGATGGGAACGTGATAGGGACCTTAGATTGTAAGCTCACTGGGGCAGGGGCTGATGGGAATGGGATAGGGACCTTAGATTGTAAGCTCACTGGGGCAGGGACTGATGGGAATGTGATAGGGACCTTAGATTGTAAGCTCACTGGGGCAGGGACTGATGGGATAGGGACCTTAGATTGTTAGCTCACTGGGGCAGGGGCTGATGGGAATGTGATAGGGACCTTAGATTGTAAGCTCACTGGGGCAGGGACTGATGGGAATGGGATAGGAACCTTAGATTGTAAGCTCACTGGGGCAGGGTCTGATGGGAATGTGATAGGGACCTTAGATTGTAAGCTCACTGGGGCAGGGACTGATGGGAATGGGATAGGGACCTTAGATTGTAAGCTCACTGGGGCAGGGGCTGATGGGAATGGGATAGGGACCTTAGATTGTAAGCTCACTGGGGCAGGGGCTGATGGGAATGGGATAGGGACCTTAGATTGTAAGCTCACTGGGGCAGGGACTGATGAGAATGTGATAGGGACCTTAGATTGTAAGCTCACTGGGGCAGGGACTGATGGGAATGGGATAGGGACCTTAGATTGTAAGCTCACTGGGGCAGGGACTGATGGGAATGGGATAGGGACCTTAGATTGTAAGCTCACTGGGGCAAAACTCATTTTTGCTCCACTTTTTGGATATGTATTTGTAGTTACTGAAGAGAATATGTAGACAGTAAATAAATAACATGCAGACGCTGATATGTTTCTCTGTAAATCTGAACAATCCCAGAAGTCCCACATTTTTACCCATTTTTATATATTTTTTGGGTTCCTGCTAATTAGCAGGTCAGACGGATACTAAGTAAGAAATTAAATTTGGGCTCCTAATTGTAGGAGATTTGTGCGATTAACATGCGTGTTCCTCCCACGCGCCGGCAAGGCATCTGCCCACTGAGTCTTTGGAAGAGCGATAAATGCACAATATTTCCAGATCCTTCTTCATGTTGAGGTTTTGTGTGAGAAAGAACATTGTGGCACCGGGACTTTATTGGGTTTCAAAACATTTGCACTTTGTAATTAGACCAACGGGTTCTTTGTTAACCCAGCGGCTTTGTTTAAATGTCTATTATACTGGCAGATGGGATTAGTGGGGTCTGGCAGGGATTGATTGGTTCAAATGGCATCATTGATTTACCTTCTAGCACTTCCACTATTGCTGAACTGCATCTCTCCCTGCTATACCTGCTATCCCACAGCCCCAGTCCCTTCCCAGAGGCTATTATCCCACTGCTACTATAGGCACCATCTCTCCCTACTATACCTGCTATCCCACAGCCCCAGTCCCTTCCCAGAGGCTATTATCCCCCCCACTGCTACTATAGGCACCATCTCTCCCTACTATACCTGCTATCCCACAGCCCCAGTCCCTTCCCAGAGGCTATTATCCCCCCACTGCTACTATAGGCACCATCTCTCCCTACTATACCTGCTATCCCACAGCCCCAGTCCCTTCCCAGAGGCTATTATCCCCCCACTGCTACTATAGGCACCATCTCTCCCTACTATACCTACTATCCCACAGCCCCAGTCCCTTCCCAGAGGCTATTATCCCCCCCACTGTTACTATAGGCACCATCTCTCCCTACTATACCTGCTATCCCACAGCCCCAGTCCCTTCCCAGAGGCTATTATCCCCCCGCTGCTACTATAGGCACCATCTCTCCCTACTATACCTGCTATCCCACAGCCCCAGTCCCTTCCCAGAGGCTATTATCCCCCCCACTGTTACTATAGGCACCATCTCTCCCTACTATACCTGCTATCCCACAGCCCCAGTCCCTTCCCAGAGGCTATTATCCCCCCACTGCTACTATAGGCACCATCTCTCCCTACTATACCTGCTATCCCACAGCCCCAGTCCCTTCCCAGAGGCTATTATCCCCCCACTGCTACTATAGGCACCATCTCTCCCTACTATACCTGCTATCCCACAGCCCCAGTCCCTTCCCAGAGGCTATTATCCCCCCACTGCTACTATAGGCACCATCTCTCCCTACTATACCTGCTATCCCACAGCCCCAGTCCCTTCCCAGAGGCTATTATCCCCCCACTGCTACTATAGGCACCATCTCTCCCTACTATACCTGCTATCCCACAGCCCCAGTCCCTTCCCAGAGGCTAATATCCCCCCACTGCTACTATAGGCACCATCTCTCCCTACTATACCTGCTATCCCACAGCCCCAGTCCCTTCCCAGAGGCTATTATCCCCCACTGCTACTATAGGCACCATCTCTCCCTACTATACCTGCTATCCCACAGCCACAGTCCCTTCCCAGAGGCTAATATCCCCCCACTGCTACTATAGACAACATCTCTCCCTACTATACCTGCTATCCCACAGCCCCAGTCCCTTCCCAGAGGCTATTATCCCCCCACTGCTACTATAGGCACCATCTCTCCCTACTATACCTGCTATCCCACAGCCCCAGTCCCTTCCCAGAGGCTATTATCCCCCCACTGCTACTATAGGCACCATCTCTCCCTACTATACCTGCTATCCCACAGCCCCAGTCCCTTCCCAGAGGCTATTATCCCCCCACTGCTACTATAGGCACCATCTCTCCCTACTATACCTGCTATCCCACAGCCCCAGTCCCTTCCCAGAGGCTATTATCCCCCCACTGCTACTATAGGCACCATCTCTCCCTACTATACCTGCTATCCCACAGCCCCAGTCCCTTCCCAGAGGCTATTATCCCACTGCTACTATAGGCACCATCTCTCCCTACTATACCTGCTATCCCACAGCCCCAGTCCCTTCCCAGAGGCTATTATCCCCCCACTGCTACTATAGGCACCATCTCTCCCTACTATACCTACTATCCCACAGCCCCAGTCCCTTCCCAGAGGCTATTATCCCCCCCACTGTTACTATAGGCACCATCTCTCCCTACTATACCTGCTATCCCACAGCCCCAGTCCCTTCCCAGAGGCTATTATCCCCCCGCTGCTACTATAGGCACCATCTCTCCCTACTATACCTGCTATCCCACAGCCCCAGTCCCTTCCCAGAGGCTAATATCCCCCCACTGCTACTATAGGCACCATCTCTCCCTACTATACCTGCTATCCCACAGCCCCAGTCCCTTCCCAGAGGCTATTATCCCCCCACTGCTACTATAGGCACCATCTCTCCCTACTATACCTGCTATCCCACAGCCACAGTCCCTTCCCAGAGGCTAATATCCCCCCACTGCTACTATAGGCACCATCTCTCCCTACTATACCTGCTATCCCACAGCCCCAGTCCCTTCCCAGAGGCTATTATCCCCCCACTGCTACTATAGGCACCATCTCTCCCTACTATACCTGCTATCCCACAGCCCCAGTCCCTTCCCAGAGGCTATTATCCCACCACTGCTACTATAGGCACCATCTCTCCCTACTATACCTGCTATCCCACAGCCCCAGTCCCTTCCCAGAGGCTATTATCCCCCCACTGCTACTATAGGCACCATCTCTCCCTACTATACCTGCTATCCCACAGCCCCAGTCCCTTCCCAGAGGCTATTATCCCACTGCTACTATAGGCACCATCTCTCCCTACTATACCTGCTATCCCACAGCCCCAGTCCCTTCCCAGAGGCTATTATCCCACCACTGCTACTATAGGCACCATCTCTCCCTACTATACCTGCTATCCCACAGCCCCAGTCCCTTCCCAGAGGCTATTATCCCCCCACTGCTACTATAGGCACCATCTCTCCCTACTATACCTGCTATCCCACAGCCCCAGTCCCTTTCCAGAGGCTATTATCCCCCCACTGCTACTATAGGCACCATCTCTCCCTACTATACCTGCTATCCCACAGCCCCAGTCCCTTCCCAGAGGCTAATATCCCCCCACTGCTACTATAGGCACCATCTCTCCCTACTATACCTGCTATCCCACAGCCCCAGTCCCTTCCCAGAGGCTATTACTCCCCCCCCCCCAGCAGCCGATCAGCAGAACAATGGGAAGGGAGCAAGATAGCAGCTCCCAGTAGGTATCAGAATAGCACTCAATAGTAAGAAATCCAAGTCCGGCTTGGGACTCCTCCAGTTACATGGGAGTAGGAGAAACAATAGGTTAGCTGAAAGCAGTTCTAATGTGTAGCGCTGGCTGAAAGCTCAGACTCAGGCACACTTTACTGCTGCGCTGCAAGTTGGAGTGATATCCCCCCCCCCCCTCACCCCCAGCAGCCGATCAGCAGAACAATGGGAAGGGAGCAAGATAGCAGCTCCCAGTAGGTATCAGAATAGCACTCAATAGTAAGAAATCCAAGTCCGGCTTGGGACTCCTCCAGTTACATGGGAGTAGGAGAAACAATAGGTTAGCTGAAAGCAGTTCTAATGGGTAGCGCTGGCTGAAAGCTCAGACTCAGGCACAAGGCACTGAGATGGCACCTACACACCAATATTACAGCTACAAATACATTTGTTGGTTGAAGAATAAAAGGTTAAATGGCAGAGGGAATTATTTGCTGTGTAACATTGTCATTTAGTAATAAAAAGTGCCCCATAAAAATAGTTTAGGCCCAAGTTGAATAGTTATCCTTTCCCTACAATATCTGTCCTTTGGTTTTGTTGTCAGGAAGAAAAACACTTGCTGTGCAGGTTATTAGATGAACAAGTGTTACACAAAGAACCATTGTAATGAATGTGATAATAAAAAGGTTTATTACTATGCTGCCATATTCAGGAAGTCTCCCCGGGTGAGAAACACAGTCTATAAATAGGAGTGTAAGGCCCTAGGGCTGTAGAAGCAAATGGGGTGGAGGAAGCAAATGAAGCGGTGAGAAGGGGCCATTGTATCGTATGTCAGAATGTGTCTATAGAGCACAGGGGGGTCCCTTATTGGCACAAACCACTATGTGGTTGCTAGGTTACATTGGACCCTAGCAACCAGATAGCTGCTGAAATTCCAAACTGGAGTGCTGCTGAACAAAAAGCTAAATGAAAAAAATGCATATACAGGTATAGGACCTGTTATCCAATAAGCTCAGAATTTATGGAAAGGCCATCTCCCATAGACTCCATTATAAACAAACACAGCCCCACATGAGGGTTCTATTGGATCAGCCCAAGGGATGTCGTTGGGGGGTATTGTGGGGGCCGGTTCAGCGAGGGGCATGGAGGTGAGTCCGTGAAAGTAATGACTTACTATAAATAATGCTGCCATAGTACTAATAACAGGGGTTGCAATAGGCTTTTAAAGGTAAGGTATGCCTTTAAAGGGGTGGTTTGCCTTCAGGTTATGTTTTAGTTTATTATATAACAGCCTATTCCTATCAATTGCCTTCCTCTTCTGACTCTTTCCAGCTTTCAAATGGGGGTCACTGACCCCGGCAGCCAAAAACCTATTGCTCTGTGAGGCTCCAGTTTTATTGTTATTGGTACTTTTTATTACTTATCTTATGTTTTAGGCCCTCCTCTTTTCATATTCCTGTCTCTCTTTTAAACCACTATCTGGTTGCTAGGTTATATTGGACCCTAGCACCCAGATAACTGCTGAAATTCCAAACTGGAGCGCTGCTGAACAAAAAGCTAATGGTTAAATGATTCCCTTTTCTCTGTAATAATAAAACAGTACCTGTACTTGATCCCAACTAAGATATAATTACCCCTTATTGGGGCAGAACAGCCCTATTGGGGTTATTTAATGGTAAATGATTCCCTTTTCTCTGTAATAATAAAACAGTACCTGTACTTGATCCCAACTAAGATATAATTACCCCTTATTGGGGCAGAACAGCCCTATTGGGTATATTTAATGGTTAAATGATTCCCTTTTCTCTGTAATAATAAAACAGTACCTGTACTTGATCCCAACTAAGATATAATTACCCCTTATTGGGGCAGAACAGCCCTATTGGGTTTATTTAATGGTTAAATGATTCCCTTTTCTCTGTAATAATAAAACAGTACCTGTACTTGATCCCAACTAAGATATAATTACCCCTTATTGGGGCAGAACAGCCCTATTGGGGTTATTTAATGGTAAATGATTCCCTTTTCTCTGTAATAATAAAACAGTACCTGTACTTGATCCCAACTAAGATATAATTACCCCTTATTGGGGCAGAACAGCCCTATTGGGTATATTTAATGGTTAAATGATTCCCTTTTCTCTGTAATAATAAAACAGTACCTGTACTTGATCCCAACTAAGATATAATTACCCCTTATTGGGGCAGAACAGCCCTATTGGGGTTATTTAATGGTAAATGATTCCCTTTTCTCTGTAATAATAAAACAGTACCTGTACTTGATCCCAACTAAGATATAATTACCCCTTATTGGGGGCAGAACAGCCCTATTGGGTTTATTTCATGGTTAAATGATTCCCTTTTCTCTGTAATAATAAAACAGTACCTGTACTTGATCCCAACTAAGATATAATTACCCCTTATTGGGGCAGAACAGCCCTATTGGGGTTATTTAATGGTAAATGATTCCCTTTTCTCTGTAATAATAAAACAGTACCTGTACTTGATCCCAACTAAGATATAATTACCCCTTATTGGGGAAGAACAGCCCTATTGGGTTTATTTAATGGTTAAATGATTCCCTTTTCTCTGTAATAATAAAACAGTACCTGTACTTGATCCCAACTAAGATATAATTACCCCTTATTGGGGGCAGAACAGCCCTATTGGGTTTATTTAATGGTTAAATGATTCCCTTTTCTCTGTAATAATAAAACAGTACCTGTACTTGATCCCAACTAAGATATAATTACCCCTTATTGGGGGCAGAACAGCCCTATTGGGTTTATTTCATGTTTTCAATTACTTTTTATATTTATTGTGCAGAAAATTCTGATGTTTCTAAGTTAAGCAAGGCCTGAAGTATCTTAGTTAGACAGTAGGGGACTATAGAAGCCTATCAGGAGGTTGATTGGATGTTCCAAGGGTAATCTAACTCCACAACACTGTGTGTTCTACAGATACGTAATGTGCTGCTCATAGTCTCCTCATTGGGGGTCCCAGGATGTCGCTGGACCATGCCAACCGGACCAAGGGGGGCACATTTAACCGGCCAGATGGCCCGGCGGAGGTGCCGGCGGAAGTGGAGATCAGTAAGGAGGAGATGAGAATCCTGAAAGTGTGCTTCCACAGTAACAGCTCCAACCTGGTAAAAAATTTCAAGCTGGTGAAATGCAGCATCTACACGGATATACAGGTGAGTGGCTTCCTTGTCTTCTCAGCACCCACACAGCCTGGGGCAGTGACCCCCAACATGTTGCTCCCCAACCCCTTGGATGTGGCTCCCAGGGGCCTCAAAGCTGGGGCTTATTTTTCTATTCTTGGCTTTGTTGGCCCATTTTGGTTGCATTAAACAGAGCTGAGGCGCTTCCCTGATAACATTTACCCCTGAAACGCTGCATCAGATGCCAGCTCTCCTCCAGCCAAGACTACGATTCCCACAATGCCTTGCATGTTTTGTGTAGGGATGCACTGAAGCCCCTTTTTTGGGTTTGGCCGAACCTCCGAACCCACCCAGCAGGATTCGGCCAAATCCTGAACCAAATCCTTACTAGCATATCCTTATTAGGATTGGAAGGGGTTAAAAATTGGTGTGCGCTCTGCGGGCGCAAATTCTAAGTGGTTTCAGTGCATCCCTACACAAAACATGCAAGGCGCAGATCCGGCCGAAAGCGAATCCGTAAAAAAAACGCCGGGATCCCTAGTTTTGTGATTACGAAGGATCGTAGAAGTGTGCAAGGCATTGTGGGAAACGGTGGAAAGATGATTTCTACTACACTAGGGGTTGATTCAATAAGGTGCGTCAAAACGAGCGCTATTTCTAGCATGCGGTCAAAATTTTATCGCGTCTTAATTTTCGCGTTTTAATGCACAATGCACAAAAGGATATTTGCGTAAATTTAGACGCGATGCTGTTTGCGTTATTTAAGTCGCAAAGACTATTTTTGTGCGGTATTCTACGCAACGCGCGCTAATTAACGCAGCGCACGCCATATTAGCCATACACGCCATTACGTTTGTAAAACTACTTTTCTGAAAATGCCCATTTTCCTGCAAACTGGCGGCTGCGTCACTCTAGGGGAAACACAGACTTGAATAAATAACACTGCAACGTCCATATTGTGTTCCCAAAAGCTCATTTACTGTACTTTTCTATAATTACCGCCTGCCCCAAGTAGGGGTTAATATTCGCACAGACTAATGCGATATTTAGCGCGCCTAAGTGTTTGTCAATCATGCGTTAGTATTATTAACGCATGCGATAATACTGTAGCGAATTGCGCATTTTTTTGCATCAATTTTAACGCACAAAAGCATGTGATAACGCTTATCGCACTTTAGTGAATCAGCCCTATTGTTTCTTTAGTCTGTCAAACAGTGAAGTCAAAGGACGGACAGACGCTGCTTTTTTTTTTTTTTTTTTACAAATAACTCTACAAAAAAACAACATTTTTAAAGAGTTTGTATTAGAAAGCTACATTTTGTTTCATTATGCAAACATTACAATTTATTGTGGCTTCCCTGTTATACAGAAAGCGATCTAACATCTCTCTTGTACCGATGGGTTTAGCGCTTGCATCATTGGGGAGTTTCAAATCGAAAGCCATAACTGAGGAAGTGTCAGGCCCAGAGCAAAATAATGTCATATTTTTTTTTAAAGGGGAAGTAAACATATGTTACTATTTTACTATGTTATTAACTACATGTACAAGTGCTCCTCTGAGATACCCAATGGGATTTGGGTTGCCACCTTTGCAGGTGAATAAACCTGAACAAAGGGGGTTTGGCTGATGGTATTGGGGGTTTGGCTGATGGTATTGGGGGTGGGGCAGTGATGCTGGGGGTGGGCATAATGACATCGGGGGCGGGCACAATGTCGGGTGGGGTTATTGCATCACTTACGTGCAATTGCCTGGATTTCTATGGAGTCTATGGGCATTTGTCACGGTGAAACCTGGCAAAGAATTTCCCTCATCCCTATTTATAAGTATGTGTGTAGGAAGCAATAGGAGAATGCAGGCAGTCAGTCTACAAACAATGGATATCAATTCAAAACTGCAGCAATGTTATAATCTTGTATAAGAAGTCAGATTAGAGTATAACCTACTGTCACAAGGGTTAAAGGGAAACTACTTAACCAACAGACAGTTTATATTATGTTAAGTGGCCTATTTAAGAATCTCCCCAAACTGGAATATATATATCAGTAAATATTGCCCTTTTATATCCTTTCCCTTGAGCCGCCATTTAGTGATGAGCTGTGAGATCACCTGACAGGAAGTGATGCAGCTCTAACTGTAACAGGAAGTAGTGTGGGAGCAAAAGGCAGAACTCTGCCCATTCATTGGCTGATGGGGCCTAGCATGTATGTGTGCCTTGGCTTGTTTGTGTGCACTGTGACTCCTATGATCCCAGGGGGCGGCCCTTAGTACTTAAAATGGCAGTTTCCTATTTAGGATTACCCAATGGCACATACTGCTAAACAAGTATATTTATATGAAAATGGGTTATTTAGATGCAGCAGGTTTTACATATGAGCTGTTTATGCAATATATTTTTATAAAGACCATTGTTTGGAGGTATAGTTTTCCTTTAATGCTGTTGCCTATGTCTGTGTAGCTTTTGCCCTTGCAGTGCAGGCAGCAGCAGCAGGATAATGGAGGTCGAGGTCCAGTTCTTAATTTAATGCCTGCTGTTGTTATTGGTTCTATAAGGTGATGTGTAAATCTCCCACAATTCCTTGGAAAAGGATGAAATCTAATAGGGCAATGCGCAGTGTCATCCATTTAGCAACCAATCAGCAATAAATGGGTTTAACCCAGTTAAAATAATGCTAACATCTAGTAGACAGGAGTTCAAAAGAAAAGCTTGATAGAGTTCCATGCCTCCCATCTACCCAAGCCCCTCCTACTTTTCTGTAAGCTGCACCCTTTTTCTGGCTTTTGGTACTGTTTAGGGGAAATATATTATAGATGGTGCTCCTTATTCTGATATGCAGTTCTCCATAGAACTATGTTGAAGTTCATGCCAGTTGAGACTTTTCTATTTTCATTCATCAAGTAGACTTTGTTATGGTGGGAGTCAACGGCCTGGGTAGGATAGAGAGTCCGCTGAAGCCTAGGCTAATCCGTGGGCAGCTTATCTGCCAGTGTGTGGGGCCCCCGACAAGCCTCCCCAATCGATATCTGAAAATCCCCCAAAATTGGGTAGATGTCAATTGGACAGGTTTGATTTTCCCGTTGGATTGGGGACGGCATTGACTTATCGATGTGGTTCTATGTCCAGCAGCTCCTATGCCCATTGTTGATAGAACACATTTCAGTAGAACACTAAAGTGGCAAATATTATGGCCCCCAATAATACACAACTGCAGTTAATCTGACCTGAGTTGACTCAATGGACATCATTATATCCAAAAAAAAATTGCTTCTACAGTTGATCCAGACTGACCCCCTGGTTTTATTCTTTCAGGAGATTATCAGCTCAATACTGCTGAGCGGTCGGATAGGGCCGGACATCAAACACGTTGAGTGTTACGGTCTGCGTCTGAAGCATCTGAAATCCGATGAGATCCATTGGTTGCACCCTGAGCTAACTGTAGGGGAGGTCCAGGAGAAGTACGAGTGCCTCCATCTTGAGGCTGAGTGGAGGTAAGGAGCCAATCATGGCCATTTCATTAGTTAATTTAGTTCATTTTGGATGGATAATGCCATGCTGTTTTTTCTTTTAAAAATGTATGTACTTAATGATATCTTCAACTATTAATTAGAGAAGTTTGTAATGTATATCCTACTACAAGGCCCTCTATTTTTCTTCTTCCATTCTCTCATTCAAAATTCTGTTGCCCATGGTCCACATTTGGCAGAGGATAGGCATCCAATGTGCTAAAACTCGATTAAGCCCTGGGCAAGATCTTCTTTGTGTGCGCCCTGATGGATCTTTACATGTATAGCCAGAATTACATAGTTACATAGGGTTGAAAAAAGACCAGAGCCCATCAAGTTCAACCATTCCAATTAAACCCAGCACCCACACCCTATACTTACCAATCTATACACTCACATACATAAACTATATATATACAACCACTAATACTAACTGTAGATATTAGTATCACAATAGCCTTGGATACTGTGCTTGTTCAAGAACTCATCCAGGCCCCTCTTATAGGCATTAACAGAGTCTGCCATTACCCCATCACTAGGAAGGGCATTCCCCAACCCCCTCACTGCCCTCACCGTGAGGAACCCCCTACCCAACATCCCCCGGCAGGGCATTCCCCAACCCCCTCACTGCCCTCACCTTGAGGAACCCCCTACCCAACATCCCCCGGCAGGGCATTCCCCAACCCCCTCACTGCCCTCACCGTGAGGAACCCCCTACCCAACATCCACCAGCAGGGCATTCCCCAACCTCACTGCCCTCACCATGAGGAACCCCCTACCCAACATCCACCAGCAGGGCATTCCCCAACCTCACTGCCCTCACCGTGAGGAACCCCCTACCCAACATCCCCCGGCAGGGCATTCCCCAACCCCCTCACTGCCCTCACCGTGAGGAACCCCCTACCCAACATCCACCAGCAGGGCATTCCCCAACCTCACTGCCCTCACCATGAGGAACCCCCTACCCAACATCCACCAGCAGGGCATTCCCCAACCTCACTGCCCTCACCGTGAGGAACCCCCTACCCAACATCCCCCGGCAGGGCATTCCCCAACCCCCTCACTGCCCTCACCGTGAGGAACCCCCTACCCAACATCCCCCGGCAGGGCATTCCCCAACCCCCTCACTGCCCTCACCGTGAGGAACCCCCTACCCAACATCCCCCGGTTGGGGAATGCCCTCACCGCGAGGAACCCCCTACCCAACACCCCCCGGCAGGGCTTTCCCCAACCCCCTCACTGCCCTCACTGTGAGGAACCCCCTACCCAACATCCCCCGGCAGGGCATTCCCCAACCTCACTGCCCTCACCGTGAGGAACCCCCTACCCAACATCCCCCGGCAGGGCATTCCCCAACCCCCTCACTGCCCTCACCGTGAGGAACCCCCTACGCTGCTTCAAATGGAAGCTCCGTTCCTCTAATCTAAAGGGGGGGCCTCTGGTGCGCTGATTGTTTTTATGGGAAAAAAGAACATCCCCCAACTGCCTATAATCCCCTCTAATGTACTTGTACAGAGTAATCATGTCCCCTCGCAAGCGCCTCTTTTCCAGAGAAAACAACCCCAACCCTGACAGTCTCACCTCATAGTTTAACCCTTCCATCCCCTTTACCAGTTTAGTTGCAGTCTCTGCACTCTCTCCAGCTCATTAATATCCTTCTTAAGGACTGGAGCCCAAAACTGCCCCCCATACTCACTGTAACTGCCCCCATACTCACTGTAACTGCCCCCCATACTCACTGTTACTGCTCCCCATACTCACTGTTACTGCCCCCCATACTCACTGTTACTGCTCCCCATACTCACTGTTACTGCCCCCCATACTCACTGTTACTGCCCCCCATACTCACTGTAACTGCCCCCCCATACTCACTGTAACTGCCCCCCATACTCACTGTTACTGCTCCCCATACTCACTGTTACTGCCCCCCATACTCACTGTTACTGCCCCCATACTCACTGTTACTGCTCCCCATACTCACTGTTACTGCCCCCCATACTCACTGTAACTGCCCCCATACTCACTGTTACTGCTCCCCATACTCACTGTTACTGCCCCCCATACTCACTGTTACTGCCCCCCATACTCACTGTAACTGCCCCCATACTCACTGTTACTGCTCCCCATACTCACTGTTACTGCCCCCCATACTCACTGTTACTGCCCCCCATACTCACTGTAACTGCCCCCATACTCACTGTTACTGCTCCCCATACTCACTGTTACTGCCCCCCATACTCACTGTTACTGCCCCCCATACTCACTGTTACTGCCCCCATACTCACTGTTACTGCTCCCCATACTCACTGTTACTGCCCCCCATACTCACTGTAACTGCCCCCATACTCACTGTTACTGCTCCCCATACTCACTGTTACTGCCCCCCATACTCACTGTTACTGCCCCCCATACTCACTGTAACTGCCCCCATACTCACTGTAACTGCCCCCATACTCACTGTAACTGCCCCCCATACTCACTGTAACTGCCCCCCATACTCACTGTAACTGCCCCCCATACTCACTGTTACTGCCCCCCATACTCAGGGTGAGGCCTTACCAGGGACCTATAAAGAGGCAAAATTATGTTCTCATCCCTTGAGTCAATGCCCTTTTTTATACAAGACAGCACGTTATTTGCTGTAGTAGCCACAGAATGACACTGCCTGGCATTAGACAACTTGTGATCTACAAAAACCCCTAGATCCTTCTCCATTAAGGATCCCTCCAACATTTACACTTGGACTATTAGGAGCCTGGAGTTGACGTACCACATACAGCTTTATTCATAGTAGTTGAGCCTCTTCTGAATGAGTTCCTACATTTACCAAGTGTAACTGGTTCACTAGAGCTTCCACAATCTCCAGCCGGTCAATAGTCTACTGCTTTGCTGGACCAGACATTTTGGAAGTTGTACCTAACTGCAGCATCCAAAATCTTTAGTCCGTCATGGGTCGAAACCATAGCTTGACCATGGCAGTTGTAATTCGTCTACTTCTGTAGAACGTCCATAGCTGCACCACCAGAACTTGGATATACTCCTGCTTCTCCGTACCATCTTGACATGTTTCAGAGAAGCTGCTGTTGCCGAGCAGATTATTTCGAAGAACGTCGGTGCCAGATCAGCATGAAGTACATGCTAAGGTGACTCATTTACACCTTCCCGATTGGGAGCTCGCGTGTAAACAAAGCAAGTGGCGCTGCTGTGCTAATTCAAACAGTGTTAATGCCGTTAGTGGCTCGTGGCAAGGGGAGAGAGAGACCTTCGCTTGTTAAACCCTGTATGGCTAAATTTAAGCAGTGATACAGAGATGTGAATTACCCAGTGGAGACAAGAAAGGCATTTGTTAAAGCAACAACATCATCCTTTTCATTTGGCTTAAGGAGTTTGTCGAAGGGTTCAGTAGTTAGATACTTGTCCACCTAGGAACCACCAGGGCTTCTATAAGCCAAAGCACCTCTGCTGGGGGTGATGGACATCCCTGGTTGTAATAATAGTAATCTGTATAGTTACAAAGGGCTTATCTAATCCGTCTGATCTGGTTTATACATTGTTACAAAGGGTTGAAAAAAGACCAGAGTCCAAAAGAGACGTCTGCCATTGACTTCTACATGTTATGTACAAAAATCCCCAGATTCTTCTCAATTAAGGATCCCCCCAACTCACTCCCATTTAGTCTATAACTTGCATTTATATTATTTCTACCAAAGGGCAGAACTTTGCACTTGTCCACATTGAACCTCATTTTACATTTTCCAATGTTGTCAAATCGCTCTGCAAAGCGGCACATCCTGCATGGAACTTATAGTTTGGCACAATTTAATGTCATCAGCAGAAATAGAAACAGTACTGTCTATGCCCACCTCCAGGTCATTAATAAACGAGTTAAAAAGCAAAGGCCCAAGGACTGACCCCTGCGGTACCCACTAACCACACTGGCCCAATTAGAAAATGTTCCATTTACCCCCACTCTTTGTACTCTATCCTTCAGCCAGTTCTCTATCCAATTACAAATATTATGTTCTAGGCCAATATTCCTCAATTTGATCATTAACCTTCTGTGAGGTACTGTATCAAACGCTTTAGCAAAGTCCAAGTAGATCCCATCCACTGCCATTCCAGCATCAAGGTTCCTGCTCACCTCCTCTTAAAAGGCAACTAAGTTAGTCTGGCAAGATCTGTTACGCATAAAACCATGTGGCACAAACTAATAGTATTGTGAACTGCAATGTATTCAACTATCCTATCCCTTTTTACCCCTTCCAGAAGCTTTCCTACTACTGATGTCAGACTAACAGGCCTATAGTTTTCAGGCTGAGAACGGGATCCCTTTTTAAATAACGGCACCACATTAGCAATCCGCCAGTCTCTCGGCACCATGCCAAACCTCAATGAATCCTGGGAAATTAAGTGAAGAGGTTTGGCAATCACAGCGCTCAGCTCATTTAATACCCTGGGATGAATCCCATCCGGCCCTGGACCTTTGTTTACCTTTACATGTTCAAGTCTATTTAGCATTTCCCCCAGAGTGACCCACGCGTCAGTAATTATATTACTAGTATTGGGTCTATTACTAGGGAAACCTTCATTATCTGGCTCCTCAGTTGTGTAGCCATGTTGGATGTTTCACCTTGGACCATCAGACTATTGCTCATAATGTAAAATATCCAACTTTTACTAATGTTGCCTTCACTAATTAAGAATGTTGTCACTCCCTCCTTTCATCACTACATTAACTAGTCCCGTTTGTCCCCGCACAGGTATGACCTGCGGATCCGTTACCTGCCCGAAGACTTCAATGAAAGTTTTAAAAAGGACAAAACTACCTTGTTATATTTCTATCAGCAGGTGAGTTCAGTTTTGTTTCATGGTTTCTAATGCAGAAATAGGAAAGATATTAATATTAGAAATGGATACTAAGGGACTGATTTACTAAGACACGAATTCCGACCGAATTGGAAAAATTCCGATTGGAAAACGAACATTTTGCGACTTTTTCGTATTTTTTGCGATTTTTTCGGCGCCTTTACGACTTTTCGGAAATTATCGCGACTTTTTCGTTACCAATACAATTTGCGCAAAAAAACGCAAGTTTTTCGTAGCCATTCCGAAAGTTGCGATTTTTTCGTAGCGTTAAAACTTGCGCGAAAAGTTGCGCTTTTTTCGTAGCGTTAAAACTTAAAAGGCGCAACGTTTTGCGCAAGTTTTAACACTACGAAAAAATCGCAACTTTCGGAATGGCTACGAAAAACTCGCGTTTTTCCGCAAAAATCGTATTGGTAACGAAAAAGTCGCTATAATTTTCCGAAAAAAATCGCAAAATACCGATCATTACGAAAAAAACGCAATCGGACGCATTCGGCCCGTTCGTGAGTAAGTAAATGGGCCCCTAAGCTTTGGCAGAGCTGCCTTGCTTGTTGGCCCAAGGAGACAAACCAGCGACTAAAATGCCAGATTATTGTAACAAAACCCTGAGCCTATTGTTGGGTTGTATAAATAACAATAAAGCAATCTAGATATATAGGTTTTTGGTGAACTAACCCTACATCTAACAAAGATGGGCTCAATGAGTTGCCTCAGGAGAAGGGCTTCATTGGCCATTTCTGTTCCTGACTTCTGATGATAAAGTCTGTACTTGTGGAATCATATTTCAACTCCAATATTAAAGGGAAACTAAACCCCCAGAATAAATACGTAACCAACAGACAGTTTATATTATGTTAAGTGGCCTATTAAAGAATCTCCCCAAACTGGAATATATATATCAGTAAATGTTGCCCTTTTACATCCTTTCCCTTGAGCCGCCATTTAGTGATGGGCTGTGTGCTCCCTCAGAGATCAGCTGACAGGAAGCATACCTCCCAACCGTCCTTTTGGCATGTCTGAAGTTGATTGGTAATTTTACTGGCATGTCTGGGGTTAATATGCCCTTTATAAATTTAATGTAGTCATACTGGCACCTTTGAAGTTAATATGTCCTTTATTCTTTTTATTTAGTGATTATTCTGGCACATCTGGGGCATGTAAAGTGGGTGTGGCATGTGGGGGCATGGTCACAAAGCAGGCGTGGCCAAAACATTTTTGCTGCACTACCCGCGTCACATATTTTTGTCCCTCTTTCTCTTAATGAAATGTTGGGAGGTATGAGGAAGTGATGCAGCTCTAACAGGAAGTAGTGTGGGAGCACTATTAGTGCTGGGCGGTATACCGGTAAAAACCGAACACCGTTTTTTTAAAAAAAAACGATATAAATTTTTTACATACCCCCATACCGGTGTGCGCACTTCCTGGCAATTTTTACAAATACTTCCGGGTGCGCGCGTGACGTCAGCGTGCGGATGGGGGGGGTGTTTGGGGTGGCGGGGGGGTGCGGATGGGGGGGTGTTTGGGGGGGTGTTTGGGGTGGTGGGGGGGTGTGGATGGGGGGTGTTTGGGGTGGTGGGTGTGGATGGGGGGGTGTTTGGGGTGGCGGGGGGGGGTGTCTGGGGTGGTCACCTAATCATGCATGGGGAAAAAAAAATACTGTCAAATACCGTGATACCGATATAATTTTGAAAAATACCGTGATATAAATTTTTGGTCATACCGCCCAGCACTAAGCACTATTTAGGATTACCCAATGGCACATACTACTAATAAAGTATATTTTCATTAAAATGGTTTATTTATTTATTTACACATGAGCTGTTACTGCAATATATTTTTATAGAGACCTACATTGTTTGGGGGGTACAGGAGTAAACCTAAGTCTGATACGCCGCTTCGCTCCTCGTCCTTTACTATGAGAAGTAGTTGTTGTTTGTAGCAGGTCGTTAGGTGCAAAGCTGAAGCAGAACCAAATGACAGAAAAGGAGAAGAGGAAGGAGGCCCCTTTCGTTAAAATATACAAGTTTTAGTTTGCAAATGGACTGGAGCCTGTACAATGTGAAAATCTAGATCAGGGATCCCCAACCAGTGGCTCCGGGGAAACATGTTGCTCCCCAACCCCTTGGGTGTTGCTCTCAGTGCCCCCAAACCAGGGAGTTATTTTTGAATTCCTGACTTGGGGGCAAGTTTTGGTTGAATAAAAACAAGATTTCCTACCAAATAAAGCCCCCTGTAAGCTGATTGGGTGCATAGAGGCCCCTAATAGCCAATCACAGCCCTTATTTGGCTCCTCCATGAACTTTTATGGTGCTTGTGTTGCTCCCCAAGTCTTTTTACATGTGACTGTGGCTCACGAGTAAGAAAGGTTGGGGGCCCCTGATCTAGAACATACCCCTGAAATCATGGTGGAGACCCCACAAATACACATTCATAGTCTGTGCCTCTTCCAGCTCAGAAATGACTACATGCAACAATACGCAACGAAAGTGAGCGAAGGCATGGCCTTGCAGCTGGGATGCCTGGAACTCAGGTACTGAATAGCCGACATGCATGTGTATTATTATTATTATTATTATTATTATTATTATATTAATTCATGCACAATTGGGGTAAGCAGAGCGCTAAACCCCCAATGTACATATGTCTTATTAGTCAGCTGTTGTGTCAGCCCCGCCCCCTCCTCTCCAGTCTCCATTTTGGATGACATTGGTTTGGCCTCCGACTTTGCCTTATGGAGGCCATGTTGGGGGTTGTACAGCAGAGTGTTCAGCCTATGGAACAATATAACATCCTATTGATCTCTGTGTTGCCTCTATGGAGAAGGCTATAGCAGAAATAGTTCCCACCCCTGAGGTTCCTATCCCACCACATGTCTGCCAGCACCTCCTCCCCATTATTAATAGTTAGGACGATTATGACTGTGTAGTTTCTAGTTATGTACTACATTTCCCAGCATCCTCCTATGTGTGCCAGGATCTTGGGAGATTTACTGAAACTGGAGCTGAAGCTGGAGAAGAAATGGGTGGCTATGCCTACCGTGTGTTATCTCTGGCTTCCAGATTATATTGATATTGTGTTATATAATCTGCCTTTGTTCTCCCTTCTAGGAGGTTTTATAAAGATATGCCCCAGAACGCTCTCGAGAAGAAATCCAACTTCGAATTTTTAGAGTAAGTAAAGAACCAAAACCCTGATTCCACCATTTCTATGTACAAATACATCATTGAAAACCACCAGTGGCACCTTAAAGTTATTTTTTGCCTAATACTTTTGCCTACGAAGGAATGTAATAAAAAAGGCAAACTTGCCCAGGTCTTGGAACCCATAGCAACCAATCAGATGTTTGCTTTCAAATAGCTGACCAGTAAATGCTACCTACTGATTGGTTGTAAGTTCTCTATTAATATCCATGTTGGTGGGTCGCTTTAGCTTTAATAAACAAACTTTCTCTACTAGTCACTGGCTGTGGTTTTATATACCTGTAGATGTATATACATCAGTTTAACATGGAATTATTCTAGTTTTCACTCGTTTAATGATTTGCCTATGGAATCCCTACCCAAGGGACTGAAAGTGCATAGTTGGTTCTGGGGTCCCAGGCACCTTTGGGACCTCTAAAGGGGAGGAAAATGGACAAATAATGGCTGACCGGACCTTCCTGCACTGTAGGCACTGGCTTCTTCTGGAACCAGTTGGTTACACTGGGAATCACTGACCTTCAGTCTGACAATCTTCCATTGGTGCAACCAATTTAACCCTTTTATAACTCACCAAGTTTTTGGAGTAGGAAAAAATACCAAAGGGCACAGGCATTAGCAGGCTGTGTTTTCTGCCCAAATTTGTCCCCAAATGGTGGTGCCAACTGGCAAACCATGGACTTTAGCTATAGTTTGTATTTAATTACTCACTAAGTAAACAAGTCCGACCCCGGACTACTTTGATTCCATTGTCATGCGTGCAGCTTCCCACAATAATCTGAACATTTCATGCGTTTTCGCAGGAAGGAAGTGGGACTGGATTTGTTCTTCCCAAAACAGATGCAGGAGAGTTTGAAGGTGAGAGGTTTTCACCGATTTTCCCGGATTTGTGTATTTCTCACTACTTTGCCCCTAAATTGCAAAATATAGATTTGAGTGGCCTTGTTTATATTTATTTATCAGTCAAATACCAGAAGAAAGTGGAATTTAGATTTAAGCAAAAGAAAATAAAAAATTAATCTCCATAAAACACATTCAGGTGTTCAAAAATTGTTCTTTTTCTCCCCGAATTTCAAACTGAACATGTCGAATCATTTGCTTGGATTCTCTTGAGCATAATAATTCAGGATAATTCTAGAGAGTTGGATGAACTCCTGAATCTTTAAATCCATAAAAACACCAGCGAGATAAACTGCTAAATGCAATAAAATGGGATCAGAGGATTGAGTGCAATCTCCCAGAATTAAAAATCTAATATTTCAGCCCAAATCCCTAATAACAGGGTCAGCGACCCCGGCAGCCAAAAAACAATTGCTCTGTGAGGCTCCAGTTTTATTGTTATTGTTACTTTTTATACCTTACTTTTCTATTCAGCCCCTCCCCTATTCATATACCAGTCTCTCATCCAAACCACTCCCTGGTTGCTAAAGAGAAAAGGGAATCGTTTAACCATTAAATAAACCCAATAGGTCTGTTCTGCCCCAATAAGGGGTAATTATATCTTAGTTGGGATCAAGTACAGGTACTGTTTTATTATTACAGAGAAAAGGGAATCATTTAACCATTAAATAAACCCAATAGGGCTGTTCTGCCCCAATAAGGGGTAATTATATCTTAGTTGGGATCAAGTACAGGTACTGTTTTATTATTACAGAGAAAAGGGAATCATTTAACCATTAAATAAACCCAATAGGGCTGTTCTGCCCCAATAAGGGGTAATTATATCTTAGTTGGATCAAGTACAGGTACTGTTTTATTATTACAGAGAAAAGGGAATCATTTAACCATTAAATAAACCCAATAGGGCTGTTCTGCCCCAATAAGGGGTAATTATATCTTAGTTGGGATCAAGTACAGGTACTGTTTTATTATTACAGAGAAAAGGGAATCATTTAACCATTAAATAAACCCAATAGGGCTGTTCTGCCCCAATAAGGGGTAATTATATCTTAGTTGGGATCAAGTACAGGTACTGTTTTATTATTACAGAGAAAAGGGAATCATTTAACCATTAAATAAACCCAATAGGGCTGTTCTGCCCCCAATAAGGGGTAATTATATCTTAGTTGGGATCAAGTACAGGTACTGTTTTATTATTACAGAGAAAAGGGAATCATTTAACCATTAAATAAACCCAATAGGGCTGTTCTGCCCCAATAAGGGGTAATTATATCTTAGTTGGGATCAAGTACAGGTACTGTTTTATTATTACAGAGAAAAGGGAATCATTTAACCATTAAATAAACCCAATAGGGCTGTTCTGCCCCAATAAGGGGTAATTATATCTTAGTTGGGATCAAGTACAGGTACTGTTTTATTATTACAGAGAAAAGGGAATCATTTAACCATTAAATAAACCCAATAGGGCTGTTCTGCCCCAATAAGGGGTAATTATATCTTAGTTGGGATCAAGTACAGGTACTGTTTTATTATTACAGAGAAAAGGGAATCATTTAACCATTAAATAAACCCAATAGGGCTGTTCTGCCCCAATAAGGGGTAATTATATCTTAGTTGGGATCAAGTACAGGTACTGTTTTATTATTACAGAGAAAAGGGAATCATTTAACCATGAAATAAACCCAATAGGGCTGTTCTGCCCCAATAAGGGGTAATTATATCTTAGTTGGGATCAAGTACAGGTACTGTTTTATTATTACAGAGAAAAGGGAATCATTTAACCATTAAATAAACCCAATAGGGCTGTTCTGCCCCAATAAGGGGTAATTATATCTTAGTTGGGATCAAGTACAGGTACTGTCAGGAAAGTGATTCAAATCAACAATCGAAGCACAAACGAAAACACATTCATAGTGAAACAACTTCTTCGAAGTTTTACAAAGTTCAGCCTTTGGGCAGTTTCCGCTATTCTGCCTTTTACAAGTGAGGCTCGTGGGTAACGCAGTTTCGGTGGCACGGTGGAATTTTCCATTTCCCATTAGAGAATGGAAGGGGCCAAACGTGCCATGGGCGCAGGTTAAACTTAGTAAATCTGAACAAAACCCACAAATCTGCCCTCAAGTCAGAAGTGAAACAGAAAGCAGAAGAAGTGAGAGATTTAAACAGCGTTATAATGGGTTTTACAGGCTCGCCGGGGAGGTCTCACGTGGCTTCCTGTGTCCTGAACAGGGGGCGGGGCTTAGGGAACTGTTCCAAACTAGATTATTGCATTAAAAATAATGCTGCATATTTTTTAATTGATGTATATTGAAATTATGTTTACTTTTCAAAAAGCTTAAGTTGTGTTTGGGTGGAGTACCCCTTTAATGGTGCCCCAGTGAATGGCCTTGGCCACCCCACAATTAGCCAAAATTCAGAAGTCCAGGAGGGGAATGACTGGCGTTTCACACTGTTTTTTTTTTTTTTACTTCTTGTAGCCTAAACAATTCCGCAAGATGATCCAGCAGACATTCCAGCAATACGGATCCCTCAAGGAAGAGGAATGCATTACGCGCTTTATGAACACCCTTTCCACTTTCACCTCCATCGATCAAGAAACCTACAGATGTGAATTAGCGGTGGGTCCTGTGGCTCTACCTAAAATAGCAGCAGTCCTGCCCTGCTTTATGGCTGAGATTCTAGCTATCTGTATAACAGAGCATTCTGTCACAGTGGCACAGATCCTATCTGATCCCCCCATTGTAAGCAGCAGTCCTGCCCTGCTTTATGGCTGAGATTCTAGCTATCTGTATAACAGAGCATTCTGTCACAGTGGCACAGATCCTATCTGATCCCCCCATTGTAAGCAGCAGTCCTGCCCTGCTTTATGGCTGAGATTCTAGCTATCTGTATAACAGAGCATTCTGTCACAGTGGCACAGATCCTATCTGATCCCCCCATTGTAAGCAGCAGTCCTGCCCTGCTTTATGGCTGAGATTCTAGCTATCTGTATAACAGAGCATTCTGTCACAGTGGCACAGATCCTATCTGATCCCCCCATTGTAAGCAGCAGTCCTGCCCTGCTTTATGGCTGAGATTCTAGCTATCTGTATAACAGAGCATTCTGTCACAGTGGCACAGATCCTATCTGATCCCCCCATTGTAAGCAGCAGTCCTGCCCTGCTTTATGGCTGAGATTCTAGCTATCTGTATAACAGAGCATTCTGTCACAGTGGCACAGATCCTATCTGATCCCCCCATTGTAAGCAGCAGTCCTGCCCTGCTTTATGGCTGAGATTCTAGCTATCTGTATAACAGAGCATTCTGTCACAGTGGCACAGATCCTATCTGATCCCCCCCCATTGTAAGCAGCAGTCCTGCCCTGCTTTATGGCTGAGATTCTAGCTATCTGTATAACAGAGCATTCTGTCACAGTGGCACAGATCCTATCTGATCCCCCCCATTGTAAGCAGCAGTCCTGCCCTGCTTTATGGCTGAGATTCTAGCTATCTGTATAACAGAGCATTCTGTCACAGTGGCACAGATCCTATCTGATCCCCCCATTGTAAGCAGCAGTCCTGCCCTGCTTTATGGCTGAGATTCTAGCTATCTGTATAACAGATCCTATCTCATATTAACCTTGAATGCTCTTCCCTCAGCAAGGATGGAGCATCACTGTTGACTTGGTTATAGGCCCCAAAGGCATTCGGCAGCTGACTACCAAGGACTCTAAGGTAAGAAGCCCCTCTATGGGTTCAGTATATCCATGTATTTCTCATGACCCAACCTGGGGGTTACAGATTCTCCCTATTCCCACAGCCGACATGCTTTGCCGAATTCAAGCAGATAAAGTCCATCAAGTGCTCGTTGCTAGAAGATGGCTGGGCCTTGCTGTTACTGGGTATATCGGGCGCCCCACAGGTAGGCATAACAATACCCCAATACCAGTGACATGGCGTTTATAGGTGCTATTCCTACCCCTTCCCAGTGAATTAAAATGTTTTTCTTATTTAACATTTCCAGCCTTTAGCCATAAAAACATCGTCGTTGGCAGTGGCGGAAAACATGGCCGACCTCATCGACGGTTACTGCCGGCTGCAAAACGAGTCGAAAGATTCGCTCATTGTCAACCCCAAGAAAGGTGAGAACCTGCCGGAACTGGCAGATAGAATTATATAGGGGTGCCACTCTGCGGAACTGCAACTCTCACGATACGCTGACACCATGTTGACTTCTAAAACCTAATTTTTTTTCCATTTGTATTTTCCGGCCGTAGATAATGAGAAGAGGATCAGCCTGCCCCAGATCCCAACTGAGTAAGTGCCACAGTCTTACCCCCGTTACCCTACTCTCTACCCTATAGCATTCATTCTGTGGGAGCATTCCCATTCTTTAACCCATGAAGCCTAATAAGGTTATGTAATAAAAGGCACTAAATTTGCCCAGGAGCAGTAACCCATAGCAACCACTTAGCAGGTAGAATTTTCTGGTCACCTGTTCAAAAGCAAATATCTTATTGGTTGCCATGGGTTATTGCTCCTGGGCAAACATGGTGCCTTTTATTACATATGGGGTATATAGGCTGAGAAAATGAAATGGGGTCCGTATAATACACTGTATTTTAATGATAACTAAAGTCTTTATAAAGAATAAGGACTGAAATGTTTTAGGCACAGGCAATGGCTCCGAGTAGTTAATACTGATGCCCTGCCCTCTCTGTTTATTCCAATATCACTGAGTTTATTCCAACCCCCCCTGCTGATTACCAGGCAAGCACAGAGTGTGATGGTTGCACTGAGCATGCCCAGTTAGTACTCACAGCAGCCACAAGCTTACTGAGCATGTGCAGTGCCAGTGGCACTAAGGTGACAGCTCAATCAGACAGGACAATTGAGATAAATTCTATTACAACCTTTGCTCTGCTTTATGTATAGAAAGAGAGCACTGGTTGGTATTTTTTTAAAGGTATAAAATACAAGCAGATGCTTGTCCAAAGAGCTTATAGCTTAGAGCTTTGCAGCCAGAGTCTTTGAGCTTCATCTCTGCTCTTGGTTTATCTGCAGCTCAGCAAATTCCTCATTCAGTACTGTAAATCAATGGGGCTCAGGCCTATACATTGCCCTTCCCACGGCGCCTGGTTTTTACAATGAGCCATTGAGACCACTGGGAGAAGACCCTGCCAATATGTGCTGTGTGGGGGGTTTCATCCTCTAGATGGCAGCACAGGCCAAGGAAATCTAATTTGTCAGTGAATATAAAGTGATATATAAACACACAGGATCGGGTTAGTGCTGATAATTTACTATATGGGATCTCCAGAAGGAACTGATTCTGCATTTGAGCCGGGGTGTGCAATAAATTTGCCCATAATTTTCCATTCTCAGTATAGGGTCCCCTCTGGGAACACAGGGCATCTTGTAATTATTATTATTAACATTTATTTATAAAGCGCCAACATATCCCGCAGCGCTGTACAATAAGTGGGTTTCATACATTGGGCATACAGAGTAACATATAAAGCAATCAGTAACCGATACAGGAGGGGAAGAGAGCCCTGCCCAAAAGAGCTTACACTCTACAAGGAGTAACATATAAAGCAACCAATAACCGATACAAGAGGGGAAGAGAGCCCTGCCCAAAAGAGCTTACACTCTACAAGGTGTAACATATAAAGCAACCAGTAACCGATACAAGAGGGGAAGAGAGCCCTGCCCAAAAGAGCTTACACTCTACAAGGAGTAACATATAAAGCAATCAGTAACCGATACAGGAGGGGAAGGGAGCCCTGCCCAAAAGATCTTACACTCTACAAGGAGTAACATATAAAGCAACCAATAACCGATACAGGAGGGGAAGAGAGCCCTGCCCAAAAGAGCTTACAATCTACAAGGAGTAACATATAAAGCAATCAGTAACCGATACAGGAGGGGAAGAGAGCCCTGCCCAAAAGAGCTTACACTCTACAAGGAGTAACATATAAAGCAATCAGTAACCGATACAGGAGGGGAAGGGAGCCCTGCCCAAAAGAGCTTACAATCTACAAGGAGTAACATATAAAGCAATCAGTAACCGATACAGGAGGGGAAGAGAGCCCTGCCCAAAAGAGCTTACACTCTACAAGGAGTAACATATAAAGCAATCAGTAACCGATACAGGAGGGGAAGGGAGCCCTGCCCAAAAGAGCTTACACTCTACAAGGAGTAACATATAAAGCAACCAATAACCGATACAGGAGGGGAAGAGAGCCCTGCCCAAAAGAGCTTACACTCTACAAGGAGTAACATATAAAGCAATCAGTAACCGATACAGGAGGGGAAGGGAGCCCTGCCCAAAAGAGCTTACACTCTACAAGGAGTAACATATAAAGCAACCAATAACCGATACAGGAGGGGAAGAGAGCCCTGCCCAAAAGAGCTTACACTCTACAAGGAGTAACATATAAAGCAACCAATAACCGATACAAGAGGGGAAGGGAGCCCTGCCCAAAAGAGCTTACACTCTACAAGGAGTAACATATAAAGCAATCAATAACCGATACAAGAGGGGAAGAGAGCCCTGCCCAAAAGAGCTTACACTCTACAAGGAGTAACATATAAAGCAACCAATAACCGATACAAGAGGGGAAGAGGGCCCTGCCCAAAAGAGCTTACACTCTACAAGGAGTAACATATAAAGCAACCAATAACCGATACAAGAGGGGAAGAGGGCCCTGCTACAAGATGCCTGAATTCATACCCCATACCCCCATTTTGTGTACAGAACTTCCTTAACTGGGACTTTGGGGTGCTGGTTGCTCCTCTGATCTTGATTACAGACCCAAACACCCTTGGGCCAAAGCTGGATCTTTTTGTCCAACTCATTTGTGTGTCACTTACCCAGTACCATCACTAACGCTAACTCTTTTATTATTTAGAGAAGTACAAGTGCGGCGATCCAGGCTAGTGGAGGGGAACAGTATGGGTGAGTTTGGCTTCATCATCATCATCATCATCATCATTCATGCACCTTTACATGCAATGGTCATACCTATACTGCAATAGTTTTATGGTATCTCTCTGTACAGGCTATGGGCAAACTTAGGGGGCTGTTCCTGCTGAATTGTGCTTAGTACAGGGGGATCCCTATGTGCCATAGTTTTATGGTATCTCTCTGTACAGGCTATGAGCAAACTTAGGGGGCTGTTCCTGCTGAATTGTGCTTAGTACAGGGGGATCCCTATGTGCCATAGTTTTATGGTATCTCTCTGTACAGGCTATGAGCAAACTTAGGGGGCTGTTCCTGCTGAATTGTGCTTAGTACAGGGGGATCCCTATGTGCCATAGTTTTATGGTATCTCTCTGTACACGCTAAGAGCAAACTTAGGGGGCTGTTCCTGCTGAATTGTGCTTAGTACAGGGGAATCCCTATGTGCCATAGTTTTATGGTATCTCTCTGTACAGGCTATGAGCAAACTTAGGGGGCTGTTCCTGCTGAATTGTGCTTAGTACAGGGGAATCCCTATGTGCCATAGTTTTATGGGATCTCTCTGTACAGGCTATGAGCAAACTTAGGGGGCTGTTCCTGCTGAATTGTGCTTAGTACAGGGGAATCCCTATGTGCCATAGTTTTATGGTATCTCTCTGTACAGGCTATGAGCAAACTTAGGGGGCTGTTCCTGCTGAATTGTGCTTAGTACAGGGGAATCCCTATGTGCCATAGTTTTATGGTATCTCTCTGTACAGGCTATGAGCAAACTTAGGGGGCTGTTCCTGCTGAATTGTGCTTAGTATAGGGGAATCCCTTTGTGCCATAGTTTTATGGTATCTCTCTGTACAGGCTATGAGCAAACTTAGGGGGCTGTTCCTGCTGAATTGTGCTTAGTACAGGGGAATCCCTATGTGCCATAGTTTTATGGTATCTCTCTGTACAGGCTATGAGCAAACTTAGGGGGCTGTTCCTGCTGAATTGTGCTTAGTACAGGAGAATCCCTATGTGCCATAGTTTTGTGGTATCTCTCTGTACAGGCTATGGGCAAACTTAGCTGGCTGTTCCTGCTGAATTGTGCTTAGTACAGGGGAATCCCTTTGTGCCATAGTTTTATGGTATCTCTCTGTACAGGCTATGAGCAAACTTAGGGGGCTGTTCCTGCTGAATTGTGCTTAGTACAGGAGAATCCCTTTGTGCCATAGTTTTATGGTATCTCTCTGTACAGGCTATGGGCAAACTTAGCTGGCTGTTCCTGCTGAATTGTGCTTAGTACAGGGGAATCCCTTTGTGCCATAGTTTTATGGTATCTCTCTGTACAGGCTATGAGCAAACTTAGGGGGCTGTTCCTGCTGAATTGTGCTTAGTACAGGGGAATCCCTTTGTGCCATAGTTTTATGGTATCTCTCTGTACAGGCACTAACCTGACAATACACATTATTCTGTTCCAGAGTCAGACATATACGCAGAGATTCCGGAGGTGACTGAGACAAAGCTTACAAGTAGGTTTCCCTGATGCCCTGAGTAGTATCTCACATATTTATACATTAATTATGGGATGTAGTAGAGCGGCTGGAGGGCCACAGGTGGATCAGCCCCCCTCAATGATCTCTTTTATTTGGCAGATAACCGTTTCACCATCAGCCGAAGCGACGTGGCGCTGGGGAGGATCCTGGGAGAAGGCTTTTTTGGGGAGGTCTACGATGGCGTCTATGTGAAACCGGTAATGAATCACATGACCAAGGGGGTAATATTTATATTATATACAGATTCCAGTCCTGTTGTACCAAGGGCTTTTCCTCTTACCGAGGATGAAGAGATGAAAAATGGTAAGACGGGAAGAGTGCGCAGAATAACAGTAGGGGGCAGTGTTGACAAGACATCAGGGAGGGGGCAGTAGGCAGGATAGCAGGGAATAGGCAGGGTAGCAGGGAGTAGACAGGGTAACAGGGAATAGGCAGGGTAACAGGAAGTAGGCAGGATAACAGGAAGTAGGCAGGATAACAGGAAGTAGGCAGGGTAACAGGAAGTAGGCAGGATAACAGGAAGTAGGCAGGATAACAGGAAGTAGGCAGGGTAACAGGGAGTAGGCAGGGTAACAGGGAGTAGTCAGGGTAACAGGAAGTAGGCAGGGTAACAGGGAGTAGTCAGGGTAACAGGAAGTAGGCAGGGTAACAGGGAGTAGGCAGGGTAACAGGAAGTAGGCAGGGTAACAGGGAGTAGGCAGGATAACAGGAAGAAGGCAGGATAACAGGGAGTAGGCAGATATGGGAGGGGTGGATAGTAAAGGCAAAACAGACCAAGATAGGAGAAACAGCCTATATGTGTGTATGGGTCACATGATACAGATCTCTATTAATTATTGCGTGGTACCTTAGCAACATAGGGGTGAGTTTATTTATTACAGGGGGTGGGGCTAATTTTCTACACGCTGTTTAATCTGCAGAAGGGTGACAAGATCAACGTGGCGGTAAAGACCTGTAAGAATGACTGCGCCGCCGACGTCAAGGAGAAATTCATGAGTGAAGCGTGTAAGTGGACAATTGTCCCCCAGCTGTCCCCCTCATTGACTTACATGTAGGGGTGCAAGTGCTGGACCCCTTAGTGCCCATACACTCCCCTGCCTATAGTAAGTGCTACTGACCAATCAGTGACATGGGTTCCAGCCTATAAATGAGGCAATTAAAGGGGAAGTTCACCTTTAAATTTGCTTTTAAATTGATATTCTGAGACAATTTGCAATTGGTCTTTTATTATTATCAATTTTCAGTTATTAAGCTTTTTATCCAGCAGCTCTCCATTTGTTATTTTAGCAGCTCTCTAGTTGCTAGGGTCTTGTTTACCCTAGCAACCAGGCAGTGGTTTAAACGAAAGATGAGAATATGAATAGAACAAGGCCTGCATAGAAAGATAACAATAAGTAACAATAATTATAAATAAATAGATTTTTGGCTGCCGGGGGTCAGTGACCCCTATTTGAAAACTGGAAAGAGGCAGAAGAGAAAGGCAAATAATTAAAAAAAGAACTATAAAAAATAAATAATGGAGACCAATTGCAAAGTTGCTAGAAATAGGTCATTCTATAACATACTAACAATTAACGGAAAGGTGAACCACCCCTTTGATTGCCAGTGAATATGGGGAGAGACTGCTTGTCCTGATCTAGTGCAGTTGCTATGGGTTACAAGACTCGGACAAACTTTGCTCATGAAACTCTGCAGCTGCCGAACCAGTCGAGTGAATCACAGAACTCAGTACCACTATGGCTGGGGGTTAAGCCCTTCCCATGAAAGTAAAGGTTCATAGTGGAAGTGTTTGTTCTATACTTCATTCACATGGGGATTCCCTGTAACCCCCCCCCCCCCAACTCAGTGCTATGTGGAACCTTCCGCTTCTCTTTAGATCTGATGAGGAACTTGGACCACCCGCATATAGTAAAACTAATTGGCATCATTGAAGACGACCCAATATGGATTGTGATGGAGCTGTACCCGTACGGAGAGGTAATGCCCAATGAATGCTGGGGATTCTGCAATGGAAATTAAAGGGGAAGCTAAGCCATAAACTTACTCTGTGCCTGGTCTCTCTGCAGCTTGGGCAGTACCTAGAGAAAAACAAGAACTCCCTGCAGGTTCTCAGCCTCATCCTCTACTCACTACAGATCTGCAAAGCCCTCGCCTACTTAGAGGGAATAAACTGCGTCCACAGGTAACTGCAACACCTGCACAGGAGGCGTGGCTTGGATTGGCCAGGGGGTGTGTCTAGCCTGGAAGGTCATTAGGCTGAAATTAAAGCTAGAAAGTCATGATTTCTGCTGCAGATATAGGATCTGTTATCCATAATACTCTGGACCTAGGGTTTTCTGGATAAGGGGTCTTTCTGTAAATTAAATTCCCATACCTTAATTCTACTAAAGAATCATTGAATAAACCCAATAGGGTTGTTCTGCCCCAATAAGGGGTAATTATATCTTAGTTGGGATCAAGTACAGGTACTGTTTTATTATTACAGAGAAAAGGGAATCATTTAACCATGAAATAAACCCAATAGGGCTGTTCTGCCCCAATAAGGGGTAATTATATCTTAGTTGGGATCAAGTACAGGTACTGTTTTATTATTACAGAGAAAAGGGAATCATTTACCCATGAAATAAACCCAATAGGGCTGTTCTGCCCCCAATAAGGGGTAATTATATCTTAGTTGGGATCAAGTACAGGTACTGTTTTATTATTACAGAGAAAAGGGAATCATTTAACCATTAAATAAACCCAATAGGGCTGTTCTGCCCCCAATAAGGGGTAATTATATCTTAGTTGGGATCAAGTACAGGTACTGTTTTATTATTACAGAGAAAAGGGAATCATTTAACCATGAAATAAACCCAATAGGGCTGTTCTGCCCCAATAAGGGGTAATTATATCTTAGTTGGGATCAAGTACAGGTACTGTTTTATTATTACAGAGAAAAGGGAATCATTTAACCATGAAATAAACCCAATAGGGCTGTTCTGCCCCCAATAAGGGGTAATTAAATCTTAGTTAGATAACAATTAGGTTTGGGAAGTTATACCCCTGCTTGAATCCTGTTGGGATAATATATATATGAATTTGCCCCATACAGTGACCCAGTTGTGGGCTTCACCCTTTCCTGCTGTTTATATTACAGGGACATTGCTGTACGGAACATTCTGGTAGCTTCTCCTGAGTGTGTGAAACTGGGAGACTTTGGCCTTTCTCGGTACCTAGAGGAGGAAGAGTATTATAAAGGTGGGTATCAGTAAGCCCAGAGTACTCATGGGATACATACATGGAGGATACTTACCCACAATGCTCCCTCTCTCCCCAGCTTCAGTCACCCGGCTGCCAATCAAGTGGATGGCTCCGGAGTCCATTAATTTCCGGCGGTTCACCTCGGCCAGCGATGTCTGGATGTTTGGTAAGTGCATTGTTAACTTTCAGTATGTTACCCCGGCAGCCAAACGCTATTGCTCTGTGAGGCTCCAGTTTTATTGTTACTTTTTATAACTTATTTTTCTATTCAGGTCCTTTCCTAATCATATACCAGTCCCTCATTCAAACCACTTCCTGGTTGCTAAGGTAATTTGGACCTTAGCAACCAGATAGCTGCTGAGTAAAAAATCTAAAAAACTACAAATAATAAAAAACGAAGACCAATTGCAAATTGTCTCAAACTATTACTCACATCACCAAGTGTCTGTCTCAGTAGCAGAACCTTACAGTGGGCTCCAGGGGATTTCATTCTGTTCCTAAGCCCTACCAACTGGAGCCCCTACTGTATGGCGGGTATCACCCAGGGAGCTACCCCAGGTTACTCACTTACCCCAGCTAGTAAGAGCACAAACTGTACAGGTATAGGACCCATTATCCAAATGCTCAGGACCAATGGTATTCTGAATAAGGGGTCTTTCCATAATTTGGATCTCCCTACCTTAAGTCTACTAAGAAATCAATAAAACATTAATTAAACCCAATTGGATTATTTTGCATCAAGTAAGGCTTAATTATATCTTATTTGAGATCAAATACAAAGCACTGTTTTATTTTTACAGAGAAAAAGGAAATCAATTTGAAAAATCTGAATTATTTTATTAAAATTGGGTCTATGGGAGACGGGCTTTCCGTAATTCAGAGATTTCTGGATATCGGGTTTCCGGATAAGGGATCCCATACCTGTACTTACTAGGTCACCTTGTATATCTAACCCTTCTATAGGCTGATTAGTGTGTAAGCAAAGTCAGGTACTTACCATTAAATGCAATGGGAAGCAGTTTTGGGCATCTCTTTGCCGGCTGAACTCCTCCCCCTTTCATTATACATAGCCATTAAATGGTTAAATTAACCATTTCCAGATACAAATATGGAATTGCGAGACATTTCCAGACTAAAGGAACATGATTTATAAAACATTTTAGTGCATTTTATTTCTTGGTGTTACTGCTCCTTCCATAGCAGAACATGATGCATCTTTGTTCATCTCATATTGTAGAGTGTAAGCTCTTTTGGGCAGGGCTCCCTTCCCCTCTTGTATCGGTTATTGGTTGCTTTATATGTTACTCCTTGTAGAGTGTAAGCTCTTTTGGGCAGGGCTCTCTTCCCCTCTTGTATCGGTTACTGATTGCTTTATATGTTACTTCTTGTAGATTGTAAGCTCTTTTGGGCAGGACCCTCTTCCCCTCTTGTATCGGTTACTGATTGCTTTATATGTTACTTCTTGTAGATTGTAAGCTCTTTTGGGCAGGACCCTCTTCCCCTCTTGTATCGGTTACTGATTGCTTTATATGTTACTCCTTGTAGAGTGTAAGCTCTTTTGGGCAGGGCTCCCTTCCCCTCCTGTATCGGTTACTGATTGCTTTATATGTTACTCTGTATGCCCAATGTATGAAACCCACTTATTGTACAGCGCTGCGGGATATGTTGGCACTTTATAAATAAATGTTAATAATAATAACAATAATAATATGAACATTCCCACGTTCCTTCCAGGAGTCTGTATGTGGGAGATACTCTCCTTTGGGAAGCAGCCATTTTTCTGGCTGGAGAACAAAGACGTGATCAGCGTAATCGAGAAGGGAGATCGCCTGCCCAAACCCGAGATGTGCCCGCCGACCCTCTACACCCTGATGACGCGCTGCTGGACTTATGACCCTTTTGAGAGGCCGAAATTCACCGAGCTTGTTTGTAGCCTCAGGTAAAGCTTTTTGCATATGAAAAACCTATAAACCAACCACCAACATCAAAAAGAGGAGAAAAGGGCAAACAAGAAAAACATGAAACCTTTGTGCCCTTTTCTTCTGTTTTTGATGTTGGTGGATATGGTTTTCCCCTACCCCCCTAACTGAGGGTGTAGGGTTGGTGCACTTTGACCTCGCTCTACTTTTGATGAGTTGAGAGATATTTTCCCAGGCTGGTATGTGGTTATATTTGTTTTTTTAAACGATATTCCCACCTCTGCTGCTTCCGACTACAGATGGAGCCAATGGTGCAACAAATAGCACAGGGTCGATGGAACTGATCCTCAACCAGTGGCTCGGGGGGAACATACTGCTCCCCAACCCCTTGGATGTTGCTCTCAGTGCCCCCAAACCAGGGAGTTATTTTTGAATTCCTGACTTGGGGGCAAGTTTTGGCTGAATAAAAACAAGATTTCCTACCAAATAAAGCCCCCTGTAAGCTGATAGGGTGCATAGAGGCCCCTAATAGCCAATCACAGCCCTTATTTGGCTCCTCCATGAACTTTTATGGTGCTTGTGTTGCTCCCTAAGTCTTTTTATATTTGACTGTGGCTTACAAGTAAAAAACAGGCTGGGGACCCCTGTCAAATGGGGTATGTAGTTGGCCTTGATAGGGTTGCCACTTGTTCAGTTTTGACCCGGACAGCCCAGGTCAAAAGGCCTTGAGCTTGGTTCCCTTGCTGGATTGCGGCCAATGAGTTGGATGCAACGGGGAGTCTTGCCCATTTCCGGTGCAAACTGAATAAAGCTTGCCCACAGTGAATGAAGTTTCACCCTTCACACATGAGCCCAATTCTTCGCCTTTCCCGCACAATAATACTCCTACGAGCGCCTAAGAGTATCGCACCGGCTCTTAAATAATTAGGGTTATTTATGAAGCTCCCTGCTGCCAAGAACAATGTGATTTGTAAGGTAAATTGCCTTTAATTTATCAGCATAATTCTCCTGACAGCCATAGAATTCAGCTCCACAAAGACGTCCCCCGGTGCATAAATCCCGGCTCTATAAATCACCGAGGCAATTGAATGAAATCTATCGCCGCCTCGGAACGGCCCGAGCTAATAAAGTTATATTTTAAGAGCTGGAACTCATTTCCCAGAGTAGGAATCAAGTTTACTTTGCATGAGCGCCGCTAGCAGGACCCCCTGAACCCAGCGACCTGCAGCCCCGAGCAGGCGTGCTCCCCATGATTAATGGCCCCACTGACAACATGATCGATGGAATGAATGACATCCCCGGAGCTCTCCAGCCAGCTCCGCTTTTATGTTGCCAAATGTATTCTCCGTCTCTCTCTGTGTGATTAACCGACAATGAAATATTCATCTGCATTGTCCCGAAGGCTCGTACTTTCTCCCAGAAGTTAGATAAAAGGGCAATGTTACCCCCAGGGGATGACCAATCATATTTTTATAATGGCAGCTAATTATGGGTTTGTCTTTCAGACAAAAGGGGGTTGTCATAGACTGGGTTAGGATGACATCATAGAACAGGGGCCCCCCAACCATTTTGATTCATGAGCGACACTAAAGGTCCCCATACACGGGCCGATTGTAGCTGCTGATATGGGTCCCTTAGACTGATTCGGCGGCTTATCGGCCCGTGTAGGGGCAGAAACGAGGGGCATGCCCGACCGATATCTGGCCTGAAATTGGCCAGATATCGATCGGCCAGGTTAGAAAATTCAGTCGGATCGAACCGACTGCCCCATTGCCGCCAATATACGTTTGGCCAAATGATCACATTAGCCTACACGCTCCCCAATACCGCCCACCCGTAGGTGGGGATATTGGGTGAAGATCCGCTCGCTTGGCGATCTCACCAAGCGAGCGAATCTTAACGTGTATGGGGACCTTAAGATGCATAAAGTGATGGGAAGCCCCACAAACATTAAAAAAGTTCCCAAGTATGTGCTGTAATTGGATGTTTAGTAGCCCAATGTAGACTGCCAGCCTGCAGAAGGCTCTAGTGTCTTCATGTCTCCAAAACTTTCCTCCCAAACCTGAAATTTTAAAGTTAGCCGTTACTTTGAGACCATGGAGACCAACATCATCCAACATAGAACCTAAGCTTAAGAGAATCCTGACTTGTGTTGGCGTGACTCCATCAGGATAAGCCTGCTGGGTAAGGAGCAAGCCACTAGTTGTGCTCTGGCTGGATAAGCACTGGTAGCCATGACAAGAAGGATCCGTCCAATAAGCAAGAAGGAAGCGAGTCATATTTCACCCTATGGAGAGTCCAAAACAGTGGTCTTCAGACTTTGACCAAAGGTTGGACCTCCAGGGAGGGCTTTAACTATAAGATACTCCCTTAACTCATTAAAAGGTTAAATATATAAACAAATATGGATGTATCAATCATTCAGTTACAGTTCCAAGAATATCTAGGAGAGCAAATATCTTTTTACTCCAAATCTCACCTAACTGACCCTCAAGTCGACATTTCAGTTGGATCTAGAAGAGCAAATGGCCATTCTCCCTCATTCTCTCCATAACTGGCCCCTGCCCCTGCTCCTACCCCCGACAAGGGTCAAGCCCCGCTTTTTGGGACCAAGGGGTTTAAAGCAATGGACTACAGTGGGCAAAACAGACAAACAGTTCCTTCAGCCTCGTGTCAATAGGAAAAGCTGATTAGAACCAACATTAGGCCCTCAATAAAAAGCTGAAACCATATAGAAAAGGGATTAGCTACTTGCAATTCAAGTGTAAGCAGCCAGTCACAATTAGACATCTGGAGAAATGTCCATTTTGATTGGCTGGACCTCCCCCTAAGGCTAGTATCTTGCAAAGGAACCAATATATTCCTGAAACATTCAATGATTTTGGCTGTAACTGTGATAACCTGGCATTTTTAAATATCCATTGTTTATTCCAACCCCTGTGGTTCTGAGGCTGAACTACAAATCCCAGCATGCCCTGACAGCACAAACACCTTGGAGATACGGTTTCCAAACGATTGTTCTTTACCGAGGCAGTTAGCAGTAAATCACTGTCATAATAAAGCAGCGAAATTACAGTATAAATTATAGCAGATGGAGCTATTTTTAAAAGCCATTAACAAATGTCACCGGGGGTTTCACTTTATTAAAAAGATTTCTTACTGTAGTTTCGTTGCCAATTATGCCGAATCCCCCTTTTTCCTATTTATTTCTACCAAATATGAAGTCATACATTATTATGTGAAGTTATCTAGAGAGTATAAGCCTATCTGGAGAGTCCAGTTGGGGTATTATGGGCTGGTTGGGTGGGAGATAGAGGTGAGCTTGCCCCTTAACTGAGATGGGTTGGTTCCTATAGTCACCGATGAGTAGCAACAACTCCAAATGGCCAAAGCAGTGACTAAAGCTGGCAACTAGGCAAAAGGTGAAGGTAGGTAGCAAACAACTTACCCTAACCCATACATGTATAACCTGCCACCCTCAGAGCTGCTGCTGATCTAGAACCTCCAGGGTTCCCCTGCTTTCCTCTAAAGTGGCCCCTATAATAACGGGGGGGGGGGGCTTTTATGCCTTTACATCTCTTATATGTTTATTTCCTTATTGTCCCCCAGTGATATTTATCAGACAGAAAAAGAGATCATCAAAGATAAAGAGAGGAACAACCGCCAGCGGCCTCCTAAAATCATTGAGCCTCCTCCCATGCAAGAACCTCCCCCAAAGGTAAGTAGGAGGAGCTTCAGCACTTTGGCAGGGTAACTAGCTTTCGAAAAAACTAGTAAATCATGTAAAAAACTAGTAAATCATGTAAAATTATCTCAATAGCATTTCAGTTACAAAATAAAGTAGAAGAACAGTAGAAGAACATTGATGATTTCTTTAGTTATTTAACCCAAAACAAGTACTTTCTCCTCCTTTGGATTTTGCCATTTTTGTTGGGCTAAAACAAGTTCATAAAACCATCAAAATCTGAAAGTTCTGTTGAATTGGATTATAAATAGGGCTAGAGGGTGTAAATACAGCCAGTAGCGGCGTATGGGACCCTTGTACAACTGAAGAAGGGCTTGCTCAGACATCTTTGTGCCCCAGAACCTGTGAGTTTGTTCCTATTTTTGATAACGGATCTTCTACAAAGTGGAAATATGCTGCTTAAAAACTTGCTAGAACTTAATACATCCTTTTTGGAATACATTTAGGCCCCTACGCGTTTCGTGCCACATCCGGGAACTTTATCATAGGTAAAAGTAAAGGTGCCCATACATCGCCAAGCGAGCGGATCTTCTCCCGATATCCCCCACCTACGGGTGGGAGATATTGGGAGAATCCAGGCTGATTCGGTCGAATTATAATGAAGGGTATAGGCAAAGTCGGTCCGGGGACCATATCAACAAACCAATGCGGTCCCCAGTCCAACTAGATTTTATAACCTGCCCAATCGATATCTGCCCGATTTCAGGCCAGATATTGGTCGGGCAGGCCCGACGGTAGTGCCCATAAAGGGCCGATAAGCTGTCGAATCGGTCTAAGGGACCAATATCGGCAGCTAGAATCGGCCCGTGTATGGGCACCTTAACACTCAAGACATACACTAATTCATTTTAGCCAATCACAAACAACATGACAAAGCTCCAGTCCCTATTTTTGACAAATTTAGATAATGTTTGGAGGCTTCTTTACTAAACAGCTTGCAGCAGGAACAGCCCAAAGCGCTCACACTGTTACTGCTAGCCGTTGGCAATAGAGCGCAATGCACAGCCGTTCCCTTATAAATGAAAAGGAGAAAATGTGAGTCACGTCGCTCCAACAAATCTGCTCCTGATCTCCCACGGCACAGAGGGATCTTTCAGAATTGACTATGAGGCTTATTTCCATCTGTGCCGTTGGTTCTATCCGTGACTGTACAGCGGCCTCTTACTCTGAGCATTGCCCATTCATTTCTATGGCACAAATAGTGCCCCCGCGGCTTTATAACCACAGGATACAATATAAAACCCCTAACGGTATAATAACTTGCTATTGGCCATATTAGTAAATTAACTTTCCTTTTATCCCCTCAGCCTAGCCGGCCCAAATACAAGGCAGCCGCGCCCGGAAATCTGCTGGCACCTAACCTACTGACCCAGGTAAGGTATAGGTTCAACTCAATGATAACTGGAGTAACCCAAATGCAACTGGGTCCAACCAAGTCAATAATATACTTTCATTACACTTGTGGCTTCAATATTCTTTAACCAAGTCTTTGAAGATTCTATTACCCCACCTTCCTATCGTCCAACGGCAATGTATTCCTACCCTTATACTCTATGTTCCAGTAGGAGACTGACCGTGGGTAATTAATGGAGATCTCTGCCGTTAAATACCCTATACTTTATATGTACCCTCAGACTTAGTCAAATCCAGGAAGGAACTTTGGCTTAGCCTGAAGGGATGGACCCCTAGCTCATACATAACCCTGGGCAAGAATGTTTGAGGGCATCACATTGGTGGAACCCAATGGTGGGAGGACTGATGATGCTCATGACTATTTGCTGACTGCCGAGTATTAATGATTAATGGAGAGGATGATTGGCTAATGATAATGATGAAGGAGCAATGATGAAGAAGACCACTGGTTGATTGATAATGATGAGAGAATGCTGACTGATGATTGGTGGACAATACTGGCTGAATCTTGCTGATTAAGATTGTTATCTGACAGATGCCTGAGTATTGATGATGATGATGAGGAAGAGAATGACTAATAATTGCCTTACTGTAATGACTGATGAAGATAAGGATTTAAATGACAGGGAACAGTTCTGTAACAAACCATAACATCGAACAAACCTGATCCAACATTGTTGCTGCCCTCCTGTATATATATATATATATATATATATATATAGGTAGGGGATCCATTATCTGAAAACTCGTTATCCAGAAGGCTCCCATAGACTCCATTTTAGTTATATAATTCAGATATTTCAAAATGATTCCCTTTTCTCTGTAATAATAAAACAGTACCTGTACTTGATCCCAACTAAGATATAATTACCCCTTATTGGGGGCAGAACAGCCCTATTGGGTTTATTTAATGGTTAAATGATTCCCTTTTCTCTGTAATAATAAAACAGTACCTGTACTTGATCCCAACTAAGATATAATTACCCCTTATTGGGGCAGAACAGCCCTATTGGGTTTATTTAATGGTTAAATGATTCCCTTTTCTCTGTAATAATAAAACAGTACCTGTACTTGATCCCAACTAAGATATAATTACCCCTTATTGGGGCAGAACAGCCCTATTGGGTTTATTTAATGGTTAAATGATTCCCTTTTCTCTGTAATAATAAAACAGTACCTGTACTTGATCCCAACTAAGATATAATTACCCCTTATTGGGGGCAGAACAGCCCTATTGGGTTTATTTAATGGTTAAATGATTCCCTTTTCTCTGTAATAATAAAACAGTACCTGTACTTGATCCCAACTAAGATATAATTACCCCTTATTGGGGGCAGAACAGCCCTATTGGGTTTATTTCATGGTTAAATGATTCCCTTTTCTCTGTAATAATAAAACAGTACCTGTACTTGATCCCAACTAAGATATAATTACCCCTTATTGGGGCAGAACAGCCCTATTGGGTTTATTTAATAGTTAAATGATTCCCTTTTCTCTGTAATAATAATTCTGGATAACAGGTCCTACACCTGTATACATACATATATATCATCTTTGTTAGCTTTGCCATAGTCAGATTTGCATTGGTCTCTGTCCTAAAGTCAGGTACCTATTCCGTCTCACTGGCAGATATAGACAATCTCAATGTCCATAATTAGTATTGACCCTTGATTTAAAGAGAAGGTAGGGTTCAGCCCACAAGTAAATGTCTATTTCTGTTTGATGAATGCAGCATTCCATCAGCTGACTCACTTGCCCCAGTGCTGACACTTTATTGTGTTAATAATCCACTTAAAATTCAGTATTGTTTGATGACAATATACACACACATATATATATATATGTGGGAAGTGGTTAAAGCAACTGGACCTGTAATTACCCATGGTATCCATGTAAGTAAGGCTAAGGCCCATACCCATGAAATATATGTGCATGATGTAGTAGGAAGCTCCCAGAAAGCTATTGATCACAAGTTATTAGGAAATGAATATACCGCACAGCTGACAATTAGCGGATAGCACTTACACTAATGCATTCTCTTATCAGGAGCGATAGAAGGAATCCACAATGTCATTTATCATTCTCAGCCAATGTGCAGAATTACAGAATTATGTCTATAGGGGGGTTAGTACGATACCCAATCGTTAGACCCCATCTGCTAATTAATTGTGCCACTGCTCACACCGCTGCCTGTTACTCTGTATTGTACGTCTGCTCCGGGGATTGTAGTGAAACGATAGGCGTCTATACACTTTATTCTTACTATAATTATTCCACAGTTATTGCTCCAGCCGACCGGCTGCCATTGTGCTGCTTTCCCATTTCCAGCTCAAATGATGTCCCTTTCAAGCTCACAGCCTGATCAGTTAATGTTGGCTTACACGGGTTATATTCATATTTATTTAGGGGGGGAGGGAAGTACACAGAGCATAGGATAAAATATTCTTTATCTCTGTATGTCAGGAACACGCAGAAGGGAGATATGGTTTCTGGTCAAATCTAAGTAAATAGCCTGTCCTTGATGTTTACTAGGCCATTAAATAATGTTTATTAACATTTGCTACTATGGTCAAGCATTCTGCTGTGCTGGCATAATTCAATATCAACCTACATATTCAGCACAATAATTCATTCATAGCTTCTATCCCACAGCCCCAGTCCCTTCCCAGAGGCTATTATCCCCCCACTGCTACTATAGGCACCATCTCTCCCTACTATACCTGCTATCCCACAGCCCCAGTCCCTTCCCAGAGGCTATTATCCCCCCACTGCTACTATAGGCACCATCTCTCCCTACTATACCTGCTATCCCACAGCCCCAGTCCCTTCCCAGAGGCTATTATCCCCCCACTGCTACTATAGGCACCATCTCTTCCTACTATACCTGCTATCCCACAGCCCCAGTCCCTTCCCAGAGGCTATTATCCCCCCACTGCTACTATAGGCACCATCTCTCCCTACTATACCTGCTATCCCACAGCCCCAGTCCCTTCCCAGAGGCTATTATCCCCCCACTGCTACTATAGGCACCATCTCTTCCTACTATACCTGCTATCCCACAGCCCCAGTCCCTTCCCAGAGGCTATTATCCCCCCATCTATTTGCTATTCCCACACCAATGTGCTTCAGTTAATGCTTCGATGCTGTGTTGCTTTTGTTGATAGTCGTGTCAGAGCTCCTTGTGCCCCACGTGCCTCACACAACGAGCCGCTCTCCGTTCATGTTGACTAGTCCTGTTGCTAACTGCTAGCCTGTGTCTGTTTTGCTTTGCTCCCTTACTGCACAGGTACCAGAGAGTCTATGTGCCAGCTCTCCTACTCTCTGTAGCCCAACTGACTACCAGTCTCCACTGGATTCCACCCGCAGCCCACCACTGCCGCGCCATAGCATCTTCAAACGCCGCAGCATGAGGGTAAGACTTGCATGCTGAGTGTCGCCGGTATGTGCCGGCCGTGGTGCCATCGGCTGGTGTTGATGTGCCACAGACCCAAGCTATGGCTCTAATGGTGGCATCAGATAATGTGCCAGTCCCTGTGGTGGTGGTAATAGTCCATTGAGTATCTTTAATGAAGCTTCATTTGGTGACATTGGTCGGTGGTGTCTACAGCTGAGCAAATCCATTTGGCTGGACCAAGATTCATTTGCCAATTTTAAACAAAAACAGCAGTTTTTTAAAAAAAAATAACCTCCTTTTGTGAATTTGGATCTAAATAACCAACCAAACATTTGCTCAGCTTTCATGGTGCCAGGCCATAGGGCATCTTTGTTCCTACTTACTCTCCTCCTGGACCTTCTCTCCATCTGCCGCCAATCAGAATAACCTATTTCTATTTCCCGCCATTACAAGGAGGAAGACTTTGTAAAACCGAACAGCAAAGAAGAAGCTCAGAAACTGTGGGAAAAGGAAAGGGACAAAATGCTACAGGTCTTAAACCGACAGCAACAACAGATGGAGGAGGACGGCAAGTGGTTGAAGCAGGAGGAGAAGTCACTGGCCAATACTCTCAAGGTGTCTCATACGTCTCCATCTTTTCTTACCAATGCCCTAGTGTCTCCATTATTATCTCTACCTGTTCAATGTACAAGACCTGAGGCAGTTGCCCCTGTTTGTATCCCCCATCCCATGAGTCTGTACCTGTTGCCCCAGCCCAGGGCAAAAACTGAGATATGAGACAGTTCTGCATCAATTAACCATGTGATCATTGTGTTTCTTTACCTCTAGGATTCAAAGCAAAAAACAAACAACAACAAGCCCCCTGATGTAAGAACTGTGTATATATATGTACATCTGATAGACCTGTACCTTGTTTATCTGTATATGGAACTTGAGTTGCAGGTTGACTACCTTTTTCCTATAAGCTGCCATTAGAGTGTTCTAGTCCAGCCCACTGCCTGAGCCACAGACTCCCTAGCCCGCCCCCAGTAAGATTCCATCAGAGTGTTCTAGTCCCCTCCCACTGCTGGAGTTACAGATTCCCTGCTCCTCCCTCTGTAAATTGTCGTCAGAGTATTCTAGACCAACCTATTTCTGGAGTTAAAATTCCTTGCCCCTCCCCCTGTAAGCTGCCATTAGAGTGTTCTAGTCCAGCCCACTGCCTGAGCCACAGACTCCCTAGCCCGCCCCCAGTAAGATTCCATCAGAGTGTTCTAGTCCCCTCCCACTGCTGGAGTTACAGATTCCCTGCTCCTCCCTCTGTAAATTGTCGTCAGAGTATTCTAGACCAACCTATTTCTGGAGTTAAAATTCCTTGCCCCTCCCCCTGTAAGCTGCCATTAGAGTGTATTAGTCCCCTCCCACTGCTGGAGTTACAGATTCCCTGCTCCTCCCTCTGTAAATTGTCGTCAGAGTATTCTAGACCAACCTATTTCTGGAGTTAAAATTCCTTGCCCCTCCCCCTGTAAGCTGCCATTAGAGTGTTCTAGTCCAGCCCACTGCCTGAGCCACAGACCTCACTAGCCCTCCTCCTGTAAGCTGCCATCATAGTGTTCTAGTTCCTCCCACTGCTTGATTCATGGACTCCCTGCCCCTCCCCCTGCAAGATTCCATCAGAGTATTCTAGTCCCACCCACTGCTGGAGTTACACATCCCTGCCCCTCCCTCTGTAAACTGTCCTCAGAGTATTCTAGCCCAGCCCATTTCTGGAGTTACAGATTCCTCCCCCTGTAAGTTGCCATCCGAATGTTCTAGTCAGCCCACTGCCTGAACCACAGACTCACTAGCCCTCCCCCTGTAAGATTCCATCAGAGTGTTCTAGTCCCTTCCACTGCTTGATTCATGGACTCCCTGCCCTTCCCCCTGCAAGATTCCATCAGAGTATTCTAGTCCCTCCCACTGCTGGAGTTACAGATTCCCTACTCCTCCCCCTGTAAGCTGCCATTAGAGTGTTCTAGTCCAGCCCACTGCCTGAGCCACAGACTCCCTAGTCCTCACCCTGCAAGCTGCCATTACAGTGTTCTAGTCCCTCCCACTGCTTGATTCATGCATGCACTCCCTGCCCCTCCCCCTGCAAGATTCCATTGTAGTATTCTAGCCCCACCCATTTCTGGAGTTACAAATTTCCTGCCCCTCCCTCAGTAAACTGTCATCAGGGTATTTTAGCCCAGCCCATTTCTGGAGTTACAAATTCCTTGCCCTTCCCCCTGTAAGTCATAGTGTTCTAGTCCAGCCCACTGCTTGATTCATGCACTCTCTGCCCTTCCCCCTGCAAGATTCCATCAGAGTATTCTAGCCCAGCCCAGCCCATTTCTGGAGTTACAAAATTCTTGCACCTCCCCCTGTAAACTGACATCAGAGTGTTTTAAACCCTCCCACTGCTGGTGTTACAGATTCCCTGCCCCTCCCCCTGTAAGCTTCCATCAAAGGGTTCTACCCCTGCCCACTACTTAATCCCCGCCCACTGCTTTAGTTAAAAGATCCCGCCCCTTTTCCTATTACCTGCCATCAGAAGGTTCTACCCCTGCCTCTAAACTTTGCCGGTGTGTTTGTCTGTTTCAGGCACTTCCAGAGAAAGAACTGGCGTACAGTAAGTACATATATACCATTTACTAGATCCCACCAAAGTGTGAGATTCAGTAGCTGCAATATGTGCGAAAGGGGCAATTTACACTGGGGTTCTGCCCGAGGCCTATGGGTCGAGATTGTGTTGCAAATGTTGTTGTAAATGAAATTACAGTTAAAAAGCCTTTCCTTTTTACTCTTTCAACTGGCGGTTCTGACTCTTGAAACAATGTAGGAGTATCCGGCCATTAACAGCCATTATTTCTGTTCTTTGTAGCTGAATTCACAGTCCCCCCACAGAAGCCTCCCAGGTTAGGGGCACAGGTAAGGGAAAAGCATCCTTCCTCCTATTCACTCATGTATTATAAGGGATAATGTACCCCCTACTGTAAATGATAAGGATATTAGCAGTCACTGAGGGGTTCTGTGCCCCCCATATAAAGGCACAAGGCTGCAGGCTGAGTTATACAGGGAACTCTGAGTATCACTCATGTATTATAAGGGATAATGTACCCCCTACTGTAAATGATAAGGATATTAGCAGTCACTGAGGGGTTCTGTGCCCATATAAAGGCACGAGGCTACAGGCTGAGTTATACAGGGAACTCTGAGTATCACTCATGTATTATAAGGGATAATGTACCCCCTACTGTAAATGATAAGGATATTAGCAGTCACTGAGGGGTTCTGTGCCCATATAAAGGCACAAGGCTGCAGGCTGAGTTATACAGGGAACTCTGAGTATCACTCATGTATTATAAGGGATACTGTACCCCCTACTGTAAATGATAAGGATATTAGCAGTCACTGAGGGGTTCTGTGCCCATATAAAGGCACAAGGCTGCAGGCTGAGTTATACAGGGAACTCTGAGTATCACTCATGTATTATAAGGGATAATGTACCCCCTACTGTAAATGATAAGGATATTAGCAGTCACTGAGGGGTTCTGTGCCCCCCATATAAAGGCACAAGGCTGCAGGCTGAGTTATACAGGGAACTCTGAGTATCACTCATGTATTATAAGGGATAATGTACCCTCCAAAGAAATCCAGAGTACCTTCCAAAAACCTAATCATGTGTCTCATATATTTGTTCCCCCCAGTCCCTACAACCCCTACAGCCCACACCTACGGCCAACATTGACCGGACAGATGACGGTGTGTACCAGAGTGTGATGGAGCTGGTAAAGGCGGTTCTGCAACTGAAGAATGACATCTACCAGCTCCCTCCGGAGGGATACGTTGCCGTTGTTAAGGTGAGAGAAAGAAGTTTATCTTAGAGAATGTTATCACCAGAGTTTGGTATAGCACCGACCTGCTGGTCAGTTCCTGCAACTGTACAGTCAGAGATATATATGTACAGAAGGAAAACTGAGAAGGGTTCAGAAAAGAGATCAGAAGCCCCAGACGCCCTTTCCCACCTCCGTCTTGAGCAGAGCAACATCAGAATCCTTCCCTGTTTTCCTTCTATACGTACTGTATCTCTCTGACTGTACAGTTACAGGAACTGACCAGCAGGTGGTGCTGCTGTCACAGAATTCATTATATTGGCAGGTAATAAAACCTTAAATAGCTCTGAAACTGAAAAAAAAATAGAAAGAAAAAGAAAAGCACCCTACATTTATTTTTCAACCTTTACTTATTCCTTAAGGGCAAGTACATATGATAACTACAGTCTATATATTGTTATATTTACTTACAGAATGTGGGGCTGACCCTTAGAAAACTCATTGGAAGCGTCGATGAGATCCTTCCTTCTCTCCCACAGAATTCCCGCACTGAGGTAACATTACCGCTCACTATAGAAGGTCCTTGTACTTTGCTTTGTATTTGAACCTTTTATTCCTCTCATTGTCCTTGTCCTTCATTCACCTTCTCCCCAGTCCTATCCGCTCGGGATTTCCCTCATCCTATCAGCATCATTGGTGCAGAGGGATTTAATGCACCACAAATCCATGCATTGTATTATGTACCTATAAATATATATCTCATAATCACAAAAAAATGAATTTTAATCACAAAATTCATTTGTGTCAGCACAAAATGAATTCCGTGAAAGAATATTCTGTGTTCACAGAATTCTGTGTTTTTAGAATACGTCTTGTGCTGGCAAGTTTTCATGTTTTGGCCGCCAAATATATTTTGTATACATGGAACGAATTTCCAATTGTGAATACGATAAACCTCTATAGTGGGGGATATTAATGAGCACTTTTAATCAACGTTCGGATGAAATTTATTTTTTCGATTCGATTTACGATTCGAGTTTGTGTATTCGAATTATGGTTCAGAAACTAGAATATAACCCAATGGGCCCTGCACACCCCAGTCCAGCCTTGGCCCATGATGAAAACTGTCTCTGTGAGAAGAGAGGGTGGGACTATTTACTGTCAGTCATGCAGGAGAGGCGGAGCTGTATATTGACCCCTCCCTCGACCCAGTGGGGCACTATTGATATTAGAGTTCTTTCCTTGCAGATTGAAGGGACCCAGAAGCTCCTAAGCAAAGACCTGGCGGAGTTAATCAACAAGATGCGCCTGGCCCAACAGAACGCCGTGACGTCGCTGAGCGAAGAGTGCAAGAAGCAGATGCTGACGGCGTCGCACACCATGGCCGTAGACGCCAAAAATTTGCTGGATGCCGTGGACCAGGCCAGGGTCAGGGCCAATTTAGCCAAGGTGGCCGCTGAGTGACACGGATTCACCTCTCCAAAAAGAGACGTCGGTGTTCCTATTGGTGTCCCCGTGAATCCTTCCCAACGGCTTGTAAAATACTCTGCTGCTATCAGAACCTGACTGAATGGGTCCCCGCATAGAACCCAGAGGAAAGTCCGTATTTGGAGACTTGTGCTGAAGCAGTGGCCCCCGGGGCCCCTCACCTCGCTGCCATAAAGCAACAGGCAACTTTGTTACATGAAAAGGAACTGGAACCTCAACGACTTTCATCGGAACATTTTGGGAACATTTCTGATTAACGTGTGGAAATGGTTTACACTGAGGGTGGAACAACCCAACGGGCTCGCGCCAACCTCCGTTTACTTACCGGGAACAGAAATGACAAGAACTGGAGATGGAAATACTGTCTAAAAGCAGAATGATCTTCCTCACAAATATTATTATCTCATTGCTTTTTTCCGTTCGTCCCTTGTGAGATGTTGTGGCAAAACCAATTCTGGTTTCCGCTGCCCTCGGAATGGGGCAAAGGGGCCGCGTATAAAGGGTGCGTGCCGTAACCTGAGGTGTCATTTTGGCTACATCCGTTCCCAAAGCCGGCCATACGCATTCAGATTATAGTCTTCTTCCCGCGAATGTATTGTAAATTGTAGGATAAAGCCGTAAATATAACCAATGGGATGAGGTTCTGAGCATGAAATAGTTACAGGCACCAATGGTACCAAAGTGACTCCCATTGTAGGGCCCCAAGGGTATCGGCAGATACACAATACTGCGCAGATTTTATCCTTATCCAACCGGAATTTTCTAACCCGTCCAACCGACTAAACGACCGATGGTACGAAAATTATCGGGATGATAATTTGGAAACCCCCACACGGTCCGATAATCGTGCACAACTGTGTTTCTTATGATAAAAGATTTTGATCGGGCGCCCCAGTATCAGACTGGGGGGTGAAGGGCCCACCGGGGCATCTAATCGCCCCCCCTCAGGGGCCCATCACCCTACGTCCTACCCCGAGCGCGGAAATTTAACGCTTCAGGGGAGGAGCTGTCGGGCAGGGGGAGCATCGGCAAAGGGTCAGGTCTGGGCTGCCAGGGCCCATCGGGATTTTTCCCGGTGTCCCGGCGGCCCAGTTCGACCCTGGGGCGCCCGAGCAAAATCTACGTTCAGGGCTGAATTGGCAGAAGAAGGTAGAAATCCTATTGTTTCTACCTCAATATCTAACGATTCAGCCCTGAACGTCTGTGGAGGAAGGAAAAGATGGGAAATCCCTACAAGTATGGCCACCTTTAGTGCGGATATCTCTGGCTATAACTCCAAGGAACTGCAGAAATAACTGAAATTTAGAGATATAGTCAAAGGTATCCCAAAATGATATTAATGGCTATAGCCTAGGTATAGCCCAACCCCACTCTATCTGTAAGCAGCTACGGAAATAACAGCCTATGGAATCCTGAGGGATCACATGGGGGGTAACTCTGGATACACCTGTATTTAGCCAAAATGGCTACACCAGATGTAGCCAAAATGAATCCCAAAGTGCAATGCCAGGCTGTCTCTGATAGCTACAGATATGGCCAGAATTGTCCCAATGTGATATCTAAAGGTGCCCATACATGGGAAGGGTGCGAAGCAAGTAGATCTTCTCCCGATATGCCCGCCTAAAGGAGGGCAAAATCGGACTAATTCTATTGTTTGGCCCTAGGGTTGAATTACAACGGCAGCTATAGGCGCTGCCGGACTGAGTGCCACATCAACGAGACAATGCTGTGCCCAATCCAATGGAAAATCAATCCTGCCCGATCATGATCTGCCCAATTTTAGCCCAGATATCGGTTGGGTTGGCCTGTCAGGGGTGCCCATACACGTGCAGTTAATTATCCGAATTGGTCTGAAGGATTCATACTAGCATCTGTATGGCCACCTTCCCAGATGTAGCCAAAATAAATCTCAAAGTGCAATCCCAGGCTTCCCCTGATAGCCACAGATATGGCCAGAATTGTCCCGATGTGATATCTAAAGGTGACCATACATGGGAAGGGCGCCAAACAACCGGATCTTCTCCAGATAGGTCCACCTAAAGGAGGGCAATATTGGACTAATTTGATTGTTTGGCCCTAGGGTTGAATTACAGCGGTGGCCATAGGCACTGCCGGACTGAGGGCCGCATCAACAAGACAATGCTGTCCTTAATCCAATGGAAAATGAAACCTGCCCGATCAAGATCTGTCCAATTTAGCCCAGATATCGGTTGGGTAGGCCCATCAGAGTTGCCCATATACAGTCAGATAAGCTGCTGAATTGGTCTGAAGGATTTAAACTTGCATCTGTATGGCTGCCTTCCCGGATGTAGCCAAAATGAATTCCCGGGCTACCCCTGATAGCTACAGATATAGCCAGGGATAGCCCAGGGACAGCTGGAGATACCACATTTAGATAACCCTGGCTACACCTGTAGGAGAAATAACTGTCTGTAGTAGCCTAGGGTCTCATTTTGGGATAATTATTAATTAGTGCTCCCTCTGTAACGAAAAGGGGCAACTGGCTGCTGTATCCATGGTATCTTTGTCTATAGAGGTTTATAGGGTCACATTCACAGTGAGAGATGTACAGTTTGCCTGGGGCAATAAATGGAACAAAATAAGTGTCTGTTGCACAACATGTAGAAATATAACATGGGGGGGGGGTACCAATGTATTGCGTGAGCTTAATGGACATTTTAACCCCAAAAAATAAGTTTTTGTCTAATAAAAGAAAACATAATTTTTTATTAGGCAAAAAATTATATTATGGGTTGACTTGTCCTTTAAAGTTTACTGCCTACACTTGGGCATGAATGCCCTTTCCATATGCCAGGGATACCCATTAGTCTCCAATGACACTTCCCAGAATCCATTGCCCTAGTTTCACTGGAACTGGGGGAACAGCTGGGGGTCTCTGCTCTGCATCAACTCCCAGCACCCCAGCACCAACTCCCAGCACCCCAGCACCAACTCCCAGCACCCCAGCCCCAACTCCCAGCACCCCAGCCCCAACTCCCAGCACCCCAGCACCAACTCCCAGCACCCCAGCACCAACTCCCAGCACCCCAGCACCAACTCCCAGCCCCAACTCCCAGCCCCAACTCCCAGCACCCCAGCACCAACTCCCAGCACCCCAGCCCCAACTCCCAGCCCCAACTCCCAGCACCAACTCCCAGCACCAACTCCCAGCACCAACTCCCAGCACCCCAGCACCAACTCCCAGCACCCCTTCAACATTCCGATCCCCCCCAAAATGCCCCTGACAAACAGGAAGTGCGTGTTGGCGCGTCCCAGGTTTCCCTTTTGTACATAGTTTGCCTTTTCCTTTGAAATTCTTTCCAGGTTTAAATATAAATGGATTTTAATATGACGTCTATTTTCTTTCCTCCTGTGGGGCTGGAAGCAGCAGAACTATAACTCTGGGATCTGAGAAACGTTATGTGGGTCTGTATTTTGCCGTCTTCATTCCAAAAAAAAAAAGATTTTATTTAAATGTATTATATATACAGTATATAAAATTGAGCAGGAATGTGATGGCGCCACTGAGGCTGAACTGTATTTATTACTATACCCGCTCTGGGGCAAGTGTGGGGCACAGCATATAGTGGGGATAGAGGCAGAGAGGTGGAATTCTGGGTAATAAAACATATAAAAACAAATACAGTCTGTCTGAGGGGTAGAAATATATGTATAAATCTAGTGGCATTGCCAGGCATACAGGGAATACGTATAATTACATGGAACCTGGAACCCAGCCATACTGGGCGCACTGGTCTCTTCATGCTATTGTTTTATTGTATTGACTTTTATATCTAATGGATGTTTTATGGGTGTTTTTCTACGTCTGTAAGCTGCCATCTTGCCGTAAGTCCGGCCCACTCCTCCCAAGTCACTGACTCCGCCTGTGTACGTGCAGAATGAGTAGCCATTGGTATATCCTGTACAGAGGGCGGTACTTGGAGACTCATAGAGGGGTGTTGCCCAGAAAGTATCTGGACATTCACCTGCCCAATATTACCCAAACCAAGGGGATTCATAAAAATATGCCCCTCCCTTTGCTGCTATAACTGCCCCTGCCCCTCTGGGAAGGTTCCCACTAGATGGTGGAGTTGCTGGGAGTTGCTCCCATTCAGCCACAAGGGCATTAGTGAGGTTGGGCAGTGATGTTGGGGATCAGGCTCATAGTCGGGGTTCCATCCCACAGGGGTTCAGTTGGGTTGGGTCAGAGCTCTGTGCAGGTTCTTCCCATCTCAGCAAACCCATTCTGTAGGGCCCATCTCTGTACATGGGGGACATTATTGTGCTGAAACAGGAAAGGGCCCCCCCCAAACTATTCCACAAAGTAGGGAGCACAGAATTGCCGGGAATGTCACTGTACCCTGTAGCCTTAAGGTTTCACTGGAACCAGGGGCCCAAAGCATTGAAACAGCCCATTGTGTGCCCAGAACATTCCTTCTCTGTATATTTGTATTTATACATATGGGTAGGGGGTGCCATAGTGTTTCCCTTAGACAGTACAGTATGGGGGTACAGCTTATTGTGTGCCCAGAACATTCCCTCTCTGTATATTTGTATTTATACATATGGGTAGGGGGTGCCATAGTGTTTCCCTTAGACAGTACAGTATGGGGGTACAGCTTATTGTGTGCCCAGAACATTCCTTCTCTGTATATTTGTATTTATACATATGGGCAGGAGGTGCCATAGTGTTTCCCTTAGACAGTACAGTATGGGGGGTACAGCTTATTGTGTGCCCAGAACATTCCTTCTCTGTATATTTGTATTTATACATATGGGTAGGGGGTGCCATAGTGTTTCCCTTAGACAGTACAGTATGGGGGTACAGCTTATTGTGTGCCCAGAACATTCCTTCTCTGTATATTTGTATTTATACATATGGGTAGGAGGTGCCATAGTGTTTCCCTTAGACAGTACAGTATGGGGGGAATGCTGTGGGCCCGTTACTCCCCTTGCCGTTGGTACTAATCCCGGGGCCACTGTATGAAGCCGCTTGTCTCTGTGTGACTGCTCATTCCCTGCCCACGTGCCGCCGCTGCTGCTGTATGTAATGCTGTACGGTTCCCCCCTGTGTGTAATATACAAGCCCGGCCCATTGCTGGAGCCATTTGTAAATAATCCTCTATTAAAGGCCACATTACTAAAAGCTTCACTCGGTTATTTTGCTTACGGTAAGTTATCACACTCAGATGGGCACAAGTGGTTATTTACAGGGGGATGGAAGGGCCACAGTACTATTCAGGGTTGGACTGGGCCAATAAGGAACCAGCTCCGCTGCCCATTGGCTAGCTGCCACCAGTTGAGGTTGCGGCCCTCTCTTTTCTGCTGGGGGGGAGCTGTGTCGGCTAAAGTGTGGGTTGGTGGCAGAGAGTATGTAGTGGGGCAGGTAGGGGCCAGGGTGGTGGTCCCTTGAGGTCAGGTTCTCTGATGGGCCCTACGTTCCCCAGTACATTAATAGTATCAGTAGCTGTGATACAAATAGCAGAGACTTCCATGGGGACCAGTAGAATACCCCTCTCTACCCCGAGTCTTCTGCTGGATAAATGACCCCGGTTACTAATCCACCCATTCTCCCCGGTGGAGCCAAAGATGATCACTAGGTACCCCTACTGTTTTATACTACTAAAAACAACATAAACAGGAGATCTAATATCCCTACTATATCTTATCTTCATTCTTAAGGCCCAAACTGCCTCTATCTGAGGTCTCCCGTCTCAGGGGCCCCCCGTGGTACCCTGCAAGCCCCAAACCAACCCTGCCTGGCACCACTGGGGCACAGCTTTGCCCTGTCACTTGGGTCACATGATCAGAAACCAATGAACAAGTGTGTCCTGGGTCAGAATAGCAGTGTATTATCCAGGAGGGCAGATTGAGGGTCTATAAAACCTGTCTGTGCTGTAACCTACACATAATAATACAGTTACCAGCTTTGGCCACTGGGTGTCACTGCAGCACCTTGTCACACTAGTGACTCCGGCATCACCAGCAAAACTCACGGAAACACTGGTGTAAACTGAGACTCGACAGGAGGGAAAGAAAAGTTTGGTGGCGTTTGAGGCCCCCGTCTCACTGACGTTAAACAGAAAGGTCTAATTAGGAACAAAATGCTCCTTGGATGATGTGAAAGTGATAGCCCTTCCCCTGCCCCAGTTTTGTAACTCGGAGACATTGCTAAATAAGTCAGCGGATCAGGTTAAAACTAAGCGCTAAGGTATCACCTTTGTGTCATCCATCCGTCTATCACTGTATCCCTCTAATTGCTGAGCGGTGTCCCTGTCCTAACTGCTGATTGCGACTCCTGAAACAATGTAGTGGAAGGCAGCGTCTACAATATACATAGGATAGAGTGGGGAGTTGTAGTTCAGGCTCAGTGTAATAAACCGACTTTGCAACCCCTTATCACTGTGTCAGTCAGGGGGGGGGGGGGGGTTTAGTTAAAGAAAATGTAAATCCTTTGCCGAGCGATAAATGTTTGATGAGCCGGGAATAAGGCAGCGCTGAAACATTAATGTAAGGAAAATAACCACGTTGGGGAGCCGGAGGGCCCTCGCCCTCTTTGTGTCTCCGCTAAAAGCTTCTCCGGTCAGAGCTGGGAGCCATTCATGGCTGAGAGATAGAAAGGTTCTATCAGGACGACCCCCTCTGACCCGCCGTGTGTGGCTGAGTTGGCTTTTATTGCAACAGAATGGATTCTGTAGGGCTTCCACTTATATCAGCTCTAATAAACCTCCACTGGTTAAAGGGGAACTTCATCTGATGCACGATGAAAGCACTGTCCCAAGTTACAGCGAATTCCATTGGCCGCCCACGACATGCCCCCTATGAATACAGCTCTGCCAAATGCAGGCAGCACAGTATTCACGGGAAGGAACGCAACATCTGAACCTGAGAAGGAATGTTGCATTGTGGGTCAATGGCAACTAATTAACCACTTTCAGCCCTGCAGATAGAGATGTGCTTTAGAAGTCCCGGGGCTCCGGGCCTAGTAGTTTTGCCTCAAGTCCCCATTTTTGACCCCAAAATCACTAGGAAGGTCAGTTTCCTGGGAAAGAATATGCTGCCGTTATGGACAAAGCCGCCCAACCGCTCAAGTGGAGGTTTTACCTATTGAGAACGATAGAGGACTGGGAAGAAGGTCGGAAACACCCATCCCATAAATCCCTTTACTTGCCTTCCAAGCAATGATGGGGTAAGGAGGGAACCCAATAGAACTCTGTTGCCCTTAACACCCAATCAGGAGCCTTATTGACGGCCATATACTGAGTAGTCATTGGATAAAATGGGCCTACTATAGCAGGTGGTGACATTTACTTGGACAAGTCAGCAACAAGACATCTTATTCGCTCCCCTAGATAATCAGGAAACCCAATCAGAGGGTCAGGTAGTTTAAGAACTGAGGTGAGCACCCCTTTGGGCCCCCCATGCTTTCCAGCTGCCAACTGACAGGCACTGAGCCACAGCAGGAGGGTTGGCAACAACACAGAACCCAGTAGTTACTAGTAGGGGTCCCTCATGTTTCTGCTGAGAGTGAGATGTTGTTGCCATATAAACAGCACCAGGTCCCACCATATAAGAAATAATAGGTGCCTACACCTCCCACCAAAAAAACGGAACACTGCCATAGTACAAAGGACATAGTTTAATAAACTATACCTGATGTCAATATATTCAAGCCTGCTTTTGATTTTGGGGGTGCAAATGAGAATATAATTGTACTGAATGACACATCTCCGGCTGCCAAACACTGCGTCCATGGTGTCCTAGGGGACATTGTAGCCAAATATAAGCCCAGTCCTCTTCTAGATCCATCACCGTAGCGCCCACATTCCAAATGAGAGTCCTTTGAGCACGAGGGATGTTATTAATCTACCTGGTCCATTAATTATCTTGATCGTTTCTTGTATTCATGAGCGAAAGCGAATGGTTTGCATCTCCAAGCTGGAGAGTTGTTAAATATTTCTAATGCTCTAATGAGAGCGACGGCTCCTTCTGCTTCTTGCGGGGAATAACTAGAAGACATGTCCATCCCATGAGTAATAGTCCTATATCATTCCAGCCAAGAAAGGGGGTAGAAAGAGTCCGACTGTCCCAAGCAGACAGACGATGATGAACATCCATAGGAATATCCTGTCGATGACCATTGCCACATACTTCCAGTCCTCTTTCACCTAAAAAAACACAGGGAGAAGGTAAAAATCTAGAATACAGATGAGCGAATTCAAGGTATTTGGAAGGAAGGTGAGGACTCTTTTCATGGGGAGAGGCCAGGAGTTGACAAGGGACAAGTTGACAAGGGAGTTGACAAGGGACAAGTTGACAAGGGAGTTGACAAGGGACAAGTTGACAAGGGAGTTGACAAGGGACAAGTTGACAAGGGAGTTGAAAAGGGACAAGTTGACAAGGGAGTTGACAAGGGACAAGTTGACAAGGGAGTTGAAAAGGGACAAGTTGACAAGGGAGTTGAAAAGGGACAAGTTGACAAGGGAGTTGACAAGGGACAAGTTGACAAGGGAGTTCAAAAGGGACAAGTTGACAAGGGAGTTGACAAGGGACAAGTTGAAAAGGGACAAGTTGAAAAGGGACAAGTTGAAAAGGGACAAGTTGAAAAGGGAGTTGACAAGGGAGTTGACAAGGGAGTTGACAAGGGACAAGTTGACAAGAGAGTTGAAAAGGGACAAGTTGAAAAGGGAGTTGACAAGGGAGTTGAAAAGGGACAAGTTGACAAGAGAGTTGAAAAGGGACAAGTTGAAAAGGGAGTTGACAAGGGAGTTGACAAGGGACAAGTTGACAAGGGAGTTGACAAGGGACAAGTTGACAAAGGAGTTGACAAGGGACAAGTTGACAAGGGACTTGACAAGGGACAAGTTGACAAGGGAGTTGAAAAGGGACAAGTTGACAAAGGATTCCCCTTGTCAACTCCTGGCCTCTCCCCATGAAAAGAAGTACAGTAGGAGATTGAAAAGCCACTTCAAGTGGCACTTGCTTACGAGGTACATATCTCGCAGTAACTGTCATGCAGTCTCCAACAGGTCAACTGCAACATCTTCAAACTTTTGGCCCTAAGACAAGGTGAGCAGCAAATACCTTTCATGTAGCTGCTCATCTTAGGTCCAGAAGTTCAAGACAAAGTCTGTCCAAGTCATCGTAATTGGCCAACACAGTAGTAGAAGAGCAGATATACTTACAGAGAAGTCAGCATCTTCCGCCCGGAGGTGATTTGCAATGTAGTGCACTCCTTCTAAAGCTTTCAAGACACTTGGAGACAACAAGAAGCTGGATTCGGCGGTCTCTGTGCTACTATGGCGAGGAGTCTGACTTTGCCCTCCAGAGACATGATGATTATAGTCATATCGATACTGGAGGCTTTGGTTATGGGTGGTCATGTGACGAACATGGCAAGTCTGAAGCTCTGCTTCTGGCTCCGCCCACTTGTCATCCACATCAGTTTCCATCCAATACTTGGATGTGCTGAGCTTGAGTTCTGGTGCGTCATATTGACTAACAACTTCTTCTACCGGTGCAGGAGGCCGCTTCATGAACAGCCACCGGGGTATATGGTCTAGGAACACCGAACGCACCCAAAGTGGCATCTTGTGAGTACTAGGGGATCGATGGTGGACGTTGAGCACAAAGACCGTGATTACAATGGAGAGAGTGACGAATATCATGGTGAAGAGGAGGTACTCCCCGATCAAAGGGATAACCAGTGACGTGGAAGGGATGATTTCTGTGATGAGCAAGAGGAAGACAGTCAAGGAGAGAAGAACTGAGATGCAGAGAGTGATCTTCTCCCCACAGTCTGATGGAAGGTAAAAGACCAGCACGGTGAGGCAAGAAATCAGAAGGCAGGGGATGATCAGATTGATGGTGTAGAACAAAGGTAACCTCCGAATGATAAAGTAATAGGTGATATCTGGATAGATTTCCGTGCAACAGTCGTATTTCTTGGAATTGTACTTCCCAACTGCGTTGACAATGGCCCACTCTCCGCTCTCCCAATAGTCCTTCAGGTCCACGTTCCTCTCCATGCTCTCCAGGTCCAGCCAAGCTTTGTCGTAAGTCCAAGAGCCGAACTTCATCTTGCAGCTCTGCTGGTCGAAGGGAAAGAAGGTCACGTCGATGCTGCAGGAGCTTTTGTAGATGGCCGGCGGGACCCACTTGACTTTCCCGTTGTGAAACAAATGAGCTTTAGTCATGTGGGTTATGGCAAACTCCCCGTCGGCGCTGGAAGACAACAAACACAGGTTAGATGCATAAAGGGGACAATGTGGACAATAAAATACTTCTTTATGGGATGCGCCTAACCCAGATTTGGTTCCGGATTTGGTCGAACTGGAGCCTTTTTGGGGCGGGATTCAGATCCAGATCTATCCTGGCGGAACCAAAAGTGTTTTATGGGTTCATTGATCATGTTTTTGTGATTTGACTATTCAAATTTACTTTGGGATTTGGCCAACTGTGAAGGATTTGGTATTAGTCGAATTAAAAACAAGCGATTTGGTGCACATCTTATTATTTTCTATGAAACCTTAAATAGAACTGTCTGTGACTTTTCCCAGAAAGCCCAGAAATAGGAAAATAAAATAATTTGACATATTATCATAAAGAGCCATTCATAAACACAGGTTAAATGTTGCATAGAATTCGCCATTTTTTAACCCAAAATGGAGGTTTTGCCCCCAGAATTCCATTATAGTGCCAGCCAGTGCAGCTGAATACAGGAGGGTATAGGAAGCTGTATTCCCAGTATATTCCCAGTGTATTCCCAGTATATTCCCAGTGTATTCCCAGTATATTCCCAGTGTATTCCCAGTGTATTCCCAGTATATTCCCAGTATATTCCCAGTGTATTCCCAGTATATTTCCAGTATATTCCCAATGTATTCCCAGTGTATTCCCAGTATATTCCCAGTGTATTCCCAGTATATTTCCAGTGTATTTCCAGTGTATTCCCAGTATATTCCCAGTATATTCCCAGTGTATTCCCTGTGTATTCCCAGTATATTCCCAGTATATTCCCAGTGTATTCCCAGTGTATTCCCAGTATATTCCCAGTGTATTCCCAGTGTATTCCCAGTATATTCCTAGTGTATTCCCAGTGTATTCCCAGTATATTCCCAGTGTATTCCCAGTGTATTCCCAGTGTATTCCCAGTATATTCCCAGTGTATTCCCAGTGTATTCCCAGTATATTTCCAGTGTATTCCCAGTGTATTCCCAGTATATTCCCAGTATATTCCCTGTGTATTCCCAGTGTATTCCCAGTGTATTCCATGTGTATTCCATGTGTATTCCCTGTGTATTCCCAGTATATTCCAGGTGTATTCCCAGTGTATTCCCTGTGTATTCCCAGTATATTCCCAGTATATTCCCAGTGTATTCCCAGTGTATTCCCAGTTTATTCCCAGTGTATTCCCAGTATATTCCCAGTATATTCCCAGTGTATTCCCAGTGTATTCCCAGTATATTCCCAGTGTATTCCCAGTGTATTCCTAGTGTATTCCCAGTGTATTCCCAGTATATTTCCAGTGTATTCCCAGTGTATTCCCTGTGTATTCCCAGTATATTCCCAGTATATTCCCAGTATATTCCCAGTTTATTCCCAGTGTATTCCCAGTATATTCCCAGTGTATTCCCAGTGTATTCCCAGTATATTCCCAGTATATTCCCAGTGTATTCCCAGTGTATTCCCAGTGTATTCCCAGTATATTCCCAGTGTATTCCCAGTGTATTCCCAGTATATTCCCAGTGTATTCCCAGTATATTCCCAGTGTATTCCCAGTGTATTACCAGTATATTTCCAGTGTATTCCCAGTGTATTCCCTGTGTATTCCCAGTATATTCCCAGTGTATTCCCAGTATATTCCCAGTGTATTCCCTGTGTATTCCCAGTATATTCCCAGTGTATTCCCAGTGTATTCCCAGTATATTCCCAGTGTATTCCCAGTATATTCCCAGTGTATTCCCTGTGTATTCCCAGTGTATTCCCAGTATATTCCCAGTGTATTCCCAGTGTATTCCCAGTATATTCCCAGTATATTCCCAGTGTATTCCCTGTGTATTCCCAGTATATTCCCAGTATATTCCCAGTGTATTCCCAGTGTATTCCCAGTATATTCCCAGTATATTCCCAGTGTATTCCCAGTATATTCTCAGTATATTCCCAGTGTATTCCCAGTGGGCCCTCGCCCTAATTTAACATCAGGGGCCCTATTAATAACTTTTTGATGTAATTTCCTTACAAAAAAACAAAAATGGCTACCTATAAATATCTATAAAAAATTCTGTTGGTGGAATTTTGATTATTGCCAGTTTGGGTTTTAGTAAGAACCAACAAAAGCTTTTCATAAGAACCAACAGAAATGTTCTGATACATTTATACATTCTTAGGGGCACATTCACTAATCCACGAACGATCCGAAGGCGCCCGAATGCGTTTTTTTCGTAATGATCGGTATTTTTGTGACTTTTTCGTCGCCGTCACAACTTTTTCGTATATTTTCTGTGACTTTTTTGTCGCCGTCGCGAAAAAATCGGATTGGTTTTTCCGGCGTTTACAAATTGCTCAATACGAAAAAATTGCGGCGGCAACAAAAAAATCGCGCAACATACGATAAAGTCGTGATGGCGGTGAAAAACTTGCGCAAAATATGAAAAAATCGCGACGGCGCCAAAAAGACAGGGACTTTTTTTGTTCCAATCTGAATTTTTCCCATTCGGGGTTCGGATTCGTGGATTAGTAAATGTGCCCCTTAGTCTCCCATTGGGCAAACAATATTATTCTTCACTATTAAACCCAACGAGATGAACAAATAAGAAGAAATAGTCCCAGCAATACGTTCCAAAGAGCAAAGCGAGGGCCTTATCCACGTATTGGTCGTTGGATTTCGAAACGCTAATGAAAAGTGGAAAAACCAACTGTAACGGGTTTGACATGAAAGGAGCCGATGAGACGGCCAATAGCACGGTGCGTAAGAGCGACTGACAGATGTAGGATCAAGATACGGAACATGTTCCCAGGGGCACGGAGCCGACTGTTTGTACCCAGCACTATCTCCCCATCCCAGTGACAGATGGAGTCCGGCTCTTCATTGAGGAGTAATTGACTCTCGGCAGGAGAAACTGACGAGTAGAGTTCTGCCTTGTGCCTCGGGTCATCATGTACCGTTCCCATCAAAGGCTCAGGAATACACGGCACTTCACCCACTCTTATTCCATCCGGCTTCTTCCATTTGCTTTTATCTGTTCTCTTCAATTCCCTCTTAACTGAGACAATGTCAAAGGGAATTAGGCCCTGTACGCGCTTCAGATCACAACCAACGGCGGCTGCTTCACTGCTTCTAATACAATAGGTAACTGGTTGGACATAAACCAGGGAATAACCTTCCCTACAGGAGATGCAGTGATACCAAGGGATTGCAGGGGATTGTGGGAACAGTGTCAATGTTCTCTTGGTCTAGGAACCAAGGGTAGATTGATTGAAAACAAAGACCTGATTGGGTGCTATGGGTTAATAGACCTAAAGCCAACTTATTCTGAGGCAGGTTACATTGGGTGGGCATCTTCTCGCCCTACATCAGGTTCTCTTCTCGGGTGGCACTAAGTATGTGCAACTGAAGCCAAGTCTGCATTTCAGGGCTGGAACTAGGGGTAAGCAAAAGAAGCTTGTGGCTAGGGTTCTAGACATGTAACTCTTGTCTGCCTACACATAGACCAGGACCTCCAGTCTCATTCATAATCCCTTTACATAGTAACATAGTAAGTTGGGTTGAAAAAAGATGTATGTCCATCACGTTCAACCATAATGCCTATATATAACCTGCCTAAAGGTGCTTATACAGGGGCCGATTCTAGCTGGCGATATGGGTCCCTTAGATTCGGCAGATAATCGGCCCATGTATGGGCACTACCGACGGGTCTGTCCGACTGATATTTGGCCTGAAATCGGGCAGATATCGATCTGGCAGGTTAAAAAATCTAGTTGGATCGGGGACCGCATTGGCTCGTTGATGCGGTCCCCGAACCGACTTTGCCTATACCCGTCGTTATAATTCGATCGTTTGGCCCAAAACAATCGAATTAGCCTGGATTCTCCCGATATTGGCCACCCGTAGGTGGGGATATCTGGAGAAGATCCGCTCGCTTGGCGACATCGCCAAGCTAGCGGACCTGAAGGTGTATGGGCACCTTAACTTCTGGTTGATCCAGAGGAAGGCAAAAACCCCATCTGAAGCCTCTCTAATTTGCCACAGAGGGGAAAAAATTCCTTCTTGACTCCAAGAAGCCACCCCCCAACACTCGCTTCCCACCGATCCCTCTCCACCCCCCCGTCAACAACACCATGGGTGGGGGTGAGAGGTAAGTGAGGTAGCCGGACGGGTTTCCTAGGGTGCCCAGTTGGCCTGACCCAGCATTGCTCCTGTTAGATAATAGCTGAGCAGAGGACTTGAAGTGGAGCAAGATGGTGCCCACCAACCCCGCTTTGTTACTCTGCTTTGCAGAAGGAACAGTTTAGAGGGTCCTACATGGTGTGGTTTGGGCTCCAAAGGGCTCTGGAGAGTGGCCCAGTTATAACTAAGGGTTTTGTTTTTATTTAGTGGAGTATTATATAGGGTTATACACATGGAAAAGTGATAGGCACCCCACGTTCTGGCCAACCCCACGCACCTAAGTGCAGTAAATTGCCTAAATTACATTTTAAACACACTCAATCGGCACAAGGTCGGGAAGTGTTTCTCCTCTCAGTTTATCTCCCGCCGAGTCCCCACAGCGATCACAAAAATAACAGCGGGGCTATTTTAGGAAAGCATTTGTTATCCACCGAACACTATTACCGAGAGCATTCCTAGGCAACCAGTTCCAAACAACAAGGGTTTCGCCGCTCCATAAATCACAGTTGTATTGGACGGAGAGAAATTAGTTTTTTTTTTCCCCGAGAATTTATTAATCTGTGGCAAAGAAAGGAAGATAGAGATATCTGTCCCGTACGGAAATATAATGGGAAAAAAATCAATTTCCAAATAGGTTTTCAAGGGTAAATGTCCAAGGGTGACATTTCTTTCTAATCCGCTGCACTATAGAGAGGCAGAGAGGAAAGGCATTGCACTACTTGGCTATAATAGCCACCTGGAGAGAAGACCTGCAACTGGCAACTTGGCATAGAGATTAGTAGTCACCCTACCCAGGCCTAGAAAGGATAACTCTGCAGGGAGGAATTCATGGGGAAAAGTTGATGGGCTCTTGGAATCACTAGGATTGTTCTCCTGGGGGTATTTAAGAACTAGCTCCTAGAGCATTTTCTTTTTGTTCCCCAGTTTGCAAACTGTTGGACTGGTCTTCAACTTGCTATAGAAGATAACTCTTGGCTTTGTTACCTTGTTGTTTGGCTGTGTGTGGCTGAAGTCTGAGGAAGACTCTAGAAGAAGTTCCTGCTGGAACCCTGCCTGGGTACTACTGGGAGCAGAGGCTGAAGTGGTTGCTTCAGATTAAGATGGTGTGGAGAGGTATGGAGAAGAAAGACTAGGGTGGCTATAATAGCCACCTGGAGAAAAGACCTACAACTGGCAACGTGGCATAGAGATTAGTAGTCACCCTACCCAGGCCTAGAAAGGATAACTCTGCAGGGAGGAATTAATGGAGAAAAGTTGATAGGCTCTTGGAATCACTAGGATTGTTCTACTGGGAGTATTTAAGAACTAGCTCCTAGAACAGTTTCTTTTTGTTCCCCAGTTTGCAAACTGTTGGACTGGTCTACATGGACACTCTTCAACTCTTGCTATAGGAGATAACTCTTGGCTTTGTTACCTTGTTGCTTGGCTGTGTGTGGCTGAAGTCTGAGGAAGACTCTAGAAGATGTTCCTGCTGGAACCCTGCCTGGGTACTACTGGGAGCAGAGGCTGAAGTGGTTGCTTCAGATTACGATGGTGTGGAGAGGTATGGAGAAGAAAGACTAGGGTGGCTATAATAGCCACCTGGAGAAAAGACCTGCAACTGGCAACTTGGCATAGAAACTAGTAGTCACCCTACCCAGGCCTAGAAAAGATAACTCTGAAGGGAGGAATTAATGGAGAAAAGCTCTAGGAATGATGATGTAAGAAACATTATTTCCCTTAAGAAATTCCCTTTGAAGCATCTTGACTTTCTACTTCCTATAGATTATTTCCTATTTCTGTATGCCCTTAAGGTCCTAAAACTATTTGGGGTGTGAGGTCAGTTTCTAACTTTTGTTTATCTCCCTGTAGGAGTAGACTGTGCCATTCAGGGACTAGGTAGTACTGTCAAAATGTGGCTGCTCCTATAAGTTACGTTGATGGGCTCTCGGAATCTCTCGGATTGTTCTCCTGGGAGTATTTAAGAACTAGTTCCTAGAACATTTTCATTTTGTTCACCACTGTTGGACTGGTCTACATGGACACTCTTCAACTCTTTCTATAGGAGATAACTCTTGGCTTTGTTACCTTGTTGCTTGGCTGTGTGTGGCTGGAGGCTGAGGAAGACTCTAGAAGAAGTTCCTGCTGGAACCCGGCCTGGGTACTACTGGGAGCAGAGGCTGAAGTGGTTGGTTCTGATTAAGATGGTGTGGAGAGGTATGGAGAAGAAAGACTAGGGTGTTACATACCCATCAAGGAGAGGAGTCAGGACTCCGCCTGATGTTATCACCCAAGCTGAATACATTAGGGGTCCTTTACTAACGTTCTTCCATGGGAAGAACTACAGAGTGCTAAGGGGGACAGGCATAGGACATGGCCCTCACTCACCCCTTTTAAAGGGGGGCTGAATGTGTTTAGGTCATAAATTACCCCTATTAATTTACTACAAGACTGCACTGAACCAAAGCTTGACTTACAGTTGCAAAGGCACCATACCTGAGCATCGTAGAGAAGCAGAACCACATTCTAACATCTAAATGATCATTAACAACAGCCCCACCCAGGTGTAAATACATTCTCATCCATCTTACTAAGAAGGGAAAATTTGCCGAACGTCAGCAAACTGCAGCCCATTAATCCCTGTTGTTATGCAAAGTGCCTACACGGCAACTTATTGGCAGCTACAGTGACGGCTTCATTGTGCAAAGAACTCATTTAACTTCTAAACTGACAAGACAGTGAAGCCTGAGGAAACCAATACACGGACCATATTCCTCTCACAAAAATGCCACTTACGGTGATTACATTTCCAACGTTTAAGTAAACGTGATGCAGAAGGAGGAGGGCTGGGTACCAAAATCACATGCTTTTAGACTGAAAACTCTGGCAAAGTTACAGAGAAGAAGGTAGGGTGTGCCGAGACTTTATATGGAGTCATGAAGCCTGATTATCTCCTTATTCCTAACTGCTGTAAGGTTCTAGTGGACTTGTACCCTTGTGTATTTTTTGACCCCCCCCTCCAAATAATTTCCTATATTAGAATGGGATAGATCTTATAAACTAGGGTTGTGTTTCCTTGGGGTAGAAGAGGACAGCTTACTGTTCTCAGTTGACCTTTGTGGTGGGGAGCAAAGATGTAGCCCACAGCTTGCTGTTGGAGGCCTCGACAAAAAGTAAACCCCAAATGGTAGGAGGCATGTACCATGAGGCAGGAGCATATTTAAAAGAAACAGATCTTCATTTGGAAGGGGAGCTCATTCATGGCCATGGTTGGGTTTCCATGGGGTAGAAGAGGACAGTTTTGTGGTGGGGAGCAAAGATATAGCCCTTAGCTTGCTGTTGGAGGTCCCTTCAAAAAGTGAACCCCAATGGCGCGAGGTAGGAGCATATTTGAAAGATCATATGGAAGGGGAAATCATCCATGGCTAGGGTTGTGTTTTCTTGGGGTAGAAGAGGACAGCTTACTGTTCTTAGTTGACCTTTTTGGTAGGGTGGAAGCAAAGATTTAGCCCAGAGCTTGCTGTTGGGGGCTTCGGCAAAAAGTGAACCCCAAATGGTAGGAGGTATGTACCATGAGGTAGGAGCATATTCAAAAGAAACAGATCTTCATAAGGAAGGGGAGCTCATCTATGGCCAGGGTTGTGGTTCCTTGGGGTATTAAAGGACAGCTTACTGTTCTCAATTGACCTTTGTAGTGGGGAGCAAAGATGTAGCCCAGAGCTTGCTGTTGGAGGCCCCACCAAAAACTGAACCCCAATGGCAGGAGGTAGGAGCATATCTGAAAGAAACAGATCTTCATATGGAAAGGGAACTCATCCATGGCCAGGGTTGGGTTTCCATGGGGTAGAAGAGGACAGCTTACTGTTCTTAGTTGACATTCTTGGTAGGGAGGAAGCAAAGATCTAGCCCAGAGCTTGCTGTTGGAGGCCAAATGGTAGGAGGCATGTACCATGAGGTAGGAACATTTTTAAAAGAAACAGATCTTCATATGGAAGGGGAGCTCATCTATGGCCAGGGTTATGGTTCCTTGGGGTAGAAGAGGACAGCTTACTGTTTTCAGTTGATGTTTGTGGTTAGAAGCAAAGATTTAGCCCAGAGCTTGCTGTCGGGGGCTTCGGCAAAAAGTGAATCATATGGAAAGAAAGGGAGCTCATCCATGATGTATTTTCCTCAGCTCCTCTTTTCCTATTTCAAGTGCTTTTGAGGAAATGGTCACAAAATACTCCCCTTGATGACCATTAACAGCACTTTATGAACATGGCATGTTTTTAATAGAACAAAAATGCTATGAATTTAAAATTCATATCTAGGGATCATGGCTGTTTGTTCATGAGAGTGTCCATCTTCCTGCTTGTATGCCCTGAAGGTGGGGCCTCAGAGAGAGCCCAAGTCGGGCCAGTGGTACTGTAAATGTTGACTGGTTAATGGAGGGTATCATCATATACATTCACCAAGACACGAGTTTAATTACTTTAGTTGAGTATTCACAAGTATATGGACTCAAGTACAATGTTGTTACTCTACGGTGGCACTAGATTTCCCTTGTTCATGTCAAGAAATCCTTAATTAACTGCTTAATATCCCTCTGTGGTGACTACTAGACAACATCTTCCATTATCTGGTGAAAGCTCATTCTTATGAGGGATCAGGAGTGTGCACCTTTGCACGGTGTGAGCCATATAGGGGTTAACTGGAGACCAAAAGCCCCCCTACAACATGATGAAGATTGACGCAATGTCACCTTGTTGTATTGGAGACTTACTTATTATACAGCACAATGTCAGGAATCCAGATCATCTCTGAAGGAACTCGTATCGAGGTGACATTGTCGTAGTCTGCTGGGTTCCACCGCAGTTTGTAATCGTTCCACTCCTGGAAGGAAATGAAAAGAAAATAATCATTTCTAATAGCCTTGTGCATCTGCTGAAACTAGAGATATACGGGGACTGTAGTTACTAGAGAAGGCTCCCTACTGGTGCCCAATAGGCATTTGGCACAGGGGGTAACAATATCATTGCACAGTAGGGTTGGTTGAACGTTGGTGCAGTAAAAATTCCATAAATACGGTGCAATAGATGTCAGGAATCCATAACCATCTTTGTTCGACTCCTATGATGTTCCTACCCCAAGCTCCCCTTAGTAGCAGGTTAAATGCCCCATGTGGTTGAGCCCCAACAGGTTTCGGCAATTAATGTATTAAACATCACATGACAAACAGTCCAACGTTCATGATTAAACCTCTCCATTAAGATCTGAACAAAGGATGAACACATTTCCATTATAGGGTTCTGCTCTACTCGTTGGATACAGAGTAGGTGCAGCGTCTAAGCATCTAAGTGAGGCTCGAGTAGAGCTTCTAAATCATATTTTCCTATGTCCCATCTGTCATCGGAGCCTGGGCTTCCCTACAGATCAATGTAATCAGGGACTTAAAGATATAGTCTCATTATTCCTTATTATTATGTCAGGGGCACATTATCTACAGACCGGAGGTCTCGCAGAGTAGAACTACACTGATTGCCTGTGGCCCTTAGGGAGCAGGGAGAAGATATGGCCTTTAGCTGCTCAGCTGATACCCTATCACATACAGGCTGGACAGGCATCAGCCAATTGGATTTTTAGACTGGAAATTACAATAGCGAATCTGAAACTGCGCCACCCGCTGTTCATTGCGGCCAATGGAAGAAAATTAAGCGAAGAGAGAGGTCAGGTCTAAGCAGAGCAACATCATACGACTTTCCTTTTTTTTCACATGAATTATATAAGCCAGGGTCAGACTGGGGGGTGCAGGGCCCACTAGGGTCCCCCTACTGCTGCGTCCCCTAACCCCCCCGCAGGGTCCCCCTAACCCCCCTAATCCCCCACCCGACTTCCTCCCCTGAGAACGGGTAAATTTAACGCATCAGGGGAGGAACGGTTGGGCAGGGGGAGTGCCGGCAAGGGTCGGGGCCCGCTAGCACCGGGGCCCACCAGAATTTTTCCCGGTGTCCCAGCGGCCCAGTCTGACCCTGATATAAGCAGTGTATAAAACTACAAATACCTTGAAACCACCTGGGTAAGTAGTGTTGAATTATCAAGAAAATAAACCCTGCAAGTCTGACCAGGAACCCAACTCTGATTTATAAGGTATTTCCATTAAAGCCCATTATACCAGGGAGGCAGATTCAGCAGAACCTCAACCCACCACAACTCTCTCCCGGCTGCTACACAGAACCAGAAGAAAAGCCTTATTTGCTTAATTAAAAGCTGCCCCCCTATATCTGCCCCCCTAGGCGCAGGCCCTCAAGTGCTTATATGGTAAATACGGCCTTGTATTTAGCACTTTCCGGGGGGAGGAAGGGGGGAGGCAAAACACCCAGAAAGAAATGAAATATCCTGCCGCAGACACGTGAATTCTATTATTATGGTAAAAATAATCCTGGTAACTAAGGATCCCTCAAGGTGTCAGTTTCACACTCCCACGGGCTGGGGGCCGGCACCAACCCCCCCTAATATAACAGTTGTGAAAACCCAGTTCCATGTAAGTCTCTCTCCATAGAACTCTCCGTTTGTATCAGAAAACCCAGGGGTGCGTGAGAGTCAATTACAGGGTCATAAATATTTATCCAATTAATTCTCCATTACAGCACTGTCACCGGGCAGAATTAGAATTTAACCATTAATGCAAGAACCTTATTGTGCCTTAACCTGCTCCATCTAAATAAAGCATTTTCATATAAATATACTTGTTTAGCAGTATGTGCCATTGGGTAATCCTAAATAGGCCATTTTAAGTACTAAGTGCCACCCCCTGGGATCATAGGAGTCACAGTGCACACAAACAAGCCAAGGCACACATACATGCTAGGCCCCATCAGCCAATGAATGGGCAGAGTTCTGCCTTTTGCTCCCACACTACTTCCTGTTACAGTTAGAGCTGCATCACTTCCTGTCAGCTGATCTCTGAGGGGGCACACAGCCCATCACTAAATGGCGGCTCAAGAGAAAGGGTGTAAAAGGGCAATATTTACTGATATATATATTCCAGTTTGGGGAGATTCTTTAATAGGCCACTTAATATAATATAAATCTGTTGGTTTGGCAAAAGACCAAAGAACAATTTTCCCAGTTGCAGGAAAATCAGTTTCTGTCGAGCCAGCAATATGTGCATTAACCCCCGAGCAACCGCTTGCTTGTTATTAACCATTCCAAATGGCCCATCACATCCCAACATTCCATTAATGATACATTGACTTCAGTTCTGAGATAAATGTCATTTATAATTCATATCAATAAAGAAGCCGACTCAGATGTGAAATGGATTTAATGCAGAGTCATTAGAGAGCGGGGGCTTGTGGGTGCGCTGAGTAAGCACCATAGTCACTAATGTTATTACTTAGATCCTATCTGATCCCCCCATTGTAAGCAGCAGTCCTGCCCTGCTTTATGGCTGAGATTCTAGCTATCTGTATAACAGAGCATTCTGTCACAGTGGCACAGATCCTATCTGATCCCCCCATTGTAAGCAGCAGTCCTGCCCTGCTTTATGGCTGAGATTCTAGCTATCTGTATAACAGAGCATTCTGTCACAGTGGCACAGATCCTATCTGATCCCCCCCCCATTGTAAGCAGCAGTCCTGCCCTGCTTTATGGCTGAGATTCTAGCTATCTGTATAACAGAGCATTCTGTCACAGTGGCACAGATCCTATCTGACCCCCCCCATTGTAAGCAGCAGTCCTGCCCTGCTTTATGGCTGAGATTCTAGCTATGTGTATAACAGAGCATTCTGTCACAGTGGCACAGATCCTATCTGATCCCCCCATTGTAAGCAGCAGTCCTGCCCTGCTTTATGGCTGAGATTCTAGCTATCTGTATAACAGAGCATTCTGTCACAGTGGCACAGATCCTATCTGACCCCCCCCATTGTAAGCAGCAGTCCTGCCCTGCTTTATGGCTGAGATTCTAGCTATCTGTATAACAGAGCATTCTGTCACAGTGGCACAGATCCTATCTGACCCCCCCCATTGTAAGCAGCAGTCCTGCCCTGCTTTATGGCTGAGATTCTAGCTATCTGTATAACAGAGCATTCTGTCACAGTGGCACAGATCCTATCTGATCCCCCCATTGTAAGCAGCAGTCCTGCCCTGCTTTATGGCTGAGATTCTAGCTATCTGTATAACAGAGCATTCTGTCACAGTGGCACAGATCCTATCTGATCCCCCCATTGTAAGCAGCAGTCCTGCCCTGCTTTATGGCTGAGATTCTAGCTATCTGTATAACAGAGCATTCTGTCACAGTGGCACAGATCCTATCTGATCCCCCCATTGTAAGCAGCAGTCCTGCCCTGCTTTATGGCTGAGATTCTAGCTATGTGTGAGACAGATAAAGGGAATATCAGGGGACATTACCTGTTTCAGCCACACATTCGTCGTCATCATCTGGTTCTTTTCATCCTGTTAAAAAAACACATAGAAGCAGAGAGATTGTGATGCAGCTAAAAATCAATTCTAATCAAGTCCATGAAGGACCCAGAGCCCGGCGCCCCCATTAAACACTACTAATCCCCCCGCCGGCAGTCGCTCACGTTGGCAGCGCAGCTTCTCAAGTACAGAGAGCAAAGGCCGGAGAATAATCGTATTTACGTTTCAGGCCCCAATCACAATATTGGATTCAATTCTATAAGAAATGCAGAAATTTGCTGTTTCAGCTGCTTGGAAAGTTCTATCCGGCCGATCGGACCCAAACAGGCTTCCGGGACGTAGAAATAAGGAGGATTCCCCGCCGACTCCCCGCGATTACCCAGCAGCCGCCATTAATAAATAAATTGCTGAAGCGCATTAATATTTATAGCAGATAAATGGAAGATGGCGAATCGTGGCTTTTGCTGAGCTGTAATATTTATATCAGCAGATTTGTGCCGCGTTCAAAGCGACTTCGGACGTTTCAATCCGGTATTAAAGGGGAAGCAAAGCCAAACATACAATATAATTCTAAGCAGCTTCCCAATATTGATTTATTCACATTGATTTAATAGTTAAAGTGTTAGTATAATGCAGAGAGTGATATTCTGAGACAATTTGCAATTGGTCTTCATTTTTTATTTGTGGTTTTTTTTAATGATTTGGCTTTTTGTTCAGCAGCTCTTCCGTTTGAAATTTCAGCAACGCCCTGGTTGCTAGGGTCCAGATTACCTTAGCAATCAGGGAGTGGTTTAAATGAGAGACTGGTTTACGAACAGGGGAGGGACTGAATATAATAATAATAATAATAAGGAATAAAAAGTAACAATAACAATAAAACTGGAGCCTCACAGAGCAATAGGTTTTGGCTGCCGGGGTCAGTGACCCCCATTTGAAAGCAATTAGTAGAAGGCAAATAAATAAAACTATAAGAAATAAATAATGAAGACCAATTGAAAAGTTGCTTAGAATTGGACATTCTATAACATACTAAAAGTTAACATAAAGGTGAACCAAAACACTGATAAAAGAACAAGGACAGGGGATATTATCTGGATATTCAAGGGTGTCTAGCCGGCAGCCCCCCAACTCCCTGCATCCCCCCAACTCCCTGCATCCCCCCAACTCCCTGCATCCCCCCAACTCCCTGCATCCCCCAACTCCCTGCAGCCCCCCAACTCCCTGCATCCCCCCAACTCTCTGCATCCCCCAACTCCCTGCATCCCCCCCAACTCCCTGCAGCCCCCCAACTCCCTGCATCCCCCAACTCCCTGCAGCCCCAACTTCCTGCAGCCCCCCAACTTCCTGCATCCCCCAACTCCCTGCATCCCCAACTCCCTGCATCCCCCAACTCCCTGCATCCCCCCAACTCCCTGCAGCCCCCCAACTCCCTGCATCCCCCAACTCCCTGCATCCCCCCAACTCCCTGCATCCCCCAACTCCCTGCATCCCCCCAACTCCCTGCAGCCCCCCAACTCCCTGCATCCCCCCAACTCCCTGCAGCCCCCCAACTCCCTGCAGCCCCCCAACTCCCTGAATCCCCCCAACACCCTGCAGCCCCCCAACACCCTGCAGCCCCCTCACTCCCTGCAGCCCCCCAACTCCCTGCAGCCCCCTCACTCCCTGCAGCCCCCTCACTCCCTGCATCCCCCCAACTCCCTGCAGCCCCCCAACTCCCTGCAGCCCCCCAACTCCCTGAATCCCCCCAACTCCCTGCAGCCCCCAACTCCCTGCAGCCCCCCAACTCCCTGCAGCCCCCCAACTCCCTGAATCCCCCAACTCCCTGCATCCCCCAACTCCCTGCAGCCCCCCAACTCCCTGCATCCCCCCAACTCCCTGCAGCCCCCTCACTCCCTGCATCCCCCCAACTCCCTGCAGCCCCCCAACTCCCTGCATCCCCCCAACTCCCTGCAGTCCCCCAACTCCCTGCATCCCCCCAACTCCCTGCAACCCCCCATATCCCTGCACCCTACCGACAGCCGCCAGTTCACTTACCACATCTATCAGCTGAGCAATAGATAAGCCGAATTTGACAATGACGACGTCGGAGGTGTTGGGGACGGGCCTGGACCACCGGTTGTATCCAGTGAAGAGTCGCTTGAAGAGTCGCTCCTCCGCGTGAGTCCTTGTTCTCTCCATGCAGGACACTGTGGAGCAGAGAATGCGATTATGGGGGGGCTGGATATCAGCAGGCAGGGTATAAGGGATAGGCATAGACTGCACCTATTACTTGAGTGAAGGCCACCGGGCCCCTACCGGTGAGCTTGACCTTCAGTTAAAGTCTCCCTGTCCCTTTCTCTGACTGTTCTCCCCCAGCTCCCAGCTGTATATAAAGACTCTTTGACCCCCTAAATGTTCTTCAGTGCCACCCACTGCTTCTTCCTTTCGCTTTCCCTGTATGCTGCCATCACAGTGTTCTAGCCCTGCCCACTGCTTCAGTTACTTAAGTAGGGGGAGGGACTAGAACACTCTAATGGCAGTTACAGGAGAGGCAACAGGAAGCCAGTAACTCAAGTGGGCGGGACTAGAACACCAGGTGCCGCTAAGCGTCTGGGCCTGCTATACCTTGACTGGCCACTAGATGTCCTTCTGCTGCCCAGGCCCAATGCTTCTTTCAGGCCGATCAGCAGATCTGTGCAGGGCAACAGTACATTATATTTTAATTACTTTGATACATTTTCATTTTTTGGTGTTACTGTTACTTTAAAGTAGCAGTGATAGGTGTTTATTGCCATTCAGTTTCTATAGAAGTCAATGGGAGTTGCCATAGGCAAAGTCAGGCCGTATTCTCAAACTCGAATTTCTGCAAGTTTTTAGAGCTCTTAAATGCAAAAAAATTCTAGATATTCAAGTTTTTTTTATCCAAACAAGTTTTCCTTATTAATAAATAAGCGACCATTCGTTATGCGAGTTTATTGGATTTAGAAAACTCAAAAACTGATAAATAAGCCCATTAGTGGCACTGAAGGGTGGAAAATACAAGATTCACTTATACATTGTGTGTTAATTTGCCCTTTTACAATGAATATCCCTGCACGTTTAATGATATAAGCACCCCGTTACTCTGACCAGTGCAGAAGTTGCACCCTAACCTGCTGGGACCCCCATTCCCAGACCAGTAAGGAATATTCTGCCCAATAGGACAGTGAGTGGATCAGATATGGCGACTCGGACCCGACGCAGTCCGTTTGCCGAAGCCGCTGGCAGGCTGATCTGAGCGGGGAAATTGCTTATTGGCTGCGTATCTGTACGGCACATAATCCCATTACTCGCCCTGGGAAGGTATTTTTGGCCGCGCAGGCTGAACTCCCAATCTCAGAAATGCTGATATATAATCATCCGAATGGCACCGCTACTGCCGGCACGGCCCGGAACATCACGGTAATCTGCTAAAAGGAACTGGGGGAACATACTGAAATGATTAAAGCCATGGGTCCTGGCAGCAGCTCCAGAGCTGATAAACAACCCCCCCCCCCCCCCACCCAGGGATATAGTAGGGGAAGTGTAGGAATATATATATGTAAATCCATTACACTTTAGATCTATACAAAACTGCAAGTTGGCCTTGGAGCAGTGCTGTAGTAAAGGCCACCATACATGGGAAGATTTTAGCTGCCATTTTGGGTCCTTTAGACTGATTCACCACCTTATCTGCCTGTGTATGGGACTACCCGACCAATATCGGGCCTAAAATTGGCCAGATCTCAATTGGGCAGGTTTGATTTTCCTTCGGATCAGGGACTGCATTGGCCCGTTGATGCAGTTCCTGATCCAATGTTGACTATACTCGTCATTGTAATTTGATTGTTTGGCTCTAGGGCCAAATGATCGAATTAGCCCGATATCACCCACTTTTAGGTGGCCATAGCTTGGAAACCTCACCAGATGAGCAAATCTTCCCGTGTATGGCCACCTTAAGACCTTATCAAATCACTATACTAAATACGAGCAACGTAACCCCACCCTCTTCATTCACATATCCCAAAGGCAGCTTTAACTATGACCAAGTGCAATTTGACCCTTTTGCCTTTTGGGCACCTTGTCTGGGCAGGAGTTATTTTAGTCTTTTTATGACTGTGTCCCTCCAGATGTGGCTGAACTACACACCCAGTAGATGCCACTATGGGTGCAAATACTATAACCCACAGAATCGTGTCGCTCTTTGCACTTTGAACCATATTTTTCCAGATCCATAAAGCTGGGGGGGGAAGAACTTCCTTGTGTGGGCGCTGGGGGTCACTTGGAAGGGTTGAACTTGATGGACTTTGGTCTTTTTTCAACCCAACATAACTATGTAACTGCTAAGGGATCAAGACAACCCCAACTAGATAGACAATTAAGCCTTCATGGAACTATTGCAGCCCAAAAATAACTCAGCCAAAGAGGCGACTTTTACTGAAGCCGTACCCAAGCCCTGGGAAGGCGAGTGGCTGTAACGTGCCAGCACAGTGCCATGCAGAATGTATAAATTATACACGCAATAAGCTATATAGATACAATCTATCGGCAAAGTATTATCTCTCTGTAATACCCACGTGTCGATGGATCTTCAGAGCAACCCGGCTTTGCAGGAATAAGATCTCTCTTTATCTCCCTGATTATCCAGCGTTTCCGCACCTTCAAATAACTCAGCCATTTGTCATGGCTCTTTAATCTCCATGTTAATTTGCCCTCTATTTGTAGCCATAAGACAGTTTCAATCAAACATAATAGGTCTAAGCAAGTGGTTTTCTAAGCAAGAAGAAACGGTTTAGGGCTCCGGCTGGGGGGCTCTTGGTGCTCCATTTGGCAAGGACTCTTCAGACCACACTTACGTCATTGTATTGGCATTTAAATACTACCTGTGGCAGTTCCGATGCAAGCAGTCTATTGGCCGTGCCGGAACCCCTGTAAACAGTATGGTGACGGCAATTATTAGAGAGCTGGCCAAGCACTGTATTCCATCTGAGAACACTTTGGCCACCCTTATTCTGCTTGCAGTTGGCTTCTATACTTTCTATACTTGTGGACTCCATTGGGCTCACTCACACGGGGCCACTGTTCAGGTAACATTGGGCTTCTTCCAGCCTTTCTAGGAGCTTTAACTTTGTTATTAGACCTTGTACTTCCGTGGGACTTGGAGTTTTCCAGACATGCCAAGTTTGCTACAATGGATTTTGCTCTTCATACCACCAGGAGCAACAAATACTTCCGGATGCAAACAGTTCTGCTTCTCCATCGCCCCCTTCAGGAAATCCATAATCAATATGGATATCAATAAAAACCCTATACAGTAGGCACCTATCTAGTGCTACCTACCCCTACTTCTATAGAGGGAAATGAAAGCAGGACCAACCCTAAACTCCTTGTATTTGTCTTTTGTCCTCCACCCTGACTGTCCCAGTGTTTTAGCCTCTCCTTATAAATCAGGCTGTTGGGTTAAAAGTACGTTGCACGTATCAAACAACCACTGGCCTATATAAATACATTTAATCGAATGGAATTACAACCTATCTGACCAATCAATGTTACCTTTTCTGTTAGGTTTCCTTTGTGATTATCCTTAGACATTAGAGATTGAGATTCCCGAGAGCAGCATTAATGGTTTATCCACCGGCTGAAATGTTTCAGTAGACTTTTGTGTCTCCCTATGTCACCTAAAGGGGGCGCTCTCTATGCAAAATGCTGGGGGACGTTAGCGTTGTAATAAAAAGGGTTGGGTGAGATGAGGGACTGAGTGGGGGAGACATGTCGGGGGGTGAGAGAAATCAAAGGAAGGTTGTTTAGAAGGAAACAAGAAGCTAAAACCTTCTGGATGAAGAGCAAGTTCGGAGATAAAGATAACATTCAGGAAATAAATATATATCTGTAAAAATCTAATTAGTGAATAAAAGCAGTTTTCTGTTTAGGAGATATTTGCTTTTGTGACAATATTAGAGATGGAGTATAATGTGAGCTTTAAAGGAGAACTATACCCTAAAAATGATCGCTTCCCTGCAGAGAAAAGACAGTGGGTCGGGGATAAAACACTCAGTGTCCTTCTTTGGATCAATGGCCTTTTGAATGGAATTGGATTTTGGAAATGTGCACATCCAAACTGTGGGAGAGCAGTGTTGCATCCTGGGTACTGTATGGGCCCAAAGATAAATGAGGTCCTTGGGTTTGAGCTTCTGAAGAGGTGGGGCTGCAAGTGTTTGGGTGTGACCGTTCTACCAAGGAAACAGATATACAAGAACATATTTGAAACCTTTGTCTCCCCTTCTTGTGATTTCTAAAATCTTCCTTTCTTTCTATATTTTTCATATACAATAGTCTGGCTCCCAGCATGCCTGATTAATTGCCCCTGACGAAGATTAACCAAAGCTGGCGAATACTGTTCCATCCGATTGGTCGGCCTCACTCTTGTGCTGAAAATGTGCCATGTTTCTAAGAACTGGCTTCAGTCTTCATCAGCATTCTCCAGCCTAATGTGCTGTGACAGATTCAGCCTGATACCCTTGTCTGTTCTTGACACCCTTGCTTGTTTTTGATACCTTTGCTTGTTCTTGATACCTTTCCTGTTCTTGATAGTGATACCCTTGCTTGTTCTTGATACCCTTGCTTGTTCTTGATACCCTTTCCTGTTCTTGATACCCTTGCTTGTTCTTGATACCCTTTCCTGTTCTTGATACCCTTGCTTGTTCTTGATACCCTTTCCTGTTCTTGATACCCTTGCTTGTTCTTGATACCCTTTCCTGTTCTTGATACCCTTGCTTGTTCTTGATACCCTTTCCTGTTCTTGACACTCTTGCTTGTTCTTGATACCCTTTCCTGTTCTTGATACCCTTGCTTGTTCTTGATACCCTTGCTTGTTCTTGACACTCTTGCTTGTTCTTAATACTCTTGCTTGTTCTTGATACACTTGCTTGTTCTTAATACTCTTGCTTGTTCTTGATACACTTGCTTGTTCTTGATACCCTTCCCTGTTCTTGATAGAGATACCCTTGCTTGTTCTTGATACCCTTCCCTGTTCTTGATAGAGATACCCTTGCTTGTTCTTGATACCCTTCCCTGTTCTTGATAGAGATACCCTTGCTTGTTCTTGATACCCTTTCCTGTTCTTGATACCCTTTCCTGTTCTTGATACCCTTGCTTGTTCTTGATACCCTTTTCTGTTCTTGATAGTGATGCCCTTGCTTGTTCTTGATACCCTTTCCTGTTCTTGATACCCTTGCTTGTTCTTAATACACTTGCTTGTTCTTGATACCCCTTCCTGTTCCTGATGCCCTTGCTTGTTCTTGATACTGTCTCTTGTTCTTGATACCCCTTCCTGTCCTGATGCCCTTGCTTGTTCTTGATACCCCTTCCTGTTGTTGATACCCTTGCTTGTTCTTCCCCACTGCCTGTGCAAGAGATCAAACACATTTCCTAGTTCCAACTCCCAATCAGCAATGAAGGGGAATGCAGAGGCCTCCAAACAACCAAGAACTTCTCTCTCCATTTCATGATACCCTTAGCGCTTTTATTTTATGCGCACTCTGCTAAGGAATGACATCTGCAATGCTATGCTACAGGCTTCTCTCTGCTGAGCACAGCTGGAGGCCTTTTCATTGCATTGCAAACAGTGACTCTTTGACCACAACCAACCAAAGATTTGCCAAAGATCTGGTAATGGTGGGAGTTACTGGTGTCTTAATGCGCCATAACACTCCAACTATACTCTCTCCCCACGGTATACACAGCCCAAGAGAAGAATATAAATCAAGGCGGCTCCCATTCGCTTCTCAGCAGCACTTTTGTCAAATATCCAAAAACAAAAACCATCCCACCGCGACGCATCTCTTTGTTTAGAGCTTAGGATAGTGAGTCAGTTCCATAAAAAATTCATACAGAAATGATTAGGCTTTTGTAGACAGAGAAAATAAAAAGCGCGTGGGAGAGTCACGTGAGGGAAGGAAACAAGAGGTTTTTAATGATTTAAAGGTCAATTGGCACAGCCAGAGTTGGATGGGAAGTAGAAGCAAATCGAAACTCCATTGAAATGTATAAATCATGGCTTTTCCCTGCAATCAAGCGGAACAGCGAGAGGTCAGGTAGGGTGAGAGTCTGGAAGTGGTCACAGAACTGATTGTGATTGGTGGAGTCGCCTACTGGAGAAGACAATGAGATATCAGTGAGGTTGGTGTAGATGTGGGGAGGGGACAGGGTGAAATACCATGAAGGGCAGGTTAGATAGGGGAAAGGAGCACGGGGAGGGGGGGGACTGGGTAAGTACAGCCAAGCTATAATTATTGGCCCTGGATGACCAATACTATGTCACCTAGTGGCAATAACTGAGCCCCATAACCGTGCAGTAAATATAGATGGATATACTGTGTACCGGTGGGGGGGTACAATTTTAAACCCAGTTGGAATATTACAAATGAACATGAAGTAGCCAGTATTGAAGGTTCTGACACGGGATATGGTACTGGGGCTCTGGGCCCTGATGGATACACTACGGGCATATTACATCAATGGCGATGTTACCTATAGCAACCAATCAGGCTGGCCAAGTAGCTGACATATTGCATTGGCACCCCCCACCCCTTAAAGTTAGGGAACCATTGGCACACATTTTGCAGCATTAGTGCAAAGCAGTTGGAATTCTGGGAAAACCCAGTACATTGTGGGTAAAAAACATGTGGAACTGCCAAGAACACTAAGGATTGTGTTACAATTATGCAGCATAAATATCCTTATACTATAGAAACATTATTTGTTCTCAGGGGCAACTCGAGTCCCCACAGTGTCCAGATAATAACTGGGAACGATGTGGTTGATGGGGGTTCAGTCCCAATCCCATCACTCATCTATCTCCGCTGGACCCGGATAAAATAAGATAAACTCACATCTATGGATTTGGCCAAGATTTGCTACATCCCTACTCACATCTTAAGGTCCCCATACACGTTACATACACATCTTCCCCCATCCCTACTCACATCTTAAGGTCCCCATACACGTTACATACACATCTTCCCCCATCCCTACTCACATCTTAAGGTCCCCATACACGTTACATACACATCTTCCCCATCCCTACTCACATCTTCCCCCATACACGTTACATACACATCTTCCCCCATCCCTACTCACATCTTAAGGTCCCCATACACGTTACATACACATCTTCCCCCATCCCTACTCACATCTTAAGGTCCCCATACACGTTACATACACATCTTCCCCATCCCTACTCACATCTTCCCCCATACACGTTACATACACATCTTCCCCCATCCCTACTCACATCTTCCCCCATACACGTTACATACACATCTTCCCCCATCCCTACTCACATCTTCCCCCATACACGTTACATACACATCTTCCCCATCCCTACTCACATCTTCCCCCATACACGTTACATACACATCTTCCCCCATCCCTACTCACATCTTCCCCCATACACGTTACATACACATCTTCCCCCATCCCTACTCACATCTTCCCCCATACACGTTACATACACATCTTCCCCCATCCCTACTCACATCTTCCCCCATACACGTTACATACACATCTTCCCCCATCCCTACTCACATCTTAAGGTCCCCATACACGTTAAGATTCGCTTACCAAGCGAGCAGATCTTCACCCCATATCCCCACCTATGGGTGGGAGATATCGGGGAGCGTGTAGGCGAACGATCGAATTATATTGGAGGCAATGGGGCAGTCGGTTCGGGGACAGCATCAACAAGCCAATGTGGTCCCCAATCCCTCGTTCCTGCCCCTACATGGGCCAATAAGCTGCCGAATCAGTCCAAGGGACCCATATCAGCAGCTACAATTGGCCCGTGTATGGGGACCTTTATTCTCCTAATCCTACGGCTCATTTCTATCCCCCACCCCAGCGCTCTCCGTCCAGCCTTCAAGCCTCAATGGCCCAATCACCCCCAAGTGCTCTTCACTTGCCATTCTGCTTTTCTCCCAAGGGCATCATTATGTTCTGATGAGCAGAGCCCTCTTATTGGCCCTCAGACCCCCCTCAGCACCGTGTAATTGGCCCCTGTGAGTACATCTCTCTCATACACTTTCCAGACTCATCTTTCAAGTCATTTCTTTTCTTTATATTTTTCTGATCAATACCGTGATCTTGCGGAATGTTCCAAACTGCCCTGTACAAATTATCAAGTCATGGAACGATATTCCTGGCGTCTAATTGGCCAATCAAATGTGGCCCCTAAGAGACAAGGTGACTCTTTAGTGATTTAATGATTCACAAACGACGCTGGAACAATAAAACAACCTGCGAGTGTCACGGACTTTATAAACAGCGAAGCGGCGAAGTTGGGGGTCAGGGGTTCCCGGTACATAATGTGAATTATTATGGGATTAGATATTTAACACACACACATAGTGACAGCTCCTCATTACTGGAAGGATCCGTAGGGCCTAATGGATCCAAATGGCCTATGGTTTATTGTCTCCAGTCCTCTTTTAATGATTGATGGTCACATGACTAATCTCTTACAGACTTGTCCTTATGTTGTAGCCATCAGAGGGCACCAATATGGTTCCATCAGAAGGGGGCGCTACTGTAGAGCATAATAATAATGGAAAAGGGACATAATTACGTCTGTTGTTTTCCCCTGGTTTATTTCCTTCCCCCTATTTACAATTGCACCTTATAGCCCCACAGGAGCCTAAAGGGCACGGTTACATAGTAGCTTATTTCTGTAACATATATTTAGTTTATACAAGAAAAACATTATAGCAGCTCCCTACCCATATGTGTAAATACAAATATACAGAGAAGGAATGTTCTGGGCACACAATAAGCTGTACCCCCATACTGTACTGTCTAAGGGAAACACTATGGCACCTCCTACCCATATGTATAAATACAAATATACAGAGAAGGAATGTTCTGGGCACACAATAAGCTGTACCCCCATACTGTACTGTCTAAGGGAAACACTATGGCACCTCCTACCCATATGTGTAAATACAAATATACAGAGAAGGAATGTTCTGGGCACACAATAAGCTGTACCCCCATACTGTACTGTCTAAGGAAAAACACTATGGCACCCCCTACCCATATGTATAAATACAAATATACAGAGAAGGAATGTTCTGGGCACACAATAAGCTGTACCCCCATACTGTACTGTCTAAGGGAAACACTATGGCACCTCCTACCCATATGTGTAAATACAAATATACAGAGAAGGAATGTTCTGGGCACACAATAAGCTGTACCCCCATACTGTACTGTCTAAGGGAAACACTATGGCACCCCCTACCCATATGTATAAATACAAATATACAGAGAAGGAATGTTCTGGGCACACAATAAGCTGTACCCCCATACTGTACTGTCTAAGGGAAACACTATGGCACCTCCTACCCATATGTGTAAATACAAATATACAGAGAAGGAATGTTCTGGGCACACAATAAGCTGTACCCCCATACTGTACTGTCTAAGGGAAACACTATGGCACCTCCTACCCATATGTGTAAATACAAATATACAGAGAAGGAATGTTCTGGGCACACAATAAGCTGTACCCCCATACTGTACTGTCTAAGGGAAACACTATGGCACCCCCTACCCATATGTATAAATACAAATATACAGAGAAGGAATGTTCTGGGCACACAATAAGCTGTACCCCCATACTGTACTGTCTAAGGGAAACACTATGGCACCTCCTACCCATATGTATAAATACAAATATACAGAGAGGGAATGTTCTGGGCCCCTGTATATAAGCAAACATTAGACATTAGAGAAACTATAACACTACGCAATGACTTGCACAATGTAGAATATGATTTTTACAGAATGCTTATTATGACTCCGGCTGACATGGAAAACTGCATAGAATTTGTATAAATTTGAATATACGCAGCAGGTTTATGAGGATACTGGGATAATATATTTATTTGAACTAAGAAGGCAGTAACACAAGAGCCCAAATAAACCCACGCTACATGGGGATAATCCCAGCCGGATCCCAGTAGCAATTGTATTTTCAATATCCTCATCCGCCAATGCCTGCCCTACTAATAGTATAGCCCCCCCCCCCCCCCATTCTGTGCCTGACAGTCGCTGCTTCACTGCACATACACATACATACATGATCCCAACTAAGATATAATTACCCCTTATTGGGGGCAGAACAGCCCTATTGGGTTTATTTAATGGTTAAATGATTCCCTTTTCTCTGTAATAATAAAACAGTACCTGTACTTGATCCCAACTAAGATATAATTACCCCTTATTGGGGCAGAACAGCCCTATTGGGTTTATTTAATGGTTAAATGATTCCCTTTTCTCTGTAATAATAAAACAGTACCTGTACTTGATCCCAACTAAGATATAATTACCCCTTATTGGGGCAGAACAGCCCTATTGGGTTTATTTCATGGTTAAATGATTCCCTTTTCTCTGTAATAATAAAACAGTACCTGTACTTGATCCCAACTAAGATATAATTACCCCTTATTGGGGGCAGAACAGCCCTATTGGGTTTATTTCATGGTTAAATTATTTTTCAGTTGAGATCTAAATTACGGAAAGACCCCTTATCGGGTCCCATATTGTACTACAGATTTCCCGGCACTGTAGCAGCCAGTAGGTCAGTAATTGCTTCTGGGCATATTTGGGTTAATAATAAAGCTACGGGGGCAGGTTACTATGCCTGACTCTGACCAATAAAAGCAGAAATGTAATTAATAAGAGAAACATCCATCAGCCCCACAGACTGACCCAGGCCGGGCCGATATAAACTCACTGACAGATATACAGCCCCGTATGAGCCCCGAGGTCAGGAAGTTAATGAACAGGAGGCAGTAACAGGGGCATCTATAAAGCAAAGGGCACTCAGCCAGACACAGACAGGCTTCATTAACAGGTTCCTTTCCCTACAAGCCTCTGACATCTATGCAGTTTGCCTCGCTTTACCCCTTTCCAGATGCGGCACCGGAAAGCCAACTGGCAGCTATGACTAAAGTAGCCAATGAACTATGACCAAAGTAGCCAATGAACTATGACCAAAGTAGGCAATGAACTATGACCAAAGTAGCCAATGAATTATGACCAAAGTAGCCAATGAACTATGACCAAAGTAGGCAATGAACTATGACCAAAGTAGCCAATGAACTATGACCAAAGTAGCCAATGAACTATGACCAAAGTAGCCAATGAACTATGACCAAAGTAGCCAATGAACTATGACCAAAGTAGGCAATGAACTATGACCAAAGTAGCCAATGAACTATGACCAAAGTAGGCAATGAACTATGACCAAAGTAGCCAATGAACTATGACCAAAGTAGCCAATGAACTATGACCAAAGTAGCCAATGAACTATGACCAAAGTAGCCAATGAACTATGACCAAAGTAGCCAATGAACTATGACCAAAGTAGGCAATGAACTATGACCAAAGTAGCCAATGAACTATGACCAAAGTAGCCAATGAACTATGACCAAAGTAGGCAATGAACTATGACCAAAGTAGCCAATGAACTATGACCAAAGTAGCCAATGAACTATGACCAAAGTAGCCAATGAATTATGACCAAAGTAGCCAATGAACTATGACCAAAGTAGCCATTGGAACTATGACCAAAGTAGGCAATGAATTATGACCAAAGTAGCCAATGAACTATGACCAAAGTAGCCAATGAATTATGACCAAAGTAGGCAATGAACTATGACCAAAGTAGCCAATGAACTATGACCAAAGTAGCCAATGAACTATGACCAAAGTAGCCAATGAACTATGACCAAAGTAGCCAATGAACTATGACCAAAGTAGCCAATGAACTATGACCAAAGTAGCCAATGAACTATGACCAAAGTAGGCAATGAACTATGACCAAAGTAGGCAATGAACTATGACCAAAGTAGCCAATGAATTATGACCAAAGTAGCCAATGAACTATGACCAAAGTAGGCAATGAACTATGACCAAAGTAGCCAATGAATTATGACCAAAGTAGCCAATGAACTATGACCAAAGTAGGCAATTAACTATGACCAAAGTAGCCAATGAACTATGACCAAAGTAGCCAATGAACTATGACCAAAGTAGCCAATGAACTATGACCAAAGTAGCCAATGAACTATGACCAAAGTAGCCAATGAACTATGACCAAAGTAGCCAATGAACTATGACCAAAGTAGCCAATGAACTATGACCAAAGTAGGCAATGAACTATGACCAAAGTAGCCAATAAACTATGACCAAAGTAGCCAATAAACTATGACCAAAGTAGCCAATGAGAATGCACCTTGGCTACTAAATTAAAGGGAGACCTGGACACCCTGTGGGGCTAGTTGTGATATTGATCAGGCGTTTAGGAGGTTTGAAACATTTAAAGGTCATATAAACCCCCCACAAAAAAATGTAATCTTTAAATATCCCCCACTCCTGTTGCTCAAAGGTTAATAGTAAGGCTGCAGCACCCCTTCTCCTCCTCTAACCCACTCGCCCCCCCTCCCTTAGGAATTTGCTTTGGCCCTTGGCTACTGAGCATGCCCAGTTCTTCTCAACTCAGGTTACCAATCCGCCAATGTCGAAACATGGAAATTCGCTGTGAATCCCTGCCTGACGAAAAATTTCACTCATCACTATTTATATCATGATGGCCCCCCCCCCCCCACAGCGCCATATTTACTGCCCCCCAGGGGTAACACATGAAGCGGCAGCTCCTTACCTGTTGTGAATGTGATCATCCAGCACAGAATGGATAGCGTTCCGCCCATACAGTTCTCCATGCTGCGCCCAGATGCAGCGCTTTAGTACTTTGTTGGAAGTTTTGTTGTGGGAAAGCTCTCGGGGGGGGGGGGGGGGCGCTAAGCGGAGCAAGCATGCAGCGGGCAGGCAGAGTGCATTATATTTTTATAAAGGTGCTGGGGGCCGGCCCGCTAAGTGCTGCTCTCGGAGAATCCTGCTGTCCATTAGGCGGGGGGAGCTCTCTCCGTGGTGCTGAAGCTGCTGTCTCCGGTCGGATTGGGGCTCTCCGTGGTGCTGAAGCGTCAAATGCAATCGGCCTCCTTGGGGGACCCGGCTCTATCTGCTTTTATTATCCTCTCTTTGCTCTGCGAAGGCTGCCTGCGAGGGAGAGGGAAGAGCGTTCATATAGAAATCCATAGGAATTAACCCTTGCAAGTCAGCCGTGCTGTAAGCTGATTCGCTCTCATTGAAACATACAAAAGTGCAAAACTTTCCCTTTATATCATATATATCTATAACACCAGATACCCAGACTGTCAGCGCTGCTGTGTGTAAATGTAATTGCTATAGAAAGCAGCAACAATGTTGGAAAGGCCTGTCTCCCCCAGCGAGTCAGGTCTGTCAGGCTGCTGCCTTGTGTTACACTGTTTCAGGGGTCAGTCTCCCCCAGCGAGTCAGGTCTGTCAGGCTGCTGCCTTGTGTTACAGTGTTTCAGGGGTCAGTCTCCCCCAGTGAGTCAGGTCTGTCAGGCTGCTGCCTTGTGTTACACTGTTACAGGGGTCGGTCTCCCCCAGCGAGTCAGGTCTGTCAGGCTGCTGCCTTGTGTTACAGTGTTTCAGGGGTCAGTCTCCCCCAGCGAGTCAGGTCTGTCAGGCTGCTGCCTTGTGTTACATTGTTTCAGGGGTCGGTCTCCCCCAGCGAGTCAGGTCTGTCAGGCTGCTGCCTTGTGTTACACTGTTACAGGGGTCAGTCTCCCCCAGCGAGTCAGGTCTGTCAGGCTGCTGCCTTGTGTTACACTGTTTCAGGGGTCAGTCTCCCCCAGCGAGTCAGGTCTGTCAGGCTGCAGCCTTGTGTTACACTGTTACAGGGGTCAGTCTCCCCCAGCGAGTCAGGTCTGTCAGGCTGCTGCCTTGTGTTACACTGTTTCAGGGGTCAGTCTCCCCCAGCGAGTCAGGTCTGTCAGGCTGCTGCCTTGTGTTACAGTGTTACAGGGGTCGGTCTCCCCCAGCGAGTCAGGTCTGTCAGGCTGCTGCCTTGTGTTACATTGTTTCAGGGGTCGGTCTCCCCCAGCGAGTCAGGTCTGTCAGGCTGCTGCCTTGTGTTACACTGTTACAGGGGTCAGTCTCCCCCAGCGAGTCAGGTCTGTCAGGCTGCTGCCTTGTGTTACACTGTTTCAGGGGTCGGTCTCCCCCAGCGAGTCAGGTCTGTCAGGCTGCTGCCTTGTGTTACATTGTTTCAGGGGTCGGTCTCCCCCAGCGAGTCAGGTCTGTCAGGCTGCTGCCTTGTGTTACACTGTTACAGGGGTCAGTCTCCCCCAGCGAGTCAGGTCTGTCAGGCTGCTGCCTTGTGTTACACTGTTTCAGGGGTCAGTCTCCCCCAGCGAGTCAGGTCTGTCAGGCTGCTGCCTTGTGTTACATTGTTTCAGGGGTCAGTCTCCCCCAGTGAGTCAGGTCTGTCAGGCTGCTGCCTTGTGTTACAGTGTTTCAGGGGTCAGTCTCCCCCAGCGAGTCAGGTCTGTCAGCCTGCTGCCTTGTGTTACAGTGTTTCAGGGGTCGGTCTCCCCCAGTGAGTCAGGTCTGTCAGGCTGCTGCCTTGTGTTACACTGTTTCAGGGGTCAGTCTCCCCCAGCGAGTCAGGTCTGTCAGGCTGCTGCCTTGTGTTACACTGTTTCAGGGGTCAGTCTCCCCCAGCGAGTCAGGTCTGTCAGGCTGCTGCCTTGTGTTACACTGTTTCAGGGGTCAGTCTCCCCCAGCGAGTCAGGTCTGTCAGGCTGCTGCCTTGTGTTACAGTGTTTCAGGGGTCAGTCTCCCCCAGCGAGTCAGGTCTGTCAGGCTGCTGCCTTGTGTTACACTGTTTCAGGGGTCAGTCTCCCCCAGCGAGTCAGGTCTGTCAGGCTGCTGCCTTGTGTTACACTGTTTCAGGGGTCAGTCTCCCCCAGCGAGTCAGGTCTGTCAGGCTGCTGCCTTGTGTTACACTGTTTCAGGGGTCAGTCTCCCCCAGCGAGTCAGGTCTGTCAGGCTGCTGCCTTGTGTTACACTGTTTCAGGGGTCAGTCTCCCCCAGCGAGTCAGGTCTGTCAGGCTGCTGCCTTGTGTTACAGTGTTTCAGGGGTCAGTCTCCCCCAGCGAGTCAGGTCTGTCAGGCTGCTGCCTTGTGTTACACTGTTTCAGGGGTCAGTCTCCCCCAGTGAGTCAGGTCTGTCAGGCTGCTGCCTTGTGTTACAGTGTTTCAGGGGTCAGTCTCCCCCAGCGAGTCAGGTCTGTCAGGCTGCTGCCTTGTGTTACACTGTTTCAGGGGTCAGTCTCCCCCAGCGAGTCAGGTCTGTCAGGTTGCTGCCTTGTGTTACATTGTTTCAGTCAGAGCCCCCAGGGCAGGGAATAGAAAGGGGCAGACACGGCTTCTAATAGCAATTATATATACAAATAACTCAAAAACTATGAATGTATATTGCAAAGTTGCTAAGAATTTTATTTTCTTTTATTATGCAAACAATTATATTTCACTTGTCCTTTAAAGCTTGAACATACAGCAGCCCATTGCCAACTGCACTATTCACTACTAATGGTGCTTTGGTGGTTAGAACACTCTGTGTATATAGCTTTGTCACAAGAGATTTGTGTTTTTCCCATGGGGCTAGCCATATTCTTCATTTCCCAGGGTGCAACAGCCATGTGACCTGTGCTCTGATAAACTTCACTCACACTTTACTGCTGCGCTGCAAGTTGGAGTGATATCCCCCCCCCCCCTCACCCCCAGCAGCCAATCAGCAGAACAATGGGAAGGGAGCAAGATAGCAGCTCCCAGTAGGTATCAGAATAGCACTCAATAGTAAGAAATCCAAGTCCGGCTTGGGACTCCTCCAGTTACATGTGAGTAGGAGAAACAATAGGTTAGCTGAAAGCAGTTCTAATGTGTAGCGCTGGCTGAAAGCTCAGACTCAGGCACACTTTACTGCTGCGCTGCAAGTTGGAGTGATATCCCCCCCCCCTCACCCCCAGCAGCCGATCAGCAGAACAATGGGAAGGGAGCAAGATAGCAGCTCCCAGTAGGTATCAGAATAGCACTCAATAGTAAGAAATCCAAGTCCGGCTTGGGACTCCTCCAGTTACATGGGAGTAGGAGAAACAATAGGTTGGCTGAAAGCAGTTCTAATGTGTAGCGCTGGCTGAAAGCTCAGATTTAGGCACACTTTACTGCTGCGCTGCAAGTTGGAGTGATATCACCCCCCTCACCCCCAGCAGCCGATCAGCAGAACAATGGGAAGGGAGCAAGATAGCAGCTCCCAGTAGGTATCAGAATAGCACTCAATAGTAAGAAATCCAAGTCCGGCTTGGGACTCCTCCAGTTACATGGGAGTAGGAGAAACAATAGGTTGGCTGAAATCATGACAGTGTCCCTATCTGCACCTCAGGGGGAAACCTTCTTTCATTTAATATGAAACACATTACATCTACACATTAACCATTTGGCAATGGGGGGTAGAACTATAACTCCCAATAACCCCCCCCAAGGGACGGCAGCAGTTTACCTGTCACTGGATTAAAGGCTTATGGATCACAGCACAAAGGAGAGAAATGAGTGAGTTTTCCAGCCATCAGAGAAACCTTTATATTCCCTGAAAGCCGGAGAATTCGCTGATCAGACGTCAAATCAAATTAATCACCGGCTCCGGTGCGTTACCATGAAAACCGGATGATTTGTAACCAGTTATTTCAGCCTGGCACCGAGGCAAACAACACACACTGTGCAACTGTAGCATCGTGTCTGCGCTGCAGGGGTAACCGCCAACTCCTGGGAAGTCTATTAATCAACTCGTTAAGTGAATGGACTGTGCAGCGGAAAGGGTTAAAGAATCAGAGCTATTAGAGTACACACGGTATTCCCAATAGTTAACTTTCTGTCAACTGTAATAGGTAATTATAGGGGGGGGCAGGAGAATTTACATTCCCTTTTGGGGTACCCATATCTGCACCCTAGAGCTTTAACATCCCTCTTTTGATCTGTAATTGAATGAGATGAGGAGAGGAAGGCACCCATAAGGCACTGAATGGGTTAAAGCCACAGAGTTACCCTACAGTGATATCTCCTGTTACCCCAGATAGTTACCCCTCCAGCTGCCGGCCCATTCATATGGGTAATAAGAGAGATTATTGGGCTCAACGGACCTTATAGTTCAACAGCAGCCGCATCTGTATCTGAGATACCTGAGATAAGTGATAAGGAGATAATTCATGTGTCAGTGTCTAGTTGTACTACACCCCCCCCCCCCCCCCCCAACGGCCATTTATATCAGGGAAATGAAATGCCAGGTCTGTACAGGAGGCTGCTCCGTAGTAGAGAGAGAGATAGAGAGAAATAGACAGACAGACAGATAAGAGTGATAGATAGCTACATGAGATGGGGGATGGATAGATAGATTTGTATGTATAACCATATGTAGATAGACGATAGATAGATAGATAGATAGATGATAGATAGATAGATAGATAGATAGATGATAGATAGATGATAGATAGATGATAGATAGATAGATAGATAGATAGATAGATAGATGATAGATAGATGATAGATAGATAGATAGATAGATCTGTATGTATAGCCATATACAGAGAGAGAGAGAGAGAGAGAGAGAGGGAGAGATAAAGAGATAAATAATAGTTAGACAGAAGTAAAGAGATCAATAGATCTGTATGTATAGCCATATAGAGAGAGAGAGAGAAATAAATAGATAGATGCTATATAGATGATAGAAAGATAGAGATAGATTGAGTTATCAATAGATAGATAGATAGATATAGACAGATAGATAGATAGATAGATAGATAGATAGATAGATAGATCGATGATAGATAGATAGATAGATAGATAGATAGATCGATGATAGATAGATAGATAGATAGATATAGACAGATAGATAGATAGATAGACAGACAGATAGATATAGACAGATAGATAGATAGATAGATAGATAGATAGATAGATAGATAGATAGATAGATAGATAGACAGACAGATTGATATAGACAGATAGATAGATAGATATAGATAGATAGATAGATGATAGATAGATAGATAGATAGATAGATATAGACAGATAGATAGATAGATAGACAGACAGACAGACAGACAGACAGATAGATATAGATAGATAGATAGATAGATAGATAGGTAGATATAGATAGATAGATAGATAGATAGATAGATAGATAGGTGGATATAGACAGATAGATAGATAGATAGACAGACAGACAGACAGACAGACAGATAGATATAGATAGATAGATAGATAGGTAGATATAGATAGATAGATAGATAGACAGACAGACAGATAGGTAGATAGATAGATAGATAGATAGGTAGATATAGATAGATAGATAGATAGATAGATAGATAGATAGATAGGTAGATATAGATAGATAGATAGATTTTTTTTTTGTTTTCCAGGTTCTGCGTATATTGAGGAAGGAGGGCCGGCAGCGCGGGGGGCAGTCAGTGGGGGAAACACTTGTTCCTCAGGTTCCGTTCCCTGTGAGACCATTTATCCCACTGGCAGCCAAAGTCCTACAGTGAGTCCGATGGGGTCCGGCTCTGTATCAGTATCTGTATCCCTAGCGCTGCACCTCCCTAACTATGAACCCCACTACCGCTAATTACTGCACCTCGGGGGCCCCTGAAGGTTACAGAGTGTTCCTGTAGGGGGTGTATGTGTATCTGCCCCTTATATACTCACCCCCGGGAGCGACCAGTGTAATGTATGGAAACCTTTAATAATCACAGCGATTTTATTGTCACTCAACAAGAAGCTTTCCCACTGGAGCTAAATGGGATCTTTTATATCTTTGTTCTATTGGACACTATCAATTTAATGAACTTAATGTCCTGATGTTTTAACCCCCCACCACCATTAATAAGGTTCCTAACTGTATCCATTAGGGCAGGCTGCCTGTGTGCTGAAAGGGTTAAATACAGAAAGCAGTGGCTGCCACTATTGTGTGTGTGTAATGAGTGTGTGTAACGTGTGTGTGTAACGTGTGTGTAACATGTGTGTGTAACGTGTGTGTAACATGTGTGTAATGTGTGTGTGTAATGTGTGTGTAACGTGTGTGTAACGTGTGTGTGTAACGTGTGTGTAACGTGTGTGTGTAACGTGTGTGCAGATGGTTAATACAATGCGGGGAGTCAGCAGTGCGGCACAAACCCAGATGCCCCCACAGTTATAGGGATAAATGAGCAACACTCTGCAGTGATACATTGTACAGGTACGGGATCTGTTATCCAGAATGCTCAGGATCCAGGGTTTCCCAGATAAGGGAATAATTTTACAATTCAATAAACTCAATAGGGCTGTTCTGCCCCAATAAGGGGTAATTATATCTTAGTTGGGATCAAGTACAGGTACTGTTTTATTATTACAGAGAAAAGGGAATCATTTAACCATGAAATAAACCCAATAGGGCTGTTCTGCCCCAATAAGGGGTAATTATATCTTAGTTGGGATCAAGTACAGGTACTGTTTTATTATTACAGAGAAAAGGGAATCATTTAACCATGAAATAAACCCAATAGGGCTGTTCTGCCCCAATAAGGGGTAATTATATCTTAGTTGGGATCAAGTACAGGTACTGTTTTATTATTACAGAGAAAAGGGAATCATTTAACCATGAAATAAACCCAATAGGGCTGTTCTGCCCCAATAAGGGGTAATTATATCTTAGTTGGGATCAAGTACAGGTACTGTTTTATTATTACAGAGAAAAGGGAATCATTTAACCATGAAATAAACCCAATAGGGCTGTTCTGCCCCCAATAAGGGGTAATTATATCTTAGTCGGGATCAAGTACAGGTACTGTTTTATTATTACAGAGAAAAGGGAATCATTTAACCATTAAATAAACCCAATAGGACTGTTCTGCCCCCAATAAGGGGTAATTATATCTTAGTTGGGATCAAGTACAGGTACTGTTTTATTATTACAGAGAAAAGGGAATCATTTAACCATGAAATAAACCCAATAGGGCTGTTCTGCCCCCAATAAGGGGTAATTATATCTTAGTCGGGATCAAGTACAGGTACTGTTTTATTATTACAGAGAAAAGGGAATCATTTAACCATTAAATAAACCCAATAGGACTGTTCTGCCCCCAATAAGGGGTAATTATATCTTAGTTGGGATCAAGTACAGGTACTGTTTTATTATTACAGAGAAAAGGGAATCATTTAACCATTAAATAAACCCAATAGGGCTGTTCTGCCCCCAATAAGGGGTAATTATATCTTAGTTGGGATCAAGTACAGGTACTGTTTTATTATTACAGAGAAAAGGGAATCATTTAACCATTAAATAAACCCAATAGGACTGTTCTGCCCCCAATAAGGGGTAATTATATCTTAGTTGGGATCAAGTACAGGTACTGATTTAGGAATTGATTTAAAATTCTGAATCATTTGATTTTGGATAATAGGTTCCCGGATAACAGATGCTTTACCTGTATCAGCACTTGGAAATATACACTCTTTGGAAGAGTAAGTTTATACTTATAATATACTCTTTGGAAGAGTAAGTTTAAGCTATAGGCTGGTTCTGATCCAAACCACCATACGGTGGTTTGGATCAGAACCAGCCTATAGCTTAAACTTACTCTTCCAAATCGTTATGGAGTTAATTAGAACTTACCGGTTTCCTACAAAAGTCCGGTCTGGATGAGAAAGATCCGTGGAGCCATATAATGTTTATTCTATGTCCATATAATGTTTATTCTATGGCTGATGGATCAGATAGAGAGGACGGAGTATCCTGTTGGTGCCAAATGAGCTGAGATCCTGGTTAAAGTGTTGGGAGAAGAGAGCACCCATAGGAGTTGGTTCCCTATCCCTTGGCTCCGGGGTCTCCAAGCCCAAACTTTCTGTCCGTGTTGGTTCTGGGTATTCCCGCTCCATGCAGGGTTTGTATCCAGGATAAAGGCAGGAGGGACGGCAGCAGCAGCTCCACATACATGGAAGTGGCTCAGTGTGGGAGATGCTCCGCTCTGTCCATGGATTGAATGAGAGGAGGAGCAACGTGGGGCCCAACCTGCTCCAGCTCCACTCAAGGTGGGGGAGGAAGAGACCCCCCCGGCGCCACCTCTGGCTCATAACTGCACTCACATTGTATCTGCACATCCCCAGCCTTGGGATCATGTTATTTTAATGATTATAGACAGTAAATATTATACTTACAGTTATAAGAACTCACCTCTACAGGAGCCGCTCCAATAGCAAAATCATTGGATGTGCAAATACCTTGAATCCCTGGGCAGATTTAAAAGCACAAACAGGAAAGTACAAAGTGCTAGCTCTTCTGCCTGGGCTGGGGAAAGGCAGAGACAGTACAACCGGCAGGGACCGGGGCTTTGGCTGCAGCTTGGGAAGCCAGTACAGATGGGCGCAGGTTGGGCTGAGGGGCACTAGGGGGCGCCAGTGGCACACTGAGCTAAGGCTGCTGCTTCTCGCTTGGTGGGTTCTGGCAAAAACTAATATTGGAAAAATTCTGAAATACAACTCAGTGGTTAATAAACTATTGATTCCACTTTATTGACAAGCGCGGCTTAATGCATAGCGATGTATAAAACATAATAAATCAGTTGGGGAAGGATTTATTAAAACAATTCCTTTCTGGGGCGGACATTTAACTCTTTATGTTCTAGACACAGTTTGGGTCCGTGTCCTTATTAATTCCCAGCAGACTGACCCTCAGCTCCCGAACTCATTCTCATTGTGCCCAACGGTACATCTGAGCCTGAAATCTGCCCCCGGCGTGTATAGTAAGTGTGTGTAGTAAGTGTGTGTAGTAAGTGTGTGTAGTAAGGCACAATGGTGTCAGGGGAAAAGGCTGTAACAGTGGGATAGGGTGTGTAGTAAGGCACAATGGAGTCAGGGGAAGGTAAGGCAAGTGAATAACAACACAGAGTAAGTTGGGTGCCTCCCTATACAGAGCTGCAGTTGTGCTGCCAAAGTGGACAACCTTTATCTCATGAAACCAATAAATGTGCACAGAGAGATACTATAAACCTATGGCACATAGGGATTCCCCTGTACTAAGCACAATTCAGCAGGAACAGCCCCCTACGTTTGCTCATAGCCTGTACAGAGAGATACCATAAAACTATGGCACATAGGGATTCCCCTGTACTAAGCACAATTCAGCAGGAACAGCCCCCTAAGTTTGCTCATAGCCTGTACAGAGAGATACCATAAAACTATGGCACATAGGGATTCCCCCGTACTAAGCACAATTCAGCAGGAACAGCCCCCTAAGTTTGCTCATAGCCTGTACAGAGAGATACCATAAAACTATGGCACATAGGGATTCCCCTGTACTAAGCACAATTCAGCAGGAACAGCCCCCTACGTTTGCTCATAGCCTGTACAGAGAGATACCATAAAACTATGGCACATAGGGATTCCCCTGTACTAAGCGCAATTCAGCAGGAACAGCCCTCTAAGTTTGCTCATAGCCTGTATAGAGAGATACAATAAAACTATGGCACATAGGGATTCCCCTGTACTAAGCACAATTCAGCAGGAACAGCCCCCTAAATTTGCTCATAGAAAGCTACAGATAATGAAAATAAACAGAAAAATGAAGACTAATTGCAAATTGTCCCAGAATATTACTCTCTAAATCCAATTACAATGATTCCACTGAACTTATTCAGGCAGGTGTTAGCAGAGGGCTGACCCAGTCGCAACGTTACCATGAATCTTACATGTACCATAGCAACATGATGAAACTCTGCTGCTTCTGTTCTTCTTGCCTCCTAGTACCGATGGGGTCCTAGACAGCAGCCTGGGGAACCTAGTGCATCATCTGGCCCTGGAAAGACTATTGAGTGCTATTCTGATACCTACTGGGAGCTGCTATCTTGCTCCCTTCCCATTGTTCTGCTGATCGGCTGCTGGGGGTGAGGGGGGGGGATATCACTCCAACTTGCAGCGCAGCAGTAAAGTGTGCCTGAGTCTGAGCTTTCAGCCAGCGCTACACATTAGAACTGCTTTCAGCTAACCTATTGTTTCTCCTACTCCCATGTAACTGGAGGAGTCCCAAGCCGGACTTGGATTTCTTACTATTGAGTGCTATTCTGATACCTACTGGGAGCTGCTATCTTGCTCCCTTCCCATTGTTCTGCTGATTGGCTGACTCCGATGTCCGTATTCCTATTACTGTATCTCCCCATTTATCTAAAATGTCTCCTCTTTGCACCAAATGTATGAGGTTGGTATATCGTACATTGCCTATAATATGGCCCAACCAGCACTGACTTGCCCTTGGAAACGGCCTGACTGTATCCTTCCATGTATGTTGCATTGCGACTCCCCAAGATGACTATGTAATGATGGAGCTGCTCTACCCCCCCCCCCCCCCGGGGGCATGATAATTAACTTACTCCATGCAAGGTCATCTCTGCATTATACACAGGAGCCGGGGAGTAAATCAGGACAGAAGCTTCTGGGTTTGAGGCTACTCGTTCCTACATAAACCCCCCCGGCTGTCGGCACTGCCAGGCCAAATGCATAAATACAAACCCTCGGTGCCCCGCCCCGGCCCATTACTAACGTACATAAGAGTGTTATGGATGTCGGCTTCAATATTATTTATATTTAACCGTTTTATCTTCGGATAAGTACACGAAGTGAGCGATGGGAGAGCAACGTGTAATGCAATTACCCCGCAGAACGTCTGGATCTAGACTTGCCCCCCTTTCTGCATTAGAATTGTTACAGACATGATTATTAGCTAGAAAGGTTCTCAAATGAAAGATAATGTAAACCAGACAGCTGACAACTGTGATGGATTGTGGGTAATTTATGAGCCAATACGGTGACAGACTGGGTGGGGCCGACAAGCAGACGGAGCAGAAAAACGTTGCAGAATCCGTTTCAAACCAAACAACTGTGATGATAAAATAGAGACACATAGTTGGGACCATAATAGAAACATCTAAGAAGCATTTTTATTAATTTAAGTTTGCTCCATCTGTATCTACATGTGTAATGGAGAAAAATCAGGTTCCACCAAGCTTTATCAGATGGTCATAAATCTAAATCCACATTATGTTACAACATGGGCCTTCTTGTAAGAGTATGGATCGATTTACATTTCATATTTGCCCCTTTTGGAACCAGGGCGGCATGTTGTTTGGGATCTTTTCCGGAGATTTCTTGGTTTGTATTTCATGAATTTCAAACTAGATCAAGTTATGAGGTTCTGATGGGGTTTGATCCTGGAACCTCCTGAGTGCTAACCGATCTCCATAACCATTGAGCCAGGAGAGCAGTTGGTAAGAGCTCATTGCTCATTTATTCTCCCATGCACCTGTATACTGGGCTTTGTTACATTTCCCCAGCAGCCTTATTGGTTAGGTGGGGTCAGCCAATCAGGGTTGACTCTGCCCTATATAAGCCCAGCCCTCCTCACATTCTGTGCCAGAGCATTGGCCTCTCATTGAGCACTGTGGCTTGTCCCTAGCTCTTGTTCCCTGCTCTGGCTTCTATTCTGTGTCTTCCCTTCCCTTCTCTTCCCTTCCCTTCTCTTCCCTTCCTTTCTCTTCCCTTCTCTTCTCTTCTCTTCTCTTGTCTTCCCTTCCCTTCCCTTGTCTTCCCTTCCCTTGTCTTGTCTTCCCTTCCCTTGTCTTGTCTTCCCTTCCCTTGTCTTGTCTTCCCTTCCCTTGTCTTGTCTTCCCTTCCCTTGTCTTGTCTTCCCTTCCCTTGTCTTGTCTTCCCTTCCCTTGTCTTCCCTTCCCTTGTCTTCCCTTCCCTTGTCTTCCCTTCCCTTCCCTTGTCTTCCCTTCCCTTGTCTTCCCTTCCCTTGTCTTCCCTTCCCTTCCCTTGTCTTCCCTTCTCTTGTCTTCCCTTCCCTTCCCTTGTCATCTCTTGTCTTCCCTTCTCTTGTCTTCCCTTCCCTTTCCTTCCCTTGTCTTCCCTTCCCTTGTCTTCCCTTCCCTTGTCTTCTCTTGTCTTCCCTTCCCTTGTCTTCTCTTGTCTTCCCTTCCCTTGTCTTCTCTTGTCTTCCCTTCCCTTCCCTTGTCTTCTCTTGTCTTCCCTTCCCTTCCCTTGTCTTCTCTTGTCTTCCCTTCCCTTGTCTTCTCTTGTCTTCCCTTCCCTTGTCTTCTCTTGTCTTCCCTTCCCTTGTCTTCCCTTCTCTTCCCTTCCCTTGTCTTCTCTTCCCTTGTCTTCCCTTCTCTTCCCTTCCCTTGTCTTCTCTTCCCTTGTCTTCCCTTCCCTTCCCTGGCCCTTGCCTGGTCCTGTTCTAGTTCCACCCGTGTTCTACTCTTATCTGCTCTACTCATGTTCCTTCTGGTTCTGCTCCTGCTCCTGCTCCAGGCTTCACCCATTCTGTCCTACTTCATCCAAACTACAGTTTCTCTGTCCCGCTCTTGTCTGCACATTCAGCCCCTGCCTTAAAGACTTGCCTTTCCCTCCTCTCTAGCGCCCCCTACCTTCTCCTCACACAAGCAAAGAGAGACGGAGAAGAACATTTAGGTGGAAGAGGAAATGAACGAAGGAGGACAGAGCCAAATAAGATAAAAGATGCTCCATGGGTTCATTATATGAATGTTGTATATGGCTGTGGCCTGAAACTCATGGTTCTTGGGTATGTAGCAAAGCTTCTGGGGCCCCAGGCTGTTTTATTTACTGTCAATTTAAACATTAAAGGATCATCCAAATAGATAGAACATCATGCAAGAAGAATGGACATCAACCAATATATGGTTTATGAATGTGAGTGGATAGATAGGTCAGTGTGGGTCTGTATGTGAGTGGATAGGTCAGTATGGGTCTGTATGTGAGTGGATAGATAGGTCAGTGTGGGTCTGTATGTGAGTGGATAGGTCAGTATGGGTCTGTATGTGAGTGGATAGATAGGTCAGTATGGGTCTGTATGTGAGTGGATAGATAGGTCAGTGTGGGTCTGTATGTGAGTGGATAGATAGGTCAGTGTGGGTCTGTATGTGAGTGGATAGATAGGTCAGTGTGGGTCTGTATGTGAGTGGATAGATAGGTCAGTGTGGGTCTGTATGTGAGTGGATAGATAGGTCAGTATGGGTCTGTATGTGAGTGGATAGGTCAGTATGGGTCTGTATGTGAGTGGATAGGTCAGTATGGGTCTGTATGTGAGTGGATAGATAGGTCAGTGTGGGTCTGTATGTGAGTGGATAGGTCAGTGTGGGTCTGTATGTGAGTGGATAGGTCAGTGTGGGTCTGTATGTGAGTGGATAGGTCAGTGTGGGTCTGTATGTGAGTGGATAGATAGGTCAGTGTGGGTCTGTATGTGAGTGGATAGATAGGTCAGTGTGGGTCTGTATGTGAGTGGATAGATAGGTCAGTGTGGGTCTGTATGTGAGTGGATAGGTCAGTGTGGGTCTGTATGTGAGTGGATAGGTCAGTGTGGGTCTGTATGTGAGTGGATAGGTCAGTATGGGTCTGTATGTGAGTGGATAGGTCAGTGTGGGTCTGTATGTGAGTGGATAGGTCAGTGTGGGTCTGTATGTGAGTGGATAGATAGGTCAGTGTGGGTCTGTATGTGAGTGGATAGATAGGTCAGTGTGGGTCTGTATGTGAGTGGATAGATAGGTCAGTGTGGGTCTGTATGTGAGTGGATAGGTCAGTGTGGGTCTGTATGTGAGTGGATAGGTCAGTATGGGTCTGTATGTGAGTGGATAGGTCAGTGTGGGTCTGTATGTGAGTGGGTAGGTCAGTGTGGGTCTGTATGTGAGTGGATAGATAGGTCAGTGTGGGTCTGTATGTGAGTGGATAGATAGGTCAGTGTGGGTCTGTATGTGAGTGGATAGGTCAGTGTGGGTCTGTATGTGAGTGTATAGATAGGTCAGTGTGGGTCTGTATGTGAGTGGATAGGTCAGTGTGGGTCTGTATGTGAGTGTATAGATAGGTCAGTGTGGGTCTGTATGTGAGTGGATAGGTCAGTGTGGGTCTGTATGTGAGTGTATAGATAGGTCAGTGTGGGTCTGTATGTGAGTGGATAGGTCAGTGTGGGTCTGTATGTGAGTGGATAGATAGGTCAGTGTGGGTCTGTATGGGAGTGGATAGATAGGTCAGTGTGGGTCTGTATGTGAGTGGATAGATAGGTCAGTGTGGGTCTGTATGGGAGTGGATAGATAGGTCAGTGTGGGTCTGTATGTGAGTGGATAGATAGGTCAGTGTGGGTCTGTATGTGAGTGGATAGGTCAGTATGGGTCTGTATGTGAGTGTATAGATAGGTAAGTATAGGGTGTGGGTGCTGGGTTTAATTGGAAGGGTTGAACGTGATGGTCTTTTTTCAACCCTATGTAACTATGTAACCCAGGCTAGCCTTAGTCATACTACAGAAAGAAGCCGGCCAGCTTGCCCCATAAGAGCCGTACATAAATACATAAATAGATTGAACACTGCGTAGCGAGGAGCAGCTCATGTATCCGAGGCCGATGCACAAGGCTGTAGAACAGGAGATGGGGGGCCTCATTCCTACTCTGGCTACAAGAATGAAAAAGGGCAAGAAATGACCTTTAATTTTTTCTGATTTTTGACCTTAGATGACAATTTGCTTCTGGGGTCCGGGTTACATTGTGTTCCCGAATGCGATACGTCCGATATTATTACTTGGTGTCAATTGCCCCCGCGCTACAGATACGCTCGGCCGCCCTATGCCAAATAGAGCTAATGTTGACAGATAATTACATATTCACCTTCAGAAGGAAATATTGCTTTCCCAGCTGTCTCTCTGCCATCAGGTTCTACCCTGACACCGGCACAGAGATTGGACGCACGCATCAGAGGATCTCACAGACCATGCAAATTGCGTGTAACACCAGCGGGGTGTGACAGCCCAACGTTTGTGCCATAACCAAGGTCAAAGTGACTGTAGGGGGGGGATATCACTCCAACTTGCAGCGCAGCAGTAAAGTGTGACCGAGTCTGAGCTTTCAGCCAGCGCTACCCATTAGAACTGCTTTCAGCTAACCTATTGTTTCTCCTACTCCCATGTAACTGGAGGAGTCCCAAGCCGGACTTGGATTTCTTACTATTGAGTGCTATTCTGATACCTACTGGGAGCTGCTATCTTGCTCCCTTCCCATTGTTCTGCTGATCGGCTGCTGGGGGTGAGGGGGGGGGGATATCACTCCAACTTGCAGCGCAGCAGTAAAGTGTGACCGAGTCTGAGCTTTCAGCCAGCGCTACCCATTAGAACTGCTTTCAGCTAACCTATTGTTTCTCCTACTCCCATGTAACTGGAGGAGTCCCAAGCCGGACTTGGATTTCTTACTATTGAGTGCTATTCTGATACCTACTGGGAGCTGCTATCTTGCTCCCTTCCCATTGTTCTGCTGATCGGCTGCTGGGGGTGAGGGGGGGGGATATCACTCCAACTTGCAGCGCAGCAGTAAAGTGTGACCGAGTCTGAGCTTTCAGCCAGCGCTACCCATTAGAACTGCTTTCAGCTAACCTATTGTTTCTCCTACTCCCATGTAACTGGAGGAGTCCCAAGCCGGACTTGGATTTCTTACTATTGAGTGCTATTCTGATACCTACTGGGAGCTGCTATCTTGCTCCCTTCCCATTGTTCTGCTGATCGGCTGCTGGGGGTGAGGGGGGGATATCACTCCAACTTGCAGCGCAGCAGTAAAGTGTGCCTGAGTCTGAGCTTTCAGCCAGTGCTACACATTAGAACTGCTTTCAGCTAACCTATTGTTTCTCCTACTCCCATGTAACTGGAGGAGTCCCAAGCCGGACTTGGATTTCTTACTATTGAGTGCTATTCTGATACCTACTGGGAGCTGCTATCTTGCTCCCTTCCCATTGTTCTGCTGATAGGCTGCTGGGGGTGAGGGGGGGGGGATATCACTCCAACTTGCAGCGCAGCAGTAAAGTGTGCCTGAGTCTGAGCTTTTAGAAGCAGTTTTTTATGGGGCAAGGTGGGCGGCTTCTTTCTGAAGTATGACTAAGGCTAGCCTGGGTTACATAGTTACATAGGGTTGAAAAAGACCAGAGTCCATCAAGTTCAACCCTTCCAATTAAACCCAGCACCCACAGACCCACACTGACCTATCTATCCACTCCAATATTGCTTTCCCAGCTGTCTCTCTGCCATCAGGTTCTACCCTGACACCGGCACAGAGATTGGACGCACGCATCAGAGGATCTCACAGACCATACAAATTGTGTAGAACACCAGCGGGGTGTGACAGCCCAACGTTTGTGCCATAACCAAGGTCAAAGTGACTGTAGAATATCAAGGAGAGGGTGGGACTGCATTGAGGCCCCTGTCTAATTGTTTCATAGAACAGTGGGGGTGGGGGGGTTGGTTCTGCAGCCTTCTATGGTCTGTATGTCTAACGCTATACACAATAATACATATACAGGTATGGGACCTGTTATCCAGAATGCTCGGGACTTGGGGTTTTCCGGATAAGGGATCTCCATACCATAAGTCTGAATAAACCCAATAGGGCTGTTCTGCCCCCAATAAGGGGTAATTATATCTTAGTTGGGATCAAGTACAGGTACTGTTTTATTATTACAGAGAAAAGGGAATCATTTAACCATTAAATAAACCCAATAGGGCTGTTCTGCCCCCAATAAGGGGTAATTATATCTTAGTTGGGATCAAGTACAGGTACTGTTTTATTATTACAGAGAAAAGGGAATCATTTAACCATTAAATAAACCCAATAGGGCTGTTCTGCCCCAATAAGGGGTAATTATATCTTAGTTGGGATCAAGTACAGGTACTGTTTTATTATTACAGAGAAAAGGGAATCATTTAACCATTAAATAAACCCAATAGGGCTGTTCTGCCCCCAATAAGGGGTAATTATATCTTAGTTGGGATCAAGTACAGGTACTGTTTTATTATTACAGAGGAAAAGGGAATCATTTAACCATTAAATAAACCCAATAGGGCTGTTCTGCCCCCAATAAGGGGTAATTATATCTTAGTTGGGATCAAGTACAGGTACTGTTTTATTATTACAGAGAAAAGGGAATCATTTAACCATTAAATAAACCCAATAGGGCTGTTCTGCCCCAATAAGGGGTAATTATATCTTAGTTGGGATCAAGTACAGGTACTGTTTTATTATTACAGAGAAAAGGGAATCATTTAACCATTAAATAAACCCAATAGGGCTGTTCTGCCCCCAATAAGGGGTAATTATATCTTAGTTGGGATCAAGTACAGGTACTGTTTTATTATTACAGAGGAAAAGGGAATCATTTAACCATGAAATAAACCCAATAGGGCTGTTCTGCCCCAATAAGGGGTAATTATATCTTAGTTGGGATCAAGTACAGGTACTGTTTTATTATTACAGAGAAAAGGGAATCATTTAACCATTAAATAAACCCAATAGGGCTGTTCTGCCCCCAATAAGGGGTAATTATATCTTAGTTGGGATCAAGTACAGGTACTGTTTATCATTTTCAAAAATTAGAATTATTGACTTATAATGGAGTCTATTTGAGATGGCCTTTCCATAATTCAGAACTTTCTGGATAACGGGTTTCCGGATAAGGGATCCTATACCTGTATACAGTAAGCCTAGAGAGAAACCATTGGCCAATACCAGTAACAACTATAGGATGTAGCTATTTGCTGCCTCATCGAGCGGATTCCTGTTTGTACTCGTTATCCCGCTACCAACAATACATATAAATAGCTGCCCCCCGAGGGAGAAAAGACTACGAAATCGCTATCATTTCTATAAATCATCCTCACTGGCTGCTTGAGAATCTCTGGCTTCGTCTCTTGGGAAGATCCGTGATTGGCATCACAAGAAGTGACAGACAAGGGACACGCGGGTGAATACGAGAGCGCGGAGAGGCCGTCATTCTACTGAGGGTCCTAGTCCTCCTGTCATCCTAGCCCTAAGGGTGAACACATGGAGCTACTTAGTAGCAGCCAGGACTGCCATCAGAAATCATGGGGCCCCTCACAACAAAATTTTCTGGGCGACCCCCTCCCCTAGAGTAACTCCCCCGATGGCCCCTCCCATCAGTACAAAGAACGCACAGACATGACACATTGGTAGCCAGCAGTGCTACCCTACCCTACTTCATTGGTAGCCAGCAGTGCCCCCCTAGTACATTGGTAGCCAGCAGTGCCCCCCCTTGTACATTGGTAGCCAGCAGTGCCCCCCTAGTACATTGGTAGCCAGCAGTGCCCCCCCTTGTACATTGGTAGCCAGCAGTGCTACTCTACCCTACTTCATTGGTAGCCAGCAGTGTCCCCCTACTTCATTGGTAGCCAGCAGTGCCCCCCCTAGTACATTGGTAGCCAGCAGTGCCCCCCTAGTACATTGGTAGCCAGCAGTGCCCCCCTAGTACATTGGTAGCCAGCAGTGCCCCCCCCTGGTACATTGGTAGCCAGAAGTGCCCCCCTAGTTCATTGGAAGCCAGCAGTGCCCCCCTAGTTCATTGGTAGCCAGCAGTGCCCCCCTAGAACATTGGTAGCCAGCAGTGCCCCCCTACTTCATTGGTAGCCAGCAGTGCCCCCTAGTACATTGGTAGCCAGCAGTGCCCCCTAGTACATTGGTAGCCAGCAGTGCCCCCCCCTGGTACATTGGTAGCCAGAAGTGCCCCCCTAGTTCATTGGAAGCCAGCAGTGCCCCCCTAGTTCATTGGTAGCCAGCAGTGCCCCCTAGTACATTGGTAGCCAGCAGTGCCCCCCTAGTTCATTGGTAGCCAGCAGTGCCCCCCTAGTAAATTGGTAGCTAGCAGTGCACCCCTAGTACATTAGTAGCCAGCAGTGCCTCCCTTAGTACATTGGTAGCCAGCAGTGCCTCCCTTAGTACATTGTGAGCCAGCCCAGCCCAGAAGTGCCCCCCCCCCCCCCTGGCATCTTCTTCAGCTCCTCCAGCATCTTCTTCGGCTCATCCGGAATTGTAGCCGTGACAAGTAGCTGCTACTAGTATCTCCATGTGTCTTCACCCTATACCTAAGCCTAGCTCAAACCTTGACCCTAATCTCCTGAAGACACTGAGATATGTCTGACACAGCTCAATCTTACAACTATCTCATCCACATCCTCTCCATAGGTTTTGCCCCATCAACTACCTCCCACGGTGCACCTGGAAGCAGTGGTGTGACAATCGAGGAGGCAAACCCTGCGGTTACGGAGGGCCCCGGGGTCAGTGGTCCTGGACCACAGGGTCTGCTTCCTCCATTTTTCATGTCATTTCCTGCTCCACACCGGCTTCCAAGTAGGAATTGGGCAGGGGCTTTTCTGGGCCCGGCCCTTCTAAACATTTTTTTGCAGGGGGGCCTGGTGCGAGGTAGTTACGCCACTGCCTAGATGTATCTGAAATGGAGTAGTTGATAGATGAGAATCTGAAGGGGTTGATTCTGCCTTAGCCACTCTAGCAGGTCAGCCAGGTTTCTTTGTGGACCCACCTGCATCATGCCCTGGGGGGCTGTTAATCTGATATTCAGCAGAACCGAAGACTAGAAAAGACGGCTCTTCACGCTCGCTTCGGGCACATTTTATTAATGATATCTGGCCTTGGTAAAGATCGAACTCATGTAAAAGTAACTACTCAGACACGGATGGTATGAACTGTACAGAGAACCTTGTATCTTCTCTGGCCCAACACTGTCCGTAAAGGAATTACCCACTGATGGAGAGTGGGCATAATGTATTCATGACCCATATGGGTCTGTGGGAAAGCAGTGGGAAGGCCTGTATATTGGCTTTGGTAGGTGCCTAGTTACAGGGAGATAGTTGGAGATAGGTTGTCTCACATTGAACCTTGTTCTGGTTGAGGACCTGGGTTATCAGGATACAGAGCATCTACTTCATTGTTTTACTATGTCTTGCTCTAGTGGAACCCAGAAACATTGAGTGGTTCCCCAGGAACATTGAGTGGGTACCCCAGGAACATTGAGTGGGAACCCCAGGAACACTGAGTAGGTACCCTAGGAACATTGAGTGGGTACCCCAGGAACATTGAGTGGGAACCCCAGGAACACTGAGTAGGTACCCTAGGAACATTGAGTGGGTACCCCCGGAACATTGAGTAGGAACCCAGGAACATTGAGTGGGAACCCCAGAAACACTGAGTGGGTAACCCCGGAACATTGAGTTGGTCCCCCAGGAACACTGAGTGGGTACCCCAGGAATACTGAGTGAGAACCCCAGGAACTTTGAGTGGAATCCAGGAACATTGAGTGGGTACCCCAGGAACACTGAGCGGGCACCCCCGGAACATTGAGTTGGTCCCCCAGGAACATTGAGTGGGTACCCCAGGAACACTGAGTGAGAACCCCAGGAACGTTGAGTGGGAACCCAGGAACTTTGAGTGGGAACCCAGGAACTTTGAGTGGAACCCAGGAACATTGAGTAGGTACCCTAGGAACATTGATTGGGAACCCCAGGAACATTGGGTGTGAACCCAGGAACATTGAGTGTGAACCCCAGGAACATTGAGTGGGTACCCCAGGAACATTGAGTAGGAACCCCAGGAACACTGAGTGGGAACCCCAGGAACATTAAGTGGGAACCCCAGGAACACTGAGTGGGAACCCCAGGAACATTGAGTGTGAACCCCAGGAACATTGAGTGGGAACCCCAGGAACATTGAGTGGGAACCCCCGGAACATTGAGTAGGAACCCCAGGAACACTGAGTGGGAACCCCAGGAACATTGAGTGGGTACCCCAGGAACATTGAGTAGGAACCCCAGGAACACTGAGTGGGAACCCCAGGAACATTGAGTGGGAACCCCCGGAACATTGAGTAGGAACCCCAGGAACACTGAGTGGGAACCCCAGGAACATTGAGTGGGTACCCCAGGAACATTGAGTAGGAACCCCAGGAACACTGAGTGGGAACCCCAGGAACATTGAGTGGGAACCCCAGGAACATTGAGTGGGAACCCCCGGAACATTGAGTAGGAACCCCAGGAACACTGAGTGGGAACCCCAGGAACATTAAGTGGGAACCCCAGGAACACTGAGTGGGAACCCCAGGAACATTGAGTGGGTACCCCAGGAACATTGAGTGTGAACCCCAGGAACATTGAGTGGGAACTCCAGGAACTTGATTGCCTTCTTGAAAAAGACAGAAAATGACAGCTAAAGCAGAGAGCCACTGAGGAGAAAACTGAAGGGAAAAAGTTTTAGTCAGTGAATTAATCTGCAAAAGCTCCTGATGCCAAAGAATAAAGAGTTGGCCTTCGTAGTTGGGAAATTTGGCTTTGGAAGTAGCGAAGGATCCAAAAGTCACAGAGCTCAGAAGCAGCACAGAAAGTTTACATTTTAAATACTCCCCCAGAACCCAATACCGAGAGACAGTCGGGGGGCAGCGAATCCTCACCCAGAAACCCCCTGGCAGTCTCCAGGCATGGAATTGTGGGTCTGGGGAAGGGGAGGCTATGTAGGAAATACATGTGGAGCAAATGGAGGTCTACGTTATTCTTACAGTTTCACTATAAAGTGGGGGTGCAATATGGCTGGGACCTCAACATTCATACAAACAAACCAGGGATGAGACCAACCAACCAACCAGGGATGAGACCGACCAACCAACCAGGGATGAGACCAACCAACCAGGCATGAGACCAACCAACCAGGGATGAGATCAACCAACCAACCAACCAATGCAAGCTCCCAGTTTCATACCTGAATACAGATATTTAATGCAATTTAGTGTTAAACCAGTTCATCCCTCCCTATGTGCAGCACTTACCAGCAATACCAGATCTCTGGGGTCGGGCCAGTGATATCTGGGGTTGGGCCAGTGATCTCTGGGGTTGGGCCAGCGGCTGGGAAACACATTATACATCTCGTTTCATAGAGGAACAGCTTAGCTGTCACTTTGTGTTACTGTATAAACTCAAGCGAATGGTTTCATTTACCCCCCCCCCCCTCCCGGCTTATAACCAGCTCTTATGCACCCACAAGTAGTACCAGGGCCTTGGGTGAGAGGAACCGTGCAGGTGAGTAGTAATAGTTCTATTAGTTTCCCCGGGGGGGGGGGGGGGGGAAATAACCACTGGGTGTCAGAGGGGAGAATATTATAATGTACTGGATGGTAATGGCAAGCTCTGCTGCCTGGCACCCTGTGTGTAATAGAGATGTATAGAGAATGAGGTGGGAGATGGGTGTCTCCCTGGTCTCCCTCTCAATGCCGGCAGGGATGACGCCCCACTCAGCTCAGAGATCAATGTGCGATTCTGTTAATTCCTCAGGCCAGGGGTCAGTGGGAGATGCTGCTGTCAGTACAACTGATCCTTTATATGATACTGATGTTCTCCCAGCTCAGGAATAATCGACCCCCCCGCACCCTCATACAGCGGCGCGTGTTACAGTTCAACCAGGCACTTTCCATTACTGCCATAAAGGAACATTGTTATCCCACAGGGAAGGCGGATTATCCTGAACCAACTTGGAGGGAAGGTCAGGAAAGGGCACCCCTTGTGTGCGGCAAGGATGTAATGTTGTGGGGGGCAAAACCCCTTTGTCAGGGTGATGCCCTGCGTGTAATTGCCATGTTGTGCCAATGGGCTTACGTGTGGGCGCTGGGGCTCACTTGGAAGGGTTGAACCTGATGGAATTTGGTCTTTTTTGCCCTCACCGTGTGATATAGAAATGAAACCAAAGTAGGGAAAATGCCAGACTAGTCCTCCAGGGACCAATCTAAGAACTATTAGATATGAACCGTATTAAATGGTATTGGATCTAGGGTGGAAAATAGAAATACAATGAGAATTATAAATCCAACCTGAGACCCTCCAAGTGGCCCCGAGGGGATGCAAGGTCCCCCCTACAAAGCTGGCCTCTGATTGGTCGGAACAGAAGTGAAAATATACTTTTTGGCTACACACAGACGCGACTGCAGGAATCCAGAAAGGATAAATACGGTAAATACGGTAATATCTTCAGTGAAAAGTCACATACCCCCCCCCCCCCCCCCGCACACAGTCCCTCCAGCTGCTGAGTGCAGAGGATGTTGGCAGCCATAATGCCCCCGGGAACGTGCCCCCCCACAAGTCTGATCAGATCTGCCCCCTTAGTTCCCCCAGCCAACGCTGAACCGTCTCCATCAGGGATTTGGCTGAGCGTCTCTCTCGGCCGCTGTCTGACTCTCGCCAGGGATGTCTCTCACACAATGCAGCCCTGTGGGTTATTTATGCAGCTCTCCCTGCCAATCCGTGTGTTTATTTCCCAGCACCGACGCTCTGGCAATATTCCTGTTTCTGAACTTTCCCAAACTGTCAGGTCCCTGGTGCTCCCCCCTCGGCTCGACTATTGGGACTGCAGTTCTGCCTCAGTCTTAAAGTGACATTCTGAGACAATTTGCAATTGGTCTTCATTTTTTATTATTTGCAGTTTTTGTTCAGCAGCTCTTCCGTTTGGAGTTTCAGCAGCTATTTGGTTGCTAGGATCCAAATTACCTTAGCAACCAAGGTGTGGTTTGAATGAGAGACTGGTATATGAATAGGAGCCAGACTTGAATAGAACAATAAGTAATAACAATAAAACTGGAGCCTCACAGAGCAATAGGATTTGGCTGCCGGGGTCAGTGACCCCCATGAAAGATGCAAAGAGTTAAGGTGGCCATACACACTAAGATCCGCTCACTTGGTGATCAAGTAGCAAGTAGATCTTCTCCCGATATCCCCACCTATGGGTGGGCGATATCGGGCTAATTCGGTCGTTTATCAGAGAAGCATGCAAAGCATTGTGGGAATCAGAGTCTTGGCTTCTGATACGTTGCAAGCGCCAGCCTCATTCCTGCACTGCCTATAGGAAGCCTAACGGATCAGGTGACCTGCAGGGGGTCATACTTCATGGCTTGGACCCCCGCAAAAAACAAATTGCACCCCACAGGCTTAACTGAAGCCTTCTAATGTGGGGGCTCCCTCCATTATTACTATGAGCTACAAACTTCAGTTGCTTACACTGAATAAAGACATATAAATATATAAGGGGATAATACAATAAACGTTTTTTTTTTTTTTTTTAATTTTTTACTTACAAACGACCGATTCCCGAACGATCCGATGCTATCGTTAAGTTATCGTATAGTTGGTGGTGTACGAACGATCGTCGGGCCACTAAACGTGCCGACATTATCGTCCCCAAAATCGATCGGCCAGGTTTAAAAATTTTGGTCGTTTAACGATAAAATCTGCCAGTTGGTGTGAGTGTCAGACATTTGTCTTTCAACGATTGTTCTCTGCGCATGTCACGATTGCCAGCAGCGGAAGTCAACGACATCGATCGTACGTAGATGTACGATCGTACGTATTTTACGATAATGATGCGACGAAATCTTTCCCGAATTATCGTTGCCCGTGGATGGCATATCGTATGGGAACTCGATCGCCATACGATCGTTTGTCGATATAATCGTTCATCGCACAACGAGCGAAATTGCCTCGTGTATGGCCACCTTTAGTGTTTCCTTATATCCCAGCACAAAGGAACCCAACGGCCGACCTGCGTCACTGATGCACTGTGACTGTTACCCCAATGTTTCTATATATCTGTAACCTTGTTATGGGCTAAGGGGGCCCAGCCTGAAGGCCAGTTAGGGGGGATTTGGGGTGAGTGCTTATTTGTGCCCTGGGTACCCCTGGAACTATAGCAGGGTGACTGTTACCCCAATGTTTCTATATATCTGTAACCTTGTTATGGGCTAAGGGGGCCCAGCCTGAAGGCCAGTTAGGGGGGGATTTGGGGTGAGTGCTTATTTGTGCCCTGGGTACCCCTGGAACTATAGCGGGGTGACTGTTACCCCAATGTTTCTATATATCTGTAACCTTGTTATGGGCTAAGGGGGCCCAGCCTGAAGGCCAGTTAGGGGGGGATTTGGGGTGAGTGCTTGTGCCCTGGGTACCCCTGGAACTATAGCGGGGTGACTGTTACCCCAATGTTTCTATATATCTGTAACCTTGTTATGGGCTAAGGGGGCCCAGCCTGAAGGCCAGTTAGGGGGGGATTTGGGGTGAGTGCTTATTTGTGCCCTGGGTACCCCTGGAACTATAGCGGGGTGACTGTTACCCCAATGTTTCTATATATCTGTAACCTTGTTATGGGCTAAGGGGGCCCAGCCTGAAGGCCAGTTAGGGGGGGATTTGGGGTGAGTGCTTGTGCCCTGGGTACCCCTGGAACTATAGCGGGGTGACTGTTACCCCAATGTTTCTATATATCTGTAACCTTGTTATGGGCTAAGGGGGCCCAGCCTGAAGGCCAGTTAGGGGGGGATTTGGGGTGAGTGCTTATTTGTCCCCTGGGTACCCCTGGAACTATAGTGGGGTGACTGTTACCCCAATGTTTCTATATATCTGTAACCTTGTTATGGGCTAAGGGGGCCCATCCTGAAGGCCAGTTAGGGGGGGATTTGGGGTGAGTGCTTATTTGTGCCCTGGGTACCCCTGGAACTATAGCAGGGTGACTGTTACCCCAATGTTTCTATATATCTGTAACCTTGTTATGGGCTAAGGGGGCCCAGCCTGAAGGCCAGTTAGGGGGGGATTTCGGGTGAGTGCTTTTTTTGTGCCCTGGGTACCCCTGGAACTATAGCAGGGTGACTGTTACCCCAATGTTTCTATATATCTGTAACCTTGTTATGGGCTAAGGGGGCCCAGCCTGAAGGCCAGTTAGGGGGGGATTTGGGGTGAGTGCTTATTTGTGCCCTGGGTACCCCTGGAACTATAGCAGGGTGACTGTTACCCCAATGTTTCTATATATCTGTAACCTTGTTATGGGCTAAGGGGGCCCAGCCTGAAGGCCAGTTAGGGGGGATTTGGGGTGAGTGCTTATTTGTGCCCTGGGTACCCCTGGAACTATAGCGGGGTGACTGTTACCCCAATGTTTCTATATATCTGTAACCTTGTTATGGGCTAAGGGGGCCCAGCCTGAAGGCCAGTTAGGGGGGATTTGGGGTGAGTGCTTATTTGTACCCTGGGTACCCCTGGAACTATAGCAGGGTGACTGTTACCCCAGTGTTTCAAACGCTAAACCCCAAAGCTTAATCATACAAGGCTATAAACGCCACTAGATGAGCCGCAGGAATACGTGCAGCTGTTGGATCGGCCCGTGGGACCGGTATCGGAGCGCACAGGATTACAGATGTCTCATTGTACATTCAGGCTTCTCTGCACAAACTCCTGTTTAATATCTTTATTCCAACCCCTGATTAAGTGTCTCTTGACCCTCTCGTGTGAGTGCCTTTAGAGCGTGAGTCACTCTCTCTGTGCATATTACTCACACGTTGGAAGGGAGACAGTCTCGGCCGGTGCGGATTCTCGAGTCACAGAGATTACATTTCACTTTGCAGAAAGAAAGGGGGGAAAAGGCAAATAATTGCCCTGCTGTTCGGGTCCCTGTTCTGCGCACGTGAGACCCACCTTTTCCCAACAATGGGAGAGACAGCCAATGAATACTGATGAGAGATACGGCGGCGCTGGGCTGGAATACAGTGTATCAGATACTTCATTGTCTGAGTATAAAGTGCAGCGTTAGAGCCACTCACTGACCCGGGGAGACACTCAACTCTCATTTCTGCTGAACCCAAAAGGCTTGGCTGCTGTTTGGAAGGAGGGGGCTAATTGCACATTAGGAACATATTTATATGCACTATATTTACATTATGTTTCTGTAGCTTTTGTGTTTAAATATATGGATATTTTTACAATTGGACCTTACGGTTTTGTCAAGTTTATAAAATGTCCATTTGGTGGTTTTTATGGACTTCAACCACAATACTCATCTCTCCCAATCTCATAGCTATATTGGGCCACTAATGGGGTGCATACATGGGCCGATTTCAGCCGCCGATATCCAGATGCCAGGGGCCCACCAGAAAACCTTGGCCCATAGTCTCACTTTCTAAACTATTATTCCTCCTCTCCTCCCTCAACCTTTTCTCCATCCTACCATCTCTTTTTCCCCATACAGACATAGGGAATGACCATGCAATTGGCCAAATAGAAGCAAGAGGGCCACCGACACCTGGGCCCCGGGAGTTTCCTGGTATCCTTCTATCAGAATATTACTCTCTCTAACATACTAAAATTCATCTTGACCTATAAAGGCCCAACAAGCAATACAAAGGGGTAACTATGGGCAATTCTGAAGCAGCATTCTGCCCAGAGAGCCAATAGCACATAAGTTAAGCTTAGCCAAGCAGTGCTATATCCCTTCAGTATAATTATATTATATATATATATATATATATATATGGGACACACAAGCCATAGTTAAATCAAGGCACTAACGCATTTAATGCAAATACAAGTAGTGCTTTGAATACACACAAAAACAGAAAGAAAAAGACACTGGATACACACAAATAAAGGAGAAACAAACCCTAAAAGAACTGAACACAACCCACCTTACAATACTGGCAGGGAACCAGCGTAATAGGAACCACTATATATATATTATACTGTATATAGAAAAGGTCCCCAGAACCAAGGTATAAAAGAAACTTCTTGTCCCATCAGTGAGTTATTTCACATTATTTCACATCAGTTTCAGGGGGGACAGACTGAGCCATATTTCCCCATTAAGCTTTGTATTTGTGCAAGTGGAATTCCTTGCGTTGCTTTATGTGTGGGGTATCGGAACATATTGTCGGACCTTTTCATGTGCAGATGCTCTTTAACACAAAGGTACCCTGTTATACTTGTCCTTTTATTATAACCATTTCAGGTGGAATTCTAGATATGAAAAAAGCAGGAGTAACAGTATTTCTTGCCTGCAGGTTTCTCTTTATATTTGGAAGTATAAGTGACAGTACTGTAATATTTATTATACAATTTATAAAAAAAATCCCATATATTTTCCAGAAATTAAATTCTCAAACACAGAAACAATAACGTTGATGAGCTGAAGTAATTAGTCCCATTGAGGCTGTTGACGTCCCAGTCAGGACCCCACGGAGCTCTGATAGGCCAGGCTGGTGCATCGGGCCATTTGCTTTTCTAAAGTGGCATCTAGGTCCCCGGACTTCTTTTCCAGCTTCTCGGCTATAAGACTTGTTGTTTCAAGCAGATTATCCATCATCTGGAAGTTCCTTTTCAGCCTGTGGGGGAAAAACCAGAGCAGAGCTTTATATTCTCTCATCCTCAGGATCAAACTACTCCACAACTCTAAAACCAGCCTTCTTTGATTGGTCCACTAAACAGAACTACATTTGCCAAAGCTATCTGGCCAGGCGCGGATCTTTTATAAAACATGGCCATGGCCATATGGACTTACCTGTTTCACAAAAGTGGAATTCCATCCCTAAAGGTGCCCATACACGGGCTGATTTAGCTACTGATATCGGTCCTTTAGACCAATTCGGCAATTCAGTCTGCCCGTGTATGGGAATGAATGACATGCCTCCCCAACCAACATCTGACCTGAAAATGGGCAGACCTTGATCGGGCAGGTTTGATTTTCGCATTGGATTGGGGACCCCCTGATCCAACAGTGGCTATAACTGCCATTTTAATTCAATCATTTGGCACTAGGGCCAAACGATCGAATTAGCCCAATATTGCCCACCTGTAGCTGGCCATATCGGGAGAAGATCTGCTTGCTTGGAGACCTCGCCAAACAAGTGGATCTTACAGTGTATGGGCAGCTTAAGTCTTGTTCTGTTGGATAACAAACCCTTCATATAGTGCAGATCATATTTAATCCCATTTCTTTTAGACATGAACTACATCTGACTTGTTTAGCCCTCAGGTGACTCTTGGAATCAACCCCAAATCATCCCAGTTGCAAGAGATACTGGCCCTGTGTTTGCCGGGGGTTATTGGGCATAATAACCAATGTAGCTGCACAACCCCCGCAGTGACCTAATATTGAATAAATGTTACAGTATTCCTCATACGGATCATAAAAATTATCTTGGACTTGAAGGCTCTGCTTGGAGTAAATTCTGGCTTCCTTCAGTCTACATGGGGTTGCCAAATAGCCAATCAGTCCCTATTCACATCCCCAAATAATGCTTGTGTGGCTCACCAACACTTTTTACATTTGATTGTGGCTTCCAAGTAAAAGAAAGTTGGGGGTCCCTGCTCTGAGGCAATACCCACCCCACTATTCATAAGCTAGATGACCCAACAGTCAAGGAAGGCAAGGCAGTAGGTTACAGTTGGTTTGGTCTAAGCTTTCATCGGAACACTGGGATATGCTGAGGGCAGTAATGTAGAAGAAGACTGAAAGCCAAAGTATTTCATTTTTCAGAGAGAAGTGATTAAATGCTGTAGGATAGCCCCCACACTTTCTAATTCTGTGCTGCAGTCTGGGTGATGAATGGATTCTGCTAAGTGCAATCATAGAAGGCTTCATTCATCATAGCGGGAATATCCATTGGCTGCTGGATCTTCCTTCCCTCTGAATATACTTGACTAGATATCCTAAGAATCCCTCAGTCCATACGGATAGTTCCACTAAGGGGAAGGATAATACCATATGCATCACTAGTCAACTGAGCACTCACTACATAGATTTACTCAATAAATAAGAAATGAGCCCCCTTCTATAAGAAAGATTCCCAATCGCCTTTGTGATTAAAAACTAAAGTCTAACAAAAACACCAACAATCTACAGATGAAGCTGGTTTAATTGATCATTCAACATCTCAACCGAGTTACTTGTCCACCTTTATGGGCATTGTACAAACACAAAACCAACCAATCGTTGGGGCACCCTTACTTCTTTCTCTCATCGGGAACATCAGTGGCATCGTCCTCCATGTTTGTGTGAAACTCCTGCATAATTTTGCTCAAGGTGCCGTAGAATTCTTTGTTGTCCTCTCTGATTCCTTTGTTGTGTTCAGCAATGACCTCTTGGTAGCCAATATCTTGGGCATCGGCATTGACCGTGTACTGCAGGCTCTGCAACACCCTATTGGTGTCCTGTATCAGGCTCTGTAGGTAGGTGACCTCCTCCTTTAGAACTGGAGATGTCTCTTTCATCCCATATTGTTCTTGAGAAGGGACCGTAAAGGTCAGCTGGCAGTGGGTTGTCTCTTGGGGTTGGATTCTAGGTTGACGTGTAGGCTCTTTGGGCTGATCATGTAGAGCGTCTATAATATACCCCGACCCTAAATCTGCTAGTGCATCATCTCCGCTTTGGCATAGGCTTACGGACACCGCCAGCCATAGTTTCACCACTGTGCCAAATATCCAGTGCCGCCACATTGTGAGCTGTTAAAAGTATAAACGAAAATACATTTTTAAAAATAAAATAATTGAAACCAAAACAATGTAATATGCAGAGCCGGCGCTACACATTAGAACTGCTTTCGGCCAACCTATTGTTTCTCCTACTCCCATGTAACTGGAGGAGTCCCAAGCCGGACTTGGATTTCTTACTATTGAGTGCTATTCTGATACCTACTGGGAGCTGCTATCTTGCTCCCTTCCCATTGTTCTGCTGATCGGCTGCTGGGGGTGAGGGGGGGGATATCACTCCAACTTGCAGCGCAGCAGTAAAGTGTGCCTGAGTCTGAGCTTTCAGCCAGCGCTACACATTAAAACTGCTTTCAGCTAACCTATTGTTTCTCCTACTCCCATGTAACTGGAGGAGTCCCAAGCCGGACTTGGATTTCTTACTATTGAGTGCTATTCTGATACCTACTGGGAGCTGCTATCTTGCTCCCTTCCCATTGTTCTGCTGATCGGCTGCTGGGGGTGAGGGGGGGGATATCACTCCAACTTGCAGCGCAGCAGTAAAGTGTGCCTGAGTCTGAGCTTTCAGCCAGCGCTACATATTAGAACTGCTTTCAGCTAACCTATTGTTTCTCCTACTCCCATGTAACTGGAGGAGTCCCAAGCCGGACTTGGATTTCTTACTATTGAGTGCTATTCTGATACCTACTGGGAGCTGAGGAAGTGGAATTGTTTTCTAAGTAATATATTTTCCTAATCTGGTGGGATTATGTCAATGATTTTGGGATTAATAGTTATTAATTGCTATCAAAGAAAACTCTAATCACAAAATGAAAGGTGTCGCTATCACTTTAAGCCTCGCCGTTGAGCCTTACGTGCCGCTACCAATCACAGCTTCCAAGAAATGAAAACCCTATTGTTTACTTCAATTCATTTCGCGGCCGTTTGAAATCATTTGTATTCAGCAGAGAAAATGAAATTATTCAGAAGTCAGAGGAAGATAATTAATTGCTCTAAATGGACTGTTAATGTTCCCACTGATATTCCATTGCACAGAAAGGTCACATGAAATGGAAAGTTTCCCATTGTACCAATGCGCATAGGCTGCCGGCCCATAAGCCTCTCACCGGGATTAGTACAGTGAAGGAGAAATCCAAGAGAATGGACTGAATTGGAACTGCTTTCTCCTTCTGAAAGCTCAGACTCAGGCACACTTTACTGCTGCGCTGCAAGTTGGAGTGATATCCCCCCCTCCCCCCCAGCAGCCAATCAGCAGAACAATGGGAAGGGAGCAAGATAGCAGCTCCCAGTAGGTATCAGAATAGCACTCAATAGTAAGAAATCCAAGTCCGGCTTGGGACTCCTCCAGTTACATGGGAGTAGGAGAAACAATAGGTTAGCTGAAAGCAGTTCTAATGTGTAGCGCTGGCTGAAAGCTCAGACTCAGGCACACTTTACTGCTGCGCTGCAAGTTGGAGTGATATCCCCCCTCCCCCCCAGCAGCCGATCAGCAGAACAATGGGAAGGGAGCAAGATAGCAGCTCCCAGTAGGTATCAGAATAGCACTCAATAGTAAGAAATCCAAGTCCGGCTTGGGACTCCTCCAGTTACATGGGACTAGGAGAAACAATAGGTTAGCTGAAAGCAGTTCTAATGTGTAGCGCTGGCTGAAAGCTCAGACTCAGGCACACTTTACTGCTGTGCTGCAAGTTGGAGTGATACCCCCCCCCCCCTCACCCCCAGCAGCCGATCAGCAGAACAATGGGAAGGGAGCAAGATAGCAGCTCCCAGTAGGTATCAGAATAGCACTCAATAGTAAGAAATCCAAGTCCGGCTTGGGACTCCTCCAGTTACATGAGAGTAGGAGAAACAATAGGTTAGCTGAAAGCAGTTCTAATGTGTAGCGCTGGCTGAAAGCTCAGACTCAGGCACAAGGCACTGAGATGGCGCCTACACACCAATATTACAGCTACAAATACATTTGTTGGTTCAAGAATAAAAGGTTAAATGGCAGAGGGAATTATTTGCTGTGTAACAGTGTCATTTAGAGATACAAAGTGCCCCATGATGAGGGAAGGGATGAGTTATACAAGGGCAGCCCTACAACCAAATGCATTATTTCAATTTCTGTTTTATAAGTCAAGTTAAAGAAATTCAGCTCTGGAGAAACAGGTTGGAAGAACTGACGCCACTCGGACACGGATGTGAATGTTTCTGCGCTGCAGGATATGTCAGTGCTATATAAATAAAGGATAATAAGATTTCAGGGAAAGACAGGACAATAGCCCGCCGGGTCCCCCCAATTCCCTCCTAATACACTGCCAATCTGTTCCATCATATTCCCCATCATTTCCCACCATACTGCATCTCTTTGTTACTGTGACAGACAGGGAAAGAGCAATTCCGAGCTTGAATGGCATTATAGCCCCAAAGGGAAATAAATCCTCGGCTGGAATCAGCTTATAAATAAGATGTCAGGGCCTGGGATCATGTTTGTAGATCTGTGTTCAATTGCATTCTGCCATTTTCTTTTTTTATTTAGGAAATCAAACAGAACAAAGTCAATATTAACTAAAGATTGGAGGTGGTTGGTTTCTGATTGGAACATTCCATTTGCACAATGACTTCCACTACCAGCTGTATAGATTCCTCACAGAATAGAAGGAAACAAATATTCCTTATTCAATACAGGTATAAGAACAATTATCCATGAAATAAACCCAATAGGGCTGTTCTGCCCCCAATAAGAGGTAATTATATCTTAGTTGGGATCAAGTACAGGTTCTGTTTTATTATTACAGAGAAAAAGGAATCATTTAACCATTAAATAAACCCAATAGGGCTGTTCTGCCCCCAATAAGGGGTAATTATATCTTAGTTGGGATCAAGTACAGGTACTGTTTTATTATTACAGAGAAAAGGGAATCATTTAACCATTAAATAAACCCAATAGGGCTGTTCTGCCCCAATAAGGGGTAATTATATCTTAGTTGGGATCAAGTACAGGTACTGTTTTATTATTACAGAGAAAAGGGAATCATTTAACCATTAAATAAACCCAATAGGGCTGTTCTGACCCCAATAAGGGGTAATTATATCTTAGTTGGGATCAAGTACAGGTACTGTTTTATTATTACAGAGAAAAGGGAATCATTTAACCATTAAATAAACCCAATAGGGCTGTTCTGACCCCAATAAGGGGTAATTATATCTTAGTTGGGATCAAGTACAGGTACTGTTTTATTATTACAGAGAAAAGGGAATCATTTAACCATGAAATAAACCCAATAGGGCTGTTCTGCCCCCAATAAGGGGTAATTATATCTTAGTTGGGATCAAGTACAGGTACTGTTTTATTATTACAGAGAAAAGGGAATCATTTAACCATTAAATAAACCCAATAGGGCTGTTCTGCCCCAATAAGGGGTAATTATATCTTAGTTGGGATCAAGTACAGGTACTGTTTTATTATTATTATTATTTATTAGAAAAGGGAATTATTTAACAATAACTTAGCATTATGTAGAGAGTGCTCTTCTGACATTCTGATATATGAATAGGGGAAGGACTGAATATAAATATAAGTGATAAAAAGTAACAATAACAATAAAACTGGAGCCTCACAGAGCAATAGTTTTCTGGCTGCCGGGGTCAGTGACCCCCATTTGAAAGCCTTAAACCAGACATGATTATATCTTTGCATATCTAAGTTCAGAGGCCCCCAACCTTTCTTACTCGGGAGCCACAGTCAAATGTAAAAAGACTTGGGGAGCAACACAAGCACCATAAAAGTTCATGGATTGGCTATTAGGGGCCTCTATGCACCCTATCAGCTTACAGGGGCTTTATTTGGTAGGAAATCTTGTTTTTATTCAACCAAAACTTGCCCCCAAGTCAGGAATTCAAAAATAACTCCCTGGTTTGGGGGCACTGAGAGCAACACCCAAGGGGTTGGGGAGCAACATGTTCCCCCCAAGCCACTAGTTAGGGATCACCATCTTAGATTATACGTCTATAAGGTCTAAAGGTGACCATACACGTAAAGATCCGCTCGCCTGGCGAGGTCACCAAGCGAGCGGATCTTCTCCCGATATCCCCACCTACAGGTGGGTGATATCTTGGGAATTTAGGCTAATTCGGTCGTTCGGCCCTAAGCTGCCGAATCGGTCCAAGGGACCCATATTGGCAGCTACAATCGGCCTGTGTATGGCCACCTTGAGTCCACACAGACCCAGTACTTTTATGGCTAAATGAAGAGACCTCTGAGACTTGGACGGCAGGGATTGTTGGGGCAAGTTTGGTAGGAGACCCAGATACTCAGATTGCTCATGTATCAAAAGGATCAGTGCCTAAAGGGCTGGGCCTGGGAATGTAAGGGATAAACTTCATTTATAGAACAAATGTGGGGAAAGTACAAGTGCAATGGGTGCAACTGGGGCAACAGGGGAAACCCAGTGTAGTAACCTGCTTGTGTAGACATCTTGGTTAAGGGCATTCTTACTGTTTTGCCATTGCTTGATGATGATATTCCCATTCCTGTTTGTGTGCTTCCTGTTAAGCTGAAAGCAAGCATGGAGCAGGCCAGATCTACCTGCCATGTTCTAATAAATATACCAAAAGTTCCAGTGTGTATCTGTACCTGAACTAACACAGCAGAAGTATTAACCCACTGCTAGCCAGCAGTTTATTACACCCAGAATCAGGGGGTAGAAAGCCAAGTTACAGTATTATTACATTTCCTCTAGGTATAAAAATAAAAAAATATTTGCTGAGCAGCAATAGTCCTACTGTGTCCCAAAAAGTTATTTTGAGAATTTAATAAGCCCTGAATTGAGCGCAACACCGAGCGAGATTAATACGTCCCACCCCATGAGTCCTGCGGGAATACTATGGAATCCGTGGTCCCATTACCAGCGAGTTCAGGGTTAGTAGTGGGTGCCACGGGACTCCCCTTCCTTCTGGGCTGATTATTTCAGAATTTTTCATGGGTGGAAAAACGTAAAAACCTGAATGCAAATTAGTCCGACGCATTTAAAGCGGAAAGCACCTTTCACTTCTCAGAGCTTCACTTGAATACAAAGTGCCACCTTTCGGCTGGCCTTTAGCTAAATCATAGGCAAGAAGTACGTTCAATTACAGGGCAAATAAGGATGTTTTGGGGTCTTGCCAATTCTTTACACTATAACAGGGAGGCTAATAGCGCGGGCGGGGGGGCTCCGCTTCTCAATTAGCCGCTATCAATATGTCTCGCCGCGACTGACAATGTCTAGATCCGCGGGATATCCGAAGCCGCGTTTCATCCCATGAAAATGAAATTAGAACTTATTTTCGCACATCACAAGGGGGAAAAGCTTATCAGGAAGGTAGAAAGGGTGAAATTGCCATCTTCCCTGCCTGTAATGGCTGAGAAATGAGACCCGCTGTCACTTAGGCAACGAATAAAAGAGACAGGCTCGTGCGTAAGCGATATCTGTGCGTCTCCAGAGCGCGCCGCCTGATTAACTCTAATGAAACACAAAGGTCGGGCGTGAAACGTTTTCTCATTTATTTCCCCATAACATTGTCATTGTTAGCTTTTCCCTCCGGCGCTCCCGCCTCTCCCCCAGCCGCTTGGGAACAAGGCCGCCCCGGACGCTGTGTACACAATTCATTAAGCCACTTAACATGCAAGGACGGCAGCCAATGCAAATATCCCGCGTCCGCGCCACAGAATAGGCTTTAGAAAAGGAGTCGGATGATTATTTTCCAGTCACTAGTTGTTTCTCACAATGAGTGCCAGCTCTTCTGTTTCGCACAAACCAAATCTAAACCCATTACCGGGGAATCTAGATTATTTGCAGCCAGAAGCAGCTGCTCGTAGCGGCGCCAGAATTAGCAAATTATTAGCTTCCCTTGTTGGCCGGGGTTGGACAATGCTTCTAAATGGACTCAATGGCGCGGTCTGTTGGGAACGTGTTTGGATCACGTTAGCCGGATATATTCTATATACGGCATCGACGGGGGGGAAATAGTTTTTGGAACATTTCAACAGGTGGTTATTTAGAAAGATGGAGGCCTTAGTATGACTTATAGTAAATAACCACGCAAGGGTATAGGGGCAAAAACCCCAGGGAGCAGCACAAGGCAGAAAGTGCAAAAAACATGGAGGTTTGCACTGTGAACCCTGCCTTTGATGTGTGGGCCAGCCCGTAGCCGTAGGTTGGGTAGGTTCGGGCCGCAGGTTGGGTAGGTTTGGCCGGCCCGTAGGTTGGGTAGGTTCGGGCCGCAGGTTGGGTAGGTTCGGGCCGGCCCGCAGGTTGGGTAGGTTCGGGCCGGCCCGCAGGTTGGGTAGGTTCGGGCCGCAGGTTGGGTAGGTTTGGCCGGCCCGTAGGTTGGGTAGGTTCGGGCCGCAGGTTGGGTAGGTTCGGGCCGCAGGTTGGGTAGGTTCGGGCCGCAGGTTGGGTAGGTTCGGGCCGCAGGTTGGGTAGGTTCGGGCCGGCCCGCAGGTTGGGTAGGTTCGGGCCGCAGGTTGGGTAGGTTCGGGCCGCAGGTTGGGTAGGTTCGGGCCGCAGGTTGGGTAGGTTCGGGCCGGCCCGCAGGTTGGGTAGGTTCGGGCTGGCCCGCAGGTTGGGTAGGTTCGGTCTGGCCCACAGGTTGGGTAGGTTCGGGCTGGCCCGCAGGTTGGGTAGGTTCAGGCCGGCCTTGGCACACCATTTGCGGCTTCCAGATTTATAGGTGTGTGCTAGCACAGCCTCTTTTGTGATGTCATTGGTGGGGTGGGTCGGGCACAGGTCTATAAATAGAGGGGGGAAGCTGGGTCGGGAAGGGTTCTGGTTGGCAGCGGGCAGGTCACCACTGTACTTAGTCAATGACCCCTTACACAGGCAGGACCCAGCAAATAGAACCTTAAAAAGTGCCATTTACTGCCCCCCCCCCAAATACAAGTGAAAGTAATCAAAACATATGGCAAGTTTAATGTTCTTTTGCTACTCATGCAATGTCCCCCCCCCCAGCCGATGCAGTGACCCAACGCCATTCCACACACATCCCCGGCGCTAAATATTAAATATACCAGACACCAATAATAATATATGGTATAAAAAAATATTTACGGTAGAGACACCTTGGAAGACCAATGCGGCCCTAGTAGAACTGTTGGCTGGAACATAGAGACAAACCCAATTACCTTGACCCTAGCAACTGGTCTCTGGTATGAATCACAGGCATAAAGGTAAAAGATAAGAAGCAGTCGGCAAGCTTTCTGGTTGCTATGGTCATTAAGCCTAGACAGCGGCTTTTTATGCCCTAGGTTGGAGTAAAGCAAAATGGATATGAAGATCATTTTTTGGCCATTACCCTTGTGTGTTCCTGAATGTGGGACCCTCAAGTACAATATCAGCTTCAGGGCTACAAAAATAATTATATTTTTAAACAAAGAAGAGAAAATAGTAACCCCCTTAGCTAAGGAGCAGATGGCCGGCACAGTGGAAAGTGAATGGCAGGAAACAAAAGGTCATTTTATAGTTCTACAGTACGAAGGGCGAGCAACATGGCGTTCTAGAGTAGGTCTGACTGGTAGTAATGTTCTAGAGCTGTATAAACAACTAAGTAGAAGGATGTTCTAGAGCAGAGTGAGGAGTATAGACAGGTAAGGGTAAGTCAGAGGACACGGCAATGGCGCCAATACATCTCATTAACAAAGTTGGTTTGAGGGAAACGCTGTACGGCGCGGAACATTTCCATTATTTCTATTCTATGAATTGTAGAACGTTGCATTTACTGGAATCAAAGAACATTGCTTTGTTTTATTAACGTTCTTAAACTGCAGAACATGGCTGGCATCTGTAAGCAGCGGAGTGTAGGGAAGGTTTAATGGGAACATACAGAAATTAGTCTGCGTTCATTTTACTTGGAATTTATGGCTCTTTTTGTGCCGTGTTTAAAGGAACAGAGGCCAGTGTATCGCTAGAGAGAGGCCTGGCTACTGATTGGCCGAGCCCCGTGACTATTCTAACGCTCCGACAGGCTACAGATTGGCCGAGCCCCGTGACTATTCTAAGGCTCAGACTGGCTACAGATTGGCCGAGCCCCGTGACTATTCTAACGCTCCGACTGGCTACAGATTGGCCGAGCCCCGTGACTATTCTAACGCTCAGACTGGCTACAGATTGGCCGAGCCCCGTGACTATTCTAAGGCTCAGACTGGCTACAGATTGGCCGAGCCCCGTGACTATTCTAACGCTCCGACTGGCTACAGATTGGCCGAGCCCCGTGACTATTCTAAGGCTCCGACTGGCTACAGATTGGCCAAGCCCCGTGACTATTCTAAGGCTCAGACTGGCTACAGATTGGCCAAGCCCCGTGACTATTCTAAGGCTCAGACTGGCTACAGATTGGCCAAGCCCCGTGACTATTCTAAGGCTCAGACTGGCTACAGATTGGCCAAGCCCCGTGACTATTCTAAGGCTCAGACTGGCTACAGATTGGCCGAGCCCCGTGACTATTCTAAGGCTCCGACTGGCTACAGATTGGCCCAGCCCCGTGACTATTCTAAGGCTCAGACTGGCTACAGATTGGCCGAGCCCCGTGACTATTCTAACGCTCCGACTGGCTACAGATTGGCCGAGCCCCGTGACTATTCTAAGGCTCAGACTGGCTACAGATTGGCCAAGCCCCGTGACTATTCTAAGGCTCAGACTGGCTACAGATTGGCCGAGCCCCGTGACTATTCTAACGCTCCGACTGGCTACAGATTGGCCGAGCCCCGTGACTATTCTAAGGCTCCGACTGGCTACAGATTGGCCCAGCCCCGTGACTATTCTAAGGCTCAGACTGGCTACAGATTGGCCAAGCCCCGTGACTATTCTAAGGCTCAGACTGGCTACAGATTGGCCAAGCCCCGTGACTATTCTAAGGCTCAGACTGGCTACAGATTGGCCGAGCCCCGTGACTATTCTAACGCTCCGACAGGCTACAGATTGGCCGAGCCCCGTGACTATTCTAACGCTCCGACAGGCTACAGATTGGCCGAGCCCCGTGACTATTCTAACGCTCCAACAGGCTACAGATTGGCCGAGCCCCGTGACTATTCTAACGCTCCAACAGGCTACAGATTGGCCGAGCCCCGTGACTATTCTAACGCTCCGACAGGCTACAGATTGGCCAAGCCCCGTGACTATTCTAAGGCTCAGACTGGCTACAGATTGGCCAAGCCCCGTGACTATTCTAAGGCTCAGACTGGCTACAGATTGGCCGAGCCCCGTGACTATTCTAACGCTCCGACAGGCTACAGATTGGCCAAGCCCCGTGACTATTCTAACGCTCCGACAGGCTACAGATTGGCCGAGCTCCGTGACTATTCTAACGCTCCGACTGGCTACAGATTGGCCAAGCCCCGTGACTATTCTAAGGCTCAGACTGGCTACAGATTGGCCAAGCCCCGTGACTATTCTAAGGCTCAGACTGGCTACAGATTGGCCAAGCCCCGTGACTATTCTAACGCTCCGACAGGCTACAGATTGGCCAAGCCCCGTGACTATTCTAACGCTCCGACAGGCTACAGATTGGCCGAGCTCCGTGACTATTCTAACGCTCCGACTGGCTACAGATTGGCCAAGCCCCGTGACTATTCTAAGGCTCAGACTGGCTACAGATTGGCCAAGCCCCGTGACTATTCTAAGGCTCAGACTGGCTACAGATTGGCCGAGCCCCGTGACTATTCTAAGGCTCAGACTGGCTACAGATTGGCCGAGCCCCGTGACTATTCTAACGCTCCGACTGGCTACAGATTGGCCGAGCCCCGTGACTATTCTAAGGCTCCGACTGGCTACAGATTGGCCCAGCCCCGTGACTATTCTAAGGCTCAGACTGGCTACAGATTGGCCAAGCCCCGTGACTATTCTAAGGCTCAGACTGGCTACAGATTGGCCAAGCCCCGTGACTATTCTAAGGCTCAGACTGGCTACAGATTGGCCGAGCCCCGTGACTATTCTAACGCTTCGACAGGCTACAGATTGGCCGAGCTCCGTGACTATTCTAACGCTCCGACAGGCTACAGATTGGCCGAGCCCCGTGACTATTCTAACGCTCCGACAGGCTACAGATTGGCCAAGCCCCGTGACTATTCTAACGCTCCGACAGGCTACAGATTGGCCGAGCCCCGTGACTATTCTAACGCTCCGACAGGCTACAGATTGGCCGAGCTCCGTGACTATTCTAACGCTCCGACAGGCTACAGATTGGCCGAGCTCCGTGACTATTCTAACGCTCCGACAGGCTACAGATTGGCCGAGCCCCGTGACTATTCTAACGCTCCGACAGGCTACAGATTGGCCGAGCTCCGTGACTATTCTAACGCTCCGACAGGCTACAGATTGGCCGAGCTCCGTGACTATTCTAAAGCTTATTCTTCTATTCAGCCCCTCTCCTATTCATAAACCAGTCTCTCGTTCAAACAGCATCCAGGTTACTAAGGTAATTTGGACCCTAGCAACCAGATAGCTGCTGAAACTCCAAACTGGAGAGCTGCTGAACAAGAAGTGAAATAACTAAAAAACTACTAATAATAAAAAATGAAGACCAATTGCAACTCTCTACATTATATCGCTGGTATAACCAAAGGGTTTATGGGCTGAATGTACCAAGGTCCAACAGAGCCCACAGTAGTCGGATAAGGAAGCCATTCCTTCTTTATTTGAAGACCCCAACGCCGGCCATGGCTGCCGAACCCAGGGTTTATTAGGCTCCTCCCTCCTACACTGTAGGTGAAAAGCAAACTAAAGGCAAAGTACGCCTCACAACACGATGCCACATCTGTAGGTGCTTCGGTTTGTTGCATGGTGAGACTTTGTAGCTGGGAAAATGCTGTGTATGTTACCAACTCCATAGAGAGACTTTATAGCTGCATCTGGCGCGCACGGCACACACATGTTTCAATTACGCCTGTGACAGTTTAACAGCTGTCAAATCACTTTGGGCTTCGAGATATATCAACTTACTCTGAGTGACAGGGACAGGCGCAGGCTGGAATATATACAGAGAATATTGTGTGTATAACAGCGAGCCCCTGGTACTGTGTGCGTGACGGGGGCAATGAGACTGCAGGAACAGTAAAAACTCACATATATATTATATATAATTGGCAAGGTAGGTAGGAGGAAGAACTTGTGGCTTCGAAAATATGTTCATTAAATATAGTTATATAAAGTATAACTTGGATTTGTGGGAATAGGAGGGTGTATGGAGGGTGGGGATGAGCCCCGGTACCTGCCCAAAGGCTTTATTACCACTATAAAGGGGTTTGCAATTGGTCTTCATTTTTTAGCTTTTTAATTATTTCAGTTTTCGTTTGCCAGCTCTCCAGATTGGGGTTTTGGCAGCTATCCGGTTGCTAGGGTCCAAATGATCTTTGCAACCAGGGAGTAATTTAAATGAGAGACTGGTATATGAATAGGAGAGGGGCTGAATAGAGAAAAAAAAGTTATATAAAGTAACAATAACAATAAAACTGGAGCCTCACAGAGCAATAGGGTTTTGGCTGCCGGGGTCAGTGACCCCCATTTGAAAGCTGCAAAGGGGCTGGAGAAGGCGGGAAATGGAGAACTTGAAAGCACAATTGGGGAGAAAGGATGCAACTGTTGCAGCTATTGATGTGCCAGGGAAACAGACACAGACATCTGGGAACATTTATACCAGCATTTATGTAACATGAGTAACGATACTTATAGGGCAGCACCCATAGCTCTAATACTGAGTGAGTGTAGGACTGGCCAGACCGGGGGTGAGTGAGTGTAGGACAGGCCAGACCGGGGGTGAGTGAGTGTAGGACTGGCCAGACCGGGGGTGAGTGAGTGTAGGACTGGCCAGACCGGGGGTGAGTGAGTGTAGGACTGGCCAGACCGGGGGTGAGTGAGTGTAGGACGGGCCAGACCGGGGCTGAGTGAGTGTAGGACTGGCCAGACCGGGGGTGAGTGAGTGTAGGACTGGCCAGACCGGGGGTGAGTGAGTGTAGGATGGGCCAGAACGGGGGTGAGTGAGTGTAGGAGGGGCCAGACCGGGGGTGAGTGAGTGTAGGAGGGGCCAGACCGGGGGTGAGTGAGTGTAGGAGGGGCCAGACCGGGGGTGAGTGAGTGTAGGAGGGGCCAGACCGGGGGTGAGTGAGTGTAGGAGGGGCCAGACCGGGGGTGAGTGAGTGTAGGACGGGCCAGACCGGGGGTGAGTGAGTGTAGGACGGGCCAGACCGGGGGTGAGTGAGTGTAGGACAGGCCAGACCGGGGGTGAGTGAGTGTAGGACAGGCCAGACCGGGGGTGAGTGAGTGTAGGAGGGCCATTTTACCCACATTGGGTCCCTATCATGGTGGCAGTGAATAGATTTTGTGGGTGTCGGTGCCGGAATGTGTCAGGTTAAGTTCCCAAACACTAGGAGCCATTTTATACTGTGAGGGGAAAGCGAATCAAAATGCAAAAGCGCAAAACAATGAGCCTTTTCTCCATGCGGCCGCGCTGCCTACGAGGGAGCCCATGGGCTCAGGGTAACTGGGGCATAATAATTACCCCTCTATCAGACATGTGACATTCCATCAGTTGGCAATGACCTTGGGATTCCAAGTTAAAAAGGAACCATTGTTCTTGGATAACCTTGCTCTGTAAAACACCATTAATGTAAAACATCTCCTTCCACCCGGGAGCTTGTAATCTAGGAAACATAAGAGCCGGGGAATCTAAGTGCATCGTTACGGAGATGACAAGCGAGACGGCAACGCGGCGATTATCCGAGCGGAAGGGGGGAGTCGCCGGGGCAGAGTTTTAGTAAATACTCATTAATTGAATCAGCTTCATATAAACGTGAATTCCATTTAATATCCGCTCTTCCCATTCCGATATTCAGAACTAATATTTCCTATTTCCTTCCATGACCCTCTGACGCGGTGTCGGCACAAGCGCCCCCCCCCCATTCATCATTATCATTTCCTTAATCAGCGAATGATAATTATAATATCAGCCCCGTCCAATGAATTTGTCTGAAATGTAATTAAACGAATTAGACATAATGGGAAAATATTTCCGTAAGTATCACGGGCGCCGACGGAATGTAAATACGCTCCAACGCATTCCGTATTCCTCGCTCACCTCCCAACCCTTCCTGCCTACGGCGACGCGGCTTTATTATCGCCAAGGAGACGCATTTTGGGTTAATTAGTAGGTATCCGCTGATTTGATGAAATGTGCAATCAGAGAGCAGCGGGGGGAATAAAGCTGTTAAAGGTTTATTATTGGCATAGGGACCCTCGGCCTTAGGGGCCAGGAACGTTGGGAAATCGGGAGAACAGGCTGGAGAGTCTTGCAACTAGTAGGACCCTTTATCCAGAATGCTCAGGACCAAGGGTATTCCCGATAAGGGATCTTTCTGTAATTTGGATCTCCATACCTTAAGTCTACTAAAAAAAATCAATAAAACATTAATTGTTTTGCATCCAGTAACAGTTAATTATATCTTAGTTGGGATCAAGTACAGGTACTGTTTTATTATTACAGAGAAAAGGGAATCATTTAACCATTAAATAAACCCAATAGGGCTGTTCTGCCCCCAATAAGGGGTAATTATATCTTAGTTGGGATCAAGTACAGGTACTGTTTTATTATTACAGAGAAAAGGGAATCATTTAACCATTAAATAAACCCAATAGGGCTGTTCTGCCCCCAATAAGGGGTAATTATATCTTAGTTGGGATCAAGTACAGGTACTGTTTTATTATTACAGAGAAAAGGGAATCATTTAACCATTAAATAAACCCAATAGGGCTGTTCTGCCCCAATAAGGGGTAATTATATCTTAGTTGGGATCAAGTACAGGTACTGTTTTATTATTACAGAGAAAAGGGAATCATTTAACCATTAAATAAACCCAATAGGGCTGTTCTGCCCCCAATAAGGGGTAATTATATCTTAGTTGGGATCAAGTACAGGTACTGTTTTATTATTACAGAGAAAAGGGAATCATTTAACCATTAAATAAACCCAATAGGGCTGTTCTGCCCCAATAAGGGGTAATTATATCTTAGTTGGGATCAAGTACAGGTACTGTTTTATTATTACAGAGAAAAGGGAATCATTTAACCATGAAATAAACCCAATAGGGCTGTTCTGCCCCAATAAGGGGTAATTATATCTTAGTTGGGATCAAGTACAGGTACTGTTTTATTATTACAGAGAAAAGGGAATCATTTAACCATGAAATAAACCCAATAGGGCTGTTCTGCCCCAATAAGGGGTAATTATATCTTAGTTGGGATCAAGTACAGGTACTGTTTTTTTATTACAGAGAAAAACAAAATCAATTTTAAAAATCTGAATTATTTGATTAAAATAGTCTATGGGAGACAGGCTTTCTGTAATTCGGAGCTTTCTGGATATCGGGTTTCCGGATAACGGATCCCATACCTGTAGTAGTACAGTTATGTATTAATAGTGGCTGTTATAATCTGGCTCTTCCTTGTTGTACCCACAGTCAGATCTCCCCCCAATAGTGTTTAACAAGGTTCCACATGAATGTAAAGACCACTAAATTAGTTACTACACTATAGTTCCATAGTAACCGGGAAAGCAAATTCACCCCTTATTCTATATGCCCTTCAGGTTGGGCTCCCAGTAATATCTAGATGGGGAAATAGTCATTCAGCCTCCAATTGTTCTTCATACAACCCCCATCTAATAGTTTAGGCCCCTATGGGGACCAGAGAAAGCATCCGGAGATGACAGTAGGGAACCATCTGCGGGAGAAATAGAAATCTCAGCCATTAAAAAGCTGCCACTTAAGGTGGCCATACACGGGCCGACTATAGCTGCCGATATTGGTCCCTTGGACCGATTCGGCAGCTAATCGGCCCGTGTATGGGGAGAGCAGAGCGGCCTGGCCGACCGATATCTGGCCTGAAATTGGCCAGATCTCGATCGGCCAGGTTAGAAAATCTGGTCGGATCGGGGACCACATCGGCTCGTTGATGCGGTCCCCGATCCGACTGCCCCATTGCCGCCCACATAATCCGATCGTCTGGCCCCAGGGCCAAACGATCGGATTATTATTTTTTTTACCTAAATGGTCCCCGATATTGCCCACCCGTAGGTGGGGATATCGGGGGAAGATCCGCTCGCTTGGCGACATCGCCAAGCGAGCGGATCTGCTCATGTATGGCCACCTTTAGACCAGGAAGGGAACAATAGAGGGGAATCAATTACTGCTGCACGATCTATAGGATGAGTATTGACCATTAAATATGTAGAGAATGCAAACAGAGGTGGGTCAAGTAGTACTGGAGCCCAAAGCAGCTACTATTTGACCCAGTTCCCTGCTCATATAAAGGAACAGTTAAGTGTAAAAATGAAACTGGGTAAAATAGACAGACTGAGCAAAATAAAAATGTTTTCAATATAGTTAGTTAGGCAAAAATGTAATATATAAAGGCTGGAGTGGGCAGATGTCTAACATAATAGCCAGAACACTACTTCCTGCTTTCAGGTCTCGAAGCTGTTAGCAGTCAGTAGCCAATCAGTGACTTGAGGAAGGGGGGGGGCATATGGGATATAACTGTCAGTTTGTATTTGAATCTGACCTGCGTGCTCACAAACTAACTGACAGTTATGTCCCATGGGGCTAGGGTTGCCACTTCTGCCGGCTAAGAAAGCCAGGCAGGGGGCAGGGGTGATGTCATGGTGGGGGGAGAAGGTGGGGCCGTAACATTGTGAGGCGGGGCTGTGACATCACGGGGGCGGGACTATGACGCAGCGATTGGGTCAAGTATAGTCCCACGATTGGGTCAAGTCCTGCCCGGTTTTCCTTATTAGGGAAACTGGGCAGGAGGTTTTGACCCGGGCAGCCCCTCCGAAAACTGGACAGGTGGCAACCCTACATGTGGGCCCCCCTAAAGTCACTGATTAAGAGGTTAGAGAGCTGAAAGCAGGAAGTAGTGTTCTGGCTATTATGTTAGACATCTGCCCACTCCAGCCTTTATACATTACATTGCTGCCTAACTAACTATATTTCCATTTTACCCAGTTTCATTTTTACACTGAACCTTTCCTTAAAATGTATCCCCCTCCCACATTCCTTGTTTGGCCTGCATGCCACTCCCCCTTGCCCTTTTGCCACACCCTATCCACACAGACCATCCCCTGCTCTCCACTTTCTCCCCCCCCCCCATACTGTGCCCAGACAAATGCCTGTGCTACTTACCCTTAGTTCCAACCATCAACTCATCTCTCAACCAATATGGAGGCAAATGGGATAAAAGGAGAAACCTACCTGTCTCTATAGTAGTCATTACAGGGAGCACTACCCAGCCTTTCACCTTATTCAATATTGGCCTATGGACATTAGGCTAAACTATCTATGCTGCCTGTTCTTGTTCATTCCAAAGTCATTCCCCTGAAGGCTTCTTTTTCTTTCCCTGACCAACGACGTCTCAGTTTAATTCCTAGCCAAGCTCCATTGTGCCCAATACAGTCGCCTCATACACCCATTATTCTGTATGAAAGCATCGCCTGTAGGCGCCAAATCCTATCTCAGCTCAATTCAATCCTCCATGTATTGCAATAGAAGGTATTGCAGCCTCCTTGCTATCAGTAGAAATTGAGTTGGTTCCATGTTCTCTTGGCCAATATCCGATTAAAAGAGCAGCTGCACATTGAGCCGAGGGGAACATAACCGTCTCCTTATGAAACAATTTCTAACCAGAAATATCAAATGGTCCAATTGGACGGGTTTGGTTAATTGTGCCTTTCCCAGGGCTGGGTTATTAGAGGCCATATCCCAATAAAGAGAGACTCCAGCTGAATCCAAGCGGTGGCTCTGCCCAAGGCACATTTGCATTGAACCCATTGGGGAACGTTACGGCTTCGTTTTAATAACGTGCGAGGCGATAACCTTTCCCGTTTGATGTTATTTCAAAGAAGAAGATAATTTGACATCCCTTTCCAATGAATTTCTGATAAAGGTTATCATTACCGGGACTATGAGCGCGGTGCCAACGCTGATATTGGGTTATGTATCGGCAGGAAAAACTCTGTATCGGATCGTTGCCCTTTGCTGCAACAGATAAAATGTGAATGTCGTATTATTTCCACTACAATTCCCCAATCCCACTCCTAGTAATTGCTAGAAATGTATTATATATATATTATATATATATATACACACATACGAACCAGTAAATGCTACCTTCTTATTGGTTGCTATAGGTAACTGCTCCTGGGCAAGCTTAGTGCCTAGCTCCCTTTCTAACTAGGGCAGTGGTTCTCAACCGTCCTAATGCCGCGACCCTTTAATACAGTTCCTCATGTTGTGGTGACCCCCAACCAGAAAATTATTCCCAAGACCATTGGAAATATGTGTTTTCCGATTGGTCTTAGGCGACCCCTGTGAAAGGGTCGTTCGACCCCCAAAGGGATCCCGACCCGCAGGTTGAGAACTGCTGAACTAGGGGGTCTAATTCTAGATTTCTTCACAATATAGAAGGATTAAAGAAGAAGGAAAGGCATTTGGCATTTTATTGACAATAGATTACATTAGTGCAAGCTGGAACGTTATATTTATTCTGCAGAAAGCTTTACCATACCCGAGTTACAGCCCCAGAAGCTCCCTCTGTTTGTTTAAGATAGCAGCTGCCATTTTAGTTTGGTCTCAGTAGCTTCCTGCTGCAGCTCTGGCTGCTGGGAGCTCAGATTACAGCACATTTGGGAGGGGGACCAAATTCTGATAGGAGGGGGAGACCGCGTCGGATTTCAAAAGCAGCCGCCCCTAGGCCGTCCCCCATTTGCGCCCCCTGCGCATGCCCGAACAAGCCCCCCCTCCCTCCATGCTGCGCCACGTCGACGCAAGCGCGCAGGCATTTAACTCCCATACGGAGCAGTGGGGAGAAATCCCCACTGCTCCGTATTGGATCAAAATTTTGTTGCGGCGGGGCAGCATGCCGCCCCTAAATTTGTGCCGCCCTAGGCCCGGGCCTTTGCGGCCTCTCCGCAAATCCGGGCCTGGGGGGAGAGGAGCAAACTGAGCAGGCCCGTGCCCTTCTGAGGAAGTCTGACACAGAAGAACATGTTTACAAAAAAAGAGACAAGAAATCCAGTGTTTCTTTTGATAGAGGACTCTATCAAAGGGCTGTAGAGGCTGTATTTGCAGATACTTTTCTGATAAAGCTTACTTAGTTTTTACCTTTCCTTCTCCTTTAATGATACTGGGGATATTAAATTACTAGACTACTACTAGACTAAGGGGCGTGTTTACTAAGATTGGAGATAATTATCTCTGGTGATGTTGCCCATAGCAACCAATCAGCAATAAGATTTGAACAAGTTAGAAATCAAAGCAAAGACCCAATTGGTTGCTACAGGCAACATCACCGGTGATATTTATCTCCATTTTTAGTAAACATACCCCTATATTACCAAGAAACACAGATTGCTTGTATGTACCCAACCCTATAAGAGCATTAGTAGCCATCCAGTAGCCATAAAAGGGGTCCAACTCGATGAACAACAATGTATTCTCTTACAAAGATCCATGGGAATGTCAATAAGAATACGTCACCGTGTGACCTCCGCCATCGGCACTGCCCAGGGATCCATCTGTATTGATTGGATTGTGAAAGATCTTTGCTATTATTATTCTCTGCTCCAGTCTACATTCCCCGCGTATGAAGCAATAAAGCAGCCGTCCCCGAGAGATGATGGGATAATTGCACTTTTCTGATCAAAAAGCCTGAGAAATGATGGAATAACTTGACTTTCCCGGCCGACAATGGAACCGAGACATGAGGTAACGGCTGTAATATATAACAAAGCACTTGTGTCTGGGAAGGGATATAGTAATGCAGCGGATAGAATAACTGATACACTGAATTCTATACATTATACATTACATTTATATACAGTAGGGTGAATAAAATGAATGAGTACAGAGATGTCTCCCTAATTAGGAAAACTGGGCAGGACTCAGTAACATTGATGTGTCATAGCCCCGCCCCATGATGTCACGGCCCGCCTCCTCTCCGCCCAGCAAAGTCACAGCCCCGCCTCCTCTACGTCCCCCATGATGTCGCCCCGGCTTTCAAAGTCGGCAGACGTGGCCACCCTAAACAGGAGGTTAAAGGACATGTAAACCCTTCATTTTCTTACCATGTACCGTATATACTCGAGTATAAGCCGATCCGAATATAAGCCGAGGTACCTAATTTTACCTAAGAAAACTGGAAAAACTTATTGACTCGAGTATAAGCCTATTGTGGGAAATGCAGCAGCTACTGCTAAGTTTTAATAATCACAATAAATACCAATAAAATTACATTAATTGAGGCATCAGTGGGGTATATGTTTTTAATTTTCAAAGAAAAACTGTAAATTAGCTCTGTTAGTGGAGAAGAGGGTCAACTAAAACAATATGGTATCAACAATGATACCTTAAGAGTACTGTATGATACCTAATTTGCACACAAAGGAGAGAGGGCGCTAGTCTAGAGGGACCCATGGCACCCGACTCGAGTATAAGCCGAGGGTGATTTTTTTCAGCACATTTTGGGTGCTGAAAAACTAGGCTTATACTCGAGTTTATACAGTATATCAGTTGGGCACATCTCCCTCGTCAAAACGGCAACAAACACTACACCAAGAATGTCCCTCCACAGATCCAGTATCAAAAATGATCTCCCAGTAGCTTCTCCCTTTGTAGCTCTGCCTATAGTAGTGATGTCCTTCTTATTACGATACTAAAGGGCAACTTTATAACACCACAGAAGCCAAAGGAGTGGGAATACAGTGAAGCAGCAATAACCTCTCTATGTCCCACAGTAATTGGGGGCAAACCACTTTGTCAGGACAAAGTTATGCAGAACTTCAGCACCCTACATTGGGTCCTCAATGGGAATAGAAGCCAGGGTCGGACTGGGCCGACAGGACACTGGGAAAAATCCTGGTGGGCACCGGCTCTAGTGGGGCCCAGTCCCGACCCTTACCTGCGCTCCCCCTGCCCGACCGCTCATCCCCTGACGCATTAAATTTACACGCTCGGGGGAGAACGTTGGGTGGGGGCCCTGTTAGGGGAAGCAGCCGGTGGGGGCACCTAGAGCAGGAGCCCCGGTGGGCCCTTCACCCCCCAGTCCGACCCTGATAGAAGCTTCACGTCTACACACAAATACTGCTAATATAACCCTAATACTGTCTGGGGGGGGGATCTGTATCTAATGAACACACTTTAAAAGACTTATTTACGTCAGCCCCACCCTGCCGTCACCTAACAACTGGGTGCTAATTACATGAACCTCTGCAGGGGACCTTGGCCGAGGGACAATATGTCAGTTTGTATATATGTAATGATCTTTCAGTTGCTGTATTATATCCTGCCTGGAGCAGGGACCTGACAAGTCTGGCACGGTGGCACCTACAGATGGAGCAAGGCTGGGTAGTCACATGTTGGCACTGCACCATTAGCAACAGTGTCTGGGGAGTCTAATGCCCGGCACACACACCTACACAGGTGGATCCAGCATTGAACGGGTTGGTTACCTTTGAATTAACTTTGAGTATGATGTAGAGAGTGATATTCTGAGACAATTTGCAATTGGTCTTCATTTTTTATTATTTGTAGTTTTTTAGTTATTTCATTTTCCGTTCAGCAGCTCTCCAGTTTGGGGTTTTAGCAGCTTTCTAGTTGCTAGGGTCCAAGTTTCCTTAGCAACCAGGGAGTGGTTTGGATTAGAGACTGGTATATGAATAGGAGAGGGGCTGCATAGTAAAAAAAGTTACAAAAAGTAACAATAACAATAAAACTGGAGCCTCACAGAGCAATAGGGTTTGGCTGCCGGGGTCAGTGACCCCTATTTGAAGGCTGCAAAGAGTTAGAAGAAAAGGCAAATAATGTAAGAACTATAATTAATAAATAATGAAGACCAATTGAAAAGTTGCTTAGAATTAGTCATTGTATAACATACTAATAGTTAACTTAAAGGTGAACAACCACTTTAAACTAGGGTCATGTGATAATATTGCAGCCATGTGTGCCCACTATGCCCGCCTAGACTGAGGGAGGAAGCCTTAAAGAGGTTATTCCCCCCCCTTAAGTTAACATTTTATATGATTTAGAGAGAGTGATATTCTGAGACAGTTTGCAGCTGGTCTTCATTTTTTTTCGGTTATTTCACTTTTTGTTCAGCAGCTACCTGGTTGCTAGGGTCCTGTTTACCTTAGCAACCAGACAGTGGTGTGAATGAGAGACTGGAATATGAATAGAAAAGGGACTGAATAGAAAGATAAGGAATAAAAAGTAAAAATAAAAATACAATAGAAGCCTCAAAGGGCAAACGTTTTTTGGCTATCGGGGTCAGCGACCCCCATGTGAAAGCTGGAAAGACACATTAAATCCACATGCGGCAGGGCAAATTAGCAGTTAATTACCACGTACACGTGTTGGTGCTAATTAACAATGTGACAGGATTTATTTAATAGGCCCCGGCAGAGCTTTCCCAAGTCATAGAACATTACAACACAATTCCTTTTGTATAAATAAAAAATAGCCAAATTAATAGACAAAGAGCTTTCATTAATCCTAAAGTCTTCAGATGACTTCAAATCCAATTATTTTAAAGACTCACCAAATATTTGGAAGCCCCAAAACCTCCTACAGAGACGCTTCCAGGCTCAGTAACACGGGGTTTGGGCCAACGTTGGAGCCAGTCCTGCCCATAAACCCCAGAATTATTTGTATGGAAACAGTAACCACTGCCTGGCAACACATTCCTACTGCAAATGGATTCATCCCAAAAGCAATGAAAATAGCAATTTATTCCTCATTGCTGGTAGGGTCGATCTGCAGTTATAAATATATAGATATATACAGGTATAGGACCTGTTATCCAGAATGCTCGGGACCAAGGGTATTCCGGATAAGGGGTTTTTCCCCAATAGGACTGTTCTGCCCCAATAAGGGGTAATTATATCTTAGTTGGGATCAAGTACAGGTACTGTTTTATTATTACAGAGAAAAGGGAATCATTTAACCATTAAATAAACCCAATAGGGCTGTTCTGCCCCCAATAAGGGGTAATTATATCTTAGTTGGGATCAAGTACAGGTACTGTTTTATTATTACAGAGAAAAGGGAATCATTTAACCATTAAATAAACCCAATAGGGCTGTTCTGCCCCAATAAGGGGTAATTATATCTTAGTTGGGATCAAGTACAGGTACTGTTTTATTATTACAGAGAAAAGGGAATCATTTAACCATTAAATAAACCCAATAGGGCTGTTCTGCCCCAATAAGGGGTAATTATATCTTAGTTGGGATCAAGTACAGGTACTGTTTTATTATTACAGAGAAAAGGGAATCATTTAACCATTAAATAAACCCAATAGGGCGGTTCTGCCCCAATAAGGGGTAATTATATCTTAGTTGGGATCAAGTACAGGTACTGTTTTATTATTACAGAGAAAAGGGAATCATTTAACCATGAAATAAACCCAATAGGGCTGTTCTGCCCCAATAAGGGGTAATTATATCTTAGTTGGGATCAAGTACAGGTACTGTTTTATTATTACAGAGAAAAAGGAAATTAGTTTTAAAATTCTGAATTATTTGATTAAAATGGAGTCTATGGGGACGGGCTTTCCGTAATAGGGATCCCATATCCGTATGCTTCTCTGTATTTATATCATATTGTGTTATTAAGATGCAAACCATAACTGGAAACACTGGATACAAGCAATGTCAGACTAGACACGCGAGGGGTTAACAAGCCGGGCTCGTTACCAGATGCTGAAGGGGAAGCCGTTGGCTCGGGATGAATAAGAATTGTTTCCCAGTGACTGAGAGATTTAGGATGTTTGTGAAGGTTATTTAACCCTCCTATACAGAGAACAGGCTGATTAGTATGGCACGCAGGCTGGAGTCGCTGGGTTCCAGTAAAAGCCGGGAGTGATGGCACCCATGGGAGCCGCCTCTGGAAAAACACAGTATTAATAACATGGGGGTGGGAGCGGCGCTGCCAGGGATCCCAAACACCGGCACAACCTGCCCCCAGCGGGGCAACACCGGGAAAGATACACTGGGAAACCAATACAGTTCATCTGCCCACGATAAAGAAATAAGGGTCTAGCATTGGGTATAGAGATGCCTCCTCCTCAATCCCTATAAGCTGCTCTGGGTTGCCATGGCAATGGGAAGATGGCTACAAAAACTCAATAGATAGTCACCCCACTGGCCCAACTGCAGTTTGTGGCCAAAACGTAGACCTGTGAGTTTCCAGTTCAGCTAAATACCCAGAGTACATCCTTGGCTTTCTATTGTGGGCCATAAACTCTGATGTGGACTTCTAGTCAGTCTGCAATTGGGCCCACCCTTGCACCCACTTGGTCTGTCTACTGTCTACTGTCTACTCATCCAACATGGAAGCTGCAAGAAAGTACAATGGGAAAGCAATATGTGTCTTATATAATGGCAAGTTGCTTTTGGAGATAATAAACATGGCGGTTTGGCTCGTATGGTGGGGCATATCTTAAATTAGGTTTCCTTGTCCTTTAAAGGGAAACTATACCCCCAAACAATGTAGGTCTCTATAAAAATATTTATAAACCAGCTCATATATAAAACCCTGCTCCATCTAAATAAACCATTTTCATATAAATATACTTGTTTAGCAGTATGTGCCATTGGGTAATCCTAAATAGGAAACTGCCATTTTAGGTACTAAGGGCCGCCCCCTGGGATCATAGGAGTCACAGTGCACACAAACAAGCCAAGGCACACATACATGCTAGGCCCCATCAGCCAATGAATGGGCAGAGTTCTGCCTTTTGCTCCCACACTACTTCCTGTTACAGTTAGAGCTGCATCACTTCCTGTCAGCTGATCTCTGAGTGGGCACACAGCCCATCACTAAATGGCGGCTCAAGGGAAAGGATATAAAAGGGCAATATTTACTGATATATATATTCCAGTTTGGGGAGATTCTTTAATAGGCCCCTTAACATAATATAAACGGTCTGTTGGTTACGTATTCATTCTGGGGGTATAGTTTCCCTTGAAATTGTCAACGTTGCGTGAATTTGTTGAAAAATTTACACAGTTATTGTGTATAAACTAGATCATTAGTAGATATTTATGGTGCTAAAATCCTATAGTAATTGAATGACCTTTGCATGATGAAGGGCAGAGATGAGGGAGGGGGGTGGAAGCGCTATAGGGGGCGGGGCTACCCATGTATAAGCGCAGCCTATGAAGCGAGAGGCCTGCAGGACACGTGTGTGACTTTTACACAGGGCAGGATTTTATGCATCACAAACATACAACGCAATAAGGATGAAGCCGCGTAAGGGCTGAATTCATTAAAACATCACGCTCCATTTACAGTACCCTATATTTACTGTATTATATCGGTCAGTGGCTAATGGATTATCAAGAGGGAATTAACCAACCAGCAAACACAGAGTTGTCTGAGAGCCGTAACTCATTCCAAACCTAAACTTCCCCCCCAATCTACTCACTCCGTGACTGGGTCTGTCCGGAACCTCCACGACTCAAGGTACTGGGACTTTTGGATCTAATCATCTCTAAGGTTCCCAGCTCCAGAAATACACTCCATCCATCAAAGGTTCCTCAACACTCATGATTACAGCTCAATACTCATGTCAAGATTTTTTTTTTTGGCCAACTGTCTATGGTTGGTTAGACCAGTTCAGTGGGCCTTGTTTATCTTAAATCACTTTGTAAATCCCATAGGGGATCCCCTTGTGGAATATACCAAGCTCCCTTCATAGGTTTGTCACACTATGAGCCCCGTCACTTACAGTTAACACAAAATTCTACCACCAAGCTGCTAACTAATCTACCCAAACGTACAATATCGCACCAACTGTCTAATTGACTACAAGCCTGGTCAGAACAGTAATTGCTGCAAAAAATGCACAAATACAGTCCTTGGAAATGGAAGTTAAGTCCATAATAGTCTCTGTAACAAAAGAAGGATATGAGTAGAACTAAGGAAAAGATCCACCAACAATGGCCAAGTATAGACTGGTGGGCCAACGGAGGGCAGGAACTGCAAGACATGGTGAATAGATCGAATCAGATTATCTCAGGTTACCAGTCTCTTCTAGCTTGATAGGGACCTTAGATTGTAAGCTCCACTGGGGCAGGGACTGATGGGAATGTGATAGGGACCTTAGATTGTAAGCTCCACTGGGGCAGGGACTGATGGGAATGTGATAGGGACCTTAGATTGTAAGCTCCACTGGGGCAGGGACTGATGGGAATGTGATAGGGACCTTAGATTGTAAGCTCACTGGGGCAGGGACTGATGGGATGTGATAGGGACCGTAGATTGTAAGCTCTTTGGGGCAGGGACTGATGGGAATGGGATAGGGACCTTAGATTGTAAGCTCCACTGGGGCAGCGACTGATGGGAATGTGATAGGGACCTTAGATTGTAAGCTCTTTGGGGCAGGGACTGATGGGAATGGGATAGGGACCTTAGATTGTAAGCTCCACTGGGGCAGGGACTGATGGGAATGTGATAGGGACCTTAGATTGTAAGCTCACTGGGGCAGGGACTGATGGGAATGGGATAGGGACCGTAGATTGTAAGCTCACTGGGGCAGGGACTGATGGGAATGTGATAGGGACCTTAGATTGTAAGCTCACTGGGGCAGGGGCTGATGGGAATGTGATAGGGACATTAGATTGTAAGCTCACTGGGGCAGGGACTGATGGGAATGGGATAGGGACCTTAGATTGTAAGCTCACTGGGGCAGGGGCTGATGGGAATGTGATAGGGACATTAGATTGTAAGCTCACTGGGGCAGGGACTGATGGGAATGGGATAGGGACCTTAGATTGTAAGCTCACTGGGGCAGGGGCTGATGGGAATGTGATAGGGACATTAGATTGTAAGCTCACTGGGGCAGGGGCTGATGGGAATGGGATAGGGACCTTAGATTGTAAGCTCCACTGGGGCAGGGGCTGATGGGAATGTGATAGGGACCTTAGATTGTAAGCTCACTGGGGCAGGGACTGATGGGAATGGGATAGGGACCTTAGATTGTAAGCTCACTGGGGCAGGGGCTGATGGGAATGTGATAGGGACCTTAGATTGTAAGCTCACTGGGGCAGGGACTGATGGGAATGGGATAGGGACCTTAGATTGTAAGCTCACTGGGGCAGGGACTGATGGGAATGTGATAGGGACCTTAGATTGTAAGCTCACTGGGGCAGGGACTGATGGGAATGGGATAGGGACCTTAGATTGTAAGCTCACTGGGGCAGGGACTGATGGGAATGGGATAGGGACCTTAGATTGTAAGCTCACTGGGGCAGGGACTGATGGGAATGGGATAGGGACCTTAGATTGTAAGCTCACTGGGGCAGGGACTGATGGGAATGGGATAGGGACCTTAGATTGTAAGCTCACTGGGGCAGGGACTGATGGGAATGGGATAGGGACCTTAGATTGTAAGCTCACTGGGGCAGGGACTGATGGGAATGTGATAGGGACCTTAGATTGTAAGCTCCACTGGGGCAGGGACTGATGGGAATATGATAGGGACCTTAGATTGTAAGCTCACTGGGGCAGGGACTGATGGGAATGTGATAGGGACCTTAGATTGTAAGCTCACTGGGGCAGGGACTGATGGGAATGGGATAGGGACCTTAGATTGTAAGCTCACTGGGGCAGGGACTGATGGGAATGGGATAGGGACCTTAGATTGTAAGCTCACTGGGGCAGGGACTGATGGGAATGGGATAGGGACCTTAGATTGTAAGCTCACTGGGGCAGGGACTGATGGGAATGTGATAGGGACCTTAGATTGTAAGCTCCACTGGGGCAGGGACTGATGGGAATGTGATAGGGACCTTAGATTGTAAGCTCACTGGGGCAGGGACTGATGGGAATGTGATAGGGACCTTAGATTGTAAGCTCACTGGGGCAGAGACTGAAAGTGCAGTAGAAATATGCCAGTGCTATATTACATATATACACACACACGGAAATAAAATGACATACTTCAACAGGCATCTAACGAGCAAACAGATGTACAATTAGTTCCTAATTACACTGCTGAGCACCATTCATATCAATTAAAAGGACATGCTCTGGAGTTTCGGATTTCCTTTAATGAATTGCAGCAGGTACCAAGATAAATTGTAGGGGGAGGATACGCATTCTACTTTACCCTTCTAATTCTACTCTTCCCTTAATTTGTTCATTTTGATGATTGACCAACCAGGCGGGCAGTCTGCGGGTACCTTGCCTGGGTAGCTGGTTCAGCTATGGGTCTTGGCACCAAGCAAGTGGATCTTCTCCCGATATCCCCACCTACGGGCGGGTGATATTGGGAGAATCCAGGCTAATTCGATAGTTTGGCCCTGGGGCCAAACGATCGAATTATAACGACGGGTATAGGAAAAGTCGGTCCCCGATCCGACTAGATTTTCTAACCTGCCCGATCGAGATGTGGCTGATTTCAGGCCAGATATCGGTTGGGCAGGCCCGTCGGTAGTGCCCATACACGGGCCGATTAGCTGCCGAATCTGTCTAAGGGACCCATATCGGCAGCTACTATTGGCCCATGTATGGGGACCTTTAGCCCTTCCACCCACCCCTGATGATTAAGGAATTTACCCCCCTTTACCCGGTTGATGCACCTCTGGAATGATGTCACTTCCTGTCTCGTGGGTCCCCTAGTTGGTTGGCAAACCCCGAGAGTTGGGGTCAGGTAGTAGGTCTGGGAGAGGGTCATAGTGGGGTGGTGGGAGCGGGTTGGATTGAGGGTCAGTGGGACTGGATTGGACACAGGGCTGCCCAGTTGGACCCGTAAAGGACTCAGTTCCCCTTTATGTGCTGCCACCTTCACCCTTTAGGGTTGCCACCTTTAAACCCAGACAGAGGGGTGGGCATGATGACATCAGGGGCGGGGTTTTGACTCGGACAGCCCCTTAAAAAGCCGGACAAGTGGCAATCATACCCCCTTAGGTGCCAATACTCGAACGCTTGTTTGGCTATGGAATGGTTAAACCAGGCTAGTAGTGATTTAAGAGCATGGGTTACATGTGACTCTTTCTTAGGATGGGCCTTCGCTTAGGTGGAAGAGACCTGATGGATCAAAGGGTGAAGTTAAACTACAACTCACTGTAGCTGTGTAGTGCAGTGCAGAAAATATGGACGCCAGAGAGGTTCTTGCTGTTTAACTATGAACAAATTTATTGTCAGATACAATGCAATGTAGGGTTATCACTTACTCACACACAGGCAGAGGGAGATGTTAGGGAATAATACACTCTGAGGAAGAAGAGAGTTTCTACACCGGTATATCCCACCTCTTGGTAGAGTCTGGGCAGAGTAAATACACCTTTCCGCCAATACCCCTGTGGAGGTAGTCTGGGTAGATATCTGCTCCTTCACCTCTAGTATATGAGTTCTCCGGGTGAGTAGGGATCAGGGTTTATTCTATCCCGTCTCTGTCTCTACTCCGCGGCCCTACACTGAGGCAACATTGCCGGATAGGAGAAACCCTCCCAGATCTGAACTCTCCTTTGTTGGGGCTATTAGACTGCCCTTGCTTACTAGGACTGACTAGATCACTTTCCTAGAGAGTGCTATGACAGACCTGCTGTGCTTACTAGGACTGACTAGATCACTTTCCTAGAGAGTGCTATGACAGACCTGCTGTGCTTACTAGGACTGACTAGATCCCTTTCCTAGAGAGTGCTATGACAGACCTGCTGTGCTTACTAGGACTGACTAGATCCCTTTCCTAGAGAGTGCTATGAAAGACCTGCTGTGCTTACTAGGACTGACTAGATCCCTTTCCTAGAGAGTGCTATGACAGACCTGCTGTGCTTACTAGGACTGACTAGATCCCTTTCCTAGAGAGTGCTATGACAGACCTGCTGTGCTTACTAGGACTGACTAGATCCCTTTCCTAGAGAGTGCTATGAAAGACCTGCTGTGCTTACTAGGACTGACTAGATCACTTTCCTAGAGAGTGCTATGACAGACCTGCTGTGCTTACTAGGACTGACTAGATCACTTTCCTAGAGAGTGCTATGACAGACCTGCTGTGCTTACTAGGACTGACTAGATCACTTTCCTAGAGAGTGCTATGACAGACCTGCTGTGCTTACTAGGACTGACTAGATCCCTTTCCTAGAGAGTGCTATGACAGACCTGCTGTGCTTACTAGATCACTTTCCTAGAGAGTGCTATGACAGACCTGCTGTGCTTACTAGGACTGACTAGATCACTTTCCTAGAGAGTGCTATGACAGACCTGCTGTGCTTATTAGGACTGACTAGATCACTTTCCTAGAGAGTGCTATGACAGACCTGCTGTGCTTACTAGGACTGACTAGATCACTTTCCTAGAGAGTGCTATGACAGACCTGCTGTGCTTATTAGGACTGACTAGATCACTTTCCTAGAGAGTGCTATGACAGACCTGCTGTGCTTATTAGGACTGACTAGATCACTTTCCTAGAGAGTGCTATGACAGACCTGCTGTGCTTACTAGGACTGACTAGATCACTTTCCTAGAGAGTGCTATGACAGACCTGCTGTGCTTACTAGGACTGACTAGATCACTTTCCTAGAGAGTGCTATGACAGACCTGCTGTGCTTACTAGGACTGACTAGATCACTTTCCTAGAGAGTGCTATGACAGACCTGCTGTGCTTACTAGGACTGACTAGATCACTTTCCTAGAGAGTGCTATGACAGACCTGCTGTGCTTACTAGGACTGACTAGATCACTTTCCTAGAGAGTGCTATGACAGACCTGCTGTGCTTACTAAGACCTCATTCACGGGGCCCTGTCCCAGACTTCTCCAGAGGGATGGTATCCCCTGGGGTAGAATTGCTTCTGGGGCCTACAGTCTGCCCCCAGGCTCAGTGGAGCTTTACTTGGAAAACAGACTGCAGCCAAAGAGGAAGCCACACCCTCCTGCTAGGCACTATATCAGTCTACAGGGGGCGTGTACAACCTGACTAAACCAATAGGGAATAGTGGTTTAACTGTAACCTGAGTACAATAATATTTGAGATGTGAAGCGGTAGGGTTATAAAGCCACAGGGAGGCTCCCTACAACTCTACAAGAAAAGCCACCTCCGTCTCATCCAAGAGAACCCTCCCTATACACACGACAAGAATCCCAGGGGCCCCCCTCACCCCCACTGATAGTCGTGCTGGAGCAAATGCCATTCAGACGCCTACAGATCAGACTCCAGTTTAACATATGTTCAGCCATGTAACCAAATAATGTCCTGGTAATCCCTCTAGGAAAATCTCATTATCTGGGATATCCTTAGAGCCCATAGTCGGGGGCTCCATCTGTATCCACTCGACACTCGCTCGGCAGCCTCTGGCTTTAATAACCAGGATCTCTCAAACAGTATGTTGTGGGGGCTACTTTTTTTTTTACGCAACCGCAACTTTCGTTGCAGTTTCACAAAAAAATGGTGAAACGCAATAAAATCCGCTCATCACTATTAGAGAAAAGGGAGATCATTTTTGAAAAAGTAGAATTATTTGCTTATTAATGGTGTATATGGGAGAGGGCCTTCCCGTAATTCAGAGCTTTCCGGATAACGGGTTTCCGGTTGTAACATTCATCCAAATAAAATCAGCAGAACTATTGGCTGTTATAGAAGCCGTGTTTATAAAGGGGAAATCTCGGGACAGATTCCTGGCGAGAGTTAAAAGAACGCGGGGGGAAATCTGTAATTTTCCAATCAAATCCAATGAAATGTTATTGCCCTGAAGTGCCCGACTCCGAGGCACATTTACCCCGCGCCGTGTGATTGAGGAGCAGATTTACGGTACAACAAGCTGTCGGGGCCGCAATCGAGATGATTAGAAGGAGCAGTCGATGTAGCGCCGGCCGCTGATTAGATGAAATGCGTCGGAATGTTCCAATCTGCATCTGCTTTAGGGGCTCAAAGGCATTCCATGGGGGGGGGGGGGTGTACACTAAGATTTCTCCGGCAGTTAGATCTCCTGTACTGGGTCGTATTTAAGCCTTTATAGCATGGAACAAACAGTAGCGCTACAATAAATGGACAAAAATGTGTGTACAGTGCTGAGAATGCAGTGATAACATTGGGGCTCATTTACAAACACTGGGGGAATCTGCACCTGGGCAGTAACCCATAGCAACCAGTTAGGGCTGCCAGCTGTCCAGTATTGTCCCAGACAGCCCAGTTTTCAGGAGGGATTCAGAGTCAAAACCTCCTGCATGGTTTTCAAAATTAGGAAAACCAAGCAGGACTCACTGAGATTGGCCAATCTCCAATCAACGCGTCATAGCCCCACCCAGTGGCGTCACAGGGTGGGGTAGTGGCGTCATAGGGAGGGGTAGGGGCGTCACAGGGTGGGGTAGGGGCGTCACAGGGTGGGGTAGGGGCATCAATCACTGGGTGGGGCAGTGGCGTCACAGGGAGGGGTAGTGGCGTCACAGGGAGGGGTAATGGCGTCACAGGGAGGGGTAGTGGCGTCACAGGGAGGGGTAGTGGCGTCACAGGGAGGGGTAGGGGCGTCACAGGGAGGGGTAGGGGCGTCACAGGGTGGGACTATGACACACTGATTGAAGAGTGGCCAATCTCAGGGAGTCCTGCTTGGTTTTTCCGCCCCCTGCCTGGTGAAAAATGCTGGCAGAGGTGGCAACCCTACAATCAGTGGTTAGTTGAACACTGAAAGCAAGCATCTGATTGGTTGATACGAGTTACTGCCCAGGTGATAATTTGCCCGGTGTTTATTAGTAACCACTGTATTTAAACCTTTACCTGCCCTTAACCCAGCCAGGCGAGGGGCAACTCCCAGTAGAGCAGGGGCTCTTGTATTTGGCATGTGCCCTTGCTGTAATGGCAGCCAAGGGGTATTTGCAGTATGAGAACTCAATAGGGTGCCAGTGGTTGTTAAACATAAAAATAAATATTAGGAATAATACTCCCTGCCAAGGAGCTGGGGTAGAACACAAGAAAATGGTAGAATGTCAGTGGCAAGTGAAACCCTGCTAGATACCCCACAGGCAATGCCATGCAGGTATAGGGAGGGAACCCTGGCACCTCTCAGCTGTGGTTCCTCTACTGGGCAAGTATGGCCTGGGGGATAACCACACTACTTCTCCTACATTGGGGCACCAAGCTGCCCTTGTACTAATCCTGCTTATTTTGCTCCCCTGGGGGGCACTATGACAGGGTCCAACTATCAGTATCTATTCCTCCTGGTATCCCCGTATAACCCAGAAGGTGAGGCCTACTTCCGCCTCTGGACCCTCAGCACTTACAATGGGAGAGCACCCCCTCCTACAGGGTACAGGTCACATCCTACACTATTAAACACTAATGTAACCTTTAAAGGGTTTTGTAACCTTTGAGTTAACTTTAAGTTTGATGTAGAGAGTAATAATTTGCAATTGGTCTTCATTTTTTATTATCTGTAGTTTTTTCATTATTTCTTTTTTTGTTTAGATTTCATTCGTTTCTGAAAGAGGAGGGTCCCCTCAGCGCATATTTCTGCAGGGGGGCCCCAAGCGACCAAGTTACGCCACAGTCACTGATGACACAAATAGAATATTTGGTTCTACCAATCAGGAAAACCTGAATTTGCACTTTACTTGTCCTTCAAGTCCAAATACTAAGAAAATCATTACGACGGACATACAAAACTTCAAGCAACGCCCCTCCGTAAATTAAATTGCGATACAGTTCACATAGGTGAATCCATTCCGCTAATGTTGCATGTTCTTTGCTCAGCCAATCACAGCCAGCTTTGCTCTTTCACCCCGTTTATTGTATCCCTTTTACGAAGACGCCAGAATACATTACATTAAAGCCTCATTTCAATGCTTTCTACCCGTTTCCTTGGCCCAAGAATATATCGTTTCTCATTTGCAAACCGTTACGGAATGGGAAGATGGATGCCCCCCGTGCCCCGCGGCAGCGTCGGATTAATGCAGAATTTATATAAGTGCGAGAGTGTCAGCAGATCGGAATGGGGTTTAGAGAGATGTCTCGGGGGGGAGGCGCGGGGCCTGTCACGGAAGTCTCTCCAGCTATCCATCAAGGGCCGGCGCCGGAAACCCAACATCGCTCTATTGCCAGTCATTGTTTGGGGAGTAAAGTTTGGAGCGGGGGGGGGGGGAAGAATATTCTAGATGTTGGGTCTGGGAAACAAGTCTTTCATAGAAACAGATATATGTATAGGGACAGGTGGATAAATGAACCAATCACAGTTTCTGGATTTCAGAATATTCAAGGTATCTCAAGGGATCAACACCAAATGGCAAGTCTGAAGCAAATACACAGCCTGACTGCCAGCTCTTGACTGTCAGGAAACCAGGCAAATACACAGCCTGATAGCGACTGTCAGGAAACCAGGCAAATACATGGCCTGATAGTGATTGCCAGATCTCAACTGTCAGGAAACCAGGCAAATACACGGCCTGATAGTGATTGCCAGATCTCAACTGTCAGGAAACCAGGCAAATACACGGCCTGATAGTGATTGCCAGATCTCAACTGTCAGGAAACCAGGCAAATACATGGCCTGATAGTGATTGCCAGATCTCAACTGTCAGGAAACCAGGCAAATACACGACCTGATAGTGACTGCCAGCTCCTGACTGTCAGGAAACCAGGCAAATACACGGCCTGATAGTGACTGCCAGCTCTTGACTGCCAGGAAACCAGGCAAATACACGGCCTGATAGTGACTGCCAGGAAACCAGGCAAATACACAGCCTGATAGTGACTGCCAGCTCCTGACTGCCAGGAAACCAGGCAAATACTCGGCCTGATAGTGACTGCCAGCTCTTGACTGCCAGGAAACCAGGCAAATACACCGCCTGATAGTGACTGCCAGGAAACCAGGCAAATACACAGCCTAATAGTGACTGCCAGCTCCTGACTGTCAGGAAACCAGGCAAATACACGGCCTGATAGTGACTGCCAGGAAACCAGGCAAATACACGGCCTGATAGTGACTGCCAGCTCTTGACTGTCAGGAAAGCAGACATTAGAGTGAAGTTCCGGGGGCTCCTGGTTCTTATTAGGGGTTAGTGAGAATCCAGGATAATTGACTGACAGTCTCTCCTACAAATAACCAGTTCATATAGTTACAATGGATTATTATCAGCTAATAAGTCAGTCAGTTCATTGGAGGGAAGTAAAATGTATTAATCAATTGGGGGTCAGTAGAGTTGCCCGTCACACTTCTCTCCATCGTCTTTTGCTTGTACGCAAGTTGCCTAAATTTCTAGGCAGTTTTTGCGCAAGTTACAAAAACTGTAGGTTTTTTTGCTGTAATTTTATACATAACTTACATAATTTACGCAACTTTTGCAATGTAGCCAATGTAGCCACTTGCAAATATGATTTCCCTGGGCCCGGTACAGTTGTACCCCTTCTCCAACTCTTCTCCATATTGACACAGGCAGGGATAGAGGGTACTGGGGGCTCACAGGTTGATAAGGCCCAAGGCAAAGTAGAGAAAGGGTTAAACACAAGGTCCAGGCAGGCATGGGTCAGTACCAGAATATCAGGACATCAGGAGAACCTTCACAGGCAAGGTGCCCTACCAGGAGAATGACCTAATAAAAGTCATTGGAGTCAGTAGGTCTTTAATAATTGAATTTGGCTCCCAAGCTCACAGCCATCTTGGAAGACCCGGTGGCAAGTGCAGTTACTCATGGTCTGGCCATAATGACTTCATTTAGGTGCCCAGACCGGAGTTGACTCTTACACTGACTGAGAAAGCAAACTATTGGCTGTTGGATGGGGCACAAGAGAACAGATTCATATCTTCATATCAGGTCTCAGGTTATTAGAGTTGCCCCGTCGGTGGGCAATGAACTCATGCACCCTGGGTAGCCGGCAAGGAAAAGATCTGCTTGGTTGATGAGGTTCCAACAAGTGTTTGATGAGACCATCCGGATAAGCCCTCCTTTCCCATTACCTTCCCCAGCACTCTCTCTTTGAGCCATCGCTGCCTCTGTAGCTTTCCGGTGACATCTCTCTGCCTTTGGGGAAAAGCTTCATTTTGTGCCTTGAGAAGAGCAACGCAGGGTGCAATTCCCTGTAAATCTCATTACATGGAACAATGAATTATCTCTCTCCATTCAGCCCAGATCCTTCTCTCTGTTTCCTATCTCTCTGCTGAATGTCACGCCTCAGTACCTTTCCCATAAGCCTCGAGTGATGGGCATCGTATTCCGGAGCCTCCCCTGAGGTCCTGCCTTAGCGCAGCCGAGCCACCGGCACACAATTCATTTTATCCGCCCCGTGTGGGGCTTTATATCAGTATAAATCTTGATACTGTCAGACTATCATCTCATTACCAGCAGTTTATATAACATTGCCCTTATAGACCTGCCTTCAGCCATTACTGTACCCCAGTGAGCCCCAACATCCCCCCATAGAACGTTCACTTATTTCTGTAACGAATGGCTTGAGTGCATCTCTATAGAAACAGATTATTCCAATAAAAACATTTCCCTTAAGCAATGAATTCTATTGTATCTATAGAACATCACAACCACATACAATATATATTAAGTGTCAAGGTTCTCTGCCCTCCAACGTTTACATTATTTATGCTTTTTCCATTGTTTTTATTGGTTTTTCTGTTGTACAGATGCAAGTAATTGTAATAAGCAGCTACTTATTGGCACGTTGCCGTCTTGGAGACTGCATTGTCCCACAAGTCATTCAGTAGGCTGCTGATGGGCAGGAAAGACTTGTAGGACAGACTGGCCCAGAGTCAGAATGGGGTACCCGGGGCCCACTGCTCCCCACTCTGCCCCCATCCACCACCACGTCTGTGCTGCTTACTTCCACCTTGGAATGCACGGCCATCTTTATTTTTTTCACAACAAATAGGAAGCATGGGAGTGGCAGTGGATGGGGTTGGAGTGGGGAGTGGCAGTGGGCCCTTGCCTTGGGTCCCATGTACCCTGGTCTGACTCTGGGCCAGTCTGTCCTACAAGTCTTTCTTGCCCATCAGCAAGAGGTGGGAAACCCAATCTGACTCTGGGCCAGTCTCTCCTACAAGTCCTTCTTGCCCATCAGCAAGGGGTGGGAAACCCAATCTGACTCTGGGCCAGTCTCTCCTACAAGTCCTTCTTGCCCATCAGCAAGAGGTGGGAAACCCAATCTGACTCTGGGCCAGTCTCTCCTACAAGTCCTTCTTGCCCATCAGCAAGAGGTGGGAAACCCAATCTGACTCTGGGCCAGTCTCTTCTACAAGTCCTTGCCCATCAGCAAGAGGTGGGAAACCCAATCTGACTCTGGGCCAGTCTCTCCTACAAGTCCTTCTTGCCCATCAGCAAGAGGTGGGAACCCCATTCTGACTCTGGGCCAGTTGTTCATACCAGTCATTCTTGCCCATCAGTAGCCTACTGAATGCCTTGTAAGCCACTACAGTCTCTAACATGGAAATTCGCTAATAAGTAGCTGCTTATTAGAATTACTCGGGGGTTCAACACACTGCAGGTGTTTTCCTGGTAGCCCAGTGGGCCAGTCTGACCCTGAATTGGCCAGCTACAAACAACCTGTACAGTGCCCAATAAACCTTTAATGCCAAAGTGCCCTCACTCCTAAAGGCAGGTACAGTAGCTACAGAGCTACTCTAATGTAACATTTTAGCTTTATTTGCTTTCTAGGGCTTTGTATAGAAGGGTAGAACCAAGGTAGGGTGGGGGACAGGGCATGAATGGCACCCAGAACGAGGAGCAAATTGAATATCTCAGTATGTTTACATTGCAGCCCTGTCCCTACCTCAGTAGGGAGAAAGGGAAAACAGAAGCCTCTATGCGCCCCCCCCCCTTAGGCCCCCCAGCTACACCCACTGCAGTAACAGATGTGCCCACATATGGGATCAAAGGGAACGTACAGTACAGAGCCTATTGTGCTCGGCCTTCTGTGATTCCGTGTATTTCACTGGAACAGTATATTTATATATCCCTTTCCCCTCCCCACCTCCAAAACATCTACTAATGTTAAAGGGAAACTACACCCCCAGAATGAATACGTAACCAACAGACAGTTTATATTATGTTAAGGGGCCTATTAAAGAATCTCCCCAAACTGGAATATATATATCAGTAAATATTGCCCTTTTACATCCTTTCCCTTGAGCCACCATTTAGTGATGGGCTGTGTGCCCCCTCAGAGATCAGCTGACAGGAAGTGATGCAGCTCTAACTGTAACAGGAAGTAGTGTGGGAGCAAAAGGCAGAACTCTGCCCATTCATTGGCTGATGGGGCCTAGCATGTATGTGTGCCTTGGCTTGTTTGTGTGCACTGTGACTCCTATGATCCCAGGGGGCGGCCCTTAGTACATAAAATGGCAGTTTCCTATTTAGGATTACCCAATGGCACATACTGCTAAACAAGTATATTTATATGAAAATAGTTTATTTAGATGAAGCCGGGTTTTACATATGAGCTGTTTATGCAATATATTTATATAGAGACCTACATTGTTTGGGGGTATAGTTTTCATTATTTATATATATATTTTTTTTTTTAATTATTTGTCTTCTGACTCCTCCTAGCTTTAATAGGGGTCACTGACCCCAGCAGTCAAATACTATAGCCCCTTTTTTCTATATCCCCTAATTAATCTTCTTGACAAAATAAATAATTGAACTGGGGGAAAAAAAAAAAAAAAACATTTATCAATATGGAAGTTGGACGTTTCTTGGCTTGGATTCCTGGAATCCCGATTGGTCTGAATACAAACATGGCGCCCTGGGTGCATCCCGTCGACAGGTTCCTGAGCAATGGGCTCCCAGCTAATGGATCCCATACCAGTAACCGCTATGGATATTACCGTCCCCTCCGGACCACCCAGCGCTGGGAAAGGTTTCAGCTGTTCGGACCTGACCGTATATTTTTGTTAGCGGCTCAGATCTTATTAATGGAACGTGCAGCATCTGGGGATGAGACGCCCGGCGACTCCTGCAGGAAACCATCTCATTACTCCCCGTAACCTTCCCCATCTGCCGCCCCGACGTGTCCCTGCCTGGAAGGGTTTATTTATTTACATCCCAGAGTTCCCTCTGCTTTCCCTGCGCTTTCTGGGGGCCGACTGGGAAATGTTATTTTTTGCCACAAGCTAATTGACATTTCAGGAGCGTAATTGTCCCGTGTCTCCAATTAAGTCTGAAGGAATCAAACGAGACCTGGATGGGCCCCCAGAACTCTAATTAAACCATGTTGGTTTCTCTAATTCTCACTTTTCGGCCCATGATCTAATCAAGGCGCAGCGCAGAATGGAATTCATATGGTTTCATTATAACGTCAGTTATACAGGGGTTTGGGCTTGAAATGTTTCTCCACAAAATCGCAAAACTTCAAAATTTCCCCACAAGTTTGTGTTGTTTCTGCCTCCCCCCATTTAGTCTGCTAAAAATCATTTAAATATTGAATAAACCCAATAGGGCTGTTCTGCCCCAATAAGGGGTAATTATATCTTAGTTGGGATCAAGTACAGGTACTGTTTTATTATTACAGAGAAAAGGGAATCATTTAACCATTAAATAAACCCAATAGGACTGTTCTGCCCCAATAAGGGGTAATTATATCTTAGTTGGGATCAAGTACAGGTACTGTTTTATTATTACAGAGAAAAGGGAATCATTTAACCATTAAATAAACCCAATAGGGCTGTTCTGCCCCCAATAAGGGGTAATTATATCTTAGTTGGGATCAAGTACAGGTACTGTTTTATTATTACAGAGAAAAGGGAATCATTTAACCATGAAATAAACCCAATAGGGCTGTTCTGCCCCAATAAGGGGTAATTATATCTTAGTTGGGATCAAGTACAGGTACTGTTTTATTATTACAGAGAAAAGGGAATCATTTAACCATGAAATAAACCCAATAGGACTGTTCTGCCCCAATAAGGGGTAATTATATCTTAGTTGGGATCAAGTACAGGTACTGTTTTATTATTACAGAGAAAAGGGAATCATTTAACCATTAAATAAACCCAATAGGGCTGTTCTGCCCCAATAAGGGGTAATTATATCTTAGTTGGGATCAAGTACAGGTACTGTTTTATTATTACAGAGAAAAGGGAATCATTTAACCATTAAATAAACCCAATAGGGCTGTTCTGCCCCAATAAGGGGTAATTATATCTTAGTTGGGATCAAGTACAGGTACTGTTTTATTATTACAGAGAAAAGGGAATCATTTAACCATTAAATAAACCCAATAGGGCTGTTCTGCCCCCAATAAGGGGTAATTATATCTTAGTTGGGATCAAGTACAGGTACTGTTTTATTATTACAGAGAAAAACGAAATGAGAATTATTTGCTTATAATGGAGTCTATGGGAGATGGCCTTTCCGAAATTCAGGACTTTCTGGATAACTGGTTTCTGGATAAGGGATCCCATATCTGTAAACTACAAAATTGTGATGTTACAAGAAAAAGGCCCAAATAATTTCAAATAACCAAGTTCTTCCAGTTGAGGGTTCTGCCATCTCTGCAGGACGCTTCAGCCAAAAGTTACCCCATATGAAATATGTGCGACTAGGCTTTGGGCTAAAGCCCCACTTGCCCATTTATTAAACCAGCCCTGATGCTGAAATTAGCTGCATTTCATTTCAATAGAAGCAGCTGAAACACATATAATTGAAATTTCTTTTTTGACAAGTGACCCGTATTTTTTCGGATGACCTGCTCATCTTCCCATGTAACTGCATCAGCGCAACCCTCCGGGCTCATTGTTATATGTTATGGGAGAAAGAATATTGTAGGCTGCAAATGGTTCTGTGCTTTCTGGATCCACTGCCATGACGATGCAGCTAAAAGGGTCACAAGCTGCTTGGTTACCAGTTCCTTAAGAGCTGGGTCCAATCTCCCTATATGGGTATAGGATCCATTATCCAGAAACCTGTTATCCAGAAAGCCTTTCTCCTATAGACTCCATTTTAATCAAATAATTCAGATTTTGAAAATTCATTTCCTTTTTCTCTGTAATAATAAAACAGTACCTGTACTTGATCCCAACTAAGATATAATTACCCCTTATTGGGGCAGAACAGCCCTATTGGGTTTATTTCATGGTTAAATGATCCCCTTTTCTCTGTAATAATAAAACAGTACCTGTACTTGATCCCAACTAAGATATAATTACCCCTTATTGGGGGCAGAACAGCCCTATTGGGTTTATTTCATGGTTAAATGATTCCCTTTTCTCTGTAATAATAAAACAGTACCTGTACTTGATCCCAACTAAGATATAATTACCCCTTATTGGGGCAGAACAGCCCTATTGGGTTTATTTCATGGTTAAATGATTCCCTTTTCTCTGTAATAATAAAACAGTACCTGTACTTGATCCCAACTAAGATATAATTACCCCTTATTGGGGCAGAACAGCCCTATTGGGTTTATTTAATGGTTAAATGGTTCCCTTTTCTCTGTAATAATAAAACAGTACCTGTACTTGATCCCAACTAAGATATAATTACCCCTTATTGGGGCAGAACAGCCCTATTGGGTTTATTTCATGGTTAAATGATTCCCTTTTCTCTGTAATAATAAAACAGTACCTGTACTTGATCCCAACTAAGATATAATTACCCCTTATTGGGGCAGAACAGCCCTATTGGGTTTATTTAATGGTTAAATGGTTCCCTTTTCTCTGTAATAATAAAACAGTACCTGTACTTGATCCCAACTAAGATATAATTACCCCTTATTGGGGCAGAACAGCCCTATTGGGTTTATTTCATGGTTAAATGATCCCCTTTTCTCTGTAATAATAAAACAGTACCTGTACTTGATCCCAACTAAGATATAATTACCCCTTATTGGGGGCAGAACAGCCCTATTGGGTTTATTTAATGGTTAAATGATTCCCTTTTCTCTGTAATAATAAAACAGTACCTGTACTTGATCCCAACTAAGATATAATTACCCCTTATTGGGGGCAGAACAGCCCTATTGGGTTTATTTAATGGTTAAATGATTCCCTTTTCTCTGTAATAATAAAACAGTACCTGTACTTGATCCCAACTAAGATATAATTACCCCTTATTGGGGGCAGAACAGCCCTATTGGGTTTATTTAATGGTTAAATGATTCCCTTTTCTCTGTAATAATAAAACAGTACCTGTACTTGATCCCAACTAAGATATAAATAATCCTTATTGGGGGCAAAACAAACCTATTGGGTTTAATTAATGTTTTATTGATTTTTTTTAGTATCAATGAGGTATGGAGATCCAGATTACGGAAAGACCCCTTATCCGGAATACCCATGGTCCCGAGCATTCTGGATAACGGGTCCCATACCTATACTAGCCACTATTTCACCTACAGTGTTTTCCAAATTCCCTTCACCTAATTGAGGCCCAGACATTTACTATTTTAATTGTCAGCACTAAGCTTCTCTTTGTCCTCTAGGTCCAAAGCCCAACTCCCACTGACTGAGCCGTGCCCATCAACTCCATATTCAGAGGTATCCATGGTAATGCCCCATCTCATCCCTACAATGCCCCATCCTCCCATGAAAAGGAAGGGGGTGGGGTGTGGTAACTGCCCTAGGCGAGACACTGCCACCATTGAGCTTTTGGTCCATTACTGGCTAAAAACAGGGATCCCCGACCTTTTACTTGTGAGCCACACTCAGATGAAAAAAGTGTTGGGGAGTCACACAAGCATGAAAGAAAATGTCTTTGGGGGTGCCAAATAAGGACTGTGATTGGCTATTTAGTAGCACCATGTGACTGCTGGCCTGCAGGAGGCTCTTCTCGGAGTAAAATGGTGTCTCTGGGCTTCCAAAGCTGGTCTCCAAGCCAGAAATGTAAAAATGGCACCTACTTTGGAGACCACTGGGAGCAACATCAGGGGCTGGGGAGTAAGATGTTGCTTGTGAGCCATTGGTTGTGGATCACTGGGCTAAAACAAGCTAAAAGCTCATGGAAATTCTGTTTGGAAGTTCTAGGCTACCAGTGACTATGACTTCAACTCCAACTCCAACGCCCATAGATAAGAAACAGAAGCCCGAATGCTGTCTTGTGACTGCCCATCTCATCCTCACATTAGAGGGAGTACATAATATATATTATATAGCAGCGGTTCTCAAACCACAGCCCGCGGGCCGGATCTGGCCCCCCAGGGCAATTTACCTATGCCCTCGCTGCATCCCCACCCCTGGCAGCAGAGAGAGAAGACTCAGCGGGGACCGGGATGGGGGAGCAGAGAGGGAGGACGGACGGCAGGTAGGACCAAAGGGAGCGCCAGGGGGAGGGTTTGGGGGAAAATCCAACAAGTTTGGGCCAAATTTTGCCACCGCCGCCCAGGGGGGTTGGGGTGCTGTTGATGGCGGTCCAGCCCCCTAACAGTTTGAGGGGCCCTTGATACGGCCCCTTGGGTCAGAAGTTTGAGGACCCTGGTTATATAGTAAAGACTACATCTACACCTCAACAGTCTATGGATAGTCAGCGACTCCACTTCCTGTCTTGGATACAATATTCCCCTGGGTGATTGCATAGAAAACAGGAAGTGGGGCAAGTGCACGCGGAAATAGCTCCCCCAGCCCAACCCGATCCCATACAAACCATGCAAAAAGTTCAGTTATGTAGAAGACTTACAGCTAAATTAAGACTTTTACATGGTGTTGTTCCTTGTCTGGCTACATAATAATAATAATAATAATAATAATAGTGAAATTGTGGTTCTCTCTCAGACAAATAACAGCCCTGCCCCAGTAACCCAGGCCCCTGCCCCGTGCCCGCTCCCTCGTGCAGATGGATTACTCCATGCAGATCTAACGGGATATTGTAAATACATTTTGTGAACTTTATTAAAGAGTCAGTGCCGATCAATAGGACATTACAATTATTTGCTGAGGAAAAGCCCCGGGGTGCGGCATTGATTGGCTATTACTCCGGCTCCTATGATACGGGTGATGCTTAACAAGGTGGATATTGGTTTTTGGATTTATAACGACGCGGCGAGCGTAGCACACACACATTTTGGGGAGGGTTTCATTGACGGAAACTTCATGCTTTGGCCGTTAGGACTGCAGGGAACCTATTAAAACGTCATGTTCTATAAGACTTAATGCTGGTAAAGGGATTGATATATTGGATTTATTAATGTAGAAATGCTCCGGTGATAGATTGAGCAAATTGCACTATTGTTCTGCTCTTCCTCTCCAATTCTCATAGGAGAACACAGATACTTACATTGATCTCTCTCTCTCATATTACGTTACATTAGGTGCAATTTCTTGAATCTTTCCTATACTTGAGGGTCATCATTTATTGGCCGAGGAAGCTGGATCATTTTGCAGCCTTGGAAACTTATAGATAATACCCACGGATCCTACAGGAGTCAGATATAGTTCCATACATAGTGGGACCAGAGGTGCACTAATTAGGGGGTACAAGTGGTCCCAGACAGAGATGGACTAATGTAAAAGTGGCATAAAACAAAACATTAAATGCCAAAAAGTGCAAAAGTCGGTGGCCACTACAAATCAGGGGCCACACTGACTTGGGCCGGGCCAGCATTACACCCAGGGCTGCCATCAGAAATCACGGGGCCTCTCAGCACCCCCCCCTCCGAGCATCCCACCCAGCATCCTGCAGCTTCCCCCCAGCTTCTCCTCAAATCCTACCCCCAGCATCCTGCAGCTTCCCCCCAAATCCTACCCCCAGCATCCTGCAGCTTCCCCCCCATCTTCTCCTCAAATCCTACCCCCAGCATCCTGCAGCTTCCCACCAGCTTCTCCTCAAATCCTACCCCCAGCATCCTGCAGCTTCCCCCCAGCTTCTCCTCAAATCCTACCCCCAGCATCCTGCAGCTTCCCCCCAGCTTCTCCTCAAATCCTACCCCCAGCATCCTGCAGCTTCCCACCAGCTTCTCCTCAAATCCTACCCCCAGCATCCTGCAGCTTCCCACCAGCTTCTCCTCAAATCCTACCCCCAGCATCCTGCAGCTTCCCCCCAGCTTCTCCTCAAAATCCTCCCCCCAGCATCCTACATCTTCCCCCCATCACCAACCTGCAGCTCCTTCCTCCAGCGACCCCCTGCTTCCTCCGTCCTTCATTACTTCTGCCCCCCCGGGTCCCCGCTGCATCCTTTTATACGGTTGCGCCCCATGCATGCTGATGTCACACACGGGGCGCAACCAATCAGGGGGCCGGAGTCGGCAGGCCAGATTAAAAAGGCCAACGAGCCAGATGTGGCTCGCGGGCCGTAGTTTGCCCACCGCTGAAGTAAAGGTTAGGACACAAACTAAAGAGGTTGCCAAGCAACTTGATCTTCTCCCGGTATGGCCACCCAAAGGTGGGCAGATATCAGGTTAATTTGATCATTTGACCCTAGGGACAAACAACTGAATTACAATGGTGCGTATAGGCGTCGTCGGATCAGGGACCACATCAACGAGCCAATGCCATCCCAGATCCGACGGAAAGTTAAACCTTCCTGATCAAGATGTGGGCAATTTTAGGCCGTATATCAGTTGGGTAGGCCCGTCGGGGGCCATACTCGGGCACAACCTGCCGAATCTTCATCCCTCCGTCCCATTTGGTGCGTTGCCTTTATCCTGTTATCATGGGGATTTGCATGGAAAATATCTGTAATTATGTGCTTTCTCTTTCCCTGATTGAAACTGATAGAATACGGAATTGGCGCCACTTTGTTTCTGGCCCGGGAGGCAAATGGCATCCATGTTCCAGCTTTACAGTCCTTAGCAAATGATTCATCGCAGATCTGCCATCCAAGTATTCTTGGAGAAGGCTACACTTATTCCTAGCGCATTACAGATCCGGTAAAATATGCCACAATAGTGTTGGAGGCAGCCACGTCGCAGTGTGTTTTATATAATGCTTTTTTCAAGCCACTTAATTACTGTAAATCTGAAACCATATGTTCTAGTAAAGGGGAAGTGCGACCAAAGCAGTTTAATGGTTTCCCGGCACTTTCAGATCCTGGTTGGAGGGTGCGATCTGGTTGGAGTCATTTCCGGGGGACACTTCAGGGCTGTGGGAACCCCAGACTAAGCTCAAGGGATCCCCATAGTTCAGTAGGTGGAGCACGATTCATCAGAATATTCTGGGTGGGTTTGTGTTTAGGGGCTCATTCCCTTAATGAATGGCATCCGTATGTTACAATGACTTTGTCCATTTCCCCATGACCACGGCTGCGGTTGCAACTGAGCACTTTAAATCAATATTTGCACAGACAATAGTAGTAAAACAGGACCCCCCTCCCACCTATCCCTACGCAGGACAGTACCAAATCACAAACCCCAAAAAAGCAGCAGCTTCCCTGCAATTGCCCTGACCCTTGACATGAGTTTTATGCACACCCCCCTTTTCAGTAACTAAAGCAGGGGTGGGCAAACTTTTTGGCTCAGGGGCCACATTGGTCTTACGGACGGGACCGGACGGCGTTACACCCAGGGCTGCCATCAGAAATCATGGGGCCTCCCCAGCATCCTCCATCTTCCCCCCCCCCCCCCCCCCCCCCCATCAGCGACCCCCTGCTTCCTCCGTCCTTGGCTGCTTCTGTCCCCCCCCCCCCCGCTGCATCCTTTTATATGGTTGCGCCCTGTGCGTGCTGACATCATGCGCATACATGGGGTGCAACCAATCAGGGCCCCATTGTTCTTTTGAGGGGGCCGGACTAAAATGGCCAATGGGCCAAATGTGGCCCGCGGGCCATAGTTTGCCTACCACTGAACTAAAGGTTAGGACACAAACTAAAGAGGTTGCCAAACAAGCGGATCTTCTCCCGATATGCCCACCCAAAGGTGGGCGATATCGGGCTAATTTGATCATTTGACCCTAGGGACAAACAATTGAATTACAACAATGGGCATAGGCACCATCAGATCAGGGACCACATTAACGAGCCAATGTGGTCTGCAATCCAACAGAAAATAAAACCTGCCCGATCAATATCTGGCCAATTTTAGGCCGTATATCTGTTGGGTAGGCCCTTCGGGGGGGGGGGGCATACACAGGCACAACCTACTGAATTGGTCTAAAGGACCCAAATCGGCAGCTGAAATCTGCCAGTCTATAGAGCCACCTTTACAGCTTATTCCTGGCCATACAATCACTGAAAGTCTCCTGTGCAATTGGTCAGCTCCAGGGGCACAAATTCCCTGCGAGAGACCGTTGAAAACAAGGACTGTTCATGGAATCATTTGGAACCCGTACCAGGTTTATGATATAAAGTTTCCCCTCTCAATGAACAAAATAAATAAACCATTTTCATATAAATATACTTGTTTAGCAGTATGTGCCATTGGGTAATCCTAAATAGGAAACTGCCATTTTATGTACTAAGGGCCGCCCCCTGGGATCATAGGAGTCACAGTGCACACAAACAAGCCAAGGCACACATACATGCTAGGCCCCATCAGCCAATGAATGGGCAGAGTTCTGCCTTTTGCTCCCACACTACTTCCTGTTACAGTTACAGCTGCATCACTTCCTGTCAGCTGATCTCTGAGGGAGCACACAGCCCATCACTAAATGGCGGCTCAAGGGAAAGGATGTAAAAGGGCAATATTTACCGATATAACGTCCAATATCCTTCCTACTAAGAGCCCCCATGGCCCAGGAGCCCATTTGTTGGAAGCAGAAGGTTCTAGTTCTTGCCCCACATCACATGATCTGGAACAGGGTTTCCTTGTAAAACAAGAAGTCAAATAAATTATTTATAAATTCCTGCATCTTTTTATCACAAAGTCCTGTTCATGTTTGTGGCGCCGGGGATACAATGTCACTGGGTGTTACAGGCAGCGCCCGAGGCTATTTCTGTGCCGGAGATTGATGCCCAAACAGGTTTGTATTGACGGAGGCTATTAAACTCCAATCTCTTCTCACGTCTCCGAACAAGGACGAATGCAGACGTCAGATTGTAACTTTGTGTCGGAGATTTCCCTCATTAATGCTCGCGCCGACTGCCGACTTCAATAATGAAATTCATTTAATCAGCGCTTGCTCAGCCTTAGAAATAAATAAGTTCAGTCTAAGGTTTTGCCAAACTTGCACAAACAATTGTCATTAACTAATGGATTTGCCTTGTCATGAGAACATGTTTGTTACAAACCCATCAGTTAATAGAGCTTCCCCAGCAGAATCCTGCATTGTAATCTGTTTTTCCCATGGGGCTAGCCATATTCTTCATTTCCCAGGGTGCCACAGCCATGTGACCTGTGCTCTGATAAACTTCACTCACACTTTACTGCTGCGCTGCAAGTTGGAGTGATATCCCCCCCCTCCCCCCCAGCAGCCGATCAGCAGAACAATGGGAAGGGAGCAAGATAGCAGCTCCCAGTAGGTATCAGAATAGCACTCAATAGTAAGAAATCCAAGTCCGGCTTGGGACTCCTCCAGTTACATGGGAGTAGGAGAAACAATAGGTTAGCTGAAAGCAGTTCTAATGTGTAGCGCTGGCTGAAAGCTCAGACTCAGGCACAAGGCACTGAGATGGCGCCTACACACCAATATTACAGCTACAAATACATTTGTTGGTTCAAGAATAAAAGGTTAAATGGCAGAGGGAATTATTTGCTGTGTAACAGTGTCATTTAGAGATAAAGGGATACTGTCATGATTTTTATGGGGTACTTTTTAATTGAAAAATACTTTCTTTTGATAGTATAACTGGCCCTTTAGAACCACAAACAGCAGACCAGGGGCCCAGCAGATGATTCAGCTCTGGGATCTAGAGAATTCTAGTTGCCACTGGCACCGGATAAATAAAAGATAATAAAGGACAGGTTGAAAGCGAATAAAAGAAAGTGTAAGATAAAACTGTTGGGGGAACAAACTTTAACAAATGCAAAAGCAGTTTGAAAGGACAATGAAAAACAGAACGTAACGAGCTGGAAGAATAATGACACTAAGGGAAATGTAATGAGATAAACGCCTTTCTGTGCACTTTCCCATCCTTTGCCGACTGGGAACGGTGCCGCTGATATCTGTTCCAGAGCGCAGAGACCAGACAAGCGCAGCGACCATCAGGAAACGTCTGTTAATGTAAAATGTTAGAGATTTGGCACCGACAGTGCAGCACCTGCTCCGCTAACTAACGATACCCTGGGGCCGAGCTGTTCCCTGAATGGAGGAATGGAGACTGTCTCAATGGAGACAGTTGGCTGAAACAAGGTTTCCGCTAGGAGCCATGTTGCTTCCCGCTGCCTAATGCTAAGCATTTGTACCGGTGCAGGAAGCAGCTCCCCAGAACCTTGGTCAGGTACGGGGGCATTTACTTATGCTTTTTCAACCAGAAAAAATATTCTCTTGTCTGACCTACCTAGTTCCTCGTCTGCCCTGTTCCACCATCTACATCTTGGGTTTGTGGATAGGTTGCCTATACCAAAAGGAGCTGGGTCAGAATCAGTAAGGGAACAGAAGACCTTTCTCGCACACCCTTGGCTCTCCAAAGTGATTAAGCGCTCGGTGCACACTGCTGGAGGGATCGGCACCCTCCCAAAATTCCAAATAGCAAAAAAAGCACTGGCAATTGGAGCTGCAAACGGGACTAGCCATTTAGAAAATCTTTTATTGCGGAGGTGCAAAGTTTCAGGGCCAAGTGAGCAAGCTTGATAAAGGGGTCACTTTGCCCCAACACGTTGCACCTTCCCAATATAAGACTTTCTAAAGGGCTAGTCCCATTTGCAGCTCCGAGTGCCAGTGCTTTTTTTGCTATTCAGAATCAGTAAGGGCCTGCTTGGCTCTTATTGGGTTTGTAGTCAGGACCAAGAAAGAAGCTCAGTTCAGGTAAACAAACCATCCAATAAGCGGTATCCAAAAAGGGTTAGAGAGTCTCAAAGACATAGTCCAGGCATGAGTCAAAAACAAGTCAAATGGTCAGGAACCAGAAGAAACCCGGGTCTCAGACGTCTGTATATTTTGATTTTTTGTGCCAGATGTGACGTCAGCAGGGAGGAGAGCCATCTCTCTCTTTACAGATCCAAACAAATTTGGGAGAGACCAGTATCGGATACGCAAGAAGAGAACTGGTACTAGCAAGGGAAGGAAAGGTAAAACGGACAAGACAAAAGCAAGCAGTGGCACATAGGCCGAGCTTGGAGAGGACAAGGTAGCCATGCCAAGATGACATATGCTGGACATGGGAGGCAGGACACAGACAGCAGGGGATAAAAAGATGACGACAGATAATGGCAGGACACAACTGAACTAACACAGATACAGAGAATAAGAACAAACAAGAAGCCCGAGTTCTTGGAAACCAAACAAAAGAAGGTTTATTTCACAGCGTAGGGTTACTCCCAGATCCTTTGATGTAGTTAGAGCACAAACAAGTAATAACCCCCCTTGGAGATCTGCCCGACGGGTTCCAGATACACCATCAGAGCTTCTCTCAAAGGCCTGGATCCCTTACATCTTTGTCGGAGCACAAATTGTTCTTACTAGATTACTTTCCCATCTTATGTTCCGAGAATGTTGTGTGACAAAGCTAAACCTATCACTCACTACACCTCATTCATGGGGTCCCTGTATCCCCAACTTCAAAAGCCGACTACCCTTGGGGCCCTTTTCTTACTTTCCCAAGCTCCCAGTTCCATCCACCCTGTTCCTTTAGGTGGAGGCCAAACGGGACGTTCAACTAATATGATAGGTTACCATGGGTCAGTCTAATTCCCAGGTTATCTGGGGTCATTGCTATCTCCACCATATTCACAGGCCACCATCTTGGTCATACTTACCCTTTACACCTTTCTTTATGGGACGGTGTTAATTTGGCCATACACGGGATGATTGTAGCTGCTAATATCAGTCCCTTGGACCGATTCGGCAGCTTATCAGCCCATGTAGGGGCAGCAACTACTGGTTCTGCCCGACCGATATCTGGCCGGAAATAGGCCAGATATCGATTGGGCAGGTTAAAAAAAAATTCAGTCGAATCAGGGACCAAATCGGCTCGTTGATGCGGTCCCCGAACCGACTGCACCCTTAACAGTCATTATAATTCAATCATTTGGCCCTGGAGGGACCGTATTAGCCTAAATTCCCCCTGATATCGCCCACCCGAGGTCGCCAAGCCAGCAGATCTTTAAGTGTATGGGCACCTTTACATAGATAAGTTGAGTTAAACAAAGACCAAAGTCCATCAAGTTTAACCCTTCCAAGCAATCCCCAGCATCATTCTGAATGGAAAGAATCCCCCAAGGAAATGTTCCAGCTACACCAACGTTCCAGTCTATAACCACTCAATGAAATGATTTTGGACCTTGACAAGTCACCAATCTTCCCAACGTTTAATTTGTAGATATAAATATTAATCATGTGAAGCCTCAGTCCCTGAGATCATAAAGACATTACCATGGGCTGAGTATGAAACACACACCTATCGCTACTGACCTGTAATTCCATTGTGCCTGCCGCGTCCCACCGAGTGATATGTGAGCAGCAATTAGACTTTCCTCCTACAGGGGAGATACACAATACACAACAGGAGTAAAACAATTGCTTTCCTTGTGCCGTTACAGTGATGGATGGTTGCTCTGCTGAGCCTGAATGCTTGGTGGCGCCCAGCGCAGCTGCTGTACATAAGCGGTGTGAGCGGCTCGGCTTAATTCAGGCGCTGGGTACCCTTGCGGTTGCGGCTTGGTAACTGCCAAGAAAGGACAATTTCACCGATTCTTTTCTTTTAACCGTGTCTGTACTGAGTGACATATATCCTTGTGTTGTGAAGGAGAACTAAAGGAGAAAGAGTCCCCTGTAACACAGGAATTGCAACTGACTGGGGTTAAAAATGTTAACGAAGAGTAAAGAACTTATGACAAGTGCCTCAAGGTGATGGAGGAGGCCAGCTTGGAGTTCTGTGGTTCCAGTGCTTCAAAATTCAAGGTAAAATGACAGCAGCGAGGAAGAGATCTCACATATTCAGTATTAGTCCAAGAAGCAGGGTTGGACTGGGCCAGCAGGACACCAGAAAAAAATCCATTGGGGTCCTGGCCCTTGTAGGCCTCGGAGACCTAGGCCTGAACTCTGCCAGCAACTTCGCCCTCCACCCTCGCCCCCTAACATGTGAGCTAAAGAATGTGAAGTAGCAGCAGGGTGGAGGTTGGAGGAGGCTCACTTGTGGGTTAGGAAGTTCGTTATTGGGGTGGGGGGCCGCTAAAGTAGCAGCCCCGGTAGACCCCGGACAGCCCAGTCAAACACTGCCAAGAGCGAGGGTCGTAGACACCAGAGATGTTATGGAAGACCTGAAAGTTGTTATACCAGTATGTGGATACTGCAGGGCAGAGGCCTATGAGGCTCTATATCATTTCACTAACCAGTGCCCCAAATTCAAATAGGGTGCCTAATGGTCACTACTGGCGAAGGTGGCAGTTTGGCCCAACATGACCCTGGCAGAGGGCCCTAGTAGCAAGGCCAGAGTAGGGTCACGTTAAGTCAGGGTTGTCTGGTTGCAAATGTGCAGTGTTTATCTGGTTATAAGAAAACTCCCACTGACGGTAAGGGAGAAGGCTGAAGCCATTGTTTGTTTGTTTACCCAAGGAGACATGGGCCCCTGTGGATGGAGGGCAGTGCCCTGTGATGGTAGGACTATTACAAACCTAAGGAGGTGAGTAAAGTGGATGAGGTATTTCTCTACGGAGGCCTAGTTGGTACATATAATGGTACTTGATCGTGGACCATGTTGCTGAAGAAGAGCGTTCCCTCAGGCATTGGGGAGTTGCCTACTGACTGAGAAAGTGCCTCCTCTGCTGAACCAGATCCAGACTCGGAGGAGAAATCACTTTGGATGCCCTCCAGTCGAGCAGAGCCAACTGTTCCCACCACCGTATTCCCATCCCAGCTGTTTCTACACCCCAGGTGGGAATATTACCTGCCATATGCTTCACTGGGGGGGCACGGGTGCAATGGAACATATAGACAATACGACACCTGTAGGGAAATTCCCGATATTCTCTTTATTACAATAATCTTTTAACAGAGGAAACGACCGGATTCATTTCTGTGACAAACAACCAAGGCAGCAAATGATTCCAGTTGGGATACAATGATATTCAGGCTCCTTTGAGGGATAGATTTCCCTGTAGAAAGAATAGAAGCCGTAGAACTGCAACTTCCTCTGATCTTCCGATAGAGTTTCTTTAGTGTTTCGCTCATTAATTAAAATCTGCTGCACTTGTATGTTTCATGTCCAACCTGGGGAGCACTGAAATATTTTGACATTGTTGGGGCATTTGTAGATCTGCTGTAGGGCCATATGCACCATCATTCCTTTCCATTCGGCTTAATACGGATCTATATCCGGTGAGTAGGCCGACCCATTGGGTGTGAGGGAAAAGGAGATCATACAAGGGAAAAAGCTGCTCCTGGTAACTTTGAGAGATGAATTTCCGGGTTTTAAACCAGAAATACGGCTCTTCTAGTGCAGACAGGGCAATTTTGTTCTCCACACTAGAGATTTGGCCGCCCCTGGACCCCCTCTGGCGCTGTAAAGGTAAGTGTGGGGGTTCCGAGGGGGGACGGCATTGGAGGATCCAGGGCCAAAAACACCCCTGGATGCAGGAAGCTGCAATTCACTAATTGGATATTGGACATTTGTTTGTTGAAGAACCTATTCTAGATCCGAACATTTGATTAACTGGTATAAATATACAGACCTCGGGAATCAGATCAAAGAAAAATTATATTTCTCCCATTTTTTATATGCGTTCGTAACGTTACCCCCTCAGCAGTGGTGGAAGCTCAAAACTGCCGAGATCCATTGAATCCAATCAGCACCTCTTTGAATGGGAATCTCTCACCCTAATTACTAGAGCTTTACCATTGAAATCTATGTCACATGGTGGAACATTTCCATCCTATAAATACAGTCTTGAGTACATGGCATTATATTATGAAATGAGATCCAACTGTTCGGTCCTATGGTTGGTATCCATATATCTGGGTAACTTCCCAGCCTTACCAAAATAATCCTAGGAATTGGTACACTTACCAAGAATCTCTCTGGTTGGGTGGAAAACATCTGAAACCAGTAGTCAGAAATGCACCCAGCTACATTCATGGCACCACAGACCTCCTGAACAAGCTTACAGCGTAGGTCCTATACCTGAGGGAACCAGTTGATCGCTTGTACACAAATAACCCCCATGATGACATACAAGGCTTACATACAAAACACAACACAACACATTTGCTAGCAAGTCATGTGTGTGTTGAATGCCCAACAACAGGGCTGTATGTTGGCAAGACTGAGCCAGCAGATGTCCTCCTACATATCCAATAATATCAATGGTGGAAAACCAGATTTCCAATGTCCTAATGTGAAAAGAGTTTGGGGAATTTGAGATCTGCACCAAGTGGCCCAACAACAAAGTACTTTACTTTCCTGTAGACTTTCACCAGCACAATGGGACCATTTGGTCAAGTCAACAGAGACCTTATGAGAAGCTCCCACCCAACTATTCATTCAGATCATAGTATCATGTCTAAATTCTATACAGTCTTTATAAGTAGCTGGAGTGTAAGCATTGTGTATCCTCTGGGGAAGGGTTGTTAAACCCATGGGCAGTAGCTGTAGCAAGTCCCCCATTATCCCTAGCTGGTCAGGTAGAACAAACAGCAGTAAGCATGATCATGTTGTTTTGCTTTGGGGTCAGACACACTTGCGCTTCTACATTCCTCCTCCCAAGCTCCTTCAGGCTGTTTTTCTTTCTTTAACGAGCCGTCACAGTTGCCCAGTAAGTAAATATTCTCATAAAGATCTTCTAAGTGTTTGCAAGTAGGCAGGGTGCTTGGGAGAACATTTGGGCTTTTTATGGCAGGTCACATTATGTGTATATATAGAGTGACCCCGGCACTTACAGATTCCCTCATTCATTTCTTATTCTCCCCCAGGGACCTGGAGCCCCCACTCCTGGGCCAGAAGACTAAATACAGAAAAATATATGATCACAATATCGGCACTAAAATAACAATATCCCTCCTTTACAGAAACTGCAGCATTAATAGGCACGGAATTGGATATTTATATATTAAAAAACGGCCTGGGGCCAAATGAGCAAGTTAGAACGACAGGTATAGGCGTCCGTTGGTGCCCGATTTCAGGCCAGATGTTGGTTGGGCAGGCCCAACGTTAGTGCCCATACACCGGCCAATAAGCTGCCGAATTGATTGAAGGAAAAAAAGTATAGAGTGGAACCAGTAATAAGGTAACTGGCCTGTGTGGGTGGGTAGGTGAGTGAAGGGCAAAGGGGTATGAAGGGGCATTAAGTAATGTAAATGTTACAGGGGAGGTTTACCTTTAAGTATGTTATAGAATGGCCCATTCTAAGCAACTTTTCAGTTGGTCTTCATTATTTATTTTAGTTTTTGAACTCTTTCCAGCTTTTAAATGGGGGTCACTGACCCCGGCAGTGAAAAAACTATTGTTCGGTGAGGCTCCAGGTTGGTTTTTTTTATTGTTGCTTTGTAACTTTTTCTATTCAGCCCCTCTCCTATTCACATACCAACCTCTCATCCAAACCACTGCCTGGTTGCTAAGGTAACTTCGACCCTAGCAACCAAATAGCTGCTGGAAATCCAAACTAGAGAGCTCCTGAACTAAATACCAAATAACTAAAAAACTACAAATAATAAAAAATGAAGAAGACCAATTGCAAATTGTCTCAGAATATTACGCTCTACATCATACTAAACGTTAACTCAAAGGTGAACAACCCCTTGAGTGGCATGTAAGAATCACATATTCCCACACCTTGTGTCTCAACCCTTTCTCCTTGTAGATTGTAAGCTCTTTTGGGCAGGGCTCTCTTCCCCTCTTGTATCGGTTACTGATTGCTTTATATGTTACTCCTTGTAGATTGTAAGCTCTTTTGGGCAGGGCTCCCTTCCCCTCCTGTATCGGTTACTGATTGCTTTATATGTTACTCCTTGTAGAGTGTAAGCTCTTTTGGGCAGGGCTCTCTTCCCCTCCTGTATCGGTTAATGGTTGCTTTATATGTTACTCCTTGTAGAGTGTAAGCTCTTTTGGGCAGGGCTCTCTTCCCCTCCTGTATCGGTTATTGATTGCTTTATATGTTACTCCTTGTAGAGTGTAAGCTCTTTTGGGCAGGGCTCCCTTCCCCTCCTGTATCGGTTATTGATTGCTTTATATGTTACTCCTTGTAGAGTGTAAGCTCTTTTGGGCAGGGCTCTCTTCCCCTCCTGTATCGGTTATTGATTGCTTTATATGTTACTCCTTGTAGAGTGTAAGCTCTTTTGGGCAGGGCTCTCTTCCCCTCCTGTATCGGTTATTGATTGCTTTATATGTTACTCCTTGTAGAGTGTAAGCTCTTTTGGGCAGGGCTCCCTTCCCCTCCTGTATCGGTTATTGATTGCTTTATATGTTACTCCTTGTAGAGTGTAAGCTCTTTTGGGCAGGGCTCTCTTCCCCTCCTGTATCGGTTATTGATTGCTTTATATGTTACTCCTTGTAGAGTGTAAGCTCTTTTGGGCAGGGCTCCCTTCCCCTCCTGTATCGGTTATTGGTTGCTTTATATGTTACTCTGTATGCCCAATGTATGTAACCCACTTATTGTACAGCGCTGCGGGATATGTTGGCGCTTTATAAATAAATGTTAATAAAAATAAAAGGGCAAGTTTGCTCCTTCTGTGAGGGAGATGCCATACTCATTGCCTCTCTGCAAATAGGAAAGACCCTGTGGCTGCAACAATGACTTCATTTGAGCTTTAAAGCTGTTCCACTAGCAGAGAACCTGTATAAATAAATTAAAAAAAAAAAAAAAATATATATATATATATAACTGGCTGCTGAACTACTAACCCTCTCTGGAGGTTTCTACACAAAGTGGCACTTTACAGAAAGGCGCTTTGATCGCTCTGCCAGCGGAAGGCTGTGATGGGATACAGAGCAGCAAAGCGTCGGGGGCACGAATGCCGGAACGCTCGCCGGAATGCCCCAGTACTGAGTCACGCAGTCGGGCAGCTGGGCGCTATCAGAGATCCCTGCCAATGAATATTCCCAGCGTCTGTGAATCAGGGGCTTTCATATACAGAACAGAGAGCATCAAAGCCCTGTCTGAACCCATTCTGGCAGCCCCCGCCGGCCCCCCAGCCAACCCGCCGGCCCTTTATACAATGTGTCATATGGGCAATTGCTTCCAATTTGGACACTTTCTTTGAAATTAGAAAATCAGACCAGGACCAGTTCCAGAGTCGCAACTCCATTACTTCATCTAAACAGGGGCCCCGTCTGTACCTCATACCCTGCCCAGCACCAACCACTGAGCTGCGGATATTAAAGGGAAACTAAACCCCCAGAATGAATACTTAACCAACAGATAGGCACTTAACATTATGTAAACTATTAAAGAATCTCACCAAACTGATATATCGAGATATATATATAGTATACACACACACACAAACACACACACACACACACACACACACAGGTACAGGACCCATTATCCAGAATGCTCTGGACCAAGGGTATTCCAGATAAGGGGGTTTTCCCATAATTTGGATCCCCATACCTTAAGTCTACTAAAAAGTCTACCAATTAAACATTAAATAAACCCAATAGGGCTGTTCTGCCCCAATAAGGGGTAATTATATCTTAGTTGGGATCAAGTACAGGTACTGTTTTATTATTACAGAGAAAAGGGAATCATTTAACCATGAAATAAACCCAATAGGGCTGTTCTGCCCCCAATAAGGGGTAATTATATCTTAGTTGGGATCAAGTACAGGTACTGTTTTATTATTACAGAGAAAAGGGAATCATTTAACCATTAAATAAACCCAATAGGGCTGTTCTGCCCCCAATAAGGGGTAATTATATCTTAGTTGGGATCAAGTACAGGTACTGTTTTATTATTACAGAGAAAAGGGAATCATTTAACCATTAAATAAACCCAATAGGGCTGTTCTGCCCCAATAAGGGGTAATTATATCTTAGTTGGGATCAAGTACAGGTACTGTTTTATTATTACAGAGAAAAGGGAATCATTTAACCATGAAATAAACCCAATAGGGCTGTTCTGCCCCCAATAAGGGGTAATTATATCTTAGTTGGGATCAAGTACAGGTACTGTTTTATTATTACAGAGAAAAGGGAATCATTTAACCATTAAATAAACCCAATAGGGCTGTTCTGCCCCCAATAAGGGGTAATTATATCTTAGTTGGGATCAAGTACAGGTACTGTTTTATTATTACAGAGAAAAGGGATTTTTAAAATGTAAGTCTATGGAAGACAGGCTTTTTGTAGTTTGGAGCTTTCTGGATAACTGGTTTCCAGGTAACAAATCCCACACGTGTATCCGTAAATATTGCCCTTTTACAGCCTTTCCCTTGAGCCGCCATTTAGTGATGGGCTGTGTGCTCCCTCAGAGATCAGCTGACAGGAAGTGATGCAGCTCTAACTGTAACAGGAAGTAGTATGGGAGCAAAAGGCAGAACTCTGCCCATTCATTGGCTGATGGGGCCTAGCATGTATGTGTGCCTTGGCTTGTTTGTGTGCACTGTGACTCCTATGATCCCAGGGGGCGGCCCTTAGTACTTAAAATGGCAGTTTCCTATTTAGGATTACCCAATGGCAGAAACTACTTAAAAAATAGAATACTAACAACATTTAAACATTTCATATCATTAAACACAAATGCTTTATAATTCAAATTAAATTTGTAACTTGGGAACTGGCAGCAGTTCAATAACCGAGACTTTGTATTGAGTCCAGGAACCCAGATACTATGGCAGATAAAAGCACATAAATGTGTATTGGTATCCTTGCCAAAATTCAACTGCCTTTATCACTCTGTTCCACATGTGCAGCAAACAGGACTGTGGCACCCTGCTGCTTTACTGCAGTGCTGCAATGCAGTATTATTCATAGGACTAAGCATTACAGTGAGTTATTTGCAAGGTTCTTAAGAAAAAGATGTTGGGGGTTATGTGATAATAAAAGATGCTAAGTTGGCAACCAATCAGTAGGAGGCATTTACTGATCTCCTGTATAAAAGCAAACATCTTATTGGCTGATTGGGGTTACTGCGCCTTGGCAAACTTAACCCCCCATATGTAATAAAAGGCACTAAGTGTTTTGGGACAGGTGCTCCTTATGGATTAAACTCAGGCTCAGTGAAGATTTGAGTCATGAGATGCTGAAAAAATATACATGATATTTGGCCTTTATTGGCTAGGATGGGCCCTTGTGGGCTACCAGAGGGGGGAGCTTACCCAAGGTAATTGCACTGGGGCTATATCTGGGCATGGTGGGGCAGGTAGGGAACATACACTTATGGAAGCCGTACTACACACATATATACAGCCTGCGAGTGAATGAGTAAGGGGAATGGTACTACACACATATATACAGCCTGTGTGTGAATGAGTAAGGGGAATGGAAGCCGTACTACACACATATATATACAGCCTGTGAGTGAATGAGTAAGGGGAATGGTACTACACACATATATACAGCCTGTGTGTGAATGAGTAAGGGGAATGGAAGCCGTACTACACATATATATACAGCCTGTGAGTGAATGAGTAAGGGGAATGGTACTACACACATATATACAGCCTGTGAGTGAATGAGTAAGGGGAATGGTACTACACACATATATACAGCCTGTGAGTGAATGAGTAAGGGGAATGGTACTACACACATATATACAGCCTGTGAGTGAATGAGTAAGGGGGAATGGTACTACACACATATATACAGCCTGTGAGTGAATGAGTAAGGGGAATGGAAGCCGTACTACACACATATATACAGCCTGTGAGTGAATGAGTAAGGGGAATGGAAGCCGTACTACACACATATATACAGCCTGTGAGTGAATGAGTAAGGGGAATGGTACTACACACATATATACAGCCTGCGAGTGAATGAGTAAGGGGAATGGTACTACACACATATATACAGCCTGTGAGTGAATGAGTAAGGGGAATGGAAGCCGTACTACACACATATATACAGCCTGTGAGTGAATGAGTAAGGGGAATGGTACTACACACATATATACAGCCTGCGAGTGAATGAGTAAGGGGAATGGTACTACACACATATATACAGCCTGTGAGTGAATGAGTAAGGGGAATGGTACTACACACATATATACAGCCTGTGAGTGAATGAGTAAGGGGGAATGGTACTACACACATATATACAGCCTGTGTGTGAATGAGTAAGGGGAATGGTACTACACACATATATACAGCCTGTGAGTGAATGAGTAAGGGGAATGGTACTACACACATATATACAGCCTGTGTGTGAATGAGTAAGGGGAATGGTACTACACACATATATACAGCCTGTGAGTGAATGAGTAAGGGGAATGGAAGCCGTACTACACACATATAATTATATATACTGGCCGGTTCTCATGGGACACTACAGAGACTCCCACTGTTTATACAGTAAATTAGTGCTTCTCTTGCCTCCCCTGAAGCACAGAATTAACCCCATGTTTGTAGCACAGCCGGAGCGCCAGGTTTATTTGACTTTTTTAGCCTTTCTAAACATTTGGCGCAGAGTCTGCATTTCTGACAGGTTTAGAGCCCGGCCTGAGCTACTCGGAGCATTAAGCGGCCGGCCCTGGGGGACACGGGGTATATTTATATTGGGTATAAATAAGCCTCTGCTCTTCAGGCTTTGGCCTGGTTCCTAAAAACGGCAGAAGGGAAGCGTGAGAAGGTGACACAGGGGGCTATTGTGTCTGTCCCGCGGGGTCCTGCCCCCCCCCCCCCAGTCATTGGGAGATAAAGCAGCACAGAAACGGCAATAGCGGTCTGCAGGGCCCCGGAGTCTGGTTTTAGTATGTTATAGAATAGCCTATCTGGCAACTTTGCCATTGGTCATTTTTTTTTTTTTATAGTTTAATTATTTGCCTTCCTCTCCTAACTCTTTGCAGCTTTCAAATGGGGGTCACTGACCCCGGCAACCAAACCCTATTGCTCTGTGAGGCTCCAGTTTTATTGTTATTGTTACTTTTTATTCCTTTTTCTATTTAGTCCCTCTCCTATTTATATCCCTATCCCTTGTTTAAACCACTGCCTGGTTGCTAGGGTAAATAAGACCCTAGCAACCAGATAGCTGCTTAAATAACAAATGGAGAGCTGCTGGACAAAGAGCTTGAAGACCAATTCCAAATGGTCTCAGAATATCAATGTCTACATTATATTAAAAGCTAATTTAAAAGGTAAACTACCCCCTTAAGTGGGTGTCCAGACTCACCGCCACATTTCAATTTACCTGATTTTATTATTAATCAAAGAGGGAACATATTTATGCAGCACTTTGCAAAGACCGTTCATGCCTTACGGGAGCTCATCAACTAAGGTTCCTATCAGATACAGAGGGTCAGAATGCTTTGAATCAGAGTTCTGGATACCGGGACACCGTTTACTACCTTATTACCGGGGTCGGTGACACCCAGCAACAAGAAAGCCCCAGTCATTTCCATCTCCCAGCCCCAGTATCAGTAATAACTGGAAGAAAAATCAAATACAGGTATAGGACCCCTTATCGAGAATGCTCGGGACCAAGGGTATTCTGGATAAGGGGTCTCTCCATAATTTGGATCTCTATACCTTCTAAAAAACCGTCTACTAAAAAAAAAATCAGTCAAAGATTAATTAAGCCCAATAGGGCTGTTCTGCCCCCAATAAGGGGTAATTATATCTTAGTTGGGATCAAGTACAGGTACTGTTTTATTATTACAGAGAAAAGGGAATCATTTAACCATGAAATAAACCCAATAGGGCTGTTCTGCCCCAATAAGGGGTAATTATATCTTAGTTGGGATCAAGTACAGGTACTGTTTTATTATTACAGAGAAAAGGGAATCATTTAACCATGAAATAAACCCAATAGGGCTGTTCTGCCCCAATAAGGGGTAATTATATCTTAGTTGGGATCAAGTACAGGTACTGTTTTATTATTACAGAGAAAAGGGAATCATTTAACCATGAAATAAACCCAATAGGGCTGTTCTGCCCCAATAAGGGGTAATTATATCTTAGTTGGGATCAAATACAGGTACTGTTTTATTATTACAGAGAAAAGGGAATCATTTAACCATGAAATAAACCCAATAGGGCTGTTCTGCCCCCAATAAGGGGTAATTATATCTTAGTTGGGATCAAGTACAGGTACTGTTTTATTATTACAGAGAAAAGGGAATCATTTAACCATTAAATAAACCCAATAGGGCTGTTCTGCCCCAATAAGGGGTAATTATATCTTAGTTGGGATCAAGTACAGGTACTGTTTTATTATTACAGAGAAAATGAGAATACAGTTTAAAATTCTTTATTATTTCATTAAATTGGAGTCTATGGGAGACGGGCTTTCCGTAATTCGGAGCTTTCTGGATAACAGGTTTCCACATAAGGGATCCCATACCTGTATTTAGACTTAAAGTCTATATCACAATGGGGGGGCATTTATTAATCATTCTTAGTTTCACGGTTTTAGAGTTTTCTAAGACCACAACAAAACTCATTTCCACGAATGTCAGTCAAAAGATCAGAATTGAAAAAGCAAACAAAAATCGCTTAAAAAAGTCACGTTTTTTACAAAATTGTATTTGCCCACCAAACCCCCCCCCCCCCCATAAAGTGAATTTCTGTTGCCGCTAAGCGCTGCTGGATGGAGCCATAGGGTACAGAGCGAGGGCAGAAGCCTAATTAACGCTGATTATACAGTCCCCTCACCCTATAATTAGTCTGTGCAGCCGACTCGTTACCTCACACAGACGTGTGGAATGTTTGGGTTTCTAAATACGGGGAAATCCTGTTGGAACAACCAAGTAACCGAATGCGGGAAAACAAGTCAGTGGAAATGAATGGAAAAATATGAATTGTACAGTATAATAGGGGGTTAGTTTGCCTTTAAACCTCAGCCAGTGCCTGTAAGAGGCGGCCGTGTAACTAACAGGCGACTTCTCGCCCCCGGCAATGAAACACAGAGACGGCGGATAAATATTTACAGCCAGCGGCTCGGAGCAAACAAACAAACAAACAAACAAACAAAGCCATCTGTAGGGAAGGGCTCCTGTGCCAGCAGCCGCCTGTTATTAACGTTCCAGCTAAACTGCTTTATACCATAATATTATACTATGCGCCGGGGGGGGGGTGATAATATCCTTATACAGTCACATTACGGCTTTATATGTGGGATCCGCCAGAACCAGAATAAAACCGTAAAGCCCCCGCTGGTTATAGGGAAGGAACGCAATACCCACAGTTCCCAGCTGACTTTTAGCTGAAAGTGTCGCCATTTGTGGGCAAAAAATAATTTTTTTAGTTTCAAAGTTGTCACCTTTTGCGTGTGTGTGTGTGGGGGGGGGTTCCTGGCGCTCTCATATTACTGGGGGTCATTTGTTTAATTATAAAAGTATACATTATACAGTAATATGATTGGTACCACTGGGCCTAGTCAGGGTCGGGTTGGGAGGTGCAGGGCCTACCGGGGCCCCCGCTGTTTGCACAACCCCTTCATCCCCTGTACCTTATACTTATGTTAGCTGTGATTGGGGGAGGGAGCTTGGCTGGGGATCCGGTCTGGGTCAGCGCCCACCAGGTTTTTTGTATGTGCCCCACCGGCCCAGACTGACCTTGAGCCAGGCAGCTCTCATTGCCAATGTCAATGTATAGATTGTAAGCTCTTTTGGCAAGGGCCTATTGGTTCTCTGTATGCAATTCTCTATGTCCAATGTATAAACCCACTTATTGTGCAGCGCTGCGTGGTATGTTGGCGCTTTATAAATACATAATAATAATAATAATAATAATAATAATTAATGCCAGCTCCAATCTGCCATCAGTTCCCACAAAATCCCAGGCCTGCCCATCCGACCAATCAGATATTTCTATTATGTTTTCAACCGGGATGTTATTCATTCTCTGCTCACTGCCCAGTGCCCCGGGTTGTGCAGAAAAGCAGCATTGTGTGTAATATACAGACCCATACATAACGTACTGATGAACCTCTATGGGTTGCAATAGAACTTAGGATGAACAGTTGCTCCAATAAGACCAGTCGGCCTCCCTAAACCTTCCTCCTATGCCCTATTCCTTTATTCTTGTTCAGTCCCCCCCCCCCCTTCTATGGCCCCCACTGAATCTCCTGTATAGTAGCCGCCATTCTGATATAGAGCACAAACCCAATGAGTGCCACTGGCACAGATCCTACCTGATCCCCATAGAGAGCAGACGTGTGTCTCCTGTGTAAGGAGGTTCCCCCGGGGGGCCCAGTTAGGGATTAGGGGGGTTTGAAGCCTCTAGTCTTGTAGGGATTATACCACCCTGCAGGATGTTTGCCCTTTTATTATACACAATTTTCATTTTCCTGCTATTTTTCATCAAGAGCAGAGGAGAGGAGTAGGAAAGGTTCCTCAGTTGGAGGAAAGAAGCGGCAAATGAAAGCTGCTGATGGCCGGGAAACAGAGGAAAGTGCCTGTGTGGCCCCCGAGTGTGAGGAGGAAGGAGCCCCATGGAAGTCAGTGAGAGATAGAGCCCATTGCTGAGCCGGTTACTAGGCCTCCAGCCTGCAACGAGCCGAGCCCCCACTCACCTGGGAACCGGGTTGGACTGGGGGGGGTGATGGGCCCACCGGGGCTCCTGCCCCTGGAGCCCTGCAGGTGCCCGTCCCCCCCCAGGGGCCCCCCTGACGTCCTCCCCCGAGCATGTAAATTTAACATGCCAGGGCAGGAGCGGTCGGGCAGGGGGAGCCAGAAAGGGTCGGGTCTGGGCCACCGGCCCAGGTGAGGAGGAAAGGAGAGGTACCGGCAATGCTGAGACTACCGGCCATGCTAAGACTACCCCAGTGTGTGCCGTACCCTGTGAGCAAAGGGGTAAGCGCTGAGAGACCGAGCTGGAACCTGGAGAGGGAGTGAATGGCCGGGGCAGGGACACCGGGCTAGTGCAGGACTGTGGGATACTGGCAACTGAAATTGTTGAGGGGGCTCTGGGGAAGGAGAGGAAAGGCTGGAGGCACAGATCCCATCTGATCTCCCCCCCCCCCAACTTGCTTATGCAATACGGCCTATGGCATTCTGTCTGCCCCCCCGGATGCAGGATCCATGTACATGATAATATCAGTAATGAGGTACCACCTATGGCAATCCCGCTGTAGGAGATCACTCGGCCAGGAGGATGTTGTTATTGGCCTTATAGTGACGTCTGCGGTGGCCGATTTGGGTTTCCTGAGGGAAAGGGGGGAAACAGAGCTGCACAAACGCATCCAACTGGCGGTACAGAACCCTGTATCCCGGTCACACTCACTATCGCCAGATAATACAGTAACAGCCGATTCCATTTGCTTTTTGCTAATTAAGATCAGTCATGGTATCCATATCGAATGAGAAAGTGACCAATACTATCCCCACCGCCAGTTGCAGCCAATCAGCTGGCCAAGTTCCTTCAGCGCCATTTTCCAATCATTTCCGGATGGCAGATTGGAGAGTATCATGTTCAGGGAGAGGGATGGGTTGGTGTGGCCGGGCGTATAAAGGTGGCGCGTGGGGAGGGAATGGTCTTTTTATGGACAAAGGGAGGACTTTGCCGGCATCTGTTCCTTGGGAGGGAATTATGGACAGAGGAAGGGCTCTGGGAGGGTTTGGTGTGTGGCGATTGGAAATTTCCTATCTGATCCCCCCATTGTAAGCAGCAGTCCTGCCCTGCTTTATGGCTGAGATTCTAGCTATCTGTATAACAGAGCATTCTGTCACAGTGGCACAGATCCTATCTGATCCCCCCCATTGTAAGCAGCAGTCCTGCCCTGCTTTATGGCTGAGATTCTAGCTATCTGTATAACAGAGCATTCTGTCACAGTGGCACAGATCCTATCTGATCCCCCCCATTGTAAGCAGCAGTCCTGCCCTGCTTTATGGCTGAGATTCTAGCTATCTGTACTACAGAGTATGGGGCTTCAAAAATGATCCTTTCTTCATCAATGCAAATGAATGAAATCTCTCCCAGTAAGTCCCATTGTTGCCTACGGAGTCACTAAAACTCCATGATTTCTCTCTCATTTTGCTGCGACAATTCAAAAAAGTTGCGTTATTGGACAAACCCAGCGAAACCTTTAAAATTTCAAGACAAAAGAACGAACTCCAGGGAAAGAGAAGGCACCTTTGCCATTGACTTCTATATGAACTCGGCAAGTGTAATCCGGTGAATTTTCAAATTCGGATTTTTAGCCATTTAGACGCATAGTAAATATTGGAACGAAAGTTGCAGCGTTTCTCTGCGACTTTTCGAAAAAAAAAAAATCAAATTTAGTTTAAAATTGAAAATCAGTGGTTAGCGAATGAGCCCCTAAGGGGCAGATTTACCAATCCATGAACGGACCGAAAGCGTCCGAACGCGTTTATTCGTAATGATCGGTATTTTTGCGACTTTTCCGTTGCCGTCGCGACTTTTCCGGCGCCGTCGTGAAAAAATCGGATTGGTTTTCCGCCGATTACTATTGCTCAATATGAAAAAATCGCGACAGCACCGAAAAAGTTGCGCAAAATATGATAAAGTCGCGACAAATACGCAAAATTTTCGTTTCCAATACGATTTTTTTGGGATTCGGATTCGTGGATCAGTAAATCTGCCCCTAAGCGTGTCCCGGCCACAACACAATTACATCCAGAACAGTCGTATTTTATTAAACCTTTATCTTTTAAAATGATCATTTAAGAACACATCGTCCCTATGTTATTAACTGGCATTGACACAACTGTCAGCTCCATGCGATGCAGCAGCTGGAGCCCATTACCCCCGACTATCACTGCTAAGGATAACGGGAAAAAAGTATCTTGGGTTTCCCAGATTTATACAAAGTTACCTACCTCTCTTTCCTACGGCGCCGAATAATTCACAAGTCCCAGGTCCCAACTCCCGGCGCAGGATCCAGCGTCTGGCACATTACATTAAAGGGGAACTTAAGCGACGGCATTTAATCAGCCATTTCCACATTTTTGATCATGATGAGATTGTATCCTTGGGACTGCGGAGAGAGTTGTGCGAGAGCGTCGGTGTGAGAGTGTCAGTGTGAGAGTGCTGGAGCTTGCCCCCCCAGCTGGCCGGCTGCACCGGAGAGGAACGCTGGCTAAACAGTGCCTCTCTCTTCCCTACCCGGGACTTATTTTCCTAAGTGTACTTAACATGTGCGGAATGCTAATGAGTGACAGATGAAACGTGCCGTCGGGGAGACAGTGACGCAGGGGGGGCACCTGGGAGGAAGGAAGATTGAAGCAAAACAATAATAAAAGACTATAACGAGGGGGCACGCAGCGCCGCCCCCCCTGCCCCATGTATATATAGCAATATCATCCCGGGAGGTGGGCAAGGAAACATCTGGGGATGAGTTCATACAGGCAGGTTACTGGAAAGGGGCCCAATGTTTAATGCCGCCGAGTCCTAAATCTTTCAGCAAAAAGAGAGGAGATGTCCGCTGAGCCGCACTTGGGGAAATATTTATAAAGCTGTGCAAAGCAGGGGAGGCGTTAAAGTTGGCGCCGTTAGAGTCCGAGAGCAGGAACGAAAGCCACACATGGTGATCACAGGGGTAATGCATTGATCGGTGTGTTTATATAGTGAATAAAGTACCTCCTGTTGTAATGTATAGGGATATTATAAGCCCCCGAGGAGTTCCTTATAATATATAGTTAATAAAGTACCCCCTATTGTAACATATAGGGATATTATAAGCCCCCGAGGAGTTCCTTATAATATATAGTGAATAAAGTACCTCCTGTTGTAATGTATAGGGATATTATAAGCCCCCGAGGAGTTCCTTATAATATATAGTGAATAAAGTACCCCCTATTGTAACATATAGGGATATTATAAGCCCCAGAGGAGTTCCTTATAATATATAGTGAATAAAGTACCCCCTATTGTAACATATAGGGATATTATAAGTCCCCGAGGAGTTCCTTATAATATATAGTGAATAAAGTACCCCCTATTGTAACATATAGGGATATTATAAGTCCCCGAGGGGTTCCTTATAATATATAGTGAATAAAGTACCCCCTATTGTAACATATAGGGATATTATAAGTCACAGAGGAGTTCCTTATAATATATAGTGAATAAAGTACCCCCTATTGTAACATATAGGGATATTATAAGCCCCCGAGGGGTTCCTTATAATATATAGTGAATAACGTGCCCCCTATTGTAACATATAGGGATATTATAAGCCCCCGAGGGGTTCCTTATAATATATAGTGAATAACGTGCCCCCTATTGTAACATATAGGGATATTATCAGTCACCAAGGAATTAAATACATTTATACAGGTCATGGAACTCAGAGGTGACTTCTAATATCCTCATATTTTACAACAGGGGGTACTTTATTTATAATTATATACAAGTTTCAGTGAGTTGTGACAGAAGTTACATCACTTAGCTCCGATTATAACTGATGACATCACTTAGCACCGTTTATAAGGATATAATTTACAGTTTGGCCCTATCACATTCCCACCAGTCCCTGCCCCAGTGAGCTTACAATCTAAGGTCCCTATCACATTCCCATCAGTTCCTGCCCCAGTGAGCTTACAATCTAAGGTCCCTACCCCATTCCCATCAGTCCCTGCCCCAGTGAGCTTACAATCTAAGGTCCCTACCCCATTCCCATCAGTCCCTGCCCCAGTGGAGCTACGTGTGTTTAGCAGGGGCAATTCTCAGTACTGTCTATGGCAGGGGATTTTCTGGTGTTTAGTAGCCGTGACAAGTAGCTGCTACTAAGTAGCTCTGTGTCTCTTCACCCTTATTAGGAGCCTGTGTGTATTTGGGCTGCAGAGAAAGTATCTAGTAAAACAAAGGAAAGATTTAGGTCTATTTTGCTAAAACACTACCCTCCCCATACACTGGATATGTAGGAATGACTATAAAGACACCAGTGCTACAGTCAGTTGGAATACAGAATGGCCCAGTAGAACTAGTAGAAATAAACACACATATTCCATTGTAGCAGACAGTCGTAGGACGCTCAGCAGAGCCGCTCTGTTTACATAGCAGGACTGGTGAATGCCGTGCCCCATACAGGAATATATTTACTTTGGTTTTAAATATCAACATCCCTAAGTTCCCCAAATTATAGGCTGTGGGACAGGCCGAGGCGGAGGGTAACGCTCTGCAGAGACGGCCGTGGGTACCAGATAGGAATCCGGATTCCAATGGTCTGACACAGGGAACCACGGAGAGTTCAGTTCTACAAAGTAAAGAACTTCAGTACAAATAAAGATTCGGATTCCAAGTTTCCCCCCTAAAATAGCTCTCAGCTGTCTGCTAAATACCATACAGCGTCTGGGGACGTCTGGGGGCGTCTGTGCGTTTGTGGGGGGCCTTGATAATTGGAAAAGGATGATCCAAACAATCGGTTGCTGCAACTTTTTCCCCTAAATGATTATTTTTAGTTAGAGACACATTGGCATAACTTCTAGTGAACGGACAGCCAGAGGGGGGATATTCACCAACACTTTATATCTACCAAAATGGTGTTGGTACGAAGCCCCCTGCCTCAGGGGTAATTGGGTTATAGTGGGGCTCTATGGATAAGAGGCAATCTGGGGGGTAATTACTCTGTTACAATGCACCCTGTGTAACATGGCCGTACAAATATTCATAGCACCTCTAGGAATCATTTCAGCTTGTTACTGTGTAATAAAAAGATATAAAAAAGGAAATGTCACTTCTAGTGAAAAGTACGGCATAGCCCCCAAGCAACGCTGCCCATTGAGCCCCCATCCTTAATTTATTGCCCTGTGCCTTTGGGGTTATTTTACCTTTGAGAAGTAGATGGCATGATTGGTGTGAGTTACATAGTTACATAGTTACATAGGGTTGAAAAAAGACCATTGTCCATCAAGTTCAACCCATCTGAGTAAACCCAGCACACAACCTATACTAACCAATCTATACACTCACATACATAAACTATATATATATACAACCAGTAATACTAACTGTAGATATTAGTATCACAATAGCCTTGGATATTCTGCTTGTTCAAAAACTCATCCAGGCCCCTCTTAAAGGCATTAACAGAGCCTGCCATTACCACATCACTAGGAAGGGCATTCCACAGCCTCACTGCCCTCACCGTGAAAAACCACCTACGCTGCTTCAAATGGAAGCTCCTTTCCTCTAATCTAAAGGGGTGACCTCTGGTGCGCTGATTGTTTTTATGGGAAAAAAGAACATCCCCCAACTGCCTATAATCCCCTCTAATGTACTTGTACAGAGTAATCATGTCCCCTCGCAAGCGCCTCTTTTCCAGAGAAAACAACCCCAACCTCGACAGTCTCACCTCATAGTTTAAATCTTCCATCCCCTTTACCAGTTTAGTTGCAGTCTCTGCACTCTCTCCAGCTCATTAATATCCTTCTTAAGGACTGGAGCCCAAAACTGCACTGCATACTCACTGTAACTGCCCCCCATACTCACTGTAACTGCCCCCCATACTCAAGGTGAGGCCTTACCAGGGACCTATAAAGCGGCAAAAATATGTTCTCATCCCTTGAGTCAATGCCCTTTTTATACAAGACAGCACTTTATTTGCTGTAGTAGCCACAGAATGACACTGCCTGGAATTAGACAACTTGTGATCTACAAAAACCCCTAGATCCTTCTCCATTAAGGATGCCCCCAACACACTCCCATTCAGTAGATAGTTTGCGTTTATATTATTCCTACCAAAGTGCATAACTTTGCACTTATCAACATTGAACCTCATTTTCCAGTTTGCTGCCCAGTTTTCCAATTTTGTCAAATCGCTCTGCAAAGCGGCAGCATCCTGCGTGGAACTTATAGTTTTGCACAATTTAGTGTCATCAGCAAAAATAGAAACAGTACTCTCTATGCCCCCCTCCAGGTCATTAATAAACAAGTTAAAAAGCAAAGGACCAAGGACTGACCCCTGCGGTACTCCACTAACCACACTGGCCCAATTAGAAAATGTTCCATTTACCACCACTCTTTGTACTCTATCCTTCAGCCAGTTTTCTATCCAATTACAAATATTATGTTCTAGGCCAATATTCCTCAATTTGATCATTAACCTTCTGTGCGGTACTGTATCAAACGCTTTAGCAAAATCTAAGTAGATGACATCAACTGCCATTCCAGCATCAAGGTTCCTGCTCACCTCCTCATAAAAGGCAACTAAATTAGTCTGGCAAGATCTGTTACGCATAAAACCATGCTGGCACAAACTAATAGTATTGTGAACTGCAATGTATTCAACTATCCTATCCCTTATTACCCCTTCCAGAAGCTTTCCTACTACTGATGTCAGACTAACAGGCCTATAGTTTTCAGGCTGAGAACGAGATCCCTTTTTAAATAACGGCACCACATTAGCAATCCGCCAGTCTCTCGGCACCATGCCAAACCTCAATGAATCCTGAAAAATTAAGTGAAGAGGTTTGGCAATCACAGCGCTCAGCTCATTTAATACCCTGGGATGAATCCCATCCGGTCCTGGACCTTTGTTTACCTTTACATGTTCAAGTCTCTTTTGAATTTCCTCCTGAGTGACCCATGCGCCAGTAGCTAAATTACTAGAACTGGGCATATTACAAGGGAAGCCTTCATTATCTGGCTCCTCAGATGTATAGACAGATGAAAAATAAGAGTTCAAAATTTCAGCTTTTTCCCCGTTCTCATCAACCAACTTACCTCCCCGTGATAATAAAGTTCCCACCCCTTCTTGCTTCATTTTTTTACTATTCACATAATTAAAAAATAATTTTGGATTCTTTTTACTCCTAGCTGCAATATCCCTTTCCATCTCTATTTTAGCTTGCCTGATAGCTTTTTTGCATGCTTTATTTGCTTCCTTGTACCTGATGAAAGTTTCTGCTGTCCCAGCTAACTTGAATGCTTTAAAAGCACGTTTTTTATTACCAACCTCGACCTTAACTCTTTTATTCAGCCATAAGGGTTTTGCTTTGCGCTGCCTCTCCTTGCTTACAAGGGGAATATACTGTTGTGTATACCTGCAAAGCAATGTTTTAAAGATGTTCCATTTTCCTTCTGTGTCTAACCCCATGAAAAGCCTTTCCCAGTTGACACATTGCAGAGATGCCCTTAAACTGGCAAAGTCTGCACGTCTAAAATTGAGCGTTTTAGTTACTCCCTTATAGAGCTTTCTCTGTAGCATTATCTCAAAGGAGACCATGTTGTGATCACTGTTCCCCAAATGCTCACCCACACAAATGTTAGAGATAAGTTCAGTATTATTAGATATTACCAGGTCCAAAATAGACTCATTCCGAGTAGGTTCTTGAACCACCTGAAATAAAAAGTTGTCATTTAGCATATTTACAAACCTACTAGCTTTTTCTGACTTAGCCACCCCATTACTCCAGTCAATGTCCGGATAATTAAAGTCCCCCATAATAACAACTTGACCCAATTTTGAAGCCTCCTCCATTTGCAACAATAGCTGGGCCTCATCCCCCTCATCTATACGGGGTGGTTTATAGCATACACCAATGATCATTTTCTTTGTGACCTTCAGCCCTACTGAAATTTCTACCCAAAGAGATTCAACGTTTTCATTGGTAATGTCTTTATTACATGGCTTTAAGTCTGACTTTACATAAAGACAAACCCCTCCACCCTTTTTAATCCCTCTGTCCCTCCTAAAAAGCGTATACCCATTTAAATTCACTGCCCAGTCGCATTTATCATCCCACCAGGTCTCAGTGATACCAATTAAGTCATAATTTTCAATACATGCAATAGCTTGCAGCTCCCCTATTTTTCCCGACAAGCTACGCGCATTAGCCAGCATGCAGCGGAGATTACTACTTCTTCCTCTACAGCTTACATTAGCTAAAGGACAGTTAGAGCTAAGGTGAAAATTAGTCTGTTTCCCTTGTAACAATGGAAGCTCCTTATCTGATAAACTATATGCCCCCCTCACTCCTCCCCCACAACCCTTTACTGGTCCCACTGCCCCATCTACACTAGCTCTCCCATAAGAATCTAGCTTACCAACCCCCCCCCTTGTCTAGTTTAAACACTCCTCCAGCCTCTTAACCATTCTCTCCCCTAGCACAGTAGACCCCCTTCCATTGAGGTGCAATCCGTCAGGGCTGTATAGATTGTACCCCAAAGAAAAGTCAGCCCAGTGCTCTAGGAACCCAAACCCTTCCTTCCTACACCAAGACTTTAGCCACGCATTTAGCTCCCTAAGCTCCCGCTGTCTCCCTAAACTAGCACGCGGCACCGGCAAAATTTCCGAAAAAATGACATTGGAGGACCTTTGCTTAATTTTAGAGCCTAGATCCCTGAACTCACTCTTTAAGGTCCCCCACCTACCGTTCATTTTGTCGTTAGTACCGATATGTACCAAGACAGCCGGGTCATGCCCAGCCCCTCCCAATAATGTGTCGACCCGATCAACCACATGCCGAACCCTGGCACCAGGAAGACAGCAAACTGTCCGGTTGAAGCGATCCGCTTGACAGATTACCCTGTCCACTTTCCTAATGATCGAATCCCCTATAACCACCATCTGTTTAGGCCTAGCTCTGCTCTCCTCCCCACCACTACTAGAGAAACTGGTCTCCCGGCTGTTAGAGAGATCAGCCTCATCAAGAACCGCCAATCCAGAGTTCACACTCCCATCTTCTTCACACAATCTGGCAAATCTGTTGGGATGCGCAAACCCTGGAGCAGCCTCCCTTTTTCTTTTCCCCACACTCGATTTTCTAACTGTCACCCAGCTTACTGCCCTATCATCCTTTCCTTGCTCCCCTCCCCCCATACTATCTGACCCCGCTAGTTCTTGTTCAGTTAGCAAGAGACTTCTTTCAAGATTGTCAATAGAACGCAGTTTTGCAACTTGTTCCTCTAGTGCTCTAACGCGAGCCTCTAAAGTGGCAACTCGCTCACATCCACAACAGAGGTATGCACCTTGGAACTGTTGTTCCACAACTGCATACATGCGGCAGGCTGTGCACTGTGTCATACCTTCAATGTTGCTGCCACTCATTCTCCCAGTTACAGAAACAGTTAAACAAAAATTGGTGAAAAAAGGCTATTAAATAAACAAAAAAAATTTTTTTTTTTTTTTTTTTTACCTTGTTTTAACTCCCTTAGTTTGTAACTCCTGTGATTATAACTCCACTTACAGAGCCCCCACTAACTCCTGTGATTATAACTCCACTTATAGAGCCCCCACTAACTCCTGTGATTATAACTCCACTTATAGAGCCCCCACTTAAAGAGCAATCACTTATAGAGCACCTACCACCAGAGCAAGCTCCACTGGAGTGCCAGTGGTTCTATTTATACAGTCTGTTAAGGTGAACTAATCAAACCCCACCCACCTCAAACTGAGGGTAATTACAAAGGAATGTAACTCTGGCAAACCTGCTGTAAGCCTTATAGTTAACCAAACTTTGTAAATTGGCACCAAAAAGAGCAAATACTTTTGAAAAAATTTAAGCCCAACAGTTAGAAAACACAGTGATTCTGAATAAAGTTAATAAAAAATACTTATCCCTTTTTTTTGTTGAATTGAAAAAGCAGTTGATTCAGTCAGCCACCAGCCTGTTAGTAGAGTTATAGAGAAAGAACTGTATAGATAGTACGGATATTCTTTAATCTCCCACGTAGAAACAGAAGCACAATACGGATAAAGTGCACAGGGGCCTTACAGTATGCATTAGGGTTGGGGGAGAAGAGAGAACTGTCCATCAAGTCCGACACTTCTGTATGAGAGTCTGTACCTCCCGAGATGGAAACTCCAAGTCTAAAAGTAACGGACAATGTAATGAGGCAGGTAGGAGATTCTTGTTATACGGCCGGTGAGAAAAGAGAATTTCCATTCCTTGCCCACACACCGTCTGATCTGCTCGTTTGGCGAGGTTGCAAAATGATTGGATTGCCTCCAGTTATGCCCACTTACAGTAGGTGATATTGGGCTAAAACTGAATTTAAACAGCAGGTAAATGGGCCATCAGACGAGTCAATGCGGTCCCCGATCCAACAGAGAATTGACCCTGCCCGATCACGATCTGCCCAATTTTAGGCCAGATAAGCTGCAGAAGGACCCAAATTGGCAGCTGAAATCTGCCCGTGTATGGGCTCCTATAGGCCGGCCCACTATTTATTCAACAGATTCTTTGATCTCAGGGTGCTTATTCTGACAACCGCTTTGCTCATAATCAGGCAGGTTAGACAAGTGTCCGGCACATTGGCATGAGAGACAGAATTGCCGCCCCCAGGCCTTACTACTCTACTACTGCCCCCCCCAGGCCTTACCACTCTACTACTGCCGCCCCCAGGCCTTACCACTCTACTACTGCCGCCCCCAGGCCTTACCACTCTACTACTGCCGCCCCCAGGCCTTACCACTCTACTACTGCCGCCCCCAGGCCTTACCACTCTACTACTGCCGCCCCCAGGCCTTACTACTACTATACTACTGCCGCCCCCAGGCCTTACAACTCTGCTATTGGCACCCCCAGGCCTTACCACTCTACTACTGCCGCCCCCAGGCCTTACCACTCTACTACTGCCGCCCCCAGGCCTTACCACTCTACTACTGCCGCCCCCAGGCCTTACTACTACTATACTACTGCCGCCCCCAGGCCTTACCACTCTACTACTGCCGCCCCCAGGCCTTACCACTCTACTACTGCCGCCCCCAGGCCTTACCACTCTACTACTGCCGCCCCCAGGCCTTACTACTACTATACTACTGCCGCCCCCAGGCCTTACAACTCTGCTATTGGCACCCCCAGGCCTTACCACTCTACTACTGCCGCCCCCAGGCCTTACTACTACTATACTACTGCCGCCCCCAGGCCTTACAACTCTGCTATTGGCACCCCCAGGCCTTACTACTCTACTACTGCCGCCCCCAGGCCTTACCACTCTACTACTGCCGCCCCCAGGCCTTACCACTCTACTACTGCCGCCCCCAGGCCTTACTACTCTTGCCACCCCAGGCCATACTACTATACTATTGCCACCCCCAGGCCATACAACTCTTGCCACCCCAGGCCTTACTACTATACTATTGCCACCAGGCCGTACAACTCTTGCCGCCCCAGGCCATACTACTATACTATTGCCACCCCCAGGCCGTACAACTCTTGTTTTGCCCCCTGCAAAGAACAAACATTTGCCTCTCTCCTACAAATGCTGAGCCAACACAGCAGGACAATGGGAACACATGTTCCAGCTTATTTTAAGTAACAGGACCTTTAGTGAAACAATACTAACAGAGAGGTGAGGGGCTTGTTGCGCCGGGAGGAACCCCAGGGGGACACTTGCTCAGCCCGACAGCTGCTATCCGCATTGCTAATTGTTTGCCTTCAGCAGCTGGAGATAATGGAGAATTTAATTAAATGGCAATAATAAAGGCAAATCTCAGCCCAATAAAGGCTCCCAGCAGATCCCTACTGTATCATTCAATGAGATTCCCACACGGACCTCTACTGACACTGAATTAGCACAGCCCTGCGTCTAACTGCCCTTATTAACTTCCTACAGCCCCCCACCCACTGCAGCTGTAATGGAATAGGTGGGAAATAGGTGGGCAGTAAGAAATAGGCGGGCAGTCGCTGGTACCAGCACTGGAACCGGAGCCCATCTGACCAATCAGTTATTAGAATGAATGCTGTGTAGGTGAGTGTTTTTCTATGGAATTATAGACCAAAGGGATTCTGGGAACAAATTCCTTAAGGCTCCTAAAAATATCCCATTTACATGGGTTTATCCTATAGGCTAAAACGGAATTATACTGTATGGAACACGCGGCATTTTACCTGCGTTTGGTGGTTCAAGGCAGTGCTGTGGGTACAGGTATAATCCCAGAGGAATGCATAGAAGAGCTACTGCTAGTAATGGGCGAATCTGTCCCGCTTCACTTAGGCAAAAAATTTTAAACTGCTGAAAAATTTGCAAAATGCCAAAAAAAATTGTGAAATTTGATGCATGCCACTTTTTTTTACGTGACTTTTCCCTTAGTTTTGTGAAAAAAATTGCCAATAGCAAAATGTAGAATTTTCCAGCGAATCCATGCCTGGCAAAAACACACACCTATCAGCAGCCATGGCAGGTAAAGCGCCAGAGTTAAAGATCATTATCATCAACATGTTCTTGTACAGCGCTGCAGAATATGTTGGAACTTTATAACAAATGGGTACTCAGAGAGTTACATACAAGCCAGCCAAGGGCACTGCAAAAAAGAGCTTACGATCTAAAAGTCAAGTATAAAAGCCCTTACAGAAATCCCCATGTATCCGCAAACTGCACTCCAGGCTTAACCTTCAGCCTTCATAGCGGTGCCTTAGATTTATTTTAGATTATATCCAATTATTTGAAGTCTTTAGTCTTTTTAGTGTTTGTCTCGCTGTTATCTATACAGTTTAGTTGTTTTAGTTACATTTTACTTTTTGGTTTCTTTTTAGTTTTTCTATTTCAGGTTTACATTCCTTGAGTTTTATTTGAAGCAAGAAAATCAAATGGGTGATTCACCTTTACGCTAACTTTTAGTATGTTAGAGAATGTCCTATTCCTAGAAAGCTCGGTCACCAGCAGATCCGATGTCAAACAACTGCTTGACAGCTTCCAACACAACACATATGAGAGAACTCCATGTGGGGTAAACAAACTATCTGAGCTGAAACAGACCAACTGCAAGAAACAAGCGAATAAAAAGTCTAACAAAATGGTTTGACAGCGAGTGTAAGTGCAGTAAGGAACCATGTAAGGAAAGCCTCTAACCAAAAGCCCATCCAGTAACCCAGAGCTGAAGGCAGCCCATAATCACATACAGAACCAATACAAATGGATCCTTAGAAAAAAAACAAAATGATATCTCAAACAATCCCCAATAACTGGAGGATGCCCTCCAAGATTGGGAGATATGGAACCGCATTGGGGACCCAACCCAAGAAAAATCCCCTCCATATACAAAATGGCAACATCTGGCGGAACTATTTCAAGGACCTGTACAAAGCAATCCCCCATCTGAGCAAACCCCAGAACAAGAGAATATACAGACAAAGCATCTGAAGGAGGAAGGCAAGGATTTCCAGACCCCTCTGGACGCACCAATGAGACCCCAAGAAACAGATGAGAAATTAAAGACTTACAATGTAAAAAAAAGCTGCTGATATAGATGGAAACCTATTGTAGATAATTAAAGAGAGCCCCCCAGAAACATGCCGCAATAGCAACATTCTTCAACCTGGTTGGCCTATTCCCTCAGTAATGGAACCAAGGCCTCATAACCCCCCCTTCCCCCCAATCTACAAAAGTGGAGACTGGTATGACCCAGTCAACTAGAGGGATCTGTGTGGGCAGCACCCTGGGCAAACTGTTCAACAGGCGAATCCTCACCCACCTAACCCAGCACAATGTCCTCAACCCAGCAGGGTTCCTGCCACACCATGAACTATAGGTCTCGCATCCACCCCCTGTACAGCCTCGGAGACCATGTCCATAATACAAAAACATGGAAAAATAATTTTTTTGTAGACTTTAAAAAGACTTTTAACTCCCAAGCCTATTCTTGAGACTACTGGCGTGGGATAGGAGGAAAGAAATATGATGTCATAGAAGGTCCAACTCGGAGTCCAAATGAAACATTAATGAGCTGGACGCAGCTTTAGAGTCCCCCCCCCCCAGGCTCAATGACACTGCGTTCCTTATGTATGCCGATGACCTGGCAGTGCCGGAGAAGTACAGTACAACATGGGCACTGCCCATCTACCTAAACAAAAGCCATGGGGTTCCAGAAGAATAATAACAAACAAAGCAAAAGTCCCTCCTTCATACTAACAGCCATGAAGTAACTCACACTGACAGGTATACTTACCTTGGTCTAGAAATCAACCAACCAGGGAGCTTTAAACTAGCAGTAGCTGCCCTAAAAGACAAGGCATTGGGAACCTCCTATGCCATCAGGAGACACCTGTACCAACTGAAACCACCAGAGTCTGGCTTTAAAGCTTTGACAGCGTTATCACCCCAGTCCTCCTCTGTGGCAGTGACGTGTGGGGTCCTTTTACCCAACAGAAATATTCCATCTGGAATTTGGCAAGCACCTCCTCAAAGTCCACAGAAGCACCTCAACAGTTGGGCTGAGTTGGACAGATTTCCCTGAAACAACTCAACAGAACCCTTCCCACCCAAGCCTCCCACCTACTGACAAAAGGCCAAGTAATACAGACAAACAAATCTAAAGAGCAATGTGTCTGACTGTAGGAATGAGATATCTAACTCCCGGAGGCTTACTATCTACCAATTACTAGGGAGGGAATATAGACTGGGGTTCTGTAGTCTTTCCAGGTATGGAGCCAAAGAGACAAATCCTGAGCCAGTACAGACTGAGTGCCCACAGCTTGGGAACTGAACTTGCACCAACAGACCTACAGGCCCGGGGAGAGCCGGCTGTGCCAACGATGTGACCAGGAGGCAGTAGAGGATGAGGCCCACCTTCCTGCAACACTGCCCCAAATACTCAGCACTGAGGGGCACCTACTCCCAGAAACTCACCCATAAAATCCCAGACTTCACTTAAATAGAGAAAACCTCACATCCTACTTGAAGAGGCACCGACAGTAATAATAGCTGCACGATATTTAACAGACTGTTATAGACTGAGAAAGACAGGACTTTCCCCTATCCCCATATACGGACCCCATAACCCCACCCAATACACCCCCCCCCCCCCCCCATTTCCATATACTAACCCCACCCATTAACCCACTACCTGCTTTGGCAATGCTAAATGTATTAATTTGATTTAAAGCTACAGAGTGCATTGTTCTTGCTGGAAGAATAGTCTTTGCCCAAGGCCAGAACCTTGGTGAATTTCTTTGTATACAAAAATCACCAAATGAACGTGGAAAGATCTTAAGGTATTGGCTTAGGCGCAGTGATCGCAATAAAGCCTCGTACTCTATACCTTGTCTGGCTTTTTCCATAGACTCTTGGGGTAAAACTGGGAGCAGAAAGGTCAAAAGTAGATCAAACAGTTTGATCTACTGGAAAAATGGCACAAATTGGACACATGAATGTTTTGTTAAACACAAGAAGAACTATTGGAGCTGATGAAATCTGTAGGTAGACACAGTGGGACCGTGCAAAGGAGTCTGGCAAGGGAAACATTCACCGTCTTTCTGGAAAGGCTTCTTGATTTGGTTTTATTTCTTGTTTGAAGGAATACAGCATCCAAAGGAAGTACGTATGGAATTGGAGACATTCAGAATGGGAATTTTGAAGATATCCCAGTGTGCAGTGCCATGTAATATGTTGGTGCTTTATAAATATAAGGTACGGGTGGGTCCCATAAATTGTGCGTACCTTAGGTCACTAGGTAGCAGCAGTTTAGAGTTGTTAGACACTGGATGTAATGTATGATACCAGGCACTAGAGGGAGATAGAGCCAGGAGGGTATAAGAGGGGAAACCAGAACCAGTTGAAGGTTCTGGACCTTAGGCAAAGGGGAGTTGCTGGAAGGCCGGACTGTTGGAGCAAAACAGGTGGGGAAGAAAGTTGCCAAAGGGGTGACACTGAAAAGGAAGGTTAGTCTAGCGGAAAGGGGCTGTGAGAAACCTGACCTGTTGGGGAACCTGGTTGTGCTATTGTATGAGCCTGAATGTGTGGATGGAGGCACCATTACCAACTGGGAACAAGTGCTTCTGGCGCGTGTGGGGTAAATGTGATGGCAGATGAGCCTGTGGGAGATTCCTGGTAACTGGGTGACAGTTGCTGATTTACTGCCAGTTCCGTCTACAATCTGGGAGCACAGTAAGCAGTCTAAATAAATATTCTTGCCCATAGGCCTGTGGTTGTATATAAAATACAGCCCTGACAGCACTTTTATTCCTGTTACAGAGACACAGAGCCACACACTGGGGCCTATGAGAGATTCAGGCCTTTAGGGGCTTCTTATCACTCCTCACATCCCCAGCAAGTGTAACACAACCATTAACTCCCTAAATCCGCCCTCAGGAACAGCAACAGAATCCACAGGAGCAGCCAAGTGATCATCCCGGATTAGGCAGTCGGCACATCAAATATCCAATTCTATTATTATATTAATATTCTATTGTCTCTGCTGCCTGCAGTTAAGGGTTCCCTTAGTCGACAAGCAAAGAAACACTCATTTACCCTTAATTTCCATTCCTTACTGAGAGAGATAGATATATATTTATTGTGAGAGATGCAATGGGAAAGGTCATTATTTGGTGTATTTCCACCAGTGTTTAAGGTGGGAAACAAATGGCAACAGGTAAAATGCCTGGTTTTGCAGCAGGTGATGCTTTTGATTGGGCCAGCTGTAGGGAGCTGCCTGATTAGGCTGCAGGTGAGCAGCCAATAAAGAGGGCTGTGTGATTTACAGGTTAGGGTTGGAATTGAATGCCGACTGAAGGTCACTCTCAGAGCAGGGCACAGAGCAGGAGGGCTGCCTGTGTTAGGAACTCCCAGGGAGCTGGGGGTGCCACCTGCCACTGCAGGGAGCAGAGGGAGTTCTGACCAAACGGATGAGTGCTGAGAGGGCTCAGCAAGGCTTAATGTGATGCCTGAGTGTTCCAGAGTTTGGAACTAACCCTGGAAGGTGAGAACCCTGAAGGAGTGACATATCACAACCCTGAACCGTTTATGAACTTATGTCTTATGTTTCGGTTGGGAAGAATTGGCTCTAAATAAACCTGAGTTTTGCCTGAAGACGTGGTGTCCCTATGCTCCAGATCCTCTGCCTGCCTGCCTGCCATTGCTAATTCCCCCAAAATTGCGTGTACAGGCAGTCAGCATGTCACAATATATAACATATATTTTATCCCATTTTTTAGCAAGTTCCATGGAACCAACTCATATCTCTTCTCACTTGTACTGCTAATTCTCTCTGTGTAACCCTGAGCTGTATAGGGATATATACACCAATATATTGCAGCCTCTCTATTAGCTTGTATCTGCTTCCCAATCACTTGGGTCTGTTAGGCCTATCTGATTTAGTACTCAGTCATTTCAAGTTCTTCCACCTAATCCCTCTCTGTTATTTCCCCCATTTAAGGGTCACTATCAGCTCATTTCTCCTGTATCGCTCCCCATTGCTTTCATATACCGACCTTCTAATCCTTGGCTCACGTTTCCTTTCATCTCATTCCCTATCCATCATACTGGGAGACTAACATACCAGTTACCAACCCGAATGCTCCTGCCCCTTCACCTTTGTATCAGTTACTGGTTGCTTTGCATGTAATTCTGTATGTCCAATGTACAAACTCACTTATTGTGCAACCCTGCAAAACATTGGCACTTTATAAATAGCACATAACAATAATATTATTCTTATTATTATTATTGTGTAACAGCTGTGTAAAGCTATACGTTATACTTTTTTTTATTCCTGTATTTACCACCACCCAAGGCCCCAAGCTTATAAAGAGCTCTGGTATAGAATGAACCTCTGGTTTTTGCAGTAAATACAGTTACATACAGTAAACAGGGCCAGCAAACAATCCAAACTATACTGCGATAAGGATAAGGGGACCCAGTGGGGCAGTCACTGAAGTGGTTTCAAAGTGTTTTAGATTTTTTTTTTTTTTTTAATACAGGTATGGGATCAGTTATCTGAAAACCCATTTTCCAGAAAGCTTGGAATTACGGGAAGGCAATCTCCCATAGACTCCATTTTAATCAAATAATTCACATTTTTAAAGATGTTTTTTTCTTTCTTATAATAAAACAGTACCTGTACTTGATCCCAACTAAGATATAATTACCCCTTATTGGGGGCAGAACAGCCCTATTGGGTTTATTTAATGGTTAAATGATTCCCTTTTCTCTGTAATAATAAAACAGTACCTGTACTTGATCCCAACAATTGCTAGAAAGAGAGAGAATCACAAGTTGGGAAATACAAATGTCAATTTCATTAAGGTGAACTCATTTTTCTTCACTGAAATACTAATATAACAGATGTTCGGAGCAGGTCTGTTTATGTAATAAGAATTATTTTTTGAGCAGACCATTCTTAAATAAATGCCCGTCATTTGCTAAACACATCAAACGTAATCATCTCTCCGCGGCTCGGAAACCAAAACAGCCGATGATTTATAACAAAATGAGTCACGTTTCAGACAAAGTAATTATATATATATATATACATACACACACACACACACACACACACACACACACACACGTCTATAAAACACATTGGAGCACCAGTCGCTGAGCAACTTCATTATTAGCAGCAGATGTGGGGGAGTTAAACGTTCAGTGACTGTTACAGCAGATCCCCTAAAACTTATCACTTGGGTTGCATTTTAATCCTAAAAATTATGAAGTGTTAGGAATAAGCAGTGTCACCTCTATGCCGGAAGGTTGCGATTAACAATATGGTTCTGATGAGTGGGAATGCCTTCTGTAATTCAATATACAGTCATTCCCGCCAACAGAGGTCAGTACTTGTATTTGCTACTTGAATTAAAGTGATTTTTATGGGCCCCCCTCATATACACAAGCAGCAGTACAAAAACCTTCACCCACGGAACAGCTGATGTGACTCTATAATAACCAGTCATTCCCCTGCTGGAAAGTTCATGTAGGAGCCGCTCATATCATTCAGTAAATAGATCCCAATACAAACAGCCGATGTGACTCTATAATAACCAGTCATTCCCCTGCTGGAAAGTTCATGTAGGAGCCGCTCATATCATTCAGTAAATAGATCCCAATACAAACAGCTGATGTGACTCTATAATAACCAGTCATTCCCCTGCTGGAAAGTTCATGTAGGAGCCACTCATATCATTCAGTAAATAGATCCCAATACAAACAGCCGATGTGACTCTATAATAACCAGTCATTCCCCTGCTGGAAAGTTCATGTAGGAGCCGCTCATATCATTCAGTAAATAGATCCCAATACAAACAGCTGATGTGACTCTATAATAACCAGTCATTCCCCTGCTGGAAAGTTCATGTAGGAGCCGCTCATATCATTCAGTAAATAGATCCCAATACAAACAGCCGATGTGACTCTATAATAACCAGTCATTCCCCTGCTGGAAAGTTCATGTAGGAGCCGCTCATATCATTCAGTAAATAGATCCCAATACAAACAGCTGATGTGACTCTATAATAACCAGTCATTCCCCTGCTGGAAAGTTCATGTAGGAGCCGCTCATATCATTCAGTAAATAGATCCCAATACAAACAGCCGATGTGACTCTATAATAACCAGTCATTCCCCTGCTGGAAAGTTCATGTAGGAGCCGCTCATATCATTCAGTAAATAGATCCCAATACAAACAGCCGATGTGACTCTATAATAACCAGTCATTCCCCTGCTGGAAAGTTCATGTAGGAGCCGCTCATATCAGTCAGTAAATAGATCCCAATACAAACAGCTGATGTGACTCTATAATAACCAGTCATTCCCCTGCTGGAAAGTTCATGTAGGAGCCGCTCATATCATTCAGTAAATAGATCCCAATACAAACAGCTGATGTGACTTTTCAATTTATTGGTGATTAGTGGAGTTTGCCCCCTGCCTGCCCACCCAATACCCCCTGGCCCTTACACCCCAATGCACATAATGGAAATAAAGAGCTTCACTCTAGTGTGTCTCCGCTGTAGGTGGTCCCTTATCCTGTTATAGTCTGGTTTTTGTCAGTGTCACCAACAACCAAAAGACCCTTTGTTTCTACCCACAACCCATCGTGCCCTAATCCAGATGTAGCAGTGACCGAGGCCACCAACATATTTCAACTGCTTTTACTGTTACTAATAGTTAATCATTTGAAAGTTAATTTTTGTATATTTCTAAAGCCTTTGGGCATTAGAAGAGGGGCCAGTGAAGAGGCCAAGCAAAGCTTCCAAGAGTTGGGTTCTGTGGTGGGTACTGGATTCACCTCTGGTTGGATTGATCCAAAGACAATTTTTTGAATACCCAAGACCCCCATACCATAAACATATAAATTGTTAGTAGAAGCCTTGGGTTGCTCCCCATTATTTTGGCAATAGGATCACTTCAACAGGTTTCTCCATCCCCAGGTACAATACAGTGAATATTTTAATCAGGAATACACAACTACAGATGAAAGCATTGGCCGATATGACCTGATGCTACTCACATTTCTATAGATGTGGCTAGTCTGTACATCACACCCCCACTAAAGTAGCCATGTTGGTTTGTGGTGGATGCCCTGGCAACATCTCACACCTCATTTTACAGTCTTGATATAACGGGACATTATTATCGTATTACCATTTAGTAATTGAGAACACTTCGTTGATCCAGGGACTGGTCCAATTGCCATCTTGGAGTCAAGAAGGAATTTTTTCCCCCTCTGTGGCAAATTAGAGAGGCTTCAGATGGGGTTTTTTGCCTTCCTCTGGGCCAACTGGCAGTTAGGCAGGTTATATATAGGCATTATGGTTGAACGTGATGGACGTATGTCTTTTTTCAACCCAACTTACTATGTTACTATGTTACTTTGAAAATGTAGAGAACACCTGGAAATGTATTATATTTACCATTAGATTATCAGATTAGGCAGGTACGAGCCTATAAATAGGGAAGGCAGCAGTGCAAGGTTGTGGGTGGGGAGAGCAAGTGGAAGAGCTCAACCAGAACCTGTGGGTATTGGACCGGCCCACACAACACTATTAAGCGCCCATTTGTGATGAGTTTAATGGCTTACCTGCTCCAGTTATGCCGTCAATAATGGGAGATGGGTTCGCAGTCCATTAGACTTAAGTCTGGAAAGGGAAGAATGTGGGTCTTAATTTCTGTTGACTACATAACATTCAGAGATAAAATGTAAACTCTGATGGGACTGGTACATGAACCTGGTCAGAGCGTGGGTTTTAGTTCCAACGCACCAGAATAAGCTACAGGCAGCATGGGAGGGTCCTTACACTATCCAAAAGCGCCAAGTGATGTAACCTACGTAGTGGCTACGGATGGCAAGGGCCATTAATCCTCCGTTACCTGAAGGGCAGAAGGCCAAACTGTTAGAGGTGCTTAAATCAAACCGTCTCGGTGAAGCTGGGGAGGACACACCATCACATTAATACTGCCAATCATTCTCCTATTAGACAGTCAGCCAGCAATGGCAGGGTTAAGTTACTGACTACTGCCGGTTAATTGAGGAGGTGATAAATAGCGGTGCCTGCCCTGAGCAAACCGGTTAATCCGTGGTGTTTCTAGCAAGTCCTGTTACTGAATCGGTATTTAACTTTGGTTTGTTTATTCGGACTTTGCATTGCTTAACCCTTTTCAATTTGGTGTTCTGCTAATCTGATTTATTGTGTATGACCCTGGCCTGCTGACTATCCAATTGGGGCTTTCCCCCTGAGTAATTCCCAGTGGTTCCACCAAGGTCACACTCCTTACTGCATTGCAGCTCAGCGGGGCTTATCCCAATAGACTGGTGAGTTTGTCTCCAAACAGCTTTCTGCCAATTTCCCCAGCTAGTGCTGCACATTAGAAAGCTTAATTACCTTCCCAACTCAGTAGTCTGAGGTCTTAGCTCTCTCCTGTACTGCCATAGTTCCATTCCCCCTACATCTAGCCACTAGAATCCATTTTAGCTCTCTCACTCAGAATATAACACCTACAGAATGTCCCTATGAACTTGCCAGAACTTGGGGTAATTCAACAAGCCACAGTGCTTAGGCCTCCCATATAGTTCTTGTGCCCAAACAGATGCCTAAGGATTGAGGAGTTGTTAGATAAGCTGGTAGGTGCCCAATATCTAACAATCACTGACCGATAAAGCGCAGGAAAGGTAAGCCTTTATTACTCCCTTTGGATTATTCAATGGCATTCCTTTTGGTATGAAAAATGCACCTGATCCCTTTCAGATGAATGCAAACAGCCTTCTGGAAGGGTTTTATCAATTGGCAGTAGCCTATCTAGATATCGCTGTATTCAGTGAAACCTGAGAACAGCACTTGTCCCATCTGGCACAGGTACTAGATATATTAACAGGTGCGGACGTGACCATCAAACCCAGTAAATGTCAACTAGGTATGATTACTAAGGCCAGAAACAGATAAAGTTGGGGCTATTATGGCCTAGCTCACCCACCAAGACAAAAAAAAAAAAAAAGTAATTTTTTTGGAATGGCTGGGTACTATAGGACTTTTGGAAACCGCCAAAAGTGTAGGGAGTGTGTGGAGTAAAAATGTGCATATACACCCTTATTAGCAATCCAGGATGCATTAAATATAGCAAATGTTGCTTAAATGATAACAGTTGTGTAATCGCCTTGCAAACAGGTTAACTGCATTTACATGGAGGTTGAATCTTAAATTGATTTTGGGAAAATAGGGATACAGAGCAGCTGGGGTTATCAACAGCAAATCAACCAACACCTGTTCTTATCCTGGAAGGAGTGGTTTTCCCAGGCAACTTGTGGATAGAAGTCTAGATGTCTGGACTTAGTAGGGTTTTAGAGTAGCAGTGCTTAACATCTTGCTGGGCTGTTACCCACCCTGTGCCAATATTTTAGGTTCTTGAACCTGTATGGAATATCTATGCTTTATCCTGTTCATTGAACAGAAAAAAAATATACTTTATCTTTATATAAAATATTACAAGCCTGAAGATTAGTATCCTTCCCCTAGACGCACAAGTGAGTCGGCACTTTGTATTTGTAATAATGCTAATCTGTAAGCCTAACATGTCCGACACAAATTAGTCCCATGGAAACCAGACAGAGCAATTCTTTTTGGCCCTAAATAATGCACTAGCGTCCGCCCCAGAAATACAGGCCCCAGATTTTTCAAAGCCTTTTGTTATACAGACAGATGCCTCTACCTGGTCTAGCCAGGTGAACCACACAGGGAAGGAGCACCCTTGTCTTGTACCGAAGCCGAAAAACTGCTGCCCAAGGAAGTAGCCTATCAGGGAAGTAGCCTATGCCTCAATAAAAAGAGAGTCTAGCTATTGTCTGGGCCTTACAAAAGTTGCGGCAATACATTTATGGTCACAATTTTACAGTAATCACTGCCCACAACCCACTTAGCTGGTTAAACAGAGTTGCTGGAGATAAAGCTGCTCAGGTGGGGTTTCATTCTTTAGAAATATGATTATACTAAACAGCATTAAAAGGGGAGATACCATGGAAAGGCTGATGGTCGGTCCCATCAGGCAGAGCCTTCACACCATGGGCACAGTAGAGATGACCTGTAAGTCAGTCTCCCATGTACCATTTCTAAAAAGGTGAGGTGTCCTGCCAAAACAATTTAGACTTGCAGGGGTTAAACTAGAGAAGATATTCCATAAACATTCTGCCAATACCAGAAAACAGATACCCAACAGGACTCTCGTCATTAGGTATTAGCCATGTGTAAAGGTCTAACAAACCTGCGATGCCCGACTCTAAGCCCTGGCTGATAAGAGCCATGCCAATTGGGGGGAGTGTACAGTTACCAGATGCCCCTGAAATCTCTAATAAATAGTCAGCTCTTCTGATTAAGAACTTGGATTTACTTCAGAGGACCAAAGTTAGTTGGGAGATTACCCCATTTCTCCTTGCCTCCAGGACCAGGAAAATTCTCTCTCTAGGTTGGAGTAGGTGTTCTCTATGTTTTTTTTGTATATATGCACGGTTATACCTTTCAGCGCTGCAGAAAACGTTGGTGCTTTATAAATAAATGTAAGAATAATCTTTGGCATAGTACAAAATACAATGCTGCAGCACATCCTTGTTGCAATAAGGGAGACTCAGTCTTGCCCTTTCTCAAGGCTTAAGCCGGAAACGTTGCCTCTTCTTCTGACCTAATAAGTCAGATGCTTTGGGTCTGTATCTCCTCCCTGCAATTATAAAAGATTACTGTAAAATATTAAATTGAAATTCATTTTTAGCATTTCTGCACTTTCCATTTCTTTCCATCTTTTCTTGTCTGTTCATCCAACCCCCATTGGCTACTACTGCCAACCAAGCCCCTGTTCCCTACTCCTCCCCATTAAACATGCTCTGGGCAGAATAAAATGAATATATACACAAACAGCTGCACATCAGCTCCTCCTGTAATAATTCATACGTTTTATAAGTCAGTGTCCAATTACCATTTTAATTCTGGAAGACTTTCTTTTTAGGAAAATAGATGTGTCCATCACGGCAATAAAACAAAAGGCAGACAGATGACTGTAAGGTCTCATTACTTTGAAGACTTGAATAATGAACCAGAGCTGAATGGGATATTTGTCCGGCTTAATATTGATTTGGCAAAATGTCCAAGGACACAAAAACCATTTAAACCCCCCCCTTCAATTTTAATACCATATATATTGTCTAAACAGCAGCCATCTTGCTACACAATACCAGTCCTTGGTGTGTTTAAATATGTATGAAAGAAGCTCCGTACTTGTTTGATTGCAGAAAAAAAATAAATCAATAAACAAACATGATGGGGACGATCTGTAGGGATTTAGCTTATATGGGAGGCCTATTGTATTGTTTTGATTTGCTATACATAATGTATACGCTGGTTTTACTTAGGACTGTAAATAAAAGCCATAGATCCAAGTCCATAAATATTTTATAATAATGGGCCGACCACTGGTTATACAGATTTATAAGCCATGAAAGGTCTGTACGTTGGGACTAAAACCTGGTTTATGTTGCTCTGACCTGAAAGTACACGATCCGGCATTTAGAAATGTACATGGCAGTTTTGCATGTGAAATTCTCGTCCTCTTAATAGTTTTGGGCAGAAAAAAAAAATCTCTGCATTACTTCTCTTTCAATATTCATGTAACATAAGGGGATGAGGAAATCTGGAAATGAATGAAGTTATAAAATGGAAGAATAAATTAGGAACAAGATGAAGAGATATCAACAAAGCAGATGCAATTCAAGAACATGTAGCTCCACATACGGAGCAAGTAACATTGTCTCCCATGGTTGGTAGCTGGAAACTAAGGGGATATCAATGAAGACAAAAAGGTCAAGGAGAACAGAGGGGGTCCCCAATAATGTCCTTTATAACTCAATAGAGGTCCACAAAGCACTGTAGGCTTTGTATAAGAGAAGTATCACACAAGAACTTTAAGTGAGTGGAGTTTTTCCAGAATAGTGTATGCAGACTTCTCTCTGGCCCAAATGATCATAATTCTAATGTCCTGGCTCACCAAACCACAAAGTATCACTAGCAGTACATGCACATAGATGTCTCTGTGGGACGTACAGAACCAAAAGTCCTTCTGGCATCATAGTGGGTGCACTCATTGGGGTGCCACCACCAAAGTAGGTAGAATGGGTCTGTCCCTGTAGATTTATTCTATAGTTCAAGACCTGTTCAATTTAACAAAGGTGAACAATGTTGGGGAAATTATTCTGTTTCATACAATGATAGTGTGTGCCCAGTGAGGGAAATGTTAATGAACAGAAGGAATTCTGGGAACTAATCCCAAAAGGGCTCCAAGACAATCCCATTTACATGGTTTTATCCTAAGGGCTAAAGCTCACCCACTGGGTATTTAACGCTGAAGCCAGGATTATAGCTGAGCAGATTCCTAACTACAGAATGGTTTCGCCCTGCTTTAGGCTCATCCGTGTAGAGTTTTCTGATCAGTTTAGGTAGAGCCAAGAGTGTGGTTCCACATAAATCCTTGACACACAACTACTTATTCGGCCAGGAATATATCTACAGAAGATGGGAACCAGTATGGGCACACGCTTTGCACCCCAATATGCCAATCCTTTCATGGCTAAACTAGAAGAGGACTTTCTCTCCACCTGTAACACCAAGCCTCCGACATTCCTTTGTTACAAAGACGACATTCATGATCGGGACCGGTACTGAACAAGAACTCAATTCAATTACACAATTCAATTTCACAAACAATTTCATGACTTTCACCCAACTAGGAGTTTAAAGCTGAACTACTCCCCTACTCACATTCACTTTCTAGATACAACCATTTATATCAAGGAAAATAGTTTACAAACCACCATCTCTCAAAAGCCAATGGATAAACCATCTTATCTAATGTACGATAGCTTTCACCCTGACCACACTAAACACTCCATCATCTACAGACAGGATCTACGATATAATCGGATATGTTCTGACCTTACTGAAAGGGACCACCACCTAAAAACACTCAAAGCAGACTTCATTAAAAGGGGCTACAACCCAAGGATTATGGATCAATATAGCCATACAGCCACCAGGATTCCCAGAAGTCAACTTCTACAATACAAACAAAAAACAGAAACAAAACGAATTCCTCTAGTGGTCACATACAATCCCCAACTAAAGACCCTCAGAAAAATAGCCAAGTATCTACAGTTTACACCTTCATAAGGATGAGAGGCTCCAAAACATATTCCCAGACCCACCACTTCTGGCAATCAGGCAGCCCCCAAACCTAAAAAGACTAATAAGAAGTGCCTTAATACAACCCAACAAAAATGGAACCTATCCCTGTGGCAAAAAACAATGCAAAACCAACCCACACGTCTGTAATTCAGACAAAATACAGATTCCAGACACATTAGAGGAATACAGCATCCATGGCCAGTACAACGGTTCTTTTCCAACGTGGGGTACTTAATACAGTGCACTAGGTGCCCAACAGGGGGACTGTATATAGGAGAGACTGGCCAAAGCCTGAGAAAGAAATACACACCCCCGCTTTACTATAACAAATAAACTGGACACACCAGTAGGAACCAGTGTAACAGCCCTCACCGCTCCATAAACGATTTAAGAATCTTGGTCCTTAAGGGAAACTTTAAAACAGAGAATGAAAGGAAAGTTTGGGAGTATAAATTAATGAAAACTTTCAACTCTCTGGAGAAGGGACTGAACCTGGGCCTTGGATTTAGGGCAAATTATATAGATTAAGAACTGCCGGCACCCAGCCAGAAATACAAACATCTGTAGAGACACTGGGCCGGTTAATCACATGGAATTCCATTCACTTCACACTTCAGTAATTTACACTAATTTATATCACTTTGATCCGCATTATCCTGTACCTTATCAGTTTGTCCCTTGTAGGTCCCCTTTTATATGACTTTGTTAACACCTTCCACACAGATGGATATTCCTTTTTTCTGGTTATTTGATCTATGAGCTGAAGAATATTATATATTATATGACCGTATGTATACGGTCATACCCACGAGTGAAGGTATAGTCAACGTTAAGGAACACCTGGCACGGCACCCTGATCACAACAGACTGCCTACTGAATTCTTAATTGAACTACTTACACACCGCCTCACCTTGAACTACTTCAAATTTGAACACTCATACTATCTACAGATTAGCGGTACAAGTATGGGTTCAAACGTCGCTCCTTCATTTGCGAACCTCTACATGTCAAATTATGAGCAGACGTATATTCTACCTAAATATGGCAGTTTCATCTACAAATTGTTCCGCTACTTTGACTATCTACTTATACTTTGGACTGGCTCCATGGATCAATTCTGGTCTATGGTTAAGGAGCTCAATCAACTCCCTTCTACCATTCACTTTACAGCGCAGATTGATATCACCTCCATTTCTTTTTTGGACTTAAGCCTATCGGTCAACGATTTGTCACTTACCACTACCACTTTCAGAAAGGACACCGACAGGAATACATTATTGCACCATGCCTCATGTCACCCCCCCCACACACTTTGCATAGCATGCCCTACTCAGTGGCGTAGCGTGGGCTTTCGTCGCCTGGGGCCGACCGGAAATTTGCCGCCCCTCTATTTAGTTATTCTTAAAAAAAAATAGACAAAATAAAAAAAGCAGCATTAAATTTTTTATTTTTTTTTGATTGAATTTGAAATGCGGTGCGCATGTCATAATTGTCAAAAGTGGATTCAGCTGTGCGTCCGTGGCTGCCCATGGTGGCAGGGCCGCCATCAGAAATAACGGGGCCCCTCCCATCAGTACAGGACACACAGACATAAAAAGTATTAGGGTCACCCTACCACAGTGCCCCCTAACACTATGCTGGCCAGGCCCCCCTAACGCTATTCTGGCCACGGTCCCCCCATACAACTGCCCCATAGACAGTACCCCCAATTGCCCCATACACAGTGCCCCCCACACACATTGCCTCCAATTGCCCATAGAAAGTGCCCCAATTTCCCCATAGACAGGGCCTCCAATTGCCCCATGCACAGTGTCCCCATAGACAGCCCCCTCCACACAGTGCCCCCAATTGCCCTTAGACAGTGCCCCCAATAGGAAGTGCCCCCATACACAGTGCCCCAATTGCCCCATACACAGTTCCCCAATAGAAAGTGCCCCCATACACAGTGCCCCCAATTGCCCCATACACAGTGCCCCAATTGCCCCATACACAGTGTCCCCATAGACAATACCCCCCAAAGACCTTGCCCCCCAATAGAAAGTGCCCTCATACACAGAGCCCCAATTGCCCCATACACAGTGCCCCCAATAGGAAGTGCCCCCATACACAATACCCCACAAAGACCTGGCCCCCCCCCATGGAAAGTGCCCCAATTTCCCCATAGACAGTAGCCCCCACACAGTGCCCCCAATTTTCCCCATAGTACATACCCCCAACAGACCATCGGCGGTGGCTCCTTCTCTCTTACAGGCAACAGGCGCTTCTATAAGGTCGCTGACGTATGACGTCATACGCACGGGCGCAACCTTATAGAAGCGCCTGTTGCCTGTAAGAGAGAAGGAGCCGCCGCCCTTCTGATACGCCGCCCGGGGCCATGGCCCCCTCGCTACGCCACTGGCCCTACTCACAAATGATACGAATGGTGCGAAATAACTCAGACCCAGTTAAACTCCAACTCCAACTTGAAGACCTAAAAACACGCTTTGTACAGAGGGGTTATGATTTCTCAGGACAAACTACATCAAAATATGCCAGTGGACAGATTGACTTTCACCACTACCTACACTCCAGACAAGAAGCCACTGATTGACGCTATATTTTACCACTGGACAGTTCTTGAGAAGGATAGGACCCTACCACCCATCTTTCGCCACCCTCCACGTGTAGCATACAAGAGAGGAAGAAATCTTAGGGATCTCCTGGTAAAGACGGACCCCAGCCATTGTTATCAATCTTCCACAACTAATACCTGGCTCCCCACAACTAGATTGGGCTGTTACAAATGCCCTAACTGTACAACCTGTAACTCACTTATTACAGGACCTTCATTTAACCACCCACATACAGGAAAAGAAATACAGATCACACACAGACTGACCTGCACTTCAAAATTTATTATCTATATCATCAAGTGCCCATGTGGAGTGCTATACGTGGGTAAGACCGTGACTTCATTCAGGGATAGGATGGCCAATCATAGATCGGCCATACGTCCAGCTCTTGCTTCTGGTGAAGCCAGTACTCCAGTTGCATCACACTTTTTACTTCAGAAGCACACTTTAGCAAGTCTAAGATGTATGGTCATAGATCATATCCCCTCACCTGTCCGGGGTGGCAATCGGGAAAATTTGCTTCTACAGGAGGGAACTTCGTTGGATACATAGACTTAACACCATCAGCCCTCATGGGCTCAATGAACTCATTTCTTATTCTGCTTTTTACCTTTAAGGACTGTGCTTGTTTTGCTTTTCTACAGACGACCTACTAACATAAATGACATATGGGCAGAGGTACACCCTCTGTATTCCTAATTCGGGTCCCCTGTTCACTCAGTTCCCCAATATCTGTATGGGTTGAATGATATGGACACGTTTCTATATTGTTTGTGAACTTGCTGCCTGGTCAAGGCACTATAGATATTGCGGTTTTTTTACTGCTCATTCCTTATAAGATGTCTCATGAGGCTACATGGTAACTTCTTACTAATGTAATTCTGACAATTGTCATTGAAATGTTTTTCGCTGCTTTTCTCTCTCTGCCACGTAACTGTTACATAGTGACTCTGTATCAAATTCTTATAGAAAAAAGTTTTAGGACTTTCAAACATATCTATGAGCTTTTCTCTTGTCGTATATCTTCCGTACACACTTTGAGCTGTAGACAACAACCTTATAGGCTGGCCTTACTGGGGATTTCAGCCCCGTTAGCAGGTATATGACCTGCATCTGCATTGTGAGGTCATTAGCCCCACGTACGGAGCGTGCTCTACACCCCAATTCTCCTGCTCCCCTGCGGTCTCTACTTGGACACTAAACAACCGTGTCGGCCACAAAGTGGTAAGTTGTTTCAGTGCCCGCATATACTGTGCGCTGCGTGTGAGCTTTGTATAGCTCTGACAGGAGGGGAATGGCCCGGGGCACCAAGTATGTTCACCATTATGCCTTGGATAACCCGTGACATATGTCAGCTACGGATCAGACTCGCCTTTATTTTGACCTTAATAAAGCCTTAGTCCCACTACCTACGGCACTATTTGGGAGTTGTAGTTCAGCTCTATAGAGTGTTTTCATGTTTCTGATTCTGTTTTTCTTTGTGTCTGTCCTCTGCCTTTTATTATTTCGATCTTCATTTCAGTATGTTATTTTCATTTTTAGTATTTGCTTTTTTATTTTTGTTTTGATATACACTGAGGGGGGTGGGCCTTGGTTTACTGTGTAGTGACGTCATTAGCCTGTTTTTGGCGCCACATTGGGTTTATCAGAGGGATTTTGTTTGTGTTATTCTCTTTGAAAAAGGCTGTGGAAGCAGCTGAAACGTTAGCTGTACGCTTCAATAAATATACCTTATTGCTTCACACTAAGGGGCCCATTTACTTACTCACGAACGGGCTGAATGCGTCCGATTACGTTTTTTTTGTAATGATCGGTATTTTGCGATTTTTTCGGAAAATTATCGCGACTTTTTCGTTACCAATACGATTTGCACGAAAAAACGCGAGTTTTTCGTAGCCATTCCGAAAGTTGCGATTTTTTCATAGCGTTAAAACTTGCGCAAAACGTTGCGCCTTTTAAGTTTTAACGCTACGAAAAAAGCGCAACTTTTCACGCTACGAAAAAATCGCAACTTTCGGAATGGCTACGAAAAACTTGCGTTTTTTCATGCAAATCGTATTGGTAACGAAAAAGTCGCGATAATTTCCGAAAAGTCGTAAAGGCGCCGAAAAAAATCACAAAAAATACGAAAAAGTCGCAAAACGTTAGTTTCCAATCCAAATTTTTTCCATTCGGACTCGAGCCATAGTAAATGTGCCCCTAAGTCCTGCGAGTGCGGCTTCTATTTTTCTGCATAGTAATATAAATAGAGTATATTATAATATATATATATATATATATATATATATATACTCTAAGGATCATCATCAGGATAGTGACCGGAAGTAAAGTGCAACATTAAATACACAAACCACCCAATCAATGTTCAATGACAATTAACCCATTAAGTGTATGTAAATATAGAAAATCACACATATCTTCTAGTGCGGGCAATTACCATCTCATAGAACACCATATGTTTCACCCAACAAGATAAAAGGGGCAATTACTATTCACAATATCCATATTCATAAAAAGTAGCCAAAAGTGTGAATCCACTAATAAACCCACAGTTATAAATATAATAAACCACCAGTAATAACAGAATATAATCTATAAAACCCCAAATGCCATATATATATATATATATATATATATATATATATATATATATATATATATATATATATATATATATATATAATTACATACATACGAGAGCACCACAGCTTCATTGTAATCAGCTTGAAAACTAACTAAAATGTTCTGAAAGCTTGCTATGGTTAGTTAGCTAATCAAGGTATCACCTTTATACCGCTGTTACCTGTAACCCTGTAACATTTTGACTGGCTAACATGGCACATCACCTTTTCCTGGGAACTAATCCCAAAGAGCTGCAAGAAAATCCCATTTATATGGGTTTATCCTATAGGCTAAAGCTCGCCCACTGGGATTTTAACACAGAATCTGCTCAGCTATTATCCTGGCTTCCAACTACAGAACGGTTTTGCCCTCCTTGGGGCTCATCAGTGTAGTGTAGAGTTTTCTGATCAGCTTTAGGTACAGCCAAGAGTGTGGTGCCACAGGTAAATCAAAAGGTTGAGGAGACCACCTCATACGTATGCAAGTAAACACAAGGATTTCTGGGAACTAATCCAAAAGAGCTCCAAGAAAATCCCATTTGCACGGGTTTATCCTATAGGGTAAAGCTTACCCACTGGGTTTTTAATGCAGAAGCCTAACTACAGATAGGTTTTGCCCTCCTTGGGACTCATCAGTGTAGCACAGGGTTGAGATGTTATTCATAACTCAAGATTGTCCACCATGAGAACTTATCAAACCAAGGAAGACATTTGGTTAATAAGCAACATGGCAGGTTACAGTAGGTAAACCAGCGGAAAATTGCCTAATACATTGAAAAGGTCTTTGGTAGAAAAAAAAAACCCCAACAGGAGAGATACGGCTGTATTTCCACTCTACGAGACCTGCAGGAAAGATAATTTGTAGCCAAAATGAATCAGGAGAAAATACTTGACCTTCAGGAAGACATGATTGAAAGCTGCTCTATAACTATTGTATCACAAGATCCCCACACAATGCCTCATGAATCCTGATGTTAATCCCTGTAGAAGCAGATAGCCTTCTCGCTATTGTTTGAGATATTTATGATACAGGGAAAAAGTGTCAATATTTATTGATTCCGACTGATATTAAATATTTACTGTTAATTAAGATTAACGAAATTCAGGTTTGCAGAGTCATCGGTCAGTGGCCAGTCCAGTGCAGAAAAATACTGGTATTTATATACAAACATTACTTATGGATCTCAAAATGGGTTTTTCCCACCCCCCAAGTTAGGTTTGCTGGTTTCATACAATGACTATGATCACTCTATAAAGGTGCATATAGTTATTTTTTTATATTCATCTCATGTTACTGTGGTGTCTGTGCAAGTTTCCCAGGGTTGGCAATATCAGGGCTTTTTAATGGGTCTGGTCTTATTTTTTCTCCCTGAGGAAGGGGCACTAGAGAGTTGGAAACGGAAGATTACTTACTTCATAAGTAAAATATTTTGTAGTTTTATACATTTAGGGCATTTCAATTTCAAAAATGATTCTTTTTAAATTCACTTCTATGAGATTCATCAATGGGATTTCACCAATGTTTGAGGAATTCAATTGCATATTTGCGGTTCAAGATTTATCCAAATTCCAGAGATTTTCAAGAAACCATTTTCTTTTTGAAAACCTGAATTTGACCTTAAAAGACTGCCCTTTGCATTAGAAAATGGTTAAAGACTTGGTATTGTATATAAACCTCCCCAGACTCCATTTTAGGTCTGGTAATGAACCCCATTCTGGCTTCTCTGCTGGACATTGGGCTCATCCTTTTACAGGAATGGGAATGGCAGTGGAAGAGCAGCAACCACATTCTCCATTGATCCCTGCTATGTTCAGGCAGAGTTGCCACTCCTGGAGGGGCATAACCTTCCCTTGAAAAGATGCTTGATGACATGGTGGTAAGAATGTGCTACCCGAGTCATTGCCACCATTCCCCAGGTTCTGGAACCGATAATGGTGCTATGTTAGGCACTCCCCGGGATCTGCAAACTGCTTGAGGTTTTGCATTGGCAGTTTCCAGCAGGTCTCATCATATCTCATTGGCATAAAGCCCACCTTTAGCAGGACACTCACTCAAGAGCGGAGGGCTCCTTCCCCACAACCAAGGCAGAGTGGGTAAGAATTAAAACCAGACTTTAATCTCACCTGGAATTTTTCAAATTGCCTGGGAGCCATAGACTGCACTTATGTTCTCACATTATATATATGTGTGTGTGTGTGGTTGCAGGGCCCCCACCGGAGCACCAGAACTTCCGCCCCAGGGGCACCGCACCCCCCCCCCCCCACAAAGTGCCCCTGCCCGATGCATCCCTGCACCCCCCCAAGCCCCTCAAGGGTCCCCCCCACCACCTGCCAGACATCCTCCCCTGAACACGCAAGTGAAACGTCAGGGGAGGACACCGGGGCAGCAGTAGCAGGGATCGAGCCTAAGCCATTGGAGCCCACTAGGTTTTTTCCCCTTGTATCTCAGTGGCCCACTCCCACCCTGTGTGGTTGCCATGGGTTACTGCCCAGTGTTTATAAAAAGACCCCACACACACTGTTTTCCACCAGATCCAGTGCTGCTGGGGTGACAAATTAAAAATTGTGTATCAGAAAGGGTAACTTAAACCGAGTCAGATCTAGGTTAGAATATGAATGCCCAAAAACTCCTTTCCTGGCAATTGCACACTGTTTCAGGATTACCATATGATGATATGCCCCATTAGTGTGTAAGGCCTGTTGCACTTGGGGTAAGTAGGCTGCCACTGCTTTGTGCCTCCCCCATAGGCCTATAGCTACTTAGGGTTTGTCTCCTTTATAACACAGGATGCATTTTATCTCCTTGTAGAGTGTAAGCTCTTTTGGGCAGGGCTCTCTTCCCCTCTTGTATCGGTTATTGGTTGCTTTATATGTTACTCCTTGTAGAGTGTAAGCTCTTTTGGGCAGGGCTCCATTCCCCTCCTGTATCGGTTATTGATTGCTTTATATGTTACTCCTTGTAGAGTGTAAGCTCTTTTGGGCAGGGCTCCCTTCCCCTCCTGTATCGGTTATTGGTTGCTTTATATGTTACTCCTTGTAGAGTGTAAGCTCTTTTGGGCAGGGCTCCCTTCCCCTCTTGTATCAGTTATTGGTTGCTTTATATGTTACTCCTTGTAGAGTGTAAGCTCTTTTGGGCAGGGCTCCCTTCCCCTCCTGTATCGGTTATTGGTTGCTTTATATGTTACTCCTTGTAGAGTGTAAGCTCTTTTGGGCAGGGCTCCCTTCCCCTCTTGTATCGGTTATTGGTTGCTTTATATGTTACTCCTTGTAGAGTGTAAGCTCTTTTGGGCAGGGCTCTCTTCCCCTCTTGTATCAGTTACTGATTGCTTTATATGTTACTCCTTGTAGAGTGTAAGCTCTTTTGGGCAGGGCTCTCTTCCCCTCTTGTATCGGTTACTGATTGCTTTATATGTTACTCCTTGTAGAGTGTAAGCTCTTTTGGGCAGGGCTCCCTTCACCTCTTGTATCGGTTACTGATTGCTTTATATGTTACTCCTTGTAGATTGTAAGCTCTTTTGGGCAGGGCTCCCTTCCCCTCCTGTATCGGTTACTGATTGCTTTATATGTTACTCTGTAAGCCCAATGTATGGAACCCACTTATTGTACAGCGCTGCGGGATATGTTGGCGCTTTATAAATAAATGTTAATAATAATAATAATAATAATAATAATAATAATAATATGCACTTTAATAGCCTTGTTTGGCCACTAGAAAGCCCCTGATACCATACAAACCGCAAGTGTCAGAATATAGATATTTATTCCATTGATCCCCCATTAGCCACGGGTGCACGCACTGAAGCATTTTACTGGGTGAAAGACTCGAAAACTCTGCCGGCATTCTCTCTATTATTGCAGCGATTTTAATTGTTAATATGTACTTGGTATTTAATATATCAATAAAAGTTACATTTTAATAGATTAAGCACATAAGCAGCGCTGGGATCAGGGCACTTTTCTTGCTTGGCTTTTTGTTGCAAACAAACCTGCAAAATCACATTGTAAAAACTGAGACTTTGTAAAAAATGTCATTTTGCACAAAATATATTTTTCTTGCAAGCCTAGAAAGCATCTTGAAATGGTTTCTGCCAGTACTGCTGCTTCAGAAAGAGAATTCCCTCAAGAATTCCATAACTTTACAGGCAGAAAGTGGGAGCTGGAGAGTAGATTGCATGGAACGTCGGAAAGATGCTATCCATAAAGGGGTATTTTTTATGGTTTTTCAGTTTAGTTTTTTGTCCAGCAGCTCTCGATATTATAGCAGCTGGTTGCTAGAGTCTTATTTACCCTAGCAACCAGGCACTAACAAGATAGGTGGGATTATGAATAATAGAAGGTCTGCATAGAAAGATAAGGAATAAAACAATAAAACAGCAGCCTCACAAAGCAATAGTATTTTGGCTGCCGGGGTCACTGACCCCCTTTTGAAAGCTGGAAAGAGTCAGAAGAGAAAGGCAAAAAAACAAAACAAAAAAAAAAAAAAAAACACAACTATAATGAAAACCAATTGCAAAGTTGTTAGGAATAGGGCATTCCATAACATACTAAGGGGGTTATGTAAAAAAAAAAAAAAAAAGACACTAAGTTTGGCCAGAAGCAGTAACCTATAGCAACCAATCAACAGGAAGCATTACCTGTTTAAGGGTAACTTAAACGGAGTCATATGGAGGTAAACATTAACGGTGAACCACCCCTTTAGAAAAAAAAAAAACCTACACTGGGAGGTTCTGCCTGGAAAAGGGGTTATTGTTATCACTTCTGTAGCCAGAGGCAGAAGGACCAGCACTTCCAGTCTATAAGGGTAGAGTCCTGACATGCCTAAGGCATGAAGGTGCAGGGGCCCCATTGCTTCATATAGAAGGAAGGCTCTTAATCCTACTAAGGGAATGGTTTACTTTCTTAGATAAAAGGCCCAGAACAGCAGAGGCCCGGAATGCTTAGAATAGTCTCTGTAACGCTTTAATAATTGGCCTCCCCCTCCAGAGACTGTCCCCTCTAGTCCATATTGAATACGGCTGCCAGGCACATACACCTTAGCAACCGCTCATCCCCAGCCGTGCCTCTTTCTGAACTTCTCTCTAGGTACCAACCAACCAACCTGCTGGTTATGCTCCTCAGCTCCACCCTGTCACGATCGGTAACCCAAACCCAGAACAACTGCCAAGGTCCCGGGCACGGCTCACCCTTCTGCCTATAACAGCCACCTTTGGCTTCGGGTGGAGCCCTCCGCTACTCGGGTGCCGCCAGGTCTTAAAGTGAGAGGAACAGGGCAAAGGTTCTGGGTGAGCAAGGGAACCAGATCATGGGAAGAGGATTCAGGGAGCTTCCTAGAGTCGGAGTCAGGCCGGGTCAGAACCAGAACAGCAGCGTGGTACAGAATCAGGATCCAGAAGAGAAGTCAAACGGGCAAAGGGGTCAGTCCAGGCAGAGTTTACTCCAAGTCAGGATACAGGCAATGATTGGAACTGAATACACAGAATATTAGCACACATAGGTCTTTCTAGTATAGTTTCTGGAATGGGCAATGACTATGGGCAATGAGTGCAGAGCACTGGACCCCTTTATTGGTGGCCTGGATCTGCTTAACAGAGAAACATGAAGCACATTATCCATTGTAACATTAGCCGGCAGCTCTAAACGAATCTTGACAGCACTTACAATTTCAAGAACTTTAAATGGACCAATAGACTTAGGTCCTAAACAGGGGGCATTAATAGCAGAAAGCCAAACCCTGCCTCCCACCGGGTAACTAGGAGCTGCCCTATAGCGTCTGGCAGCAGCTTCTCTCTGGGGGCGCCTCTAGGGTACCCCGACATTAGCCATAAACTGGGCAGACTGAACAGCAGGAACATCAGGGGAAGAACAGGGATGGGAAAACACTTTAACAGTCGCATTACCAGGCTGCCCTGATTCCCCCAAAACATGATACAGAAAGGCAGAGGTCCTTGGAAATATTTATTAGGGAATTCAGTGTCAAGGGCCCCTGTCTGAACCGGCTGCAGCAATCCCAACCTTGGGGACATTAGTAACCTTTTCAGTGAAATCCCCATCACTTTTAGGCAGGCTTACAAGGGCAGCGGCAGCAAGGTGTAAAGGGCATTTAATGCAGACTGACTTACAGCCAGGACCCCATTGTAATGTCTCCCCAGTACTCCAATCAATATGTGGGTTATGTAACCGTAACCCCAAGACCACAGGAATGGATAGACACTGGATGATGTGGAAAGCACCCACATATATATCAAGTTTAGGGGTTACTGATATAACTAACCCATTGCCAAGGGGATGTTCATCTATGGACGGGAGGGGGAAGAGGAATGGAAGGGACAGACATCTTAGCAGCCAAAGTGGCATCAAGAAAATTCCCAGCAGCACCTCAATCAATAAAAGACAAATTAACAGAAACTATTGTTACAGGGAGTAGAAATACAGAAATGAATCTCCCCAACTGTATCTGACTGCAGGATCATTCCCACCTTTACTGGGCACGTGCAAACAAAATGCCCTTTGGCACCGCAGTACATGCAGAGGCCTTGGGAATGTCGGCGGTATCGTTCCTCAGGTGACAGTTTAGTGGCCCCAATCTGTAGGGGGTCCTCAGGGGACTGAGAGGAGGAACAGATTCAGAGGGGATTAAGACCTTGCTGGCAGAAACAACCAGGTTGCAAGCCCTTTCCCTGATGCCTTTCCCTTAGTCTGCGATCCACCTGAATAGCTAGGGGCATTAGGGCATCTCTAATAGCACCAGCGAGCCCCACACACAACTGGCTACATAAGGCTGTGTCATTCCATTGGGTATCAACAGCCCAGCGTCTGAATTCAGTACAGGTATCGGACCCCTTATCCAGAAACCCATTATCCAGAAATTCCAAATTACGGAAAGGCCATCTCCCATAGACTCCATTTTAATCAAATAATTAACATTTTTAAGAATGGTTTCCTTTTTCTCTGTAATAATAAAACAGTACCTGTACTTGATCCCAACTAAGATATAATTACCCCTTATTGGGGCAGAACAGCCCTATTGGGTTTATTTAATGGTTAAATGATTCCCTTTTCTCTGTAATAATAAAACAGTACCTGTACTTGATCCCAACTAAGATATAATTACCCCTTATTGGGGCAGAACAGCCCTATTGGGTTTATTTAATGGTTAAATGATTCCCTTTTCTCTGTAATAATAAAACAGTACCTGTACTTGATCCCAACTAAGATATAATTACCCCTTATTGGGGGCAGAACAGCCCTATTGGGTTTATTTAATGGTTAAATGATTCCCTTTTCTCTGTAATAATAAAACAGTACCTGTATTTGATCCCAACTAAGATATAATTACCCCTTATTGGGGCAGAACAGCCCTATTGGGTTTATTTCATGGTTAAATGATTCCCTTTTCTCTGTAATAATAAAACAGTACCTGTACTTGATCCCAACCAAGATATAATTACCCCTTATTGGGGGCAGAACAGCCCTATTGGGTTTATTTCATGGTTAAATGATTCCCTTTTCTCTGTAATAATAAAACAGTACCTGTACTTGATCCCAACTAAGATATAATTACCCCTTATTGGGGGCAGAACAGCCCTATTATTACAGTTTAAATACATTTTCTTAGTAGACTTAAGGTAGGAGATCCAAATTACAGAAAGACCCCTGAGCATTCTGGATAACAGGTCCCATACCTGTACAATATCACTCTGCACATTCCCTACCCAGTCACAAGTTACTAATAGCAGAATCTGCTGAAGCGCAGGGATCAGGCTCATCACGGAGAAAGGCCATGGCTATAAATAATGCTACTAAAGCGACTCTTGCAGGGTCAGAAGCCGACAAGTTTAAAGCCCACATTTAGGGATCTCCCTGTAGGAGAGTTAATCACAAATTTAATTTCTGAAGGGAAAGAGCGAGGCAATAAACTGAAATACGGGTTTCTTGGAAAGCAAAACATTGTTAACGATCCCCATTAAATGTATCAGGGAAGGGTACCTTAGGCTCCGGTGTTGAATGGCGGCCCTGCAGGACAGAACCATAACAGTAGCGCAGTACAGAATCAGGATCCAGGAGAAAAGTTAAACAGGCAAAGGGTCATTCCAAGCAGAATTCACTCGAACTCAGGATACAGGCAGGGTCAGAACCAGATACACAGAATAGCAGCACCTCCAGGAACTGGAAAGCCCTATAACGGCAATTAGTGCAGAGCAGGGGTATATAGGCAGGTTGGTTAACACAGAGCAGCTGTGACCAGATTAACAACAGGTGAAACTAACCCCTCCCTACATGTATATACACGGGTACCATAGCAGGGAACCAGGGCCTTAGCCATCTGCTCATATAGAGTAGTGGTAAAGATACTACACAGCAGCCTACAGATCACTGGTTCAATTCCAGGCAGGGAAGTTGCTTGGAATTGTGTTTTTTTATTAGGCTAAACATATTTTTGGGGTTGACATGTCCTTTAAAACCCAGGCAAGTTCTTGTCTGTGTTTGGTACAGACAAGGTTTTCAAGGAGTATCCCACAATGCCGGGAGTATGCCACAATGCCAAGAGTATCCCACAGTGCCGGGAGTATCCCACAATGCCGGGAGTATCCCACAATGCCGGGAGTATCCCACAATGCCGGGAGTGTCCCGCAGTGCCGGGAGTGTCCCGCAGTGCCGGGAGTATCCCGCAGTGCCGGGAGTATCCCCCAGTGCCGGGAGTATCCCGCAATGCCGGGAGTATGCCGCAATGCCGGGAGTATCCCACAGAGCCGGGAGTATCCCACAGAGCCGGGAGTATCCCACAATGCCGGGAGTATGCCACAATGCCGGGAGTATGCCACAATGCCGGGAGTATCCCACAGTGCTGGGAGTATCCCACAATGCCGGGAGTGTCCCACAGTGCCGGGATACTTGTCCCACAATGCCGGGAGTATCCCACAATGCCGGGAGTATGCCACAATGCCGGGAGTATCCCACAGTGCTGGGAGTATCCCACAATGCCGGGAGTGTCCCACAGTGCCGGGATACTTGTCCCACAATGCCGGGAGTATCCCACAATGCCGGGAATATCCCACAATGCCGGGAGTATCCCACAATGCTAGAGTATCCCACAATGCCAGGAGTGTCCCACAATTCCAAGAGTATCCCACAATGCCGGGAGTGTCCCACAATACCAGGAGTGTCCCACAATTCCAAGAGTATCCCACAATGCCGGGAGTGTCCCACAATGCCAGGAGTGTCCCACAATTCCAAGAGTATCCCACAATGCCGGGAGTGTCCCACAATGCCGGGAGTATCTACAATACATCAAAAACATTTGAGAGTATGAGGTTCTCTCTAAATCATGGGGAGTAAGAAAATGACTGTAATGATATCTTCTGCCTCCTCTGCTTTGAACATCAAGAAGAACTGAACAATTAAGGAATAAATGGATGAGATAGAACTAATAGTAAGAGAACACTGGAACACTTTGTGGAACAGAAGATTAAAGGCATCATGTTCTTAATTATAACCATGTACCATAAGCTTTAATGGCAGTGATTATGCACATTGTACGATAATGTCATTATTGCTTTGTCAGAATCTAAAACAAATGATGTAGGTAAAGATTTAGAAAATACTAACAAGATGCTTTGTTCTACTTTTAAAGGGCTTTTCCCCCAAACTAAGCTATTAATTATTAGCATGTGTATGAATACTATAGCTATGTCACACACTGATAGATATGGTCTCCCATGTAACCATGAAAATTCTCTTTTTCCCACTATTCATACATTACCCCTTATTGGGGGCAGAGCAGTCCTATTGGGTTTATTTAATGGTTAAATGATTTCCTTTTCTCTGTAATAATAAAACAGTACCTGTACTTGATCCCAACTAAGATATAATTACCCCTTATTGGGGCAGAACAGCCCTATTGGGTTTATTTCATGGTTAAATGATTCCCTTTTCTCTGTAATAATAAAACAGTACCTGTACTTGATCCCAACTAAGATATAATTACCCCTTATTGGGGCAGAACAGCCCTATTGGGTTTATTTAATGGTTAAATGATCCCCTTTTCTCTGTAATAATAAAACAGTACCTGTACTTGATCCCAACTAAGATATAATTACCCCTTATTGGGGGCAGAACAGCCTATTGGGTTTATTTAATGGTTAAATGATTCCCTTTTCTCTGTAATAATAAAACAGTACCTGTACTTGATCCCAACTAAGATATAATTACCCCTTATTGGGGCAGAACAGCCCTATTGGGTTTATTTAATTGTTAAATGATTCCCTTTTCTCTGTAATAATAAAACAGTACCTGTACTTGATCCCAACTAAGATATAATTACCCCTTATTGGGGCAGAACAGCCCTATTGGGTTTATTTAATGGTTAAATGATTCCCTTTTCTCTGTAATAATAAAACAGTACCTGTACTTGATCCCAACTAAGATATAATTACCCCTTATTGGGGCAGAACAGCCCTATTGGGTTTATTTAATGGTTAAATGATTCCCTTTTCTCTGTAATAATAAAACAGTACCTGTACTTGATCCCAACTAAGATATAATTACCCCTTATTGGGGGCAGAACAGCCCTATTGGGTTTATTTAATGGTTAAATGATTCCCTTTTCTCTGTAATAATAAAACAGTACCTGTACTTGATCCCAACTAAGATATAATTACCCCTTATTGGGGCAGAACAGCCCTATTGGGTTTATTTAATGGTTAAATGATCCCCTTTTCTCTGTAATAATAAAACAGTACCTGTACTTGATCCCAACTAAGATATAATTACCCCTTATTGGGGGCAGAACAGCCTATTGGGTTTATTTAATGGTTAAATGATTCCCTTTTCTCTGTAATAATAAAACAGTACCTGTACTTGATCCCAACTAAGATATAATTACCCCTTATTGGGGCAGAACAGCCCTATTGGGTTTATTTAATTGTTAAATGATTCCCTTTTCTCTGTAATAATAAAACAGTACCTGTACTTGATCCCAACTAAGATATAATTACCCCTTATTGGGGCAGAACAGCCCTATTGGGTTTATTTAATGGTTAAATGATTCCCTTTTCTCTGTAATAATAAAACAGTACCTGTACTTGATCCCAACTAAGATATAATTACCCCTTATTGGGGCAGAACAGCCCTATTGGGTTTATTTAATGGTTAAATGATTCCCTTTTCTCTGTAATAATAAAACAGTACCTGTACTTGATCCCAACTAAGATATAATTACCCCTTATTGGGGGCAGAACAGCCCTATTGGGTTTATTTAATGGTTAAATGATTCCCTTTTCTCTGTAATAATAAAACAGTACCTGTACTTGATCCCAACTAAGATATAATTACCCCTTATTGGGGGCAGAACAGCCCTATTGGGTTTATTTAATGGTTAAATGATCCCCTTTTCTCTGTAATAATAAAACAGTACCTGTACTTGATCCCAACTAAGATATAATTACCCCTTATTGGGGGCAGAACAGCCCTATTGGGTTTATTTAATGGTTAAATGATCCCCTTTTCTCTGTAATAATAAAACAGTACCTGTACTTGATCCCAACTAAGATATAATTACCCCTTATTGGGGCAGAACAGCCCTATTGGGTTTATTTAATGGTTAAATGATCCCCTTTTCTCTGTAATAATAAAACAGTACCTGTACTTGATCCCAACTAAGATATAATTACCCCTTATTGGGGCAGAACAGCCCTATTGGGTTTATTTCATGGTTAAATGATTCCCTTTTCTCTGTAATAATAAAACAGTACCTGTACTTGATCCCAACTAAGATATAATTACCCCTTATTGGGGGCAGAACAAATTACAGAAAGATCCCTTATCTGGAAAACCCCTTCTGGATAACAGGTCCTCATTTCCCAGGCTGTCATCATGTAGTTGGAGGGATGTGAAATACAATTTTATTACACAGGAATGAACAAATTAGATCTTTTTTCTTGAAAAAAAGAAAAACACAACAGCTGAAAGCTTACGGCGTGACCTTTACAGACAATCACACAAACATTGCTTTACTTGCACTTCTGGACATATTTCCCAGCTACAGTTATTTGTAAGAGAACATTTAGTTGTAGTTCAATAATAAGCAGCGGATGAGAATCTTGCGGCGGTGGTGGTGTCGCTGAGACTTGTAGCGGCTGAACCGGCACCAGTTTACTTTGCACTATAGGAGAGAGAGGAATAAAACACAGGTACAATTATGTTACTGTTGCAGAACTACAAAAAGTGAGTTTTTAAGCACTAAGGAAAGGTTCGTAGACTTTCACTTGAGCCCATTTTGCCTAAATACCCAGTTGTTGGCCGGCAGTTCAGCTGAAGCCCAAGTCCAGTAATTGCTCCGGGCCTGTTTGTGATTCCCATCATTAATCGCTCGTTCTCTCTCTCCAGATATTTTCTATGCAGTCATTTTAACATTTTTTTTCTACGTTCGTGTAGATTTCAAATTTTACAAAACAGAAATCAGATTCTTCTTGGAAAACCCAGTGTCAAACAGACTGTCGAGATGGGTATACAGACTGCTTACATTTTAGTAGATCTGTACTGATGCCCCCTGCCAGTTAAACCTACCATTTTGATTTATCTACTTCAAACACTGGACCAGTGGCCCCTGTTATTCTGTTGTGGCCCTTTGACGGTCATCCTGTGTAGGTTTTTTTGTTGTCATAAAGAACACAAGTAGCACACAATTGAGTCAGTAGCCAACTGACCTGCCTGCGGAGGAAACCCATACAGACACAGGGAGAACACACAAACCCCTTGCAGATAGTGCCCTAGCTGGGATTGAACTCAGGACCCCAGCCCTGCAAGACAGAAGTGCTACCCACTGAACCACCATGCTACCCCAACAAGATGCCACCATACACGAAGGGACCCTCCCTTCAGAGATCACCAAGCTAGATGAAGAGCCAAACAGAAGGACTAGCAGATCCAAGTCAATCCAATTCTAGTGAGAGTTATTCTTGTGCCAGATGCAACTGGTGATTGTAGGTGACAAATTGACTCAGGGTCTATTTTTTCTTTACATCAAGAGATGGGGACATTGTTCCTGGGAAGACTTAATCCATAAAAGGAGAAGATGGGAGCCATTCAAAGGTGCCGGTGGCTAGAGTTTACTTGGATTGGGGTGTAGGAAGAGGTCTAAGGGAAGCAGTGGGATTAAACAGTGATAATCCAGGAGGCTGGAGTGAGGAAAGATGGAAGAAGAATCATCAAGGCTTCAGAGCCCTTCAATATCAGGGTCACGTAGGATCATAGGCAACTTTTTTGCTTGTAATATTCTATTGATGCCTATAGGAAATAAAAGACTCTTATTTGAGAAAACTTGTATTTACTTGTGGACTTTGAGGGTTCCTAGAGAGTGTACAGGGGTGGGCCGCTAGGCCTAGGCAACCCGGTTGGCTACCTTGCCCCTGCACCACTACATCGCACCCCCCCTGTGTGTTTTAACGCACATGCGCAGTTCGAGCGCGGGGGGCGCGGTGTGCGATGCGTGATATGAAGCGGCGCGACGCAAACTGTACTAGGGGTAGGCAGGAGAGGCTGCTGCCTGGAGCCCCTCTGGCAGCTGCCTCTTCTGCCTACCCCTAGTTCCGGCCCTGAGAGTGTATAATACCCCCTCACTTCTGGTTAATTCATTTAAAATACAAAATCATTTAACTGGTGAGCATCCAGATTCTTCCAGAATCCTTATTCCAGTTCCTGTGTTAAAAGGACAATAGTAATAAGAAACATAACAACCCTACAGACTGATTGTGTGGTACTGCCCGGCCAGTAATCTAGGGAAGTGATTGGTTGCAAAGACTTGGTTCAAGTTGGTTGCTTGATGATTACTGCTCTTCCCATTGGTAAAGCTGATCAACCAACTGTTTAACATTCTTTGCTTGCCAAAAACTTTGCCACAATGTCAGCACATGGTTATAGAGACGAGGCAGTAAGTGACAAAAACAGATATATATAATTTGAAATTGTCTCCCCTCAGGGCCTCAATAAGATGCTGCCTCTTACAGTGAAATTATGTGGTTTGGACTTTGTAGCACCGCTGCACATTAGGGGGTTTGCTCTTTATTCGACAGCGAGTGAGCGGACTGTACTACCTTTACCTTTCTATGTGTTATTATTATTGCACTGAAGGGTCCATAGGGTTGATTCACTAAAGGTCGCTAAGCGGTACCGCATGCTTTTTTTTACGTTAAAATTGAAGCGGAAAAAAAACCGCGTGATTCGCTAAAGTATTATCGCATGCGTTAAGTCGAATATCGCGTGCGTTAAATAGCGCGCAACCGAAATGCGTTAATTGTAACGCATTTCGTTAATTAGCGAATAGAAATAGTATTAACGCATGATTCACAAATACATTTGAAGCGTTAGACGCGCTAAATATCGCATTAGTCTGTGCGAAAATTAACCCCTACTTGGGGCAGGCGGTAATTATAGAAAAGTACAGTTAATGAGCTTTTGGCAATAAAATATGGACTTTGCAGTGTTATTTATTCAAGTCTGTGTTGGCCCCAGAGTGACGCAGCCGCCAGTTTGCAGGGAAATGGGCATTTTCAGTACAGTAGTTTTCCGAAAGTAATGGCGTGCATGGCTAATATGATGTGTGTTTTTTCGCATGCGGTGACAATTTGTGCGCGCTGCATTAATTATCGCACATGCGACAAGTAGCGCACCAAAATGGTCTTTGTGAGTTAAATAACGCAAACAGCATTGCATTATTTTGACACATGTCCTTTTAGTGAATCGTGTGTTAAGGCTCGAAAAATAAGACACAATCAATTTTTTAACGCATGCTATCAATAGCGCTCGTTTTAACGCACTTTAGTGAATCAAACCTCATGTATGTAAAATATAACTTGACTAAGTTTTGATATTTTGCCATTTTATTTACTGCTAGGAGACCTTCTACAAGTTATAAACTTTATGTAACTATGTAAGAGATACTGTACTTATAACCCAACAGCATGAATACCCAAAGGGGCAATTAATTAACTTTATGATAAGAATTACCTCCCCAGCTGTTTCATCACAGGCTGGTAGAAGTTTAGCAGTGTGATCATGAATCTGGATCTACAAGGCAGTTGAGTGACAGGAATATAGGTTATCAAAGGGGATACAAAACCAATGGCATCAATAGTAGATGGAAAGGGTATGGAGGAACACTGAGTAACTCGTCATGAACTGAGATCCAACTATGCCTCCCTTCCAATCAAATATTTTAGATTTTTGCCCTACAAATTAGATGCATTTGGATTTAATCTACACTTCCTATATGGAAGAAAGCTCCTATGAAAAAAAACAATGATACTATCATGCTTGAATGGTCAGTAACTGAACAAGAAACACACCAGGGTCTCTGATCTACTGGAGGAAAGTGAAGTTAAAGAAACTCTCCACTTTTGTTCATCCGGCAGCAGCTGCCCAAGGGTACCGATCTACATTGATGTGTCAGGCAGAAGGGCATCAGAATTCCTGACATTTTAATCAACAATCTATCAAATGCACAACTGCAAGCATTAAGGGAAATCGAATGTTTGTAACTGTCAAACCAGCTGATAAGGGTGGAAATGTAGTGATTTGGCCGGTAGAATTCTATCTGCGAGAAATGTATAAACAGTTCAGCAATGGTGAATGTTATCAGAGAAAGGCAATCCGCTGGAGGAATATATGGAAAGGCATCGGAAACAAATTGATTTATCTTCACTAGACAATAGAACTAATAAGAGGAAACATGAATATTTGAAGTTTGAATACCCAACTTACCACCATTTATTACCTAAATATTTTTGAAAAATCCACTGGTATGAGCCATTGCTTCAGGAAATAACTCCTTAACTCCCTTTGTATATCCAAGATACATGATCAAAGATTCTCTGTGCATTGACCCAGATTGTCTCTTTAGTGACTTGTAACAAAGAAGCCCAATATACATCAAAAATCACATGAGAAGGGGTTGAATCGCTGTCAGACAATTTTTTTTTTAGGTAAAAAGAAATAACTACTTATCTGAAAAACAAAATTGTGGTAAATGTCAGGTTTAACTCCAACACAATTTTTTCTTAGTGTTAGATCAAGACTTTCCTTGGGCCGGGTTGGAGCTGCAGAGTGCCATTGAGTCCTATGGGAGACTTTCCTTGGGCCGGGTTGGAGCTGCAGAGTGCCATTGAGCCCTATGGGAGACTTTCCTTGGGCCGGGTTGGAGCTGCAGAGTGCCATTGAGCCCTATGGGAGACTTTCCTTGGGCCAGATTGGAGCTGCAGAGCGCCATTGAGCCCTATGGGAGACTTTCCTTGGGCCGGGTTAGGGCTGCAGAGTGCCATTGAGCCCTATGGGAGACTTTCCTTGGGCCGGGTTGGAGCTGCAGAGTGCCATTGAGCCCTATGGGAGACTTTCCTTGGGCCGGGTTGGAGCTGCAGAGTGCCATTGAGCCCTATGGGAGACTTTCCTTGGGCCGGGTTGGAGCTGCAGAGTACCATTGAGCCCTATGGGAGACTTTCCTTGGGCCGGGTTGGAGCTGCAGAGTGCCATTGAGCCCTATGGGAGACTTTCTTTGGGCCGGGTTGGAGCTGCAGAGTGCCATTGAGCCCTATGGGAGACTTTCCTTGGGCCGGGTTGGAGCTGCAGAGTGCCATTGAGCCCTATGGGTAGCTTTCCTTGGGCCGGGTTGGAGCTGCAGAGTGCCATTGAGCCCTATGGGAGACTTTCCTTGGGCCGGGTTGGAGCTGCAGAGTGCCATTGAGCCCTATGGGAGACTTTCCTTGGGCTGGGTTAGAGCTGCAGAGTGCCATTGAGCCCTATGGGAGACTTTCCTTGGGCCGGGTTGGAGCTGCAGAGTGCCATTGAGCCCTATGGGAGACTTTCCTTGGGCCGGGTTGGAGCTGCAGAGTGCCATTGAGCCCTATGGGAGACTTTCCTTGGGCCAGATTGGAGCTGCAGAGCGCCATTGAGCCCTATGGGAGACTTTCCTTGGGCCGGGTTAGGGCTGCAGAGTGCCATTGAGCCCTATGGGAGACTTTCCTTGGGCCGGGTTGGAGCTGCAGAGTGCCATTGAGCCCTATGGGAGACTTTCCTTGGGCCGGGTTGGAGCTGCAGAGTGCCATTGAGCCCTATGGGAGACTTTCCTTGGGCCGGGTTAGGGCTACAGAGTGCCATTGAGCCCTATGGGAGACTTTCCTTGGGCCGAGTTGGAGCTGCAGAGTGCCATTGAGCCCTATGGGAGACTTTCCTTGGGCCGGGTTGGAGCTGCAGAGTGCCATTGAGCCCTATGGGAGACTTTCCTTGGGCCGGGTTGGAGCTGCAGAGTGCCATTGAGCCCTATGGGAGACTTTCCTTGGGCCAGGTTGGAGCTGCAGAGCGCCATTGAGCCCTATGGGAGACTTTCCTTGGGCCGGGTTAGGGCTGCCGAGTGCCATTGAGCCCTATGGGAGACTTTCCTTGGGCCAAGTTGGAGCTGCAGAGTGCCATTGAGCCCTATGGGAGACTTTCCTTGGGCCGGGTTGGAGCTGCAGAGTGCCATTGAGCCCTATGGGAGACTTTCCTTGGGCCGGGTTGGAGCTGCAGAGTGCCATTGAGCCCTATGGGAGGCTTTCCTTGGGCCGGGTTGGAGCTGCAGGGTGCCATTGAGCCCTATGGGAGACTTTCCTTGGGCCGGGTTGGAGCTGCAGAGTGCCATTGAGCCCTATGGGAGACTTTCCTTGGGCCGGGTTGGAGCTGCAGGGTGCCATTGAGCCCTATGGGAGACTTTCCTTGGGCCGGGTTGGAGCTGCAGAGTGCCATTGAGCCCTATGGGAGGCTTCCAAAAACATGCACAGAAGGTTCAAAGTCAGAAAGGTTTACAATTGTTCGGATACGAGAATTTTGTGACTTTCGGATCGCCAATGATATTATCGTGACTATTACGATTTTTTCGTAAACATTTTCATGACATTTCCGATCATCAGAAATTGTCATATCTAATCCGAATTTTACCAATTTCGCGATTCGAACTTGTACTTTGATGAATTTGCCCTTAAGAGATGGAAAATGGAGAAATAAAGGAAGGTATAGCCAGATTGTGTGAGATGGGTTTTATAGACCTAATTGGTTGGGGACAGATTTGGAACAGATTATCACTGGTATACATTCAAAACTAATGAAAACGGTAACATTTAATATTAGATCTCCTTTATTGCCATTGTTATTTGGTTTGGGATTAGCCAGATTCATCAAGCCACTGCTCGTTAGGGCAACTAGAGGAATTAGAGGAGGGCAACAGTAAACCTGCCACAACTGTAGAGAACAGAATAACACAAACGTGCATAGTTTTGTTAAAGCAGGGGGTACTAGAGAAGAAATAAATGGGGGTCCCCACAGCTGAGTTACATAGGTAGTGGAAATGGGAGGTGGGCAACAAGGCAAAGATTAGAGCTGCCACCAATGAGAATAATGGGGAATGGAAAGTCTCTTCTATTAGTCCCAAGACAGAAACCACAGTGGTAAAAAAAGTCTAATTTAAGTCCTCCAGAAAATCACAAACCTGCTAATTGAGGCCTAACTGTCTTAAATGAGAAGTAAAGGTAAAAACTCAGTAAGCTTTATCAGAAAGGTCTATGTAAATACAGCCATAAGCACTCACAGAAAGTCCTCTGTCAAAAGATTTCTTGTGCCTGTTTTCCTCTGCCAGAGACACGCAGCTCTCTGCTCTCTCCTGCTCCCCCCTCCCTCAAGAATGCTAAGAACTCCCTCCCCCCCTTAGGAATCTGGATCTGAGCCAAACAGCAGGAAGCTTCCTCATAGTCTTACTAACAAAGCATGTACACCGGTCTTGCTGTTGGTGCAGGAGTGAGGCATTATGGGAACTTTCTTTACACAGCTCAGAGTTTCTGAACGGGAGAAATCTGGGGAGACTTAAGGGAACTATTGAGAGAACTGAAGGTATGCCTGCAGCTTGGGATTAACTCTTTATTAGCCTTTCCTTCTCCTTTATAGGGAAGCACTGCTGTCCGTGTAGCAAGGAGGGAAGTTGGGTGCTATAACGGCTTTAAAACTGGCCACATAAGCAAATTGTACCTGGTTTGAAACACTTTCTGGCTAAAGAAGGGAGAAATCAACATTCCCACAAAAGGGGGGGGGGGTCGGGGATCAGGGAGGAAAACCACCAGTCAGAATAAGAGGATGCCAAAGTGTGTACTTAAACCCAGAAAGAATTTCTATATGAGGAAAATTAGAGCCTGCAAAATGTATGGGAAAATTGTACAAATAAATTGAACGTCTTTAAATCTGAATTGTATAGAATTAAAATACCTCAGGTTAAGGGAAATTGGTGGGTAAATAGAGGAATGGGCTTTCAGTTCATGAATCGAATAGTTTTCCCCCCTCAGTATTTGAGTTTGTGGTTTACAGAGAACAAAGGGGGTGCAGTTTCTAACATGGTGGACAAGAACTTATAGACCTTCTCCCAAGTGAAGGACACACCAACCTGAGATGAGAAGAACAGAGGAAGACCATGGAGTATGGAGAGGACAGCGATTTTGGAAAATGAGAATCTGTAAACCTAGACAGTAATAACGACGGGCAAGATTAAGAGAGAAGCACGTGGAGAACATTCGCAGGGACAAAGAGATCAGTGGGATCTCCACTACGTTAACCAGATCACAAGCCTACAGTGAGCATAAAATACATTTTATTGCAGCTCCTGCATTATTTGTATTTTGGTTATTAGAGTTCCGTTGCTTAATTCCCATCAATTATCAGAAAGAGAACGAGGATGAGCTTCTAGCAACATGCCAAGAAAGAGACGTTGCGTTTGCATTAGACTCGGAGAAAGAGCCAGGTATAGAGGACGCTGATTTAACTTTGGGACAGAAGATTTCATCATCTTAAGACATTCTTCCACTGATTATCATTGCATATATTGCAGACTGCTAATTGCTTGGAGAACTTCTGGACTGCTTCTTGAAGTTGGGATCTGGGGCTCCAGTCCAAGCAGTTGTGTCCTTACTTTTTCCACTCACCTCAATGTACCAGTACACTTGTTTCCAAAGATGTTTCCAAAGATGCCAAAGAGACTAGTGATAATATATTCACAATGTTTTGAGCCCTTTTGAAATTGTCAAAGTGCTCAATAGTCTCAAAGAGTGACTGCGCCGGTTATTTGGCTGATCTCGTAGGCATGTCCCCAGAGGCCTACAGTGAAGGAGGACTTGAGAGGCATTACAGAGTTAACGATGCTCTTCTGAGAAGCTATCCTGTGACCCAAGGGAGCTATCGGGTTAACTTTCACAGTATTGAGAAACCAAACACCATAACAAAACACTATCACTACTGTACTATCAGGCTACAAAATGGCTACAAGGATTGTGTTGCACATTCCTTTGATGCCCGGCGTAGACTTTCATAGACTCTCATCCTGGAACAACTTCTCCAGCGCTGTCCCCTGGAAGTCAGACTTTCCTTTCTTCCTACAGCAGTCGGATCGCCAAGTGCATCCTACAAGTCGGATGTAGTTGCATAATGTAGGTTAAAATATAATTGAACTGATACAAGAATTTGATGTGTAAACTACATGAAAGGATCGCTATCTGACAGAATAGGCTGGTCGGAAGGGAATGCTGCGTCTTCATTCGTTGAAATAAAATCTGATGGTGTCTAACTTTTATTCTGTTATTTATATAGCAGCGACATTTCCACAGCACTTTAAAGAGATTATCAATCACATCACTCCCTGGCCCAGAGAAGCTTACAATCTAAGGTCCCTATCACATTCCCATCAGTCCCTGCCCCAGTGAGCTTACAATCTAAGGCCCCTATCCCATTCCCATCAGTCCCTGCCCCAGTGGAGCTTACAATCTAAGGTCCCTATCCCATTCCCATCAGTCCCTGGCCCAGTGAGCTTACAATCTAAGGTCCCTATCACATTCCCATCAGTCCCTGCCCCAGTGAGCTTACAATCTAAGGTCCCTATCACATTCACATCAGTCCCTGCCCCAGTGAGCTTACAATCTAAGGTCCCTATCACATTCCCATCAGTCCCTGCCCCAGTGAGCTTACAATCTAAGGTCCCTATCACATTCCCATAAGTCCCTGCCCCAGTGAGCTTACAATCTAAGGTCCCTATCACATTCCCATCAGTCCCTGCCTCAGTGAGCTTACAATCTAAGGTCCCTATCCCATTCCCATCAGCCCCTGCCCCAGTGAGCTTACAATCTAAGGTCCCTATCCCATTCCCATCAGTCCCTGCCCCAGTGAGCTTACAATCTAAGGTCCCTATCACATTCCCATCAGTCCCTGCCCCAGTGAGCTTACAATCTAAGGTCCCTATCACATTCCCATCAGTCCCTGCCGCAGTGGAGCTTACAATCTAAGGTCCCTATTACATTCACACACACACTATAGTCAATTTAGTTAGCCAATTTGAAAATCCATATTAAAATATGCTAGGCGGCGTATTTTAGGGTTCGTATGCTTTTAATATGGATTTTCAAATAAAAATGAGATTCTTCCTTTTGAATTTTTTGTTAAGTTTGGGATATATTTGGTAAATTATTTGTCTTGCCCTTTAATCTGGGGGCTGTGTCCCAATTACTTTGTCCCTGTTTGGCTGGCCATTTGGGATCCTTTTTTTTGATAAAACTTAAGTAAATATCACACCTAGCAAATCAGATAGGGAAGCCAGAACTTCAGTAGCTTGGGTTTAGGGTTGGTATATGGATACTTATGCCCAGAACCTGATAACGTTCAAGCAATCAGCCACTGGGATAACCCCCCCCCTTCCCTTGCCCGGCAAAGCCCCTTACTGAGTTGACAAAGAAAATGCCCCTAGACCATTTACTCATTGCAAGCTCTAAAGAGGCATTCCAGTTTAAGGACGCCCTAATCAGGGCCCCAGTTTTGGCCACTCCAGATTTAGGGTCAGACAGATGCAGGATGGGGGAATGGCTCAGCCAAGTGGATGGAAAAGCAAAACCCAGCCCATAGTTACCTAAGCAGAAAGTCACATATGCAGATTTCTGGCTTTAGTGTGGGCACTGAAAAACCTTCAGCCATACCTACAGTATATGGATGGGAATTTACAGTCGTGACCAATCATAATCCCCTACGTATGGCTAAAGAGGATTGCTGGGGATTAACAAAGCGAGCAGATCGGCCTGTGTATGGGGACCTTTACACCAGTGATCCCCAACCAGTGGCTCGGGGGGAACATGTTGCTCTCAGTGCCCCCAAACCAGGGAGTTATTTTTGAATTCCTGACTTGGGGGCAAGTTTTGGTTGAATAAAAACAAGATTTCCTACCAAATAAAGCCCCTGTAAGCTGATAGGGTGCATAGAGGCCCCTAATAGCCAATCACAGCCCTTATTTGGCTCCTCCATGAACTTTTATGGTGCTTGTGTTGCTCCCCAAGTCTTTTTACATTTGACTGTGGCTCCCGAGTAAGGTTGGGGATCTCTGGCTTACACATTCGTCATGACTTTTTAGTACAGTAAACTGATGCAAGCAGCACTGCTCCAATACCCAAAAGTAGCACTACCTAAAGCCAACCAGGAACTTATAGATTATGGGGCTTCTGAATATTGCCGCTCCTGTAGCCTCTTTTAAATAAGACACTTAACATATAAGGCCCTGATAACTAATTCATTGAAGAACAACCTGCTCAACTCCTACAGACCCATTTCATTAATATTGATACAAACAGCCGAGTTTAACTTCTATCACTGCGACTAACAGTAATTTATTATGCCAGATCAGAATGGCTTTGTTAAAGCCCACTTCAAATTGAATTTAAAAAATTCAACATAATAAACTAAAGTTAGTAGGAGGCTTATTAAACTGGACTTGGCCAAGGCACCCAACACCCTCAGAATATTGCTTTTTCTTGCCAATTTTGAGACCCTCTGGATTCGGTCCAGGTGTTAATGTTGTTCTAGATGCTGCCCAAGGCACCAGTCGCACAGGCTGTGTCCGGCTATGTATAGATGTACCTTGGCAGTAAAGCCCTAATCTAAAAATTGTATAAAAGGCCATAAATCTCCAGCTAGGGATAACACTAGCAACTAAAGTCTAAACTGAAACTTATCAGTTAATCTGCTAGTAGGGCAGACACAGGGCAGAAGAGTGTGTGATGAATATATAATAAGCAAGCTAACTCTCTCTCAAGCTAACTGGCGACTAAGCAAGCTAACTCTCTCTCAAGCTAACTGGCGACTAAGCAAGCAAACTCTCTCAAGCTAACTGGCAACTAAGCAAGCTAACTCTCTCTCAAGCTAACTAGCGACTAAGCAAGCTAACTCTCTCAAGCTAACTGGAGACTAAGCAAGCTACCGTATATACTCGAGTATAAGCCGAGTTTTTCAGCACTAAAAATGTGCTCAAAAAGTAAGCCTCGGCTTATACTCGCGCATATACTAGAATATATACGGTAAATCGATGGCATGCGTGCTTGAATATACCGCGGCAGAGGGACCGCTGCACTAGAGCGAGAGGCAGAGGGACCGCTACGCTAGGAACATGCAGGCACCCCAGAATCAGTTGGTACTTTTCCTCCACTTGAATCTACCACTGCACTACAGCGAGAGGCAGAGGGACCTAGACGCTACCGGGAAGGAACATGCACCCTAGCTGCCGCCCTCCACTCCGTAGTATGTAGCTCGCTGACAGCGAGGGGCCCGGTAATCCAAGTAAGTGAAGCACAGCCGGGCCCTCCATAACGCCCAAAACTCACTGGGCCCGGGAAGGCTATTGCCCCCTTACCAAATGGCGGCCCTGCCCAGTATTTGCTACAGGCAACGGGGGTGTGAATGTTTGTTTAAGCAGAGTAGGGGGAGGGCGTTTGATGCGCTATGGTAACCCTGGTTCTCTGTCAGTCCCCGCAATCTAGCGTTACCATGCACCCCCGGGGGAAGCTCCCCTTTATTTACCCCAGGCCGCCAGCGTTCCTATTACTGTAACCCCCAGTCACAGGCGAGGTGAGTTAATGGCATTCCCAGTGTCTTCCTCTCTGTATTTTTGTGCCAGGAACCCTTCTGCCCTAGCAATCATGCCGGGGGCATTGTGTAGCTCTGTACAGTGGGAGTAGCAAGCCTGAGCATTCAGTCCCCTGTACGGAAAGGCAATAATACACAAACTGAAGGGGGGGGGGTAGGCTTTATACATAAATGCTAGTGACTCCCAACACCCTTGGACTGCTGTTAGTGTGGGGATGTGGGGGTAGTAGTTCATTCTCTCACATATAGGTGCGTAGGCACCATCTCAGTGCATTGTGCTTGGGTCTGAGCTTTCAGAATGAGCCAGCGCTACACTGCTAGAACTGCTTTCAGCTAACCTATTGTTTCTACTACTCCCATGTAACTGGAGGAGTCCCAAGCCGAACTTGGATTTCTTACTATTGAGTGCTATTCTGATACCTACTGGGAGCTGCTATCTTGCTCCCTTCCCATTGTTCTGCTGATCGGCTGCTGGGGGTGAGGGGGGGGGGATATCACTCCAACTTGCAGCGCAGCAGTAAAGTGTGCCTGAGTCTGAGCTTTCAGCCAGCGCTACACATTAGAGCTGCTTTCAGCTAAGCTAACCTATTGTTTCTCCTACTCCCATGTAACTGGAGGAGTCCCAAGCCGGACTTGGATTTCTTACTATTGAGTGCTATTCTGATACCTACTGGGAGCTGCTATCTTGCTCCCTTCCCATTGTTCTGCTGATCGGCTGCTGGGGGTGAGGGGGGGGATATCACTCCAACTTGCAGCGCAGCAGTAAAGTGTGCCTGACTCTGAGCTTTCAGCCAGCGCTACACATTAGAACTGCTTTCAGCTAACCTGTTGTTTCTCCTACTCCCATGTAACTGGGGGAGTCGGCTTATACTCAAGTCAATAAGTTTTTCCAGTTTTCTAAGGTAAAATTAGGTACCTCAGCTTATATTCGGATCGCCTTATACTCGAGTATATACGGTAACTGGCGACTAAGCAAGCTAACTCTCTCTCAAGCTAACTGGCGACTAAGCAAGCAAACTCTCTCAAGATAACTGGCAACTAAGCAAGCTAACTCTCTCTAAAGCTAACTGGCAACTAAGCAAGCTAACTCTCTCTAAAGCTAACTGGCAACTAAGCAAGTAAACTCTCTCTCAAGCTAACTGGCGACTAAGCAAGCTAACTCTCTCTCAAGCTAACTGGCGACTAAGCAAGCTAACTCTCTCTCAAGCTAACTGGCGACTAAGCAAGCTAACTCTCTCTCAAGCTAACTGGCGACTAAGCAAGCCAACTCTCTCTCAAGCTAACTGGCGACTAAGCAAGCTAACTGGCGACTAAGCAAGCTAACTCTGTCTCAAGCTAACTGGCGACTAAGCAAGCCAACTCTCTCTCAAGCTAACTGGCGACTAAGCAAGCTAACTCTGTCTCAAGCTAACTGGCGACTAAGCAAGCTAACTCTGTCTCAAGCTAACTAGCGACTAAGCAAACTCTCTCTCAAGCTAACTGGCGACTAATCAAGCTAACTCTCTCTCTCAAGCTAACTGGCGACTAAGCAAGCTAACTCTCTCAAGCTAACCGGCAACTAAGCAAGCTAACTCTCTCAAGCTAACCGGCAACTAAGCAAGCTAACTCTCTCTCAAGCTAACTGGCGACTAAGCAAGCTCTCTCTCAAGCTAACTGGCGACTAAGCAAGCTAACTCTCTCAAGCGAACTGGTGACTAAGCAAGCTAACTCTCTCTCAGGCTAACTGGTGACTAACAGTTAAGGCAGATTAATTATTGAAATGGTTAGTAAGATGTTTGGAGAGACAGGGGGGCCAATGTTTGAATCCCGGGTTTGCTGCTGATCACACACACACAAAAGCTTCAATTTGCTAACACTGTATAAACAAGCTGTGATCTGCAAAGGGAGGTTTTAATATCAGCAGAAATATTCATCCCTGCGTTGAAGGTTATTAACATGTTGGTTTAACTTCACAAAACTACAAGTAAAGGGTTCTGATTTCCATTAAAAACCAGAAATGCTAAATTATATTAATCTGCTTTCCCAGTACATCAGCTGATTAGAAAGTGAAATGCATCTATCTGCCAGTTCTGCTTACAGGCAAACTACACTCAACTGAAAGAACATAACTGTCACTGTACTGCTTTATATCACATGCTAGTACCCTAATATTACTGTGCTATTCATACCATAAACTATTAGCATTCATCCCATGCTTTGTGTATCGCTAAATGTACCCTGCTCCTAATAGAACATTGCACTAAACAGTTTAATGATTAATTAGGGTGAAATTTGGAGCAAGTTCTCATTTGCTGCACTGGGTACCCCTGGAACTAGGGGGTGACTGTTACCCCAAATCCCCCCTAACTGGCCTTCAGGCTGGGCCCCCTTAGCCCATAACAAGGTTACAGATATATAGAAACATTGGGGTAACAGTCACCCCGCTATAGTTCCAGGGGTACCCAGGGCACAAATAAGCACTCACCCCAAATCCCCCCCTAACTGGCCTTCAGGCTGGGCCCCCTTAGCCCATAACAAGGTTACAGATATATAGAAACATTGGGGTAACAGTCACCCCGCTATAGTTCCAGGGGTACCCAGGGCACAAATAAGCACTCACCCCAAATCCCCCCCTAACTGGCCTTCAGGCTGGGCCCCCTTAGCCCATAACAAGGTTACAGATATATAGAAACATTGGGGTAACAGTCACCCCGCTATAGTTCCAGGGGTACCCAGGGCACAAATAAGCACTCACCCCAAATCCCCCCCTAACTGGCCTTCAGGCTGGGCCCCCTTAGCCCATAACAAGGTTACAGATATATAGAAACATTGGGGTAACAGTCACCCTGCTATAGTTCCAGGGGGACCCAGGGCACAAATAAGCACTCACCCCAAATCCCCCCCTAACTGGCCTTCAGGCTGGGCCCCCTTAGCCCATAACAAGGTTACAGATATATAGAAACATTGGGGTAACAGTCACCCCGCTATAGTTCCTGGGGTACCCAGGGCACAAATAAGCACTCACCCAAATCCCCCCCCTAACTGGCCTTCAGGCTGGGCCCCCTTAGCTCATAACAAGGTTACAGATATATAGAAACATTGGGGTAACAGTCACCCCGCTATAGTTCCAGGGGTACCCAGGGCACAAATAAGCACTCACCCCAAATCCCCCCCTAACTGGCCTTCAGGCTGGGCCCCCTTAGCCCATAACAAGGTTACAGATATATAGAAACATTGGGGTAACAGTCACCCTGCTATAGTTCCAGGGGTACCCAGGGCACAAATAAGCACTCACCCCAAATCCCCCCCTAACTGGCCTTCAGGCTGGGCCCCCTTAGCCCATAACAAGGTTACAGATATATAGAAACATTGGGGTAACAGTCACCCTGCTATAGTTCCAGGGGTACCCAGGGCACAAATAAGCACTCACCCCAATGTTTCTATATATCTGTAACTTTCTATGAAAAGGTAATCCAGACTAAGGCCAATTAGAGTAATATTTCAGTATTTAGGGAAAGAACACCCCAAGTTTAGCACAGTCAGTCAAGCAACAATCCGTAGTATTCTCTTGAAGTGGAAATTACTTCTTATAAAAGGCTTAACTTTAGCTCTTAAATGTGAGTGTATAACCTTAGGCGTATATACTGTATATGCATTAAACATTTATAGTTTCCATAAATTAACTGTACCAAACTTAATCCTAAAGGAAAGCTAAATACAGGCATGGGATCCCTTATCCATAAACCCATTTTAGACATATATAAAACAGCGATGTTGCAAAGTCTTGTGGCTCAGCAGGAAAACCATTTAAACAAACAGTACTTGAGCAAAGATCATTATTGAACTATCATAACCCTTATCTGATGTGTTAATATTTCCCTTTGCCACTGCCCATTCTCCTCCTCTTTTGTTACTCCGCCAAGCAAGTGCCAAGTTCAAGAGCTGCTCATTAACCAATCACTGACGATTATGTAACGATTACAGAATGTGTGGCAAAAATTCTCCAAATTCAAAGCAAATGTGAATTAAATGCACAATCAGTTTATTAAATCTTAGAATGCAAACAATGCTCACAAGAAAAGCTTAAAAAATAGTGAAAAATATTATTAATGAAACAGCCACCCCACATCTCCCAATTTGATATTTCCCTATAGTTGCCCCAGACCAGGGCATTACATAGCCACCCCACATCTCCCCATTTGATATTTCCCTATAGTTGCCCCACACCAGGGCATTACACAGCCACCCCCACATCTCCCCATTTGATATTTCCCTATAGTTGCCCCACACCAGGGCATTACACAGCCACCCCACATCTCCCCATTTGATATTTCCCTATAGTTGCCCCACACCAGGGCATTACACAGCCACCCCACATCTCCCCATTTGATATTTCCCTATAGTTGCCCCACACCAGGGCATTACACAGCCACCCCACATCTCCCCATTTGATATTTCCCTATAGTTGCCCCACCCCAGGGCATTGCACAGCCACCCCACATCTCCCCATTTGATATTTCCCTATAGTTGCCCCACACCAGGGCATTACACAGCCACCCAACATCTCCCCATTTGATATTTCCCTATAGTTGCCCCACACCAGGGCATTACACAGCCACCCCACATCTCCCCATTTGATATTTCCCTATAGTTGCCCCACCCCAGGGCATTGCACAGCCACCCCACATCTCCCCATTTGATATTTCCCTATAGTTGCCCCACACCAGGGCATTACACAGCCACCCCACATCTCCCCATTTGATATTTCCCTATAGTTGCCCCACACCAGGGCATTACACAGCCACCCCACATCTCCCCATTTGATATTTCCCTATAGTTGCCCCACACCGGGGCATTACACAGCCACCCCACATCTCCCCATTTGATATTTCCCTATAGTTGCCCCACACCAGGGCATTACACAGCCACCCCACATCTCCCCTATAGTTGCCCCACACCAGGGCATTTTATAGCCACCCCACATCTCCCCTATTTCCCTATAGTTGCCCCATACCAGGGCATTACACTGCCACCCCACATCTCCCCTATAGTTGCCCCACACCAGGGCATTTTATAGCCACCCCACATCTCCCCTATTTCCCTATAGTTGCCCCATACCAGGGCATTACACTGCCACCCCACATCTCCCCTATAGTTGCCCCACACCAGGGCATTACACTGCCACCCCACATCTCCCCTATTTGTTATTTCCCTATAGTTGCCCCACACCAGGGCATTACACTGCCACCCCGCGTCTCCCCTATTTCCCTATAGTTGCCCCACACCAGGGCATTACACAGCCACCCCACATCTCCCCTATTTGTTATTTCCCTATAGTTGCCCCGCACCAGGGCATTTTATAGCCACCCCACATCTCCCCTATAGTTGCCCCACACCAGGGCATTACACAGCCACCCCACATCTCCCCTATAGTTGCCCCACACCAGGGCATTACACAGCCACCCCACATCTCCCCTATAGTTGCCCCACACCAGGGCATTACACAGCCACCCCACATCTCCCCTATAGTTGCCCCACACCAGGGCATTTTATAGCCACCCCACATCTCCCCTATCCTCCCAATACTATCATTGTGTCCCCCCATTACTGCCAATTCCCCCCCCGCCCCTCCCCATTCCCAGCCAGTTTGCCCCTTGCCCCCACACAGGGCACAAGTCCCGGCACGTCCCCTCTCACCCAGTTGGGTGCCTGCCCCCCCCGCCCCCAGCAGATAAAGGGGAGGTTGGGCTGTGTATAAGGCTGTGTATAAGGCTGAGTGGGGCGGTGAGAGGCAGCGGTACTGTCCCACACACACAGGGAGCCATGGCTGCCAGGCGCTTCGTGCTGTTCGACCTGGGAGGGGTCCTGCTCACCCCCGGGCCGCAAGTGGCTTTTCAGCGCCTGGAAAAATCCCTCTCCCTCCCCAGGTGAGTCTCCTAGCAACTGCCCCTTCCCCGCACTGAGCGCCGCTAATATACCCGCCTGCCCGTGACGTCACTAGGGATGCGCCGCAAGCTTCATGGCGTCACTACTTGTGCGGCCCCCCTATTGGCATGTGTTCCTGAGGTGAATTGTAGGGAGTTATGGAGTGTTTGTACTGTGTGTGAGGGAGGGAGCTCTGCCTGTAACCCTTTAGGTGCCTGCAGGGTTCCACAGTTCAGTTCCCCTCAGTGCCAGAGCATTCAGTGCTCTCTCTCATATTAGGGGCATTTACTGGGGGCAGGGTTATTTTAGGTAGGAAAACTATATACTGTTTTTTTCAGGAGAACCTGAGCTTTCTGAATAGGCCTGAGTTTTTGTGTATTTCCACTTCTGGAACAAGATTTAGAGCTCGAAATACAAAACAAAAAAGAAAAAATGTATTTTTTTTCATGATATAGGGATTTATACCACATTCATATTTTATTTTATGGACAAAAGTGCAAATGATTCATAAAACCTCATGTCTCCCAAACGTGCCAATACCTTATATGTATAGTTATACATATATATATGTATTGAGATTTCTGACTTCAATAGATCAAAAACTCCCAGCAGTAAATTACCACATTTTCAAAGCTTCCAAAGGCACAAATCCTGGAACATTAGGTTTACCCCAGGAAACCATATATTTTTGAAAACTACACATTCTGCCGAATCCAAAAAAATGGGTAACTATGTCTTCCAACCCCTAAGTACCAAACGGCAATGCTTTCCTGAATTTAGCAGTTTCTATAAAAAATTATGAAAATTCTAAAAAATTGCCTTCAAGTTTCCATTTAAAAGCACCATATCTCCCACATAACATTAGGTACCAAGAAAACACACCCTAAATATGAAAGCCAAGGGTCCGCTGAACAGTTTGATGCCCATTGTGCATAGGATCACTGATGTATCTGGCATTTAGAGACCCCAAAGGAAGTTTGTGCATACACATTGCCCCGGAGATCTCTTTAGCTACTGACAAATCAAACACATTTACTGCATTTTCTGTGGGGTAAAAACACGAAAACATACACTGACCCCCCAAAACCATATATTTTTGGAAAGTGCACATTCGGGCAAATTCAAAATGGGTATCCATGTCTTTCTACTACAAACTACAGAGTCGCAATGCTTTCCCAAAAATGGGGGTTTTGATGAAATACCTGAAAATTGCACCAAACCTTTCACTTTCAAGCACCTTATCTCCCACATAACATTATTTTACCAAGAAAACACACCCTAAATATGAAAGCCAAGGGTCCACTGAACAGTTTGATGCCTATTGTGCATAGGATCACTGATGTATCTGGCATTTAGAGACCCCAAAGGGAAGTTTGTGCATATAAAGTGTATACACTGCAATGTAAGCTCCTGGTATGTGTATTATGTGCCATAAGACCCCCTAACACCAGGAGACCCTATAAAACCACACATTTTCCGAAAGTACACATTCTGACAAAACAAAAATGGGTAAATACATCTTTCAACTGCAAACTACCAAACTACAAAGCTATGCTAAACAACGTTTTTTATGAAACTTCTGAAAATCGTCACAAAGCTTGCATTTTGCCCCATTATGTACCCCACATTTTGTAACGTATCAACATAAAACATTTAGGGGTCTACTGAACAGTTTGATGCCCAATATGCACAGATTTACCAAACTATGTGGGGTACAGGGGCACCCAAATCGATATAGAGCAGACAAAATGTCCATGGGCAAAGACAAGTAACAGAACAATGCGAAATGCAATAAAATCACTAAAATCCCCAAAAATCACTAAAATCAATGTTTTTTTTTCACCTAGTGAAATCTGCTGTCAGAATCACAGTTTGAGTACTTTGGCTTGGGCAAATTAGTTTTACAGACAGATAAAAGCACCAAAATAACAAAAGGCTTTAAAAGCCGTTCCTCCGCTCCCAAACATGGAAGTTCTGCCGACTGTAGATTCTATGTTTGTGGCACTTAAGGGGTTAAATAGCATTATACACATTCCTATTGCAATGAAATAATTAGCTTTTCCAATAAGCCCCCCAGTATAAAAATAAACAACATATTCTGTGTGACACCTGTTGGTGAAAATTGCATGTCTCTGATTCATAAACCCCCCCTCCAAATTACAGTTCCAGTGGTCCTGCCAGTGAGGGCCTTACCTAGGGTGCAACCATTTTGTGGAAAGAGGGTGGTGCATTTCTAGATTCAGTAAATCAGTGGTGTTATGTGGGGTTCTGGCTCGGTTCCTGGGGTTAATGTTACAGAGAATGATTGTGCAGAGGCTAGTAATGCATTCTCTTGTTTATTCTAGGGATGCACCAAACCCACTATTTTGGGATTCGTCCAAACTCTAAATCCTATGTGAAAGATTCGGCCAAATACTAAACCGAATTCTATTTAGCAAATAAGGACACGGAAGTATTAATAGTTTTCCACTTTCAAGTTTATGTAATGAAAAGTCACATGATTTAAAGGATTCGGTTCGGCCAGACACGGGGATTGGGCCGAATCCTGCTGAAAAAGGCCAAACCTCGGGCAAACCCTGAACTGTTGGACTCTGTGCATCTCTAGTTTATTTTAGACAAGGATTGTTTGCACAATGAGTCTGAGAAATACAGAGCTTAGTACTTGGAAGTCTCCAGCTGCAGCTCGTATGTGGCATAACTGTCAGTAATTACAATACATGTTTATTTAAGGTGAGCAAGCTAATAATCACCAATCAGGTGTAGTAAGAGCAATATTCAACAGCTCATATATGTATATTTTTTTTCCCTTAAGATTGCGCAAATCACCTCTCCTTTCTACAATGCTCTCTCTTTCTTCTGATCCTCCTTTTGTGCTCTGCCTCGAGCCGTCACCCAAGCCACCCTACTCTTGTTCTTCTCTCATCATGATCTTTCATCCCACCCACCCTGACGTACAGCTTACAATCTTCCGTCCACCGCCCCATAATTCTCTTAGGCTCTTCCATTACCCCACCATATTATTCTCTCCTTACCCCCTATCTTGCTCTTAGTTGTCTATTCTTCCACTTTATTTTTTACTCCTTCATTTTTCATTCCATTATTTATTGATCCTCTGTTCCCCACTCCATTTTTTTGTGATCACCCAATTACCCACCCCATGTTTCTCGACCCTATATATCCCGTAGATCTCCTATTTTCCCATCCCTTTTTCTATTTGGTGACCACCAAATTCATTACCCCATGTTCATTTTACCACCCACCCCATAGGTTCACTATGGGGAAGATTCCCCATTCCTGCTCCCTGTTCTCCTTATGATCCTCCATTTCACCCACCCCATTTTCCTCTTCTGACCCTCTGTTCCTCCACCTGATAATTAGCCTTATATTGTGACATTTATATTCTATATATACAGCATATTGTTATGGGGTCCCCAAGATCAGATAAGGGACAGTAGCCCAGAGCATGGGGTTTACTCAGGGATCTTTAGAGGCACAGATCTTCCCTGCTAAAGGGCTGTGGTTGCCTTGGGCTGGTACAGAAGCATAGAATATAATGTACAACATTTATATCCTACTTCTTTAGTTTGGCTTTAGTTCTCCTTTAAAGACTGACTCGCCGCTCCACACTAGAGCATCAGACAAAACACAGGCCAGCGCTTTGCTCTCTCATTACTGCCGCAGACTTTTCCTCAACACTTTTTGTCATTAATATTTCTCTTGAACTTACTCTTTTCGGTTCATTTACCCATAAATAACAGCAAGATATTCTTACATTGCCACCAGTCTGGGATTAATTAGTAGTGTCAGGACAATCCTATGACGAGTCCCAGGGAATTTCTTTTTCTTCAGTTCTCTTCAAAGTGACCTAATCAAGATTTATTTTTGACAGTTGATTCTGACATTTTCCAAAGCCCTTCACTGCACAGGGGGCTATAGGTCATTGTCTGTGCCCTGTTGCTTATATAGCAGGACAGTAACCAGCCATTCAAAGCACCCACACTTTGCTCTGAAACTTTGGGAATAAACATACCAGTGCACATTTTTCAGAGCAATTTGCTGTGGTCCATGTTTACAGCTCTGCAATATGGCTGCCTGTTAAGTAGTTTACTGCCTTTTCCAGACCCCTAAGACAGTTAAAGAGCATTTATTATTGGAAAGAAAACTCTTATTTGATAGGATACTGTTTGAGATAACAGGCTGTGAATGCGGGTGTATAGAAGCTTTGTATGGTGTACAGTCAACTAGTTACGTTTCCTATTAAAGGGAAGATAGTATTGGTTTTGGGAACAAAAATATTGAATGCAGTTTTGTGGCTTATTAACATAATAACCTCAATCTCTATTCCCCCTTTCCTCTATTTTGGAATGGGACATTGGGCTGTTACCAATAGGCATTGTCAGTGTCCCGTTTCTCTTTCTGACTGCTTAGATATAGTGCAGAGAAGCACAGACGGAGTTAAAGAGATTAACCCTTACACTTATTAAACTTTTTTAATTGTTATCTTAAAGCATGGTTTTGTTGAAACACAGGGGGGTAGAGGGAATCATCATGCTGCTAAACACTCTATGGAAGATGAGATACCTTGGAATTACCAGGAAAGTTTTCTAATTAATATAAATGAGGCATTCGCCGTCTCTTCACTTGTCTGTGTCACGTTTATTCTCAGCCCCTTCTACCTCAAACATACCGTGTAAGCAGGACAATTGCCAGAATGATCTTTGTTAGGGTTTGTCAAGGAAAAACGGTTGGATAGGCCAGTTTGATTGTAGCTACATTTTATTCGAATGAAGGCAGTATCTAGACATTCTTAACAAAAATGTCTGTCAAGATGATACTACATCTATTGTAACAAAACATGTCGTATTTAACTGTGAGGCACTCTTATCAGTAGCTCTATTATCTCTAAGAACAGAACAGACAAAGAGGCCCAGTTGACCAACACGCCCAACAAAGCCATGAGAATAGAATATAGAATATATATATATATATATATATATATATATATATATCTTTATTGTCATTGTCACATAGTAAACAACGAGAGAGGCCCTTTGTCACAAGTTTGTGGACTCATCAAAAAGTTTTTCAACAGCAAGAAGAAACATTCTTATACAATGTATTTCACATCCCCTCTGATATTAAATTATATGAACAAGATGGAGTAAAGAAACAAGATGGTTTCTTTTTTTCTACCACAGGTTCAACTCAAACCCACTGAATATGGACTAAAAAGCAAGTTTAGACCTCAAATGGAAAAGGCTAAAGTCATGGGGGTGCAGTAGGTGGCAATTGGGTGGGATTGTAACCAGGTCACCCATGTTTTTTCCGTGCTCCCTTTGTTGCTCTGGTTCTTCCCAAAGCTTCCATTATAAATAGGGAGTACTGGGAAAAGGGCAGAATATCACTGAAGCATTATCATTCAATTCCCCATTGGCAAAAGAATTTACTAGGTAGTACAATTATGCTGTAAATGTATTTGCCATTCCCTATCTGATCCCCCTTGTTGCTCTACAAGGGGGCGGCCATATTTGTGCCGCAGGAATCTGTTAGCATTAGAAGCTATAACAGCTTTAGAAGGGACAGTCAGGTTGGCCAAACAGTCAGGTTTTGGAAGTTTAAGTAACAATTATGTACACAAGCAGCCCTGTCAGTGAAAAAGATCAACATGACCCAAAGGGAACTTTTAATGTACATTCAGATTTTGTAATTTAGTGTTTCAGTGTCACTTTAAGGGGTTTTTGTGATATATTTGCACTAAGTGCTGTATAGTTTCTCAGATAATATTGAATCCCCATTATGTCAGTTGGTTAGATTCAGGCTATTGTCTTTATTCCTGCCTTTTATCAACTCAGAGCGGCTTTGCACAGCGTTAAGTGTTATAAAAACAAGGGGGCATTGTCCAATGTGCTCGTTGAAGGACTAACGAGAGTGCAGAAAGTGACATTTCTCAAGGATAGAGAACAATTTGTATTGTAATTAAATGCCATTGAACTGAAGCAAGACAGTGATAAACTTGTACACGCTGCTAACCTGTAAGTCATTATTTCCAATAGAATCAAGTTTAATAACAAGATAAAGAGTTATAAAGGAAGCTAAAAGGTTATTCAGATGATTACACAATGTTCTTGGCAAAATAAAATTCTCTTTTCATTTATTCTTTTTTATACCTTACTTTTTCTTTTGTCTTTATCTGATGGAAACAAGAGTTGAATGGGAAGTTTCCATTTATTCTGTACCGTAGCCCCTCTGATGTGTTGCATACACTGCCACCGATTCCGACTGTCTTGTCTCTATCATTCCCATCACCATCCTGGAATGTTATAGCCAAATAGGCACGGCCAGTCAAATAGACATACATGAAATTTCATTGCATTTTTGGCCCCATTACCTGTTTATATACTTTGCTAGCAAGTTGCTTATTGGAGGAATTATGGAATCGCTATAAATACAGATGTGGATTTAATATCAGTTGTCTCTTAAATTAGTTTGAAATGTGTAGAGAATGAGCCTATTGTGCTTTTTTACAATTTGTGTCTCTATCAGTGATGCTTAACAAGCAGAATCTTTGAGAGAGTGAAAGCCTTTAGGGTTCAGCCCATAAGACATGTTGAACCTACACACAATATACATTTTACTTTCTATATTTCTGTTTTGGATAAGCAGATTATCTAGGGCTGAAATAATACATTCAGTGGAATATATTGTTCCACAGTGAAAGAAAAGTAAGTCATTCAGAAAAAAATATTTTTTAACTTTTGTATTATTATTATTATTTACCAAAGCTACAACTTTACTTACATTATCCTTTGTAGCTCCCAATTATTTATGTCAAACTTTACGTTGACAGGTTCCATTTGGCACACAAATCCTCTTGTATACAACATACAACTGATATAGCTAAGTAGCCTGTACATTTATGGGACCCATTATCCAGAATGCTCGGGACCTGGGGTCTTTCCATAATTCCTACTTAAAGTCTGCTAAAAACATGATTTAAACAGTAATTAAACCCAATAGGATTGTTTTGCCTCCAATAAGGATTAGTTATATCTTAGTTGGGATCAAGTACAGGTACTGTTTTATTATTACAGAGAAAAGGGAATCATTTAACCATGAAATAAACCCAATAGGGCTGTTCTGCCCCCAATAAGGGGTAATTATATCTTAGTTGGGATCAAGTACAGGTACTGTTTTATTATTACAGAGAAAAGGGAATCATTTAACCATTAAATAAACCCAATAGGGCTGTTCTGCCCCCAATAAGGGGTAATTATATCTTAGTTGGGATCAAGTACAGGTACTGTTTTATTATTACAGAGAAAAGGGAATCATTTAACCATGAAATAAACCCAATAGGGCTGTTCTGCCCCCAATAAGGGGTAATTATATCTTAGTTGGGATCAAGTACAGGTACTGTTTTATTATTACAGAGAAAAGGGAATCATTTAACCATGAAATAAATCCAATAGGGCTGTTCTGCCCCCAATAAGGGGTAATTATATCTTAGTTGGGATCAAGTACAGGTACTGTTTTATTATTACAGAGAAAAGGGAATCATTTAACCATTAAATAAACCCAATAGGGCTGTTCTGCCCCAATAAGGGGTAATTATATCTTAGTTGGGATCAAGTACAGGTACTGTTTTATTATTACAGAGAAAAGGGAATCATTTAACCATTAAATAAACCCAATAGGGCTGTTCTGCCCCCAATAAGGGGTAATTATATCTTAGTTGGGGTCCGATACCTGTATTAATATTTTTTTCACAGTTTGATATTGTAGGAGAAAATCTCAGTAGTAATAAGTACATATAAAAGAAGTGCATATAATTACACATATAAGTGATTATTGTACTGAGATTTAAATTAAGAGATCCTCGGGGGCACCCAGGCAGACCCCACTACTTAGTAGGAAATATCAGATGTGCATGTCAGGAGCAGTGAGAGAAATAGCTTTTTCAGATCTAGAAAAGGTGAAAAAGGGCAAAAAAAAAATCAAAAATAATCAAAAGAAAGGTTAAAAGGTTGCGGGTGGAATGGGGGGACTGACCTGCTAATGGATATAGCCTGGAACTTGATTGCACATCAGGATGGTTTTATTGTTCTACTGCCTGGACCTTAATATCTGTGAGTGCCGACATATTTTCAACTGTTTCATATTAGGGCATATTCTCTATATAATTCTCTGAAAATACCCCCAAAAGCCCGTACTAATGAATTGCCTGGTAGATATTAAAATTCAATGACAGGAAAAAATTTTTGTGTTCCACATTGATGAATAGGGTCCTTGGATTGTTTAGTGTAACAGACGTCTCAGTATTTGTTATCTGTTCCATATAAAGGGGCCCATCTTGAATCAGTCACATCTTCGGCTCACTATTTGGTAGGCTGCCCCGGGAAATGCCATCGTTTCAGTCTGGCAGATCCAGTTCTACCACTCAACAAGTCCCAGCAATAACCACATACAGCAGGGAGAGGGGATTTGTTTAAATATTTGTCAGAAACATCGGTGCGCAGATATAGCTTCAGGTCCATGTGGATCTAATTCCAGGGAAGATCATGCAACGTGGGCAGTAGACTAAATAACTCAGACACCCTCAAGAGAAAAGGGGGGAGATGGAAAAATGGCATCTTTACTGGGGGAAAATCTGCACTTAATGTTAATGATACTTCCTTTCCCACCCTCTGCATATGGGTTTTATACATGTGGGTTCCATTTAGATTCTCCCTTGTGATGTTATAGTGCAACCCGTGGTCCCTTTTTGCTCATAAAAAAGCTGAATATGTTGCCATGGTTTGCTTTTTCCATTGCCCCCTCTGCAACTCATTTTACTTATAATAAGCTGGGCATGTTTTCCATATTCTTTATTCTTTAAGAACTTTCATTTTTTTCCTAAGCTCACCCAAATCATGATTATCCTTTTTGTCATCAGTATACCATTGGATAAATTACTTTGCACTTTGAAATTTGGAATTTAAAAAAATCCAGCATCAATGGGATGGGGGTTATTATTATCCCTGCCAGTATACTTGCCATATGTTGGTCTATAGTAATAGTCTACTTCTATCAATGCTCCCTTTAGCTTAAACTATGTCTATTTGGTTTCACTCATATGAATTATAGGGTACAGGTATGGGACCTGTTATCCAGAATGTTCGTGACCTGGGGTTTTCCAGATAAGGGATCTTTCCGTAATTTGGATCGCCATAACTTAAGGCTGCTAAACATCATTTAAATATTGAATAAACCCAATAGGATTGTTCAGCCTCTAATAAGGGGTAATTATATCTTAGTTGGGATCAAGTACAGGTACTGTTTTATTATTACAGAGAAAAGGGAATCATTTAACCATTAAATAAACCCAATAGGGCTGTTCTGCCCCAATAAGGGGTAATAATATCTTAGTTGGGATCAAGTACAGGTACTGTTTTATTATTACAGAGAAAAGGGAATCATTTAACCATTAAATAAACCCAATAGGGCTGTTCTGCCCCAATAAGGGGTAATTATATCTTAGTTGGGATCAAGTACAGGTACTGTTTTATTATTAAAGAGAAAAGGGAATCATTTAACCATTAAATAAACCCAATAGGGCTGTTCTGCCCCAATAAGGGGTAATTATATCTTAGTTGGGATCAAGTACAGGTACTGTTTTATTATTACAGAGAAAAGGGAATCATTTAACCATTAAATAAACCCAATAAGGCTGTTCTGCCCCAATAAGGGGTAATTATATCTTAGTTGGGATCAAGTACAGGTACTGTTTTATTATTACAGAGAAAAGGGAATCATTTAACCATGAAATAAACCCAATAGGGCTGTTCTGCCCCCAATAAGGGGTAATTATATCTTAGTTGGGATCAAGTACAGGTACTGTTTTATTATTACAGAGAAAAGGGAATAATTTAACCATGAAATAAACCCAATAGGGCTGTTCTGCCCCCAATAAGGGGTAATTATATCTTAGTTGGGATCAAGTACAGGTACTGTTTTATTATTACAGAGAAAAGGGAATCATTTAACCATGAAATAAACCCAATTGGGCTGTTCTGCCCCCAATAAGGGGTAATTATATCTTAGTTGGGATCAAGTACAGGTACTGTTTTATTATTACAGAGAAAAGGGAATCATTTAACCATTAAATAAACCCAATAGGGCTGTTCTGCCCCAATAAGGGGTAATTATATCTTAGTTGGGATCAAGTACAGGTACTGTTTTATTATTACAGAGAAAAGGGAATCATTTAACCATGAAATAAACCCAATAGGGCTGTTCTGCCCCAATAAGGGGTAATTATATCTTAGTTGGGATCAAGTACAGGTACTGTTTTATTATTAAAAATTAGAATTATTTGCTTATAATGGAGTCTATGGGAGAGGGCCTTTCCGTAAATCCAGAAACTTTCTGGATAACGGGTTTCTGGATAAGGGATCCCATACCTGTACTTGGATTGTAAGCTCTGTTGGGCCAGAGTGATCAACAATCTCTAAAAAGCTGCCCTCGGGCTGTCCTGGCCAATTACATTTAGCCAGAAATTGACCAGATATTGATAGGGCATGGTTGAAAATATCATCAGACAGGGGCCCTAATGGTTTCTGTAGATCCCCGTTATGATCTCATTATGTGCCCAGGGGCCAGCCAACAAGATTGTCTTGATTAGGCCTAGCGTGTTGGTGGTTAAATAAAATTAAGATCCACTATTTTGATGACTTTGCCAAACAAGCAGATCTTAACATATGTGCTAAGCTTCAGCCAACAGAATTTCCTTTGTGAAATAATCATTACAAAAAAAAAATCTTTTTCCCTTATTAAAAAGTATTGTTTAAGCCATTTAGTTAAATGTTTAATATGAAAATGTTCTTATTGTATTCTTTTGATTTTACCTAAATAAAATAAGCCTATTCTCTGTAAATGCATAAATTGGAGTGGTTGTTAAGGGTTACAATGCTAATAAAAATAATTCACTTGATACCACATAACCCCATTGTAGGCCAAACAGTTTCTGTAATATGAATCTTTGTACACAGGGTGTATGAATGGGAGAATATTTTCCAACATATAAAAGAATGTTTTGTGTGCGGGACAATAGATGCAGTTTGTTTTATGTGCCCTCTTTGTACCCAAACCTGTGCCCAGTATGGATTATACTAAAGCTTCATGCCAGCAATCTCCCTTTGTTCTTTTACAGTGGATTTCTGCAGAATGTGTTCGTTAGGAGCGGCTCCGAGGGCCCATTTGCTAGGGCTGAGAGGGGACAAATACCATTCTCCAAGGTAAAAACAGTGTCATTTTGATTTGTTTTTTATTTTCTATTGCCCTTCATCTTGAGCAGTCTGAATTGTGCACAGGCAGGGTTTGTAGCTCCATCTACAGGGTCGGACTGGGGGGTGCACGGCTCACTGCTGGCCACGTCCCCCGTACCACCCATAGGGGCCCCAGACGTGCACCCCTAACCCCCTGCAGGGGCCCCTGCTACCCGCTCGATGTCCTCAGGGTAGGAGCACTGTCGGCCAGGAGTGCGCAAATAGGGATCGGTCTGGGCCACCCGTGCCCACCGAGTTTTTTCCCGGTGCCCCGGCGGCCCAGTTCGACCCTATCCATTTACACAGATTGTAGCCACCACCGAACCAAGGATTGCATTGTTATCGCAGCTCCAGACTTACTTTACCTTGGACAGCTGTTTATCCTTTATTTATTAGCTTGTGATTGTATTTGAATGTACTATAACTGCATTTTTATTAGGGATGCACCGAATCCCCAAATCCTTCATAAAGGATTCGTCTGAATACTGAACTGAATCCTAATTAGTATATGCTAATTAGGTTATGAAGGGTTAAATGTCAGCTTCAGTTTCTGTGTTTACGTGACAAAAAGTCACGTGATTTGGATTCGGCCCAATCCACGGTCCTGCCCGAACTGAATCCAAATCCTGCCGAAAAAGGTGAATCTTTCCCGAATACCGAACCAAATCCTGAGATCCAGCTTTGCCGACTATGAGATAAGTGGTTAAACGTAGGGATGCACTAAATCCATAGTTTTGGGAATCATGAAATGACACCTTCAGTCAGTGTCAGAATGGGCCAACCCGAACCCCCCAGGGTTTCCCTCCCCCCAACGCGCCACAGGTAAGTTTCATTTAGGTGCCCTCGGGGGAGGGGGTTGGGGGCCCCTGCAGGGGGGGGTGTGAAGGCAGCTGAGGCCATTGGGGGGTGCAGGGGCCCCGGTGGACCTTGCACCCCCAGTCCAACCCTGCCTTCAGTTGTCACTATCACATGGTTTGAAGAATTCTGGTTCATTCAGATTTGAGATTTGAAAGGTTCCAAAAGTAGTTGTGAATTTAAAGTGATATTCTCCCTTATTAGTAGTATTGTAAGTTGTAAAGGGCAGGGACCTCATTCTGACTCCCAATAAGGGCTAATTATATCTTAGGATATCAACAGTGCTTATAGCAATAGAGAAAATATTACTTTCAAAGAACATTGCTTGCATATTTTATATAAAACATTTTAACATGGAAATGAATGTGAAATCACATGAATCTTTCTCATTAATATTTGTTGTATCACATGTTCTTCAACTAAAGTCCAGCAGTTTGATGAAGTGAAAGAAGAGAGACCCATGTTCCCATGGAATTAATATGGGTTTGGCAGTCACAGGATGATCTGTAAGGGGAAGTATTGTGGGCCAAAAAGTAGAAATAACAGCCACTGACTGTATTGCTTCCCCAAAACCCATAACGCTAATACAGATTATTAGAATGCAGAAAATATCTTCTTCCAGATAGGATGGTGCTTTTAAATGTAAATCACCATTAAATTATCCCATTTAAAGGAGAAGGAAAGGCTAAATCTAACATTTGGCCCCCAGTGATTGTAATTGCTCACCTGAAACCCCCGGGTGGTGCTTCTATTAGGAGAAAACTGCACCGGCCAGGGGTTAATGCAGGCGAGCGATCCTCTTCCTTCCTTTTGATGAGATCCCGGGGCCCACGCTTGTGCAGTTTTTTTTGTTAAAATTCTTTTTTTCACTTAACACTGCCTCCGTGTGAAGACCGATAAAGAAAGAGAATTGCTTTCTCACATACAGGGATGGACTGGGCTGCTGGGGCACAGGAAAAAAGCCCCGGTGGGCACTCCCCCGAAGTTTCATTTATGTGTGCTAAGGGGAGCGGGTCGGACGGGTGGTGGGCAGGGTCAGACTGGGGGTGCAGGGCCCACTGGGGATACCTCCCCAGGGGCCCCTGTCCGATGTCCTCCCCTGAATATGCATATGTGAAACGCGTCAGGGGAGTACATCGGAGACCAGAGGAAGCGGCAATAGGGTCAAGTCTTGGTCACTGGGGCCCACCGGGTATTTTCCTGGTGTCCCGGCGGCCCAGTCCGACCCTGGTGGTGGGGGCCTCTGCAGGGAGTGTGAAGGCCATGGCTGGGGTCCATTGGGGGGTTCAGGGGACCCTGAGGCAGTAGCCCCGGTGGTCCCTGCACCCCCTAGTCCGACCCTGATGGCATACACCCTGGCTGGGGCAGTTTTTTCCTAACAGGAGCACCGGCCAGGAGTTTCAGGTAAGCGATTACAATCACTGGGAGGGTACTTAATAGTTTGGCACCCCAATGATTGTAACCTTCTCCTTTAACGGTTATTTACTTGCTGCTTTCCACTTGCGTTTGGCGCTTATATGCACCTGTGTGAAGGCGGGCACATTTAAATGACTGGATTCATCCTGCGCTTCCCTGCAGTAGAATACAGGTGTGTTTTAGCGCAGGAAAGCGCAGGGCAAAATGGCCGTAGGGGCTATGGGGGTAATGGGGAGTATGGGAGGAGCGGGGCTGTGGTCTTATTAAGTGGTTACCAGCCATTTAGCCAGCCTTGGGCAACTACACTGGGGAATAGTCAGTTATAGCCAGACCCACCACACCCCTGTGCAACTCCCAGCAGCCGCAGCTGGTTGGCTATAAAATGTAATATCCCCAGATATAACTTTATTCCTGGATTTCCCATTCCCGCGAGTGCAGTTATTTTTATTTAACTTTCTGAGCAATAATTTCCTCTCTGCGGGCAAAGTGAATATAGAAAGTGTCAGTGTAACGACTTCTAAATTAAACCTCCCCCCTGTGCAGTTTGTTATTCATGTATTTTCCTGTGGAAATGTTCAGTTTATTGCAGAAATGGATAAGGAATGCAAGGCCTTTGCTGAAGAATCCGGCGTTTCTCTCCCCGATTCCTTCTCCCTGGAGCAAACCTTTCATGGCATGTTTGAGTCCGGAGGGATCAATAAGCCGATGCTAAAAGCCGCCGTCACTCTTAGACATCATGGTAAGAAACACGGGACTGCATCTGGCACAAATGAACAAATAGGAGCATTGCGCATTATATACAGTATAATATATAACTGGAAATATATTCTGTACCCTGTAAACCCCAGCACAGAAGTCCTTAACTCATCGGTAAATAGAGCTTCTCCAGCAGAATCCTTCATTGTAATCTGTTTTTCCCATGGGGCTAGCCATATTCTTCATTTCCCAGGGTGCCACAGCCATGTGACCTGTGCTCTGATAAACTTCACCCACACTTTACTGCTGCGCTGCAAGTTGGAGTGATATCCCCCCCCTCACCCCCAGCAGCCAATCAGCAGAACAATGGGAAGGGAGCAAGATAGCAGCTCCCAGTAGGTATCAGAATAGCACTCAATAGTAAGAAATCCAAGTCCGGCTTGGGACTCCTCCAGTTACATGGGAGTAGGAGAAACAATAGGTTAGCTGAAAGCAGTTCTAATGTGTAGCGCTGGCTGAAAGCTCAGACTCAGGCACACTTTACTGTTGCGCTGCAAGTTGGAGTGATATCCCCCCCACCCCCAGCAGCCGATCAGCAGAACAATGGGAAGGGAGCAAGATAGCAGCTCCCAGTAGGTATCAGAATAGCACTCAATAGTAAGAAATCCAAGTCCGGCTTGGGACTCCTCCAGTTACATGGGAGTAGGAGAAACAATAGGTTAGCTGAAAGCAGTTCTAATGTGTAGCGCTGGCTGAAAGCTCAGACTCAGGCACAATGCACTGAGATGGCGCCTACACACCAATATTACAGCTACAAATACATTTGTTGGTTCAAGAATAAAAAGTTAAATGGCAGAGGGAATTATTTGCTGTGTAACAGTGTCATTTAGTAATAAAAAGTGCCCCATTAATATCATGGCAGTGTCCCTTTAAGCTTGTGGCAAATACACAGCTGTGTCCCCCACCCCTGTGTCTTTATTACTCAAGCAGCATTAATAATAATAATAGTGCCAGAGATTTCCCATGCTTTCTAAATGGTTTTCCTGAATTTATTCTTCATGTCTTGGCATTACTCAGTGTTCTCGTAAGCGCTGCAAATTGCTCCTTTCCCTCTGGCACTATATAAATAAACTAATATATACCTGCAAGCAGCCGGGGAAGTCTAGCCATAAAGCTAAAGACTGGAGCTGATGCCGGCCTCCTTATCTCTGGATAAAGTAAGTGTTTGGCCACAAGGCACATTACAAGAAGCAGAATGCCAGGTTCATTCTGGATCCAGAGACCCATTTCTGACAGTCTGACTCATGTCTCGCTGCTCCTAAATACATTACTGCCTTCTGCTTAGTGCTTATTACTCTTTCAGAAAATTAAAAAAAATAGAATGCATTATTATTCTAAAAAGTCTAAGGTATGACTGTAATTATCCATAGTCACCCAGAAGCCAGTGTTTGCCACTGTCAAAGGATGGGGGTCCCACCATGAAACCCTACACAGAGACCCTACTAACAACTGTCTTGTCTATATTCCCCATCTCTGTTTCTGACTTTATACTCTTTTGTCTTAATCCTTCTCCTTCTGTTCTGTCTTTCTCAACCCCTTTATCCTTTTTCATTTCAGTCCATTTCTCCCTGAGTTGTTTGTTCTTACTCTCTCTCATCCCTCTTCCCTTCCTTATGTCTGATCTACTATTTATATGTGTCTCTTGCCTCTTAAACCAAGTTTTCCTTCTTTCTCTGTCTTTCTTCCCATTCATTTCCCCCCCACCCACCTACATTGATTGATGAGGTGACCCCTTATGTGGTGTTTGTAAAGACCTATGGAGTGCTAACGAGATTGCTTATGGTTACGTTGGTCAGGAGTATGACTATGAAGATTTTCTTTTTATCCAGGTCATGGTATATCTAGTATGAATATATCTAAAGCAACTGGACTTGTTAAGTAATCATTGAAGATGTTTCACTACTCATCCGAGCAGCTTCTTCAGTTCAACTGACTGGTATGGGAAGTCCTCAGCATATGTACTCTTCCACACCATCTTCTGCTACATACAATGCTGTTCTAACATCTGTACCCCGGCAGTTTCAGAATTCTTCACACATCCATTCATGCAACTCTAACAAGTAACACCTGTTTTGATGAGTTGCATGATACTTAAGTAATCATTTCAAAGAAACTCCACAGCATTCACACCTCTGTGAGTTTCAGGTGTCCCCTCTCTGAAGAGTTACATAGTGCCATTGTGATTGGATTAGTGGAAGAGTTCATATGCTGAGGACTTCCTATACCAGTCAGTTGAACTGAAGAAGCTGCTCGGATGAGTAGTGAAACGTCTTCAATGATTACTTAGCAAGTCCAGTTGCTTTAGATTTTTTTATACTAGATATGTTGGTCAGGAGAAAACATTCTGTGAGTAGTTGGGATAAGGCAAGAGAGCTGTGTTGCTGGCAGGGAATTAAGGCCAACTGGTTGGGAAGACTAGAGGGGCAATTGAAGCAGAAGGTTATCTTGGTGGGCCAATGTGTCTGCATGTCAATCAATCAGATACTGTTTGGCCAAACTCATAATTGATCCTTGAAGAAAAGGCATTTTGGCATTTTACTGCCAATGGATTAGCCATAACAGTGCCACCTAGAACACTATATTTATTCTGCAGAAAGCTTTACCATACCTGAGTAAACAGCCCTAGAAGCTCCCTCTGTTTGTTTAAGATAGCAGCTGCCATTTTAGCTTGGTCTCGGTAGCTTCCTGCTGCAGCTCTGGCTGGTGGTAGCTCAGATTACACAGTTGGGAGGGGGAGCAAATTCTGATGGGGATTCTTGATTTTACCAGCGAGTGATCTCCCAAAATGACCCCAGACATAAACTAATATTCATACAGATCAGTGGGAAATGGATCCCTGCAATAATATTTTGTGATATGTTTTCGTCTTGGTAAATGTCTCTAGGGTTTAAGACATGTGTCCTGACAAACAACTGGATAGATGATAGCCCTCAAAGAAGTCATTCAGCTGAACTTTTCTCTTCACTAAATCGCCATTTCGACCTGGTCGTAGAGTCGTGTCGTACTGGAATGAGAAAACCAGAAACCCAAATATATGATTATGCTCTGAAAATGCTGAAAGCAAACCCCAAAGAGGTGGGTTTTATTATTCATTTGTCTCTTTGTTTTATAGGAAAGAAAATTGCACCAACCACCTGTTGTATTACATCCCATTACTTCATTGTTTGCCTGCCCAGGGCATTGAGATAAAGATGTTAGCCTTGCAAAATTAAGCCTATGTGTGCTTTTACCTTATCCATTCAGAATGGGACAACACTCAAGCATTTGCCACCCAGTGGGCACCCATTAATCCACAAATGATGAAACTCACTATACAACATGTTAGTCCGACATACACTTGTATATGGGTACCTGTGTTTCCATGTACATGGGCTCCTCGACTGAAATTTGTACTAAATCATCAAGAAATTGGCCTTAGCATTGAAATCACTGTGAAGCCAGTGATGTTATCAATGTTCCCCTCCATCATTCACAAATACTTTTGTTCTTCCAGTAAGCCTTGGTTTCATTTATAGCTGGCAAATTATACCCTAAACAAAAATAGGCACCTAGCTCTCGTTTGATAAAAATCATTTGGGGTGCATTTCATTGTAGTCTTAAAGTCTATAATATGTTTTTGTGCCAATACACTGGCCGATTCTAGCTGCCGATATCAGTCTCTTAGACCGTTTCGGCAGCTTATCGCCCCATGTATGGGCACTACCAACAGGCCTGTCCGACTGATATCTGGCCTGAAATCGGGCAGATATCAATCGGGCAGGTTATAAAATCTAGTCGGATCGGGGACCGCGTCGGCCCTGGGGCCAAATGTTCGAATTAGCCTACACGTTCCCCGATATCGCCCACCCATAGGTGGGGATATCGGGAGAAGATCCGCTCGCTTGGCTGAAATCGGCCAGATATTGATCGGGCAGGTTAAAAAATCTAGTTGGATTGGGGACCGCATCGGCTCATTGATGCGGTCCCTAAACCGACTTTGCCTATACCTGTCATTTTAATCCGATCGTTTGGCCCCTTACACGTTCCCAGATATCCCCCACCCGTAGGGTGCCAATCGAGCGAATCTTCACGAGTATGGGGACCTTTACCTGTTGCCCGTCAGTGCATCCATAAATTCACAACAACTAGACCAACCTATGGCTAATCAGTGCCTTAGTATACCCCCAGTGATACAGCGACCTATAGCCAATTGAATCCATAGAGTTAAACCACTTAGACCCCCAACCAGTGGCTTTTAAGCAACATGTTGCTCACCAACCCCTTGAATTCCTGGCTTGGAGGCATATTTTGGTTGCATAAATATCCAGGGTAATGTCAAACAGAGCCTCGTGTAGTCTGCCAACCACATAGAGCCTACCAAATGACCATCCAGGAACTTTTTTCATGCTTGTGTTGCTCCTCAACACTTTTCCTATTTGAATGTGAGTCACGGGTATAAAAGTTTGGGGACCCCTGAGTTAGACCAATATGCTGGCCGATGGAATCATTAGACATAATATACAATCCTATAGCTAATGATAGCATGCCTACATGGATAGTCCAACTTGAAGCTAGTCAAAGCTTGAGTACATTACCAGTTTGGAGCAGCCAGTAGCTTATCAGAACATTACAAAAGGAATCGTTATTTCTCCTACCCGTTTGTCATATCCCTGCCAGTCCTGTAGTGACCGATGTCCCTATTGTTTCTCATTCCCTATTCATTCGGACTCCAAACCTGCTTTTTCTGATTTCCCAGAGACCTGACCTCAGCTGCAAATGGCAATCTGCATACCAGCCTCATCTCATGCTATTTATAGGCGGAAAGTAGGGCATTACCGGATGATTAATTACCATTTTGCTTTTGTATTGTGCTTACATTTTATTAATAACCCGACGGTCTAATGATGTACCCTATAATGTTTCTTGACATATGGTAACATTGTAAATTACAGACAATTTTCCTTGATGACATTGGCGCTAATCTGAAGCCTGCCCGCGAGATGGGAATCGCCACGGTACTTGTCAAGGACACAGAAACGGCACTGAAAGAGCTCCAAGCACTCTCTGGAGTCCCGGTAATCAGGCTGCTTTATATGCGCTCATTGTTTTAAACGCTCTATTGTGACGGCAGTGGCACTGCTGCATTGTGTCATAAAAGATGGATAATTTTAAGGGGATAAAGACACATTCCCATATAGGAAAGCCTAAGACCACAGTCAAGAGCTAATTAGAGCTCTTACAATTAAGGGGTTCTGCCCTGTTTTAGAAGTTAAAATGGGGAGAGACACTATTGAAACTAAAGGTCCCCATACACGAGCCGATTCTAGCTGCCGATATGGGTCCCTTAGACAGATTCGGCAGCTAATCGCCCCGTGTATGGGCACTACCGACGGGCCTGCCCGACCCATATCTGGCCTGAAATCGGGCAGATCTCAATCGGGCAGGTTAGAAAATCTAGTCGGATCGGGGACCGAATCGGCTCGTTGATGCAGTCCCCGGACCGACTTTTACTATACCCGTTGTTATAATTCGATCGTTTGGCCCTGGGGCCTGGATTCTCCCGATATCGCCCACCCGGATCTGAAGGTGTATGGGCACCTTAACACTATAAAACTATTTTTCTTCCACCCCTTATTTAATTGGTTTGGAGAACTGTACAATACATATTGCAACCTGATGTGTAGGTCAGGGCTGTCTAACTGGAGGCCCTGGGAAGGTCTCTTGTAAGCCCACTGCCAACGAAGAGCAACAAGTTGTGGGAAAACTTCTTTATATGAATCAGTTTGTTTGGTAAACGGCTTTTTAATACCCTGCATCTTTGGTGGGAAGAATTTCCTATTTCCAAAATAGGGAGTGGTCTGGAGTTGCAGCTCAAAAACATCAATGGGATCTGCGGCACTAAAATGTTGAGTAAGGTTCAACTGACACACTGACACACTGACCATCTTTCATCATCATTTCTATAGACTGGAAAATCCATAATGTGACTTTCTTTTTTTCCTTTGGTCTCAGTGAATGTTCTTTTGTCACCTTTACTGCCCCCAAGAAGTAGGCAAATCTATATACTGAATATATTGTATCTGTTTGCTAAACAAATCCCATGAAGGCATCCTCTTCAATAGAAGAAACAACTGGTAGCCTTTGCAGCAGCTGCCTGGCACTGAGTGCTTTATGTCTATTTTATTCCCTAGTTCTTCTCCATCTCTGACTTGCCTACCTTTGTTTTACATTGTCTTGCTTATTAATCTTAATAAATGCTTGTTATTTTCTGTTTAATATGTTAAAGGACAAGGAACGTGTAAAAGTAAATTTAGGTCCATGGAAAGCCATACCTTCCTCCGCTTTTACAGTGCTCCTAATTCATACAACTTTCCAGCCACTTACTGGTTTAAAATCCTCTGTTTACAAAATAAAAACAACAAAATCACAAAAAGGTATTTAGAATCTTGATCCTGTACTGGCAAGTCCATACACTCCATGCCTTTTTGTGCACCTAGCCTGTAGTTGCTGCATATTGGTACCCCTGGCTAATTGTGATTCTAACAAGGGATACAGCTTTCTTAGTTTCATGGCCATAATAAAGATTTCATTTTAATTTGGACTGTCTCACCAATTAAGTCTCCAGCTCACTGACAGCAGGGGGGGCCCAACTAAGTGCTGCACAGCAGTGTCCCCCTTAAGACCCATACCCAAGGGAACTGGGATGACTCTGTGCCCCCCATGATGGCGGCCGTGACTATATCAGTGTTATAAATTCTATCTAACAAGTTGCCTCCCTTTCTCTCAGTCTATAATATCCTCTGTAAGAGGTTGCTAAGCAAGGGGCTTATGTTGCAGAAAAGCAGCAATAGAACTTGCCATCTACCCCCCCCCCCCCCCCACTACTCCTACTAAGGAACATTAACAATAGACACCTGCTTTGTGGGCTGTCGGGCTAAGGCTCAAGAGATGTTGCTTGCCAAAGTTGTAAAAGTCCATCAGACAATAGTTGCATTGACCTGTGGATGTGGTTGTCCCCCAACAATTCCCAATAGGGAGCCAAGAGATTGCATCAATTTAATTTGGGAAAACAAATTCAAGCAAAGATTAATGTACATATTACTATGCTATGTACAGTAATAGGTATTAGCCACAATTTCGCAGGCACTGATTCTGTTATAGGTCTGATACCATTCCTTACATACAGTATCACTAGGGGCCAATTCACTGGCTAGCATGGCAAGCTCACCGTTCTCTCCAGTCAGTAATTATACACTGCTCGTTACTGTTTTATATCTCTTGTTTTAGTTATTTGAAAATGAAGAAGTTACACCCGTCCCTGCCAATCCTGACAACGTTACTCATGGATCTGTAACAGTTAAGGTAGGATTAAATGACTGATAACATCTCTATTTGCCTATTTTTAATAAGTGAATGTGTTAGTCTCTAAGCAGCCGAGAACGGATTAACAAAGAAGCCTGTGGGAATAGCCGCATTTCTATGTAGGGATTTTTATTAGAAATAAAAATGCTTACAATAAAGAAACAAAACATAATACAATTCTTATACTAACAAAACAAAACTAATGGTTTTATTGAATTAACCATGAACAGTTTACTTGTTACTCCCTCCCCATTCCACCCACATGAGGGCGGCCAACTCTCAAAGTCCACCCCTTTGTCCATATTGACCGCCTCCCCACCCCACACCCTCACCAATCCCACAACACCCAATGGATAGCCAGTTTCAAAGTCTTGTCTCTGTCCAGTTTGGCTTCCATTCCCACCACCAAACCAAAATGTCCAAAGCCCACACCCACCCTAACCTCTTCCCCCACCCAAAAGAAAAAGAAGACCCCCAAACCCAAAACAAAGCATCCACCATAATAATCAAGACAAAGGCTTGAGATCCGTCGAAAATGCCTAAAAACAAACAAAAAGGCAGTATCATGTTCTTGAAATAAAAATAAACATACAAAAACAAACTCAGTAGCAGAAATAAAACCGCCTTCGCATTTCTATATAGGGGCAGATATATAGCTGATTGGTACTATCGATTCTGTTTGATCCGTAATTATAAATGAAAATTATTAATGCTGTGATCAAGTCGATATGATCCAAATGTTATTTGTTCAATGGCCATAGTTTTCTAGGAGATTTCACACCTCAGAGCAGTTGTTTCTTGGGCCGAGATAGCAATCCTGACGGATCAGCCAGCTATAAATATTGATTTTGATTGATATTTATCGTTTGAATTGATCCAATATACCAAAATGTTTCATGTTTCTCAACAACGCTCATAAAATTAGGGAGCAAAGTAGATAGGGCCTTTCCAGTGTTCCGCAACTGTCAGGGACAATTCTTTGCACCTATTTGGGCCTGGCTGTGAATGCCATGCAGGAACTCCCATTGACCCTCCATAAAAAGGGCAGGATAGGGTTGACCCCTAGCACTCGTCTTCCTTGTTTGCCAATTACCCAGCAGGCAAGGGCTGAAGCCTTCTACATACCTCTTACTCAAGGTAGTAATAAACAGCAACATTCCCTTTTCCCCCTTTTTTAATGCTTTATAAATAAGGCTTGATGTGTGGCCCCCATACAGATATATAGCCAGGATTTGAACCCCACCCTTCTAATAAGGACCAGGCTTATACTCATTAGAATGCCCTCTCGCTGTTTCCTTTATACCCCCACAGAACTGCCATTTTCTAACAGTCTCTGCTTAGCAGCTTATTTAAAAAGAAGGAAAAGGAAAAAGAAGCCCAGGGATCGTTAGTTCCACTGAGCGGCCAGAGCATTGATCACAAATTCATCAGACATTTCAATACTTTCAGAGCTCTGGGTCATATTTTAGTGTGAGGTCAAAGGTATAATAAAAACTGATGAATGGTACAAGAATAGGGTAATAAAATCGCCTCATGCCCTAGAGCTCCCATTCATCTTACTTTCCAGAGGCCAACGGAAGGCTGCTGTGTATTACATGTGACGCGCAGCTCAATATGGATTCCCTTAACCTTCTGCTGCCTGAGGGTCATCAGCTCACAGAAAAAAGAAACTCACAGAGAATAGTGATTGTGGCTACTGCTGCAAAGTTACAGCTCGATAAGCACAGGGCCGGAGTTCACTGAGAATTTTTGTCCGTAGCAAAGACCGGCCAATTATGCACAAACATGCTTGTAAACTGCATAGCCACATTGTAAATGAGGAGAATAAGGTGATTGGTGTTTAGCCTTAGGTGAGTCACATGAGCAGAAAATAAAATATATCCGTATAAGCTGTTCCTAATTATGGCACTTGGGTCCCGTGAATCATTGACATTTCTGTATTATACTACTTACTCCCTACATTAAAATATGTGGCTGTTAGAAAATGCCTTTACGTTCCAAGTGCTGCTTGTGCCTTTATATAGTTACAGAGCTACACGGGGACTTCTAATATCCTTATCATTTACAGTAGGGGGTACATTATCCCTTATAATACATGAGTGATACTCAGAGTTCCCTGTATAACTCAGCCTGCAGCCTTGTGCCTTTATATGGGCACAGAACCCCTCAGTGACTGCTAATATCCTTATCATTTACAGTAGGGGGTACATTATCCCTTATAATACATGAGTGATACTCAGAGTTCCCTGTATAACTCAGCCTGCAGCCTTGTGCCTTTATATGGGCACAGAACCCCTCAGTGACTGCTAATATCCTTATCATTTACAGTAGGGGGTACAGTATCCCTTATAATACACGGGTGATACTCAAAGTTCCCTGTATAACTCAGCCTGCAGCCTTGTGCCTTTATATGGGCACAGAACCCCTCAGTGACTGCTAATATCCTTATCATTTACAGTAGGGGGTACATTATCCCTTATAATACATGAGTGATACTCAGAGTTCCCTGTATAACTCAACCTGCAGCCTTGTGCCTTTATATGGGCACAGAACCCCTCAGTGACTTCTAATATCCTTATCATTTACAGTAGGGGGTACATTATCCCTTATAATACATGAGTGATACTCAGAGTTCCCTGTATAACTCAGCCTGCAGCCTTGTGCCTTTATATGGGCACAGAACCCTCAGTGACTTCTAATATCCTTATCATTTGCAAAGGGGGGTATATAATGATCTTTATTATTTTGTGTAGCTGCCATTAAATGTTTTTAGGTTTTTAACCACTGATCTTTGTGTCTCTCTGTAAATTAGTAACAGTGTTTTTGATGAAAAGGGCAACTTGCCCTTACAAATATAAATAATTCAGTCCATGTTCATATATAAATGTTATATGCAATGTTTCAGTACCATCTGACGCCCCTGAGAATGCCCCAGCCAATCACTGTACCAAGTCATGCTTCTCTTTCCTTTCAGCCTGGGGTGCAGCTCCATTATGTAGAGATGGGCAATGGGCCTGTTATCTGCCTGTGCCATGGCTTCCCAGAGAGCTGGTATTCCTGGAGATTCCAGGTAAGGAACACTGCCCCCTACCTACCAACCCTATTCCTGATTTGCCCTTGCAAACAGGTCTAGAATTGTGTGCAGCGCCATGTTTCTTTCCAGTTGAGAATAAGATTATTTACAGTTGGACTCATTTATTAACACAGGCCCAAGTCTAAATATTCAGTGTGTTTATTTACCCACAATGCAGTGTTTCCGTACAGTACAAAATGGATCTGTTTCAGTTTGGGCATGACGTTGGGCATTAGTGGCTATTGAAAGAGAATTAAAGTCATATGGCTGTAAAGTCGCACAGTGCTTACCATGGTTCACATCTGTTGGTGCTAAAGGTCCCCATACACGGGCCAATTTCAGCTGCTGATATCGGTCCTTTAGACCAATTCGGCAGCTTGTTGGCCCGTGTATGGGCACCACCGACCAACATCTGGCCTGAAATCGTAGGATCGGGGACCACATTGGCTCGTTGATGTGGTTCCCGAACCAATGGTAGCTATACCCGCCATTTTAATTTGATTCAAATAAGCCCAATATTGCCCACCCGTAGGTGAGGATGTCGGGAGAAGATCCACTCACTTGGCGGCCTCTCCAAGCGATCGGATCATACAGAGTATGGCCACCTTAAGACTGCCCCATTAGGCGCTACTACAGTATTGACTCTAACTGCCATTGTGGAACGACGGGGCCCAAGGTACAATGAATAATGCGTTTTCTTACCCTTTCCTTTGTAGATCCCGGCCCTGGCTGATGCAGGGTTCCGAGTGATTGCCTTCGATATGAAAGGATATGGCGATTCCTCTGCGCCACAAGGTGAGGTTAGCGGGTCTGTATAGTTACTCGCACTAAACTCTCTGTTCTCAATTTATCATTTATGATGGATTAATAAATAACCCCCTCTGTGTCCCTAAAGTGGGGCAGACTTTTGTACCTAGCTCCTCAGTCACAGCATTAGGGATACATCTGGGGTGCACAGTGCGCACAACTCACACCATTAATTTCAAGGAAAAAAGGTGTCTGTGTGTGCCCAACGTGCTGCTTATTTAGCACCTCTAATAAAAATAAACTAAAACTTGTTTTTTCTGGCCTTGAAAGTCATATAAACTCAACATGGTATAAATTTTCCCAAACAGGAAGTGCTCCAGCAGCCATTTTAGGAGCATTGACGCTCATTCTTGGGAAACAATAATGTGTTTAAGTTTCACTTGAAACTGGGGGAAATAGAAAACAATGAGGGGATTAACTTCTTCTTGAAACTGGGTGAAACAGAAAACAATGAGGGGATTAACTTCCCCTTGAAACTGGGTGAAATAGAAAACAATGAGGGGGTTAACTTCTTCTTGAAACTGGGTGAAACAGAAAACAATGAGGGGATTAACTTCTTCTTGAAACTGGGTGAAATAGAAAACAATGAGGGGATTAACTTCCCCTTGAAGCTGGGTGAAATAGAAAACAATGAGGGGATTAACTTCCCCTTGAAGCTGGGTGAAACAGAAAACAATGAGGGGATTAACTTCCCCTTGAAGCTGGGTGAAACAGAAAACAATGAGGGGATTAACTTCTTCTTGAAACTGGGTGAAACAGAAAACAATGAGGGGATTAACTTCCCCTTGAAGCTGGGTGAAACAGAAAACAATGAGGGGATTAACTTCCCCTTGAAGCTGGGTGAAACAGAAAACAATGAGGGGATTAACTTCCCCCTGAAACTGGGTGAAACAGAAAACAAAGAGGGGATTAACTTCTCCTTGAAAATGTGTCAAGGCCACGCTGCCACTGACTATTCTATTCCTCTGCTATTCAAAGCCTCCATAGGACTCAATAGTACTCAACAGATCAACCCTACTGAATGTTATTTTGACAGACAAAAGTTAACTAAAATTTAAACATTATTTTCGAAAAACTCAAATTTTTCTGGGAAAATTTCTGAAAAAATCGAGTACTGGCAAAAGCCCATTCATGAATCTGGAAAATATCTAGAAGTAAAAAGAATGTTCCGTGTTGCTTCCCTTGCACTGACAGGAAGCTGATCCCAGTCGCTGGATAATTAAAGCAGTAAATTAACACATCTCTCTTCTGTTTGTAGAAATTGAGGAATATTCCCAAGAGCAAATCTGCAAGGTATAAATGTCTTATTCATTATTTACATCTGGGGATACTGGGAGTTGTAGCTACAACAGCAGGACCTTATAGACTGACTATTTATGGGAACTACTAGTGTATATTAATTTCCCCCCTTTTTTTAATAGGACTTGGTGTCATTCCTTGATGTGATGGTAAGATCTGTACTTGTACTGAATGTCATGTTTTATTTCTGTATAGAAGTGTAGTTTTGCAAGACAAAAATATTCTGCTCAAGTCTGGTTTACTTCCTTCCCAGTCTCACAGCTGAGGCCCCCAATACCCCTGTATATTCTGTATTCTTGATAAAAAGTTCTGTAGAATAAAGGGCTGTTGGTTTGTGCAGGGGGGAAGGCATATTGGGCGCAGTTGTGCCCTACAGCATGGCCGCTTTGAAGGCTTTTGCTGTTTAAAGGCATCCGAGGATGAAATATTAACGATTCCCCACCCTATGGGGCTTCTTCTGACTCACTCAAAGATATATTTATTTTATTCATCTACGGAGACATTGGACACCAGAAGCAATTTGGGGTTATAATGGCACGTCGGCAGCAACATACGATAGATGTATTGTTTGTTTAAAAGCAGTGTGAGACGCACATACAGCAGTGGGAAAGGGATAAGGATTTATTGCTTTTTGTTACAGTTATAGTCACTTTATTCTGGTTGCACTGAGAAGTATATACAGGTATGGGAGCAGTTATCCAGAATGCTTGGGACATGGGGTATTCCAGATAAGGGGTCTTTCTGTAATTATGATCTCCAGACCTTAAGGCTAGTAAATAATCATTTAAACATTAAATAAACCCAATAGAGTTGTTTTGCCTTCAGTAAGGATAAATCATATCTTAGTTGGGATCAAGTACAGGTACTGTTTTATTATTACAGAGAAAAGGGAATCATTTAACCATTAAATAAACCCAATAGGGCTGTTCTGCCCCCAATAAGGGGTAATTATATCTTTGTTGGGATCAAGTACAGGTACTGTTTTATTATTACAGAGAAAAGGGAATCATTTAACCATTAAATAAACCCAATAGTGCTGTTCTGCCCCCAATAAGGGGTAATTATATCTTTGTTGGGATCAAGTACAGGTACTGTTTTATTATTACAGAGAAAAGGGAATCATTTAACCATGAAATAAACCCAATAGGGCTGTTCTGCCCCAATAAGGGGTAATTATATCTTAGTTGGGATCAAGTACAGGTACTGTTTTATTATTACAGAGAAAAGGGAATCATTTAACTATTAAATAAACCCAATAGGGCTGTTCTGCCCCAATAAGGGGTAATTATATCTTAGTTGGGATCAAGTACAGGTATTGTTTTATTATTACAGAGAAAAGGGAATCATTTAACCATTAAATAAACCCAATAGGGCTGTTCTGCCCCAATAAGGGGTAATTATATCTTAGTTGGGATCAAGTACAGGTACTGTTTTATTATTACAGAGAAAAGGGAATCATTTAACCATGAAATAAACCCAATAGGGCTGTTCTGCCCCCAATAAGGGGTAATTATATCTTAGTTGGGATCAAGTACAGGTACTGTTTTATTATTACAGAGAAAAGGGAATCATTTAACCATTAAATAAACCCAATAGGGCTGTTCTGCCCCCAATAAGGGGTAATTATATCTTAGTTGGGATCAAGTACAGGTACTGTTTTATTATTACAGAGAAAAGGGAATCATTTAACCATTAAATAAACCCAATAGTGCTGTTCTGCCCCCAATAAGGGGTAATTATATCTTTGTTGGGATCAAGTACAGGTACTGTTTTATTATTACAGAGAAAAAGGAATCATTTAACCATTAAATAAACCCAATAGGGCTGCTCTGCCCCCAATAAGGGGTAATTATATCTTAGTTGGGATCAAGTACAGGTACTGTTTTATTATTACAGAGAAAAGGGAATCATTTAACCATTAAATAAACCCAATAGGGCTGTTCTGCCCCCAATAAGGGGTAATTATATCTTAGTTGGGATCAAGTACAGGTACTGTTTTATTATTACAGAGAAAAGGGAATCATTTAACTTAAATAAACCCAATAGGGCTGTTCTGCCCCCAATAAATATAGAAATAGAGAACACAAATATCAGGGCTGAATTTAGCAGAGAGTTTCAGTAGTGCAGTCCCTTCTTCCCAATTCTATGTTGGACTTGCCAGTTAATAGTGGATTTGGGGGCTGCTCAGGCAGTTTGTGTAATACGGATACTCTCTGATTATTCCATGGCGCTTACACACACATTGAGCTGCACACAGGGGGCAGAGGGCACAACTAAAGATAAGTAGCTGTAAAATAAAAATCACCAACATTTGTAAGTATTTCATTCACTGCAGCGAATCTGTAACCGTGTGAAATTCTGTATAAATTATGTATTTCTGCTCCAGGCTTCAGGGCAGCCCATGCTTTCTCCAATTCATATTTAATCATCTCCCCACAAGGTTCTGCGCTTGCTGCAAATGTACCGACCGGATGGCGAATTCCCCTGCTGCCATGCTGCTTATCGCTCCCATTTAGGAACAAGCCCAGCATTTGCCTAATTGGCAGTGTAACCGCAGCATCGGGGGTTTGTATCCTGAATCAAGGGGGTGGTTCCCCATTAGGTTAACCTTTAATATGTTATAAAATGGCCGATTCTTAGCAACTTTTCAATTGGTCTTTTTTATTTTGTATAGTTTTTGAATTATTTGCCTTTTCCTTCTGACTCTTTCTAGGTTTCAAATGGGGGTCACTGACCCCAGCAGCCAAAAACTTATTGCTCTTTGAGTCTCCAGTTTTATTGTTTTTGTTACTCTTTATTACTTATCTTTCTATTTAGGCCCTTCGTTATTCATATTCCTGTCTCTCTTTCAAACCACTCTCTGGTTGCTAGGTTAAATGGGACCCTACCAACCAGATAGCTGCTAAAATTCCAAACAGGAGAGCTGCAGAAAAAAAAGCTAAGCACGATAAATAATATAAAATAAAGACCAATTGCAAATTGTCTCAGAATAGCACTCGCTACATCATAAACATTAATTTGAAGCTGAACAACCCATTAAAATGTAGTTAGACATTGTCTTAATTTTCTGCTAAGCAGAGACAATGCAATTAATTGTTTTTGCTTATTTTAATCTGTGCTGAAGAGAAGGAGCTGGCATATTAATTTTTATATTTAGGGGCTGCATTCTGGCACAGTGGGTAACATGGCTGCCTTGGAACCCTAGAGTCATAGGTTGGATTCCAGCCAGGGCACCCTATGCAAAACATGTGTATGTCCTCACCCATGTCTGCGTGACTCCCTCTGGGTGCTCCGGGTTCCTCCCACACCCCAAACATATACAGGCAGGTTCATTAGCTCTTGATCAATCATTAACTTAGCAATTAGCTGATGTCATTATCCACAACTGAGCCTGTGGATGCTGGGAAACCCTGCAGCTGCCAGCACCCTAGATCTGTCAGACTAGCTTTGCACCCATTGAATTGGATGTTCCTTCAGTGACCAAAGTCCTACTCTATCAGCGTAAAGGTGCCCATACACAGTGAGATCTGCTCGTTTGGCAAGGTCTCCAAGCCAGCGGATCTTCTCCCAATATGCCCACCTACTGGCCTAATTCAAACCTCTGGCCCTAGGGCCAAATAATCAAATTAAAACGGCAGACATAGGCTCCGTTGGATCTGGGACTGCATCAATCTGATGGAAAAATCAAACCTGCCCAATCGAAATATGCCCAATTTTAAGCCAGATGTCGATCGGGGAGGCCCATTGGTGGTGCCCATACACGGGCAGATAAGCTGCTGAATCGATCTAAAGGACCAATATGAAATCAGCCTGTGTATGGCCGCCTTAAGACACAATTTGCGCAATGTAATTGCGGCGAATACAACCTGTAGTGCCTGCAGCGATTACTCTGGATTTGCAGGAAAATGTTGCATTATGAATAACAAATGTGGCCAAAATTGCACATTGCACGCTGCAAATGCGTTAGTAAATGACCCCTAAAATGAATTATTAATAAATTGTATTGATTCATTCACTTCATTTATTATTCATAGAATTATGGCCAATGAATCCATAACCAGGTTGTTAATTTCATTTTTATATTATTAGCACTGAATGTTAGTATTAGTGAATATTAGTGAAGTACTTAGTTAATGAAGAATGTATAATATCATTGCTGCCCTGTCAGACTCATTAATGGTCACTGGTGATGTTAGAAACCTGTATGTAATTCTGTATGTTCATTGTAGAAACCCATTTTATATGTTGGAATGTGGGTGCTAATTGCTTATGGTTTCTATCACTACAGGGCATATCCCAGGCCTCATTTATTGGCCATGACTGGGGCGGTGCTGTTGTGTGGAACATGGCTCTTTTCTACCCAGAGAGAGTGAGGTAAGATATAGATGCTCTTGTAAAACATTACATCTGGTTGCTAGGGTCCAAATTACCTTAGCAACCAGGGAGTGGTTTGAGTGAGAGACTAATATATGAATAGGAGAGGGGGCTGAATAGAAAAATAAGTTATAAAAAGTAACAATAACAATAAAACTGGAGCCTCACAGAGCAATAGTTTCTGGCTGCCGGGGTCAGTGACCCCTGTTTGAAAGTTTTAAATAGTTTGAAGAAGAAGGCAAATAATTCAAAAACTATAAGAAATAATTAATGAAGACCAATTGAAAATTAGGAGTTGTTATTCTATAACAGTGCTGTCCAACTTCTGCGGTGCCGAGGGCCGGAATTTCTCTCACATACATGGTGGAGGGCCGCTAATGGAAGCTAGTTTGGCCACTCCCCCATTTTAAACCACACCCACTTCAAACCACACCTATTTTATCACAATGGTCTCTGCAGGGATATCAACCATCATTCATATGTTATGTTAAGACACACCCTTAAATCCATATGCCTCCTCCTCCTCCCCTGTGCACAGCAACCCCCAGCATATAATTACACACCTTAGGGACCATTTAATGGCTAAATGCTAACAAACTCCCAGAACAAACCCCTGCCAGGTTCACCTCCCACAGGCAGCATAGGGGAGGCAGAGTATGGCACACACAGGTAGTACTCTGCCTGTCCTATGCTGCCTGTGTGTGCCATACCCTCCCTGCCCTATGCTGCCTATGTGCCATACTCTGCCTACCCTATGCTGCCTATACACAGGCAGCATAGGCCAAGCAGTACATACAATGTCTGAGGTGTGAAGAGGTGAACAATGTGGGTGATTACAGCCTGAGCCTGAGATGGGAACATTGCAGGGGTAAACAATGCAGAGATTAAAAGGTGTGAACAACACAGGGGATTACATATTTAAACAATACAGCTGATTACAGCCTGAATCTGAGGTGATAACCATGCAGGGGACCAGTTAATCTCAGTACTGATACCATTTAAAGCTTACACAAAGTTAAGCCATCAAAGCAGCCAGACAGGTGGGGGGGCCACACAGAGGGGGGTCGAGGGCTGCATGCGGCCCGCGGGCCGCCAGTTGGACAGCACTGTTCTATAACATACTAAAAGTTACATGAAACGTGCATCACCCCTTTAAGTGACCAAATAATCTCCCCAAACTGGAATATATATATCAGTAAATATTGCCCTTTTACATTCTTTCCCTTGAGCCGCCATTTAGTGATGGGCTGTGTGCTCCCTCAGAGATCAGCTGACAGGAAGTAGTGTGGGAGCAAAAGGCAGAACTCTGTCCATTCATTGGCTGATGGGGCCTAGCATGTATGTGTGCCTTGCCTTGTTTGTGTGCACTGTGACTCCTATGATCCCAGGGGGCGGCCCTTAGTACTTAAAATGGCAGTTTCCTATCTAGGATTATCCAATAGCACATACAGTACTACTAACTGATATTTATTTTAATAAAGCAAGGTTTTATATATGGGTATTTAACACAATATTTTCTCATAGAGAGCTGCATTATTCTGGGGTATAGTTTCCCTTAACAGATTTCTGTGCAGCCTTGTCTCTATTAATATATTCTACATGGATAATGTGACCATTGCGCATCCCATTGGGCTGAAACTTAATAGGCCTTAATGTAGGCTTGTAAATATCCACATAGTATTATAAGTACTGCAATCCATTCAGCGCTGAAGGTTCAGATGGGCAGGGACTGGGCTATAGGGAATGATAAGTGGAAGCTATTTGGGTCATGTTCTGTATTTCTCTCTTCCCCTATACACCGACGGAAGAACCTTGAGCATTTATAATCTTTGTATATTGAATTTATTAGTTATTTTAGTACAGTGAAATAAAGGTTTACACTGTTTAAATAGCAAATAATTCACTCCATAGCAAATAATTCACCACCATTTTTATCAACCAAATGCAATGCTGTATTTAAACAAACCCGCCCTTCATCCCTATGGGCTCAAATCAGTCTAAATCAGTCTATCAAAGTTCCCTCTATATAAAAAGGGGGTAAATAAAGAGTATGGGTTGATAACATAGCTCTGGTCTATCTCTGTGTCAGGGCACAAGGAAGAAAGTAACAACATAAGCCGTATATATATATATATTTAACTCACTAAAATACTATCTAGGGCTACAGAGTTCCCCCCTGGGATGAAGTAGTGGTTTTGCCCAACTAGTATAAGCCACATGATCGGCACAAGTAGGAAATAAATGAGATAATCTAATATACCGGGCAGCCAATGTTGGGCTGTGATCCTTCCCCCAGATTGCCGATGAGCATTGTCCTCTCTCCTGGATAAAAAAGGCTCAGTGTATCTGATTTATATTGATAATAAATCAGTTTGGGTTGTGTAGAATGGAATTAATTTCACAGTACTTTATGAGCAATATAAGCATTCCCATATAAATCTATATGTTTACATAGGCAGGGGCAGTGTCGGACTGGCCCACCAGGATAGCAGGAAAACTCCCAGTGGGCCCAGGTGTCAGTGGGCCCTTTTGCTCACCCAACCATTTGCCTTGTATGCCTTCACCATGGCTATTACCAATTCTATGTGAGAAGAAACAGAACAAATAGAAGAAAGGGATAGATAATAGTAAAAAGAAGAAATTAAAGAAAATGAGTGAATAGGGGAGGAAAGGTTGTCTGGAGAGTGGGCCTAAGGTCTAAGCTTTTCTGGTGGGCCCTTGGCACCCCAGTCCGTCACTGGGCAGAGGCCATGTTAGCGCCCGTTGCATCGCTCAATAACTGCAACTTGAACGGTCGGTTGTTGGAAGCTTAGGGGTCAAGGGTTCCATCACAATTTCAGTAGAGTGGACCAGCAGTAATGCTAGTATGGCCTCCACAATGAGACATTATATTGTATATATATTATAAAAAAAGGGTGAGTGCAGAGGATCTCTTGTTGTTGTCTATATATATTATAAAATATATATAAAATAGTGTACTGTATGGCAAGATTACCAATGCAGAATCCACAGGCAAAGAGTGTCTCTTCCACAAAGCCTTAAAGAGAGTATTTGTGTCCAGCGGGTTACAAGTAAAAATCCTGTCCAACTACAGATACGAAAAAAAGGGATCTCCGATCTAGATAGATAGACAGACAGATATATAGACACCATAATATCAAATTTCATGTTTTCTTAGTGAGCAGCACATACAAAGTGGCCTGTGTTTTACTTATACAGGGCAGTGGCATCTCTAAATACACCTTTCTTCACATCTGACCCAGGGGTAAATGCTTTGGAAAGAATAAAGGCCAACCCGATCTTTGACTATCAGCTGTACTTCCAGGAGCCGGTAAGTATGACAAGAAGGTACTGGGGCCCATTTACTAACTACAAGGTAACATACCATAAGGCCGGATTTTATATGGAGAATTATTTACAGGAGCCCCACTATGGAACATTAGATTAGAGAAAGAATCTTATAATGAAGATTCTAAAGCTACAAGTTAAACCAGATTGTACTTTATCATTGTATCCCTGGAATAAATCGGTCACTGCGTGGAATATCACTCACTAAGATCCTTAAGCCTATGATATACTATTATCTAAAGTGTTTTTAGTGAAATAATGTTTTACATAATGCAGGCAACAGGCACGTTTCACCCCTATACTGTAGCAGCAATGGGCAGTATAATAATGGCATGCTCTGGGTCCAACTCATATATTTCAGCCGGCTTTGCTGTTATTCACTTTTTACAAACACTGAATAAGGTCAACCAATGGATTAGGGTTTCAAATGTGGCTTCATTCCTCCCCAGGGTGTGGCTGAAGCAGAACTGGAGAAAGATTTGGAAAGGACATTCAAAGTGTTTTTCCGAGGCTCAAGCGAAAAGGTAAATGAGATTTCCAGGCCATTGTCTGAACTGTGTTGTCTAAACTGTGCATTTGTTGTAGGTTAGCTTCTCTAAGATCCTCTATGGCACCCATTGGTTTAAATAATGGATCACAAACTGTTGGCCCTAGGCCCAAGCGATCGAATTACAAAGACGGAAATAGGAGCCATCGGACTAAGGACCGGATGAATGAGCCAATCCGATGGGAAGATCAGACCTTCTTGATTGACACCTGGCAAATTTTTGCTCTAATATATCGATCAGGGAGGCCTGTCAGGGGTCCCTATACATGGGCAGATAAGTTGCCAGATCGGTCTAAAGGACTTAGCAGCTTAAATCTGCCATTATATAGCCGCCATTACTCAATAAGTGGTTGTCTGAGAACTTTTACAATTTATATTAATTTTACATTTGTTGTAGTTTCTGAGGTAGGAAGTTGTAGATATCTAATACCAGGCTTTCAGCTCAACAGCAATCCTAAGAGGCCGGCAACCATTACTGTCTATGCACTTCCTGGATTTGGTTAACTAAGAGGTTGTTGACTTATTTGAGCAAAAACAATGTGCAGATATCTCAGGAACCGCTAAAAATAGAAAATAAATGTACAGTTTACATCAATTCATCTTTTAGGTTTAGATTAATATTACTGAAACTTAAGGGTCATATGGAGTTAGGGATTTGGGGACCTACTTTGGGTTATCTGATTTTGGGGAAAGTGTTCCTGGTATTTTTCCTATAGCAGAAGATCTTTATAATCTAAGGACCTGAATAGAAAGCTGGAGAATAGAACAAAAGGGAACTGGGGGGAGATTGCAGGGGTACCCATAATAACATACTATATGTAGGCTGGCAAAAAGGTAAGATATGGGGAAAGGAAAAAGGGTGAGAGAAGAGACAGCATCTGTACATCAGTAGGGTTATAGTGAAATCCAGGAGGGATAGCTACAGTTGGGAAAAGAATAGAACAAAGAGAGGGGCTGGCGAAAAGGAATGAGAGAATCAGTGTTATAGGGGAAGACAAAATGCCCCGTACCTCCCCCACTGCCCCATAAAGGTAAGGGCTGTCTTTCCAAGGTTAAACATTTGTTGGACATTAGGAAGCTGACCGGTGGAAAGCCGATGTAAGATGGCCAGATATGGAGAATCTCAATGGAACGTCAAGCAGCAAGAAACCGCAGACAGGGGCCAATGTTAGAAAGCACCATAGGAACAGAATACTTGACCTTGGTGACCTACTGTGGGTGGGTAGGGTAACCATATCTCAATCTGTCTCCATTGTACCTGGGAAGCTGCCCATTCATTGGTTCAATAAAACTTGTATTCTTGCCTGTATTTTCAAACCCATTCCAAGGGGATGGGTTTATAGTTTATGTTTTATGTTTATCGTTATGTGTATTGGCTACACTACCTCCCTCCGCCTAACCCAACCCATCCTGTTCTACCTCTACCCCCTCTACTCCTTCTTTTCTATCTCTTTTCATTTATTTAATTTAGCAGAATTAAAAAAAAAAAGATAATTACAAAACAAATAACAGTTTCTGGAAAAAATATTCTATGTTCCAGTTCCGTTCCTTTGCCTGCAGCTCCCAAGATGGCCGACGCTAAACCTAATGGCATTAAAAGTATACATGAAAGAGATATACCCTAAAGCCTTAAAGATCTTAAATTAAATTTTTCACCAGTGTGTGACCCTTTGCACGGTGGACTATAGCCGAAACCCAATAGGCCACGCTCATAAATTGTTTACATCTATATCCTCCTGAAATTAGACTCGTCCTGTCCCAAGCATTGGCCTTTCGCTATCCCATTCAGTTTTCTGTTTTAAAGATGATCCCAAGCCCTCAGTGTCTGACTGCAGAGGGGAGTTTTGCGCTGATGGACGGGGAGTGTAATGGACTCGAGTAGAAGAGCAGATGAGCTGGGTGCTACCCTTACACCTCACCTCCCGCTCACCTCGTCCCGCTCAGCAAAATGGCGCTAGGTTCTGAAATTCAAGGTGTTGGTAACACTGACGTGCCAGAAAGTAATTAGAGGAATTAGATATTTGGGTAGGAGCAATCAAAAGTACATTGATTCTTTTGCCCGGATGAAAGATTTAGTAGATCTACAGTTTCAGGAGAGGTTTCAAGCAGAATGAAAAGGGAAAGTGAACTTGTCTGTAAGTGTCAGTACATCAAGGGACACCTACATTTTATCCATATTGTGACACCTCTTGTCATTGCTCAACCTGCCTATCTCTACATAGCGACACCCACTTACCTGTATATGTCACATGGTATAACATAATACCCAGCCGGCATAGCCCCCTATATGTGATAAAGCCCCTTAATCAAGTCAAGCTTTATTTGTCTGCATAAATAAATATACACATGGGAAGAAATTACTGATTGTTATTGGCCCACAAAAAAAGACATAAACATAAAAACATATTCCATAAACATACATACTACATACAAGTACAAAAACATACAGTATATATACAGAGGAAGGGATACAGTAATTAAAGTGGTTGTTTACCTTTGAGTGTTAGTATGAGAGTGATATTCTGAGATAATTTGCAACAGGTCTTCATTTTTTATTTGTTTTTATTTTTTAATGATTTCATTTTCTGTTCAGCAGCTCTCCAGTTTGGAGTTTTAGCAGCTATCAGGTTGCTAGGGTCTAAATTACCTTGGATGAGAGGTTGGTATATGAAATGGGGAGGGGCCTGAATACAAAGATAAGTAATAAAAAGTAACAATAACAATAAAACTGGTGCCTCACAGAGCAATTGTTTTTTTTGGCTGCCGGGGTCAGTGACCCTCATTTGAAAGCTGGAAAGAGTTAAAAGTAGACAAAAAAAATAAATAAATAATGAAGACCAATTGCAAAGTTGCTTAGTGGCCATTCTGCAACATACCAAAAGTTAAACCCCTTTAATGTGCAAAAGCTTTTTCCAATTGCTGCTATCAATATATAGCATTTTCAATTGCCAGTGCCTAATAAAAATAAATTGTTGCTTTTACATTTTTAAGTTATACTAGAACTATAATTTATACTCTAAAGTGCATTGTGCATTATTGTGCAACTTGTCCATCCATCTTTATCCTTTCCATATAGTAAATATACCAAAATCAACCAAAAATAACCCAAGGCCACTTCATTCACTATACAAGACCTGCCGTGATTACAACAAGCTAAAAGAGCGCTACTTGTTTAAAAATCTTACATCTTGAGGGATACAATGATTACACAATCTAGCTAAACGAGTAGCTATTGGTCTAGTAACCCATAGCAACCAATCAGAGGACAGCATTTACAGGTTATCTGTTTGAAAAGAGACACCTATTATGTTGCTTTTTTGGTTCTTAAAGTCTCTTCTTATTTCAGGATCGACTCGCTACCTCCCTAACAACGATGAACGTGCGAGAACGAGGTAAGTGTCTGTTTGGGGGTGCAGCCCTTATTGTATGTATTTTAATGCTGTTCCTTACGTGGATAATAATGGTAGTATTACTCAGATATGCAAGGAAGTGTTCTGATTCAAGCCTAAAACTTACATATGGGACATCAGTATAGAACATGCCAGTCTATGCACTGCCCTATATTCTGCTAGGCAGCCGGGGGCATGTCTAGGGCTCTGCCTGGCACTTTAATATTTATAAGGCAGAAGTTCAAATGTGCTCTGTCCCTCTTAGTATAAAGGTGGCCATACACGTTAAGATCCGCTCGCTTGCCAAGGGATCTTCTCCCGGTATCCCCACCTACGGTTTGGTGATATGGGGCGAATTTAGTCTATAATGACGGTAATGGGAGCAGTCAGTTCGCGGACCGCATCAACAAGCCGATGCAGTCCCCGTTCCGACTAAATTTTATAACCTGCCCGGTTGATATCTGGCCAATTTCACCTTAAGGCACCTTGTAATTACCACTTGGCTGAGGCCCTACCCACACACCTAGGGTGCTATAACCAAATCTACAAAAGGTCTGTAAGTGGTTCTGGTCTAAATATTGCCCCTTGGGGTCATGCCCCAGGACATCACCCCACAGCTGCCGCAGGTACCCCCTTCATGGCACGCCAGGGCTCTTTTACTATTGTAACCAATTATACATACGGCATAAAAGGCACTTTTTGCAATGGGTACAAACTGGCACACACAGAACCCATTATTATTGCGCCAGTGTGGACACAGCACTCCTAGCAAGTGATACAATATGGGTGTATCTGGGCACTCTTACATTTCCTTCATGTGTGTGCTATCTGGTGTGGGTACAGGATTGCCTTATGGGGAAAGTATATGCCCAGTTCTGTATGGAACGTGTTGGTATTAATTAGCTGTAAGCCACATCGATCATCTTCTTTGCAGGTGGAATATTAGTCGGCACAGATGAAGACCCGCCATTGAGTAGCATCATTAATGAAGCCGATTTGCAGTACTACGTGGCACAGTTTAAGAAGTCGGGATTCAGGTACATTGTACTGCATGATAATTGCACCCTGGCCTCTGTGCCATATACTGGCGTAACTGTCATATACACATACTGCCATAACTGTCATATACTGCCATATACATATACTGCCGTAACTGCCACATACCAACCAACCCGCTTGTTATCTTCCTCTACTGCCCTGCTCCTCAGCTTCCCCCTCACACACTCACATTGTATATATTTTATTTATATAGCGCTACTATTGTTCAACTGCAAGAACCTTCTGTCGCCCATTTGTTACTCTGCACTGCACACACAGTGGGTTGTAGTTGCACTACACCGTAGCTCCGTTTGGTCACTTCCCCTTAGCGAAGGCTAAGTGCCCCATGCTGCCCCATGCTCTAAACCTACACTAGCCGTGCTGTTGGCTTGGTTACAGCCAAGAAGGGGTTACATGTACTTGACATGCCAGGGCCTATTTTATATCCCAGTCCTGCTCATACCATTTGCCCTTTTAGATTTGAAGCTCTTTTGGGCAGGGCCCTCTTCATCTCTTGTATAAGTTATTGGTTTATATATAATTCTGCATGTTCAGTGTATAAACCCAATAGTTATACAGGGCTGTGTAATATGCTGATGCTTTATAAACACGTGATAATAATAATAATAGCCATATATTTAAACTGCCATATACATACACTGGCATATACTCCCATATACATACACTGGCATATACTCCCATATACATACACTGGCATATACTCCCATATACATACACTGGCATATACTCCCATATACATACACTGCCATATACTCCCATATACATACACTGCCTTATACTCCCATATACATACATTGGCATATACTCCCATATACATACACTGGCATATACTCCCATATACATACACTGGCATATACTCCCATATACATATACTGGCATATACTCCCATATACATATACTGGCATATACTCCCATATACATACACTGCCATATACTCCCATATACATACACTGGCATATACTCCCATATACATACACTGGCATATACTCCCATATACATTCACTGGCATATACTCCCATATACATATACTGGCATATACTCCCATATACATACACTAGCATATACTCCCATATACATACATTGGCATATACTCCCATATACATACACTGCCATATACTCCCATATACATACACTGCCTTATACTCCCATATACATACATTGGCATATACTCCCATATACATACACTGGCATATACTCCCATATACATACACTGGCATATACTCCCATATACATATACTGGCATATACTCCCATATACATATACTGGCATATACTCCCATATACATACACTGCCATATACTCCCATATACATTCACTGGCATATACTCCCATATACATACACTAGCATATACTCCCATATACATATACTGCCATATACTCCCATATACATACATTGGCATATACTCCCATATACATATACTGGCATATACTCCCATATACATATACTGGCATATACTCCCATATACATACACTAGCATATACTCCCATATACATACATTGGCATATACTCCCATATACATACACTGCCATATACTCCCATATACATACACTGCCTTATACTCCCATATACATACATTGGCATATACTCCCATATACATACACTGGCATATACTCCCATATACATACACTGGCATATACTCCCATATACATATACTGGCATATACTCCCATATACATATACTGGCATATACTCCCATATACATACACTGCCATATACTCCCATATACATTCACTGGCATATACTCCCATATACATATACTGGCATATACTCCCATATACATACACTGGCATATACTCCCATATACATACACTGCCTTATACTCCCATATACATACATTGGCATATACTCCCATATACATACACTGGCATATACTCCCATATACATACACTGGCATATACTCCCATATACATATACTGCCATATACTCCCATATACATACATTGGCATATACTCCCATATACATATACTGGCATATACTCCCATATACATATACTGGCATATACTCCCATATACATACACTGCCATATACTCCCATATACATTCACTGGCATATACTCCCATATACATACACTGGCATATACTCCCATATACATACACTGCCATATACTCCCATATACATACATTGGCATATACTCCCATATACATACACTGCCATATACTCCCATATACATACATTGGCATATACTCCCATATACATACACTGCCATATACTCCCATATATATACACTGCCATATACTCCCATATACATTCACTGGCAAATACTCCCATATACATACACTAGCATATACTCCCATACACTGGCATATACTCCCATATACATACACTGCCATATACTCCCATATACATACACTGGCATATACTCCCATATACATACACTGGCATATACTCCCATATACATACACTGGCATATACTCCCATATACATACACTGGCATATACTCCCATATACATACACTGGCATATACTCCCATATACATACACTGGCATATACTCCCATATGCATACACTGGCATATACTCCCATATGCATACACTGGCATATACTCCCATATGCATACACTGGCATATACTCCCATATGCATACACTGGCATATACTCCTATATACATACACTGGCATATACTCCCATATACATACACTGGCATATACTCCCATATACATACACTGGCATATACTCCCATATACATACACTGGCATATACTCCCATATACATACACTGGCATATACTCCCATATACATATACTGGCATATACTCCCATATACATACACTGGCATCTACTCCCATATACATACACTGCCTTATACTCCCATATACATACATTGGCATATACTCCCATATACATACACTGGCATATACTCCCATATACATACACTGGCATATACTCCCATATACATATACTGGCATATACTCCCATATACATATACTGGCATATACTCCCATATACATACACTGCCATATACTCCCATATACATACACTAGCATATACTCCCATATACATATACTGCCATATACTCCCATATACATACATTGGCATATACTCCCATATACATATACTGGCATATACTCCCATATACATATACTGGCATATACTCCCATATACATACACTGCCATATACTCCCATATACATTCACTGGCATATACTCCCATATACATACACTGGCATATACTCCCATATACATACACTGCCATATACTCCCATATACATACATTGGCATATACTCCCATATACATACACTGCCATATACTCCCATATATATACACTGCCATATACTCCCATATACATTCACTGGCAAATACTCCCATATACATACACTAGCATATACTCCCATACACTGGCATATACTCCCATATACATACACTGCCTTATACTCCCATATACATACATTGGCATATACTCCCATATACATACACTGGCATATACTCCCATATACATACACTGGCATATACTCCCATATACATATACTGCCATATACTCCCATATACATACATTGGCATATACTCCCATATACATATACTGGCATATACTCCCATATACATATACTGGCATATACTCCCATATACATACACTGCCATATACTCCCATATACATTCACTGGCATATACTCCCATATACATACACTGGCATATACTCCCATATACATACACTGCCATATACTCCCATATACATACATTGGCATATACTCCCATATACATACACTGCCATATACTCCCATATACATACATTGGCATATACTCCCATATACATACACTGCCATATACTCCCATATATATACACTGCCATATACTCCCATATACATTCACTGGCAAATACTCCCATATACATACACTAGCATATACTCCCATACACTGGCATATACTCCCATATACATACACTGCCATATACTCCCATATACATACACTGGCATATACTCCCATATACATACACTGGCATATACTCCCATATACATACACTGGCATATACTCCCATATACATACACTGGCATATACTCCCATATACATACACTGGCATATACTCCCATATACATACACTGGCATATACTCCCATATACATACACTGGCATATACTCCCATATGCATACACTGGCATATACTCCCATATGCATACACTGGCATATACTCCCATATGCATACACTGGCATATACTCCCATATGCATACACTGGCATATACTCCTATATACATACACTGGCATATACTCCCATATACATACACTGGCATATACTCCCATATACATACACTGGCATATACTCCCATATACATACACTGGCATATACTCCCATATACATACACTGGCATATACTCCCATATACATATACTGGCATATACTCCCATATACATACACTGGCATCTACTCCCATATACATACACTGCCTTATACTCCCATATACATACATTGGCATATACTCCCATATACATACACTGGCATATACTCCCATATACATACACTGGCATATACTCCCATATACATATACTGGCATATACTCCCATATACATATACTGGCATATACTCCCATATACATACACTGCCATATACTCCCATATACATACACTAGCATATACTCCCATATACATATACTGCCATATACTCCCATATACATACATTGGCATATACTCCCATATACATATACTGGCATATACTCCCATATACATATACTGGCATATACTCCCATATACATACACTGCCATATACTCCCATATACATTCACTGGCATATACTCCCATATACATACACTGGCATATACTCCCATATACATACACTGCCATATACTCCCATATACATACATTGGCATATACTCCCATATACATACACTGCCATATACTCCCATATATATACACTGCCATATACTCCCATATACATTCACTGGCAAATACTCCCATATACATACACTAGCATATACTCCCATACACTGGCATATACTCCCATATACATACACTGCCATATACTCCCATATACATACACTGGCATATACTCCCATATACATACACTGGCATATACTCCCATATACATACACTGGCATATACTCCCATATACATACACTGGCATATACTCCCATATACATACACTGGCATATACTCCCATATACATACACTGGCATATACTCCCATATACATACACTGGCATATACTCCCATATGCATACACTGGCATATACTCCCATATACATACACTGGCATATACTCCCATATACATACACTGGCATATACTCCCATATACATACACTGGCATATACTCCCATATGCATACACTGGCATATACTCCCATATGCATACACTGGCATATACTCCCATATGCATACACTGGCATATACTCCCATATGCATACACTGGCATATACTCCCATATGCATACACTGGCATATACTCCCATATACATACACTGGCATATACTCCCATATACTGGCATATACTCCCATATACATACACTGGCATATACTCCCATATACATACACTGGCATATACTCCCATATACATACACTGGCATATACTCCCATATACATACACTGGCATATACTCCCATATACATACACTGGCATATACTCCCATATACATACACTGGCATATACTCCCATATACATACACTGGCATATACTCCCATATACATACACTGGCATGTATTCCCATATACATACACTGGCATGTATTCCCATATACATACACTGGCATATACTGCCATATATATTCACTGGCATATACTCCCATATACTGGCATATACATACACTGGCATGTATTCCCATATACATACACTGGCATGTATTCCCATATACATACACTGGCATATACTGCCATATACATACACTGGCATATACTCCCATATACTGGCATATACTCCCATATATATACACTGGCATATACTCCCATATACATACACTGGCATATACTCCCATATACATACACTGCCATATATTGCCATATACTGTATATATATTATATAGAAATGGCTACCAAATTGCTAACCATAACATTCTCTCCTTGAAGTTACTTTAAACTCATTGTACTGTATAACTCAGTTTACAGGGCACTGGCACTTATTACTTTAAGTAGAATCTCTCTATGTGTTAAACTGAAATGTCAATTTGCTTTAATAAATATAGAGATCTGCCCATGTCTGTGCCCATGAATGTGCCTATAGCGGGGGAATGGGCCAGTACAGAGGCGGCTCAGACATTGCTCCTCTGTATCCAACCGACCGACAAGCTGTCATTTCCCCCCGTTGCCAAGAACTCGCACTGGCCTGGAAACGACATTTGCATCATTTCCATCCAATTACATATTCCATTTTGTTTTCTGCATTACAGAAATATCTGCTTCATTTGACATCTTTATTGATAGATTCACGGGGGAATAGCAGCCCAGACTCGCACTTGGCAATTACTGGATACGTTTTATGTTTCAGTCCTGAAAGGAAAATTAAACCCTAAAATGGATCGGTTGTATTGCCCCCAGAATAACGTGTTACCCTGGGATCAGCACTTTGTACCCACCATAACTGTGTTAATGGGGTTGAGCTGGACCCCCCGTATAAACCTACAGCTGATATAAAGGATAATGTGCCTGTATCACAGGGCTAACGAGCAGCAAATATAAGAGCCTAATTATAAGAACTCCCTCTCCCAATTGGCTACACCGATACCACCAGGTTCCCTCTTGCCCGTCTCTGTTTGTATGTTGGGGTGTTATTTATGGTTTGTCCCATCTGGGCCACTGTAGGATGTTATTGGGGGTTCAATTACTCCCTCTGCCCCTGGGACCTCCCTTTTGACATTGGATTATCTGCTGATCTTACAGGGGCCCATTAAACTGGTACCGGAATATGCAGAGGAACTCAGAGTGGAACATCTCTGCCCATGGCTGGAAGGTAGAACCATTAGAACAAAACTTCTGTGCTGCCTGTGCTTTCATGTAAACAAATCATATAAACGGTTAAACAGTAGGAACCTGCATTAGTGCCTGCAATCATTCATTTAACCACACTAAAGGTGGCCATACTCGGGCCGATTATAGCTGCTGATATGGGTCCCTTGGACTGATTCGCCAGCTTATCGGCCTGTGTAGAGGCAGGAACGAGGGGCCTGCCTGACCAATATCTGGCCTGAAATTGGCCAGATATCGATTGGGCAGGTTAAAAGATTTAGTCGAATCGGGGACTGCATCGGCTCGTTGATGTGGTCCCCTAACCGACTGTGCCATTGCCGCCAGGGCCAAACGATCAAATTAACCTACATTTTCCCAATATTGCCCACCCGTAGGTGGGGATATCGGGAGAAGATCTGCTCGATTGGCGACCTTGGCAAGCGAGCGAATCTTAACATGTACCTTAAGCCTGTAACAACCAATCAGATGTTTGCATCTACTGTTCTACCTGCGCTAACTGCTGATTGGTTGGTACTCCATAATTTTTTCGCTACTAAACCCCACGTGCCTCTCAAATAAGCAGCACTTGCATCACAATCTCATTCTCCTTTTTTTTTTTAGATTCTGGTTCCGGCTTTGATGGTAACGGCTGGAAAGGATTTTGTTTTACTTCCAATAATGACCAAGGGTATGGAAAATCTGGTAAGTGGGAACTTATGTTGAAGAACTATTAGGGCTTATGATTGAACGGAGTGACAATAAATTGCCATCTAAATGGGAATGTAACATTCAGACACAAATATTAAGTGCAGTAGGTGACAGTGGGTGACACAGTAATATAAGTGCCAGTTCCCAGATCAGGGGCTGAGCGAGGGCCCCAATAGGGAATCTGTGAGTTTAGTTCTAAAGAGACTGAGGGAGGGGGCAAATGAGTCAGTGGTGCAGGAAAGTATGTGGTTGTACTCAGTAACCAGGGTATCAGGATCAGACATCTCTCTAAAGGAGGAGAGACTGGACCTGAAAGAGTTAGCTAAGACCTGCACTCCGTCTCTGCAATTCTCTTCCAAAATCTGTCCAATTTGATCTTAAATCACATTTATTCAGAGAAAGTTCCCCTCATTAAAGGTCCCCATACACGCTGAGATCCACTCATTTGGCGAGATCGCCAAGCGAGCAGATCTGCACCCGATATCCCCACCTACGGGTGGGTGATATCGGGGAGCGTGTAGTTAAAAAAAAATAATTGGATCGTTTGGCTCTGGGGCCAAACGATCGCATTATATTGGCGGCAATGGGGCAGTCGGTTCTGGGACCGCATCAACAAGCCTATGCGGTCCTGGCCGATCGATATCTGCCCAATTTTAGGCCAGATATCGGTCGGCCAGGCCCCTCGTTTCTGCCCCTACATGGGCAGATAAGCTGCCGAATCAATCCAAGGGACCGATATCAGCAGCTACAATCGGCCCGTGTATGGGGGCCTTTAGTTTAGTTGGACTTCATTGTGCTGCTAAGTGCAATACCTTAAATGACATCTTTTTCATAAAACAAGTTAAACGTATAAAGATCATGGATCTTAGATTCTAACTGGAGAGCTCCTGAACTGAAAATGAAATAACTAAAAAGACTACAATTAATAAAAAATGAAGACCAATTGCAAATTGTCTCAGAATAGCACCCATTACATCATAGTAAACGTTAACTCAAAGGTGAACAACCCCTTCAATGTGTTGTGGGCCGTCAGCTAGATCCGTAATAGGGCACAATAAGCAACCGAATATCCTCAATACCTGATCATTGGCGCAATTTCATGTTAGCATATTTATATTATATTTTATATATACATATAGAAGAAACCAAACCAGAAACCTGAACCAGAAAACCTAAATCTGATTTTGCCTTATCAAATAAAATATCATTCTAAGCAACTTTCCAGTATATATTGATACAGTATTTTTAGTGGTTATTTTCAAACGTATTTGTATCCCCTATTGGCAGACAGACTTGTTCTCCATGGGTTCTAGAGTCAGAACCGGAGAACAGAAAGGGATAAACAAACCCTGCTTTCAGTACAATTACATTTACAACTATAAAAGCAATGACATTTTTAACAAACGGATATTGGGAAGTTGCTTGGAATGACAGTGTTTTCATTAGGCACAATTTCTGCTTTAAGGTTTACATCCCCTTTAATTTACAGACTAATAAATCACATCCAGCCGAAGCCTGATTGCCAGCCATTCATTATACACTGTGTATGATTTACAATTGACCGGTTCTCGTTAGGGAATAAATTCATTTTCTATTCGCTTCCCGTTTAATAAATATTTTAAAGGTGCGGCTCATGTTTTTGTTTTTTTTTTTCTTTTGAACCAGATTCCTAATTTGAGCCGAGGACATATAGAAGAATGCAGCCACTGGACGCAGATGGAAAGGTGATATTATGCCCCTGTACCCCCAGTCTGATATATACAGGAAACTGGTTTCTCATACTGGGTATTGGCAGTAAATTTTCCCCAGCTAGCTCATAGTGTATATGCACCGTATGGCTGAAGAATATTTTAACATAATGGAACTGAATTACCAGATGCAGAATTTCTGTAATGAAATGGAATGTTGCAAGGCAGCATAGCTAGGGGGTGCCATTATTATTTATTACCCTACTGGCCTGTAGTTTCCCAAGCTCAGAGGCAATACTGTGATTTATTTGCACCTCAGCAATTTCTTATACACTTCATGTTCTTATTGATATATATTATGGCTGGAATGTCTATCTGCCAAGCTGGAAAGGCTCATTTCTGTCAGTCTGCGGGGGGGGTAGCTTGGGGGCACGCTCCCCGATTACTTCTACTGCAGAGACGCATTGTGTATGGGCCCTGCCCTCCCCTGTGAGTTAGAAAAGCAGCAGAAGGTGAAATTATGGGGCACATTAACTAAAATCCGTTCTTTTCTGTGTTTAAAACACATTATGGTATAAATTCGGAGTAACCTCGATCATTTCTGAAGTTCTAAAATGTCTCGAAAATGCTTTTATTGCAATTGCGTTCCGAAAGGCACGATATTTTCGTGCTGAAAAGTTTGTTATGCCATGAAAAGCTTTCTGGCTTTGGAAGTCTTCCCTAGGACTCAATGGCACTTGACAGATCAAACCTGGTGAAAAGATAGTCCCGAGGAAAGTGTAACCAAAGCCAATTCCGAAATGGTCGTATTATTTGCACAAAGTACGTTTTTTTCCATGGAAATTTAATGAAAACCCGAAAAAATCATGGAATTTTCAAGAAATTTTCCCATACATTCAGAAATGTTCTATAAGTTAGATAGGGTATAAATTCGGAGTAACCACGATCATTTCTGAAGTTCGAAAATGTCTCGAAAATGTCTCGCAAATGCTTTTATCGTTCATACGAAAATATCGCAATTGCGTTCCGAAAGTCTCAATATTTTTGTGCTGAAAAGTTCATTATATCACGAACACCTTTCTGGCATTGATGCCTCCCATAGGACTCAATGGCACTTGACAGATCAAATCTGCCGAAAAGAAAGTCCCGAGGAAAGTGTAACCAAAGCCAATTCTGAACTGTCCGTATTCTTTGTGCAAAGTACGTTTTTTTTGTGGAAATTTAACGAAAACTCGTGGAATTATGTCGAGCCTTTGCCATACATTCCGAAATGTCTATAAGTTAGATATGGTATAAATTCGGAGTAACCACGATCATTTATGAAGTTCGAAAATGTCTCGCAAATGCTTTTATCGTTCATACGAAAATATCGCAATTGCGTTCCGAAAGTCTCAATACTTTTGTGCTGAAAAGTTCATTATATCACGAACACCTTTCTGGCTTTGATGCCTCCAATAGGACTCAATGGCACTTGACAGATCAAACCTGGCAAAAAAAGATAGTCCAGAGGAAAGTGTAACCAAAGCCAATTCCGAAATGTCCGTATTCTTTGCGCAAAGTACATTTTTGGGGGGAAATTTAACGAAAACTGGTGGAATTTTGTTAAGCCTTTGCCATACATTCCGAAATGTCTATAAGTTAGATATGGTATTAATTTGGAGTAACCACGATAATTTCTGAAGTTCTAAAATGTCTCGAAAATGCTTTTATCGTTCGTACAAAAATATCGCAATTGCGTTCCGAAAGTCTATTTTTGTGCTGAAAATTATGTCACGAAAACCTTTCTGGCTTTGATGCCTCCCATAGGCACTCGCCGGATCAAACCTGGCGAAAAGATAGTCCTGAGGAAAGTGTAACCAAAGCCAGTTCCGAAATGTTCGTATTCTTTACGTTTTTTTCTGTGGAAATTTTAACGAAAGCCACGAAAAACTGGAATTTTAACGAAATTTTCGCTTACATTCCGAAATGTTCTTTAAGTTGGAAAAAATACAAAATGATCTCAAAATTGTTATTGCTCCTGTCACTGTCGCTTTACAGATATAGAGATACCTGAACTCTAATCTGACATTTTGATCAATGTGCCCCAATGTGTCAGACTCAGGTACAGCTCTCTGAATATCTGTAAAGCGACAGGAATGGAACCCAGTGACAGGAGCATGGAGAGAGTTCTGAGGGATAAACTGTATGTGAATGGGTAAGGGGGGGGGGGCTCATTATGTAGGTGAGGATCCTGCGCTGTAGGCGGCAGCACTCTCTAATTACTCTTCTTCTTGTAGAAATATTTTCAGTCTGTGGGAGAGAATCAGGTTATCAAATCCAATAAAAGAAATGAAATATGTAATATCCCATAATCCATCTGCACTACCCGCTGTCACACCGTTATAATAATGCCTGCGCCAACCTACCTGTCGGCGGCTTTCTGTCTTACCTTCCCGCAGCAGAAAGGAGTCGGCAGCCTGACAAGTCTGGGGGCCCGATAATAACTTTCATTATTCCTCCGACGTCGGCCGTGGGCACCATTGCTGAACTCTGCTCAGATGCAGATGATTCCATTTCATTAGGCACATCCGTAGCTCTGAGTTACACCCCTCAGTGCCTGTCAGTGTAAGCCTGCTCCTTCCCCTGTAACAAAAACAGCTATTTTGGCTTTGAAGTACCTTTAGAGTTTTTTATCCAGGGAGAATGTCTACTGATAGGCACAGATGTACAGCAAAGTATTGTGTAAGGCTAGGGGGCACAGCGCCAGCATTAAAGGGGTTACTGTAAAGTTAACTTATAGTATGTTATAGAAAGGCCTATTCTTAGCAACTTTTCAATTTGTCTTCATTTTATATTTAGTATAGTTTTTGCATCATTTGCCTTCTACTTCCGATTCTTCCCACCTTTCAAATGGGGGTCACTGACCCCGGCAGCCAAAATCCTATTGCTCTGTGAGGCTCCAGTTTTATTGTTATTGTTACTTTTTATTACTTATCTTTCTATTCAGCCCCTTCCCTATTCATATACCAGTCTCTGCTTACTAGGGTAATTTAGAACATAGCAACCAGATAGCTGCTGCTGAGGTACTGTTTTATTATTACAGAGAAAAGGGAATCATTTAACCATGAAATAAACCCAATAGGGCTGTTCTGCCCCAATAAGGGGTAATTATATCTTAGTTGGGATCAAGTACAGGTACTGTTTTATTATTACAGAGAAAAGGGAATCATTGAACCATGAAATAAACCCAATAGGGCTGTTCTGCCCCAATAAGGGGTAATTATATCTTAGTTGGGATCAAGTACAGGTACTGTTTTATTATTACAGAGAAAAGGGAATCATTTAACCATGAAATAAACCCAATAGGGCTGTTCTGCCCCCAATAAGGGGTAATTATATCTTAGTTGGGATCAAGTACAGGTACTGTTTTATTATTACAGAGAAAAGGGAATCATTTAACCATTAAATAAACCCAATAGGGCTGTTCTGCCCCCAATAAGGGGTAATTATATCTTAGTTGGGATCAAGTACAGGTACTGTTTTATTATTACAGAGAAAAAGGGATCAATTTTAAAAATCTGAATTATTTGATTTAAATGGAGCCTTCGCATAATCTGGAGCTTTCTGGATAACGGGTTTCTGGATAACACATCCCATACTTGTATATATATATATTTTGTTTTGTTTTGTTAATTTCAGTAAAATACTCATTGTGTTTACGCTGGCAATATAATTGCTTCTAACAAGGCAGCAGCCAGAATCTAAACATAAAACAACTGAACCATTATTTTATATGTGAGCCAAAGAGAAAGTGCTCATTACTTTGGGAAATAAAACAACAAATCAACAACATAATGAGCAGAATAGAATGTATTAGTGGGAGTTTTTGGAAATGTGCAGTAATACTGACGATATAAAGAATAGAACTACTGCAACATTCTAATGTGAGTGAGAAATACAGACTGAGGTGAGCAAGTTGCATGGCAGTTCCAGTGTGTTACTGACTGTATTGGGTGACAGTTGCAGTGTGTTACTGACTGTATTGGGTGACAGTTGCAGTGCATTACTGACTGTATTGGGTGACAGTTGCAGTGTGTTACTGACTGTATTGGGTGACAGTTTCAGTGTGGTACTGACTGCATTGGGTGACAGTTGCAGTGCGGTACTGACTGCATTGGGTGACAGTTGCAGTGCATTACTGACTGCATTGGGTGACAGTTGCAGTGCGTTACTGACTGCATTGGGTGACAGTTGCAGTGTGGTACTGACTGCATTGGGTGACAGTTGCAGTGTGGTACTGACTGCATTGGGTGACAGCTGCAGTGTGGTACTGACTGCATTGGGTGACAGCTGCAGTGTGTTACTGACTGCATTGGGTGACAGTTGCAGTGCGTTACTGACTGCATTGGGTGACAGTTGCAGTGCGTTACTGACTGCATTGGGTGACAGTTGCAGTGCGTTACTGACTGCATTGGGTGACAGTTGCAGTGTGGTACTGACTGCATTGGGTGACAGTTGCAGTGTGGTACTGACTGCATTGGGTGACAGATGCAGTGTGGTACTGATTGCATTGGGTGACAGCTGCAGTGTGGTACTGACTGCATTGGGTGACAGCTGCAGTGTGTTACTGACTGCATTGGGTGACAGCTGCAGTGCGTTACGGACTGCATTGGGTGACAGTTGCAGTGCGTTACTGACTGTATTGGGTGACAGTTGCAGTGAGTTACTGATTGTATTGGGTGACAGTTGCAGTGCGTTACTGACTGTATTGGGTGACAGTTGCAGTGTGTTACGGACTGCATTGGGTGACAGTTGCAGTGCGTTACTGACTGTATTGGGTGACAGTTGCAGTGCGTTACTGACTGCATTGGGTGACAGTTGCAGTGCGTTACTGACTGCATTGGGTGACAGTTGCAGTGTGGTACTGACTGCATTGGGTGACAGTTGCAGTGTGGTACTGACTGCATTGGGTGACAGTTGCAGTGTGGTACTGATTGCATTGGGTGACAGCTGCAGTGTGGTACTGACTGCATTGGGTGACAGCTGCAGTGTGTTACTGACTGCATTGGGTGACAGCTGCAGTGTGTTATGGACTGCATTGGGTGACAGTTGCAGTGCGTTACTGACTGTATTGGGTGACAGTTGCAGTGCGTTACTGACTGTATTGGGTGACAGTTGCAGTGTGTTACTGAAGCTGTGTGAGAAGCAGGACAGATATTATACTGATAGTTTTAGCTCACAGATGAGACTGTACACTGAATATTGCATCAATTTTGAAGAACATATTTTTTAAAGCTAGTAATACAACGGAAATATCCATAGGTAATAAAAAGTTGCAGCTGTCCATAGCAACCAATAAAAATATAGTTTTTAAGAGGTGACCAGTACATGCTTCCTGCTGATTGGTTGCTATAGGTGACTGGATCAGTAGCAAATGTTGCTCCTTTGAAACATTTCCCCAAATGAGTCCTAAGGGGGTGCAAGTAGGCGGATGCTAAATAACAATATATATCTAGAATGACTTTGAACCCCCAATATAGAGGTTGTGACCGCCATTGGCAAGCCCAGAGCCGTGGATTGGTGGCTCAGTTTGAAGGCCATTTAGGGCGGTAGTTGGCAGTGGCTGTTTGTAGTTTAGGCCATCGCTATACTATATTTATTATGTGCCAGGTAAGGGGGGCTTGCCCAGACATTGGCCTGCAGTTTTAGGGAGGGCAGTTGAAAGGCACCCACAGAATAAAACAGGGCCGGCTACTTTGTATCACTGAAAACTGGGGGCTCAGGTTGTAAAATGTTTCTATTATGTCTGTGTAGCCCCCACTCCCAGCTGCATTGGTGCACAGGGTACATGCCGTGTTTAGCCCCTGTATATATTGAAATAAACACTTATAGAGATATGCATTGAGATTCTCCATCAGTTGCCCCAGCACAATACATATCAGCCATGTTGGCTAAGTCAAGCTTCAGTCGTAGCGCAGCCTCGTGGGGGCCACCATCGGCCCATTCATCTGCTGTAACCTCTGGCTAAAGCACCCCTAGAAATGGCAGACACCTCTTTTTAATAAGAGCTTTGCCCTGGGTCCACTTGTACCTGCAAACTGCCCTGACTGGACCTTACATATGAACGGAAGGGGGGGCTAGAGATGGTCCTACTGTTAATGCCCCCTACCTGTTTAACGTCATTACCTCTAATAGCCATTTACTTACGTTCTCCCCTTATTTACAGGCCAGCGGCCGTCAATGGGATCCTTATCGAATGGCTGGCGGAGGTTCATAACTTGTCCGTAACATCCAAACTGTGAGAGGGTTCCTCCGTTTGTCTTTAACCCACCCCTCCTCCCTTTCCCATCTGACTCCAGCAGAAGTTCTGGGTTTGTTCTATGTTCTACAGGTCTGTGTTCTTCGCAGTTGTGTCTTACCATGAAATTGTACCTGCTGATATCACAGCCTTATGTCCATAAGTGATTTATGCTCTCTAACCTCCAATAAAAACCATTAAGGAAATAAAGTCTACTGGGTGACTGGGTCGCCATTTGGAATAGGTCACTGGTCCTACTTATAATTCTGTCACTCCCACTTAGCTCCCATTTCTATCTCAATTGCACATCCTCATGGTTCCCATATCTGCAACTGCCATCTGAAAGTCATTGCACTTCCTCATGGTTCCTATATCTGCAACTGCCATCTGAAAGTCATTGCACTTCCTCATGGTTCCTATATCTGCAACTGCCGTCTGAAAGTCATTGCACTTCCTCATGGTTCCCATATCTGCAACTGGCATCTGAAAGTCATTGCACTTCCTCATGGTTCCTATATCTGCAACTGCCGTCTGAAAGTCATTGCACTTCCTCATGGTTCCCATGTCTGCAACTGCCATCTGAAAGTCATTGCATCTCCTCACGGTTCCTATATCTGCAACTGCCGTCTGAAAGTCATTGTACTTCCTCATGGTTCCCATGTCTGCAACTGCCATCTGAATGTCATTGCACATCCTCATGGTTCCTATATCTGCAACTGCCATGTGAAAGTCATTGCACTTCCTCATGGTTCATATATCTGCAACTGCCATCTGAAAGTCATTGCACTTCCTCATGGTTCCCATATCTGCAACTGCCATCTGGAAGTCATTGCACTTCCTCGTGGTTCCCATATCTGCAACTGCCATCTGAAAGTCATTGCACTTCCTCGTGGTTCCCATATCTGCAACTGCCATCTGAAAGTCATTGCACTTCCTCGTGGTTCCTATATCTGCAACTGCCATCTGAAAGTCATTGCACTTCCTCACAGTTCCTATATCTGCAACTGCCGTCTGAAAGTCATTGCGCTTCCTCATGGTTCCCATATCTGCAACTGCCGTCTGAAAGTCATTGCACTTCCTCATGGTTCCCATGTCTGCAACTGCCGTCTGAAAGTCATTGCACTTCCTCATGGTTCCCATGTCTGCAACTGCCATCTGAAAATCATTGCACTTCCTCATGGTTCCCATGTCTGCAACTGCCGTCTGAAAGTCATTGCACTTCCTCACAGTTCCTATATCTGCAACTGCCGTCTGAAAGTCATTGCGCTTCCTCATGGTTCCCATATCTGCAACTGCCGTCTGAAAGTCATTGCACTTCCTCATGGTTCCCATGTCTGCAACTGCCGTCTGAAAGTCATTGCACTTCCTCATGGTTCCCATGTCTGCAACTGCCATCTGAAAATCATTGCACTTCCTCATGGTTCCCATGTCTGCAACTGCCATCTGAAAATCATTGCACTTCCTTGTGGTTCCTATATCTGCAACTGCCATCTGAAAGTCATTGCACTTCCTCACAGTTCCTATATCTGCAACTGCCGTCTGAAAGTCATTGCGCTTCCTCATGGTTCCCATATCTGCAACTGCCGTCTGAAAGTCATTGCACTTCCTCATGGTTCCCATATCTGCAACTGCCGTCTGAAAGTCATTGCACTTCCTCATGGTTCCCATGTCTGCAACTGCCGTCTGAAAGTCATTGCACTTCCTCATGGTTCCCATGTCTGCAACTGCCGTCTGAAAGTCATTGCACTTCCTCATGGTTCCCATGTCTGCAACTGCCATCTGAAAATCATTGCACTTCCTCATGGTTCCCATGTCTGCAACTGCCATCTGAAAGTCATTGCACTTCCTCATGGTTCCCATATCTGCAACTGCCATCTGGAAGTCATTGCACTTCCTCGTGGTTCCCATATCTGCAACTGCCATCTGAAAGTCATTGCACTTCCTCGTGGTTCCCATATCTGCAACTGCCATCTGAAAGTCATTGCACTTCCTCGTGGTTCCTATATCTGCAACTGCCATCTGAAAGTCATTGCACTTCCTCACAGTTCCTATATCTGCAACTGCCGTCTGAAAGTCATTGCGCTTCCTCATGGTTCCCATATCTGCAACTGCCGTCTGAAAGTCATTGCACTTCCTCATGGTTCCCATGTCTGCAACTGCCGTCTGAAAGTCATTGCACTTCCTCATGGTTCCCATGTCTGCAACTGCCATCTGAAAATCATTGCACTTCCTCATGGTTCCCATGTCTGCAACTGCCGTCTGAAAGTCATTGCACTTCCTCACAGTTCCTATATCTGCAACTGCCGTCTGAAAGTCATTGCGCTTCCTCATGGTTCCCATATCTGCAACTGCCGTCTGAAAGTCATTGCACTTCCTCATGGTTCCCATGTCTGCAACTGCCGTCTGAAAGTCATTGCACTTCCTCATGGTTCCCATGTCTGCAACTGCCATCTGAAAATCATTGCACTTCCTCATGGTTCCCATGTCTGCAACTGCCATCTGAAAATCATTGCACTTCCTTGTGGCTGCCATTTTCTAACTCCATCAACTGGCTTGCAGCAGCTTCCTTGTGGTTCGTCAATAACATTTTTACTCCCTCACAGCTATATCTAATTTTATAACTGACCTCATCGACAACCTCCCCAAGTGCCGTACCAGACAATCATGGGTGCCATAATCATTGGTATAACCCAGCAGCTGATCACTGAGACCCCCAGACACCATTTATCCCCCCTCATAGCTTCTCGTACTGATTCTGTAACGCCCCCCTGAGACCGTTTGTAATTGTGTCGCCACCCTGTGCAATGATTTGCCCCTCCCCGGGGCTCATATTCCCATTCTATCACTACTCTGGGAGACCTATTGCCCTCCCTCCTTGCTCCTATTCCTATTGGCTGCCCTATTTATAGTGCTATTAGCACCCACTGAGACAAGTCCCACTTCCTCGCAGCCCCAGTTACTAATTCTATCCCCACGTTCCTTGCAGCAGCCATTAATAACAATGTCACTACCCTCGGCCTCCACTGCCTCTTCCTCAAGGATCCGATTCACTTGCCGGGGGATTTTATAAAATACAAGCTCATATCTTTTAATACAGTTTGGACTGACCCATTTTTCCTTGTGGGGGACCATGCTATCCTTCACATTAGACCACATGAGAGAAGTAATAACCTTTTGCTTATATATATGTATATATAACTGCTTCCTGCCTGCAGCTTCTATAACTTATATATCTATATTTTCTCTACACTCCTATTCCTTCTGCTTCAGAGAGAAAGTCGGAGAGCGATTTTTCCAGGGATTTGAACCTGTATATTCTGTAACAAAGTAGTGTACAATGGTCTCACTCCCTTCTTGCAGTGATTAGTGAGGCCTTGGTTCCCTGGGTGCCTGACTGGGCATCACAATACCCAACTATACCCTGTAAGGATCTGCTGGGGTTTGATCCCAGGACCTCCTGGTTGTTGCAGCTTTATTGGTTAGGTGGGGTCAGCCAATCAGGGCTGACTCTGCCCTATATAAGCCCAGCCCTCACACTCGTTGCCTGAACATTAGTTAACATTAAGCACTGTGGCGTGTCCCTAGTTTGTGTTCCCTGTTCTGGCTCCTTATCTTGCTCCCTTGCTCCTGCCTTTATTCCTTGCTTGTCCTGTCTGGTCTACGTCTGCTTAGTCTTGTCCTGTCTGGTCCCGTCTGGTCTACGCCCGCTCCGTCCTGTCTGGTCTACGCCCGCTCCGTCCTGTCTGGTCTACGCCCGCTCCGTCCTGTCTGGTCTACGCCCGCTCCGTCCTGTCTGGTCTACACCCACTCCGTCCTGTCTGGTCTACGCCCGCTCCGTCCTGTCCTGTGTGGTCTACGCCCGCTCCGTCCTGTCCTGTGTGGTCTACACCCACTCCGTCCTGTCTGGTCTACGCCCGCTCCGTCCTGTCCTGTCTGGTCTACACCCACTCCGTCCTGTCTGGTCTACACCCACTCCGTCCTGTCTGGTCTACACCCACTCCGTCCTGTCTGGTCTACGCCCGCTCCGTCCTGTCCTGTGTGGTCTACGCCCGCTCCGTCCTGTCCTGTGTGGTCTACGCCCGCTCCGTCCTGTCTGGTCTACGCCCGCTCCGTCCTGTCTGGTCTACACCCACTCCGTCCTGTCTGGTCTACACCCACTCCGTCCTGTCTGGTCTACGCCCACTCCGTCCTGTCCTGTGTGGTCTACGCCCGCTCCGTCCTGTCCTGTCTGGTCTACGCCCGCTCCGTCCTGCCTGGTCTACGCCCGCTCCGTCCTGTCCTGTGTGGTCTACGCCCGCTCCGTCCTGTCCTGTGTGGTCTATGCCCGCTCCGTCCTGTCCTGTGTGGTCTATGCCCGCTCCGTCCTGTCTGGTCTACGCCCGCTCCGTCCTGTCCTGTGTGGTCTACGCCGGCTCCGTCCTGTCCTGTGTGGTCTACGCCGGCTCCATCCTGTCCTGTGGGGTCTACGCCCGCTCCGTCCTGTCCTGTGGGGTCTACGCCCGCTCCGTCCTGTCCTGTGTGGTCTATGCCCGCTCCGTCCTGTCTGGTCTACACCCGCTCTGTCCTGTCTGGTCTACGCCCGCTCCGTCCTGTCCTGTGTGGGCTACGCCCGCTCCGTCCTGTCCTGTCTGGTCTACGCCCGCTCCATCCTGTCCTGTGTGGTCTACGCCCGCTCTGTCCTGTCCTGTGTGGTCCTGCCTGGTCTACGCCTGCTCCGTCCTATCCTGTCTGGTTCCGTCTGGTCTACGCCTGCTCCATCCTGTCCTGTCTGGTCCTGCCTGGTCTGCGCCCGCTACGTTCTGTCCTGTCTAGTCTACGTCTGCTCCGTCCTGTCCTATCTGGTCTATGCCCCCTACATCCTGTCCTGTGTGGTCCCGCCTGGTCTATGCCCGCTCCGTCCTGTCCTGTGTGGTCCTGCCTGGTCTGCGCCCGCTCCGTTCTGTCCTGTCTGGTCTATGTCTGCTCCATCCTGTCCTATCTGGTCCCTTCTGGTCTATTCCCTGTCCTGTCTGGTCTATGCCCCCTACGTCCTGTCCTGTCTGGTCCTGCCTGGTCTACGCCCACTCCATCCTGTAACAGCCCCTGCCTGAAGGACTCACCTTCCCATTCTTCCACTCGTAACATACCCACAGAGTAGATCTTGAGCTGATGGCCAGCAGATAACATTAGCCAAGCATTGTCCTTGCACAGCTCCATTAGAGTAGAGTAGATCATTGGTGAGTTGTAGATGAAGGAGTGAGGAGAACCAGAGAAGGGTAATTTTCCATTATAAAGATTCCCGGTACATTGGGGGTGTTGGGAGGGAAAGTGGGAACCAGGACTCTGATTCACTATAATGGTTTTGTAGCCACAGGGGGCATCAGGCACTTATAAATCTATAGACCCAACCTTGCTGACTATGCCTTTTGTTAGAAACAAATACATACAAAATATATATATGCTATATATTGATGCCCCTCAGGGCTGTAATTAATCTACTTTCTGTTCCTATAACTGGCTAATGTAGGGCAGAGTTTTATTCTGCATGGAAAACCAGCAAAAGTAGGTGAGTCTCAATAAACCATGAAATGTTGAATTATTTCTAATTAAACACCTTCTTACGTTTGTATTTGTATAGGAATCCTGCTCTGTTTTCAACATCAGGGTCCATAGATGAAGGCAACACGCACACACTTCCAGGGTTTCCATTGTCTACTAAACGCAGTTAATTAGTTGTTCGATAATGAGGTTCATTGATGAGGAAATTATGAGCCGCGTCATGTTGAGGGTCAGCTCTACAGGTCGGGGTATTGTTGAAGCCACCAATGAGGCGCCAATCACACCATTAGAAACAGTTACACATAATTAAAAGAGAAAATAAGGGACATTTATGTGCTAAACCAGGGGGAAAGGTTACCTCTGGCCTGATTCCATGGAACAATCAATACCCAGTTCTAGGGAGACGGATCCTAAGGAGCTTGTTAGGAAGCAATGAGCCATATGGAAGCGGCAGAATGCATAACTGCCAGGCTCATTCTGAGAATGGATGCGCTGAACTGGAAGAAACTATTGCTATTCTTAATACTAAGTCACTTTTGCCCCCCACCAATATTGTTCTATGGAGAACCTGAGTAGTTACTGCTGCCCGGAGAGGGACATTTACACTCCAGTGCATTGGGCACAGACCTGGCCAATCCCCATCCTGCTGGCGAGACAAAGGCGGTGGTGAACACAGCAGTTCGAAACAAGCAGCACCATGTTCTGTTGAGAAACGCGGTGTTTACATAATGAAATTTAGGGCGAGGCACAGGGGACCCCATGGCAGAACTGGCTAGACTGTCCATGTTATAGAAGAATGAGATGCACTCCTTGCATTTTAACCTTCACTGTCCCATTACGGTAATGGAAGACATTGTGTAGAATTACTACATTGTTACTACTACAGAGTGTACTCACACTACTATAATAATACTAGAAACCCAGGAATAGCCAAAGAGCTGCAGGCACTAATGTCCACAAATCAACTGAATTGCCATAGAAATGCTGGGAGATCTGGAGAGTCAAAGTTTCTTATCTGTACAGGCAGATGTTACTATGGGATGTATTTAATCTTCCTTTTTCCTAATTTGCTATATGACTCCTGACCCTTTTAGGGGACGGCACAACAGACACAGATTTCTACTTTTTCTCTTTTAACCACCTACTGTGCCATCCTTTGCCACCAGTCTTATTTTATTTCTTCTCTATTGCTGCTCCTCTACATATAAAACCATCTTTCCTCTCCCAGTTCTCCTGTCCTTCCTCCCATGGATATATTCTACCCCTCTTTTCCCCTTTATAGCTGCTACTTCTTCTGTTCCTCACCTCATTTTGCCCTATCCTAGTAAGACTATGCTGGGGTTTGATCCCAGGACCTCCTGATTGCTGGCTGATCTCTCTAACCATTGAGCCATGAGAGCAGCTGGTAAGAGCTCATTTATTCCCATGTGCCCCTGTATACTCGGCTTTGTTACAGCACCCCAGCAGCCTCATTGGTTAGGTGGGTTCAGCCAATCAGGGCTGACTCTGCCCTATATAAGCACAGACCTTCTCACATTCTGTGCCTGAGCATTGGCCTTTCCTTGAGCCCTGTGGCTTGCCCCTAGCTCCTGCTCCCTGTTCTGGCTCCTGTTCCTGATTCCTGCTCTTGTTCTGTCCTTGCATTACCCCTGTTCTGCTCTTGGTCCTGCCTGCTCCTGTTCTGCTCTTGGTCCTGCCTGCTCCTGTTCTGCTCTTGGTCCTGCCTGCTCCTGTTCTGCTCTTGGTCCTGCCTGCTCCTGTTCTGCTCTTGGTCCTGCCTGCTCCTGTTCTGGCTCCTGTCCTGGTCCTAGTCATTGCCTGCTCCTGTCCTGGTCCTAGTCATTGCCTGCTCCTGTCCTGGTCCTAGTCATTGCCTGCTCCTGTCCTGGTCCTAGTCATTGCCTGCTCCTGTCCTGGTCCTAGTCATTGCCTGCTCCTGTCCTGGTCCTAGTCATTGCCTGCTCCTGTCCTGGTCCTAGTCATTGCCTGCTCCTGTCCTGGTCCTAGTCATTGCCTGCTCCTGTCCTGGTCCTAGTCATTGCCTGCTCCTGTCCTGGTCCTAGTCGTTGCCTGCTCCTGTCCTGGTCCTAGTCATTGCCTGCTCCTGTCCTGGTCCTAGTCGTTGCCTGCTCATAGTAATTGCCCGCTCGGTCTTGCCCTAGTCTTCAACCATTCCATCCTCCAGATTGTCTCCAGTCTGCATCCTCTCCACCCTGCACTCCTACCTGTCCCTGGATCTTCACCCTTGACACCCTGTTCCGTACTTTAACAGCCCCTGCCTTAAAGACTCACATTTTCCTCACAGAAACCTATTCCTCACACTCCTGCTCCTCTGCCTGTTGACTTGTTCTCCTGTTCTTCTCCCCCATGGAAATATTCTGCTCTCCATTTCCTAGTGTTCTTCTTCTTATTTATCAATCAGTTCTCTGCTTTTACTCCTGTTTCTCTCCCCATGGATTTTTTATTCCTTTACTTCTCCTGTTCCACTTTCTGTAGGTTCATCTGCTCTTCTCCTTGTGTCCCCCCCCCGGTATATTCAGCCTCACACTCTTATCCCCTTCTTCTCCCTACTGATTGATCTGCCCTTTCTTATTTCTCCTTGTCCCATTCCCAGGAAGTAATCTCTCCTTCTCCTGCTCACCCCACCACATGGCCTCTATCTTGTCAGCTCCCCCACTCAGAACATCTCACCCTTCCATAGAGGATTCCATTCTTTCTATCAGTGCAGTGCCTAAAACATTTCTCTGCCAATCAGTAAAGTGTTGCAGAATCCATATTGCTAAATCCATAGTGACAGAAGGACAAATGATTCTTTATATAATAGATCAGAGGTCACTGAGGAACTCCATGACCATATAACTATGCAGAGCCACACAGGTCAAATGATTTTACATAGGTCATGGTGTCCAAGGTCCTTCCATCATCACTACATGTTGTAGCATGGAGAACACTTTCTGTAAATTGTATATAAACTACTTTTTGGGCTTCTTCTAGGAGCTTCTCCTCGTAGACCGGACCATCATAATTATAGTAATTGGTGGCGGTGCCCATTTAAATCACGACCTGCTCATTCTTCCCTATACCTAACAAATATGGGTTAATACCCTTCATTTTTAGTATATCAGGACAGTAGAATTAATGACCCAGTAAGGATACGAGGCTGCAGGCACAATGTTACTGATGATAAAGCTGGGAGATGTCATTTCTATGGGTACAATTTCCCTACAAAGGTTTCTCTTTCTGAAATTCTGAAATCTTCATATATTTATCCAATTATTATTGATTATAATAAACAGCTGATTCCACAACATCAGAATACGCAGAGACCCAAAATGATAAATATATATATATACTGTATAATCGGGATATGTTATTACAAATATTGCATTGAAATCCATTTTTCAAAAACACTAACAGATTTTTTTTATATTTAATTTAGAAATTTCCCATGGGGCCAGCAATATTCTTTATTTCCCAGTGACCTGTGCTCTGATAAACTTCTGTCACACTTTACTGCTGCGCTGCAAGTTGGAGTGATACCCCCCCCCTCACCCCCAGCAGCCGATCAGCAGAACAATGGGAAGGGAGCAAGATAGCAGCTCCCAGTAGGTATCAGAATAGCACTCAATAGTAAGAAATCCAAGTCCGGCTTGGGACTCCTCCAGTTACATGGGAGTAGGAGAAACAATAGGTTAGCTGAAAGCAGTTCTAATGTGTAGCGCTGGCTGAAAGCTCAGACTCAGGCACACTTTACTGCTGCGCTGCAAGTTGGAGTGATATCCCCCCCCCCTCACCCCCAGCAGCCGATCAGCAGAACAATGGGAAGGGAGCAAGATAGCAGCTCCCAGTAGGTATCAGAATAGCACTCAATAGTAAGAAATCCAAGTCCGGCTTGGGACTCCTCCAGTTACATGGGAGTAGGAGAAACAATAGGTTAGCTGAAAGCAGTTCTAATGTGTAGCGCTGGCTGAAAGCTCAGACTCAGGCACACTTTACTGCTGCGCTGCAAGTTGGAGTGATACCCCCCCCCTCACCCCCAGCAGCCGATCAGCAGAACAATGGGAAGGGAGCAAGATAGCAGCTCCCAGTAGGTATCAGAATAGCACTCAATAGTAAGAAATCCAAGTCCGGCTTGGGACTCCTCCAGTTACATGGGAGTAGGAGAAACAATAGGTTAGCTGAAAGCAGTTCTAATGTGTAGCGCTGGCTGAAAGCTCAGACTCAGGCACACTTTACTGCTGCGCTGCAAGTTGGAGTGATACCCCCCCCCTCACCCCCAGCAGCCGATCAGCAGAACAATGGGAAGGGAGCAAGATAGCAGCTCCCAGTAGGTATCAGAATAGCACTCAATAGTAAGAACTCCAAGTCCGGCTTGGGACTCCTCCAGTTACATGGGAGTAGGAGAAACAATAGGTTAGCTGAAAGCAGTTCTAATGTGTAGCGCTGGCTGAAAGCTCAGACTCAGGCACACTTTACTGCTGCGCTGCAAGTTGGAGTGATATCCCCCCCCCCTCACCCCCAGCAGCCGATCAGCAGAATAATGGGAAGGGAGCAAGATAGCAGCTCCCAGTAGGTATCAGAATAGCACTCAATAGTAAGAAATCCAAGTCCAGCTTGGGACTCCTCCAGTTACATGGGAGTAGGAGAAACAATAGGTTAGCTGAAAGCAGTTCTAATGTGTAGCGCTGGTTCCTTCTGAAAGCCCAGACTCAGGCACACTTTACTGCTGCGCTGCAAGTTGGAGTGATATCCTCCCGGATATTCTCCCAGCTAAATCAGTTCTGCAGTAAGAGGGCAATTTGGGTTCAACGTGATACAGGGCGCGTTTTGCATCCCTTGTTTCAGCTCAGTATTGGGCCAAACACTTACTGACACTTCATAAACATAAATCAGCTTCCCATAAACCACGCGCCCTCCCCTCACACCAGTTTAAATCAATATGTTCTGTTTATTGCCTAAAATATAGACTTTGTGTGGCCATAAATCGAGTGGAACGCGTGGGGAAGAGACAGATGGGCCGAGCATTACCATTTAGCTCCATTTATCTCTGCGGGTGTTGAACGGAGATGAGACACAATCCTGTTACCCAGAGACACAAAGACTCAAATGTGCAGAGATTTATTCTCCCCGAGTCTGGCACCAACAGCTTGTTATCCATCTTTATATTGTGTTTAATAATCTCAATCACCAAATCCTTTCTCCTGCACAGAAAAACTAAAAATAATCGTAGGCATGTGGTGCACAATTACCCCCACCCAGGTCAAAATGACTGGAATAATTACATTTATTAATGGACTGAAGATTGATAGACTGTGATTCTTGCTCTTTTTATAGCAGGATCTGTGCCACTGTGACAGAATGCTCTGTTATACAGATAGCTAGAATCTCAGCCATAAAGCAGGGCAGGACTGCTGCTTACAATGGGGGGATCAGATAGGATCTGTGACACTGTGACAGAATACTCTGTTATACAGATAGCTAGAATCTCAGCCATAAAGCAGGGCAGGACTGCTGCTTACAATGGGGGGATCAGATAGGATCTGTGCCACTGTGACAGAATGCTCTGTTATACAGATAGCTAGAATCTCAGCCATAAAGCAGGGCAGGACTGCTGCTTACAATGGGGGGATCAGATAGGATCTGTGCCACTGTGACAGAATGCTCTGTTATACAGATAGCTAGAATCTCAGCCATAAAGCAGGGCAGGACTGCTGCTTACAATGGGGGGATCAGATAGGATCTGTGCCACTGTGACAGAATGCTCTGTTATACAGATAGCTAGAATCTCAGCCATAAAGCAGGGCAGGACTGCTGCTTACAATGGGGGGATCAGATAGGATCTGTGCCACTGTGACAGAATGCTCTGTTATACAGATAGCTAGAATCTCAGCCATAAAGCAGGGCAGGACTGCTGCTTACAAAGGGGGGGGATCAGATAGGATCTGTGCCACTGTGACAGAATGCTCTGTTATACAGATAGCTAGAATCTCAGCCATAAAGCAGGGCAGGACTGCTGCTTACAATGGGGGGATCAGATAGGATCTGTGCCACTGTGACAGAATGCTCTGTTATACAGATAGCTAGAATCTCAGCCATAAAGCAGGGCAGGACTGCTGCTTACAATGGGGGGGATCAGATAGGATCTGTGCCACTGTGACAGAATGCTCTGTTATACAGATAGCTAGAATCTCAGCCATAAAGCAGGGCAGGACTGCTGCTTACAATGGGGGGATCAGATAGGATCTGTGCCACTGTGACAGAATGCTCTGTTATACAGATAGCTAGAATCTCAGCCATAAAGCAGGGCAGGACTGCTGCTTACAATGGGGGGATCAGATAGGATCTGTGCCACTGTGACAGAATGCTCTGTTATACAGATAGCTAGAATCTCAGCCATAAAGCAGGGCAGGACTGCTGCTTACAATGGGGGGGGGATCAGATAGGATCTGTGCCACTGTGACAGAATGCTCTGTTATACAGATAGCTAGAATCTCAGCCATAAAGCAGGGCAGGACTGATTGATATGCAGCACAGAATGTTTCCAATACAAACACCAATTATCTGATTTCAGTCGTTACCCGGCGAGTGTTCCTGCCATTCCCGTTCCTGCGGGGGGGGCCCCGGCCCATTCTCTCTAATCTTATCCTTATGTCTCTGTATGTTCTGTGTAATTAATAGAAGAGTCTGCTAATTAAGGAATAATAAATATATAGGGACAGCAGTCTCTTCTAGTCATTTCATTGGTGACTGAGGATTAGAATAGTTACAGGCAAATCTCCTGCTTATCAATCTTATCATTCTCTGCGGGGGGGGAATTTTCTCCCTCCATATATATTGCCAGTAGCCCAAATACCCATCATGCCCCCCCAGTTTATATGGGAGGTTTCCATTCTATAGCCCTGAACATGTATGTGGACCCCTGTTCATCTTCCCGTGTAAAACCCATTGTATTCTACGGAGCTGAACAGGACTTTGCTATATAAACTTATGTCCTATTTGAGTCAGCCTGAAACCCTGTGCTATTAATTAGGCTAATTATGATAGAGACAGTGGGGGGGTCAGGAATGGAGGGGTGCGCATAGAGTATCTGTGCTTTAACAGTGAATATATCGGACCAACAGCAGAGGGTTCTTTTGGGGGGGCCTCCCCCTCCCTTCCAAACTGTATCCTTGGGCACAGGAGAGGCCGTATTCCTGCTATTATATTGCTATTACTCCATTGGGCACCTACCATTATTCTAGGGGGGCACCGTGGCTTCTTGTGACCCGTGTTTCATGCAGGGTTGGACTGGGCCGCCGGGAAAAAACCCAGTGGGCCCCAGTGGGCCCGACCCAATGGCCGCAGGGTGCTCTACGATCCGCCTGTCTCCCTCCCCCAATACACTGAAGGTACGTGTGCTCGGGGGACAGGGTGGGGGGGTCCCCTGTTGGGGGAAGCCCCGGTGGGCCCTGCAGCTACTTCAGTACTGGGTGAATCCATTGGCCCAAAGAGTGGTGCAAGAAACAGCTGCACCATGTTTTCTACCCACAATGCTTTGCCACCCGAGTCCCTGAACGCAAGTGTTTGCACTCCCAGAATGCTGTGCAAGAGCTCGCTATAGGTGGCTGTATGCTGTGCTGCCTGTGGGGGAGACTTGGTGCTCAGTGATGTGCCAGGGGGGGTACGGTAGGGGGCACCAACAGCCCACCCATGGGAAGTAGCCCCCTGAAATATTGCAACATTCTCGCTTTGAGCAAATCTCTTTCAATTATTTGAATGATGGTTCCTCTATGTACACTGTATAAATACATGTATGTAACACGTATGGCAGCTCCTGCTATGAGGAAACCCTAACATATGGATAAATAATACAACGGTAGGGTTGCCACCTATTCGGTTTTGACCTGGAGAGCCCAGTTTTCAGAAGGGTTGCCCGGGTCAAAACCTCCTGGCCGATGGCCGTGTCATAGCCCCACCCCCGTGATGCCATGGCTCCGCCTTCTCTCCACCCTGCAGCATCACAACCCAACCTCCTACCCGCCCCCTGCCTGGCTAAGAAAGCCTCCAGAGGTGGCAACCTGAGAGTACTATTCTGAGACAATTTGCAATTGGTCCTCATTGCCATTTACCCAGCTGGGATTGGCTGGTTTGATCCAGACGCCCCCAATATAAAGGTGCCTGTATTCTGTATGGGATGGGCGTAGCACGGTATGGGAGGGGCATGACACAGTATTGGAGGAGCGTGGCACAGTATGGGATGGGCGTGGCACAGTATGGGGTGGGTGTGGCACAGTATGGGATGGACGTGGCACAGTATGGGGTGGGTGTGGCACAGTATGGGATGGACGTGGCACAGTATGGGATGGGCGTGGCACAGTATGGGATGGACGTGGCACAGTATGGGGTGGGTGTGGCACAGTATGGGATGGACGTGGCACAGTATGGGATGGGCGTGGCACAGTATGGGGTGGGTGTGGCACAGTATGGGATGGACGTGGCACAGTATGGGATGGGCGTGGCACAGTATGGGGTGGGTGTGGCACAGTATGGGATGGACGTGGCACAGTATGGGGTGGGTGTGGCACAGTATGGGATGGGCGTGGCACAGTATGGGGTGGGTGTGGCCCCTTTGCCTTCTCCCCATCTCCTAATTCTCTCCTGTTGTTTGTACTCAGAGCGAAGCCTTAATTAATGAGCTCGTTCAGCCTGACCCAGATAACGAGCTGCTGATTTATATTCCGGCGGCATCAGATTTTGTTATAAAGGTTTTCAATTTCACAAAAGGGAAGAGCTGCTGCGGCGCCTCCAGGCGCTTATTGATCCCTCCCCCGGGGCCCACACAAAGGGATCCGACTACAAAGGGAAATCAAACAGTTGTTCCGACTTCGACTAATCACGTTCATTAGCGAGGGATTCATCAAAGCCCCTTGTACTTTCCTCTCAATTCGGCCCAGCAACTAAATGGCGCCAAGCGACCCAAATACACTAAGCTCACAACCTTCAGAACTCTGTATATGTCCATCCAGAGAGAGGGCACCCCCAGCCCCCCACTATTCAGGGAACCCCATAACCTGACTGCCCTTACAGTAAGGAACCCCTTCCTATGCTGATGGTGAGATCTCCTTTCCTCCCCAGCCCCAATGAATCACTCATTCCCCCTCTCTGGGTAGGGAACCCCATAACCTGACTGCCCTTACAGTAAGGAACCCCTTCCTATGCTGATGGTGAGATCCCCTTTCCTCCCCACCCCCAATGTATCACTCATTCCCCCTCTCTGCGTAGGGAAATCCATAACCTGACTGCCCTTACAGTAAGGAGCCCCTTCCTATGCTGATGGTGAGATCCCCTTTCCTCCCTACCAATGAATGTAATGCTGTACAATGGACCAGCTATAGGGAAACACTGGTTGTTCTAATTAACCCATTACTGCTCAGTGTCAGTGTCCCTTTAGGGTTGGAAAGTTCCGGAGCAGTTGACAGTTCCCCTGTCACATATGGATTTTCATTTAGTAAGAGGCAGAGGGGATAATCTATACATGACAAGATGGCTGACAGGCTAATGCACACAGAGCCCTGATTGCCGGGATAGCAGGAATGCGTCACTGGCTAATTGGCCGGCGAGATTCCCCCCCCCCTTATTAATCAAACAGAAAGCCATGGAAGGTTTTTCCTCAGACTCTCAAGGCGATTTCTGTCAGCGGCTGGAGAATTAATCAACAGATTCCAGTTGACGAGATGGGCGGGGCTTCCCCGGAGGAGAATCTGTTAGATTAGTACAAATACTGAATAATTGCCCCATATGGGGGTGCACTGTGGGACACGGCAAAAACTATCAACAAGAATCAAATACTATTTAAGTGCATAAATTCTAGGAAATTAGAGAGTCGAAAAGATTTCTGTGGGCGGTGCCAGGAGCAGGGGGGCGGGGTTAGTCCTTGTAGCTGGAAAGAGGTTTCACTATTTCCTATACAACAAGAAGGGCATTACCTTCCCCTCTATAGAGATACAGACAGGCCCATATACCTGTGTATATACAGTAGATCTCTATACAGTGACTTACCCTTGGCTTCTCGGCCTGAACCCGACACTACGAGAAGTCTATTTGCCTCTCTGTGTAGTAAAAACAATTAAATGGGCTCTGCTCAAGGCTCCCTAAACTTTTGTCTTAGGCCCCTGCACTCTCAGGCAGAAAAAGCATAAGAATAACGAGAACATGTTGGCATGGTCCAATAAGAAGATCTATAGGACAATAGGTTGGAAACACTGCTACAAACATTGCTGTTTTGATCTTCTCTTGAAGTTTATATCTTGCCCTACTGACTCCATCTTGCCCTACTGTCTCCATATTGCCCTACTGACTCCATCTTGCCCTACTGTCTCCATCTTGCCCTACTGTCTCCATCTTGCCCTACTGACTCCATCTTGCCCTACTGACTCCATCTTGCCCTACTGTCTCCATCTTGCCCTACTGACTCCATCTTGCCCTACTGACTCCATCTTGCCCTACTGACTCCATCTTGCCCTACTGTCTCCATCTTGCCCTACTGTCTCCATCTTGCCCTACTGTCTCCATCTTGTCCTACTGTCTCCATCTTGTCCTACTGTCTCCATCTTGTCCTACTGTCTCCCTCTTGCCCTACTGTCTCCATCTTGTCTTACTGTCTCCATCTTGTCCTACTGTCTCCCTCTTGCCCTACTGTCTCCATCTTGTCTTACTGTCTCCATCTTGTCTTACTGTCTCCCTCTTGCCCTACTGTCTCCATCTTGTCTTACTGTGTCCATCTTGTCTTACTGTCTCCCTCTTGCCCTACTGTCTCCATCTTGTCTTACTGTCTCCATCTTGTCTTACTGTCTCCCTCTTGCCCTACTGTCTCCATCTTGTCTTACTGTCTCCATCTTGTCCTACTGTCTCCATCTTGCCCTACTGTCTCCATCTTGTCCTACTGTCTCCATCTTGCCCTACTGTCTCCATCTTGTCTTACTGTCTCCATCTTGTCTTACTGTCTCCATCTTGCCCTACTGTTTCCATCTTGTCCTACTGTCTCCATCTTGCCCTACTGTCTCCATCTTGCCCTACTGTCTCCCTCTTGCCCTACTGTCTCCATTTTGTCTTACTGTCTCCCTCTTGCCTTACTGTCTCCATCTTGCCCTACTGTCTCCATCTTGCCCTACTGTCTCCATCTTGTCTTACTATCTCCATCTTGTCTTACTATCTCCATCTTGCCCTACTGTCTCCATCTTGCCCTACTGTCTCCATCTTGTCCTACTGTCTCCATCTTGCCCTACTGTCTCCATCTTGCCCTACTGTCTCCATCTTGCCCTACTGTCTCCATCTTGCCCTACTGTTTCCCTCTTGCCCTACTGTCTCCATCTTGCCCTACTGTCTCCATCTTGCCCTACTGTCTCCAACTTGCCCTACTGTCTTTTTTTTGCCCTACTGTCTCAATTTTGCCCAGTATTTATAGTGGATAGAGGCACAAAGCCCACGGCATGGGGCTACCTCTGTATTTCAACCTCTGCTCAATAGTCAGTGTCATGGGAAATGACAGGAGGATTGTGGGAGTTTAACAGCAGGATCACAGATCACCTTGTGCCCATCCTTGGATCTAGTGTTATTGATGGGAAGCAGAGAGTATCTGAAGTAGACGTTGCTTTGGGCTCATTACTGCCTATTAACCCAATAATAATGTGCGGTAGCCGCGCAACAGAACAAGGAGCCCGACTCGCAGCCGCATTATTAATGTGGGCTCAAGCGGGGAATTCACTGGAGTCTAATTAGTCCGACCCAATCAATAGCGTTTAGCTTGGAAGATTCACTTGGTGACTAATGCAACAGATCTGCGGCTAATTGGTGCCGCCCGGGGCCTCCCATGATGCCTCATTGCCTAATCACCTCCTGCCAGTAGCCCCAGTGCCTAAAACTCTTATTAATAGGATTTACAGGGTTAACCTTGCCCAGTGACCCCCTTATTTATGGCCGCCCCTCCAACCCACAACCCCCCCACTTCAGCTCCCCCGGCCGCTCCTCGCTGGGAAAGGTCAATTTATGGACAATTTACAGGCAATTTCATGAATGCAATTTATTTCCAGGCTATAAAAGGCTGAATATTTGCTTGGGGAAGAGCTAATACCCTGGCCTGAGTGGCGGCCGATAAGGTTGGCAGTCGGTAAATGGGGAGGCCTTCCATGTAAATGTACTTTATATAGAAATACCTAGACCCACAGAGCGTCAGTCCCTATTAATTACACTCAGGGAGAATCAGTGGGAGAATATACCTGTTTATTAGGAGGATTAACCATCCATGTATTTTCTATTACAGAATCTAAATAGGATCTTGCAGCTTACTGTGTGCCCAGAACATTCCCTCTCTGTATATTTGTATTTATACATATGGGTAGGGATTTTATTGAAAGTAAAAACATTACAAGTAAAATATAAACATTTCAGAAACAGAAATGCAAACAAAAATGCATCACATTATTACTCAATGAAAATCAGAAGCAAAGAAGAATCACAAATGAAAATGTACATTTACCCAGAGTGCAACATTCTCTGCCTTTCGCTCAGTCTCTCTGGATTTAATGAAAGCAAGTTCCCTTACAATTGCCCCTGTGACTTGCCCCACCGCTTCTCTCTTCTGACTGAGGGTTAACTTGCAGCGCATATGCCACAGATAATAGCGCATAACAGATATTATAAGATACAGGGTTTCCGTAGTTACCGCGCCAGCACACTCACGCCCCACTATCCCGTACGCCATCTCCGTATAATTCAAGTTCTCCAAAAAACCCAACTGTAAAGTATTTGCCAGGGAAGATTTGAGGCTCTTGGTAATGACACAGTCTAACAGAAAGTGCTCCTGGGTCTCATCCGTGCCGCAGCCCCAGGGGCATTCCCTGTCCCCCACATTCAGATACCGTAGGTTCCCCCTGACAAACAGTTTCCCCTGGAGGGAGAGCCAAGCATTATCCTGAAACTTTTTGGGCAGTCTCTTACTGTTTAGGAACTTTAGGCTCAGAGCCAGGGTCTCGCTCGTGCAGTCTCTCAGAGCAAGGGGAACACAAAAGAAAACCTCCAAAATCCTGAAATAAATGTTTTTCCTAGGGGCAGACTTGAGTTCCTCCATCCCTATGTGCCACTTCCTAATGAGCTTCAAGGCCTGAGCTACATGGGGTGGGACACAACCTCCTCTTATCCGGACACTCTTCAGCCTATCATTGAGCAGTCAGTCCTTGATAAAAGGCGACACCCAGGCCCTAATACTGCTCTCCCACAGAGAGTCATTCCCCTGAGCCATACCCCCAAGGTTACATTTGAGGAATATGACACAGAAGAAAGCCACCGGGCACAGCATGCCCAAACCTCCCTCCTTTCTCTGCAGGAAAGTTACTCCCCTTTTAACTGGGTTCAGTCTGCTCCCCCAGAGCATTTGGAAGAACAGACTGTGGACTCTTGCGTAGAAAGATTCTGGCAACAAGAAGATATGAGAGACAAACAGAAGCAGAGGGACCAAGAAAGACTTGATAACGTTAATCCTTTCCCTATAGGTCAGCCTCCAAGCCTTCCATCGCTGAACCTTTGCTGCACAGGCATTCAGTTTCTCATCCCAATTTGCCTTTGCATCATCGCCCTTCCCAAATTTTACACCCAAGATCTTAATCCTCTCTGGGGCTACAGGGAAGTCTTTTAGTTGGAAACCCGGCTCTTCCTCTAAGACCCAAAAAGCTTCCGATTTTTCTTGGTTGACAAGAGACCCAGAGGCCTCTGAGTAGCTTCTGATGTGCTCCATTACCATAGACGCCTCCTCTGGTCTAGACAGAACAATGGTCACATCATCCGCGTAGGCTACTAACTTAAAGGGCTGACTCAAGGGAAACCGAACACCCTCCAATGCACTATGCTGTAATGCTCTTAGGAAAGGGTCCAGAGCAAACACATACAAAAGTGGACTGAGAGGGCACCCCTGTCTTACCCCTGCTCCCACCTCAAAGTCTTTGCCTCTCCAACCATTAATCAATGGAAAGCTTCTTGCCCCTTGATACAAAGTCTGTAACCATCTGACAAACTGACCCGGAATGCCGTATTTCAGCAAAGCAGCCCATAAGTATTGGTGGTTAACTTTATCAAAAGCCTTTGCTTGGTCCAAGGTCAGAAGATACTTTCCCCATTTATGGACTTTGCACCTCTCTAAGGCCTCTCTTATTGTAAGGACTGCTCCAAAAATGCTACGTCCCTCCACTGTGCAGTACTGAAAAGAAGATAGTAAAGTGCCAGCAAACTTACTTAGCCTTGAAAAGAGAATTCTTGCAAGAATCTTTCTGTCAGTGTTAAGAAGAGCAATGGGCCTCCAATTCTCAACATGCCTTGAGTCCTTCCCCTTTGAAAGCAGGATCAAGGAAGAGTATCCCATAGAGGGAGGAAGACTACCCTTCTCCAAACTCTCATTGAAGACTTCAACAAGAACAGGAGCAAGTCTGTCTTTAAATCTTTTGTAAAACTCTGCTGTTAGACCATCAGGCCCTGGGGCCTTTTTCTTTTGCTGTTTGTCTATGGCCTGAATCACCTCTTCCAGTGTTATTTCTGCTTCCAAAGTGGAAAAATCCAAATGATCAGTATTGGGACCTGGGGTCGCCTTCAAGAAAGCCTCGGTCTTTCCCTTATCCAAAACTCTTTCCCTGAAAAGCCCAACATAGTAAGATCTAACGGCTTCCAAGATCCCCTCCCTTGACTTATGAAAATGACCCTGGGAGTCATAAAGACCCTCAACCAGCTTTTTCTCAACAACCTCTTTGCAGTTCTGGCAAGGATCTGGGCAAACAGAAGCCCCATAATCTCTTTCCAGAACCAAAGACTTGTACCGGCTGTACTGATGTTGCCTGATCTGTTGCTTGAGTCGGTTTCGCTTTTCAGCCCCCTCCCCTTCCGAAATACAGATCTCTAGCTCCTTTCTCAAGGACTGGTACCTCCTCTCCTTCTCCCTCCCTTTTTTATAAGAGATAGACTTGAAGAGGGACCGGAAAGAATCCTTGGCTGCATCCCACCATACAGATAGAGAATCATACAGCTCAACCTTTGATATCTGCACCAGCAGCAGATCCTCAAAAGATTGTTCTGCCTGTTCTCCTTCCAGGGAACCTACATCAAGTCTCCATAAACCCCTCCCAATCTTGGGCTGGTTCCGGATACCATACAGAAAGGAGAGTACCGAGTGATCTGAGAACTCAACGGCCTTCTCACAGACCTCTGTAAAGGATTCACCTTTCTTAACAAAAATCATATCTATTCTGCTGCTTCTCTGCCCACAGAAATACGTATGTTTGCCTGCCCGACCCCCCCATGTGGCCACATCTACTAAACCCGCATCCTCAGCCAACTTATTCATAAATGAACCCTCATATTTACAGAATCTGCCAGTCCTGTCTACTGCCCTCAGGACTTGGTTGAAGTCCCCTGCCAAAATGACTGGACTTGATGTATACAGGTACGGTTTGATCTCTAATAAGAGTTCCCTTCTCTCTGAGGGCCCCTGGGGGCCATACACATTGATCAATCTGATCAGATTCCCTTGGAATACAATGTCAAGCATCAAACAACGCCCAACCTGGATTTCTATGATTTTTTTAATCTCCAACCCCTGAACATTTTTGAAAAGTATTCCTACCCCTCCTGCCGGCTCCTCAGCAATAGACCAAAAGGAGGGCCCGTGCCACCAATCTCTTTTGGCTTCAAAAATCTCACTTCTGGTTGTGAGCCTGGTCTCCTGCAAGAAAAGGATTTCAGCCTCCACCTTTCTAAAAAAATCAAAAGCCAAAAATCTGGTCTTCCTATTCTTGATGCTACAGACATTGGCTGTAAGGAATGGGATAGGATGATCCATCATTAGGTCTTGTTTTGCTTCTGCCTACCACCAACCCCTTCATCACCCCTTCTTTTCACCTGAACTTTTGGGGTACTCTGCCCCCTCCAGGTCAACCACCACCTCCTCCCCTGGGGACTCTGCCTCCTGACTCTCCTCCCCACTCTCTTTCCTCTCTCTTTTTTTCCTGTCCTTCTTTGCCAAGGCCCTAGCCTTCTTCTCCTCTTTCCTCTCCTCTTTCCTCTCCTCCTCCCGCAGCCTCTCCTCCTCTTCCTCAGCGAGATCCCCCCAGGTTTTACCATCTGGCAGGACAAATCTGTTGTCTGTTGCTACCGTCATTTTTGGGGGAATGTTTTTATTTTTCTCTGAGGATTTTCCCCCCGCCACACTCCACTCCCCTTCTCCTCTAGGCTTACTGACCCTCTGCTCTCCTTCCTTTTTCCCACTGTTCCCCTTGGGTAACCTCCCTTGTGCCCCACCCACCACCTTAGTAACTGGGGCAGAGGATTCAGGCTGCACAGCCTCCCTCTCTGGTTCCACTACCTCTGAGGTTTGATCCCCTTCCTCCAGAAGTTCCATTGAGAGGCTCATTTCCTCCTCCAAATTAGAACATCCTGCCACCATATTGTGCCATGCGTCGGGGCAAGAGCTGTGGGCGTGGCCTAACTTTAAACACAAATTGCAGCGGATTTTCTGGCATTCCTTACTGGGGTGCCCAGTCTCACCACAGAGGGCGCACTTTTGAACTGTGCATTTAACTGCAAAGTGCCTGTTTGATCCGCACTTGAAGCACACCCTGGGTTGGCCGGGGTAGAAACAAACGCCCCTGTCCTTCCCAATAAAAAAGGAATTGGGGAGGTGCTTGGGGACATGGAGATTCATGTGCAGTTTGACCTGCACCTTCCAACCTCCTACCCAGAAACCCTCCTCATCATACAGTGGGGTGAAGGGGGACAGAACGGTGCACTGTCTCTTTAGCCAGATCAGCACGTCATCCGGGTGCACAGACTCAGTCTTAAACATGATGGTGACTGTCTTGGTGTCGGGCCTGGAGACTGGTGTCACCCTAAACCCCTCCCACTCTGGGGCACCTTTCTTACCCTCATACCTGCGCCAGAAATCATCCAACCCCTGAGACAGTTTGAAGCCAAGATCAAACTCAGTGTCTGTGACACTTATCAGCCCACTTACGTCTGCAGGGGTAAAACCCAGGGACTGTTTGATGAGATTCCTGCCCACAAACCTGCGCCCCGGGAACTCACCCCTCTCCTTCTCCCACTTGATCTTCACTACATTCTTCCTCCTACTGGCCGCACTCTCACCCGCCATAGAGACATTCTGCTGAAACAGTCTCTTACCATCCCAGGCACCTCTCCTCCCTTGTGCCCCTTCACTCTCAGTATTTACAGGGGGATTCCCTGCACCCTCTGTGGCACCACTTTCACCCACTCTTGCTGCAGCATCACATACGGTTTTATCAGTCAATGGTGCAGCCGTGCCAGTACTCCCAGCAGCCATGTCAGTACTCCCAGCAGCCATGTCAGTACTCCCAGCAGCCATGTCAGTACTCCCAGCAGCCATATGAGTACTCCCTGCAGCCATGTCAGTACTCCCAGCAGCCATGCCAGTACTCCCTGCAGCCATGCCAGTACTCCCTGCAGCTATACCAGTACTCCCAGCAGCCATGCCAGTACTCCCAGCAGCCATACGAGTACTCCCAGCAGCCATATGAGTACTCCCAGCAGCCATGCCAGTACTCCCAGCAGCTATACCAGTACTCCCAGCAGCCATATGAGTACTCCCAGCAGCCTTGTCACACTGCACACTCACATGAGGCACACTCCCACCAGACACACTCACAGTATTAACATTATTGCATGGCAAAGAATCAGTCAGTGGATCCCAGGAATCCGCACATGACGGACCCCCATTCCCACCCGCAGGAGTCACAGTCCCTTTAGGAAAAGCAAAAGAGTCTTTCAAACCCTTTTTCAGTTGGTTTCTCTCCATTTCCTGGAACCTCCTGCGGTTATTATAAAGCTCTCTCCAGGGCTCTATAACTGCCAGAACCCCGGTAATGTTACTTTCAATGTCCTCCAAGTCTTTGTTTAAATAAGCAATTTTTTGAATAGCTTTTGCTCTCTGTGCCCCCCTAAGGGCCCCCAGTCCAGCCACCATATTGTCTATACTCCCCTCCAAAATGTTCCTTTTCTCCTCCAGAATACTGATGTCTCTCAGAGCCCTGATGATCTGGGTCTGATTGGGCCCAGCTGAGCCCACAGTCTCTGGCTTCCCAGCGCCATTGCTAGCAGCTGTCTCTCCCCCATCACACAGGTGCATTGCTCCTACCTGGGCCATTGCATCAGTCTCAGAGCTCTCTCTCAGCGCCTCCTCAGCCACTTCCATAGCCACACAGCCTGCGGCCTCAGCACTTTCCATGGCTGCCTCGCAGCCTGCAGCACTTCCCTCCTGGGTCCCAGCATGCCTTGCAGCAGCTTCCTGGCTTGCCTCTGACCTGCAGCTCCCAGCAACAGAACTGCTGTTTTCCGCAGCAGAACTGCAACTCTCTGCAGTAACCTCGGCTTGGTCGTCCAGGGTGTTCGCTCGCTCAGGGACCTCCATTACAGATGGAACGCCGCACGTGCCGGTACTTTCTCCTTCTTTGTCACTCTTGGCCATGGCCTTCACCTCCTTGCGCACCTCACTGCTCTCAGCCGCTGCTGCCAGATTGGGGGGAGCAGCCTTCCTGCTGGATCTCAGGCAGATCCTCACTCCTTTACCCGGAGTTACCACAACTTTCTTCCTCATTCTTTTGAGGAAAATTTTTTTGGGGAAATTGCAGAAAAAAAAAAAAAAAAAAATAATTCTCCTGAGAGAAATCCTCACAACCTGCAAAGTTTGCAGGTAAAAAGCACTCCTCCCAGACCCAAAAAGGGCCTGGGAAACCCTCACAGTCTGGAGCTCACACACACACCTCCTCTCAGTATGGGAGTACAGCTTATTGTGTGCCCAGAACATTCCCTCTCTGTATATTTGTATTTATACATATGGGTAGGGGGTGCCATAGTGTTTCCCTTAGACAGTACAGTATGGGGGTACAGCTTATTGTGTGCCCAGAGCATTCCTTCTCTGTATATTTGTATTTATACATATGGGTAGGGGGTGCCATAGTGTTTCCCTTAGACAGTACAGTATGGGGGTACAGCTTATTGTGTGCCCAGAACATTCCTTCTCTGTATATTTGTATTTATACATATGGGTAGGGGGTGCCATAGTGTTTCCCTTAGACAGTACAGTATGGGGGTACAGCTTATTGTGTGCCCAGAGCATTCCTTCTCTGTATATTTGTATTTATACATATGGGTAGGGGGTGCCATAGTGTTTCCCTTAGACAGTACAGTATGGGGGTACAGCTTATTGTGTGCCCAGAGCATTCCTTCTCTGTATATTTGTATTTATACATATGGGTAGGGGGTGCCATAGTGTTTCCCTTAGACAGTACAGTATGGGGGTACAGCTTATTGTGTGCCCAGAGCATTCCTTCTCTGTATATTTGTATTTATACATATGGGTAGGGGGTGCCATAGTGTTTCCCTTAGACAGTACAGTATGGGGGTACAGCTTATTGTGTGCCCAGAACATTCCCTCTCTGTATATTTGTATTTATACATATGGGTAGGGGGTGCCATAGTGTTTCCCTTAGACAGTACAGTATGGGGGTACAGCTTATTGTGTGCCCAGAACATTCCTTCTCTGTATATTTGTATTTATACATATGGGTAGGAGGTGCCATAGTGTTTCCCTTAGACAGTACAGTATGGGGGTACAGCTTATTGTGTGCCCAGAGCATTCCTTCTCTGTATATTTGTATTTATACATATGGGTAGGGGGTGCCATAGTGTTTCCCTTAGACAGTACAGTATGGGGGTACAGCTTATTGTGTGCCCAGAACATTCCCTCTCTGTATATTTGTATTTATACATATGGGTAGGAGGTGCCATAGTGTTTCCCTTAGACAGTACAGTATGGGGGTACAGCTTATTGTGTGCCCAGAACATTCCCTCTCTGTATATTTGTATTTATACATATGGGTAGGAGGTGCCATAGTGTTTCCCTTAGACAGTACAGTATGGGGGTACAGCTTATTGTGTGCCCAGAACATTCCTTCTTTGTATATTTGTATTTATACATATGGGTAGGAGGTGCCATAGTGTTTCCCTTAGACAGTACAGTATGGGGGTACAGCTTATTGTGTGCCCAGAACATTCCCTCTCTGTATATTTGTATTTATACATATGGGTAGGAGGTGCCATAGTGTTTCCCTTAGACAGTACAGTATGGGGGTACAGCTTATTGTGTGCCCAGAACATTCCTTCTCTGTATATTTGTATTTATACATATGGGTAGGAGGTGCCATAGTGTTTCCCTTAGACAGTACAGTATGGGGGTACAGCTTATTGTGTGCCCAGAGCATTCCTTCTCTGTATATTTGTATTTATACATATGGGTAGGGGGTGCCATAGTGTTTCCCTTAGACAGTACAGTATGGGGGTACAGCTTATTGTGTGCCCAGAACATTCCTTGTCTGTATATTTGTATTTACACATATGGGTAGGAGGTGCCATAGTGTTTCCCTTAGACAGTACAGTATGGGGGTACAGCTTATTGTGTGCCCAGAACATTCCTTCTCTGTATATTTGTATTTATACATATGGGTAGGAGGTGCCATAGTGTTTCCCTTAGACAGTACAGTATGGGGGTACAGCTTATTGTGTGCCCAGAACATTCCCTCTCTGTATATTTGTATTTATACATATGGGTAGGAGGTGCCATAGTGTTTCCCTTAGACAGTACAGTATGGGGGTACAGCTTATTGTGTGCCCAGAACATTCCCTCTCTGTATATTTGTATTTATACATATGGGTAGGGGGTGCCATAGTGTTTCCCTTAGACAGTACAGTATGGGGGTACAGCTTATTGTGTGCCCAGAGCATTCCTTCTCTGTATATTTGTATTTATACATATGGGTAGGGGGTGCCATAGTGTTTCCCTTAGACAGTACAGTATGGGGGTACAGCTTATTGTGTGCCCAGAACATTCCTTCTCTGTATATTTGTATTTATACATATGGGTAGGAGGTGCCATAGTGTTTCCCTTAGACAGTACAGTATGGGGGTACAGCTTATTGTGTGCCCAGAACATTCCTTCTCTGTATATTTGTATTTATACATATGGGTAGGGGGTGCCATAGTGTTTCCCTTAGACAGTACAGTATGGGGGTACAGCTTATTGTGTGCCCAGAACATTCCTTGTCTGTATATTTGTATTTACACATATGGGTAGGAGGTGCCATAGTGTTTCCCTTAGACAGTACAGTATGGGGGTACAGCTTATTGTGTGCCCAGAACATTCCTTCTCTGTATATTTGTATTTATACATATGGGTAGGAGGTGCCATAGTGTTTCCCTTAGACAGTACAGTATGGGGGTACAGCTTATTGTGTGCCCAGAACATTCCCTCTCTGTATATTTGTATTTATACATATGGGTAGGAGGTGCCATAGTGTTTCCCTTAGACAGTACAGTATGGGGGTACAGCTTATTGTGTGCCCAGAACATTCCTTCTCTGTATATTTGTATTTATACATATGGGTAGGAGGTGCCATAGTGTTTCCCTTAGACAGTACAGTATGGGGGTCTGATGAGACTTGACCTTCTGAGGGCAATTCACAAAAATGTCTGTAAAGGAAAAGGTCATAAAAATGTTAAAAACTGTATTTATGGCGACTTATTCACAGGCCAATTTTCGGTAATTTTTCCACCTCTACCATCAATTTTCAAAAAATGACAGTTAAAAAAGTAGGCGTGGCTATGTAAATTTTTACAAACTTTTTTTTGCCAAAATGTCTCATATCTAAATGTCGGGGAAAACGTCAATGGGTTAATTTGGCTGAAGCCTGTATAAAGAAGTTTTTTGGTGCCCTTTATGCAAAATGCGGAGATTCACAGCAAATCCATGCCTGCTGAAATATCACTCATCACTAGCAGCAACCCATAGCAACCAATCAGCAATTAGAATTTACTGGTCACCTGTGTAAATGCAAAAATCTTATTGGTTGCTATGGGTTACTGCCCTGGGGCAAACTTAGTGCCTTGTATTACATATGGGGAATAATATACATAATGTAAGTGGTGCCAGCCTGTTACCCATGGATATTGGAATTAGTGACAGTTGGGGGCACAAACATGGCATCTGACAGTTATCAGACCCTGGAGAGCAATTTCTAGAAGAAGAGAATTGCTTTGTATTTTGGATGAATTCCTGTGAATATAATCAGCGGATACAGAATTGCAATGAAATTCCCAGTAGAATTGCCCCCTATCCTGGAAATCTCCGGTGCCGCCGTATCGGTGCGAGTTTGACGCGTTTCGCAGTCTATTTCTGCCGGGGACAATAAGCCAAGGCCATTAATTCTGCTGGGAGATTAAACAGGGGCTGCAGTAAATCAGCGGGAGAGAAATGAATGGGACCTGCAAGACCTTGGGTGTCACCTCGAGCATTAACCCCATTGGCTCCGATCGATGGCGACCGACCGGTGCGGAGATTTATATCTCTCAGGGTGATGGGGATTAACAACTAAACAGCTTTATGGCAGTGATTCCTGACCCATGGGTGCTGACCCAAAACTGGGCTCCTTTGGAGATGCTGGCAGGTAGGTGCCCCCACACTATGGGTGATACAGCACCTAATGGCACCCGTCTGTACCTGTCCTTCCCCCATGCCTGAGCCCCCAGTCACCCAGTCACATGACTCTACTTAATGGGGGGGTGATTGTGGGCTCCTCTCTCTAATTACAAGGGCTGTTAGTAAGTAATAAAGTAGCCATGGAGTTTGATTTATGGGAGAAGGTGAGTCCGAGGGAAGACGCAATGGAAGGCGAATAGGTGGCTCTGTAGGACTCCATTGTACAAATGGAGTTATATACTGTATATAGGCATTATTTATTAACCAAGACCCAGCCATATAAGGTTCTGATGGGCTGGGAATGGAGGGGTCGGATGAGGGTGTTAATTCTAGTAGGTGGAATGGGCAGCCGTACACTGGGGTGTCTGGGGCCCCCGGCACTGTTACCCCAAGGAGAGAGGCAAAAGGACAGAGGGATTGGCAGGGAGAGGACCTGGACCGGAGGGGGCCCACCAGGTCTGGGGCCCACACAGTTGGACCCTGGCCGTACACATTAACAAGGGAAACAGGCGGAGGGGCAGTTACACAGCACTAAGGCCTTTATGGCCATGGCCCACAGGGAGATTAGTTGCCTGTGGTTAATCTGTCACACAGGTGACTAATTTACCCTTGGACCCTGTGGGGTGGTAATTAATATAATAAGGGCCAGATTCCTGCACAGAGAGGCAAAGCATTGTTGGAATGGAAACAGCGGCAGGCAGTATCAGCTCGCTCCGACCCATTACAGGGTGAATGTAGTATATGGGCAGTACGGTGGCTCAGTGGGTACAACTTCTGCCAGTATCATACAGGCGGGTCAATATATAACTGCCCCCCCCCCCCCGTGTGTGTCATAGGGACTTTACATTCCTCACAATTGCATTTTTACACAGTTCCAAGGTAATTGAGCACATTTCGGTCTATGCAGGAATAATCACTATACACCGCCATCTATTGGATGAATGTGCACATTGCATCCAAACTTGCTATAGGAACTGATTAGCGGCACCAAATTTGTCTTCACTTTGGAGAATTTAAAGCAGAGATTGGGTGTTTTTTTAGTTTTTAATATACATGTTCTGCAGGTCTCAGGCTTTCTACGGCTGTCTGGTTGCTACTGTTCCATTACTTGGCAACCAGGCAGCAGTCTGAAAATCAGGAAGGAAGGGCAATAGGAGAGGATATAAGCCAGGATTGGTTACAGACAGATTGGGGTACATTGGCTTAGTAATGATACACTCTATAATTTGTGCTTCTGTATCAGCCCAAGGCCCCCACAGCCCTTTAGTAGGGAAGATCTGTGCCCCTAAAGGTGCCCCAGTAGCCTCCATCTTCCTTTCTGCTGATTCCCAGCACATCTCTCGGCCCTGCAGCATTAGCTTCTATTAAAGATGAACTTGAACTTTTGCTTAATAACTTGCCACGCCCCCTAAGCTCAGCTTCCCAGCAGCAGCCCACTGAGCACGTGCAGTGCCACTGACACACAAAAGATGGGCCAATAAGATCCCAGATGGGGAGTTACTGGGGGCCACTGGGAAGGATCATTACTGGTATAGGGCTGCTGCTAGTACAGTGAGTACATAAAATACAGCATTTATAGCCAGATTATTTTTTAGGGTTTAACCCTCATTTCGGTTCCCCCCAGTGCCAGACGTTTTTTAAGCATTTTGTACTCATTCACTTTAACAATGTTTTTTGGTAGGAAAACCTCCACGAAACTAGGGAAATTATATATCGTTTTTTTCGTCACTAATTGGGCTTCGACATACATACCAAATTTTATAACTTTTCTGGAGATATGATGTGTATTTTGGGTGAAATATGTAAAAAAAAAAAAAAATTATGAAAAATTTCTGTATATTTTGAGGTTTTTTTCCATAGAAAAGTTAATTTTACTCACTTTTTTTTATTGTTTGTAAAAGCCCTGATACTCCCAAGTCCAACGATACCAAATATGTGGTGGTACCCCACAGTTCCTGTCCAGAAGTAACCCCCAAACTAAAGCAATACTTAGTACAATATCACACCAGAACAAAGCGGAAAAGCGCTTGTAACAGTTGATGCAGCATAACTTATATGTAAATCTAAAATATCCCCTCATGTTTGGTATCTTTAGAAACTACAGACCTTCAGGTTTCCAGGTGCAATGTAGTTTTCACTCAAAAGCCAAATACCTTTTGTCAGTGCATTGTGAAATTTGGAACTTTTTATGACATTTTTTTTTTTTTTCTAAAACGTAAACTTGGACGCATGATCAAATGTGGATTTGACAAAAAAAAATCTCATAAAAATTTTCTAACAAAGGCATATTTGAAAGACAAACTTCTCCTGAATAAAATGATGCCCCATATGTATGGGTGCACATAAAGACATGGGCACCAAACACTCCAAAGCAGGGGCAATGCACAAGGGCAATTACAGCTAAAAATGTGGGGGCTGCGCTCTATGTGCACTTCCTGCAGTTTTTCAGTGTTAACCCCCCCTACCTGTGAAATAACCCCCACAAACTATATATTTCTGAAAAGTGCACACCTTCAGCTATTCAGAGACACCACTCTTCTCTTTCTACATGGAAAATTGTGGCCGCAGTCCCTTGCAGAAGTAAGTGCTTTGGTCAGAAATCAAGGAAAAACCAGATAAAAAACCTAGATTTCTCCCCAAAATCTCCATGGCAACTACCAAAAACTTACTAACCATCAATCTGCAAGTTCCCCTGAATAAAACGATACCCCATATGTATGGGTGCACATAAAGACGTGGCCACTAAAATGCCCCAAAACAGGGGCAATGCATAAGGGCAATTTCAGTTGAAATTTTGGGGGCTGCGCTCTATGTGCACTACCTGCAGTTTTTCAGTGATAACCCCCCCTACCTGTGAAATAACCCCCACAATCTATATATTTACGAAAAGTGCACACCTTCAGCTATTCAGAGACACCACTCTTCCTCTTTCTACATGGAAAATTGTGGCCGCAGTCCCTTGCAGAAGTTAGCGCTTTGGTCAGAAATCAAGGAAAAACCAGATACAAACCTAGATTTCTCCCCAAAATCTCCATGGCAACATCCTCCTCTTTTTTAAACTATAGTAGGGTTTCGTGTAGCAAACACCCGCCCAGCTGATACCAGTGCAGAATGACTGCCCCCGGGGCTACACAGCAGCTTATTATATAAACTATAGTAGTGTTACTGTAGCAAACACACCAATTTTACCAGTGCAGGGTAACAGTGCATTATATTTTTATTACTTTAAAGCTCTTTCATTTTTTAGTGTTACTGTTCCTTTAAAGATTCCCCCTGTATAAAGGACACAGTTCTACTTTGGTTGCTTGGGGTGTTTCCTGCGCAGTTAACACAGCCTCTTATCTGCATTTTCCTACCAGGCCCCTCCCCCAGGTCATTTCAGAGGGACTGACCCCGTTTCAGATTCCCTGTCCCTGTGAAAAATTGTCCCCGGCAAATGTCCCCGTCTCTCAAAGCTGTCTCCGGTTAAAGGCGACCATACACGGTGGCAAATGGGCGGATCTTCTCCTGATATTCCCACCTATATGTTAAAGATTCCCCCTGTATAAATGACACAATTCTACTTTTGTTGCTTGGGGTGTTTCCTGGGCAGTTAACACAGCCTCTTATCTGCATATTACTACCAGGCCCCTCCCCCAGGTCATTTCAGAGGGACTGACCCCGTTTCAGATTCCCTGTCCCTGTGAAAAATTGTCCCCGGCAAATGTCCCCGTCTCTCAAAGCTGTCCCCGGTTAAGGTGACCATACAAAGTAAGGTCCACTTGTTTGGCAAATGGGCGGATCTTCTCCTGATATTCCCACCTATATGTTAAAGGATCAGTAACACCAAAAAATGAAAGTGTATAAAAGTAACTAAAATATAATGTGCTGCTGCCCTGCACTGGTAAAAGCTGTGTGTTTACTTCAGAAAGACTACTATAATTTATATAAATAAGCTGCTATGTAGCCATGGGGGCAGCCATTCAAAGGAGAAAAGGCACAGGCACTTAGCAGATAACAGATTAAACACTATTGTATTCTACAGAACTTATCTGTTATCTGCTATGTAACCTGTGCCTTTTCTCCTTTTTTCCAGCTTGAATGGCTGCCCCCGGGGCTACACAGCGGGGTATTTATATAAACTATAGTAGGGTTTCTGTAGCAAACACCCCAGCTGTACCAGTGCAGGAATGGCTGCCCCCGGGGCTACACAGCGGGGTATTTATATAAACTATAGTAGGGTTTCTGTAGCAAACACCCCAGCTGTACCAGTGCAGGAATGGCTGCCCCCGGGGCTACACAGCAGGGTATTTATATAAACTATAGTAGGGTTTCTGTAGCAAACACCCCAGCTGTACCAGTGCAGGAATGGCTGCCCCCGGGGCTACACAGCGGGGTATTTATATAAACTATAGTAGGGTTTCTGTAGCAAACACCCCAGCTGTACCAGTGCAGGAATGGCTGCCCCCGGGGCTACACAGCGGGGTATTTATATAAACTATAGTAGGGTTTCTGTAGCAAACACCCCAGCTGTACCAGTGCAGGAATGGCTGCCCCCGGGGCTACACAGCGGGGTATTTATATAAACTATAGTAGGGTTTCTGTAGCAAACACCCCAGCTGTACCAGTGTAGGAATGGCTGCCCCCAGGGCTACACAGCGGGGTATTTATATAAACTATAGTAGGGTTTCTGTAGCAAACACCCCAGCTGTACCAGTGCAGGAATGGCTGCCCCGGGGCTACACAGCGGGGTATTTATATAAACTATAGTAGGGTTTCTGTAGCAAACACCCCAGCTGTACCAGTGCAGGAATGGCTGCCCCCGGGGCTACACAGCGGGGTATTTATATAAACTATAGTAGGGTTTCTGTAGCAAACACCCCAGCTGTACCAGTGCAGGAATGGCTGCCCCCGGGGCTACACAGCGGGGTATTTATATAAACTATAGTAGGGTTTCTGTAGCAAACACCCCAGCTGTACCGGTGCAGGAATAGCTGCCCCCGGGGCTACACAGCGGGGTATTTATATAAACTATAGTAGGGTTTCTGTAGCAAACACCCCAGCTGTACCGGTGCAGGAATGGCTGCCCCCGGGGCTACACAGCGGGGTATTTATATAAACTATAGTAGGGTTTCTGTAGCAAACACCCCAGCTGTACCAGTGTAGGAATGGCTGCCCCCGGGGCTACACAGCGGGGTATTTATATAAACTATAGTAGGGTTTCTGTAGCAAACACCCCAGCTGTACCAGTGCAGGAATGGCTGCCCCCGGGGCTACACAGCGGGGTATTTATATAAACTATAGTAGGGTTTCTGTAGCAAACACCCCAGCTGTACCAGTGCAGGAACGGCTGCCCCCGGGGCTACACAGCGGGGTATTTATATAAACTATAGTAGGGTTTCTGTAGCAAACACCCCAGCTGTACCAGTGCAGGAATGGCTGCCCCCGGGGCTACACAGCAGGATATTTATATAAACTATAGTAGGGTTTCTGTAGCAAACACCCCAGCTGTACCAGTGCAGGAATGGCTGCCCCCGGGGCTACACAGCGGGGTATTTATATAAACTATAGTAGGGTTTCTGTAGCAAACACCCCAGCTGTACCAGTGCAGGAATGGCTGCCCCCGGGGCTACACAGCGGGGTATTTATATAAACTATAGTAGGGTTTCTGTAGCAAACACCCCAGCTGTACCAGTGCAGGAATGGCTGCCCCCGGGGCTACACAGCGGGGTATTTATATAAACTATAGTAGGGTTTCTGTAGCAAACACCCCAGCTGTACCGGTGCAGGAATGGCTGCCCCCGGGGCTACACAGCAGCTTATTATATAAACTATAGTAGTGTTACTGTAGCAAACACACCAATTTTACCAGTGCAGGGTAACAGTGCATTATATTTTTATTACTTTAAAGCTCTTTCATTTTTTAGTGTTACTGTTCCTTTAAAGATTCCCCCTGTATAAAGGACACAGTTCTACTTTGGTTGCTTGGGGTGTTTCCTGCGCAGTTAACACAGCCTCTTATCTGCATTTTCCTACCAGGCCCCTCCCCCAGGTCATTTCAGAGGGACTGACCCCGTTTCAGATTCCCTGTCCCTGTGAAAAATTGTCCCCGGCAAATGTCCCCGTCTCTCAAAGCTGTCCCCGGTTAAAGGCGACCATACACAGTAAGGTCCACTCGTTTGGCAAATAAGCAGTTACCACAGCCTCTAGGTCTCTCTTACCTACATATTCCCCAGGTCAGTGCCAGTGGTTTCCCACTAAAGCCCCCCCTTTTAGCCCCAGTACTTGCCCAGACCCCCCTTTAGTTCATGACAAGATTAAAGACTAGTGATGAGCAAATCTGTCCCGTTTCGCTTCACCGGAAACATAGGAAAAGTTCTCAAAACGTGACTTTTTTGACACATGCAACTTTTTTTGAAGCGACCAAGTTGCCACGACAAAAATGTCTCCAAAACAAAAAAGTCGCCCCAAAAAACGCCCATTGACTTTAATGCATTTGGAGTAAGAAAAAAAGTTGCACCAGCGTAAAAATTTGTTGCATGTAAAAAAGAGTCGACTCGTAACTCCGGGGCATTTTGTGAATTTTTCATCGTTTCTCAAATGTTTCAGCAGTTTTGTGAATTTCCCGACGAAAAATGGGACAGATTCGCTTATGACTAAGCCCCGCCCCAATGATCGTCACGGTGATTATTAATCAGTGAATTTACCATAAAGAGAGATGAGAATTTATTGAGCGCCAGGCACGGGGGCCACGAGCCTCCTACCATCTCTGCCCAGCGGCGGATTTCAATTACAGACGCTCCCAAGCGCAGCCGCTAATCATTATTTCTCATGCGTTTCGCGCGTCCCAGAAATCAGGGCAACAACTGCCCCGTCACCTTTCATGTGGATTCCGCGATGGCTTGAAGTTATTGCTTTGATATTTCACTCAGTGATTGGACGCGGGGGGGGGGAGAAAATACACAGAAAACACGAAACGCAGAAGAAGGAAGAGACAGACGCATGAGATGTAAAAGAGGTCACTGTACCCTCTCATGTCCCCCATGGAAACACAGTCGCGCCTGATGCTGCATTTGCCTTTCTCTTCTGCCTCTCAAACGGGGGTCACTGACCCCGGCAACCAGAAACTATTGCTCTGTGAGGCTGAAGTTTTATTGTTATTGTTACTTTTTATTTCTTATGTTTGTAACCCTTTCCTGGCACAGTCACTTCTCGGCGCTGTATACTTGCTTAGGCAGGAGATTTGGTTCCCTTTGCAGATGAAAGATACTGGGAACAGGGATTTTAGCGCAGTGCCTCCCCCTAGTGGACACAGAGGAGCACACCTCAAGGGGATTTCCACTAGGAAATAATTACACGCAGTTTGCAGCAAGGATAACTTTATATAACCTTTAAAATAGAATAAAAACAACTTTATGGATAGCTGATTATCCGGCCCTGAGGAACCCGTGCAGTCTATCCACTCCTGGCACAGTCTCTGTAGGTGCCCAGTCCCAACTTGGATTCAGATAGACCCCCAACCCTTTTATTCAGTTCAGTCCCTTCCCCAAGAGCTCTTAAGTCCCCCCAGGTAGCGCTACCTTGCCCTTTGGAAAGACGGCTGCTCCCACGTAGCAAGCGAGCAATACCTGCCCTCACCACCAGGGAACACACACAGAGATTCCACAGAGGCCTCTGTAATCACCAGCAGCCCAGCAGCCTTCTCTCTTTGCAGTCTGAACTCACTGCAATTGGTACTGGCTACTCACTGTGGATCTCTCTTCCAAAAGCTGGCAAACCAACATATTCCTGTCTTTCATTCTAACCGCTGCCCGATTACTAAGGTAAATAAGACCCTAACAACCAGATAGCTGGCCAAATACCAAACTGAAGAGCTGCTGAAGAAATATGTCTATGTCATACTAAGGGGGAGATTTATCAATCCATGAACGCTCCAAATGCGTCTGAATACGGTTTTTTCGGAATGATCTTTATTTTTGCATCAATTTCGTCGCCGTCACGACTTTTTCCCTCTGCCATTTAACATTTTATTCTTGAACCAACAAATATATTTGTAGCTGTAATATTGGTGTGTAGGCGCCATCTCAGTGCCTTGTGCCTGAGTCTGAGCTTTCAGCCAGCGCTACACATTAGAACTGCTTTCAGCTAACCTATTGTTTCTCCTACTCCCATGTAACTGGAGGAGTCCCAAGCCGGACTTGGATTTCTTACTATTGAGTGCTATTCTGATACCTACTGGGAGCTGCTATCTTGCTCCCTTCTCATTGTTCTACTGATCGGCTGCTGGGGGTGAGGGGGGGGATATCACTCCAACTTGCAGCGCAGCAGTAAAGTGTGCCTGAGTCTGAGCTTTCAGCCAGCGCTACACATTAGAACTGCTTTCAGCTAACCTATTGTTTCTCCTACTCCCATGTAACTGGAGGAGTCCCAAGCCGGACTTGGATTTCTTACTATTGAGTGCTATTCTGATACCTACTGGGAGCTGCTATCTTGCTCCCTTCCCATTGTTCTGCTGATCGGCTGCTGGGGGTGAGGGGGGGGGCGGGATATCACTCCAAATATTCCATCGCACTTTTTTCCTAAATAAGCTGGCATTCAAGAAGAAAAGTCTCACAAGTTTTGTTTCGGTTATTTTTATTTTCAGATTTGTGGATTTTTCGTTGGCAGAATCGCTCATTCCCACATTTCACGTTGGCACCAGTGGGGTCGCTGCGTTCCCGTGAGTTCAGCTCCGATGTGGGTGAAAGGTTTCCCTGTGTCCCTGAGTTTGTGCCGAATCGCACGGCCCTGGACTTTGCCGGATCCTTGTGTCGTGCCGCTCCGCTGGTCGCTGCCTTACTTGGCAGTTTGAGAGACAAAGGCAATCATTCACAGGCCGAGCCGCTGACTCCCAGAACCCCCTTCATCGTGTGCCGAATGTGCAGCAACAGCAGAACCAGCAGTTCCGACACTTCAGCAGTTATATTTGTGTTTTCAGCCTGGTAACTCTCCGGCCGGACCTACCATAAGGCTCACTTTACTGTAACTGTTACTGATAGAGCTGATTCTGTAATTCTATGATACAAAGGAATCGGTGACAGAGGGTCGGGGCCCTTCGGCCACATCAGGGCCAAAGAGAGAGAAAAAGAGCAAAATGGAAACGGCCCCCGATGCAGGGCCCACCGGGGCTCCTGTAACCCCCCACAGGGTCCCCCACCCGACGTCCTCCCCTGAGAGCACCAGGGCCGGAACTAGGGGCAGGCAGAAGGGGCAGCTGCCCAGGGTGCAATGATTCGGGGGCACTGGGCAGGAGCCTCTCCCACCTACCCCTAGTGCTCCTTGACCATAACGGTGACCGTAACTTTACAAATAACTGGTTTATCGGACACAGCAACTCTACGTGTTACGTTTTATTGAATAAATGAAAGTATTAGAGTAAGTTGAAGCCATTGGCTGAGCACTGTGGGAGGCGGCACCTAATTACGCGCCGTGGGCCTGAGTCAGAGGAGAGGTCGGCCAGAAACGCACAGAGATGGATAATTGATATGATTGGAGGAGACAAGGTACAGCATCTGCCGGCATTTCATTACTTATTTATATTGTAATTAGCATTCTTACCAACAATGATTATAGCCCCATAACCTAACGAGATTAGGCTCCCAGGCTGCCCGGGATTATACAGGGTACGAACTGCTCGGAGCTCAGAACTGCTCTCTCTATCCCGGCCCTAACTGCCTTACGGTGCCCCCTACAGGGGCCGATTGTAGCTGCCAAAATGGGTCCCTTAGACAGATTTGGCAGCTTATCGGCCCTGGTACGGGGGCTACCCCTGCCTCTATCTAATGCCTCATTCACGGGGCCCTGTACCCCGACTGTAACTGGGGTTACCCGCAAGCAAAGCAGGTTGCTGGAAGGAATTTCAGATGTGGGTCGCGGCTCTTATCCATATTACTTGTCTTATATTATACAGCGTTACCTCTTTTATCTATATTTTGCTTCATTAAACATTTTCTCTAACCCCGGCCACTTCTGATGATGTCACTTCCGGTTTGCTGCAACGGCACTTCCTGTTTAATGGGGGTCAGCAGGTTGCTAATTGGGATGCGGATAAGGCAGTTGCGGGTTGGGTAAGCAAGTGAGTAAAAATGTGGTTTGCGGGTCGGGTCTGGGTCTCAAAACTTGAAAAGCAGGAACCCAGTGAGTAGGCACCCAATGAGTAGGGACTCAGTGAGTAGGCACCCAATGAATAGGGACTCAGTGAGTAGGCACCCAATGAATAGGGACTCAGTGAGTAGGCACCCAATGAGTAGGGACTCAGTGAGTAGGCACCCAATGAATAGGGACTCAGTGAGTAGGCACCCAATGAGTAGGGACTCAGTGAGTAGGCACCCAATGAATAGGGACTCAGTAAATAGGCCCCCAATGAGTAGGCACCCAATGAGTAGGGACTCAGTGAGTAGGCACCCAATGAATAGGGACTCAGTGAGTAGGCACCCAATGAGTAGGCACTCAGTGAGTAGGCACCCAATGAGTAGGCACCCAATGAGTGGGCACTCAGTGAGTAGGCACCTAATGAGTAGGCACTCAATGAGTACGCACCCAATGAGTAGGCACTCAATGAGTACGCACCCAATGAGTGGGCACTCAGTGAGTAGGCACCTAATGAGTAGGCACTCAATGAGTACGCACCCAATGAGTAGGCACCCAGTGAGTAGGCACCCAATGAGTACGCACCTAATGAGTAGGCACCCAATGAGTAGGCACCCACTTAGTAGGCACCCACTGAGTAGGCACCCAATGAGTAGGCACCCAGTGAGTAGGCACCCAATGAGTAGGTACCCAATGAGTAGGCACCCAGTGAGTAGGCACCCAACGAGTAGGCACCCAGTGAGTAGGCACCCAGTGAGTAGGCACCCAATGAGTAGGCACCCAGTGAGTAGGCACCCAATGAATAGGTACCCAATGAGTAGGCACCCAGTGAGTAGGCACCCAACGAGTAGGCACCCAACGAGTAGGCACCCAGTGAGTAGGCACCCAGTGAGTAGGCACCCAAGGAGTAGGCACCCAAGGAGTGCCTGCTCTTCATTGTATACATGGTATATACCCCAACCAACGGCTCTATTGCCAACAAGCAATGGCTGCTCCTCTAATGATAACGCCGTCGCTTTGCCTACAGAATATAAAGCCCAAATCTCCATCCATTTCCTCGTAGTTACGGTGCCGGGCGGCGGCGGATGAAGACGAGCGTTTCTATTTCAAGCAGAGACATTAAGTGATTCCATAAAGAGCTCGTTAGCATAAGTGCGTTCCGCGGCCGCGCTCCCCGCCCCCATCCGCTTCTGTCGACAAAACAAAGGATTTAAGAGATGCTCTGGGGTTCTAATTAAAAACCCTACAAGGCTTTCTGCAATCTAATCTCGTTAGCGCACAGACTGGAGGAATCTAATTAGAGAAATTAAACAAGTCAAAGGCCTCCAACACTTCCACTAACAAAATATCAGCATCGCAGTCTGTACAGTGGGCTTCGTTTAAAGGGGAAGTTCACCTTTAATGTAACTTTTAGTCTTATCTTATAGATCTAAGCAACTTTTTTTTTAATTGGTCTTTAGTACAGGTATGGGATCCCTTATCCGGAAACCTGTTATCCAGAAAGCTCCGAATTACAGAAAGCCTGTCACCCATAGACTCCATTTTAATCAAATAATTCAGAATTTTAAAACTGATTCCCTTTTCTCTGTAATAATAAAACAGTACCTGTACTTGATCCCAACTAAGATATAATTACCCCTTATTGGGGACAGAACAGTCCTATTGGGTTTATTTAATGGTTAAATGATTCCCTTTTCTCTGTAATAATAAAACAGTACCTGTACTTGATCCCAACTAAGATATAATTACCCCTTATTGGGGGCAGAACAGCCCTATTGGGTTTATTTCATGGTTAAATGATTCCCTTTTCTCTGTAATAATAAAACAGTACCTGTACTTGATCCCAACTAAGATATAATTACCCCTTATTGGGGCAGAACAGCCTTATTGGGTTTATTTCATGGTTAAATGATTCCCTTTTCTCTGTAATAATAAAACAGTACCTGTACTTGATCCCAACTAAGATATAATTACCCCTTATTGGGGCAGAACAGCCCTATTGGGTTTATTTAATGGTTAAATGATTCCCTTTTCTCTGTAATAATAAAACAGTACCTGTACTTGATCCCAACTAAGATATAATTACCCCTTATTGGGGCAGAACAGCCCTATTGGGTTTATTTAATGGTTAAATGATTCCCTTTTCTCTGTAATAATAAAACAGTACCTGTACTTGATCCCAACTAAGATATAATTACCCCTTATTGGGGCAGAACAGCCCTATTGGGTTTATTTAATGGTTAAATGATTCCCTTTTCTCTGTAATAATAAAACAGTACCTGTACTTGATCCCAACTAAGATATAATTACCCCTTATTGGGGGCAGAACAGCCCTATTGGGTTTATTTAATGGTTAAATGATTCCCTTTTCTCTGTAATAATAAAACAGTACCTGTACTTGATCCCAACTAAGATATAATTACCCCTTATTGGGGCAGAACAGCCCTATTGGGTTTATTTCATGGTTAAATGATTTCCTTTTCTCTGTAATAATAAAACAGTACCTGTACTTGATCCCAACTAAGATATAATTACCCCTTATTGGGGGCAGAACAGCCCTATTGGGTTTAATTAATGATTTATTGATTTTTTAGTAGACTTAAGGTATGGAGATCCAAATTACAGAAAGACCCCTTATCCGTAATACCTTTGGTCCCGAGCATTCTGGATAATGGGTCCTATACCTGTATTTATTTTTTTATAGTTTTTTAATTATTTGCCTTCTTCTTCTGACTCTTTCCAGCTTTCAAATGTGGATTGAGCCCCCGTACCCGTACCACTCTCTCATGTAAACCACTCCCTAGTTGCTAAGGTAATTTGAACCCTAGCAACCAGATAGCTGCTGAAACGCCAAACTGGAGAGCTGCTAAATAAAAAGCTAAATAATTCAAAAACCACAAATGATAAAAAAAATGAAGACCAATTGCAAATTGTCTCAGAATATCACTCTCTATGTCATACCAAAAGTACATTTTTAGGTGAACTACCACTTTAAAAATCCTATCCCTGAGCTCTTGCCTGATAGGTTTACCATATACACAGGGGCTCTTATCAAAATCACGATTGATTAATTGATTAATTGATAATTAATTGTTCTACAGCTGGGGATAAAGGATATGTACATAACAGACATATAGTAATTAGGGTAAAAGGGACACAAGCTCAGGTCCAACCCTTGCAGATACAGAATGATAATAGAGCAAAGTAATTAATGCTAACGATCTATTAATTAGTGGGAAGCGACCTTTAATAAGAACTAAGTAAATGTGAGATCGTATGAAACCATCGCAGCAGAACAGTGTCGATTGCTTTATGGCGCCAATAACAATTCCATCATTACCGCTCACCGTGGGTCATTAATCCCAGCAATACCGTCGAGCGAGTAATTGTATTATTATACTCTGTGTTACACGGAACCGGGAATATAGTGTCTGTTCCGTTACATTTCCACTTCTTCCCATTTGCCCTGAACTCGTTTATGACAATAGCTGGAGGCAACTCTGTAATTATATTTATTTCCCATTGTTTTCTATGTTTGTGTGAAGGTATTTGCTCCCATAGCGCTCCCTAAGCGTCCATAGTCTGTACAGAGAGATAGCAATTCCCCTGTACTAAGCACAATTCAGCAGGAACAGCCCCCTAAGTTTGCTCATAGCCTGAACAGAGAGATACCATAAAACTATGGCACATAGGGATTCCCCTGTACTAAGCACAATTCAGCAGGAACAGCCCCCTAAGTTTGCTCATAGCCTGTACAGAGAGATACCATAAAACTATGGCACATAGGGATTCCCCTGTACTAAGCACAATTCAGCAGGAACAGCCCCCTAAGTTTGCTCATAGCCTGTACAGAGAGATACCATAAAACTATGGCAGCATAGGGATTCCCCTGTACTAAGCACAATTCAGCAGGAACAGCCCCCTAAGTTTGCTCATAGCCTGTACAGAGAGATACCATAAAACTATGGCACATAGGGATTCCCCTGTACTAAGCACAATTCAGCAGGAACAGCCCCCTAAGTTTGCTCATAGCCTGTACAGAGAGATACCATAAAACTATGGCACATAGGGATTCCTCTGTACTAAGCACAATTCAGCAGGAACAGCCCCCTATGTTTGCTCATGGCCTGTACAGAGAGATACCATAAAGCTATGGCACATAGGGATTCCCCTGTACTAAGCACAATTCAGCAGGAACAGCCCCCTAAGTTTGCTCATGGCCTGTACAGAGAGATACCATAAAGCTATGGCACATAGGGATTCCCCTGTACTAAGCACAATTCAGCAGGAACAGCCCCCTAAGTTTGCTCATAGCCTATACAGAGAGATACCATAAAACTATGGCACATAGGGATTCCCCTGTACTAAGCACAATTCAGCAGGAACAGCCCCCTAAGTTTGCTCATAGCCTGTACAGAGAGATACCATAAAGCTATGGCACATAGGGATTCCCCTGTACTAAGCACAATTCAGCAGGAACAGCCCCCTAAGTTTGCTCATGGCCTGTACAGAGAGATACCATAAAGCTATGGCACATAGGGATTCCCCTGTTCTAAGCACAATTCAGCAGGAACAGCCCCCTAAGTTTGCTCATAGCCTATACAGAGAGATACCATAAAATTATGGCAGCATAGGGATTCCCCTGTACTAAGCACAATTCAGCAGGAACAGCCCCCTAAGTTTGCTCATAGCCTATACAGAGAGATACCATAAAACTATGGCACATAGGGATTCCCCTGTACTAAGCACAATTCAGCAGGAACAGCCCCCTAAGTTTGCTCATAGCCTATACAGAGAGATACCATAAAACTATGGCACATAGGGATTCCCTGCACAGAGCACAACTCCCTGTAACCCTCTGGGGAACAAGACTTTCCTGTGTTTCTGTGCTGGGAATTCTATGATTTCCGTGACTGAATTTACACATTTACACATGAGACCCCCCCCCTCGCCTGCCTGACAATTTGCTGAGGAAACACTGACTGTTCACCCATTCGTGCGAGGGACTCGTTGCTCTTTGCCCCCCGTGGGGTATTTAGGAATTAGGCTGCACAACCATCTGGGGACTCATTAGATATAAAAGTGCTGAGCTCCCTAAATACTTAATAGATACGCCGGGCAGAGCGATTACACGGGGGGTCAGTGAGCCACAAAGTGCAGATTAGTGATGTATTAACTGACCCTGAATCGGCTTTAGCCCTGGGCTCTGGGTAAATCTGTCATCAATAAACCCGTTATCCACACAGCTCCCATATACATTGGCCATAGAGCCCTGTATATATATATATATATCTTTATTTCTCTGTACTAATGAGACGGGGGCTGAGCTGCATTAAGCCATTCAATCCCATCCTGGAACCTCTGCATTACGGCTCCCATTATCTGAATTAGAACTCATTCTCCCCCCCCCAACCCATGAACAGAAAGGGTTAAACCATCACATTTCTTTATCCTTTTATTCCTCCTTTCTATTCCGTTCATATAATTTCTTCCGGGGACTTTTATACTATATATAGTTATTACTATAAATATTTTCCCCATATGAAGGAAACTGCAACTCTCAGCAACTTCCCAATATACATTCCATTTGCAACTGGTCTTCATTTTTGTTATTATTTCATTTTTTGTTCAGCAGCTCTCCAGTTTGGCATTTCAGCAGCTATCTGGTTGCTAGGTTCCAAATTACCTTAGCAACCAGGGATTGGTTTGAATGAGAGAAAGGTATATGAATAGTTGAGGGGCTGAATAGAAAGATAAGAGCAGTAGTTTTTTGGCTGCCGGGGTCAGTGACCCCCATTTGAAGGCAAATCATTGAAAAACTATATGAAATAAATACTGAAGACCAATTGAAAAGTTGCTTAGAACGGGGAATTCTATAAGATACTAAAAGTCTGCACTGCTGGTTCTGAGTCGTGAAACAATGTAGCAGAAGCCATGCCCCCTTCCATTCCCTGCCGCAATGTAGTTTCATGGCTCGGATATGAAGAGGAAAGGAGATACCGTAACAATGGGCAGACAAAGTTTTCAGCAGCTATTGCCCTATGAGGGGGCAGTTGTAGGGATATAAAGGCTACACTAGGAAGCTGTATTCATTACAAGGGAAAGGGTACTGAGTTCATGCACAGCTTGTAATTACCCCAGGACTTGGCACAGTCGGCGCTATTACATAATACAGGTGGAGAGTTCCAGTTCACAAAGTCAGCGTGCCGGCAGCTTTGCCAAGTGACTGTGTTGGAATGAGTAGCCAATCAGGGCAGGGCTGGATGGGAGCCCAATACATGGAAAAGCGGCAAACTGGAAGAGAAATGTAGATAATAGAGTTTTAGGTTCAAACCCCACTAGGGACGTCCAAGCAAACTCCCAGCAGACAGGGCCCTGGCCAGAACCGAACCCCAGGCTGCTGGGCAGCAACGCAGTGGCGCCCCCTGCCCTCTATATTACATGGGGCAGACACGGGGGTGGTTGTAGCACAGGGGCAGTCTCCAGCCTCAGGGGCAATAAAGTCTCCTTGGTGCCAAATTTCATAATGACCAAACTGTTGCCCCCCCCCAGCATTCCCTGGTGTGCAGCTCCGGGGGTAAAAGTAACGCTTAACACTTCCCCCATGTCCTGATACCCTGCCCATATGGATCAGAGCATTTGGGCCAACGAGCGACTTGCCACAATGTCTGAGAGAATTTTCTCATGTGTAGCCATTGTTAATGTGGGCAGGAGATGTTTGGGTTCCTTCAGCCCCCGCAGCCCCTTCTATACCAGACCCCATTCAAATCATCCAGAAACCCTCACCACTTATAAGCCCAGGGTTGGACTGGGGCATCAGGGCATCAGGGCACCAGGAAAAAAATCCAGTGGGTCTCAACCCTGGTGGGCCCCACCGGCCCTAACCTGATGCCTCCGGGCGCCCCCCAAGCCGCCAGTCTCTCTCCCCTGACCCACTGGAGATAAATTATACTCACTCAATGGAGGGGGTCAGACAGGTCATAGGGGGGTACAGGGGCCCCTGAGGCAGCAGCCCCGGTGAGCCTTGCACCCCACAGTAGGACCCCTAATAAGCCCCACTGGTTCTGATTCACGATCAAGTACTCCCAGAACCTCTAGAACAGGGATCCCCAACCTTTTTTATCTGTGAGCGACATTAAAATATAAAAAGAGTTGGGGAGCAACACAAGCATGAAAAAGGTTCCTGGGGGTTACAAATAAGGGCTGTGATTGGCTATTTGGTAGCCCCATTGGGACTGGCAGCCTACAGGAGGCTCTGTTTGGCAGTACAGCTGGTTTTTATTCAACCAAAACTTGCCCCCAAGTCAGGAATTCAAAAATAACTCCCTGGTTTGGGGGCACTGAGAGCAACACCCAAGGGGTTGGGGAGCAACATGTTCCCCCCGGGGCACTGGTTGGGGATTACTGCTCTAGAATAAATACACTGACACTGGTTTGTATGCTGTTGCCCCGCCAGGGGGTAATACACACCATTTCTAGCTTGGGATTGATCCTAACCAGCCACCGTATCTGCTCCTCATTCACTGAGCCACAGAACATTCCCCATTACATGAGTGGCTTTTAGCCTCCGAGCCACGAGCTGTGCCATTTATATCTGCCCAATAAGTCTCCCTTCACTGTAGCAGAGACACACGGCCCCGGGGCCCCCGCCGCCTCTGAGAGACGTTAGAGAGATGGAGTCTCACACAAATATGGGAGTCGGGAAAGACTAATAAATGGGAATGGGTCAGTTACCCTTCATTTCCCCTGGATCCCAAATTCCCAGTTTCAGCCATGACGCCCCCCACTCCCTGACTGCCCCCCAGTCCCCGACTGCCCCCCACTCGCCGACTGCCCCCCCACTCCCCGGCTGCCCCCCACTCCCCGGCTGCCCCCCCAGTCCCTGATTGCCCCCCCCACTCCCTGACTGCCCCCCCACTCCCTGACTGCCCCCCCACTCCCTGACTGCCCCCACTCCCTGACTGCCCCCCCACTCCCTGACTACCCCCCCCAGTCCCTGACTGCCCCCCCACTCCCTGACTACCCCCCCAGTCCCTGACTGCCCCCCCCACTCCCTGACTGCCCCTCCACTCCCTGACTACCCCCCCAACTCTGGGAGGGGAAATTATACAGAAAACATGGCTGCTACGTGAGTGGGAAGAGCAAGGAGAGACCCTGGGAGCCTATGGAGAGTAGGGCCGCGCTGGGGCTTAGTGTGCAATAGTAAATTGGGCCCATCACGTATTAACCATCATTAACTGACAACAATCTCATCTGACCAGTCTAGTTAAACCATAACAACCAATAATATGCTTGCTTTCATTATTCTAGTCTCATTCACAGATAAAAGATCTTATTAATGAATGCTGCACTGCTGCTTCCGATAACTGCACTTTGTACAAATCATTTTAGCTTTGTTCTTCTCTCTTCTGCTTGCAATTGTCAATCTAACTCTCCATGTACAGTAACTCTCCCTAGCATCCCCCAGCATCTAACCAGAATTCCCCAGCATCCCCAAGCATCCCCCAGCATTCTCCAGCATCCCCCAGCATCCAACTGGAATTCCCCAGCATCCCCAAGCATTCCCCAGCATTCTCCAGCATTGTCCAGCATCCAACCGGAATTCCCCAGCATTCCCCAGCATCCCCAAGCATTCCCCAGCATCCCCCAGCATTCCCCAGCATTCCTCAGCATCCCCCAGCATTCCCAGCATCCCCAAGCATTCCCCAGAATCCCCCAGCATCCTCCAGCATTCCCCAGCATCCCCTAGCATCCCCCAGCATTCCCCAGACCTCTCTGTGTGAGATCATTGGTTCATGATACTTTGGCCCCCAACATGGAAAGTCTCACGTAGAACTGATTCAGGGGATCTGGAAACTCTGTTAGTAATTAGTAGAGAAGGGGATCTGGCAGTGGCGGTGGCACAATGGCAATATGATGAAGTGCATCTTCCAACAGGGAACAAAGTCCAACTGGCAGTCGGTACCAGCACCGAATAAACACATTTCTATAGGAGATACTGGCCAGCCGGCCCTTGCATAAAGACTACAAATCCCAGACATGTAATACATAATAACGGCTGAGGCCTGCTGGGATTCTTAAAGCAATATTGCACAATAACATTGAAAACTCTTCCCCAAATCTTCTGCTTTAAAATGCAAGAAATCCCCCAATGAGAATCCCAGCTGATCTGTATAAATCTGGCTCCCTGTTCTCTGTTCCTGCAATTGGAGTTGGGAGCAATAAGCCCAGTTTCCCAGCACTGAACCAGTCTGTCCCTTTATCCCCATGTCTGATCACAGTGTAATATAATAAAAAAACAAATTACATCATTGTCTCCATATGGAAGATAACAGCAAGATGGCTGACACAGTGCTGGGAATCAGCATTAGAAGCACAAGTAGGGGGGTAGTGGTGGACACCGACCTTAGCGGGGATGTTCACATTTGAGTTAACTTTTTGTATGATGTAGAGAGCGATATTCTGAGACAGTTTGCAATTGGTCTTCATTTTTTATTATTTGTGTTTTTTTGATTATTATCATTTCTGTTCAGCAGCTCTCCAGTTTGGAGTTCCAGCAGCAATCTGGTTGCTAGGGTACAAATTACCTTAGTAACCAGGGAGTGGTTTGAATGAGAGACTGATATATTTATAGTTGAGGGACTGAATAGAAAAATTGGATATATAAAGTAACAATAACAATAAAACTGGAGCCTCACAGAACAATAGTATTGGCTGCCGGGGTCAGTGACCCCCATTTGAAAGCTGCAGAAGAAGAAGGCAATTAATTCAAAAAAGGGTAACAAATAAATAATGAAGACCAAATGAAAAGTTGCTTGGAATGGCCATTCTATAACATGCTAAAAGTTAGCTTAAACCCCCCATTAATTCCATGCTCAGTTTGGCCATCTTGATGATTAAACTCCACCCCTGTGTTGTCATGCTCCACCCATTTATGTCACAATCCGCCCCCTTCTGTACCTACCCCCTGCCCGGCCTCCAGAAAAACATGGCCCCCTAGACACAAGGTGCAGGCAACACCCAGGTTGTGGGTGCTCTCTGCATAAACACTAAGGGGCGCACTCTGGCACCCTAAATGCCCCTGCCCTTCTCTCCAGTGTATGGGGCAGATATTTACATATGGATATAATTATCTCTCTGTAAATCTGCAGAAATAAACATTAGTGTGCATAGGTACCTTGGGTCGGACTGGGCCAATGGGACACCAGGAAAAAACCCGGTGGGCCCCGCAGGCCCAGAGCCGATCCCTACTGGGTGCTCCAGGGCCAGCACTTGGGGGAGGGGTGTGGGTGTGTGGGGACCACGGTGGGTGTGTGGGGACCATGGTGGGGGTCCCTTGGGGGGGTGTGTGGGGACCACGGTGGGGGTCCCTTGGGGGGGTGTGTGTGTGGGGACCATGGTGGGGGTCCCTTGGGGGGGTGTGTGTGGGCCCCTTGGGGGGGGGTGTGGGGACCACAGCGGGGGTCCCTTGGGGGGGTGCAGGGCCCCTGCGATGGCAGCCCCAGTGGGACCCGCACCCCCCAACCCCACCCTGTATGTACCATTCCCTAGTCCCTTTCTGTGCCATTTTTGGCTGTAAATTCCCATGACTTTGCTCTATTAGAATAAAAGTTCAAGCAGACAAATAGTGAGCTCCGCTCCCTCCCCAATATCCCAGGAGAAATCAGACAGCGACTCCGCTTCCCCATGTGGTTCTACAGTACCGAGCTCATTTATAGGAAATTAAACTCTTATCTGCCCAACCCCAGAATGAGTGCGGCGCCCGAGCAGCTTGGCAGCCGCTATACATAAATACGGGATACAAACTAATTCAATTTTTTAGGCTGAATTCCATCCATTTCAGCCATTTGGCCGGCACAGCGAGCGTCTCCGGCAACGTTACAGCTCCTGCCCCTAAGAGAGACTTTTCTTGTCTCTTCTCGTTATCCCGACGCTGAGATGTTCCACTTAAATGCGAACCAGGCGCTCGGCGCTGGCATCGTTTAAGGCTTGTCTGCATTTATCAGCGTTTTATTAAGTGAAGGGCCCAATGTGGGCGACATTTCCCAGTGTTTATATACAAACGTGGGAAATATAAGTGTTGGGAAGCGGCTGTCAGTACAGGGAATTTGTAATGCCTGGAATAGGTGCCCCAGGAGCAGCCCAACTCCCTGCATCCTCTGTCACTCACGGCCTCAAGAGTAATTACTATGTATTTATAGATACTTACCCCCTCGTACACTGATTGCTTAGACCAGCGGGAAGGATGCGGCCCTCCGCGGCTATTTACCCGGCCCCCCGGCCCCACTCCCTTCTCCCTAGTTAGTACCTGTGTTGGCGTTCTTCCCCAGCAAGTCACCGCGTCGCTGCGTAACGCCAACACAGGTACTAACTAGGGAGGAGGGAGTGGGACGGGTTTGCCTTGGAGGCTAAGGTGTTAAAGTAATTCCCCAGCCATTAATAATGTATATACTGTATATACTCGAGTATAAGCCTAGTTTTTCAGTACCCAAAATGTGCTGAAAAAGTCACCCTCGGCTTATACTTGAGTCGGGTGCCATGGGTCCCTCCAGGCTAGCACCCTCTGTCCTTGTGTGCAAATTAGGCCCCCCGCAACCAGACCCTCCAGTGCCCTGGCCCACTCCCAAATTCATCTTTATCTACTATCCTCATCTGTCCTGTTCTGCACTAGACATTGCACTTTATATTCTACATAAACCATAGTTTTGAAGGATTTTAACTGAGCTAAGGGGGTAGTACTCTTAAGGTATCATAGCATGTTGTTTTTGTTGACCCTCTTCTCCACTTACAAAGATAGTTTACTATTTTTCTTTGAAATAAATCATTAAAAACTTACACCCCACTGATGCCTCAATTAATATAATTTTATTGGTATTTATTTTGATGAAACTTAGCAGTAGCGGCTGCATTTCCCACCCTAGGCTTATACTCGAGTCAATAAGTTTTTCCAGTTTTCTTAGAGAAAATTAGGTACCTCGGCTTATATTCGGATCGGCTTATACTCGAGTATTTAATGAGTATGACTTTGCTATTGAGAGAAAATAATTATCTAGAGAAGAGAAAAAAAAAGTGCAAAAGATTGTGAAGTGTAACTGAACTGTCATAGGTAGTAATCTGCACATAGGTCACACTTAACAACAAGGGGCTGGAAGATATTTTATAGGTTATATGAATTTCAAAAATGGCACACACATCCTTACTCGCAAGAGATTAATAGCTATAGCCTTAAGGCCTTATTCCATCTAGAGTTCTATGCATGTTAAATTATAGTCTGGTTGGAGCAAAGCAATCAGGGGATTGGATCTGACTACATATTGTGAGCAGATTCTGGTTCTTACAAAAATTAGTTTGGCATCTAAGTAGCTGGGCTTCTAAAAAGAACTGGAGGCTGTGTTACTAAAGGGGGCCATACACGGGCAGATTGAAGCTGCCGATTTGAGACCTTTAGACCAATTTAGCAGCTAATTTGCCCCCTTGACAGGCCTCCCCAAAAATCAGCCAGGTGTTTATCGAGCAGTTTTGATTTTCCCATCAAGGACCACTATTGGCTCATTGACGCAGTCCTCGGTTCATTGGCTCCTATACCCGTTGCTATGAGGTTGCCAAATGGCCACAGTAAGGCAGAGCAGAAGAAAGTAATCTCCAGTTCATTAAAAGGAATTCTCTAATAAAGGTAATTTGTTGAATTTTTTTTTTCCAACCTATAGTCTGGCCCCCCAACAGTCTAAGTGACCATGAACAGGCCCCCTGTTTAAAAAGTTTGAGGACCCCTGGCTTAGAGAGTAAGCTCTTGTGAGCGAGCTCTGTAATGTGCATCCGCTTTAGTGGGATGTTACTGTCTGTATGTGCAACTTCTATGCCTGGAGTCTGTATCCTTAGCTCTTGCACCCAAGAGTGAAAGCCACCATATTGAATCCTCAGAGGGTGCCCAATGGGATGTATGTATTGTATGTGGAGATAACTCTTTCAGAATAATAACATCTGTTTGATTCATGTTAACATGGAGGAAGGAAATGGCTACAATAAGTTGAATATGATTTGATTGTTAGTAGACATTTTGTAGTGAATGGGGGGCTAACCAATGGCTTTATAACAAGTTACAGTTATTACACATGTTCTTCCCAAAATAATGAAACAAATATCTGATATATTCATTGATAATGGTCTAAAATGCCTTCCAAGGTCCATGGTCCATGGTACCAACTAATGGTTCATTTTTAGCTGCCGATCTGACTGAGAATTGAGGCAGTTTTATTAAATAATGGAACAAATATCTGATATATTCATTGATAATGGTCTAAAATGCCATCCAAGGTCCCTTAGTACCAACTAATGGTTCATTTTTAGCTGCCGATCTGGCTGAGAATTGAGGCAGTTTTATTAAATAATGGAACAAATATCTGATATATTCATTGATAATGGTCTAAAATGCCATCCAAGGCCCCTTAGTACCAACTAATGGTTCATTTTTAGCTGCCGACTTGGCTTTTTCAACTGGGCACTTAGACCATATCTGGCTAAGGGTCGAGGCAGGTTTAATAGTTTTATTAAATAATGAAATAAATATCTGATATATTCATTAATAATGGTCTAAAATGCCCTCCAAGGGCCCATGGTACCAACTAATAGTTCATGTTTGGCTGCCGACTTGGCTTTTCCAACTGGGCATTTAGACCAAACCAATGGGCTATTCAACCAATATCCGGCTGAGAATTGGGGCAGTTTTATTAAATAATGGAACAAATATCTGATTTATTCATTGATAATGGTCTAAAATACCCTCCAAGGGCCCACGGTACCAACTAATGGTTCATTTTTAGCTGCCAAATTGCCTTTTCCAAAAGGGCACTTGGAGCATTTATGGAGCAAAATTGATGGGCTATTCAACCAATATCTGACTGAGGATCGGGGCAGGTTTATTAGCCACTGGCCTCTCCTGATGGGCCTGCAAAAGTCCTGTTATAACCCAATCATTAGCCCCGGAACCAAATGGGTCGGATCTGATATGATTTGTCCCAGCGAGAGGCCCAAACCAGGCACAATGGACCCTACCAGAGATGGGTTTATCCCTATTTCAGTACTTATATATAAGATGCCCAACGGCTCGGCTGTGTCTCTTATACTGAATATAAAAAGTCTCTCCCACAAGTGGAAAGATTTCTGGATCTGAACATTTATTTTGTTAAGAAATAGGGATTGGCCGGGGGCCCCTATCAGTGCGTGACACAGATCTGCCATTCATCTGGGTGTGTGTTTAGCGCAGCCCCCAGCAACCTCAGCTGTAACTGGGGGGGTATAGGGAATGAATTATTAATGCACAGTGAATATTTGGTTTATATTGACAATTCCTGCTAATTACTGCTGAGCACAACAATACATACAGGTTATTTCTATATGAGTCTGTACCAGTATCTATATTTGTCTGTGCGTGGCTGCAAGAAATGGAAAGTAAAGCTCCGTCCATGCAGGAGTAATGGGGGTTTTGACTACACTTCATTGCGCTCTTACTCGCGGCACTTCTGGGTGAATGTGCCGTGCTGGCCCCCCGGGGGCGCTAAAACTTACTTTGTGCATTAAAACCCTTTTTGTATTGAGCGGTCAGATAATAATAGAGAGATACAGGGAGTATACTCTGCATTACTGGTCACTTCATTTGCCCACAATAACACTGGGGTTGGCAGTGACACATTTATTCTGTCACAATAATTACACACATTTGCCTGGGAACTCATTAGGGACATTGAAAGAGTCAAATTGATGCTCATATAATTTAGATGCATTGTGATTAATCCCTATGTTTCTTTATTTCTGCAATTGTTGCTAATTACTGGCCACTACTGCTACCACCATAGGTATCCTAGGTTCTTATATCATACCCTGACTTTTGGGGTAGAAAAGAAATGTTTGCCAGCCCAATAATAAGCCAAAAATCTCCCCCTAACTGGCACCCCCACCCTGGCTGGGCCCCTTAGCCCATAACAAGGTTACAATTATATAGAAACATTGGGGTAACCGTCACCCTGCTATAGTTCCAGGGGCACCCAGGGCACAAATAAGCACTCACCCCAAATCCCCCCTAACTGGCCTTCAGGCTGGGCCCCCTTAGCCCATAACAAGGTTACAGATATATAGAAACATTGGGGTAACAGTCACCCTGCTATAGTTCCAGGGGTACCCAGGGCACAAATAAGCACTCACCCCAAATCCCCCCCTAACTGGCCTTCAGGCTGGGCCCCCTTAGCCCATAACAAGGTTACAGATATTTGGAAACATTGGGGTAACAGTCACCCTGCTATAGTTCCAGGGGTACCCAGGGCACAAATAAGCACTCACCCCAAATCCCCCCTAACTGGCCTTCAGGCTGGGCCCCCTTAGCCCATAACAAGGTTACAGATATATAGAAACATTGGGGTAACAGTCACCCTGCTATAGTTCCAGGGGTACCCAGGGCACAAATAAGCACTCACCCCAAATCCCCCCTAACTGGCCTTCAGGCTGGGCCCCCTTAGCCCATAACAAGGTTACAGATATATAGAAACATTGGGGTAACAGTCACCCCGCTATAGTTCCAGGGGTACCCAGGGCACAAATAAGCACTCACCCCAAATCCCCCCCTAACTGGCCTTCAGGCTGGGCCCCCTTAGCCCACAACAAGGTTACAGATATATAGAAACATTGGGGTAACAGTCACCCCGCTATAGTTCCAGGGGTACCCAGGGCACAAATAAGCACTCACCCCAAATCCCCCCCTAACTGGCCTTCAGGCTGGGCCCCTTAGCCCATAACAAGGTTACAGATATATAGAAACATTGGGGTAACAGTCACCCTGCTATAGTTCCAGGGGTACCCAGGGCACAAATAAGCACTCACCCCAAATCCCCCCCTAACTGGCCTTCAGGCTGGGCCCCCTTAGCCCACAACAAGGTTACAGATATATAGAAACATTGGGGTAACAGTCACCCCGCTATAGTTCCAGGGGTACCCAGGCACAAATAAGCACTCACCCCAAATCCCCCCCCTAACTGGCCTTCAGGCTGGGCCCCCTTAGCCCATAACAAGGTTACAGATATATAGAAACATTGGGGTAACAGTCACCCCGCTATAGTTCCAGGGGTACCCAGGGCACAAATAAGCACTCACCCCAAATCCCCCCCTAACTGGCCTTCAGGCTGGGCCCCCTTAGCCCATAACAAGGTTACAGATATATAGAAACATTGGGGTAACAGTCACCCTGCTATAGTTCCAGGGGTACCCAGGGCACAAATAAGCACCCAGTGGGGGCCACTATGGGATATTCCCTGGGACGTTGCCCCCTCTGGATTTTGTGAGCCATAACCACGACTGTATGATGCTGAAAGGAGGCTTCATTGTATCTGAGCCAGTAATGGTATTGGCAACGCGTTTCCAGCCCCAGGCTGTGAGTAGGGCCCAAGGGAACTATAAGTTGCACAACATTTATGCCCACAGTGACCTGGATTTATTGAGCGCAATGTACAGTCGGACTGATGTTAATAAATCTTTTTCCTTGTCAAACTGAAAGGGGATCCGGCAGTTTAAGCTGATTGAAAAGACCTTTGGTTCAATCGATGTGACGCATGGGCTATTCTTTCCATTTACACTCAGTGTTATACAGACTCCGGCTCAGCCTGACGCTCACTTCTATGGGTTCAATATCAAGAGCAGAATTTCTTTTCATCCTTTCAGCAAAACAACTCTAAAGCTTGTTACTCATGTGAAAGTTGTGTATTAAAGGCCCCTCAGTCCCAGAAGCACAAAGGATTCACATCACTAGTAAACTACTTACGGTACCACTTTCCCTTTGCTCCTGTAAATGGTTTATAGGTAAATGGGGTTTCTTGTAAAGAAAGATTTAATTAAGACCAAAAACAGATTGGGTCCCTAGGAACCATCTCTCCCTACTATACCTGCTATCCCACAGCCCCAGTCCCTTCCCAGAGGCTATTATCCCCCCACTGCTACTATAGGCACCATCTCTCCCTACTATACCTGCTATCCCACAGCCCCAGTCCCTTCCCAGAGGCTATTATCCCCCCACTGCTACTATAGGCACCATCTCTCCCTACTATACCTGCTATCCACAGCCCCAGTCCCTTCCCAGAGGCTATTATCCCCCACTGCTACTATAGGCACCATCTCTCCCTACTATACCTGCTATCCCACAGCCCCAGTCCCTTCCCAGAGGCTATTATCCCCCCACTGTTACTATAGGCACCATCTCTCCCTACTATACCTGCTATCCCACAGCCCCAGTCCCTTCCCAGAGGCTATTATCCCCCACTGTTACTATAGGCACCATCTCTCCCTACTATACCTGCTATCCCACAGCCCCAGTCCCTTCCCAGAGGCTATTATCCCCCCACTGCTACTATAGGCACCATCTCTCCCTACTATACCTGCTATCCCACAGCCCCAGTCCCTTCCCAGAGGCTATTATCCCCCCACTGCTACTATAGGCACCATCTCTCCCTACTATACCTGCTATCCCACAGCCCCAGTCCCTTCCCAGAGGCTATTATCCCCCCACTGCTACTATAGGCACCATCTCTCCCTACTATACCTGCTATCCCACAGCCCCAGTCCCTTCCCAGAGGCTATTATCCCCCCACTGCTACTATAGGCACCATCTCTCCCTACTATACCTGCTATCCCACAGCCCCAGTCCCTTCCCAGAGGCTATTATCCCCCCCCACTGCTACTATAGGCACCATCTCTCCCTACTATACCTGCTATCCCACAGCCCCAGTCCCTTCCCAGAGGCTATTATCCCCCCACTGCTACTATAGGCACCATCTCTCCCTACTATACCTGCTATCCCACAGCCCCAGTCCCTTCCCAGAGGCTATTATCCCCCCACTGCTACTATAGGCACCATCTCTCCCTACTATACCTGCTATCCACAGCCCCAGTCCCTTCCCAGAGGCTATTATCCCCCCACTGCTACTATAGGCACCATCTCTCCCTACTATACCTGCTATCCACAGCCCCAGTCCCTTCCCAGAGGCTATTATCCCCCCACTGCTACTATAGGCACCATCTCTCCCTACTATACCTGCTATCCCACAGCCCCAGTCCCTTCCCAGAGGCTATTATCCCCCCACTGCTACTATAGGCACCATCTCTCCCTACTTTACCTGCTATCCCACAGCCCCAGTCCCTTCCCAGAGGCTATTATCCCCCCACTGCTACTATAGGCACCATCTCTCCCTACTATACCTGCTATCCCACAGCCCCAGTCCCTTCCCAGAGGCTATTATCCCCCCACTGCTACTATAGGCACCATCTCTCCCTACTATACCTGCTATCCCACAGCCCCAGTCCCTTCCCAGAGGCTATTATCCCCCCACTGCTACTATAGGCACCATCTCTCCCTACTATACCTGCTATCCCACAGCCCCAGTCCCTTCCCAGAGGCTATTATCCCCCCACTGCTACTATAGGCACCATCTCTCCCTACTGTACCTACTATCCTACAGCCCCAGTCCCTTCCCAGAGGCTATTATCCCCCCACTGCTACTATAGGCACCATCTCTCCCTACTATACCTGCTATCCCACAGCCCCAGTCCCTTCCCAGAGGCTATTATCCCCCACTGCTCCTATAGGCACCATCTCTCCCTACTATACCTGCTATCCCACAGCCCCAGTCCCTTCCCAGTGGCTATTATCCCCCACTGCTACTATAGGCACCATCTCTCCCTACTGTACCTACTATCCTACAGCCCCAGTCCCTTCCCAGAGGCTATTATCCCCCCACTGCTACTATAGGCACCATCTCTCCCTACTATACCTGCTATCCCACAGCCCCAGTCCCTTCCCAGAGGCTATTATCCCCCACTGCTACTATAGGCACCATCTCTCCCTACTATACCTGCTATCCCACAGCCCCAGTCCCTTCCCAGAGGCTATTATCCCCCCACTGCTACTATAGGCACCATCTCTCCCTACTATACCTGCTATCCCACAGCCCCAGTCCCTTCCAGAGGCTATTATCCCCCCACTGCTACTATAGGCACCATCTCTCCCTACTATACCTGCTATCCCACAACCCCAGTCCCTTCCCAGAGGCTATTATCCCCCCACTGCTACTATAGGCACCATCTCTCCCTACTATTACCTGCTATCCCACAGCCCCAGTCCCTTCCCAGAGACTATTATCCCCCCCACTGCTACTATAGGCACCATCTCTCCCTACTATACCTGCTATCCCACAGCCCCAGTCCCTTCCCAGAGGCTATTATCCCCCCACTGCTACTATAGGCACCATCTCTCCCCTACTATACCTGCTATCCCACAGCCCCAGTCCCTTCCCAGAGGCTATTATCCCCCCACTGCTACTATAGGCACCATCTCTCCCTACTATACCTGCTATCCCACAGCCCCAGTCCCTTCCCAGAGGCTATTATCCCCCCACTGCTACTATAGGCACCATCTCTCCCTACTGTACCTACTATCCTAAAGCCACTACAGGGTGTAGTGAGGAAGCACATACTTAAGACAAGTTTGAGACATTTTGTGCTTTTTCCCAGCAGCAGAGTTTTTTATCTATAAAAACAGAAGGAAGAATATTGCAATATGATTGTCCATTTTGGAATGAACACGGGATCAGTCTGTGCCACAGATTATTTCTGTTTAAGATGCTAAATCCCATCTATTTTTGGCTGTGGAATTACCGCTCGTGCCGCGGGGAAATGTTCTATTTTGCATTATCAAATCCATCAAAACAGCGAGCGAGACCAGTCGCCAATCAGATCCGCGTTTCCTTATTATCTCTGTTACCCAACGACGCTCTTTGGATTGAACCCAAGTGGATTATAACAAGGTCTGATTGTGCCATTTTAGGAATGGCCGTAACCAAATGTTGGACCTCAGAATCCAAAAACCAATGGCCAGAACACTAGTTACGGCACTATAAAGGCAATTACCAGTTAGTTGGTGATACCCTAAGGCCTAAGCCATTCAGGTTGGTACCACTGGTAGCAGGTTAGTCCCTATGAGGGTTTATTGCATCTTCATTCCATCTGTCTAATAAATGTCAGATTCCCACCATGGTTTCCTTCTTCTCAGTCACGATCCCTATCCAATTACAGAAGACATATGGGTCCTACAGCCAATCCCAGGTAGGGGTCTCTGGGGGGGGATGGGTTGCCAATACTGTAATGAAACATTAAAGGGCAAGTTCAGGACAAATCAAGGCAGTAATATCCCCAATATTATTTTATTGTGTATCTGGAGTTTCTCGGCACAAACCATGTAGGAAAGTGGCGTGGGAGGGTCGGTTTGGGGCGGCAGATGCAGGAAGCCAATTGGAATTAATTCAAGTTTCCAGCACAGCGATTACATACCCAGCGCTGCTTTATTGCCTATGACAGCTAGAAAATATACCCAGCCCTAAATGTAAATGTTGTGTATTCGCGGCACTTCCATCCTGAATTGGATTCATAGGCAGAGGGCAGTCAATCAAAATAACAGGCTTCTCTCGTCGCTGGAAGTGGCCTCGTTTTTTTGTTTCTGGGTTAAACTGAAGGATTAACGGGAGACTTTCCCCATAAGCAGCAGTCAGTGTGTGAGTGTTAGTTGCACTACAGCGTCTGTGTGTCCTTATGAGCACAGAGACCACCACCTTCTTGGTTTAGATGATAATAAAACCCACCGAACGTTGGCCAGGGTATCAGAAAGCTTGAACTATCCTAGAACATCCTAGAACTAACCTAGACTAGAAATGTTGTGCATTATATTTTGGGTTTCTGTACCAGCCCAAGGCAACCACAACCTTTAAGTAGGGAAGATCAGTGGCCCCCAAGTGCCCATGTAGCCCCCCCATTTTCTTTTCCAGCACATACTGTGTTTGTCAACAGCTGCCCAGAGCCCACTGAGCATGTGCAGTGCCACAGACACTTTCCAAGATGGTGACCCCCTGTGACAAGTTTGAAGTCCTGAATCATTGCTACTATTGCGGGGCAGAAACTTTAGGCTGGTGCAATAGGTTCAGTATATAAAATATGACATTTTTAGGGTTTAGTTCTCCTTTAAAGCCGAGGGAACCCTGACATTCCCAAGACAAATACTCAACTACCAATGAAATAGCTCCAACTCCCAAAAAAAATATGCCCAACACTTATCTGGCCAAAACCCTCCCGGGGGTCTGCCTGAGCTAATAGTTGGGAAAACCTTTACCCTCCTACATTCCTCATCAATAGTCTCACCGGCACCTTCTTTGGGCCCTTGGTTTTGTGCTGAGGTTTATAGGATAATTTGACCCACCTTAGGGTTCCGAGGGTACTAGGTTGCTATAACTGATGGCCAGCTATGGCTATGGGAGGTTTCTAGAATACCATGTATATAGAAGATATTTAGTCAAGGGCAGGCAGTAATCAGGAGATACAAGAGCGTTAACCTACCAAGGTCATCCATGGAACATATATATACAAATAATGGGTCACAAGTAGGCTCAGAGAACCGACACCGCACCAAAACCAAGTCTAAGATCTTTGGGCTCATTGGACTTCACCAACACTGTCCCACCTGAGGAAGATCATGGGTATTGGGGAGATGAAGCTCATAATCCTGGCCAAGTACAGCTCCAGAAGGATTAATGAATGCCATGAATATAGATACAGGTATGGGACCCGTTATCCAGAATGCGGGGGACCTGGGGTTTTCTGGATAAGGGGTCTCTCCGTAATTCGGATCTCCTACCTTAAGTCTGCTAATAAAATTATTTAAACAGTAATTAAACCCAATAGGATTGTTTTGGCTCCAATAAGGATTAATTATATCTTAGTTGGGATCAAGTACAGGTACTGTTTTATTATTACAGAGAAAAGGGAATCATTTAACCATTAAATAAACCCAATAGGGCTGTTCTGCCCCAATAAGGGGTAATTATATCTTAGTTGGGATCAAGTACAGGAACTGTTTTATTATTACAGAGAAAAGGGAATCATTTAACCATGAAATAAACCCAATAGGGCTGTTCTGCCCCCAATAAGGGGTAATTATATCTTAGTTGGGATCAAGTACAGGTACTGTTTTATTATTACAGAGAAAAGGGAATCATTTAACCATTAAATAAACCCAATAGGGCTGTTCTGCCCCCAATAAGGGGTAATTATATCTTAGTTGGGATCAAGTACAGGTACTGTTTTATTATTACAGAGAAAAGGGAATCATTTAACCATGAAATAAACCCAATAGGATTGTTTGCCCCCAATAAGGGGTAATTATATCTTAGTTGGGATCAAGTACAGGTACTGTTTTATTATTACAGAGAAAAGGGAATCATTTAACCATTAAATAAACCCAATAGGGCTGTTCTGCCCCCAATAAGGGGTAATTATATCTTAGTTGGGATCAAGTACAGGTACTGTTTTATTATTACAGAGAAAAGGGAATCATTTAACCATTAAATAAACCCAATAGGACTGTTCTGCCCCAATAAGGGGTAATTATATCTTAGTTGGGATCAAGTACAGGTACTGTTTTATTATTACAGAGAAAAAGGAAACCATTTTTAAAAATGTGAATTATTTCATTAAAATGGAGTCTATGGGAGATGACCTTTCCATAATTTGGAACTTTCTGGATAATGGGTTTCCGGATAAAGGGTCCGATACCTGTAATATAATTATTTATCCCATTTTCTACAGACAAAACTACTAAAAGGCCATTGCAGACCATTTATAAAGGGTCCATTTCATGTCCCTAAGGGGCCCCTACATAACAGCCTGGTAGGGAATCCCTGGGGCTCTGGGTGAGTAGAAGTCGGACAGTTACATATTATCCATGTCCAACATGAATCTCTAACTAACGTCCCCTGACCAGGCACTTAGTCATCAGCTTTCTCTTCCCCCCGTTAAAAGATCCAAGGAGAAAACATTTGATCTCTTGTTCCTCTGTGCGGCTCTGGGAATATCATCACCATCATCATCATCATCATCATCAACGTATTTCAGCTTAAGGGCCGAGGAGCAGAACATACAATGGTAAGTGCAATAGGATTACAAACCCGGCAACGTTTTACTCCTCTGGGCCATTTGGTTTGGGAAAATAGAATGTTCTCTACATTATAAAGTGAGATATTCCTGAAACAAAAGCCAGCACTGGGCATCGCACAGTAGATTGTAAGCTCTTCAGGTCAGGGGAGCAGTGTGTGTATAGGTATAGTTTAACCAACTACTTATTTATTTAATAACAGGGTCTGCTTTATCTGTGGGCAGGTACAGCATCCCTATGGTTCTAGTAGTTCTCGAGAAAGCTAACATTTAGTTATATACATATATGTATATAGGATAGAGCAGTGATCCCCAACCAGTGGCTCGGGGGGAACATGTTGCTCTCAGTGCCCCCAAACCAGGGAGTTATTTTTGAATTCCTGACTTGGGGGCAAGTTTTGGTTGAATAAAAACAAGATTTCCTACCAAATAAAGCCCCTGTAAGCTGATAGGGTGCATAGAGGCCCCTAATAGCCAATCACAGCCCTTATTTGGCTCCTCCGTGAACTTTTATGGTGCTTGTGTTGCTCCCCAAGTCTTTTTATATTTGACTGTGGCTCCCGAGTAAGAAAGGTTGGGGTCCCCTGGGATAGAATATAGCAGCGCTATGTAATACAAAGTAGAGATAAGTGAGAGATAAGAGCAGGGAAAAATGTCCCCCGGGGAATTAACTCCAAGCTGTTCGGCCGCACATTTGCCATTAATAACAGCAGAGAGCGAAGGGCAACGGCACCACTAGAATTTGTCAGTCGCACAACTGCCATCTGTCTATTTGCCTAACAAGTTAGATGGTATTTTCTAAATATGCTGATATTTACTCCCGTGTCATTGCCAATATATTCATTAATATCTGTGCTTATTGGACCTGAGCGCCATTACCTGCATTTCATTCAGACTTTGTTTAATCACCGTTGATGGGAATGTGATAGGGACCTTAGATTGTAAGCTCACTGGGGCAGGGACTGATGGGAATGTGATAGGGACCTTAGATTGTAAGCTCACTGGGGCAGGGACTGATGGGAATGGGATAGGGACATTAGATTGTAAGCTCACTGGGGCAGGGACTGATGGGAATGTGATAGGGACCTTAGATTGTAAGCTCACTGGGGCAGGGACTGATGGGAATGTGATAGGGACCTTAGATTGTAAGCTCACTGGGGCAGGGACTGATGGGAATGTGATAGGGACCTTAGATTGTAAGCTCACTGGGGCAGGGACTGATGGGAATGTGATAGGGACCTTAGATTGTAAGCTCACTGGGGCAGGGACTGATGGGAATGTGATAGGGCCCTTAGATTGTAAGCTCACTGGGGCAGGGACTGATGGGAATGTGATAGGAACCTTAGATTGTAAGCTCACTGGGGCAGGGACTGATGGGAATGGGATAGGGACCTTAGATTGTAAGCTCACTGGGGCAGGGACTGATGGGAATGGGATAGGGACCTTAGATTGTAAGCTCACTGGGGCAGGGGCTGATGGGAATGTGATAGGGACCTTAGATTGTAAGCTCACTGGGGCAGGGACTGATGGGAATGTGATAGGAACCTTAGATTGTAAGCTCACTGGGGCAGGGGCTGATGGGAATGGGATAGGGACCTTAGATTGTAAGCTCACTGGGGCAGGGACTGATGGGAATGATGTATAATCTCTGTAAGGTGCTATATAAATAAAGGATGATTTATACATAGGTTCCGCCATGGTAACAGCCTCCCCCCCCCTCCCCACCATCTCCAGCCATAAAGCAATCCCATCCTCAGAAATTGATCAAATAGTCTCTTCCTGGAAAATGATTCTGCCCCCCCCCCCCCCGCCCCAATTATTTATTATTTCTGCTGAATCCACTGGAAATGAACATTGGGTAATTGAAGCGGCAGTAAAACATCGCTCGTTATCTCGGGGGGCAGCGCTGGGGGGAGCGCTCCCCGTTATGGATTCCGTGTGTGTGAGGGATATCACTTAATAAAATGAAGCCGCGCGTTCCCCGTGTGTAAATCATACGGCCGGATACGCACTAAATATTGACGCGGCCGTAGGGGCGACGCCGGCAGCCATATATCTCGGGGTAATTGCTCCGCCTCCATTACATCTGCTGCTTCAATTCATTTTGGAACTTGAAACTGAAAAATTGATTAAGAACATTATACATTTGGTCAGTACTTCCTTTCAGATAACAACGTACAACTCAGCTTTGCTTTATGGCCGGGATTCTAGAGAGACACTTAGGCAATAGTCTCTGAATTACTGAATTACCCTTTATCTGCCGGGTTTATTTACATTTACTACACCCTCCCCTGGCGGGGTCTTTCTTTCATTTCGCTATGAGTAGTGGGAGTGGCTAAGGCAGGGCAAATGAACCAATTATCTTTAAGAATAAATAAGCATATTACATCTGAACACAGATGTGATCACCCATGGAATGGGGTGCCCATAGCTCCATATGGAAAGGGGGTGCCCATAGCTCCATATGGAATGGGGTGCCCATAGCTCCATATGGAATGGGGTGCCCATAGCTCCATATGGAAGGGGGTGCCCATAGCTCCATATGGAAGGGGGTGCCCATAGCTCCATATGGAAGGGGGTGCCCATAGCTCCATATGGAATGGGGTGCCCATAGCTCCATATGGAAGGGGGTGCCCATAGCTCCATATGGAAGGGGGTGCCCATAGCTCCATATGGAAGGGGGTGCCCATAGCTCCATATGGAAGGGGGTGCCCATAGCTCCATATGGAAGGGGGTGCCCATAGCTCCATATGGAAGGGGGTGCCCATAGCTCCATATGGAAGGGGGTGCCCATAGCTCCATATGGAAGGGGGTGCCCATAGCTCCAAATGGAATGGGGTGCCCATAGCTCCATATGGAAAGGGATGCCCATAGCTCCATATGGAAAGGGGTGCCCATAGCTCCATATGGAACGGGGTGCCCATAGCTCCATATGGAAAGGGATGCCCATAGCTCCATATGGAACGGGGTGCCCATAGCTCCATATGGAAAGGGGTGCCCACAGCTCCATGTGGAAAGGGGTGCCCATAGCTCCATATGGAAAGGGATGCCCACAGCTCCATATGGAAGGGGGTGCCCATAGCTCCATATGGAAAGGGATGCCCACAGCTCCATATGGAAAGGGATGCCCACAGCTCCATATGGAAAGGGGTGCCCAGAGCTCCATATGGAAAGGGATGCCCATAGCTCCATATGGAAAGGGGTGCCCATAGCTCCATATGGAAAGGGATGCCCACAGCTCCATATGGAAAGGGGTGCCCAGAGCTCCATATGGAAAGGGATGCCCATAGCTCCATATGGAAAGGGGTGCCCATAGCTCCATATGGAAAGGGATGCCCATAGCTCCATATGGAAAGGGGTGCCCATAGCTCCATATGGAAAGGGATGCCCACAGCTCCATATGGAAAGGGGTGCCCACAGCTCCATATGGAAAGGGATGCCCATAGCTCCATATGGAAAGGGGTGCCCATATCTCGGGGTAATTGCTCCGCCTCCATTACATAACTCTTCTTGGAATGGGGTGCCCATAGCTCCATGTGGAAAGGGATGCCCATAACTCTTCTTGGAAAGGGATGCCCATATCTCCATGTGGAAAGGGATGCCCATAACTCTTCTTGGAATGGGGTGCCCATAGCTCCATGTGGAAAGGGATGCCCATAACTCTTCTTGGAATGGGGTGCCCATAGCTCCATGTGGAAAGGGATGCCCATAACTCTTCTTGGAAGCGGGTGCCCATAGCTCCATGTGGAAAGGGATGCCCATAACTCTTCTTGGAATGGGGTGCCCATAACTCTTCTTGGAATGGGGTGCCCATAGCTCCATGTGGAAACGGATGCCCATAACTCTTCTTGGAAAGGGATGCCCATATCTCCATGTGGAAAGGGATGCCCATAACTCTTCTTGGAATGGGGTGCCCATATCTCCATGTGGAAAGGGATGCCCATAACTCTTCTTGGAAAGGGATGCCCATATCTCCTTGTGGAAAGGGATGCCCATAACTCTTCTTGGAATGGGGTGCCCATAACTCTTCTTGGAATGGGGTGCCCATAGCTCCATGTGGAAACGGATGCCCATAACTCTTCTTGGAAAGGGATGCCCATATCTCCATGTGGAAAGGGATGCCCATAACTCTTCTTGGAATGGGGTGCCCATATCTCCATGTGGAAAGGGATGCCCATAACTCTTCTTGGAAAGGGATGCCCATATCTCCAAGTGGAAAGGGATGCCCATAACTCTTCTTGGAATGGGGTGCCCATAGCTCCATGTGGAAAGGGATGCCCATAACTCTTCTTGGAAGCGGGTGCCCATAGCTCCATGTGGAAAGGGATGCCCATAACTCTTCTTGGAAGCGGGTGCCTAGAGCTCCACATAGAAGGGTTACCTATAACTTTTGATTGAAAGGTTTAACCAAAGTTCCCAATAGAAGTGCAAGCCCATAATTCATAATTGAATGGGATGCCCATAGCCCCATGTGGAAGGGGATGCCCATATGCCCATAAATCTTTATCGAACATGGTGCCTGTAGCTCCACATTAAACGGTGCCCATTACTAGGGCAATTGGTTTTGGCTCCCAGAAGGTTTTTGAGTCAGAAGAAGAAGGCAAACAATTCAAACACTATAAAAAGCACCCCTTTAATATCTGTCTGCACAGTAAGGATATTCAGCACAAAGCTGCTCCCATTGGAGTTGAGTGAATACGACTCGGCAGAAGCAGAATGGGGCGGGGGGGGCTTATTATCCGCCAGCTCTCGGGGGATCAGTCTGGATTCCACGTCATTTCGAATACAATTTCCATTCTATCAGCGCTTATCATGTTGTGCAAATCCTCGCTGAAATAAGGCGCTTAACTGCCTCCAACACGGAGCGTTCGCTAAGTGATTGAAAGTTCTCCAGTCAACAGCAGCTTTGTTCCTATTACAGTGAGAATGAGCGCGTGGCGGGGCCAATGGGCTCGCCTGTCAGCCGCCTTTGATTTATGGCAGCGTTTGTGCTTTGTCACCGAATACTCGGCTGTTTCTGTAACAAAGGGTTTCATGGAAATTCCATTCTATCCGGGCATAAAAGTGTGAGCGCCAAGCTGTTAGGGACGTATCTCCCTCTCTGTAGATACGCGGCGCATTAAATGCGCAGAAAGGGATACGTATAATCATCTCTCGCCGGCTGGGAAATTCAATTTCCATTCTTATGTGACTGGAGCAAAGGTTGGCGCCGGATCCTACGGCGCGGTGATGGGAAACAAGCGGGAGTCGTATTTACAAGCAAATCCAAATGTTTCACTAGAGGAATACATCTCTGCAACTGTCACCGGCAGACGGGGACACATTTTTTCGTCAGGCATGGATTCGCAGCGAATTTCCACATTTCCCCATTGGCGAATTGTTTTGTTAAACATCCGTGAAAATTTGCCACAGAAAAATTCTTTGCGCATCGAAAAATTTCGATTTAGAAAAATTTCTAATTGGGCGCGGTCGCGACAAAAAAATATACGCGGGCGACAAAAAAATATACGCGGGCAACAAAAAATATACACGGATGACAAAAAATATAGGCGGGCGACAAAAAATATAGGCAGGCGACAAAAAAATATACGCGGGCAACAAAAAATATATGCGGGCGACAAAAATTTTTTTCACTGTTTTGAGAATTTTATTGCCATTTGGTTCGCCATAAAATTCACGAAACGGCGATAACTTTTCGGACAGATTTGCTCATCACTACTCATCACTACTATAGTCTATAAAGCAAAGAGAAAAGGAACAGTTTGTACCTTGTGGGGCGGCACCCAACCCACTATTTTGGGACCCCAAATGCTTCATGGAACATTCGGCTGAATACCGAACCAAATATGCAAACAGGGCTGTGGAAGGGTTAATAATAAGCAAGCGCTAAGCACGGGGTGAAAAAACCTGCCAACAATTGGGTTTCCAGCTCTCCAGTTTGGAATTTTAGCAGCTATCTGGTTGCTAGGGTCTTCTTTACCTTAGCAACCAGGCAGTAGTATAAAATAACAATAATAATAATAATAAAGATCACAGAGCAATCGTTTTTTGGCTGCCGGGGTCAGTGACCCCTATTTGAAAGCTGGAAAGACATATAAAGGAAATAATTGAGAAAAACTATAATAAATAAACAATGAAGACCAATTGCAAAGTTGCTAGGAATAGGACATTCTATGGCATGACTATGTCCTGTGTCCCGAGTCCTATTTGCTATACCCCGGGCTCCATTGGAGTTATGGCGCCTACAACAGAAAGGTCCCTACTCCCTTGACTGTAGCTCACAGGACAAGCACATAAGCTTTGAGACTTGTGGCCCCTGTTGTCCCCAGGAACAGGGTCGGACTGGGCCCCGGTGGGCCCAGGCAGCCCAGACCCCACCCTTGCATCGCTCCCCCCACCCGACCGCTCCTGCCCCGATGCATTCAATTTCCGCACTCGGGTGGGGGGCCCTGTAAGGGGGGTTAGGGGGGCCCCTCCAGGGGGGAAGAGGCTATGGGTGCGGGCCATATGTGCGGGCTATGGGTGCGGGCCCCGGTGGGCCCTTCACCCCCCAGTCCGACCCTGCCTAGGAATGCAGGTTAGCAAGGGGCCCCAGGGGTAATTACCTGGGATAGAGGGTCCCTTTGGAATATTGTATCTAAACCAATAGTTCAATCAGTTGGGGAATAATGCAATAAAGCTCTCTGCCCAGGGCACGGAACGTTCCGCTCAGTTTCAATGGGATTTATTTCAGGTGGTCGGACGCGGAGGCTACAAGTTCCAGAACTGGGCCCAGACCTACGGATCCAGCCCGGAGCTCTACTTCCAGCCCACGTGTGTCGAGGAAATAAAGGAAGTGAGTATAAATATTATATATATATTGACTTATACCTCCCCTGTACATGTCAAACCTTCCCCAGGGCCATAGATTCCAAATCTTAGACATTTTGGCCCAGATTCAATTCCATGAGAAAAAGTTATTTTATGGTTTTTCACGTGAAAACTTCTTGTCCAATATTCTTATGTTATTGGTTAGGAGCTTCTTTATTGCAGCACCTATTAAACCCATGATATTTAAGATTTAATGACATATTATACTGTATTATGATTCTATTGCCCCACCCATTACTTGTCTATATAAAAATGCCTCTTCTGGAGCCAAAGTGTTACTCTTATTGCCTGTGTTTATCTCCCCTGGGGTCTGCAGGCATCATTGACGTGGTCCATAATACAGGTATAGGACCCGTTATCCAGAATACTCGGGACCAAGGGTATTCCGGATAAGGGGTCTTTCCGTTATTTGGATCTCCATACCTTAAGTTTACTAAACAATCAATTAAACATTAATTAAACCCAATAGGATTGTTTTGCATCCAATAAGGGGTAATTATATCTTAGTTGGGATCAAGTACAGGTACTGTTTTATTATCACAGAGAAAAGGGAATCATTTAACCATGAAATAAACCCAATAGGGCTGTTCTGCCCCCAATAAGGGGTAATTATATCTTAGTTGGGATCAAGTACAGGTACTGTTTTATTATTACAGAGAAAAGGGAATCATTTAACCATGAAATAAACCCAATAGGGCTGTTCTGCCCCCAATAAGGGGTAATTATATCTTAGTTGGGATCAAGTACAGGTACTGTTTTATTATTACAGAGAAAAGGGAATCATTTAACCATTAAATAAACCCAATAGGGCTGTTCTGCCCCCAATAAGGGGTAATTATATCTTAGTTGGGATCAAGTACAGGTACTGTTTTATTATTACAGAGAAAAGGGAATCATTTAACCATTAAATAAACCCAATAGGACTGTTCTGCCCCAATAAGGGGTAATTATATCTTAGTTGGGATCAAGTACAGGTACTGTTTTATTATTACAGAGAAAAGGGAATCATTTAACCATTAAATAAACCCAATAGGGCTGTTCTGCCCCAATAAGGGGTAATTATATCTTAGTTGGGATCAAGTACAGGTACTGTTTTATTATTACAGAGAAAAGGGAATCATTTAACCATTAAATAAACCCAATAGGGCTGTTCTGCCCCAATAAGGGGTAATTATATCTTAGTTGGGATCAAGTACAGGTACTGTTTTATTATTACAGAGAAAAGGGAATCATTTAACCATGAAATAAACCCAATAAGGCTGTTCTGCCCCAATAAGGGGTAATTATATCTTAGTTGGGATCAAGTACAGGTACTGTTTTATTATTACAGAGAAAAGGGAATCATTTAACCATGAAATAAACCCAATAGGGCTGTTCTGCCCCAATAAGGGGTAATTATATCTTAGTTGGGATCATTTATAAGGTATTGTATTATTATTACAGAGAAAAGGGAATCATTTTTAAAATTCTGAATTATTTGATTAAAATGGAGTCTATGGGAGACGGGCTTTCCTTAATTCGGAGCTTTCTGGATTACAAATTTCCGGATTAAGGATCCCATACCTGTACCTGAATTATAATTCCTATTAGCACCTTGGTTCCCAGAGCCTGGAGAGACCAGTAGCCTAAAGTGACCAATCAGGGGTTTGCTTTTGGGATTCTAACTGCAATAGTCCAGTAACCCCGAGCAACCAATCAGATATCTGCAATGCATCAAATGTACTTTGTGGGTATTATGGGACTGCTGACGTCTGTTTTGCCATAGGTGACCCCATTCTAAGCAACTCTTCAGTTGGTCTTCATTTTTTTTCTTTTTTTTGTCTTCCTGCTCTTCATCTTCCTTGCAACTAAATATGCAATGATGGACTCCTTGTCTGAAGAGCTGACCCTAAGTTCCAGGCCCCCATCCAAAGACTCTCCTCCCCCATCCCAAGCTGCCATGGGGGGCACCTCTTTCTATGGAGGGGCCCTGGGGTTGTTAGTAGGCTTTAGTTCTCCTTTAATACTTAGTTGGGGGGTTCCCCATTTACAGCTCAGTACAGACCTCACTACACTATTGCACTTTATTGTCCTTGATGGGGGATCCAAGGGTCGTTTGAGCGGTGTTTGCTCTAGAACTGATATATGTTAGAACACTGGGCGCCCCACTAGCGCCAAAAAATCTGCAGAACATTCATTTAAAGAAAAATGGTGTCAAAATATTCAATTATCAGTGCCTATAAAAATCATTTATTAGCCAACATTTAATGAATGAACTTTCTGCTGCGATTATATTGGCTTCATAAGAGAATAATTGTCTTCGTCATCAATTACCCATCCGATTAGGTGAGCGCAACTGTATAACTGTTACCCACAATCCTCCATGTGGCTCAGTAACTCACACAGTATATAGTTAGAGTATTAAAAGACCAGGGAAATCTATTCCATTAACCAGAAACCCTTTTTTAATTAGAGTAGTGCGATTGGATTCAGCTCAGCAGTGTTCCGCCATCTTGGATTTGTTATCTAGGCCCAGCCCAAAGACATAGCTCCCACCCACGGGCCAGTAACTTGTCCACATCCAACCTATCCACCCCAAATCCAAAGCCAATGATTAGATAAAGTTCTGCCCTTTACTCCCACACTACTTCCTGTTACGGTTAGAGCTGCGTCACTTCCTGTCAGGTGATCTCACAGCCCATCACTAAATGGCGGCTCAAGGGAAAGGATGTAAAAGGGCAATATTTACTGATATATATATTCCAGTTTGGGGAGATTCTTTAATAGGTCACTTAACATCATATAAACTGTCTGTTGGTTACGTATTCATTCTGGGGGTGTAGTTTCCCTTTAAAGGCACTGCTGGCCAGCTGATTGGACGCTGATTAACCAGTTTCTGTCTGTATTTCAGATTCTAGATCTGGCTCGTCAGCGAAGCAAAAGAGTCAAGGTGGTGGGAGGAGGTCACTCTCCCTCGGACATCGCCTGCACCGACGACTTTATGATCCGAATGGATAAGATGAACAGAATCCTCAAGGTACAGTCACCGGCAGATAAACTTCAGTCTCACTTTACTGCTGCGCTGCAAGTTGCAGTTCTAATGTGAAGCACCGGCTCCTTCTGAAAGCTCAGACTCAGGCACACTTTACTGCTGCGCTGCAAGTTGGAGTGATATCCCCCCCCCCCCTCACCCCCAGCAGCCGATCAGCAGAACAATGGGAAGGGAGCAAGATAGCAGCTCCCAGTAGGTATCAGAATAGCACTCAATAGTAAGAAATCCAAGTCCGGCTTGGGACTCCTCCAGTTACATGGGAGTAGGAGAAACAATAGGTTAGCTGAAAGCAGTTCTAATGTGTAGCGCTGGCTGAAAGCTCAGACTCAGGCACACTTTACTGCTGCGCTGCAAGTTGGAGTGATATCCCCCCCCCTCACCCCCAGCAGCCGATCAGCAGAACAATGGGAAGGGAGCAAGATAGCAGCTCCCAGTAGGTATCAGAATAGCACTCAATAGTAAGAAATCCAAGTCCGGCTTGGGACTCCTCCAGTTACATGGGAGTAGGAGAAACAATAGGTTAGCTGAAAGCAGTTCTAATGTGTAGCGCTGGCTGAAAGCTCAGACTCAGGCACACTTTACTGCTGCGCTGCAAGTTGGAGTGATATCCCCCCCCTCACCCCCAGCAGCCGATCAGCAGAACAATGGGAAGGGAGCAAGATAGCAGCTCCCAGTAGGTATCAGAATAGCACTCAATAGTAAGAAATCCAAGTCCGGCTTGGGACTCCTCCAGTTACATGGGAGTAGGAGAAACAATAGGTTAGCTGAAAGCAGTTCTAATGTGTAGCGCTGGCTGAAAGCTCAGACTCAGGCACAATGCACTGAGATGGCGCCTACACACCAATATTACAGCTACAAATACATTTGTTGGTTCAAGAATAAAAGGTTAACTGAGCCCAATCCCTTCTATGCAAACAATTATAATTTATAAATGTCATTGCCCAAGAAGCGCTTTGATTTAATGGGAGTGAATGAATCCCATCATTGCTCTACTGAGCCCCCCTGTCCCCCTGTGATTGGTCCGTAAGTAAGGGGTGGGACAGGTGCAGCACTGCGGTGTATAAGCCAATCAGTGCCCGTCGGAGCCATAGAACATCTCGGCAGTAGGAAAGGGAACATTAAGGAGCCGTAATTGGCCGGATGCCCCCTGATGAGTTACATATTCCTGTATCAGCTGCAGGCTAAAGTCCCTCTGTACAGTAACGATGGCAGATAATTCCTCCTTTCAGCTCGTTAGGAGCCAGGTGTAGCTCATTAACTAATTACTCATTCAGATTACAGAAGTCTGTACTGATTCCTGGAGTTAATAAGGAAAGGGGTTTCTTCCGAGGGTCAAACTCTTAAGGCGGCCATACACGGTAAGATCTGAGGGGTCACCAAACGAGCCTCCCCCGATGTGCCCAACTTGGGTGGCCAATATCTGGCTAATGCGATTGTTTGGCCCCAGAGCCAAATAACCCTATTACAATGGAGGGGATATGAAAAGTCAGAGCGAAGACTACGTCAGTGAGCTTAATGGGCTTATGTGGCCCCCAATGTGGCCAAGTTTACACCAGATATGGGTTGGGGAGGATGTCGAAGGGTCACATATACTGCCCGTGTATGGCCGCCTTTGGGTTTCCATGGGATTTGCTTCTAAGAGCAGGAAGGGTGGGATTGAAGGAGGGACAAGGGTTGGTAAGGGGCAAAGTTTGGCAAATAGCCATTTATTATGGTGCTTCCCTAAGCTTGGAACCACGGGGCCCCTTACTACTGAGTTGGCACGTTCCTTCCCACTATGGGGCCCATGGGTACTTGGGCAATGTTCCCAAACAAAAATGGTAGGACATACACATCATGCCCCTAATGTACCCAAAACTTGCCCCATTATACCAAACCTCACCCACAATCCACCCAAACCCTTCACCAGGAATCCCACCTTTACTTCTCTTGGGGCCCCATCTGCCAAGAGGCCCCTGACTGCAGCACCTCTTGCCCCCCCCCTCCGATGGCAGCCCTGGTTGCTATCGGTAACTGCAGGGAACAGATTTGCCCAGTGTTAATAAATGAGCCCAGTTGTGTTTATCTATGAATGTGTCACGAGATTCCTAATAATCCAGAATATGGGAGATAATCAGTCTGCTTACGGCTACACCAGCATTCATTCACTGCTCGTTAGTTATTTTAATTAATTGTAAATGATTCCACTTAACTCGAAGTCATTATAGTAATTAGTGTAGGGTTATTGTATGAAACACAAGTGCAACTGGGTCTGTTTGTTCTGGTTCCGCAGGTGGATAAGGAGAAGAAACAGGTGACAGTGGAAGGGGGGATGCTCCTCACCGATCTGAACAAGGAGCTGGATAAGCGCGGCCTGGCTCTGTCCAAGTGAGTACGGTGGGAATATTGGCAGCTATATACATATATACATGTTGGTTGCTTGAGTGGCCCATAAGGCCAGCAGTTCCAATAGGCTATTACAGGATGATGTTTGAGACTATTCCTGGTTTTCAATTCCACCCAACACCCTTACACCTAGTACAAGAGTTACTGTAGTAGAACATGGACTGGGTCTCAAATCTTCCCCGTCTGTAGGGAACCCAACCATGATGTTCCTTCAGCAGTTTCTTACCTTCATATCAGCAGGACCGGCTGATCTTGTAGAGTGTAAGCTCTTTTGGGCAGGGCTCCCTTCCCCTCCTGTATCGGTTACTGATTGCTTTATATGTTACTCCTTGTAGAGTGTAAGCTCTTTTGGGCAGGGCTCTCTTCCCCTCCTGTATCGGTTATTGGTTGCTTTATATGTTACTCCTTGTAGAGTGTAAGCTCTTTTGGGCAGGGCTCTCTTCCCCTCCTGTATCGGTTATTGGTTGCTTTATATGTTACTCCTTGTAGAGTGTAAGCTCTTTTGGGCAGGGCTCCCTTCCCCTCCTGTATCGGTTATTGATTGCTTTATATGTTACTCCTTGTAGAGTGTAAGCTCTTTTGGGCAGGGCTCTCTTCCCCTCCTGTATCGGTTATTGGTTGCTTTATATGTTACTCCTTGTAGAGTGTAAGCTCTTTTGGGCAGGGCTCCCTTCCCCTCCTGTATCGGTTATTGATTGCTTTATATGTTACTCTGTATGCCCAATGTATGAAACCCACTTATTGTACAGCGCTGCGGGATATGTTGGCGCTTTATAAATAAATGTTAATAATAATAATAATCTTAAACAGAACTGAGCGCTACAAGCCCCAGGCAGGCAGGATGAAGCTCAGTTATCAATCTTAGGGTCACAGAGTTGAGGGGCTCCCAGCAATTTAGAACCAACAAAACTGGGGGACTGAAGGTTAGACATGTACCTGATATATTCAGTACAGTTATAGGACCTGTTATCCAGAATGCTCAGGACCAAGGGTATTCTGGATAAGGGGTCTTTCTGTAAGTTGGATCTCCATACCTTAAGTCTACTAAAAAATCAATAAAACATTAAATAAACCCAATAAGGCTGTTCTGCCCCCAATAAGGGGTAATTATATCTTAGTTGGGATCAAGTACAGGTACTGTTTTATTATTACAGAGAAAAGGGAATCATTTAACCATGAAATAAACCCAATAGGGCTGTTCTGCCCCAATAAGGGGTAATTATATCTTAGTTGGGATCAAGTACAGGTACTGTTTTATTATTACAGAGAAAAGGGAATCATTTAACCATTAAATAAACCCAATAGGGCTGTTCTGCCCCAATAAGGGGTAATTATATCTTAGTTGGGATCAAGTACAGGTACTGTTTTATTATTACAGAGAAAAGGGAATCATTTAACCATGAAATAAACCCAATAGGGCTGTTCTGCCCCAATAAGGGGTAATTATATCTTAGTTGGGATCAAGTACAGGTACTGTTTTATTATTACAGAGAAAAGGGAATCATTTAACCATGAAATAAACCCAATAGGGCTGTTCTGCCCCCAATAAGGGGTAATTATATCTTAGTTGGGATCAAGTACAGGTACTGTTTTATTATTACAGAGAAAAGGGAATCATTTAACCATTAAATAAACCCAATAGGACTGTTCTGCCCCAATAAGGGGTAATTATATCTTAGTTGGGATCAAGTACAGGTACTGTTTTATTATTACAGAGAAAAGGGAATCATTTAACCATGAAATAAACCCAATAGGGCTGTTCTGCCCCAATAAGGGGTAATTATATATTAGTTGGGATCAAGTACAGGTACTGTTTTATTATTACAGAGAAAAAGGAAATCAGTTTTTAAAATCTGAATTATTTGATTAAAATTGAGTCTATGGGAGATGGCCTGTCCGTAATTCAGAGCTTTCTGGATAACGGGTTTCTGGATAAGGGATCCCATACCTGTACTATATATTTTGTTTAGTTACCTGTATGGGTAACCTGGGGTGCCAAGGTCAATAGAACACATGCCATACGCTATAACTGACCCTTCCCATTCTGGGGACCCCAAGCTGAGTCGGGGGGCGCTCACACAGCTCTTTTTCACCCCTTTCTGTCTTTATAGAGAACTGATTCATTTTACACCAGATTTTATGCATGAGTTTGGCATAAATACCTTTATACGTCCCCTTTATCTGACGGGCCGTTCCCATAGGGAAGGGTGACGGGGGGAGAAGCCCAAGGTGACTGAGTCCCCTTATCTAATGGGTTTCGATCTCCAGAAGCCTCTCCGGCACTAAGGGCTCGTCTCTCAGCCTTCAAACCCCCTCTCGGATATAAAAGCACGAACTGTAAAGAAATCAATGATAAAAAAGCAGAGGGCAGAGTAATAAAAAGTGATTGAAAGCCCAGTGAGAATTCCCAGTAAGGGTTCCCAGCAGTGATACCTACTGGGCGGTGCAACTCACAGGATCCCAAGCACATCTAAGGGCAGTGGCCCAAGGATATATCTGAGGGGACTGGAGCCATAACTGGGTTCTGCAAGGCCAATATGGGTTCCTGCCATTCAGCTTAGGCAGTTAGACTGGGAGCTGGAACCAATACGGAACCAGTATGCCAGCTGCCTATTCAGCCTCACAGGGTAAAACATGTTAATGACCCATAAAAACGGAGATCCCCTCTCCACCCCACCCCCAATGTATCACTCATTCCCTCTCTCTGGGTAGGGAACCCCATAACCTGACTGCCCTTACAGTAAGGAACCCCTTCCTATGCTGATGGTGAGATCCCCTTTCCTCCCCACCCCCAATGTATCACTCATTCCCCCTCTCTGGGTAGGGAACCCCATAACCTGACTGCCCTTACAGTAAGGAACCCCTTCCTATGCTGATGGTGAGATCCCCTTTCCACCCCACCCCCAATGTATCACTCATTCCCCCTCTCTTGGTAGGGAATCCCATAACCTGACTGCCCTTACAGTAAGGAACCCCTTCCTATGCTGATGGTGAGATCCCCTCTCCTCCCCACCCCCAATGTATCACTCATTCCCCCTCTCTTGGTAGGGAATCCCATAACCTGACTGCCCTTACAGTAAGGAACCCCTTCCTATGCTGATGGTGAGATCCCCTTTCCTCCCCACCCCCAATGTATCACACATTCCCCCTCTCTGGGTAGGGAATCCCATAACCTGACTGCCCTTACAGTAAGGAACCCCTTCCTATGCTGATGGTGAGATCCCCTCTCCTCCCCACCCCCAATGTATCACACATTCCCCCTCTCTTGGTAGGGAATCCCATAACCTGACTGCCCTTACAGTAAGGAACCCCTTCCTATGCTGATGGTGAGATCCCCTTTCCTCCCCACCCCCAATGTATCACACATTCCCCCTCTCTTGGTAGGGAATCCCATAACCTGACTGCCCTTACAGTAAGGAACCCCTTCCTATGCTGATGGTGAGATCCCCTTTCCTCCCCACCCCCAATGTATCACACATTCCCCCTCTCTGGGTAGGGAACCCCATAACCTGACTGCCCTTACAGTAAGGAACCCCTTCCTATGCTGATGGTGAGATCCCCTTTCCTCCCCACCCCCAATGTATCACTCATTCCCCCTCTCTTGGTAGGGAATCCCATAACCTGACTGCCCTTACAGTAAGGAACCCCTTCCTATGCTGATGGTGAGATCCCCTTTCCTCCCCACCCCCAATGAATCACTCATTCCCCCTCTCTGGGTAGGGAATCCCATAACCTGACTTCCCTTACAGTAAGGAACCCCTTCCTATGCTGATGGTGAGATCCCCTTTCCTCCCCACCCCCAATGTATCACACATTCCCCCTCTCTTGGTAGGGAATCCCATAACCTGACTGCCCTTACAGTAAGGAACCCCTTCCTATGCTGATGGTGAGATCCCCTTTCCTCCCCACCCCCAATGTATCACTCATTCCCTCTCGCTGGGTAGGGAACCCCATAACCTGACTGCCCTTACAGTAAGGAACCCCTTCCTATGCTGATGTTGAGATCTCCTTTCCTCCCCACCCCCAATGTATCACTCATTCCCCCTCTCTTGGTAGGGAATCCCATAACCTGACTGCCCTTACAGTAAGGAACCCCTTCCTATGCTGATGGTGAGATCCCCTTTCCTCCCCACCCCCAATGTATCACTCATTCCCTCTCGCTGGGTAGGGAACCCCATAACCTGACTGCCCTTACAGTAAGGAACCCCTTCCTATGCTGATGTTGAGATCTCCTTTCCTCCCCACCCCCAATGTATCACTCATTCCCCCTCTCTGGGTAGGGAACCCCATAACCTGACTGCCCTTACAGTAAGGAACCCCTTCCTATGCTGATGGTGAGATCCCCTTTCCTCCCCACTCCCAATGTATCACACATTACCCCTCTCTGGGTAGGGAACCCCATAACCTGACTGCCCTTACAGTAAGGAACCCCTTCCTATGCTGATGGTGAGATCCCCTTTCCTCCCCACCCCCAATGTATCACTCATTCCCCCTCTCTTGGTAGGGAATCCCATAACCTGACTGCCCTTACAGTAAGGAACCCCTTCCTATGCTGATGGTGAGATCCCCTTTCCTCCCCACCCCCAATGTATCACACATTACCCCTCTCTGGGTAGGGAACCCCATAACCTGACTGCCCTTACAGTAAGGAACCCCTTCCTATGCTGATGGTGAGATCCCCTTTCCTCCCCACCCCCAATGAATCACTCATTCCCCCTCTCTGGGTAGGGAACCCCATAACCTGACTGCCCTTACAGTAAGGAACCCCTTCCTATGCTGATGGTGAGATCCCCTTTCCTCCCCACCCCCAATGAATCACTCATTCCCCCTCTCTTGGTAGGGAATCCCATAACCTGACTGCCCTTACAGTAAGGAACCCCTTCCTATGCTGATGGTGAGATCCCCTTTCCTCCCCACCCCCAATGTATCACTCATTCCCCCTCTCTGGGTAGGGAATCCCATAACCTGACTGCCCTTACAGTAAAGAACCCCTTCCTATGCTGATGGTGAGATCCCCTTTCCTCCCCACCCCCAATGAATCACTCATTCCCCCTCTCTGGGTAGGGAACCCCATAACCTGACTTCCCTTACAGTAAGGAACCCCTTCCTATGCTGATGGTGAGATCCCCTCTCCTCCCCACCCCCAATGAATCACTCATTCCCCCTCTCTGGGTAGGGAACCCCATAACCTGACTGCCCTTACAGTAAAGAACCCCTTCCTATGCTGATGGTGAGATCCCCTCTCCTCCCCACCCCCAATGAATCACTCATTCCCCCTCTCTGGGTAGGGAACCCCATAACCTGACTTCCCTTACAGTAAAGAACCCCTTCCTATGCTGATGGTGAGATCCCCTTTCCTCCCCACCCCCAATGAATCACTCATTCCCCCTCTCTGGGTAGGGAACCCCATAACCTGACTGCCCTTACAGTAAGGAACCCCTTCCTATGCTGATGGTGAGATCCCCTTTCCTCCCCACCCCCAATGTATCACTCATTCCCCCTCTCTGGGTAGGGAATCCCATAACCTGACTGCCCTTACAGTAAAGAACCCCTTCCTATGCTGATGGTGAGATCCCCTTTCCTCCCCACCCCCAATGAATCACTCATTCCCCCTCTCTGGGTAGGGAACCCCATAACCTGACTTTCCTTACAGTAAGGAACCCCTTCCTATGCTGATGGTGAGATCCCCTCTCCTCCCCACCCCCAATGAATCACTCATTCCCCCTCTCTGGGTAGGGAACCCCATAACCTGACTGCCCTTACAGTAAGGAACCCCTTCCTATGCTGATGGTGAGATGCCCTCTCCTCCCCACCCCCAATGAATCACTCATTCCCCCTCTCTGGGTAGGGAACCCCATAACCTGACTTCCCTTACAGTAAAGAACCCCTTCCTATGCTGATGGTGAGATCCCCTTTCCTCCCCACCCCCAATGAATCACTCATTCCCCCTCTCTGGGTAGGGAACCCCATAACCTGACTGCCCTTACAGTAAGGAACCCCTTCCTATGCTGATGGTGAGATCCCCTTTCCTCCCCACCCCCAATGAATCACTCATTCCCCCTCTCTGGGTAGGGAACCCCATAACCTGACTGCTCTTACAGTAAGGAACCCCTTCCTATGCTGATGGTGAGATCCCCTTTCCTCCCCACCCCCAATGTATCACTCATTCCCCCTCTCTGGGTAGGGAACCCCATAACCTGACTGCTCTTACAGTAAGGAACCCCTTCCTATGCTGATGGTGAGATCCCCTTTCCTCCCCACCCCCAATGTATCACTCATTCCCCCTCTCTGGGTAGGGAACCCCATAACCTGACTTTCCTTACAGTAAGGAACCCCTTCCTATGCTGATGGTGAGATCCCCTTTCCTCCCCACCCCCAATGTATCACTCATTCCCCCTCTCTGGGTAGGGAACCCCATAACCTGACTGCCCTTACAGTAAGGAACCCCTTCCTATGCTGATGGTGAGATCCCCTCTCCTCCCCACCCCCAATGAATCACTCATTCCCCCTCTCTGGGTAGGGAACCCCATAACCTGACTTCCCTTACAGTAAAGAACCCCTTCCTATGCTGATGGTGAGATCCCCTTTCCTCCCCACCCCCAATGAATCACTCATTCCCCCTCTCTGGGTAGGGAACCCCATAACCTGACTGCCCTTACAGTAAGGAACCCCTTCCTATGCTGATGGTGAGATCCCCTTTCCTCCCCACCCCCAATGAATCACTCATTCCCCCTCTCTTGGTAGGGAATCCCATAACCTGACTGCCCTTACAGTAAGGAACCCCTTCCTATGCTGATGGTGAGATCCCCTTTCCTCCCCACCCCCAATGTATCACTCATTCCCCCTCTCTGGGTAGGGAACCCCATAACCTGACTGCCCTTACAGTAAGGAACCCCTTCCTATGCTGATGGTGAGATCCCCTTTCCTCCCCACCCCCAATGTATCACTCATTCCCCCTCTCTGGGTAGGGAATCCCATAACCTGACTGCCCTTACAGTAAAGAACCCCTTCCTATGCTGATGGTGAGATCCCCTTTCCTCCCCACCCCCAATGTATCACTCATTCCCCCTCTCTTGGTAGGGAATCCCATAACCTGACTGCCCTTACAGTAAAGAACCCCTTCCTATGCTGATGGTGAGATCCCCTTTCCTCCCCACCCCCAATGTATCACTCATTCCCCCTCTCTGGGTAGGGAATCCCATAACCTGACTGCCCTTACAGTAAAGAACCCCTTCCTATGCTGATGGTGAGATCCCCTTTCCTCCCCACCCCCAATGAATCACTCATTCCCCCTCTCTGGGTAGGGAACCCCATAACCTGACTTTCCTTACAGTAAGGAACCCCTTCCTATGCTGATGGTGAGATCCCCTTTCCTCCCCACCCCCAATGTATCACTCATTCCCCCTCTCTGGGTAGGGAACCCCATAACCTGACTTTCCTTACAGTAAGGAACCCCTTCCTATGCTGATGGTGAGATCCCCTTTCCTCCCCACCCCCAATGAATCACTCATTCCCCCTCTCTTGGTAGGGAACCCCATAACCTGACTGCCCTTACAGTAAGGAACCCCTTCCTATGCTGATGGTGAGATCCCCTCTCCTCCCCACCCCCAATGAATCACTCATTCCCCCTCTCTGGGTAGGGAACCCCATAACCTGACTGCCCTTACAGTAAAGAACCCCTTCCTATGCTGATGGTGAGATCCCCTCTCCTCCCCACCCCCAATGAATCACTCATTCCCCCTCTCTGGGTAGGGAACCCCATAACCTGACTTCCCTTACAGTAAAGAACCCCTTCCTATGCTGATGGTGAGATCCCCTTTCCTCCCCACCCCCAATGAATCACTCATTCCCCCTCTCTGGGTAGGGAACCCCATAACCTGACTGCCCTTACAGTAAGGAACCCCTTCCTATGCTGATGGTGAGATCCCCTTTCCTCCCCACCCCCAATGAATCACTCATTCCCCCTCTCTGGGTAGGGAACCCCATAACCTGACTGCCCTTACAGTAAGGAACCCCTTCCTATGCTGATGGTGAGATCCCCTTTCCACCCCACCCCCAATGTATCACTCATTCCCCCTCTCTTGGTAGGGAACCCCATAACCTGACTGCCCTTACAGTAAGGAACCCCTTCCTATGCTGATGGTGAGATCCCCTTTCCTCCCCACCCCCAATGAATCACTCATTCCCCCTCTCTGGGTAGGGAATCCCATAACCTGACTGCCCTTACAGTAAGGAACCCCTTCCTATGCTGATGGTGAGATCCCCTTTCCTCCCCACCCCCAATGAATCACTCATTCCCCCTCTCTGGGTAGGGAACCCCATAACCTGACTGCCCTTACAGTAAGGAGAAGCAATTAGAGGACAGGGAATAAAAGTGAAAGCTTTGATACAGAAGCCGCTGAAGGATTCCGATTCCCTTGGAAGGCTCCGGAGTTATAAGCAGAGTTTTCTATCAATCTGCGGGCGAATATGACAGGCCGGGCAGCAGCAGCCATGATAGCTTTATTGCCGTTCCCGGCGAGCTGTCAGCGCAACATGTCAATTTATTGCAGCAACTCGACTCCCCTGGAATTGCGCTGTCCCCGGCGCTCAGGCTTCTCTCCATTGATCTCCTGTCACTTCCCGGGGGCAGTTAAACTGACATATGGGTCACACGTGGGGGCACCTTTCCAGGAAAAGGCGTCAGGGCCCTAACGAAGTGGCCTATTGCACATGTATAAAAGGGCAATTAATGAATTGCTGGGTGGGCGCTAGGCCGGGGGATTTTTTTTGTTCCCTAGATGAATAACACTGATTCAATTAACTAAATACTAACACTCCTGGTTTTATTTACCCACAATGCAGTGTTTTAACCCAGAATTCCACCATAAAGCACCCACAAAATAGCAACACAGAAATTGGCATATAAAATATCCATGTTTCTCCCTAAGGCTTGCACTTGCATTCATGAATGAGCCCCACGCCCCAGACGTAGCCTTAGGGAGGCTCATTAAATGAGTCTGTTTCAGTGGTGGAACCCCGGAACTACCATAACCCCCAAGCTGGCAACGAGTCTCAGGGGGCCCCCCGGCACAGTATTCATCAGAGCAGGTTGTTCCCTGGTGCAAGGGGCATGTATGGGGGCAAGTATCTTTCATGAATGGTGATAATGCAACTCATGGGTCCATTTCATCTCTCTTCATTTGTGGGTGCATTTGTACCTGAGCCCCATTATGGCCGAGGCAAAGAATGAGCTTAGAAGGCTTTGTCCTCCATCCTTTATCCATCCTTTGACCATGTTCTTCTGATTTTTCACACCCACGATCAAACAACATCTCCTTGTTGACATCAAGATTCACCCTCAGAGAGGTTCCTCAGACCTTGAGGTCTGAGGAACCTTGAGGAGAATGAAAACCTTGACTAAAGGTCTCTGAGGGGGTCGCTGAGCGCGTTGCTGTGTTGTTATGGTCTCCTCACAAGCTACAAACAAAGATATTGTCCATTCTACAAACTAGGTCCAATAGCAAGTGGCCACCATGGAACATGGACCCTGCCAACATGAGTTGAGCCATGCTGAGATCATGGATCCTCAACCTACAGGGATCCCCAATCTTTTATATTCATGAGCCACGCTCAGACGTAAAAAGTGTTGGTGAGCCACACAAGCATGAAAAAAGTTCTTTGGGGATACCAATAAGGACTGTAATTGGCTATTTGGTAGCCCCATGTGACTGCTGGCCTTCAGGAGGCTCTGCTTGTAGCAAACCTGTCTCTGTATTTTCACAACTTGCCTTCAAGCAAGGCATTTAAAAATGGCAACTTGCTTTGAGGCCACTACAACATCAAAGGGGGTGGTGAGCAACATGTTCTCCTGAGCCGCTGGTTGGGGGTCACTGGTCTAGATGGCCTATTTGGGCTACTAAATCCTGAACCCCATTTCTCTCCATCTTGCCTAAGGATTTCAAATTTATTCCTGACTCCTAAAGGGCATTTGGACCAGTTCCTGTCCCAGCATTGCAGTAATAACATCAGTAGTCAGTATTCATAAAAACTTTTATAGCTACTGGAGAAAGACCTGCAAAAGGAATATCCTTCCACATTGACCCCTTCCCTGTACATTGGCCTCGTACGCACTCCCATAGGCAAAACATGAACCCAAATTGCACGGGATTCCCCAAGGATTCTAATTGGTCAACGGTTTATCATTTGTGGCACATTATACTAAGCAGGTAGCTGGAATTCTGGGAAATAGCGCTACATTGTGTGTAGTGATGGGCAAAATGTTTCGGCAGGCATGGATTCGCGGCTGAAAAAATTCACAGAGCGTCCAAAAATTGTCACCCGCGTCTTGCGTCAAAATAAATAGTTGTGGGCAGGGCCAGAGCTATGGGTAGGCAGAAGAGGCAGCTGCCTAGGGCGCAATGATTGAGGGGACCAGGCAGGAGCCTCTCCTACCTACCCCTAGTGCTACTTTGTCATTGCCTCCGCCGCTTGTCATTAGCGGCGGAGTCAATGACCAATCTAATCGCACCGCCGGTGCAATTAGATTGGTCATTGCCTCTGCCGCTAATGAGGGGAGGTGGGCGGAGTTGGCCGACCGTGTTGCCTAGGGCGCCCGGTCGGCTTGGACCGCCCCTGGTTGCGGGCATCAAAAGAATAGTCTTGCGTCAAAATAAATAGTCGCGGGCATCAAAAGAATAGTCTTGCGTCAAAAAAAATAGTCGCGAGCATCAAAAAAATAGTCGCGGGCGCCAAAAGAATAGTCTCGCGTCAAAATAAATAGTCGCACGTTAAAAGAATTTTTGGGCGAAGCGAAATGGGACAGATTTGCTCATCACCAATTGTGTGTTTATTAGCACTTGCGCTAGTTAATGAGCCCTGTATATACCACAATAAACTTATATACAGATGGCTGGTACCCGCTATGTATTATATAGATAATTACTGTACGGCATAAAAATAAAAGCACTTTTTTTGCAGAAATTTCGCATTTTGTCTCGTGCTCCCCCCTATATATATGTTTCAATTAATGTACGGCACCCAGACCCGTGCTATTGGGAAGGCGCCACTCACAGTAGGAGATAAACCTGAGATCGACTGTAAATAAACAGACATCAGGCGGGATTTATTAATAGGAGATATCACGTTTTATCGAGAAGGTGTCACGTCTCCCAGCGGGTCCCACCTCTCACCTGCGGAGCTGAACATCTATAAATGTCAGTGTCTGACAGCGATAACATGGAACCGGCAGAGAGAATTCTAAGCTAAACCCCCTGAGTGACAGGGGAAAAAGGCTTAATACTTATAGTATATGTAGGGGGGTACAAGTGTCTCTGTCATATACATGCACTGGTACCAGATCTGTTATCCAGAAGGCTTGGCCATACATACGGCTAAAGCCTGTCCCTATTATATATATATGTATATATTGTATTCTGGGCAGCTAGCAGTCATTGCTGGGAAACTGCCCATTGGGCCATTGGCTTTGCCTCCCTGTGTGACTGTCGGTTCCTACTGAAATACACCGAGAGCCGTGTTCTCCCCGGGCTTCAGGCTGCGAATGTTCTATAGAAAATGTCACCTCTCTGTTTCCTTCTGTGACAAGTTCCCTCGCTAAATATCACACTGGGAATTAAGCCTAAAGCCGAGGGTTCCAGCGCTTGTCAGGTTATTGCCGGAATGAAAAGGTTTCGTTTGAACATAAAAAGTATAGGTTTCTGCAGAGAAATCAGAATGTTTGGAGCCAGGGGGGGGGACAGATTTCTTATATGAACATGGGGGGGGGGTTAAATGTGACCTGGGGGGTATTGTGGGCTATAGGGCATAGTAGGGCAGAAGACATTACAGTATTTCATGACTGTGAGTTCATCGTTGGTCCATCGTTGGGGTATAATGCTGCGCCAATCCTTATCATATGTGCCAGGGGGTAATGAAACACAGTTTTGGCTTCCTATATAATTTGGAACTAGTCCAGCTAAGCCAGTTGGAGGAAGTTGTAGCCCAAACATATTCATATTATTAAGTTGTTCATTTATAGAATGTAAGCTCTTGCGAGCAGGGCCCTCCCCCCAGTGTCTCCTATCCTCATCCAATGTAACTGCTAAGCAATTTTGTGAATTGTATCTGTTATGTCTTTTGTACCCCCCTATTCTGTAAAGCGCTGCGTAAATTGATGGCGCTATATAAATAATAATAATAATAATAATAATTTATCCCAATCTCCAATATTTGCACGGTAGAGTCCGGTTGGCCAGACCCATACCAAACCTGACTGCAAATAGGTAAATTACCTTCCAACCCAGGACCCACAACTACCACAAATCCGGAAGTGATGTCATTGTATACAGGAAGTGATGTCTTTACATAGCCAGTAGGGAAATCAGTAGGGTAAGGGGAAAAAAACTTACGGGGAGTTTCTGCCCAAAACCCGACGGATATTCTGGGGGTACCTGACCCAATTAAGACATCACTCATTGCAAGTGTGGATGGTTGGGGGTAACAGGACCCACAAATACCAATCCGGAAGTGATGTCATTGTATACAGGAAGTGACGTCACTCCATAGCCAGTAGGGAAATCAGTAGGGTAAGGGGAAAAAAACTTACGGGGAGTTTCTGCCCAAAACCCGACGGATATTCTGGGGGTACCTGACCCAATTAAGACATCACTCATTGCAAGTGTGGATGGTTGGGGGTAACAGGACCCACAAATACCAATCCGGAAGTGATGTCATTGTATACAGGAAGTGACGTCACTCCATAGCCAGTAGGGAAATCAGTAGGGTAAGGGGAAAAAAACTTACGGGGAGTTTCTGCCCAAAACCCGACGGATATTCTGGGGGTACCTGACCCGATTAAGACATCAATCATTGCAAGTGTGGATGGTTGGGGGTAACAGGACCCACAAATACCAATCCGGAAGTGATGTCATCGTACACAGGAAGTGACATCACTCCATAGCCAGTAGGGAAACCAGTAGGGTAAAGGGAAAAAAACTTATACGGATATTCTGGGGGTACCTGACCCGATTAAGACATCACACATTGCGGGTGTGAATGGTTGGGGGTAACAGGGTTCCCAATGTCTATGAGACATCACAAAAGAGCAGCTGTGGCCCCTGACTACACATTTGGGGGGCCATACAATAGGCCCAATAAGGCAGCAGAGTTTAGGGGGGCAGTGGGAGAGACTATAATGAAATAACTCATCAATGGGGGGATCCAATATCAACCCTTACGAGACATTGGTATTAATGATATCAGAGCTGCATTATTTCATATTCTCGCTGTATTTTGCCTTTCCGTTCTCTCTGTTTCCGCGGATTTCTCACCCGACTCCTGTTGTTCTCTTATCCCTTTAGCTTATAATTAAAATTTGACATTTGAATTACGGCTGGAGAATTGCACAAAACCTAGCATAGAACATAATTATCTCTCCTCGTTTGGCCAGCAGCTGTTTAACCCCTTGAACATCATTATCACATTGAGCAGCGCAGTTTTGGCCTCCGGTTTTTAAAGGAGAAGTAAAGCTTTATGAGAAAGGTCTGTGTAAATACAGCCATAAGCACTCACAGAAACGCTGCACTGAGTCCTCTGTCAAAAGAAACACAGGATTTCTTGTCTCCTTTTGTGTAAACATGTTGTTGTGTGTCAGACTTCCTTTTCCCAGAAAAATAGTTCAGGGAATGGGCACGAGTCTGCTCAGTTTGTTCCCTGTTAGACAACCCCCATAGCAATTATAATTACTTACCAGATACCTCACACCCCATATTCTGCCGGTGCCCCCGCCGCTGCGTACCCCTAATCCCTCCCCCGCAAGGGCCCCTGTCCAATGTCCTCCCCTGAACGTGTGTATGTGAAACGTGTCAGGAGAGGACATTGGAGGTCAGAGGAAGCGGCAATAGGGTCAGGTCTGAGCCACTGGGGCTCACCAAGTATTTTCCCGGTGTCCCGGCGGCCCAGTCTGACCCTGCAGGTGTTTAAATGATATAGATGTGAAGTGGGGCGCAGAAAGGCAGGAGGGGAGAGAAGGCCAGAGAAAGCATCATACGGGCCATTCTACTTCTTTTCATTTTCAAGCAGGCCGGCAGGGGAGGCCCCACGGGGGGCGCCAAACTTTGGTTGAGAAAGGGGAAAACAATGAATGTTACATAGTTACATAGTTACATAGTTACATAGGGTTGAAAAAAGACCATTGTCCATCAAGTTCAACCCATCCGAGTAAACCCAGCACACAACCTATACTAACCAATCTATACACTCACATACATAAACTATATATATACAACCACTAATACTAACTGTAGATATTAGTATCACAATAGCCTTGGATATGTAACATAAAACAAGTAACAAACAGGAGGGAAAATTAGGCATCCTATATATATATATTTATATGTAATTTAGGCCGGCAACTCATTGTACATCTGGCTACAAACAATTTATTTGCCCACTAAAATCTGGGCTATTGTTTGTACAGGGTTGGACTGGGCCGCCGGGACACCCGGAAAAATCCCGGTGGGCCTCGGTGGCCCAGACCCGACTGTTGCAGCGCTCCCCCTGCCCGACCGCTCCTCCCCTGACGCGTTAAATTTATGTGCTTGGGGTAGGACGTTGGATGGGGGGCCCTTCGAGGGGGGTTAGGGGGGCCCCTGCAAAGGGGGGTTAAGGGACACCTGCAGGGCCCCTGGGACAGGAGCCCCGGTGGGCCCTTCACCCCCCAGTCCGACCCTGTGTTTGTATGTTACTACATAGCATCATGGGTGCAACGAGAGAATAGTAGGGGGCAACGAGAGAATAGTAGGGGGCAACGAGAGAATAGTAGGGCGCAACGAGAGAATAGTAGGGTGCAATGAGAGAATAGTAGGGTGCAACGAGAGAATAGTAGGGCGCAACGAGAGAATAGTAGGGCGCAACGAGAGAATAGTAGGGTGCAATGAGAGAATAGTAGGGTGCAACGAGAGAATAGTAGTGTGCAACGAGAGAATAGTAGGGGGCAACGAGAGAATAGTAGGGGGCAACGAGAGAATAGTAGGGTGCAACGAGAGAATAGTAGGGGGCAACGAGAGAATAGTAGGGGGCAACGAGAGAATAGTAGGGGGCAACGAGAGAATAGTAGGGGGCAACGAGAGAATAGTAGGGTGCAACGAGAGAATAGTAGGGGGCAACGAGAGAATAGTAGGGGGCAACGAGAGAATAGTAGGGGCAACGAGGAGAATAGTAGGGGCAACGAGAGAATAGTAGGGGGCAACGAGAGAATAGTAAGGGGGCAACGAGAGAATAGTAGGGGGCAACGAGAGAATAGTAGGGGGCAACGAGAGAATAGTAGGGTGCAAAGAGAGAATAGTAGGGGGCAACGAGAAAATAGTAGGGCGCAACGAGAGAATAGTAGGGCGCAACGAGAGAATAGTAGGGCGAAACGAGAGAATAGTAGGGCGCAACGAGAGAATAGTAGGGCGCAACGAGAGGATAGTAGGGGGCAACGAGAGAATAGTAGGGTGCAACGAGAGGATAGTAGGGGGCAACGAGAGGATAGTAGGGTGCAACGAGAGGATAGTAGGGGGCAACGAGAGGATAGTAGGGGGCAACGAGAGGATAGTAGGGGGCAACGAGAGGATAGTAGGGTGCAACGAGAGGATAGTAGGGGGCAACGAGAGGATAGTAGGGGGCAACGAGAGAATAGTAGGGTGCAACGAGAGAATAGTAGGGGGCAACGAGAGGATAGTAGGGTGCAACGAGAGAATAGTAGGGTGCAACGAGAGGATAGTAGGGGGCAACGAGAGGATAGTAGGGTGCAACGAGAGAATAGTAGGGTGCAACGAGAGGATAGTAGGGTGCAACGAGAGGATAGTAGGGGGCAACGAGAGAATAGTAGGGGGCAACGAGAGAATAGTAGGGGGCAACGAGAGAATAGTAGGGTGCAATGAGAGAATAGTAGGGCGCAATGAGAGAATAGTAGGGCGCAACGAGAGAATAGTAGGGCGCAACGAGAGAATAGTAGGGCGCAACGAGAGAATAGTAGGGCGCAACGAGAGAATAGTAGGGCGCAACGAGAGAATAGTAGGGCGCAACGAGAGAATAGTAGGGCGCAACGAGAGAATAGTAGGGCGCAACGAGAGAATAGTAGGGTGCAATGAGAGAATAGTAGGGTGCAACGAGAGAATAGTAGTGTGCAACGAGAGAATAGTAGGGGGCAACGAGAGAATAGTAGGGGGCAACGAGAGAATAGTAGGGTGCAACGAGAGAATAGTAGGGGGCAACGAGAGAATAGTAGGGGGCAACGAGAGATAGTAGGGGGCAACGAGAGAATAGTAGGGTGCAACGAGAGAATAGTAGGGGGCAACGAGAGAATAGTAGGGGGCAACGAGAGAATAGTAGGGGGCAACGAGAGAATAGTAGGGGGCAACGAGAGAATAGTAGGGGGCAACGAGAGAATAGTAGGGGCAACGAGAGAATAGTAGGGGGCAACGAGAGAATAGTAGGGTGCAAAGAGAGAATAGTAGGGGCAACGAGAAAATAGTAGGGCGCAACGAGAGAATAGTAGGGCGCAACGAGAGAATAGTAGGGCGAAACGAGAGAATAGTAGGGCGCAACGAGAGAATAGTAGGGCGCAACGAGAGGATAGTAGGGGGCAACGAGAGAATAGTAGGGTGGCAACGAGAGGATAGTAGGGGGCAACGAGAGGATAGTAGGGTGCAACGAGAGGATAGTAGGGGCAACGAGAGGATAGTAGGGGGCAACGAGAGGATAGTAGGGTGCAACGAGAGGATAGTAGGGGCAACGAGAGGATAGTAGGGGGCAACGAGAGAATAGTAGGGTGCAACGAGAGAATAGTAGGGGGGCAACGAGAGGATAGTAGGGTGCAACGAGAGAATAGTAGGGTGCAACGAGAGGATAGTAGGGGGCAACGAGAGGATAGTAGGGCGCAACGAGAGAATAGTAGGGGCGCAATGAGAGAATAGTAGGGGCGCAACGAGAGAATAGTAGGGCGCAACGAGAGAATAGTAGGGTGCAATGAGAGAATAGTAGGGCGCAACGAGAGAATAGTAGGGCGCAACGAGAGAATAGTAGGGGCGCAACGAAGAGAATAGTAGGGTGCAATGAGAGAATAGTAGGGTGCAACGAGAGAATAGTAGTGGGAACGAGAGAATAGTAGGGGGCAACGAGAGAATAGTAGGGGGCAACGAGAGAATAGTAGGGTGCAACGAGAGAATAGTAGGGGGCAACGAGAGAATAGTAGGGGGCAACGAGAGAATAGTAGGGGGCAACGAGAGAATAGTAGGGTGCAACGAGAGAATAGTAGGGGGCAACGAGAGAATAGTAGGGGGCAACGAGAGAATAGTAGGGGGCAACGAGAGAATAGTAGGGGGCAACGAGAGAATAGTAGGGGGCAACGAGAGAATAGTAGGGGGCAACGAGAGAATAGTAGGGGGCAACGAGAGAATAGTAGGGGGCAATGAGAGAATAGTAGGGTGCAAAGAGAGAATAGTAGGGGGCAACGAGAAAATAGTAGGGCGCAACGAGAGAATAGTAGGGCGCAACGAGAGAATAGTAGGGCGAAACGAGAGAATAGTAGGGCGCAACGAGAGAATAGTAGGGCGCAACGAGAGGATAGTAGGGGGCAACGAGAGAATAGTAGGGTGCAACGAGAGGATAGTAGGGGGCAACGAGAGGATAGTAGGGTGCAACGAGAGGATAGTAGGGGGCAACGAGAGGATAGTAGGGGGCAACGAGAGGATAGTAGGGTGCAACGAGAGGATAGTAGGGGGCAACGAGAGGATAGTAGGGGGCAACGAGAGAATAGTAGGGGTGCAACGAGAGAATAGTAGGGGGCAACGAGAGGATAGTAGGGTGGCAACGAGAGAATAGTAGGGTGGCAACGAGAGGATAGTAGGGGGCAACGAGAGGATAGTAGGGTGCAACGAGAGAATCAGTAGGGTGCAACGAGAGGATAGTAGGGTGCAACGAGAGGATAGTAGGGGGCAACGAGAGAATAGTAGGGGGCAACGAGAGAATAGTAGGGGGCAACGAGAGAATAGTAGGGTGCAACGAGAGAATAGTAGGGTGCAACGGAGATAGTAGGGGCAACGAGAGAATAGTAGGGTGCAACGAGAGAATAGTAGGTGCAACGAGAGAATAAGGGTGCAACGAGAGAATAGTAGGGGGCAACGAGAGAATAGTAGGGGGCAACGAGAGAATAGTAGGGTGCAACGAGAGAATAGTAGGGGGCAACGAGAGAATAGTAGGGTGCAACGAGAGAATAGTAGGGTGCAACGAGAGAATAGTAGGGTGCAACGAGAGAATAGTAGGGGGCAACGAGAGAATAGTAGGGGGCAACGAGAGAATAGTAGGGTGCAACGAGAGAATAGTAGGGGGCAACGAGAGAATAGTAGGGTGCAACGAGAGGATAGTAGGGGGCAACGAGAGGATAGTAGGGGGCAACGAGAGAATAGTAGGGTGCAACGAGAGAATAGTAGGGTGCAACGAGAGGATAGTAGGGTGCAACGAGAGGATAGTAGGGGGCAACGAGAGGATAGTAGGGCGAAACGAGAGAATAGTAGGGTGCGACGAGAGAATAGTAGGGTGCAACGAGAGGATAGTAGGGTGCAACGAGAGGATAGTAGGGGGCAACGAGAGAATAGTAGGGCGCAACGAGAGAATAGTAGGGCGCAACGAGAGAATAGTAGGGCGCAACGAGAGAATAGTAGGGTGCAACGAGAGAATAGTAGGGTGCAACGAGAGGATAGTAGGGGGCAACGAGAAAATAGTAGGGCGCAACGAGAGAATAGTAGGGCGCAACGAGAGAATAGTAGGGCGAAACGAGAGAATAGTAGGGCGCAACGAGAGAATAGTAGGGCGCAACGAGAGGATAGTAGGGGGCAACGAGAGGATAGTAGGGGGCAACGAGAGGATAGTAGGGGGCAACGAGAGAATAGTAGGGCGAAACGAGAGAATAGTAGGGCGAAACGAGAGAATAGTAGGGGGCAACGAGAGGATAGTAGGGGGCAACGAGAGGATAGTAGGGTGCAACGAGAGAATAGTAGGGTGCAACGAGAGGATAGTAGGGGGCAACGAGAGAATAGTAGGGTGCAACGAGAGAATAGTAGGGTGCAACGAGAGGATAGTAGGGGGCAACGAGAGGATAGTAGGGGGCAACGAGAGAATAGTAGGGCGCAACGAGAGAATAGTAGGGCGCAACGAGAGAATAGTAGGGCGCAACGAGAGGATAGTAGGGGGCAACGAGAGGATAGTAGGGGGCAACGAGAGAATAGTAGGGTGCAACGAGAGAATAGTAGGGTGCAACGAGAGGATAGTAGGGTGCAACGAGAGGATAGTAGGGGGCAACGAGAGGATAGTAGGGGGCAACGAGAGGATAGTAGGGGGCAACGAGAGGATAGTAGGGTGCAACGAGAGGATAGTAGGGGGCAACGAGAGGATAGTAGGGTGCAACGAGAGGATAGTAGGGGGCAACGAGAGGATAGTAGGGGGCAACGAGAGAATAGTAGGGTGCAACGAGAGGATAGTAGGGTGAAACGAGAGAATAGTAGGGGGCAACGAGAGGATAGTAGGGGGCAACGAGAGGATAGTAGGGGGCAACGAGAGAATAGTAGGGTGCAACGAGAGAATAGTAGGGTGCAACGAGAGGATAGTAGGGTGAAACGAGAGAATAGTAGGGTGCAACGAGAGGATAGTAGGGTGCAACGAGAGGATAGTAGGGGGCAACGAGAGAATAGTAGGGGGCAATGAGAGAATAGTAGGGGGCAACAAGGAGACCCTTTCTATGTTGGTGACGGTAATGCCCTTCCTCAGCGGCTGCAGATCTACTGCTCTATGTGATGTGACCTCTTCTATAGGGTTGTGACCTCTCTCCCCTACTGGAATATTCCCCAATTAGCCGATTGTTCCCAAGGGCCCGGTCTCATCTGCATTATGCAAAGTAGGAACTAATTGCCACTAACACGTACTAATTCCACTGTGCGACCGTGAAGGGCACCAACGGGGAGAAGGGATGGGGCCCAATGAGCAGCGCCACCTGGTTGTACATCAAATAGTCAAGTAAAAGTGAGGTCAAACGTATTTAACGTATTTATTTCATATACAAGTCGTTTGGGAACAGAGTTCTCCGGGGAGAGCTGTATAAATGAATGGAGAGCAGAATACAATGGGTATGTGTATATACAGTATATATATATAAATATAGTGCTATTATATGATTATATATATATAGTGCTATTATATGATTATATATATATAGTGCTATTATATGATTATATATATATAGTGCTATTATACAATTACATTCATATACACAAGAAATGAGCGCAGAGCTTCCCATCTAATCATCGCTATGAATGTTCCCCGTAAGGCACGGAATGTTTTATCCACAAATCTATTATAACATATATATCTGTGTGCGTTATAATAATAACCTGTATATATATATATATATTCACTCTGAATGATATCTTGTTCCTGGGGGAGATGAAGTCGTATTGAATAAACTGACCGACCAGAACAATGCGACATTTCAATAAAGGGAAAATAAATTTCTTTACAAAGCGACATGATGAATAGTTTGCACTCAACATCCCTATTTACATTTAAAGGGCAACTAAAGCCTTGGGCAAGCAAACCCTTGGATTTATAGAGTTGCTTAGATTGTACAACAGCCCAATGGAGTTTATTCAGGGTCGGACTGGGGGGTGCAGCACCAACTGGGACTGCTGCCCCAGGGGCCCGGCATCCCCCAGTCCAACCCTGACTGCTGCCCCAGGGGCCCGGCATCCCCCAGTCCAACCCTGACTGCTGCCCCAGGGGCCCGGCATCCCCCAGTCAAACCCTGACTGCTGCCCCAGGGGCCCGGCATTCCCCCAGTCCAACCCTGACTGCTGCCCCAGGGGCCCGGCATTCCCCCAGTCCGACCCTGACTGCTGCCCCAGGGGCCCGGCATTCCCCCAGTCCGACCCTGACTGCTGCCCCAGGGGCCCGGCATCCCCCAGTCCGACCCTGACTGCTGCCCCAGGGGCCCGGAATCCCCCAGTCCAACCCTGACTGCTGCCCCAGGGGCCCGGCATCCCCCAGTCCAACCCTGACTGCTGCCCCAGGGGCCCGGCATCCCCCAGTCCAACCCTGACTGCTGCCCCAGGGGCCCAGTATCCCCCAGTCCAACCCTGACTGCTGCCCCAGGGGCCCAGAATCCCCCAGTCCAACCCTGACTGCCGCCCCAGGGGCCCAGAATCCCCCAGTCCAACCCTGACTGCTGCCCCAGGGGCCCAGAATCCCCCAGTCCAACCCTGACTGCCGCCCCAGGGGCCCGGCATCCCCCAGTCCGACCCTGACTGCCGCCCCAGGGGCCCAGAATCCCCCAGTCCGACCCTGACTGCTGCCCCAGGGGCCCGGCATCCCCCAGTCCAACCCTGACTGCCGCCCCAGGGGCCCGGCATCCCCCAGTCCAACCCTGACTGCTGCCCCAGGGGCCCATAATCCCCCAGTCCAACCCTGACTGCCGCCCCAGGGGCCCGGCATCCCCCAGTCCAACCCTGACTGCTGCCCCAGGGGCCCTGCATCCCCCAGTCCAACCCTGACTGCTGCCCCAGGGGCCCTGCATCCCCCAGTCCGACCCTGACTGCTGCCACCGGGGCCCAGCATCCCCCAGTCCGACCCTGACTGCTGCCCCAGGGGCCCGGCATTCCCCTAGTCCAACCCTGACTGCTGCCCCAGGGGCCCGGCATCCCCCAGTCCAACCCTGACTGCTGCCCCAGGGGCCCAGTATCCCCCAGTCCAACCCTGACTGCTGCCCCAGGGGCCCAGAATCCCCCAGTCCAACCCTGACTGCCGCCCCAGGGGCCCAGAATCCCCCAGTCCAACCCTGACTGCTGCCCCAGGGGCCCAGAATCCCCCAGTCCAACCCTGACTGCCGCCCCAGGGGCCCGGCATCCCCCAGTCCAACCCTGACTGCTGCCCCAGGGGCCCGGCATCCCCCAGTCCAACCCTGACTGCTGCCCCAGGGGCCCAGTATCCCCCAGTCCAACCCTGACTGCTGCCCCAGGGGCCCAGAATCCCCCAGTCCAACCCTGACTGCCGCCCCAGGGGCCCAGAATCCCCCAGTCCAACCCTGACTGCTGCCCCAGGGGCCCAGAATCCCCCAGTCCAACCCTGACTGCCGCCCCAGGGGCCCTGCATCCCCCAGTCCAACCCTGACTGCTGCCCCAGGGGCCCGGCATCCCCCAGTCCAACCCTGACTGCTGCCCCAGGGGCCCAGTATCCCCCAGTCCAACCCTGACTGCTGCCCCAGGGGCCCAGAATCCCCCAGTCCAACCCTGACTGCCGCCCCAGGGGCCCAGAATCCCCCAGTCCAACCCTGACTGCTGCCCCAGGGGCCCAGAATCCCCCAGTCCAACCCTGACTGCCGCCCCAGGGGCCCGGCATCCCCCAGTCCGACCCTGACTGCCGCCCCAGGGGCCCAGAATCCCCCAGTCCGACCCTGACTGCTGCCCCAGGGGCCCGGCATCCCCCAGTCCAACCCTGACTGCCGCCCCAGGGGCCCGGCATCCCCCAGTCCAACCCTGACTGCTGCCCCAGGGGCCCATAATCCCCCAGTCCAACCCTGACTGCCGCCCCAGGGGCCCGGCATCCCCCAGTCCAACCCTGACTGCTGCCCCAGGGGCCCTGCATCCCCCAGTCCAACCCTGACTGCTGCCCCAGGGGCCCTGCATCCCCCAGTCCGACCCTGACTGCTGCCACCGGGGCCCGGCATCCCCCAGTCCGACCCTGACTGCTGCCCCAGGGGCCCGGCATTCCCCTAGTCCAACCCTGACTGCTGCCCCAGGGGCCCGGCATCCCCCAGTCCGACCCTGACTGCTGCCCCAGGGGCCCAGAATCCCCCAGTCCAACCCTGACTGCCGCCCCAGGGGCCCGGCATCCCCCAGTCCAACCCTGACTGCTGCCCCAGGGGCCCAGAATCCCCCAGTCCAACCCTGACTGCCGCCCCAGGGGCCCGGCATCCCCCAGTCCAACCCTGACTGCTGCCCCAGGGGCCCTGCATCCCCCAGTCCGACCCTGACTGCTGCCACCGGGGCCCGGCATCCCCCAGTCCGACCCTGACTGCTGCCCCAGGGGCCCGGCATTCCCCTAGTCCAACCCTGACTGCTGCCCCAGGGGCCCGGCATCCCCCAGTCCGACCCTGACTGCTGCCCCAGGGGCCCAGAATCCCCCAGTCCAACCCTGACTGCCGCCCCAGGGGCCCAGAATCCCCCAGTCCAACCCTGACTGCTGCCCCAGGGGCCCAGTATCCCCCAGTCCAACCCTGACTGCTGTCCCAGGGGCCCGGCATCCCCCAGTCCGACCCTGACTGCTGCCCCAGGGGCCCGGCATCCCCCAGTCCAACCCTGACTGCCGCCCCAGGGGCCCAGAATCCCCCAGTCCAACCCTGACTGCTGCCCCAGGGGCCCAGAATCCCCCAGTCCAACCCTGACTGCTGCCGCAGGGGCCCGGCATCCCCCAGTCCGACCCTGACTGCTGCCCCAGGGGCCCGGCATCCCCAGTCCAACCCTGACTGCTGCCCCAGGGGCCCAGAATCCCCCAGTCCAACCCTGACTGCCGCCCCAGGGGCCCAGAATCCCCCAGTCCAACCCTGACTGCTGCCCCAGGGGCCCAGTATCCCCCAGTCCGACCCTGACTGCCGCCCCAGGGGCCCAGAATCCCCCAGTCCGACCCTGACTGCTGTCCCAGGGGCCCGGCATCCCCCAGTCCGACCCTGACTGCCGCCCCAGGGGCCCAGAATCCCCCAGTCCAACCCTGACTGCCGCCCCAGGGGCCCAGAATCCCCCAGTCCAACCCTGACTGCTGCCCCAGGGGCCCAGTATCCCCCAGTCCGACCCTGACTGCCGCCCCAGGGGCCCAGAATCCCCCAGTCCGACCCTGACTGCTGTCCCAGGGGCCCGGCATCCCCCAGTCCGACCCTGACTGCTGCCCCAGGGGCCCAGAATCCCCCAGTCCAACCCTGACTGCCGCCCCAGGGGCCCAGAATCCCCCAGTCCAACCCTGACTGCTGCCCCAGGGGCCCAGAATCCCCCAGTCCAACCCTGACTGCCGCCCCAGGGGCCCAGAATCCCCCAGTCCAACCCTGACTGCTGCCGCAGGGGCCCGGCATCCCCCAGTCCAACCCTGACTGCTGCCCCAGGGGCCCAGAATCCCCCAGTCAAACCCTGACTGCCGCCCCAGGGGCCCAGAATCCCCCAGTCCAACCCTGACTGCTGCCCCAGGGGCCCGGCATCCCCCAGTCCAACCCTGACTGCTGCCCCAGGGGCCCTGCATCCCCCAGTCCGACCCTGACTGCTGCCACCGGGGCCCGGCATCCCCCAGTCCAACCCTGACTGCTGCCCCAGGGGCCCGGCATCCCCCAGTCCGACCCTGGACTGCTGCCACCGGGGCCCGGCATCCCCCAGTCCAACCCTGACTGCTGCCCCAGGGGCCCGGCATTCCCCTAGTCCAACCCTGACTGCTGCCCCAGGGGCCCGGCATCCCCCAGTCCAACCCTGACTGCTGCCCCAGGGGCCCGGCATCCCCCAGTCCAACCCTGACTGCTGCCCCAGGGGCCCTGCATCCCCAGTCCAACCCTGACTGCTGCCCAGGGGCCCGGCATCCCCCAGTCCAACCCTGACTGCTGCCCCAGGGGCCCGGCATCCCCCAGTCCAACCCTGACTGCTGCCCCAGGGGCCCTGCATCCCCCAGTCCAACCCTGACTGCTGCCCCAGGGCCCGGCATCCCCCAGTCCAACCCTGACTGCTGCCCCAGGGGCCCGGCATCCCCCAGTCCAACCCTGACTGCTGCCCCAGGGGCCCTGCATCCCCCAGTCCAACCCTGACTGCTGCCCCAGGGGCCCGGCATCCCCCAGTCCAACCCTGACTGCTGCCCCAGGGGCCCGGCATCCCCCAGTCCAACCCTGACTGCCGCCCCAGGGGCCCGGCATCCCCCAGTCCAACCCTGACTGCTGCCCCAGGGGCCCGGCATCCCCCAGTCCAACCCTGACTGCCGCCCCAGGGGCCCTGCAGTTGCCCCCACCAGCTGTGTCCCCCGCACCCCCTAAGGGCCCCTGCTGAGCCTCCCTAACCCCCTGCAGGGGCCCCCACCCAATGTACTCCCCTGTGCACATGTAAGTTTAATGAGTCAGAGGAGGAGCACCATCGGGCAGGAACGCCGGCAAGGGTTGGGTCTGGGCCGTTGGGCCCCCCCAGGTTTTTTCCCGGTGTCCCGGCGGCCCAGTCCGACCCTGAGTTTATTGGGTTTCTTGAAACAACACTAAAGGGGCAATTTACTAACCGTTGGATTTTCTCCCCAATTCAGATTTTTAGCGATAAAAGTTGGCGGAAAAAAAGTCGCAACTTTTTCAACATCTACTAGGGGGCCCATGTACTAAACAATTTTGAGATCATTTCGTTTTTTTTTTTAATTTATAGAACATTTTGGAATGCATGGGAAAAGTGACAAACAAAACCCAGTGGGGGAGCTTTAGCCTATAGGATAAACCCATGGAAATGGCATTTTCTTGGAGCTTGTTTGGGATTCATTCCCAGAATTCCTTTAGTTTAAAAAAAAACTGGAAATGTCAGCGTTTTAGCAAATGTGCCCCTTAGAGGTGAATTTATTAAACTATATCGGTATTACTGGAACTATTGCCAAAAGGCCCTGAGAAATGGGGACTTGAGCCAATCCAACAGCCTCCTTGTATAGAGGGATAAAACCCAAACTGTAATTGGCCAGGAGCCAGGAAGTCATTGTGTATCTAAGACAGTGATCCCCAACCAGTGGCTCGGGGGGAACATGTTGCTCCCCAACCCCTTGGATGTTGCTCTCAGTGCCCCCAAACCAGGGAGTTATTTTTGAATTCCTGACTTGGGGGCAAGTTTTGGTTGAATAAAAACAAGATTTCCTACCAAATAAAGCCCCTGTAAGCTGATAGGGTGCATAGAGGCCCCTAATAGCCAATCACAGCCCTTATTTGGCTCCTCCATGAACTTTTATGGTGCTTGTGTTGCTCTCCAAGTCTTTTTATATTTGACTGTGGCTCCCGAGTAAGAAAGGTTGGGGGCCCCTGGTCTAAGAACTCTGCCCCGGGGCAGTTATATGTGGGCAAGTGGGGCACATAATGGAGGTGAGACTGTGGGCACAACACTGGGGTAAAACCTGATCTTTTGTTTCTGCAGTTTAGGAGCCGTGTCGGAAGTTGCTGCCGCCGGTGTCATTGGGACCGGAACCCACAATACGGGAATCACTCATGGAATATTAGCCACCCAGGTACCAACTCATTCATACACTGTTACTGTTACTATTAAAGAATCTCCCCAAACTGGAATATATATATCAGTAAATATTGCCCTTTTACATCCTTTCCCTTGAGCCGCCATTTAGTGATGGGCTGTGTGCGCCCTCAGAGATCAGCTGACAGGAAGTGATGCAGCTCTAACTGTAACAGGAAGTAGTGTGGGAGCAAAAGGCAGAACTCTGTCCATTCATTGGCTGATGGGGCCTAGCATGTATGTGTGCCTTGGCTTGTTTGTGTGCACTGTGACTCCTATGATCCCAGGGGGCGGCCCTTAGTACATAAAATGGCAGTTTCCTATTTAGGATTACCCAATGGCACATACTGCTAAACAAGTATATTTATATGAAAATGGTTTATTTAGATGAAGCCGGGTTTGTGCAATATATTTTTATAGAGACCTACCTTAAGGTATAAACTATACCCTGGTTTGAAGCTGAGGACTGAGTGGGGGGCCGGTGTAGGTTTAGAGGCAGGGGAACTGACCCAGTAGCACAGTATCACTAACAGCTCAGTTTTAGGCTTTACTTGCCCTTTCATTTCAACTCACATTTTTTGTAATTGGCTCTTTTTTATGCGAAGTCAAAGAATCCATTTGTGTGAAGTGAGAGCCACGTAACGTGCAGAACATACCAATGAGCAGTGAGACCAGGGACGCTCTCAGTAAAACAGCCCCCCCCCCCCGGCGCTGACGCACGCGCTCGCTTACACCGGCTTTACTTTCCCATAAAAGCAGGATATTTCTGCCTTTGAGTGTTAATAAATGGAAACGTATAAAGGCTAAGTGCAAACAGGAGGTAATTCAGAGCCATTAGCATGAAATTCATTGGCTTCCCACGAAAGCGGGTAATTGATGGCGCCGGCGTCACGAAAACAGAAAATTGTTCATTGAAATTTCATTTTCTATCAAATCAGAAACATTTTGAAACGAGTTGGATCCGAGATTTGGGAGAAAAAACTAGAGACTGATTCCAAAAACAATAGAATTAAATTGGGTCGGTGCCAGGGGGGAATGTTTGGTCCCATCGCAGTCACTTGTACTGATGAACGAATCCGGCCCATTTTGCCGAAAAATTCACCAAACCGTGAAAAATTCCCTAACTATGGCTACCGTACGACTTTTTTGACACATGCAACTTTTTTTTGACGTGACTGCGACTCATTTGACGCGACTTTTCCCTTGCGTGTCTTATTTTTGTAGCAGTTCCACAGAAAATTCACCAATGGCGAAATGAGGAATTTCTCAGCGGATCCATGCCTGGCGATTGGCTTATCACTAGTGATAGGGAATCTGTCCCTTTTCGCTTTGCCATAAAAACGACAAGAAAATTCGCAAAACAGCGAAAAATCCCACGTCTTTTTTTTTTGCCGTCCGCGTCTTTTTTTTTACGCAACCACACCCAATTTTGAGGCGCCCGCGATTTTCTTTTGACACGCAATGAATTTTCCAACGGAAGATTCCTAATGGCCAATGGCGAAATGCGGAAATTCCATGGCTGCCGAAAAGATTCGCTCATCACTACTGAGCCCCCCACCAAGCACTTCATCAGGAAATAATGGGGCGCACATCTAACAGCCCAGAACCTTATGGACTCACAAATAGTGATTAGAATAGAATAGAATCTGGCCCATTTCACTTCACCCAAAAATTCACAAATGGTGGAAAATTCCTGAAAAATTATGCGTGTCAAAAAGAATTGTTGCGTGCGTAATTTTTTTTTTTGGCACCAGTGCCAAGCCCAGTTGGTATCACCGGGTAAGACAGGGAACCGTATGCGGAGAGAAACCCACCGACACTCGCTGACTGCATCACATGTAGTTTAATGCTCGGCTCATGTGACTCGCGGCTCCGATCGTTACCAGATTGATGTCCGTCACGCTGGCTGAGCCCCCATTAGACACATTGCCATTTAGCGTGGGAGATCTTTAAATCCTTCATCAATGTGGATTAACTTTTCCCTCCGCTGGTCTCGAACATTCTCCGAGCTGCGCTGACACCCAGCGATTCCGTGCGTTCTGAGATCTCATAGGGGGGATGTATATTTACCATTATTATGGCTTATTTATATTCTATACCAATCTCTGGGTGCTAATTATTAGCAAAGTATAGTGAATTTATATATACCGGTATATACTGTATAGAAATATGGCTAAATGATTCCCTTTTCTCTGTAATAATAAAACAGTACCTGTACTTGATCCCAACTAAGATATAATTACCCCTTATTGGGGGCAGAACAGCCCTATTGGGTTTATTTAATGGTTAAATGATTCCCTTTTCTCTGTAATAATAAAACAGTACCTGTACTTGATCCCAACTAAGATATAATTACCCCTTATTGGGGCAGAACAGCCCTATTGGGTTTATTTAATGGTTAAATGATTCCCTTTTTCTCTGTAATAATAAAACAGTACCTGTACTTGATCCCAACTAAGATATAATTACCCCTTATTGGGGCAGAACAGCCCTATTGGGTTTATTTAATGGTTAAATGATTCCCTTTTCTCTGTAATAATAAAACAGTACCTGTACTTGATCCCAACTAAGATATAATTACCCCTTATTGGGGCAGAACAGCCCTATTGGGTTTATTTAATGGTTAAATGATTCCCTTTTCTCTGTAATAATAAAACAGTACCTGTACTTGATCCCAACTAAGATATAATTACCCCTTATTGGGGCAGAACAGCCCTATTGGGTTTATTTAATGGTTAAATGATTTCCCTTTTCTCTGTAATAATAAAACAGTACCTGTACTTGATCCCAACTAAGATATAATTACCCCTTATTGGGGCAGAACAGCCCTATTGGGTTTATTTAATGGTTAAATGATTCCCTTTTCTCTGTAATAATAAAACAGTACATGTACTTGATCCCAACTAAGATATAATTACCCCTTATTGGGGCAGAACAGCCCTATTGGGTTTATTTCATGGTTAAATGATTCCCTTTTCTCTGTAATAATAAAACAGTACCTGTACTTGATCCCAACTAAGATATAATTACCCCTTATTGGGGCAGAACAGCCCTATTGGGTTTATTTAATGGTTAAATGATTCTCTTTTCTCTGTAATAATAAAACAGTACCTGTACTTGATCCCAACTAAGATATAATTACCCCTTATTGGGGCAGAACAACCCTATTGGGTTTATTTAATGGTTAAATGATTCTCTTTTCTCTGTAATAATAAAACAGTACCTGTACTTGATCCCAACTAAGATATAATTACCCCTTATTGGGGCAGAACAGCCCTATTGGGTTTATTTAATGGTTAAATGATTCCCTTTTCTCTGTAATAATAAAACAGTACCTGTACTTGATCCCAACTAAGATATAATTACCCCTTATTGGGGGCAGAACAGCCCTATTGGGTTTCATGAATGTTTAAATGATTTTTCAGTATACATACAGGGGTTGTCATAGTAAATAGTCCCCTCACTGTATAAAGACCTCATGTCATTATAGAAAAAGCCCATTTATCAGAAATACAATATTCCCCCAGGTGGTAGCCCTGGCGCTGATGACGGCATCGGGGGAGATCCTGGAATGCTCGGAGGCTACAAACCCAGAAATATTCCAGGCAGCGCGGCTCCATCTGGGCTCCCTGGGAGTGATACTCAGCGTCACTATTCAGTGCAGATCTGCCTTCCGCCTGAAGGAGATTCAGTTCTCATCATCTCTCCAAGAGGTAAATACACTGCCCATAACTTCACATTGAGTTTAGCCTTTTCTGTAGGGCAAGGAAAGTAACACTGTCACGTGAAAACCTGTTTGTTACAAACCCATCAGTTAATAGAGCTTCTCCAGCAGAATCCTGCATTGTAATCTGTTTTTCCCATGGGGCTAGCCATATTCTTCATTTCCCAGGGTGCCACAGCCATGTGACCTGTGCTCTGATAAACTTCACTCACACTTTACTGCTGCGCTGCAAGTTGGAGTGATATCCCCCCTCCCCCCCAGCAGCCGATCAGCAGAACAATGGGAAGGGAGCAAGATAGCAGCTCCCAGTAGGTATCAGAATAGCACTCAATAGTAAGAAATCCAAGTCCGGCTTGGGACTCCTCCAGTTACATGGGAGTAGGAGAAACAATAGGTTAGCTGAAAGCAGTTCTAATGTGTAGCGCTGGCTGAAAGCTCAGACTCAGGCACACTTTACTGCTGCGCTGCAAGTTGGAGTGATATCCCCCCTCCCCCCCAACAGCCGATCAGCAGAACAATGGGAAGGGAGCAAGATAGCAGCTCCCAGTAGGTATCAGAATAGCACTCAATAGTAAGAAATCCAAGTCCGGCTTGGGACTCCTCCAGTTACATGGGAGTAGGAGAAACAATAGGTTAGCTGAAAGCAGTTCTAATGTGTAGCGCTGGCTGAAAGCTCAGACTCAGGAACACTTTACTGCTGCGCTGCAAGTTGGAGTGATATCCCCCCCCCCCCTCCCCCCCAGCAGCCGATCAGCAGAACAATGGGAAGGGAGCAAGATAGCAGCTCCCAGTAGGTATCAGAATAGCACTCAATAGTAAGAAATCCAAGTCCGGCTTGGGACTCCTCCAGTTAAATGGGAGTAGGAGAAACAATAGGTTAGCTGAAAGCAGTTCTAATGTGTAGCGCTGGCTGAAAGCTCAGACTCAGGCACAATGCACTAGGTAGTTGTATTAGTGTTTGGATATTGCTGGAACCATAGAGTATCAGGGGACTCTCACTCAGTATTACAAGGGACACAGTTATATTCAGGGTCAGACTGGACGGGCACTTTAAAAAAGATCTGAGGGACCTGTGCACAGGAGCTTACAATCTAAAGGTTCCGGGGGCATTTGAAAGATAAAGGAGACTAACCAATAGGGGGGAGATATTGAGGGCTCGAGGGATTTCCAGAGAGGCAGAAGCCCCCCATTACAGCACTGATCATTCCCAGGGGCGCACATATCACTGTACATACGTGTTGCGGCTTTGCCCATTACATGCCTTGGACACGTCGGGGGTTTTCAATGCATTTTGAGTGCCTCATTGCTGCATCCCCAGCATTAAGCAGCAGCAGCGGCTCATTGGGCCGGTATTTATGTGCATTACGGGCAGAAGGGAAATCAGCATTTTTATTGAAACCTGATAAAAAGGGGACATTTGTTTCCCTTTCCTTAATTTTCACTATTCTCAATTTATCATTAAAAGATAATATAAACAGGATTCCCACTGATTTCATTTATTACTTGTGAATAAATTCACTGCCCCCCCCCATTTATCCAATAAATGTAGCAGGGTTGGTTCTGGGTCGGCGGGACCTACTGGGTTTTTTCCCCAGTGTCCTGCTAGTCCAGTCCCACCCTGCTCATGTATTATATATATATATATATATATTTTTTTTTTTTTTTTTTTTTTTTCCTCTGCACTGGTGATATATATATATATATAATATATATAATATATCTAATATAATCTACTATTCACAATAGATCCGGTGTTGCTGGTCTTTTTTGCAATATTTAAATCTTTTACCGTGCACCCGGGACAAGAATTGAAGCGGTGTGCCATCCTTGGTTCGATATATATATATATATAACTATAACTATAATACCAGACAGTATCCTCCTACTCTAACCAAATGAAAGCTAATGCCCCATGGAGAGATTAGTAGCCAGCAATAAATCTCTGGGGAATTCTGGGAAGGACTCGCTGTGCGCTGGGCCCCCTCTAAAGATTTTTTTGCAGGGGGGCAGTGCCAGCAAGTTACACCACTGAAGTTGAATGTATTTTTTATAGACATCTGGTTGCTAGGGTCCAATGTACCTTAGTAACCAGGGAGTGGTTTGAAAGAGTGACTGGTATATGAATAGTAGAGGGGCTGAATAGAAAGATAAGGAATAAAAAGTAACAATAACAATAAAACTGGAGCCTCACAGAGCAATAGGGTTTGGCTGCCGGGGTCAGTGACCCCCATTTGAAAGCTGGAAAGAGTCAGAAGAAGGAAAATAATTAAAAAATAGTAAAAAATAAATAATGAAGACCAGTTGAAAAGTTGCTCAGAATTGGCCATTCTATAACTTATTGAAAGTTGTTGAAGGTGAACCTCCCCGTTATTATACAGTACGGCATTGGAGTCTGTGCGAGTGTTTGGGGTTAATATATATTTTATGGGATCAGCAGTAACTTTCCCAGAGCTGAATGTGAGCCCGGCTTCTCCTGAGCGCTGCAGGGATCTCATTTAGATTATAGCCGGCCCGGAACGTCTGCGGGAAGAGAACTCACGTTATTCGCTGATTGTTACGATCGGGAACTGGCAGGTCTCCCTGTGATTAAAGGGGAACGTATTAAGCGCTTACACTATGGATTTCTGATGCTGTGTAAGTGATAATTGGTCATTGCTTAAAGCCTGCGCTCTGTGTCAGATACGGTAACTATGCACCGCGACGGCTGGGAACTGCACACAGGGTTTAATGGCTCAAATATATACTACATATGGCTTTAGTTTCATGCATTTTGTTACAGAATCTCAGCCATAAAGCAGGGCAGGACTGCTGCTTACAATGGGGGGATCAGATAGGATCTGTGCCACTGTGACAGAATGCTCTGTTATACAGATAGCTAGAATCTCAGCCATAAAGCAGGGCAGGACTGCTGCTTACAATGGGGGGATCAGATAGGATCTGTGCCACTGTGACAGAATGCTCTGTTATACAGATAGCTAGAATCTCAGCCATAAAGCAGGGCAGGACTGCTGCTTACAATGGGGGGATCAGATAGGATCTGTGCCACTGTGACAGAATGCTCTGTTATACAGATAGCTAGAATCTCAGCCATAAAGCAGGGCAGGACTGCTGCTTACAATGGGGGGATCAGATAGGATGTGAAAGCCTGTTTAAGAGAGTTGTTGCCCCAGTAGAGCAGATCTGCCAGAGCCGTCAGCATGAAACCCAGAAGGCTGGAGTTGGCAGCAGGAATGACGGACAAGTCTCGGCACATGAATATTTCATGAGTACAACGGGACAGAGGTTCAGATGCAGGGAAGATGTATTTGCCACGTCAGATCGGAGGATTTCCAAGCAGCCATAACACACAGCGACACCTCTTTATGTGTCAGATTTATATTCAAACACACGTCTATGGGAAACGCTGGTGTTATGTGCCGTGTGGATCAACCATCAAAGGGGAAACACATCCCATGGTGTCAGTTGCTGATGAGCAGATATGTACACTGGGACCAGAGGGGCCCTAAGGGGCAGATGTACCACTGGGGTATTTGGCTGTGGGGGGGTTTCCCATTGGATGAATCTATAGGGCCTCTCTCACTGTGCCTGGCAGAACCTGAAATCCCATTAAAGAGAGGTGACTCCCACGGGGCTTCTCTTTAATTACAGATTTGCTGATTCCCCTCTGTTTGCCTATAGATTGGCAGGAAACCCTTTAACTGGAGGTGAATGATTTCTCCTTGTGGCGCCAGGAACCCAATCACAGCCTTGTGGCCCCTACATTCATTGGCTGGGGGGGGGGGGGTAGAGAGATTAGGACTGAATACAATCCAACTAATGTTTAATGGAACATCCTTGTATCGTTGTGATCAGAAACCATCCGTCCGTCTCTCCTCCCAGGTCCTCGACAACCTGGACGCCCATTTGAACAGCTCCGAATATTTCCGATTCTTCTGGTTTCCGCACACGGAGAACGTCAGCGTCTTTTATCAGGACCCGACAGACAAGGTATTTGTTAGAATTCCAGTTGTGTTTGGGAAACTCCAATGTCTGGTATGGATTAAGCGCAAAAAACCCAACCACGTGAATGTAAAACTTGCGACTTTCTATAGAAGTCAATGGGAGTTGTCCCGGGCAAAGTCAAGTTATTCCCAAGAGTCTAACACTTTAATTAATAAGCGAGCATTCGATATGAAAGTTTGATCGATTTCGAAGTACAAAATCAAATTCACAAATGTGAAAAACTGATCAATAAGCCCCTAAATGTACAGTAGGGATGCCAATGGGCTTTGCCACAGAGGCGCCTATTCCACAGTGCCAGGTATCTATAGGGCCCCCAAGAGATAAGGAAGACCTAGATGCCATCCTTAAGGCGATGGCTGTTGTTTGTTTGATAGGGCCAAGCAAGCAGACCTTCTTCCAATATGCCCACCTATGGGTGGGCGATATTGGGCTAATTTGATTGTTTGGCCCTAGGGTGCCATTGGATCAGGGGCCACATTAACAAGCCAACGTGGCCCCTGATGCAGTGGAAAAATCAAACCTTCCCGATAGAGTTATGGTCAATTTTATGCCAGATGTCGGTTGGGTAGGTCCATCGGTTGTCCCCATACACGGGCAGATAGGTGTACGGGGTGAAGCCCAAGCTCTTACCTGCTCACCTATGCATTTAACACTACTAGTGCAACTACCTACCTCTATATTTACATCATTTATGGGGTCACTTCTCCCCAACTTCACTAGGGCTTGACTTACCTTTGGGCTTAATCTTCCTACTGGGCTTCCTATCCAATGATACAGAACCACTCCCCTACTACCCCTGGGAACTAGGGTTGCCAAATTTTTCGGTTACTAATACCCGTCTTTGGGTGGGGGCGGGACATGACATCACATTTAGGGCGGGGCTATGATGTAAGGGGTGGGAAATGGGCGAGCTGGGTGGTGGAAAGGTAAATGGGGCAGGTTAATGGGTGGACTGGGTGTGGTTATAGGTGGAGCAGGGGCGGGCCCATGGTTATAAAGGGTGATCGCAGCAGGGAGGGTCGGGAAGGGAGGGATTTATAGACACAAATTTCCCAGCAAGTCCATTAGAATTAGTGAACTTATTCCCCTAAATATTTATAACACATACAGCACTTTATATCTACAACAATGTCCAAGGGCATGACCAGAAAACATAAAGAGATACAGTCCCCCAGGAGCTTACAATCTAGTTTGTTCTGATCCTGTACCTTTAAGGTATAAAAAAAAAAACTCCCGCTAATTTTTAATGTATTTCCTTTTTTCTTTGAATGAGAGGAAACAAAGGAAATGTCCATGATTTGTGAGAATTACAGACGCACAACAATCTTCCCTTCTCGTGCAGCAATTTGAGGTCAAATATTAATATTCCGATAGGGTTCCCAGCGCGGAATTATTCACGCCCCGTGCCGGCATGGCCAGCGCCAAAACACAGAGCAGCGAAGAGTTTTATCCGATTAATTGGAATTATAAATGCCCTCGCTGTGCAAACCATCCCAACAAGCACAACTTGGCCCTAAAACACACAATTAAACGTGACTGCGGATGTGAGAAAAAAATCCCTGTCAGAAAACTTGATTTGCTCGTTACTGACCAATCCCCTCGCTGCCCAATCGCTTGCCGAATATAGAGCCGGAAACATTTATTAGGGAAGAAAACGAGTTCCCCTCTTATGTGTCTCTCTCTGTGTCCTACAGCCCCCGGCTTCCAAAGCAAACTGGTTTCGGGACTCTTTTCTGGGATATTATCTGCTAGAGTTCCTGCTATGGATAAGGTAGGCCCTCCCCCGAGGGGAAGTATTATTTCTTGCACCTAATAGAGTTCCTGCTATGGATAAGGTAGGCCCTCCCCCGAGGGGAAGTATTATTTCTTGCACCTAATAGAGTTCCTGCTATGGATAAGGTAGGCCCTCCCCCGAGGGGAAGTATTATTTCTTGCACCTAATAGAGTTCCTGCTATGGATAAGGTAGGCCCTCCCCCGAGGGGAAGTATTATTTCTTGCACCTAATAGAGTTCCTGCTATGGATAAGGTAGGCCCTCCCCCGAGGGGTGTTGTTATTTCTTGCACCTAATAGAGTTCCTGCTATGGATAAGGTAGGCCCTCCCCCGAGGCGAGTTATTATTTCTTGCACCTAATAGAGTTCCTGCTATGGATAAGGTAGGCCCTCCCCCGAGGGGAAGTATTATTTCTTGCACCTAATAGAGTTCCTGCTATGGATAAGGTAGGCTCTCCCCCGAGGGGAGTTATTATTTCTTGCACCTAATAGAGTTCCTGCTATGGATAAGGTAGGCCCTCCCCCGAGGGGTGTTGTTATTCCTTGCACCTAATAGAGTTCCTGCTATGGATAAGGTAGGCCCTCCCCCGAGGGGTGTTGTTATTCCTTGCACCTAATAGAGTTCCTGCTATGGATAAGGTAGGCCCTCCCCCGAGGGGAAGTATTATTTCTTGCACCTAATAGAGTTCCTGCTATGGATAAGGTAGGCCCTCCCCTGAGGGGAATTATTATTTCTTGCACCTAATAGAGTTCCTGCTATGGATAAGGTAGGCCCTCCCCCGAGGGGTGTTATTATTTCTTGCACCTAATAGAGTTCCTGCTATGGATAAGGTAGGCCCTCCCCCGAGGGGTGTTATTATTTCTTTCACCTAATAGAGTTCCTGCTATGGATAAGGTAGGCCCTCCCCCGAGGGGTGTTATTATTTCTTGCACCTAATAGAGTTCCTGCTATGGATAAGGTAGGCCCTCCCCCGAGGGGAAGTATTATTTCTTGCACCTAATAGAGTTCCTGCTATGGATAAGGTAGGCCCCCCCCGAGGGGTGTTGCACATTGCTCTTATAACCCTTTTATTGTATTATTTATGTCACAATTTCCAAAATTCTGGAATATATGAGAGGGCCACAGGGGCCGCTAGTTCTATAAGGGCCAATGTTTCTTTCAGTACAGTATTTACTTTATCATTTCCCCGTAGTTTCCCTTTAATTCGAAGCTTCCCGCAGTCCCATTCTCTATCCCCAGTGACATTCCTGGAAATCGGATTGAACCAACATTGATTTCTATAATGTTCCTCCCTGTGATGATTTTTGCACCTTCGGGGCAGCGACATGTGTTTAAGATATAAATACTGATATACATAAAGCTCTGGCTTTTCATTATCCCGGGTATTGAAGCTCTTTCTGGAGAGCGTCTGGCTGCGGAGGTGAAACGCGTGGCGCCATTCTATCTCATTGGCCGTCAGGGGACGGAACGCACAGGCCGCTCTTTCATGTTAAGTCAATTTGCACTTCACAAAGAGTCATTTATCTGTCCCAGAAATAATTACATGTCACAGACAAACAGCAAAGCGCCGGGAGATTATCTGACGCACAAGTTCCCGATGCTCCTGGGCTGTGGGAGGAGCTGCCATAGGGGCCGAGCCGCTGTACAAATACACATTTAAAGGACAAATATTAGTGGAAACCCCCCCCCTGGAGGATTTATGGATAAAAGGAACAGTTCTCTTTGCCAGGGATGGGGCTTTGCATGAAAAATTCCCAGGTACAAGCAAAGCTGTTACAGGAACCTTCCAGTATAGACCACTGTCTCCCCCACATTGATTAACACTGTTCACTGTGATTCCAGCAACTTCATAGCACTGCCCCAGAGTGTCCCCGATGGTGCCCCACATTATCCATAGTGTCCCCGATGGTGCCCCACATTATCCATAGTGTCCCCCATGGTGCCCCACATTATCCATAGTGTCCCCGATGGTGCCCTACATTGTCCATAGTGTCCCCGATGGTGCCCTACATTGTCCATAGTGTCCCCGATGGTGCCCCGCATTATCCATAGTGTCCCCGATGGTGCCCCACATTATCCATAGTGTCCCCGATGGTGCCCCACATTATCCAGAGTGTCCCCGATGGTGCCCTACATTGTCCATAGTGTCCCCGATGGTGCCCTACATTGTCCATAGTGTCCCCGATGGTGCCCCACATTATCCATAGTGTCCCCGATGGTGCCCTACATTGTCCATAGTGTCCCCGATGGTGCCCTACATTGTCCATAGTGTCCCCGATGGTGCCCTACATTATCCATAGTGTCCCCGATGGTGCCCTACATTATCCATAGTGTCCCCGATGGTGCCCCACATTATCCAGAGTGTCCCCGATGGTGCCCTGCATTATCCAGAGTGTCCCCGATGGTGCCCCGCATTGTCCATAGTGTCCCTGATGGTGCCCTACATTATACATAGTGTCCTCAATGGTGCCCTGCATTGTCCAGAGTGTCCCCCATGGTGCCCCACATTGTCCAGAGTGTCCCGCATGGTGCCCCACATTGTTCAGAGTAGCCAATCAGTGCCTTGTTTTCATGTATAACAGAAAACTCTCTGCATGCCCTATAATGCCCAGTTTCTTCACTGTTCGGATATGCCATAAGATTCAGTATTTATATCATAGAATAATATATAAGAGATCATAGACCTTTCCTGTAGATAACCGCACGTATCCTGTTATACAAATCTCTCTTCATCCTCAGAACTAGGATGGGGTTTTTATTCCACAGGCAACTGCGTTGTACGGAATTCATTCTATTATATATTTATAATATTTGACTCAAGCAAAATGATTTTCTACTTCAACAAACAGGTCGCAATTGGAAGCCCTTATTAATAGAAGAGATGGAAACAATATAGAAATAAATAGAGGCTTTGTGTATTAAAATGCTTGAGTTGAGGCAGCCAAAGGGCTATTTCAAGCGCCAGAACATTCCTCTGTGTTCTACAGGCTCCTCCAATCAGGCAGGTAGAGCTCATTAATTTCCCACAAAGGGACATGGTGGAGCCATTAATCACTGGCGCTGCCTTCTACAGCCGGCGGGATTGAGTGCTATCAAGGAAACTCATGGTTAACTCTGTCATCGCCGAAAAACATTGATTTACTATGGAATGAACGATGGCTTGCATTGGGATTGGCTGATATTTTGGCCATTTACACTTGGGTTGACCAAGCCCTTTAGATCTTAAGGTGCCATTCCTGGAACCCCCATCAGCTTTCAGCCAACAGGTGTTTACTGGACCTCTTTGATTTAATCTCATAATGTTGGGCTAGCAGACCAGTGGTAGTGACTTGGCTGGGGTAGTAAATGGGGTGGGTGTTATGATGGGTGCTGGTGGGAAGACAAAATCAATCCAATATGATGGGCAGTTGAGTCAGTGAGTTCACACGTCCATTGTGATTGCCTGGTTCTACAAAAGCTGATCAGAAAGCCCTGTTCTACCCTGATGAACCCCAAAAAGTGCAAAACCAGCCTGTGGTTTAGAATCTAATCATCATACTGCCCTGATGAACCCCAAAAAGTTTGGTTTGGAATCTAATCATCATAATGCCCAGGCTGGGCTTTAATAAGGGAAGGTTCCTGAGCTTCAGCCTCTACAGAAGTCCATCTAAATCAGTGCTTCCCAACCTTCCTAATGCCGCGACCCTTGAATACAGTTGCTCATGTTGTGGTGACCCCCAACCATAGAGGGGCAGTGTCTCGGTTCCTAAGACCATTGGAAATATGTGTTTTCCAAAGGTCTTAGGCGAAAGGGCCTTTCGACCCCCAAAGGGGTCCTGACCCACAGGTTGAGAACCGCTGATCTAAAGGGAATTTTAGGAGCAATTCTGATGGACTGAAGCTGGAGGGGTTTGCAAGGACTGGATGGATTGATAAAGGGGGTAAAGGACAAGGGTACAACGTCTGATTGGATTAGTGGAAGGGAAATATGGATCTGCTGGAATGACTGGAGTGAAAGCATGGTTTAGCTTTAAAGGACATGTAACCCCCCCCCCCCACAAAAAGTGTAATTAGTTGTTCAAAGGCTAATAGTAAGGCTGCAGACCCCATAATCACTTGGGGTTTCTTCTCCTCTTCTAACCCAATTGTCCTCCCTCCCTAGGAACTGACTTTGGCTCTTGGCTACTGAGCATGCTCAGTTCTTCTCAACTCAGGTTACCAAACACACCCTTCAGTCTAGTAGCCAATGAAGGGATGGTAATACTGGTTTCCATAGAAACTCTGCTCTAGCTGTCACTCTGTGGGAGAAACATGTTTTTTTTTTCTCACAACCCTTTTCTCCTGATCTCAGCTTAACCAATACAGGGCACTATCCAGGCAGGATTTATAGCAAAGTAAGTTCTGCCTGTGTAAGCCTGCATTCCTCATTGCATGAATGTTACAGCGCACATGTGCTGTTTCACATGTAAATGTCACTGATGATATCAGAGGGAAAAATGTCAGTACAAATGATGCCATTTGGGTGGGGGAGATGCGCCCAACTGATATACATTGTAGGATAATGTAGGGTTTACATGTGCTTTAGATAATTGGTCTGTCAAAGGCACATGGGAAGGAGGTGAAATAGAAGGAAAGGATAATATGGGCAGAGGCTATGGGGGCAGGCAGGGAATGTGCTTAGCTGTGGGAAAGAGACAAATGGAGAGCGCAGATACTACTAAGTGGATTAGAAAGGCGACAGAGAAAGTGAGAAGAACATACAGTCAGTCCGGATACTGATAGGGAGATAGGAACGATGACAGTAAAATCAATGTTCCAACTAATGTGGCTTCCGAATGATGAGGAAATGTTTCAGTGCTTTACTGAGGGTGTAAGAAAAAAGGAGATGCGCTGCAGAGGGTGGAGCCTATTGGGAGGCATCTGGCACATACGGGTCATTTCTATATCTGCAACAACATAGAACAACCAATAGGAACCTCATATTGTAACTTGCTATTTCTGGCTGCGCACATGTAGCGGGGTGCTCAGTGTATCTTAAGCTCCCCTTGCATGGAAATAGGTCTAGATGGGTCTGGATGTGTCTAGATGGGTCTGGATGTGTCTGGGTGGGGTCTAGATGGGACTAGATGGGTGTGGGTGGGTCTGGATGGGTCTGGATGGGTCTAGATGGCTCTGGATATGTCTGGATGGGTCTAGATGGGTCTAGACCAGTATCCATGGGACACTGGTGGTTTTGATCCTTTTCTTCTACTTTCTCAATACTTTCCAGGCCATTTCCTATCAGGCTTTTCCATTATTTGCTCACATCCTTATCTCCCGGGTGCTTCCTCAACATTACATTGACTTCCTTATTGCCTTTGGCTACGGTACCTCCTTGCCTGTGCCGGCGCTAGCCCAGACTGTCAAATTTCATGCCGGTCTCCATTTTACCATCTACTTAGGGTACTTTGGTGAGATTTATTTTAAAGATGTTTATTGCATTCCAATATGTAGATAAAGGAAAAGAATAAATTATTTATCAGTGTGGTTTAGTGCTGAATTCCAGTGCCAATTCCATCTAAACCAGTGCTTCTCAACCTTCCTAATGCCGCGACCCTTTAATACAGTTCCTCATGTTGTGGTGACCCCCAACCATAAAATTATTCCTAAACCATCGGAAATATGTGTTTTCCAAAGGTCTTAGGCGACTCCAACATGGCAGCTCCAACACATATGTTTAAATATACAGTAAAGAAAGGCTGTGTGCGCACAATAGAGCCAATCAGTCAATAGGAGTTGCCAGAGGAGCTGTCTATTCACTTATACACAATAACTTACCATTTGTACTGCATTCTCTTAGTTAATTAATATGGCAGCTCCCACCCATAAGTACAAGCACTAATACAGTACAAGCACTAATACAATATATACAGGAGCAATGATCTAACAAGCTCTGCCTTATTACAAATGGGTTTATTAAAGGGAACATACACAGCAGAGCACAGGAAAAAACACGAAACAAATGTCTTAACATTTTCAGATCTAATTTGCTGGAAATTGCCGGCTGAATTCTGCTCGGTGACATTTACCTTCCAGCGACTGAATATAAATTGTAACCACCAGAACAATAATTGCAAACTGGTCTGGATTATTAGCAGAATCGGTACCCGTGGCCCTCGGCAGGATGAGAGAATATTCTAGAATATTCTAACTGGCCTCCATATGGTCCCTACGATCAAATGAAAGGAATAGTTGGGTTCTACGATCAAATGAAAGGAATAGTTGGGTTCTACGATCAAATGAAAGGAATAGTTGGGTTCTATGACCAAATGAAAGGAATAGTTGGGTTTTACGATCAAATGAAAGGAATAGTTGGGTTCTACGATCAAATGAAAGGAATAGTTGGGTTCTACGACCAAATGAAAGGAATAGTTGGGTTCTACGATCAAATGAAAGGAATAGTTGGGTTCTATGACCAAATGAAAGGAATAGTTGGGTTCTACGATCAAATGAAAAGAATAGTTGGGTTCTACGATCAAATGAAAGGAATAGTTAGGTTCTACGATCAAATGAAAGGAATAGTTGGGTTCTACGATCAAATGAAAGGCATACTGGGGTTCTATGACCAAATGAAAGGAATAGTTGGGTTCTATGACCAAATGAAAGGAATAGTTGGGTTCTACTATCAAATGAAAGGCATACTGGGATTCTATGACACAATGAAAGGAATAGTTGGGTTCTATGACCAAATGAAAGGAATAGTTGGGTTCTACAATCAAATGAAAGGCATACTGGGGTTCTACGACCAAATGAAAGGAATAGTTGGGTTCTATGATCAAATGAAAGGCATACTGCAGTTCTACGACCAAATAAAAGGATTAGTTGGGTTCTACGACCAAATGAAAGGAATAGTTGGGTTCTATGACCAAATGAAAAGAATAGTTGGGTTCTACGATCAAATGAAAGGAATAGTTGGGTTCTACGATCAAATGAAAGGAATAGTTGGGTTCTATGACCAAATTAAAGGAATAGTTGGGTTCTACAATCAAATGAAAGGAATAGTTGGGTTCTATGGGGCACGTATGTGACTGTAGCTAGCAGCATTGGGTACAGTGGGGAGCAGAGAGTGTGCTAGAAGCAGAGAACCCATGAATATCTCAGTTGAACCTTATAGGTCAGAGAACTGAAACCTAACAAGACCAATTATTGATGGTGTATCCATGGTTCCATATGTGTAGCACAGGTCCCAGAACAACTATAGAAATACTGTATGTCTATGGAGTGTCTCACTCATCGAGGTCATGATGTACAGTATCTAGCAGAGTTAAGTCTAAAACAACTGTTTAGTTCTCTCTAAACTGAAGAAACTACTTGAGTGAGTGGTGAAACATTGCTAATAAAACTCAGAAAAGTTCAAGTTGATTTAGACATAGTTCTGCTAGATACTGTATAGAAATGCTCCACATGGAAGGAAGGCCAGATGCATGGCTATAACCTCCTGTCTGTGTGGCTTCTAGAGCAGATGCATTTCCTCATGGGCAACAAGGGGCCCAGCTTTAAATTAGCATCTATTCCATTGGCCAATTTTAGATTATCTGCTATTCTTTTGTGCGCCTTGCCACATGGTGAACCATTAGCCATCTTTAGATTACCTAATATTCCTTTGTGTTTCTAGCCTCAAGGGGAACCACTGGGCAGATTTAGATTACCCACTCCTTTGTGTGCTTTGCCTTATGGGGAACCATTGGTCAGATTTAGATTACCTACTGTACCTTTGTGTGTTTTGCCTTATGGGGAACCATTAGTCAGATGTACATTGCCTATTGTATCTTTGTATGCCTTAACTTATGGGGAACCATTGGCCATCTTTAGGCTACTATACTTTTGTGTTTCTAGCCTCAAGGGGAACCACTGGTCAGCTTTAGATTGCCTACTATTCTTTTGTGTTTCTAGCCTCAAGGGGAAATATTGGCCAGATTTAGATTGCCTACTATACCTTTGTGTGCTTTGACTTATGGGAAACAATTGGCCATTTTAGATTACCTACTATAACTTTGTGTGCTTTGCCTTATGGGGAACCATTGGTCAGATTAAGATTGCCTACTGTACCTTTGCATGCCTTACCTTATGGGGAACCATTGGCCATCTTTAGATTGGCTACTATACTTTTGTGTTTCTAGCCTCAAGGGGAATCACTGGCCAGATTTAGATTACCCACTCCTTTCTGTGCTTTGCCTTATGGGGAACCATTGGTCAGATTTAGATTGCCTACTATTCCTTTGTGTTTCTAGCCTCAAGGGGAACCATTGGTCAGATTTAGTTTGCCTACTGTACCTTTGCATGCCTTACCTTATGGGGAACCATTGGCCATCTTTAGATTGGCTACTATACTTTTGTGTTTCTAGCCTCAAGGGGAATCACTGGCCAGATTTAGATTACCCACTCCTTTCTGTGCTTTGCCTTATGGGGAACCATTGGTCAGATTTAGATTGCCTACTATTCCTTTGTGTTTCTAGCCTCAAGGGGAACCATTGGTCAGATTTAGTTTGCCTACTGTACCTTTGTATGCCTTACCTGATGGGGAACCACTGGCCATCTTTAGATTGCCTACTATTCCTTTGTGTTTCTAGCCTCAAGGGGAACCATTGGTCAGATTTAGATTACCTACTATTCCTTTGTGTGCTTTGCCTTATGGGGAACCATTGGTCAGATTTAGATTACCTACTATTCCTTTGTGTGCTTTGCCTTATGGGGAACCATTGGTCAGATTAAGATTGCCTACTGTACCTTTTCATGCCTTACCTTATGGGGAACCATTGGTCAACTTTAGATTGGCTACTATACTTTTGTGTAGCACTGGACAGCTTTACAATAGCAAGTGTTCCCTTGAGTGCTTTGCCTCAGTGGAACAAAATGGCCGCCTTTGGACAAAAAGAAGCCGTATGTGCCTTATTGTAATGTATGAATGAGATCTTCTTGCCAGAATCTATAACTTATCGACTGCCCTATTTAGAGATGTGACACAGGGACTATACATAGCTCGTTGCCCTTATTCTGCATATTTCGCCGACTGCAGAGGAACGGAGAGGCCGTATTCACTCACTCGGGTGATTAATGTTGCCCCGCTTCCCGCTGCTCCTGCAATTTACCTGTGTGGGAAGCATTAATCAGTGCGCTACTGACTTCCTTCAACCAAGGAGTCGAGGTTGGATCATATTCACGGAGAGTTCCTTTCAGCCCCCAAGGTGACGGATAGACAGGCCGTGGGATAATGAGCCATGTTGGGCCAATATATCTCAAGCACAGAGTGGGAGACATTGCCACCAATGACAACGTTTACGACATGTAAATAATAACAATATATTTTCGATATTTATTTTATCTAAGTCACTTGATATTCTATGTGACAGGGGTTTTTTTCCCTGGAAGTCGGCGGAACGTTTGCAATGAAGCTGTAAATCAGATGCGCTCTGAGCATAATGTTACTGCGCTTCTCCTGTCAGCCATTGCCGGCTTGGTATTAAATTATAATGCCATTCATAACTCTGCAGAACGGATCATTAATGTCACTCTGCGGCCTTATGTAAAGTGCTGGGGAGGCAGGGACCCCCATTTCAGCGCAGTGCTCCTTGGGTTTTGTAATCTTCTGCCAACTCCATTGTACTCGGAGAAAAAGAAAATTCCAATTAATACACAGTATATCACTGCCAAATAGTAAAGTGGAACCGGCACTGGCGGAATAATGGGACTTTATAACAAAGAAAAAGCCAAAATGTGTTTTTGGAAAGCTCAGCAAGAATACACCAGTCTGCAGTGAGGCTGAAAGGTATCATATATGTAGGGCAGGTAAAGGTACATGTAGAAATCTGAAAGATATGGAAGTAAATGGTGGGGCTTTTGGGGACTTTGGAGTTTTATGGAAGCTATAAGGTGCCTGAAATGTGATTTTAGAGAGTCTATGGGGAGCCAGTGAGGGAGTTTTTTGAAAGCTATGGAGAGCCAGTTATATGATGGAGGCTACTGGGAGCCAGTTATATCATGGAAGCCAAGGGGAGCCAGTCATATGATGGAACCTATTGGGAGCCTATGATATGGTAGAGGCTACTGGGAGCCAGTGATATGGTGGAAGTTAGGGGGAGCCAGTGATATGGTGGAAGTTAGGGGGAGCCAGTGATATGATGGAAGCCAGGGGGAGACAGTGATACCACGGAAGCCAAGGGGAGCCAGTCCTATGATGGAACCTATTGGGAGCCTGTGATATGGTAGAGGCAACTGGGAGCCAGTGATATAGTGGAAGCCAGGGGGAGCCAGTGATACCATGGAAGCTACTGGGGGCCAGTGATATGATGGAAGCCAAGGGGAGCCAGTAGTATGATGGGACCTATTGGGAGCCTGTGATATGGTAGAGGCTACTGGGAGCCAGTAATATAGTGGAAGCCAGGGGGAGCCAGTGATACCATGGAAGCTACCGGGGGCCAGTGATATGATGGAGGCCAAAGGGAGCCAGTGATATGATAGAATGCATTGATATGGTGGAAGCTACTGGAAGTCAGTGATATTATGGAAGCCAAGGGGAGCCAGTGATACCATCAAAGCTACTGGAAGCCAGTGATATGATGGAGGCCAAAGGGAGCCAATGCTATAATGGAGGCCAAAGGGAGCCAGTGATATGATAGAATGCAAGGGGGGCCATTGATATGGTGGAAGCTACTGGGAGTCAGTGATATTATGGAAGCAAGGGGAGCCAGTGATATGATGGAAGGTATTGGGAGCAGTGATATAATGGAAGTTATGAGGAACTAATGAGATTTTATGAATGATTTATCTATGGAGATCCAATGATAAACTAGAAGTTATGGGAAGCCGGGGATAGAATTGTATGGAAGATACGGTCACTCAGTGGAAGGTCTGGACAAGCAGTGCATAGGGATTGCCTGGTTAGGTGGGTGAGCCTGACAGCCACATTTGTGTCTATTTATATTTATTCTATAGAGCAGACAGTGTATAGGGTGAAGGCCAGACAGTAGGAGGCTGAAGTTGTCAAGATATGAGATGAGCAATTACTGTGGGACTTTTTACTGTCAAGAGTACGGCGATGTAACGTCTAACAAACAAACACCGGCTACTGTATACTGTATACACAAAATGCTTGTTTTATAACTGAAATATTTAGTTTTTGTCTCGCAGAGATAAAAATTTGACAGTTTTTTGCCTTTAAAGGCGATTGTAGCTTATAATAGGCAGCTCAATATATATTAATGCACTCATTATATTTAATCTGAGCTTATTTTTATTTGAAATATCAAGAACCATGCGGTCCTACTTTGTAGGAAGGGTTTCAACACCAGTTGCAGTTTTATATATTATAATGTATACCTCTGATTGTCTATACATGAATGGATATTGAGTTGGTCCATGAATGATGTCTATGAGGATTCTCATTCATCCTGGCCATGATACACAGTATTTAGTAAAATTACATCTAAAGCAACTGGACTTTCTGTGTTTCCTTGAAAGCCTTTCACTCATCCCTACTGCTCAGTTGACCTGAAGAAGCCACTCGGATGAGTGGTGAAACGTTTTCAAGAAAACTCGGAGTTCAGTTGCTTTAGACTTAATTCTACTAGATACTCTCCATGAATGATGTTTCTGGTGGAGAAAAGGAGGAATGGAAGTTGCTCTTGTTAAATATGGAAGAGGAGAAGGAGAGATGCTATTTGCCCATGCCAATTGTAAAGGAGGAGAAGGATGGATCCTGTTTCATCATGCTATTTGTGGAGGACCAGAAGAGGCAATGGAGTTCATCCATACTAATTGTGGAGGAGAATAAGGAAGAATGGAATTTACCCATGCCAGTTGGGGAGTTATAGAACAAGGGATTCAATTTGTCCAGGAGTAGGATAAACTTTGGCCATGTTAGTTGAGAGGAGGTAGGAGAAGACATGTGTGCCTGAGATAATTGTGAAGGACCAGAAGGAGAGATGTTACTTGTCCATGTTAATTGTAAAGGAGGAGAAGGACAGATTTTGTTTCATCATGCTATTTGTGGAGGACCAGAAGAGCAATGGAGTTCATCATGCTAATTGTGGAGGAGAATAAGGAAGAATGGAATTTGCCCATGCCAGTTGGGGAGATATAGAATAAGTGCTTTTGTTTGTCCAGGAGAGGGATAAACTTTGGCCATGTTAGTTGAGAGGAGGTAGGAGAAGACATGTGTGCCTGGGATCATTGTGAAGGACCAGAAGGAGAGGTGCTCTTTGCCCAAGTTAATTGTGAAGGAGACTAAGGAAGAATGGAATTTTCCCATGCCAGTTGGGGAGATATAGAACAAGTGCTTCTATTTGTCCAGGAGAAGGATACACTTTGGCCATGTTAGTTGAGAGGAGGTAGGAGAAGGCATGTGTGCCTGGGATAATTGTGAAGGACCAGAAGGAGAGATGCTCTTTGCCCATGTTAATTGTGAAATTGTCCATCATAGAACCTGATTTTTCCAAGAAAATTGTTTTTAGTCATTCAAGAACTGATGGGTTAAAAGCAGGAAATAATCTAGAACAATTACGTGGCACAGAAAGAGACTGTTCCAGTACTGTGTGGCCTTAGGAACCTGTTTAATGATTGATATGGAATGTACATCACTCATAACAGCTTGGGGGGGGGGTGTTTAGGGTTATGGATACCCCTAGAATTATAGGATAACTGTCACGTTCATGTATAATATCAGGCCATGCCCCTGGCTGGTTCTTGTAAGGGAACTGTAACACAACAGGGTGACTAATGTCGGCCATAAACACAGAGAGATTGTCCTGAGAGACAAGCCCTATAAATTATATATTATATCCTCCCCACCTCCAAATCCAATAACAATGCTCTTTTTCAGATGTTTTATTTGGTCGACTTGAAAAAAAATCTTGCCCATAACAAACCAATTGGACGCGCTGATGAATAAATAAGAAGAAATAATGTTTTATATGTAAGAACTTTCTAAAGAAGGAGGGAGAAGGTTAGGGGTTAGAGAGTGGGAACAAGGGCATTTTAGGCAAGACTGAAACTGCCGGCTGGAAACCCTCGGGGGGAAGGTTTTACCGTTACACTAAATAGGAAGGAGAGATATAGCCCAGGCTTGGAGTACAGGGTCATGTGTCCCCCCGGGGCTCAGCTGCCTCCCCATAGGGCCAGTGGGGCGCCCAATGGGCTCTTCTCCTTGGTCCGAGCTCCACAGAAGGGTTGTGTTGCGTCTGCGCTGGAGGGAAATCGCCGCCGGCTTGTAAAACAAACATTTATTTGTCTTCTGTGATTCCTCTCAGATCCCCCTGTTACATTCAATTAACATCCAACATTAAATAGCAGCCTAAATACTCTGCAGCGTCCCATTACAATTAGAGATAACAGCTAATAATTAACGGAGACAGCAGCAAATCTCTCTCTCTCTCAGGGTTTTATCCTTATTCTTTCCAGCGAGAACCCACTCATTAAATGAACAAATCATCGGCGCGTTTTCCCCGCGGTAATGCACCCGGCTCGTTATAGGGAGAGCGATGGATAGGGAGTCTCATGTAATAATCATTTCTCTACATATTTACATGAGAAATTAATTGCACTGTATGGCCGTTTTAAAGGGATAGAGACATTTTTGCTTCTATTTCCTGTCACTAATGTGGCCCTCTCGTCCCTATTCCTGCCCTAATCAGATATACAGTAAGGATATGAACAAGACTCATACATGACCTGGGCCCAAAGCAGCACCTAGGGTCTCAGCCTGAAGGCCAGTTAGGGGGGGATTTGAGGTGAGTGCTTATTTGTGCCCTTGGTACCTATGGAACTATAGCGGGGTGACTGTTACCCCAATGTTTCTATATATCTGTAACCTTGTTATGGGCTAAGGGGGCCCAGCCTGAAGGCCAGTTAGGGGGGGATTTGGGGTGAGTGCTTATTTGTGCCCTGGGTACCCCTGGAACTATAGCAGGGTGACTGTTACCCCAATGTTTCTATATATCTGTAACCTTGTTATGGGCTAAGGGGGCCCAGCCTGAAGGCCAGTTAGGGGGGGATTTGGGGTGAGTGCTTATTTGTGCCCTGGGTACCCCTGGAACTATAGCGGGGTGACTGTTACCCCAATGTTTCTATATATCTGTAACCTTGTTATGGGCTAAGGGGGCCCAGCCTGAAGGCCAGTTAGGGGGGGATTTGGGGTGAGTGCTTATTTGTGCCCTGGGTACCCCTGGAACTATAGTGGGGTGACTGTTACCCCAATGTTTCTATATATCTGTAACCTTGTTATGGGCTAAGGGGGCCCAGCCTGAAGGCCAGTTAGGGGGGATTTGGGGTGAGTGCTTATTTGTGCCCTGGGTACCCTGGAACTATAGCGGGGTGACTGTTACCCCAATGTTTCTATATATCTGTAACCTTGTTATGGGCTAAGGGGGCCCAGCCTGAAGGCCAGTTAGGGGGGGATTTGGGGTGAGTGCTTATTTGTGCCCTGGGTACCCCTGGAACTATAGCAGGGTGACTGTTACCCCAATGTTTCTATATATCTGTAACCTTGTTATGGGCTAAGGGGGCCCAGCCTGAAGGCCAGTTAGGGGGGATTTGGGGTGAGTGCTTATTTGTGCCCTGGGTACCCCTGGAACTATAGCAGGGTGACTGTTACCCCAATGTTTCTATATATCTGTAACCTTGTTATGGGCTAAGGGGGCCCAGCCTGAAGGCCAGTTAGGGGGGGATTTGGGGTGAGTGCTTATTTGTGCCCTGGGTACCCCTGGAACTATAGCGGGGTGACTGTTACCCCAATGTTTCTATATATCTGTAACCTTGTTATGGGCTAAGGGGGCCCAGCCTGAAGGCCAGTTAGGGGGGGATTTGGGGTGAGTGCTTATTTGTGCCCTGGGTACCCCTGGAACTATAGCAGGGTGACTGTTACCCCAGTATTTCTATATATGTATGTAACCAGCCTAACAAACTAATTAATAATATAATTAGAAAATGAAGATCCTATTTATTTTGGAACAAACCTCAGGAGAATAAATAACACCAGAGGCAAATGAACTTGAGAAATCCTTATCGTATGTGTGACCTGAAGCTTTGACTCTTTAATGAGTTTTGGAAGAGAAATTGTATAATTGATAGATAAATGATCACTGACGGGGGCGGCAAACGCAGATTATTATCTTATTTTGTACTCGATGCCGCTGTTCTGCCCGGGGAGACCGAATGGATATAATAAATTAGCATTTCAAGGACAACAACAGATTGAATCAAACCATATTTAATATCACCAATGGGACATCTGGTTGCCGGGGTCTCGCTGCTTGGTGTTTAGCGGATCTCCCCCCATATATCCTTGAACACGAGGTAATTCAATTATGAAGGGGACCTCATGTTATGAAAACCAACTGTTTATTGTGACTTGGGTATAGGGGGGTAGGGGGATGCTGGCTTCAGAAAATATTAACCCCTTTACTTCACATATTGGGGAGCCAAGATGTCCCCACCATGACAGCCAGCACAACACAAACACTAGGTGCCCTAATGCCCCTTTGCCCCAGAAGAACATGGGTTACACGTGACCCCTTACACCCAATCACGGCCCTTGGAGGTGGGATAGAATCCTCACTTGCTCCACAGTCTTTTGGTACCGGTGGTTCTTGAGGAGCTCAGTTGGTCCAGAACATGATCAGCTGTAGAAATATGAGTTTATTGAGCCTTAAGTCGCCCCTGATCATCTTACAGGGATAGTTCTCTACCCCTAAACCCAGGGCCACCACCAATTGGGGGGCCCAATTATTAGGACATTTGTCAGCTCCCAGGGTGGAGGACCCTGCTAACAAGTAGAATGGGACCCTAATGAAAGAAAAAAGTCCCATATGCACCATTCTGCCCAAACCCAATCTGCCCAACCCTGCCCATTTCCCATTACCCTGCCACCTTTTTGAACCACAAATCATACCTTTATGTTCCTTGGGGCACCTACTGGAATGGAGTACCCCCTGTACCATCTGGTTGGTGGCTTTGCCTGTCACTAGTAATTATTTGAACTAATACCACTGCCAGTTCTACTTGGGGCTTTGGGCTACTGAGCCCCCCGTATCTGAGCAGAAATCTCGCCCTATCACTGACTGATACCTTGTATACGGGGTCTTCTCTCCATCTTTAACCTACTTAGCTCTAGACGACCTCTCTAGATATCCACCCAACCTCCTTACTGAGACAGATCCAAGAGACCCTAGCATCAACCCAACGTGGGGCACTGCCTTCACTGGTCTTTCAAGGACCTTCATCAGAAAATGGAATTAATCATCAATTAGAAAGGTAGTCAATGGATAACTTCTAATCCCTCCTCTCATTTCATAACTTGACTTCATACCTCTTCCTATGCTGATGGTGAAATCTCCTTTCCCGCCATGTTGGTGTCGCTACAGCCGGTCGCTTGGGCCGTTGCATGGACGCCTTATCCTGCCGGCCTGAGACTTCCCAGCTCCCTATTTGTTTATGCGCTTGTGCCGCTCTCACTAAATGATTATGTCAATTGACTCCCAGCCGGAATGGCACATTTAATGATTCTTGCTCAACAAGCACCTGCTCTCATTATGAGGCCGGAATGTCGGCGTCCCCGGGGGAAGCGCTTAATGTGCAGCATCTGCTCGCGCCACGTCCTGGCTCTTCCCATGCCGCCTATTTATTAGTGTTACTTAACTTCACACCGGCCGAGGGGCCCGAGCCCTTCCCCAACACTCAGTGTAGCAGCTTGTGAAGCAGAGAAAAGCAATTTTCCAAGAGAATCTCGAACCCCGAGAGGAGAACTAAACACATGGAACTAACACATGATGATTAACATCTAATAACGTAGGAATGTGATAGGGGCCTTAGCTTGTAAGCTCACTGGGGCAGGGACTGATGGGAATGTGATAGGGACCTTAGATTGTAAGCTCACTGGGGCAGGGACTGATGGGAATGGGATAGGGACCTTAGATTGTAAGCTCACTGGGGCAGGGGCTGATGGGAATGTGATAGGGGCCTTAGCTTGTAAGCTCACTGGGGCAGGGACTGATGGGAATGTGATAGGGACCTTAGATTGTAAGCTCACTGGGGCAGGGACTGATGGGAATGGGATAGGGACCTTAGATTGTAAGCTCACTGGGGCACGGACTGATGGGAATGGGATAGGGACCTTAGATTGTAAGCTCCACTGGGGCAGGGACTGATGGGAATGGGAAAGGGACCTTAGATTGTAAGCTCACTGGGGCAGGGGCTGATGGGAATGTGATAGGGACCTTAGATTGTAAGCTCACTGGGGCAGGGACTGATGGGAATGGGATAGGGACCTTAGATTGTAAGCTCACTGGGGCAGGGACTGATGGGAATGGGATAGGGGCCTTAGATTGTAAGCTCACTGGGGCAGGGACTGATGGGAATGGGATAGGGACCTTAGATTGTAAGCTCACTGGGGCAGGGACTGATGGGAATGGGATAGGGACCTTAGAGTGTAAGCTCACTGGGGCAGGGACTGATGGGAATGTGATAGGGACCTTAGATTGTAAGCTCACTGGGGCAGGGACTGATGGGAATGGGATAGGGGCCTTAGATTGTAAGCTCACTGGGGCAGGGACTGATGGGAATGTGATAGGGACCTTAGATTGTAAGCTCACTGGGGCAGGGACTGATGGGAATGGGATAGGGACCTTAGATTGTAAGCTCACTGGGGCAGGGACTGATGGGAATGGGATAGGGACCTTAGATTGTAAGCTCACTGGGGCAGGGACTGATGGGAATGGGATAGGGACCTTAGAGTGTAAGCTCCACTGGGGCAGGGACTGATGGGAATGTGATAGGGACCTTAGATTGTAAGCTCACTGGGGCAGGGACTGATGGGAATGGGATAGGGGCCTTAGATTGTAAGCTCACTGGGGCAGGGACTGATGGGAATGGGATAGGGCCCTTAGATTGTAAGCTCACTGGGGCAGGGGCTGATGGGAATGGGATAGGGACCTTAGATTGTAAGCTCACTGGGGCAGGGACTGATGGGAATGTGATAGGGACCTTAGATTGTAAGCTCCACTGGGGTAGGGACTGATGGGAATGGGATAGGGACCTTAGATTGTAAGCTCACTGGTGCAGGGACTGATGGAATGGGATAGGGACCTTAGATTGTAAGCTCACTGGGGCAGGGACTGATGGGAATGGGATAGGGACCTTAGATTGTAAGCTCACTGGGGCAGGGACTGATGGGAATGTGATAGGGACCTTAGATTGTAAGCTCACTGGGGCAGGGACTGATGGGAATGTGATAGGGACCTTAGATTGTAAGCTCACTGGGGCAGGGACTGATGGGAATGTGATAGGGACCTTAGATTGTAAGCTCACTGGGGCAGGGACTGATGGGAATGGGATAGGGGCATTAGATTGTAAGCTCACTGGGGCAGGGACTGATGGGAATGGGATAGGGACCTTAGATTGTAAGCTCACTGGGGCAGGGACTGATGGGAATGGGATAGGGGCCTTAGATTGTAAGCTCACTGGGGCAGGGACTGATGGGAATGGGATAGGCCGGGGCACCACAGAACCTCAGCCATGGGAATTAGAGCTTTGATTGGGCAAATTGGGTCGTAGGGACTGAGCTTAACCACAAAGCCTTCTATCTCCTCCCTACAAACCCCAAATATTTCTGTATTTCTTATATTCTAATCATCATAACGAGAGTTCATCATATTCGTAGTGGAGACAAACTCTTAAAAAAGCAATTAATTACCTAGAAACTCGCTGAATTCCTCTCCGTTATTTCCCTATTAATGTGACGGCTAATTCATTTGTTAAAAACTGTATATCAAGTAAGTGAAAGGGCCAAGTCCTGCGATTGGCTGGAATATAATGAGCATTTATTACTGTACTTTCTCTCTAATGAATTTAATGGTCTCCCATAAAATGGGAATTGGGAAAGGCAGAAGTTTAATGGTAACTCGCACATTTCATATTTTCTCTTTTCTTTTTTAAACTCAAATAGCAGAATTGCAGCCGACAGTTAAAGAGAGGTAAAGGCTGCCCCCTGGGGGTGAGATGTTTAATTGCGGCCAAAGGTTTCCTTTAGATCCATCAAGCAATTATTATTATTATTATTATTAACATTTATTTATAATGCACCAACATATCCCACAGCGCTGTACAATAAGTGGGTTTCATACATTGGGCATACAGAGTAACATATAAAGCAACCAGTAACCGATACAGGAGGGGAAGGGAGCCCTGCCCAAAAGAGCTTACACTCTACAAGGAGTAACATATAAAGCAACCAATAACCGATACAGGAGGGGAAGGGAGCCCTGCCCAAAAGAGCTTACAATCTACAAGGAGTAACATATAAAGCAATCAGTAACCGATACAAGAGGGGAAGGGAGCCCTGCCCAAAAGAGCTTACACTCTACAAGGAGTAACATATAAAGCAATCAGTAACCGATACAAGAGGGGAAGGGAGCCCTGCCCAAAAGAGCTTACACTCTACAAGGAGTAACATATAAAGCAATCAGTAACCGATACAAGAGGGGAAGAGAGCCCTGCCCAAAAGAGCTTACAATCTACAAGGAGTAACATATAAAGCAACCAATAACCGATACAAGAGGGGAAGGGAGCCCTGCCCAAAAGAGCTTACACTCTACAAGGAGTAACATATAAAGCAATCAGTAACCGATACAGGAGGGGAAGAGAGCCCTGCCCAAAAGAGCTTACACTCTACAAGGAGTAACATATAAAGCAATCAGTAACCGATACAAGAGGGGAAGGGAGCCCTGCCCAAAAGAGCTTACACTCTATAAGGAGTAACATATAAAGCAATCAGTAACCGATACAGGAGGGGAAGAGAGCCCTGCCCAAAAGAGCTTACACTCTACAAGGAGTAACATATAAAGCAATCAGTAACCGATACAAGAGGGGAAGGGAGCCCTGCCCAAAAGAGCTTACACTCTACAAGGAGTAACATATAAAGCAACCAATAACCGATACAGGAGGGGAAGAGAGCCCTGCCCAAAAGAGCTTACACTCTACAAGGAGTAACATATAAAGCAACCAATAACCGATACAGGAGGGGAAGGGAGCCCTGCCCAAAAGAGCTTACACTCTACAAGGAGTAACATATAAAGCAACCAATAACCGATACAGGAGGGGAAGGGAGCCCTGCCCAAAAGAGCTTACACTCTACAAGGAGTAACATATAAAGCAATCAGTAACCGATACAAGAGGGGAAGGGAGCCCTGCCCAAAAGAGCTTACACTCTACAAGGAGTAACATATAAAGCAACCAATAACCGATACAGGAGGGGAAGAGAGCCCTGCCCAAAAGAGCTTACACTCTACAAGGAGTAACATATAAAGCAACCAATAACCGATACAGGAGGGGAAGAGAGCCCTGCCCAAAAGAGCTTACACTCTACAAGGAGAAACATATAAAGCAATCAGTAACCGATACAAGAGGGGAAGGGAGCCCTGCCCAAAAGAGCTTACACTCTACAAGGAGTAACATATAAAGCAACCAATAACCGATACAAGAGGGGAAGGGAGCCCTGCCCAAAAGAGCTTACACTCTACAAGGAGTAACATATAAAGCAATCAATAACAGATACAAGAGGGGAAGGGAGCCCTGCCCAAAAGAGCTTACACTCTACAAGGCAATAGAACTCAGCTGTTATTTCTCAAAGGACAATAAAACCTTCCCAAAATGTTATCCAAGATGAATATTCTGTATGTATTTGGCCCCTGGGACTAACATGTCATGTTCCGTGTGTATCCGTGTAGACACGTGTGTATCTGTGAGCGTCAACAACAATCAGAGCCTTTCTGCCCCCCAGCTTCCCGCCGGCACTGACAGACATGTGACCCAGAGAGTAATGACCCCCAAGGCTTTAGCGCTGGAAGGGTTTCTTTTTTAAATCCTGAGTTGAATGTATGTGTATAATATATAATACTGTCCCCCAGGCTTCCCAGTCTCTCCCTACAGTTCTACAGAGATTGGCAGCCCAATCCCCCCTGTATGATCCTCTCCCAGTAGATAAAGCCAGGAAAGGGTTACAGATATTTAGCTAATTAAAGGTTCATTTAAAAAGGCCAATCAGGTTGCATTCAGAGTTACCCCTAGATGGATACTCTGCCCCCCTGGTATAGAGTAATGATTGGGTGCTACTAGGGTCTCAGCTAGACAGGATCCCCCCACCCCACCCTCAGGGTCGGATGGAGGGGGTGCAGGACCCACCAGAGCCCCCCCCCCGCAGGGGCCCCCCTAACCCCCCCGCAGGGTCCCCCCTCACCCCCCCGCAGGGTCCCCCACCCGATGTCCTCCCCCAAGCGTGAGTAAGTTTAACGCGTCAGGGGAGGAACAGGCAAGGGTCGGGTCTGGGCCACCGAGGCCCACTAGGGCCGGGGCCCCCCGGGATTTTTCCTGGTGTCCCGGCGGCCCAGTCCGACCCTGCCCACCCTTATAGTGGGGCTAATGACTGCAAAAGAACTCGGCATCCCCTCTTATGGCATAGAAATTCCGTGATATATGTATATAGAGGGTTCCGTGGAACTATCCATTCCTACACATCATTCACTGGTCTGGGAAAAGCCCAAGTAACTCTATGGGTTCAGCATTATATATTAGCACAGCTTATGGTCCTGTATATGCCAGTCCTTCTTTCCAAGGCATCCCCCAGGTAATTGGCCAATCAGATTACTTCGTTGTCCATAGGCAGGTAAGCGGTGAGCTATGCATTTATATATGTGATATATATATACATACAGTATGCCCCTCAGGTGCTCCAATGCCCCACAAATCTATCCATATCCAACAGCCAAAGCCAAGAAATTTCAAGGAATTTTTTTATTCCCACAGCCAATTCTTTGCATTCTAGCTCCACCTGGTGACAAGTGGCAGTAACTGCAAATTCTTCTCTTATTTAAAAAAATGATTTGTATCCTTTGTATCATTAAATAAATAAGTCTCCAAAAGAAATTATTTCTGTTCCATTCTGTTGTTATAACAAAACAACACAAGGGGACAGACACTGCATTCAGTAACAATGACAGTTACACATAACTATAAACCCAGTGAGAATGAGGAATGAATGGGTATTGGGGAGTTGTATCAGGAGTCAGAACCAGCAGTGCAGAGAAGGGAAAGGGACAGACACAGTGACAGTTACACATAACTATAAACCCAGTGAGAATGAGGAATGAATGGATATTGGGGAGTTGTATCAGGAGTCAGAACCAGCAGTGCAGAGAAGGGAAAGGGACAGACACAGTGACAGTTACACATAACTATCAACCCAGTGAGAATGAGGAATGAATGGATATTGGGGAGTTGTATCAGGAGTCAGAACCAGCAGTGCAGAGAAGGGAAAGGGACAGGCACAGTGACAGTTACACATAACTATAAACCCAGTGAGAATGAGGAATGAATGGATATTGGGGAGTTGTATCAGGAGTCAGAACCAGCAGTGCAGAGAAGGGAAAGGGACAGACACAGTGACAGTTACACATAACTATAAATCCAGTGAGAATGAGGAATGAATGGATATTGGGGAGTTGTATCAGGAGTCAGAACCAGCAGTGCAGAGAAGGGAAAGGGACAGACACAGTGACAGTTACACATAACTATAAACCCAGTGAGAATGAGGAATGAATGGATATTGGGGAGTTGTATCAGGAGTCAGAACCAGCAGTGCAGAGAAGGGAAAGGGACAGACACAGTGACAGTTACACATAACTATAAATCCAGTGAGAATGAGGAATGAATGGATATTGGGGAGTTGTATCAGGAGTCAGAACCAGCAGTGCAGAGAAGGGAAAGGGACAGACACAGTGACAGTTACACATAACTATAAATCCAGTGAGAATGAGGGATGAATGGATATTGGGAAGTTGTATCAGGAGTCAGAACCAGCAGTGCAGGGAAGGGAAAGGGACAGACACAGTGACAGTTACACATAACTATAAACCCAGTGAGAATGAGGAATGAATGGATATTGGGAAGTTGTATCAGGAGTCAGAACCAGCAGTGCAGAGAAGGGAAAGGGGCAGACACAGTGACAGTTACACATAACTATAAACCCAGTGAGAATGAGGAATGAATGGATATTGGGGAGTTGTATCAGGAGTCAGAACCAGCAGTGCAGGGAAGGGAAAGGGACAGACACATTAGTAGGAAGGTAAGAATACCTGGTACCCAAGTTAGTTTATGTGACCTGACTGTTTGCTTCTCCAGACTTGGAAGGAAACATGGCGGCACCTCCCCAGCATTAATTCCCATGGGTCTTAGCGCCAAAGAGATTTGATGGAGGCAAAAACCGGTTTCACTACTGGGTTTCCCAAGCACCTTAACTGCACCCTGTGCCCCATAATAATGGGCTACAATGGAGACCCAAGGGGCTACTAACATGCTCTGAGTTCCTCTAGTTCTTCATACAAGTAATGGCTCATTCTCAGGCTGAGGCACACAGACCCACAGTACATACATTACACTGAAATATGATTTTCCCTTCCAGTCAGTAAGTTCAGACTCATTAATGTTGATCGCTGGAATCCAACAGAACAGCTGCTCATGTGTCTGGCAGATAAATGTCTGTATGTCGAGGTTCTGCCGGTCTCCTATTGCCCCGAAGGTACCAACAACTGTTGCTCCAGATGACGGGAGAGTCTGTAGGGAGCCTGCGAGGGCACAGTCGCCGGGGTTTCCATGACAATATAAATAATGTTACAGGGTCTGTCAGTTAAACTTAGAGGCTTTGGCTCTGTATTACATAACGTGACGGCACATCCTTGCTTTATGGTCAGGTATCTTCCATGGAGATTGTGACCCAACAATGACACGTCTTATAACTGCCCTGTTTAACACAACAGTCTTGATTCCAGCCATTAAAACATTGGGACTGGCCTAAGAGTTGGATGTGACTGAGTAAAGACTGAGCCAAATGTAACCAGACCCCTGCCTGCCCAACATCTCATTCCCAAACCAAGGGGATTCATAAAAATATGCCCCTCCCTTTGCTGCTATAACTGCCCCTGCCCCTCTGGGAAGGTTCCCACTAGATGTTGGAGTTGCTGGGAGTTGCTCCCATTCAGCCACAAGGGCATTAGTGAGGTTGGGCAGTGATGTTGGGGATCAGGCTCACAGTCGGGGTTCCATCCCACAGGGGTTCAGTTGGGTTGGGTCAGAGCTCTGTGCAGGTTCTTCCCATCTCAGCAAACCCATTCTGTAGGGCCCATCTCTGTACATGGGGGACATTATTTTGCTGAAACAGGAAAGGGCCCCCCCAAACTATTCCACAAAGTAGGGAGCACGGAATTGCCGGGAATGTCACTGTACCCTGTAGCCTTAAGGTTTCACTGGAACCAGGGGCCCAAACCATTGAAAGTAATAATATATAAATGATTTATGATATTGCCCGTGACCTGTACAGAACGCCGCGCCAGGCAGCTTGCACTCTAATGGTCGAGAAAGTTCTGGTTCATATTAATTATTCCTCTCTGGATCAAGAAATCTGAACTGTGTCTCATATCAAATGCATTTCCCTTCTGTTTGCAGCACTTTCATGTCAGGGATGGTCCCTTGGATCAACCGGTTCTTCTTCCGGCTGCTGTTTGCCAGTAAAAGCCAACGGGTCAACATCAGTCATAAAGTCTTCAACTTCGACTGTCTGTTCAAGCAGCACGTACAGGACTGGGCTATTCCCATGTAAGTCCCATTGCTCTCCGCTTGCCTCGTTATCTCTGCACGTTCTGTATTGTGTGCGGGAAGGTTCTGCCCCAGAGAGAGGGGATTAAGGTCAATAATTTCACATTTACATGTAAAAGGGTTTAGCAGAGGCAGAATCAAAGGGCTGAAATTCTCTCCTGCCCAATAAAATAGCCATGAACTTCCAAACAAAATATATTATTATCCAGAAAAATGACATTTACTGTTACAGATCCAGTCATTGGCCTGAGGGCTGGATATTCTGGCCAACCAGGAGGACCTTGTGATTTTAGGCTGGGGGCAATGGGCTACTTATTCATAATGATTGGGAAATGGCTACAAACTGTTCAGGGGTATCTGGGCCATTGCCAGACTGGAGCACCACCTGCTGGTTATGGCTAAATGCCATGGCACCGAGTTGCTGGGTGAATGATGGACCCATAGTCAGGGTCAGACTGGGCTGCCGGGACACTGAGAAAAATCCCAGTGGGGCCCGGCGGCCCAGACCCGACCCTTGCTGCGCTCCCTCTGCCCGACAGCTCCTCCCGACCCGTTAAATTATGCGCACTCGGGGGAGGACATCGGGTGGGGGCGCTGCGAGGGGGGGAGACTTAAGGGACGCAAGCGGGGAGCCCCGGTGGGCCCTTCACCCCCCAGTCTAACCCTGCCCATAGTTGACATTGCTGGTGACTGGCAACCCTTGAGCTTTGCCATATTGGTTGATAGGCACAGACCGACCTACAACTCCACCTTCCAATGATGGCATTAAGGCTCTACTTTAGGCACAACCCGGGGCCACCTCTACAGCTGTCACCCTTATCCACCAGGGTGCCCTACCCAACCCTTCCCATAGCTGGTCACATGACATGCATTAATGACACCGGTTCACACTGCTGGTCAATCTGATCCCTCTTACCCCGCCTAGTAGACCTTGGAATGGGCAGAAAATCCAGCCAACATTACCCCAAGTGAGGGTATAGTAGCCATAAGGCACAGATCTGTCTCAGCAGGATTTGTTAATTAGCCGGCCACAGGGCATGTATGGCCATCTTCATTTACCCAGGGGGCCCTGTTTGTACCCACCAGTGAATTGGGTATTAATACAATCCTCCTCCTTGAATTCCAGGCCCATCCTATCCCTTTCTCTGTAATTATTTAATTCAGTGTCCGTTATCTTATCTCATAGGTTCAGCATAGTATTGAATGGAACCAAGAGCAAATCATTAATATTATTATTATTTTGATATCAGAGAAAAGACCAAGGACGCATTAATGCAGCTGAAGGATTGGCTGGAGAAGAACCCGCACGTAGTGGCGCATTTCCCAGTGGAGGTCCGATTTGCCCGCGGGGATGATATACTGATGAGCCCTTGTTACCATCGGGACAGTTGTTACATGAACATTATTATGTACAGGTGAGAGTCATAATGGGCAATTGGGTGCATCTCATTCCCTTTGCATGTGATTTGGGAACCCCTGCTGAAGAGACTAATGGAGAACCGGTTCTTAGGGCCCATTTCCTTTAGGCGGGTCACAGAGCTGATTTGATTGTGGGTGGATATATATGTGTGTGGCCCTGTGTATAGAGCCTGTTATACAATGCTTGGATATACACATCAGGTGTTAATAATATGAGACTCTCTGTCTAATGTTCCCTTTATGACAACCTTTAGGCCTTATGGGAAAGATGTTCCGCACCAAGAATACTGGGTAGAATATGAGAATATCATGAAAAAAGTTGGAGGAAGGCCCCACTGGGCCAAGGTCAGTAATATTCATGATTTATAATGCATCGTATTTCCTGTGTGGTTCATGATTCCTGACTTTTTTCCATATATACTGATATATTTGATTTTGAAAATTTTTCATGAAAAAATACACTGTTACTGGCAAATGAGTTTTGTTTTGTGCCAACACTGCCACCTGGTGCAAAATATTGAATATTACATCTAATTCCAACTGATTCGTTCCCATAGTTACACAGCAGCGCCAGGCTGGTTACCATGATATCAAGTAATGTTCCTATGAATATATTCTAGGCTCACACCTGCACCCGCAAAGACTTTGAAAAGATGTACCCGGCATTCGGCAAATTCAAGGGCATCCGGGAGAAGCTGGACACAACGGGAATGTTCCTAAATGCTTATCTGGAGAAGGTCTTCTACTAATGAGCAGGGGGAGCTGGGGAACGAGAACAATCCTGAGCATTATACCAATATACCCGAGCATTATACCCTTATACCCGAGCCTTATACCATTATACCCGAGCATTATACCAATATACCCGAGCATTATACCCTTATACCCGAGCATTATACCAATATACCCGAGCATTATACCAATATACCCGAGCATTATACCATTATACCCGAGCATTATACCAATATACCCGAGCATTATACCATTATACCCGAGCATTATACCCGAGCATTATACCATTATACCCGAGCATTATACCATTATACCCGAGCATTATACCATTATACCCGAGCATTATACCAATATACCCGAGCATTATACCATTATACCCGAGCATTATACCATTATACCCGAGCATTATACCATTATACCCGAGCATTATACCATTATACCCGAGCATTATACCATTATACCTGAGCATTATACCGTTATACCCGAGCATTATACCGTTATACCCGAGCATTATACCGTTATACCTGAGCATTATACCATTATACCCGAGCATTATACCATTATACCCGAGCATTATACCATTATACCCGAGCATTATACCATTATACCCGAGCATTATACCAATATACCCGAGCATTATACCAATATACCCGAGCATTATACCATTATACCCGAGCATTATACCCGAGCATTATACCATTATACCCGAGCATTATACCATTATACCCGAGCATTATACCATTATACCCGAGCATTATACCAATATACCCGAGCATTATACCATTATACCCGAGCATTATACCATTATACCCGAGCATTATACCATTATACCCGAGCATTATACCATTATACCCGAGCATTATACCATTATACCTGAGCATTATACCATTATACCCGAGCATTATACCATTATACCTGAGCATTATACCAATATACTCCAGCATTATACCCGAACATTATACCATTATACCCGAGCATTATACCATTATACCCGAGCATTATACCATTATACCCGAGCATTATACCAATATACCCGAGCATTATACCATTATACCCGAGCATTATACCACCAGTTTGTGAAGGTCCGGCCTTTGCTGAACCCGGTTTCCCACCAACCATAAACAGCCATTAGCTTGGAATGGAACCAGGTTCCCCAACATTATTCCGTGTACCCCAGAGAGTGAATCCCAGCCTGTGCTTTCTAACATTGCTTCAAGCTGTTATACATGGAAAGGAAAAATGTGAGAATATTCTGTAGTAAAATGCACTTTTACAGAAAAAAACGTTTTTTGTATTTCTTTACAATAATGATTTTATGTAACATAAGGAACAGACTTCCATGTCAGGGGAGCGGCTGCAGGTTATGTACATCGGGGAGATTGGCTGCAAAGGGAAAGGGCCCACTGGTATAACTGGCGTAAGTGCAGTAGCCACAAGCGCTCCCTCCACTGGCATATGTACAGCCAGTCTGCCCCTGTGTGTCCTCTATTCTGTGTGTAATGATAGGCCAAACATCTGGCCGCAATTGTCAGCGCTGTATTGGTGAGGGATAGGCAGGGGAGGCACGTAGGTACCCACCCCTAACTAGTGCATCATTTATATGTACAACGAGCCAATGCGGTCCCTGATCTGACTAAATTTTTAAACCTGCCCTATCGATATCTGGCCGGATATCGGGCAGGCCCGTTGGTAGTGCCCCTACATGGCCGGTAAGCTGGCGAATATGTCTAATGGACCGATATCGGCAGGTAGAATTGGCCCATGTGTGGGCACCGTTAGGGAATGCAGGGTCAGACTGGGCCAGCTGGACAATGTGAAAAAACCCGGTGGGTTCCGCTAGCCCAGGTCCATTCCATGCTTCCTTGAACTTGCGCCTAATAGAATACAATGCAGTGGGACACACATATGCGCCACAAGTGCAGGAACAAGTGCACAACTGGGGTGGGGGCCCTTGTGGTTGCAGCTCCGGTGGGCCCCAGACACTCCAGTCCGACCCTGAGGGAATGGCAGGAGTTGCAACCTCCAACAGGATTTGATGCCTCCTGATGCGCTTTGTTCCTTGCTCGGGATTATAAATCCAGCATGTAAAGGGTCAGCTTACCCTGGGGCAAAAGTGCTTGGTTAGTGAACCCCAAAGGGCGTGTTCTTGTGCCCCATAGTGCTCTAGCACTTGTGCCACGGGGGTACGTCTGCGTGCGCTGCCCCAGAGCCGCAGTTTTACCTCCCCAGAATTAACATTTCAAAGAATCGGAGTCAGGGTTGGACTGGGCTGCTGGGACACCGGGAAAAATGCCCCGCGGCCCAGACCCGACCCTTGCCGGTGCTCCCCCTGCCCGACTGTTACTCCCCTGACGCGTAAAATGTATTGGCGCTGGGGAGGATGTCGGGTGGAGGCCCCTGCAAGGGTTAGGGGGGCCCCTGCGGGGAAGTTAGGAGACGCAGCCGGCTGGGGCACCTGGAGGGCCCCTGGGGCGGGAGCCCCGGTGTACCCTGCAACCCCAAGTCCGACCCTGATCGAAGCTTAAAAATATCTGACGGTGGTGCAGCCTGTCCCAGTATCTCATTCCGTGTGTGACAATCGGTATCCCCTCCCTTTCCCGGTATCTCATTGTGTGTCTGACAATCGGTATCCCCTCCCTTTCCTGGTATCTCATTCTGTTTGTGACAATCAGTATCCCCTCCCTTTCCTGGTATCTCATTCTGTTTGTGACAATCGGTATCCACTCCCTTTCCCGGTATCTCATTCCGTGTGTGACAATTGGTATCCCCTCCCTTTCCTGGTATCTCATTCTGTTTGTGACAATCGGTATCCCCTCCCTTTCCTGGTATCTCATTCCGTGTGTGACAATCGGTATCCCCTCCCTTTCCCGGTATCTCATTGTGTGTCTGACAATCGGTATCCCCTCCCTTTCCTGGTATCTCATTCTGTTTGTGACAATCGGTATCCCCTCCCTTTCCCGGTATCTCATTCTGTTTGTGACAATCGGTATCCCCTCCCTTTCCTGGTACCTCATTCCGTGTCTGACAATCGGTATCCCCTCCCTTTCCTGGTATCTCATTCTGTTTGTGACAATCGGTATCCCCTCCCTTTCCCGGTATCTCATTCTGTTTGTGACAATCGGTATCCACTCCCTTTCCCGGTATCTCATTCCGTGTGTGACAATCAGTATCCCCTCCCTTTCCTAGTATCTCATTCTGTGTGTGACAATCGGTATCCCCTCCCTTTCCCGGTATCTCATTGTGTGTCTGACAATCGGTATCCCCTCCCTTTCCTGGTATCTCATTCCGTGTGTGACAATCTGTATCCCCTCCCTTTCCTGTTATCTTATTCTGTGTGTGACAATCGGTATCCCCTCCCTTTCCTGGTATCTCATTCCGTGTGTGACAATCGGTATCCCCTCCCTTTACCAGTATCTCATTCTGTGTGTGACAATCGGTATCCCCTCCCTTTCCCAGTATCTCATTCCGTGTGTGACAATCGGTATCCCCTCCCTTTCCTGGTATCTCATTCCGTGTGTGACAATCGGTATCCCCTCTCTTTCCCGGAATCTCATTCTGTGTGTGAAAATCGGTATCCCTCCCTTTCCCAGTATCTCATTCCGTGTGTGACAATCGGTATCCCCTCCCTTTCCTGGAATCTCATTCTGTGTGTGACAATCGGTATCCCCTCCCTTTCCCGGTATCTCATTCCGTGAGTGACAATCGGTATCCCCTCCCTTTCCTGGTATCTCATTCTGTTTTTGACAATCGGTATCCCCTCCCTTTCCCGGTATCTCATTCCGTGTGTGACAATCGGTATCCCCTCCCTTTCCTGGTATCTCATTCTGTTTGTGACAATCGGTATCCCCTCCCTTTCCTGGTATCTCATTCTGTTTGTGACAATCGGTATCCCCTCCCTTTCCTGTTATCTTATTCTGTGTGTGACAATCGGTATCCCCTCCCTTTCCCGGTATCTCATTCCGTGTGTGACAATCGGTATCCCCTCCCTTTCCCGGTATCTCATTCTGTGTGTGAAAATCGGTATCCCCTCCCTTTCCCAGTATCTCATTCCGTGTGTGACAATCGGTATCCCCTCCCTTTCCTGGTATCTCATTCTGTGTGTGACAATCGGTATCCCCTCCCTTTCCCGGTATCTCATTCCGTGTGTGACAATCGGTATCCCCTCCCTTTCCTGGTATCTCATTCTGTTTTTGACAATCGGTATCCCCTCCCTTTCCCGGTATCTCATTCCGTGTGTGACAATCGGTATCCCCTCCCTTTCCTGGTATCTCATTCTGTTTGTGACAATCGGTATCCCCTCCCTTTCCTGGTATCTCATTCTGTTTGTGACAATCGGTATCCCCTCCCTTTCCTGTTATCTTATTCTGTGTGTGACAATCGGTATCCCCTCCCTTTCCCGGTATCTCATTCCGTGTGTGACAATCGGTATCCCCTCCCTTTCCTGGTATCTCATTCTGTTTGTGACAATCAGTATCCCCTCCCTTTCCTGGTATCTCATTCCGTGTGTGACAATCAGTATCCCCTCCCTTTCCTGGTATCTCATTCCATGTGTGACAATCGGTATCCCCTCCCTTTCCCGGTATCTCATTCCGTGTGTGACAATCGGTATCCCCTCCCTTTCCCGGTATCTCATTCCATGTGTGACAATCGGTATCCCCTCCCTTTCCTGGTATCTCATTCTGTTTGTGACAATCGGTATCCCCTCCCTTTCCCAGTATCTCATTCCGTGTGTGACAATCGGTATCCCCTCCCTTTCCTGGTATCTCATTCTGTTTGTGACAATCGGTATCCCCTCCCTTTCCCGGTATCTCATTCTGTTTGTGACAATCGGTATCCCCTCCCTTTCCTGGTACCTCATTCCGTGTCTGACAATCGGTATCCCCTCCCTTTCCTGGTATCTCATTCTGTTTGTGACAATCGGTATCCCTCCCTTTCCTGGTATCTCATTCTGTTTGTGACAATCGGTATCCACTCCCTTTCCCGGTATCTCATTCCGTGTGTGACAATCGGTATCCCCTCCCTTTCCTAGTATCTCATTCTGTGTGTGACAATCGGTATCCCCTCCCTTTCCCGGTATCTCATTGTGTGTCTGACAATCGGTATCCCCTCCCTTTCCTGGTATCTCATTCCGTGTGTGACAATCTGTATCCCCTCCCTTTCCTGTTATCTTATTCTGTGTGTGACAATCGGTATCCCCTCCCTTTCCTGGTATCTCATTCCGTGTGTGACAATCGGTATCCCCTCCCTTTACCAGTATCTCATTCTGTGTGTGACAATCGGTATCCCCTCCCTTTCCCAGTATCTCATTCCGTGTGTGACAATCGGTATCCCCTCCCTTTCCTGGTATCTCATTCCGTGTGTGACAATCGGTATCCCCTCCCTTTCCCGGAATCTCATTCTGTGTGTGAAAATCGGTATCCCCTCCCTTTCCCAGTATCTCATTCCGTGTGTGACAATCGGTATCCCCTCCCTTTCCTGGAATCTCATTCTGTGTGTGACAATCGGTATCCCCTCCCTTTCCCGGTATCTCATTCCGTGAGTGACAATCGGTATCCCCTCCCTTTCCTGGTATCTCATTCTGTTTTTGACAATCGGTATCCCCTCCCTTTCCCGGTATCTCATTCCGTGTGTGACAATCGGTATCCCCTCCCTTTCCTGGTATCTCATTCTGTTTGTGACAATCGGTATCCCCTCCCTTTCCTGGTATCTCATTCTGTTTGTGACAATCGGTATCCCTCCCTTTCCTGTTATCTTATTCTGTGTGTGACAATCGGTATCCCCTCCCTTTCCCGGTATCTCATTCCGTGTGTGACAATCGGTATCCCCTCCCTTTCCCGGTATCTCATTCTGTGTGTGAAAATCGGTATCCCCTCCCTTTCCCAGTATCTCATTCCGTGTGTGACAATCGGTATCCCCTCCCTTTCCTGGTATCTCATTCTGTGTGTGACAATCGGTATCCCCTCCCTTTCCCGGTATCTCATTCCGTGTGTGACAATCGGTATCCCCTCCCTTTCCTGGTATCTCATTCTGTTTTTGACAATCGGTATCCCCTCCCTTTCCCGGTATCTCATTCCGTGTGTGACAATCGGTATCCCCTCCCTTTCCTGGTATCTCATTCTGTTTGTGACAATCGGTATCCCCTCCCTTTCCTGGTATCTCATTCTGTTTGTGACAATCGGTATCCCCTCCCTTTCCTGTTATCTTATTCTGTGTGTGACAATCGGTATCCCCTCCCTTTCCCGGTATCTCATTCCGTGTGTGACAATCGGTATCCCCTCCCTTTCCTGGTATCTCATTCTGTTTGTGACAATCAGTATCCCCTCCCTTTCCTGGTATCTCATTCCGTGTGTGACAATCAGTATCCCCTCCCTTTCCTGGTATCTCATTCCATGTGTGACAATCGGTATCCCCTCCCTTTCCCGGTATCTCATTCCGTGTGTGACAATCGGTATCCCCTCCCTTTCCCGGTATCTCATTCCATGTGTGACAATCGGTATCCCCTCCCTTTCCTGGTATCTCATTCTGTTTGTGACAATCAGTATCCCCTCCCTTTCCTGGTATCTCATTCCGTGTGTGACAATCAGTATCCCCTCCCTTTCCTGGTATCTCATTCCATGTGTGACAATCGGTATCCCCTCCCTTTCCCGGTATCTCATTCCGTGTGTGACAATCGGTATCCCCTCCCTTTCCCGGTATCTCATTCCATGTGTGACAATCGGTATCCCCTCCCTTTCCTGGTATCTCATTCTGTTTGTGACAATCGGTATCCCCTCCCTTTCCCAGTATCTCATTCCGTGTGTGACAATCGGTATCCCCTCCCTTTCCTGGTATCTCATTCTGTTTGTGACAATCGGTATCCCCTCCCTTTCCCGGTATCTCATTCTGTTTGTGACAATCGGTATCCCCTCCCTTTCCTGGTACCTCATTCCGTGTCTGACAATCGGTATCCCCTCCCTTTCCTGGTATCTCATTCTGTTTGTGACAATCGGTATCCCCTCCCTTTCCTGGTATCTCATTCTGTTTGTGACAATCGGTATCCACTCCCTTTCCCGGTATCTCATTCCGTGTGTGACAATCGGTATCCCCTCCCTTTCCTAGTATCTCATTCTGTGTGTGACAATCGGTATCCCCTCCCTTTCCCCGGTATCTCATTGTGTGTCTGACAATCGGTATCCCCTCCCTTTCCTGGTATCTCATTCCGTGTGTGACAATCTGTATCCCCTCCCTTTCCTGTTATCTTATTCTGTGTGTGACAATCGGTATCCCCTCCCTTTCCTGGTATCTCATTCCGTGTGTGACAATCGGTATCCCCTCCCTTTACCAGTATCTCATTCTGTGTGTGACAATCGGTATCCCCTCCCTTTCCCAGTATCTCATTCCGTGTGTGACAATCGGTATCCCCTCCCTTTCCTGGTATCTCATTCCGTGTGTGACAATCGGTATCCCCTCCCTTTCCCGGAATCTCATTCTGTGTGTGAAAATCGGTATCCCCTCCCTTTCCCAGTATCTCATTCCGTGTGTGACAATCGGTATCCCCTCCCTTTCCTGGAATCTCATTCTGTGTGTGACAATCGGTATCCCCTCCCTTTCCCGGTATCTCATTCCGTGAGTGACAATCGGTATCCCCTCCCTTTCCTGGTATCTCATTCTGTTTTTGACAATCGGTATCCCCTCCCTTTCCCGGTATCTCATTCCGTGTGTGACAATCGGTATCCCCTCCCTTTCCTGGTATCTCATTCTGTTTGTGACAATCGGTATCCCCTCCCTTTCCTGGTATCTCATTCTGTTTGTGACAATCGGTATCCCCTCCCTTTCCTGTTATCTTATTCTGTGTGTGACAATCGGTATCCCCTCCCTTTCCCGGTATCTCATTCCGTGTGTGACAATCGGTATCCCCTCCCTTCCCGGTATCTCATTCTGTGTGTGAAAATCGGTATCCCCTCCCTTTCCCAGTATCTCATTCCGTGTGTGACAATCGGTATCCCCTCCCTTTCCTGGTATCTCATTCTGTGTGTGACAATCGGTATCCCCTCCCTTTCCCGGTATCTCATTCCGTGTGTGACAATCGGTATCCCCTCCCTTTCCTGGTATCTCATTCTGTTTTTGACAATCGGTATCCCCTCCCTTTCCCGGTATCTCATTCCGTGTGTGACAATCGGTATCCCCTCCCTTTCCTGGTATCTCATTCTGTTTGTGACAATCGGTATCCCTCCCTTTCCTGGTATCTCATTCTGTTTGTGACAATCGTATCCCCTCCCTTTCCTGTTATCTTATTCTGTGTGTGACAATCGGTATCCCCTCCCTTTCCCGGTATCTCATTCCGTGTGTGACAATCGGTATCCCCTCCCTTTCCTGGTATCTCATTCTGTTTGTGACAATCAGTATCCCCTCCCTTTCCTGGTATCTCATTCCGTGTGTGACAATCAGTATCCCCTCCCTTTCCTGGTATCTCATTCCATGTGTGACAATCGGTATCCCCTCCCTTTCCCGGTATCTCATTCCGTGTGTGACAATCGGTATCCCCTCCCTTTCCCGGTATCTCATTCCATGTGTGACAATCGGTATCCCCTCCCTTTCCTGGTATCTCATTCTGTTTGTGACAATCGGTATCCCCTCCCTTTCCCAGTATCTCATTCCGTGTGTGACAATCGGTATCCCCTCCCTTTCCTGGTATCTCATTCTGTTTGTGACAATCGGTATCCCCTCCCTTTCCCGGTATCTCATTCCGTGTGTGACAATTGGTATCCCCTCCCTTTCCTGGTATCTCATTCTGTTTGTGACAATCGGTATCCCCTCCCTTTCCTGGTATCTCATTCCGTGTGTGACAATCGGTATCCCCTCCCTTTCCCGGTATCTCATTCCGTGTGTGACAATCGGTATCCCCTCCCTTTCCCGGTATCTCATTGTGTGTCTGACAATCGGTATCCCCTCCCTTTCCTGGTATCTCATTCTGTTTGTGACAATCGGTATCCCCTCCCTTTCCCGGTATCTCATTCTGTTTGTGACAATCGGTATCCCCTCCCTTTCCTGGTACCTCATTCCGTGTCTGACAATCGGTATCCCCTCCCTTTCCTGGTATCTCATTCTGTTTGTGACAATCGGTATCCCCTCCCTTTCCTGGTATCTCATTCTGTTTGTGACAATCGGTATCCACTCCCTTTCCCGGTATCTCATTCCGTGTGTGACAATCGGTATCCCCTCCCTTTCCTGGTATCTCATTCTGTGTGTGACAATCGGTATCCCCTCCCTTTCCCGGTATCTCATTGTGTGTCTGACAATCGGTATCCCCTCCCTTTCCTGGTATCTCATTCCGTGTGTGACAATCTGTATCCCCTCCCTTTCCTGTTATCTTATTCTGTGTGTGACAATCGGTATCCCCTCCCTTTCCTGGTATCTCATTCCGTGTGTGACAATCGGTATCCCCTCCCTTTACCAGTATCTCATTCTGTGTGTGACAATCGGTATCCCCTCCCTTTCCCAGTATCTCATTCCGTGTGTGACAATCGGTATCCCCTCCCTTTCCTGGTATCTCATTCCGTGTGTGACAATCGGTATCCCCTCCCTTTCCCGGAATCTCATTCTGTGTGTGAGAATCGGTATCCCCTCCCTTTCCCAGTATCTCATTCCGTGTGTGACAATCGGTATCCCCTCCCTTTCCTGGTATCTCATTCTGTGTGTGACAATCGGTATCCCCTCCCTTTCCCGGTATCTCATTCCGTGAGTGACAATCGGTATCCCCTCCCTTTCCTGGTATCTCATTCTGTTTTTGACAATCGGTATCCCCTCCCTTTCCCGGTATCTCATTCCGTGTGTGACAATCGGTATCCCCTCCCTTTCCTGGTATCTCATTCTGTTTGTGACAATCGGTATCCCTCCCTTTCCTGGTATCTCATTCTGTTTGTGACAATCGGTATCCCCTCCCTTTCCTGTTATCTTATTCTGTGTGTGACAATCGGTATCCCCTCCCTTTCCCGGTATCTCATTCCGTGTGTGACAATCGGTATCCCCTCCCTTTCCCGGTATCTCATTCTGTGTGTGAAAATCGGTATCCCCTCCCTTTCCCAGTATCTCATTCCGTGTGTGACAATCGGTATCCCCTCCCTTTCCTGGTATCTCATTCTGTGTGTGACAATCGGTATCCCCTCCCTTTCCCGGTATCTCATTCCGTGTGTGACAATCGGTATCCCCTCCCTTTCCTGGTATCTCATTCTGTTTTTGACAATCGGTATCCCCTCCCTTTCCCGGTATCTCATTCCGTGTGTGACAATCGGTATCCCCTCCCTTTCCTGGTATCTCATTCTGTTTGTGACAATCGGTATCCCCTCCCTTTCCTGGTATCTCATTCTGTTTGTGACAATCGGTATCCCCTCCCTTTCCTGTTATCTTATTCTGTGTGTGACAATCGGTATCCCCTCCCTTTCCCGGTATCTCATTCCGTGTGTGACAATCGGTATCCCCTCCCTTTCCTGGTATCTCATTCTGTTTGTGACAATCAGTATCCCCTCCCTTTCCTGGTATCTCATTCCGTGTGTGACAATCAGTATCCCCTCCCTTTCCTGGTATCTCATTCCATGTGTGACAATCGGTATCCCCTCCCTTTCCCGGTATCTCATTCCGTGTGTGACAATCGGTATCCCCTCCCTTTCCCGGTATCTCATTCCATGTGTGACAATCGGTATCCCCTCCCTTTCCTGGTATCTCATTCTGTTTGTGACAATCGGTATCCCCTCCCTTTCCCAGTATCTCATTCCGTGTGTGACAATCGGTATCCCCTCCCTTTCCTGTTATCTTATTCTGTGTGTGACAATCGGTATCCCCTCCCTTTCCCGGTATCTCATTCCGTGTGTGACAATCGGTATCCCCTCCCTTTCCTGGTATCTTATTTTGTGTGTGACAATCGCTATCCCCTCCCTTTCCCGGTATCTCATTCCGTGTGTGACAATCGGTATCCCCTCCCTTTCCTGGTATCTCATTCTGTGTGTGACAATCGGTATCCCCTCCCTTTCCTGGTATCTCATTCTGTTTGTGACAATCGGTATCCCCTCCCTTTCCTGGTATCTCATTCCGTGTCTGACAATCGGTATCCCCTCCCTTTCCTGGTATCTCATTCTGTTTGCGACAATCGGTATCCCCTCCCTTTCCTGGTATCTCATTCTGTTTGTGACAATCGGTATCCCCTCCCTTTCCTGGTATCTCATTCTGTTTGTGACAATCGGTATCCCCTCCCTTTCCTGGTATCTCATTCCGTGTGTGACAATCGGTATCCCCTCCCTTTCCTGTAAATATGAAGTGCCCCCCCTTGGCTTCCGTTTAACAAGACAGGATAGAACAAGACATATAAACCCAATGGTATAAATTCGAATTAAACTCGATCATTGCTGTATTAATAAAATGACACAATAACGCTTGAATCGCTCATACGAAAATTTCAAGTTTAAATTCGAAAATCCGGAATTTTTTGTGTTGAAAGCATTATTTAAACTCGAAAAATTCAAGTTTAAACGGATATTCTTTTCCATGAAACCTCTTTATTTTTCCCAAACAGGAAGTGCTCCGGCAGCCATTTTAGGAGCATTGGCACTCATCCTTGGAAACTGGGTGAAATAGATCTGGCAAAAACCCATTCATAAATATCAAAAAATCGAGAAGAAAAAATCTGACTTTAACTTAAAAGTTGCTTAGTAAATGTGCCCCTAGACGTACCCCCATAAGGGGGAGGTAATTAGTGAGTTACCCGGCAGGGGGGGGTTCATATAATACAGGTGGCTCAGCAGTCAACTTGCCAGGCTGTTTGTGTGATACACCCTCAGGGTTTCCTTGCCCTTTATATTAACCCTCATTTGGATAAGAAATATCTTCTCTATATTCTCTACACTTCTACTTCTGACCTGGATCCTGACTAGTCACTATTGATTGGGCTGGGGGGGGCTGTTTGTGCCTCTGGGTACTGGGAATGCCAGGGGGGCTATAAGGTGCCACAGACAGTCACTATTGATTGGGCTGGGGGGGCTGTTTGTGCCTCTGGGTACTGGGAATGCCAGAGGGGCTATAAGGTGCCACAGACAGTCACTATTGATTGGGCTGGGGGGGCTGTTTGTGCCTCTGGGTACTGGGAATGCCAGGGGGGCTGTAAGGTGCCACAGACAGTCACTATTGATTGGGCTGGGGGGGGGCTGTTTGTGCCTCTGGGTACTGGGAATGCCAGGGGGGCTGTAAGGTGCCACAGACAGTCACTATTGATTGGGCTGGGGGGGGGGCTGTTTGTGCCTCTGGGTACTGGGAATGCCAGGGGGGCTGTAAGGTGCCACAGACAGTCACTATTTATTGGGCTGGGGGGGCTGTTTGTGCCTCTGGGTACTGGGAATGTCAGGGGGGCTGTAAGGTGCCACAGACAGTCACTATTTATTGGGCTGGGGGGGCTGTTTGTGCCTCTGGGTACTGGAATGTCAGGGGGGCTGTAAGGTGCCACAGACAGTCACTATTTATTGGGCTGGGGGGGCTGTTTGTGCCTCTGGGTACTGGGAATGCCAGGGGGGCTGTAAGGTGCCACAGACAGTCACTATTTATTGGGCTGGAGGGGGCTGTTTGTGCCTCTGGGTACTGGGAATGCAAGGGGGGCTGTAAGGTGCCACAGACAGTCACTATTTATTGGGCTGGGGGGGCTGTTTGTGCCTCTGGGTACTGGGAATGCCGGGGGGGCTGTAAGGTGCAACAGACAGTCACTATTTATTGGGCTGGGGGGCTGTTTGTGCCTCTGGGTACTGGGAATGCCAGGGGGGCTGTAAGGTGCAACAGACAGTCACTATTTATTGGGCTGGGGGGCTGTTTGTGCCTCTGGGTACTGGGAATGCCGGGGGGGCTGTAAGGTGCAACAGACAGTCACTATTTATTGGGCTGGGGGGGGCTGTTTGTGCCTCTGGGTACTGGGAATGCCAGGGGGGCTGTAAGGTGCCACAGACAGTCACTATTTATTGGGCTGGGGGGGGGCTGTTTGTGCCTCTGGGTACTGGGAATGCCAGGGGGGCGGTAAGGTGCCACAGACAGTCACTATTTATTGGGCTGGGGGGGCTGTTTGTGCCTCTGGGTACTGGGAATGCCAGGGGGGCTGTAAGGTGCCACAGACAGTCGCTATTTATTGGGCTGGGGGGGGGGCTGTTTGTGCCTCTGGGTACTGGGAATGCCAGGGGGGCTGTAAGGTGCCACAGACAGTCACTATTTATTGGGCTGGGGGGGGCTGTTTGTGCCTCTGGGTACTGGGAATGCCGGGGGGGCAGTAAGGTGCCACAGACAGTCACTTTATTGGGCTGGGGGGGGCTGTTTGTGCCTCTGGGTACTGGGAATGCCAGGGGGGCTGTAAGGTGCAACAGACAGTCACTATTTATTGGGCTGGGGGGGGGGGCTGTTTGTGCCTCTGGGTACTGGGAATGCCAGGGGGGCTGTAAGATGCCACAGACAGTCACTATTTATTGGGCTGGGGGGGGGCGCTGTTTGTGCCTCTGGGTACTGGGAATGCCAGGGGGGCTGTAAGGTGCCACAGACAGTCACTATTTATTGGGCTGGGGGGGGGCTGTTTGTGCCTCTGGGTACTGGGAATGCCAGGGGGGCGGTAAGGTGCCACAGACAGTCACTATTTATTGGGCTGGGGGGGGGTGTTTGTACCTCTGGGTACTGGGAATGCCAGGGGGGCTGTAAGGTGCCACAGACAGTCACTATTTATTGGGCTGGGGGGGCTGTTTATGCCTCTGGGTACTGGGAATGCCAGGGGGGCTGTAAGGTGCCACAGACAGTCGCTATTTATTGGGCTGGGGGGGGGCTGTTTGTGCCTCTGGGTACTGGGAATGTCAGGGGGGCTGTAAGGTGCCACAGACAGTCACTATTTATTGGGCTGGGGGGGGCTGTTTGTGCCTCTGGGTACTGGGAATGCCAGGGGGGCTGTAAGGTTCAACAGACAGTCACTATTTATTGGGCTGGGGGGCTGTTTGTGCCTCTGGGTACTGGGAATGCCAGGGGGGCTGTAAGGTGCCACAGACAGTCACTATTTATTGGGCTGGGGGGGCTGTTTGTGCCTCTGGGTACTGGGAATGTCAGGGGGGCTGTAAGGTGCCACAGACAGTCACTATTTATTGGGCTGGGGGGGGGCTGTTTGTGCCTCTGGGTACTGGGAATGCCAGGGGGGCTGTAAGGTGCCACAGACAGTCACTATTTATTGGGCTGGGGGGGGCCTGTTTGTGCCTCTGGGTACTGGGAATGCCAGGGGGGCTGTAAGGTGACACAGACAGTCATTATTTATTGGGCTGGGGGGGCTGTTTGTGCCTCTGGGTACTGGGAATGCCGGGGGGGCTGTAAGGTGCAACAGACAGTCACTATTTATTGGGCTGGGGGGGCTGTTTGTGCCTCTGGGTACTGGGAATGCCAGGGGGGCTGTACGGTGACACAGACAGTCACTATTTATTGGGCTGGGGGGGGACTGTTTGTGCCTCTGGGTACTGGGAATGCCAGGGGGGCTGTAAGGTGCCACAGACAGTCACTTTATTGGGCTGGGGGGGGGCTGTTTGTGCCTCTGGGTACTGGGAATGCCAGGGGGGCTGTAAGGTGCCACAGACAGTCACTATTTATTGGGCTGGGGGGGGGCTGTTTGTGCCTCTGGGTACTGGGAATGCCGGGGGGGCTGTAAGGTTCAACAGACAGTCACTATTTATTGGGCTGGGAGGGGCTGTTTGTGCCTCTGGGTACTGGGAATGCCAGGGGGGCTGTAAGGTTCAACAGACAGTCACTATTTATTGGGCTGGGGGGCTGTTTGTGCCTCTGGGTACTGGGAATGCCAGGGGGGCTGTAAGGTTCAACAGACAGTCACTATTTATTGGGCTGGGGGGCCTGTTTGTGCCTCTGGGTACTGGGAATGCCGGGGGGGCTGTAAGGTTCAACAGACAGTCACTATTTACTGGGCTGGGAGGGGCTGTTTGTGCCTCTGGGTACTGGGAATGCCAGGGGGGCTGTAAGGTGACACAGACAGTCATTATTTATTGGGCTGGGGGGGCTGTTCGTGCCTCTGGGTACTGGGAATGCCGGGGGGGCTGTAAGGTGCAACAGACAGTCACTATTTATTGGGCTGGGGGGGCTGTTTGTGCCTCTGGGTACTGGGAATGCCAGGGGGGCTGTACGGTGCCACAGACAGTCACTATTTATTGGGCTGGGGGGGGACTGTTTGTGCCTCTGGGTACTGGGAATGCCAGGGGGGCTGTAAGGTGCCACAGACAGTCACTTTATTGGGCTGGGGGGGGGCTGTTTGTGCCTCTGGGTACTGGGAATGCCAGGGGGGCTGTACGGTGCCACAGACAGTCACTATTTATTGGGCTGGGGGGGGACTGTTTGTGCCTCTGGGTACTGGGAATGCCAGGGGGGCTGTAAGGTGCCACAGACAGTCACTTTATTGGGCTGGGGGGGGGCTGTTTGTGCCTCTGGGTACTGGGAATGCCAGGGGGGCTGTAAGGTGCCACAGACAGTCACTATTTATTGGGCTGGGGGGGCTGTTTGTGCCTCTGGGTACTGGGAATGCCAGGGGGGCTGTAAGGTTCAACAGACAGTCACTATTTATTGGGCTGGGAGGGGCTGTTTGAGCCTCTGGGTACTGGGAATGCCAGGGGGGCTGTAAGGTTCAACAGACAGTCACTATTTATTGGGCTGGGGGGCTGTTTGTGCCTCTGGGTACTGGGAATGCCAGGGGGGCTGTAAGGTTCAACAGACAGTCACTATTTATTGGGCTGGGGGGCCTGTTTGTGCCTCTGGGTACTGGGAATGCCGGGGGGGCTGTAAGGTTCAACAGACAGTCACTATTTATTGGGCTGGGAGGGGCTGTTTGTGCCTCTGGGTACTGGGAATGCCAGGGGGGCTGTAAGGTGACACAGACAGTCATTATTTATTGGGCTGGGGGGCTGTTTGTGCCTCTGGGTACTGGGAATGCCGGGGGGCTGTAAGGTGCAACAGACAGTCACTATTTATTGGGCTGGGGGGCTGTTTGTGCCTCTGGGTACTGGGAATGCCAGGGGGGCTGTAAGGTTCAACAGACAGTCACTATTTATTGGGCTGGGGGGGGCTGTTTGTGCCTCTGGGTACTGGGAATGCCAGGGGGGCTGTAAGGTGCCACAGACAGTCACTATTTATTGGGCTGGGGGGGCTGTTTATGCCTCTGAGTACTGGGAATGCCAGGGGGGCTGTAAGGTGCCACAGACAGTCGCTATTTATTGGGCTGGGGGGGCTGTTTTGTGCTCTGGTACTGGGAATGCCAGGGGGGCTGTAAGGTGCCACAGACAGTCACTATTTATTGGGCTGGGGGGGCTGTTTGTGCCTCTGGGTACTGGGAATGCCGGGGGGGCAGTAAGGTGCCACAGACAGTCACTTTATTGGGCTGGGGGGGGGGCTGTTTGTGCCTCTGGTACTGGGAATGCCAGGGGGGCTGTAAGGTGCCACAGACAGTCACTATTTATTGGGCTGGGGGGGGGCGCTGTTTGTGCCTCTGGGTACTGGGAATGCCAGGGGGGCTGTAAGGTGCCACAGACAGTCACTATTTATTGGGCTGGGGGGGGGCTGTTTGTGCCTCTGGGTACTGGAATGCCAGGGGGGGTAAGGTGCCACAGACAGTCACTATTTATTGGGCTGGGGGGGTGTTTGTACCTCTGGGTACTGGGAATGCCAGGGGGGCTGTAAGGTGCCACAGACAGTCACTATTTATTGGGCTGGGGGGGCTGTTTATGCCTGGGTACTGGGAATGCCAGGGGGGCTGTAAGGTGCCACAGACAGTCGCTATTTATTGGGCTGGGGGGGGGCCTGTTTGTGCCTCTGGGTACTGGGGAATGCCAGGGGCTGTACGGTGCCACAGACAGTCACGTATTTATTGGGCTTGGGGGGGGGGTGTTTGTGCCTCTGGGTAACTGGGATGCCAGGGGGGCTGTAAGGTTGCCCACGACAGTTCACTTTATTTGGGCTGGGGGGGGCCTGTTGGTGCCTCTGGGGTACTGGGAATGCCATGGGGGGCTGTAAGGTGCCACAGACCAATCACTATTTATTTGGGCTGGGGGGGCTGTTTGTGCCTCTGGGTACTGGGGAATGCCAGGGGGGCTGTAGGTGCCACAGACAGTCACATATTTATTGGGCTGGGGGGGTTGTTTGTGCCTCTGGGTACTGGGAATGCCAGGGCGGGCTGGTAAGGTGCCACAGACAGGTCACTATTTTATTGGGCTGGGGGGGGGCTGTTTGTGCCTCTGGGTACTGGGAATGCCAGGGGGGGCTGTAGGTGCCACAGACAGTCACTATTTATTGGGCTGGGGGGGGGGCTGTTTGTGCCTCTGGGTACTGGGAATGTCAGGGGGGCTGTAAGGTGCCACAGACAGTCACTATTTATTGGGCTGGGGGGGGGGGCTGTTTGTGCCTCTGGGTACTGGGAATGCAGGGGGGCTGTAAGGTGCCACAGACAGTCACTATTTTATTGGGCTGGGGGGGGCCTGTTTTGTGCCTCTGGGTACTGGGAATGCCAGGGGGGCTGTAAGGTGACACAGACAGTCATTATTTATTGGGCTGGGGGGGCTGTTTGTGCCTCTGGGTACTGGGGAATGCCGGGGGGGCTGTAAGGTGCAACAGACAGTCACTTATTTATTGGGCTGGGGGGGCTGTTTGTGCCTCTGGGTACTGGGAATGCCAGGGGGGCTGTAAGGTGCACAGACAGTCACTATTTATTGGGCTGGGGGGGGGGCTGTTTGTGGCCTCTGGGTACTGGGAATGCCAGGGGGGCTGTAAGGTGCCACAGACAGTCACTTTATTGGGCTGGGGGGGGGCTGTTTGTGCCTCTGGGTACTGGGAATGCCAGGGGGCTGTAAGGTGCCACAGACAGTCACTATTTATTGGGCTGGGGGGGGGCTGTTTGTGCCTCTGGGGTACTGGAATGTCAGGGGGGGCTGTAAGGTGCCACAGACAGGTCACTATTTATTGGGCTGGAGGGGGCTGTTTGTGCCTCTGGGTACTGGGAATGCCAGGGGGGCTGTAAGGTTCAACAGACAGTCACTATTTATTGGCTGGGGGGCTGTTTGTGCCTCTGGGTACTGGGAATGCCAGGGGGGCTGTAAGGTTCAACAGACAGTCACTATTTATTGGGCTGGGGGGCTGTTTGTGCCTCTGGGTACTGGGAATGCCCGGGGGGGCTGTAAGGTTCAACAGACAGTCACTATTTATTGGGCTGGGAGGGGCTGTTTTGTGCCTCTGGGTACTGGGAATGCCAGGGGGGCTGTAAGGTGACACAGACAGTCATTATTTATTGGGCTGGGGGGGCTGTTTGTGCCTCTGGGTACTGGGAATGCCGGGGGGGCTGTAAGGTGCAACAGACAGTCACTATTTATTGGGCTGGGGGGCTGTTTGTGCCTCTGGGTACTGGGAATGCCAGGGGGGCTGTAAGGTGCCACAGACAGTCACTATTTATTGGGCTGGGGGGGCTGTTTGTGCCTCTGGGTACTGGGAATGCCAGGGGGGCTGTAAGGTGCCCACAGACAGTCACTATTTATTGGGCTGGGGGGGGGCTGTTTGTGCCTCTGGGTACTGGGAATGCCAGGGGGGCGGTAAGGTGCCACAGACAGTCACTATTTATTGGGCTGGGGGGGCTGTTTATGCCTCTGGGTACTGGGAATGCCAGGGGGGCTGTAAGGTGCCACAGACAGTCGCTATTTATTGGGCTGGGGGGGGCTGTTTGTGCCTCTGGGTACTGGGAATGCCAGGGGGGCTGTACGGTGCCACAGACAGTCACTATTTATTGGGCTGGGGGGGCTGTTTATGCCTCTGGGTACTGGGAATGCCGGGGGGGCAGTAAGGTGCCACAGACAGTCACTATTTATTGGGCTGGGGGGAGGGGGCTGTTTGTGCCTCTGGGTACTGGGAATGCCAGGGGGGCTGTAAGGTGCAACAGACAGTCACTATTTATTGGGCTGGGGGGGGGGTCTGTTTGTGCCTCTGGGTACTGGGAATGCCAGGGGGGCTGTAAGATGCCACAGACAGTCACTATTTATTGGGCTGGGGGGGGGCGCTGTTTGTGCCTCTGGGTACTGGGAATGCCAGGGGGGCTGTAAGGTGCCACAGACAGTCACTATTTATTGGGCTGGGGGGGGGCTGTTTGTGCCTCTGGGTACTGGGAATGCCAGGGGGGCTGTAAGGTGCCACAGACAGTCACTATTTATTGGGCTGGGGGGGGGTGTTTGTACCTCTGGGTACTGGGAATGTCAGGGGGGCTGTAAGGTGCCACAGACAGTCGCTATTTATTGGGCTGGGGGGGGGCTGTTTGTGCCTCTGGGTACTGGGAATGCCAGGGGGGCTGTAAGGTGCCACAGACAGTCACTATTTATTGGGCTGGGGGGGCTGTTTGTGCCTCTGGGTACTGGGAATGCCAGGGGGGCTGTAAGGTGCCACAGACAGTCACTTTATTGGGCTGGGGGGGGGCTGTTTGTGCCTCTGGGTACTGGGAATGCCAGGGGGGCTGTAAGTTGCCACAGACAGTCACTATTTATTGGGCTAGGGGGGCTGTTTGTGCCTCTGGGTACTGGGAATGCCAGGGGGGCTGTAAGTTGCCACAGACAGTCACTATATATTGGGCTGGGGGGGCTGTTTGTGCCTCTGGGTACTGGGAATGCCAGGGGGGCTGTAAGGTGCCACAGACAGTCACTATTTATTGGACTGGGGGGGCTGTTTGTGCCTCTGGGTACTGGGAATGCCAGGGGGGCTGTAAGGTGCCACAGACAGTCACTTTATTGGGCTGGGGGGGGGGCTGTTTGTGCCTCTGGGTACTGGGAATGCCAGGGGGGCTGTAAGTTGCCACAGACAGTCACTATTTATTGGGCTAGGGGGGCTGTTTGTGCCTCTGGGTACTGGGAATGCCAGGGGGGCTGTAAGGTGCCACAGACAGTCACTATTTATTGGACTGGGGGGGCTGTTGTGCCTCTCTCTACCTTAAAAGCCAGGTCTGATTCTAAAACCCAGTACAGGTATAGGACTCGTTATCCAGAATGCTTGGGACCAAGGGTATTCCGGATAAGGGGTCTTTCCGTAATTTGGATCTCCATACCTTAAGTCTACTAAAAAATCAATAAAACATTAATTAAACCCAATAGGGCTGTTCTGCCCCCAATAAGGGGTAATTATATCTTAGTTGGGATCAAGTACAGGTACTGTTTTATTATTACAGATAAAAAGGAAATCAGTTTTGAAATTCTAATTTATTTGATTAAAATAGAGTCTATGGGAGATGGGCTTTCCGTAATTCGGGATACCATACCTGTACAGGCCTGGGGGGGGCCAGTTTTCTAACCCTGAGTTAAAATCACCCAGTAACCAACTGAGAAAAGTTTGGGGACGTTGGCGTAAATAGTATGAGAATGGCATCATTTTAAATTTAAACCAATGAAATGTAAAGGGGTTTATCTGATTGACTGTTGGTGGCTCCGCCCACATTTTCAAACCTAAAACTGCAGTCCCCTAGTGGCCAACTGTGAAGAGTTTGGGCACCCTGGGGTTAATACTGTGAGAATGGCAGCAGGTGTAATTGGGTTCCATGGCGAGACAGTTACTGCCAGTAATAGCAGGGACCTGCTGGTATATACAGGGGCAACTGGGCCCATTGCTGTTTGTAAGTGACATTCCCACACAAATTGCAGTTGGTCTTTGTTTTATATATTTTGTGTTTTGTTTTCTGATTTTGCTTTTTGTTTTGGAATTTCAGCCCCCCCCCCCATTAGGGAGAAATGAAGCAGTGACTGGGGGGGCAACCTGGGGGCAGTTAGGATTAGCTTTGCACAGAATGTCTATTTGTTCTCTTCATACTCATGGAAACTAAGTCTGAAGGCCATTTAAGGCGAGATTAGGGGGGGAAATACATTTGCTATTATAGATCTATAGGGAATCATAACAATGTGTTCAAATGTCGCTAAGGTGGGCCCTGACCAATCATCTTACACAGGCACCTAAAGGGTGTTTCACCATTAAATTCCCTGTTTTGCAACTAAGGGCATTTAGCTCAAGGAAGCCTGCAGGTGATGTCATAGTGGGTTCCCATGGCAACACTGAGGTCTTTAGACCCCCCCATGTGGTCAACTCTTATTAGAAAACCTTTGCAACTAAGTCATTGAACTCCAAGAAGCCTGAGGGTGATGTCACAATGGGTTTCCATGGCAACACTGATGTCACAATACCAGCCGTGTGTGCGTAACTGTTACAACTTGGGGAAACACTTCAGATTGCTTTTTAGAGCAGAAGAGGTAAGTTGTCCCTGCTATGGGCTCCTCCCTGTTACAATTCTAATTTGTTTTAATTAACTAGAAAAGATACTTTTTACTCTAAATACTTAGGCCGCTCCTATGAATTAGATTTCAGTATGAAACGTTGCGCTCTACATTGCCCCATATCTAAGCATTTATTTCCATTAAACAAACAGGGATATGTATAAATATATGGGGAACCTAATGCCCCACAGACTGACCCCCAATAATCACTGCCGGGGTTTTTCTCCCATTATTCGCTGTGTTTTTACTTACTAATTGCTGTGTTTCTGTTTCCTTCCATATAACAACAGTTTTGACCGTCTGCAACAATGGCATCAAGACTCTGCGACAGTTTCCTTGACTGTGTCCTTGACTGCGTGCGGGGTCTCTGCACGCGTCTCGGCTACAGCAAGAAGGTGAGATAACAGATTTACCCCCGTCTCTGCACTCTCAGCTTTTAGCAGCTTTTATTCTTTTCTACTTCTACAATGTTTAATGTGTATATGAGCCGGAATGAGCTTCCCAGGATCCTTTATGGCCAAGAATACGCACTATGTGCGCCGTTCTCTTTAACCCTTTCGTTACCTTCATTGCATATGGGAATTGGGATTCAGCTTCAGTTCGGTATTCGCCCGAAGCTTTTAAAAAGGATTCGGTGCCTCCCTAATATAAATCCCAGAAGCCTCCCTGGGTCCCTGAACTGTTATTCTTCAATCCATACTGTGCGGCATCAGTCCAACCCTTTCTTTTTCTCTTCCCTTCGTATTTATCTAGTGAGATGTAGAGATAAACGTGTAACAGTTGCAGCCGCCTCATACTTGGTGGCACCGTTTGCTTTATTTGTATAAAAAACTAACGTTTTTTATTTTCCTTTTTAGACTGAAAAAAATCCTAAATGGGAAGAAGTCTACGTAAGTAGGAAACAACAGATATAAATGTTTGTGAGTAAATGAGCTGCTGGATCAGGGTGTGTGTGTAGGTTACTGAGCGGTTCCGGGGGGGCTGCAGGCATTGCATCAGTAGTTACTGAGGGGCTTATTATTAGTTTATCATCAGTAATAGATGATAAGGCGCGGCGGGTGAGGGATCTACGGGCGACTTAGCGATGCGTATGCCTTTCCCAGTGTGGGAGTGCGACAGATAAAATCATTTGTATCATTGTCCTTTGTGTCAGTCTGTATGTTAAACGGCCATTCCAAGGTTTCCAAAACTAATAATGTCCTGTTTGTTTGTTTTTTTAGATCTTTGAGGATGAATCAAGAATTTTTATCCCTACATATTATGTAGATCTTAAATAGGTTAGGTTAGGAAAAAAAAAATAGGTTAGATTAGGAAATTAGAAAAACAGAAAAAAAACAAAAAAATAGGATAGGAAATTAGACAAAAAATATTTTTATAAAAAAAAAAAAAAATAGGTTAGATTAGGAAATTAGAAAAACAGAAAAAAAACAAAAAAATAGGTTAGGAAATTAGAAAAAAAATATTTTTATAAAAAAACAAAAAAATAGATTATGAAATTAGAAAAAAATATTTTTATAAAAAAAAAAAAAAAAAAAATAGGTTAGGAAATTAGAAAAAAATATTTTTATAAAAAAAAAAAAAAAAAAATAGGTTAGGAAATTAGAAAAAAATATTTTTATAAAAAAAAAATAGGTTAGGAAATTAGAAAAAAATATTTTTATAAAAAAAACAAAAAAAATAGGTTAGGAAATTAGAAAATAAATATTTTTGTAAAACAAAAATATAGGCTAGGAAGTTATAAAATAAAATAAAAAAATCAAGAGGCTCAGCGGAGACAAGAACCAAGACAAAAGAAGAACCAAGAAATTGAGAGGCTCAGCGGGGCCCCTGCTGTGTGGGTTGGTGTGGGAGGCTCAGCAGGGGCCCCGCTGACAGAAGACAGAAAAAACAAAAAAAATAGGTTAGGAAATTAGAAAAAAATATTTTTATAAAAAAAAACAAAAAAACAAAAAAAAAGTTAGGAAATTAGAAAAAACAAAAAAAAATAGGTTAGGAAATTAGAAAAAAAATATTTTTATAAAAAAAAACAAAAATAGGTTAGGAAATTAGAAAAAAATATTTTTATAAAAAAACAAAAAAAATATGTTAGGAAATTAGAAAATAAATATTTTATAAAAAAAACAAAACAAAAAAAAAAATAGGTTAGGAAATTAGAAAAAAAAAAAAAAAAGTTAGGAAATCAGAAAAAAAGATATTTTTATAAAAAAAAACAACAAAAAAATAGGTTAGGAAATTAGAAAAAAATAGGTTAGGTTAGGAAGTTAAAAAATAAAATAAAAAAATCAAGAGGCTCAGCGGAGACAAGAACCAAGACAAAAGAAGAACCAAGAAATTGAGAGGCTCAGCGGGGCCCCTGCTGTGTGGGTTGGTGTGGGAGGCTCAGCAGGGGCCCCGCTGACAGAAGACAACAAAACAATAAAATCAACAAATAACAAACATCCCTGTGTGTGTGTGAGTCTCTCAGGCTGAATCCCATCTCACAAATAGCTTTGCTTTTATTGCTCGGGTATAATGCTCAGGTATAATGGTATAATGCTCAGGTATAATGGTATAATGCTCGGGTATAATGGTATAATGCTCGGGTATAATGGTATAATGCTCGGGTATAATGGTATAATGCTCGGGTATAATGGTATAATGCTCGGGTATAATGGTATAATGCTCGGGTATAATGGTATAATGCTCGGGTATAATGGTATAATGCTCGGGTATAATGGTATAATGCTCGGGTATAATGGTATAATGCTCGGGTATATTGGTATAATGTTCGGGTATAATGGAATAATGCTCGAGTATAATGGTATAATGCTCGGGTATATTGGTATAATGCTCGGGTATATTGGTATAATGCTCGGGTATAATGCTCGGGTATAATGGAATAATGCTCGGGTATATTGGTATAAAGCTCGGGTATATTGGTAAAATGCTCGGGTATAATGGTATAATGCTTGGGTATAATGGTATAATGCTTGGGTATAATGGTATAATGCTCGGGTATAATGGTATAATGCTCAGGTATAATGGTATAATGCTTGGGTATAATGGTATAATGCTCGGGTATATTGGTATAATGCTCGGGTATAATGGTATAATGCTCAGGTATAATGGTATAATGCTCGGGTATATTGGTATAATGCTCGGGTATAATGGTATAATACTCGGGTATAATGGTATAATGCTCGAGTATATTGGTATAAAGCTCGGGTATATTGGTAAAATGCTCAGGTATAATGGTATAATGCTTGGGTATATTGGTATAATGCTCGGGTATATTGGTATAATGCTCAGGTATATTGATATAATGCTTGGAAAAATTGGTATAATGCTCAGGTATAATGGAATAATGCTCGGGTATATTGGTATAAAGCTCGGGAATAATGGTATAATGCTCGGGTATAATGGTATAATACTCGGGTATAATGGTATAATGCTCGGGTATATTGGTATAATGCTCGGATAAATTGGTATAATGCTCGGGTATAATGGTATAATGCTCAGGTATATTGGTATAATTCTCGGGTATATTGGTATAATGCTCGGGTATAATGGTATAATGCTCGGGTATAATGGTATAATGCTCGAGTATAATGGTATAATGCTAAGGTATATTGGTAAAATTCTCGGGAATAATGGTATAATGCTCAGGTATAATGGTATAATGCTCGGGTATATTGGTATAATGCTCAGGTATATTGGTATAAAGCTCGGGTATATTGGTAAAATGCTCAGGTATAATGGTATAATGCTTGGGTATAATGTTATAATGCTAGGGTATAATGGTAAAATGCTCAGGTATATTGGTAAAAGTCTCGGGTATAATGGTATAATGCTCGGGTATATTGGTATAATGCTCGGGTATATTGGTATAATGCTAGGGTATATTGGTATAATGCTCAGGTATATTGGTATAATGCTCGGGTATAATGCTCAGATATAATGGTATAGTGCTCAGGTATAATGGTATAATGCTCGGGTATAATGGTATAATGCTCGGGTAGAATGGTATAATGTTGGGTATAATGCTCGGATATATTGGTATAATGCTCAGGTATATTGGTATAATGCTCGGGTATATTGGTATAATGCTCGGGTATATTGGTATAATGCTCGGGTAGAATGGTATAATGTTGGGTATAATGCTCGGATATATTGGTATAATGCTCAGGTATAATGCTCGGGTATAATGGTATAATGTTCGGGTATAATGCTGGAGTATATTGGTATAATGTTCAGGTATATTGGTATACTGCTAAGGTATAATGGTAGAATGCTCAGGTATAATGCTCGGGTATAATGGTATAATGTTTGGGTATAATGGTATAAAGCTCGGGTATAATTGTATAATGCTCAGGTATATTGGTATAATGCTCGGGTATATTGGTATAATGCTAGGGTATATTGGTATAATGCTCGGGTATATTGGTATAATGCTCGGGTATATTGGTATAATGCTCGGGTATATTGGTATAATGCTCGGGTATATTGGTATAATGCTCGGGTATAATGGTATAATGCTCGGGTATAATGGTATAATGCTCGGGTATAATGGTATAATGCTCGGGTATAATGGTAAAATGCTCGGGTATAATGGTATAATGCTCGGGTATATTGGTATAATGCTCGGGTATAATGGTATAATGCTCGGGTATAATGGTATAATGCTCGGGTATAATGGTGTAATGCTCGAGTATAATGGTATAATGCTCGGGTATATTGGTATAATGCTCGGGTATATTGGTATAATGCTCGGGTATAATGGTATAATGCTCGGGTATAATGGAATAATGCTCGGGTATATTGGTAAAATGCTCAGGTATAATGGTATAATGCTTGGGTATAATGGTATAATGCTCAGGTATAATGGTAAAATGCTCGGGTATAATGGTATAATGCTTGGGTATAATGGTATAATGCTCGGGTATATTGGTATATTGCTCGGGTATAATGGTAAAATGCTCAGGTATAATGGTATAATGCTCGGGTATATTGGTATAATGCTCGGGTATATTGGTATAAAGCTCGGGTATATTGGTAAAATGCTCAGGTATAATGGTATAATGCTTGGGTATATTGGTATAATGCTCGGGTATAATGGTAAAATGCTCAGGTATAATGGTATAATGCTTGGGAATAATGGTATAATGCTCGGGTATATTGGTATAATGCTCGGGTATAATGGTAAAATGCTCAGGTATAATGGTATAATGCTCAGGTATATTGGTATAATGCTCGGGTATAATGGTATAATGCTCGGGTATAATGGTATAAAGCTCGGGTATATTGGTAAAATGCTCAGGTATAATGGTATAATGCTTGGGTATATTGGTATAATGCTCGAGTATATTGGTATAATGCTCAGGTATATTGATATAATGCTTGGAAAAATTGGTATAATGCTCAGGTATAATGGAATAATGCTCGGGTATATTGGTATAAAGCTCGGGAATAATGGTATAATGCTCGGGTATAATGGTATAATACTCGGGTATAATGGTATAATGCTCGGGTATATTGGTATAATGCTCGGATAAATTGGTATAATGCTCGGGTATAATGGTATAATGCTCGGGTATATTGGTATAATTCTCGGGTATATTGGTATAATGCTCGGGTATAATGGTATAATGCTCGAGTATAATGGTATAATGCTCGGGTATATTGGTATAATGCTCGGGTATATTGGTATAATGCTCGGGTATAATGGTATAATGCGCGGGTATAATGGTATAATGCTCGAGTATAATGGTATAATGCTCAGGTATAATGGTATAATGCTCGGGTATATTGGTATAATTCTCAGGTATATTGGTATAATGCTCGGGTATAGTGGTATAATGCTCGGGTATAATGATATAATGCTCGGGTATATTGGTATAGTGCTCCGGTATAATGGTATAATGCTCGGGTATATTGGTATAAAGCTCGGGTATATTGGTAAAATGCTCGGGTATAATGGTAAAATGCTCAGGTATAATGGTATAATGCTTGGATATAATGGTATAATGCTAAGGTATATTGGTAAAATTCTCGGGAATAATGGTATAATGCTCAGGTATAATGGTATAATGCTCGGGTATATTGGTATAATGCTCAGGTATATTGGTATAAAGCTCGGGTATATTGGTAAAATGCTCAGGTATAATGGTATAATGCTTGGGTATAATGTTATAATGCTAGGGTATAATGGTAAAATGCTCAGGTATAATGGTATAATGCTTGGATATAATGGTATAATGCTCAGGTATATTGGTAAAAGTCTCGGGTATAATGGTATAATGCTCGGGTATATTGGTATAATGCTCGGGTATATTGGTATAATGCTAGGGTATATTGGTATAATGCTCAGGTATATTGGTATAATGCTCGGGTATAATGCTCAGATATAATGGTATAGTGCTCAGGTATAATGGTATAATGCTCGGGTATAATGGTATAATGCTCGGGTAGAATGGTATAATGTTGGGTATAATGCTCGGGTATAAGGGTATAATGCTCGGGTATAATGGTATAATGCTCAGGTATATTGGTATAATGCTCGGGTATAATGGTATAATGCTCGGGTATATTGGTATAATGCTCGGGTATAATGGTATAAGGCTCGGGTATAATGGTATAATGCTCAGGATTCTTGTCGTTCCCCAGTTCCCCCTGCTCATTAGTAGAAGACCATCAGCTTAGGGAACTGTAAAGCAGGAAGTAGTGTTCTGGCTATTATGTTAGACATCTGCCCACTCCAGCCTTTACAGATTACATTATTGCCTAACTAACTATATTGAAAACATTTTTTTTAAGACGCGGGCTTGATGGCCAACACAGGTGCCACATCATACAATGACATTCCTACCAATTCCGTGCTCCCTACTTTGTGGAACAGTTTGGGGGGCTCTTTGCTGTTTCAGCACAATAATGCCCCCCATGCACAGAGCCAGGTCCCTACAGAATGGGTTTGCTGAGATGGGAAGAACCTGTCTGCACAGAACCCTGACCCGACCCAACTGAACCCCTGTGGGATGAATTTGAATCATATAGTGTATTTGTGTATCCATATTAACCACTATGCTTTATATCAACCTCCTTCCAGCTGCATCCAATCTGCTTTCCTTATGGTTCCATATGAATAACTGTCGCAGTTGCTGTACATGTCACTTTGTGTAGCAGCTACTCTATAAATACCCAACAATACACTGTACTCGGCACTGCACCCAATTACCCATTATGACTCTCACCTGTACATAATAATGTTCATGTAACAACTGTCCCGATGGTAACAAGGGCTCATCAGTATATCATCCCCGCTGGGTCTGGGCCCCGGGCCCCACTGGGATTTTTCCCAGTGTCCCGGCAGCCCAGTCTGACCCTGACTATGGGTCCATCATTCACCCAGCAACTCGGTGCCATGGCATTTAGCCATAACCAGCAGGTGGTGCTCCAGTCTGGCAATGGCCCAGATACCCCTGAACAGTTTGTAGCCATTTCCCAATCATTATGAATAAGTAGCCCATTGCCCCCAGCCTAAAATCACAAGGTCCTCCTGGTTGGCCAGAATATCCAGCCCTCAGGCCAATGACTGGATCTGTAACAGTAAATGTCATTTTTCTGGATAATAATATATTTTGTTTGGAAGTTCATGGCTATTTTATTGGGCAGGAGAGAATTTCAGCCCTTTGATTCTGCCTCTGCTAAACCCTTTTACATGTAAATGTGAAATTATTGACCTTAATCCCCTCTCTCTGGGGCAGAACCTTCCCGCACACAATACAGAACGTGCAGAGATAACGAGGCAAGCGGAGAGCAATGGGACTTACATGGGAATAGCCCAGTCCTGTACGTGCTGCTTGAACAGACAGTCGAAGTTGAAGACTTTATGACTGATGTTGACCCGTTGGCTTTTACTGGCAAACAGCAGCCGGAAGAAGAACCGGTTGATCCAAGGGACCATCCCTGACATGAAAGTGCTGCAAACAGAAGGGAAATGCATTTGATATGAGACACAGTTCAGATTTCTTGATCCAGAGAGGAATAATTAATATTAACCAGAACTTTCTCGACCATTAGAGTGCAAGCTGCCTGGCGCGGCGTTCTGTACAGGTCACGGGCAATATCATAAATCATTTATATATTATTACTTTCAATGGTTTGGGCCCCTGGTTCCAGTGAAACCTTAAGGCTACAGGGTACAGTGACATTCCCGGCAATTCTGTGCTCCCTACTTTGTGGAATAGTTTGGGGGGGCCCTTTCCTGTTTCAGCACAATAATGTCCCCCATGTACAGAGATGGGCCCTACAGAATGGGTTTGCTGAGATGGGAAGAACCTGCACAGAGCTCTGACCCAACCCAACTGAACCCCTGTGGGATGGAACCCCGACTATGAGCCTGATCCCCAACATCACTGCCCAACCTCACTAATGCCCTTGTGGCTGAATGGGAGCAACTCCCAGCAACTCCAACATCTAGTGGGAACCTTCCCAGAGGGGCAGGGGCAGTTATAGCAGCAAAGGGAGGGGCATATTTTTATGAATCCCCTTGGTTAGGGAATGAGATGTTGGGCAGGCAGGGGTCTGGTTACATATGGCTCAGTCTTTACTCAGTCACATCCAACTCTTAGGCCAGTCCCAATGTTTTAATGGCTGGAATCAAGACTGTTGTGTTAAACAGGGCAGTTATAAGACGTGTCATTGTTGGGTCACAATCTCCATGGAAGATACCTGACCATAAAGCAAGGATGTGCCGTCACGTTATGTAATACAGAGCCAAAGCCTCTCAGTTTAACTGACAGACCCTGTAACATTATTTATATTGTCATGGAAACCCCGGCGACTGTGCCCTCGCAGGCTCCCTACAGACTCTCCCGTCATCTGGAGCAACAGTTGTTGGTACCTTCGGGGCAATAGGAGACCGGCAGAACCTCGACATACAGACATTTATCTGCCAGACACATGAGCAGCTGTTCTGTTGGATTCCAGCGATCAACATTAATGAGTCTGAACTTACTGACTGGAAGGGAAAATCATATTTCAGTGTAATGTATGTACTGTGGGTCTGTGTGCCTCAGCCTGAGAATGAGCAATTACTTGTATGAAGAACTAGAGGAACTCAGAGCATGTTAGTAGCCCCTTGGGTCTCCATTGTAGCCCATTATTACGGGGCACAGGGTGCAGTTAAGGTGCTTGGGAAACCCAGTAGTGAAACCGGTTTTTGCCTCCATCAAATCTCTTTGGCGCTAAGACCCATGGGAATTAATGCTGGGGAGGTGCCGCCATGTTTCCTTCCAAGTCTGGAGAAGCAAACAGGCAGGTCACATAAACTAACTTGGGTACCAGGTATTCTTACCTTCCTACTAATGTGTCTGTCCCTTTCCCTTCCCTGCACTGCTGGTTCTGACTCCTGATACAACTCCCCAATATCCATTAATTCATCATTCTCACTGGGTTTATAGTTATGTGTAACTGTCACTGAGTCTGTCCCTTTCCCTTCTCTGCACTGCTGGTTCTGACTCCTGATACAACTCCCCAATATCCATTCATTCCTCATTCTCACTGGGTTTATAGTTATGTGTAACTGTCACTGTGTCTGTCCCTTTCCCTTCCCTGCACTGCTGGTTCTGACTCCTGATACAACTCCCCAATACCCATTCATTCCTTTTTCTCACTGGGTTTATAGTTATGTGTAACTGTCACTGTGTCTGTCCCTTTCCCTTCCCTGCACTGCTGGTTCTGACTCCTGATACAACTCCCCAATATCCATTCATTCCTCATTCTCACTGGGTTTATAGTTATGTGTAACTGTCACTGTGTCTGTCCCTTTCCCATCTCTGCACTGCTGGTTCTGACTCCTGATACAACTCCCCAATATCCATTCATTCCTCATTCTCACTGGGTTTATAGTTATGTGTAACTGTCACTGTGTCTGTCCCTTTCCCTTCTCTGCACTGCTGGTTCTGACTCCTGATACACCCCCAATATCCATTCATTCCTCATTCTCACTGGGTTTATAGTTATGTGTAACTGTCACTGTGTCTGTCCCTTTCCCTTCTCTGCACTGCTGGTTCTGACTCCTGATACAACTCCCCAATATCCATTCATTCCTCATTCTCACTGGGTTTATAGTTATGTGTAACTGTCACTGTGTCTGTCCCTTTCCCTTCCCTGCACTGCTGGTTGTGACTCCTGATACATCTTCCCAATATCCATTCAGTCCTCATTCTCACTGGGTTTATAGTTATGTGTAACTGTCACTGTGTCTGTCCCTTTCCCTTCTCTGCACTGCTGGTTCTGACTCCTGATACAACTCCCCAATATCCATTAATTCCTCATTCTCACTGGGTTTATAGTTATGTGTAACTGTCACTGTGTCTGTCCCTTTCCCTTCCCTGCACTGCTGGTTCTGACTCCTGATACAACTCCCCAATACCAATTCATTCCTCATTCTCGCTGGGTTTATAGTTATGTGTAACTGTCACTGTGTCTGTCCCTTTCCCTTCTCTGCACTGCTGGTTCTGACTCCTGATACAACTCCCCAATATCCATTAATTCCTCATTCTCACTGGGTTTATAGTTATGTGTAACTGTCACTGTGTCTGTCCCTTTCTCTTCTCTGCACTGCTGGTTCTGACTCCTGATACAACTCCCCAATATCCATTAATTCCTCATTCTCACTGGGTTTATAGTTATGTGTAACTGTCACTGTGTCTGTCCCTTTCCCTTCCCTGCACTGCTGGTTCTGACTCCTGATACAACTCCCCAATATCCATTCATTCCTCATTCTCACTGGGTTGATAGTTATGTGTAACTGTCACTGTGTCTGTCCCTTTCCCTTCCCTGCACTGCTGGTTCTGACTCCTGATACAACTTCCCAATACCCATTCATTCCTCATTCTCACTGGGTTTATAGTTATGTGTAACTGTCACTGTGTCTGTCCCTTTCCCTTCTCTGCACTGCTGGTTCTGACTCCTGATACAACTCCCCAATATCCATTAATTCCTCATTCTCACTGGGTTGATAGTTATGTGTAACTGTCACTGTGTCTGTCCCTTTCCCTTCTCTGCACTGCTGGTTCTGACTCCTGATACAACTCCCCAATATCCATTCATTCCTCATTCTCACTGGGTTTATAGTTATGTGTAACTGTCACTGTGTCTGTCCCTTTCCCTTCTCTGCACTGCTGGTTCTGACTCCTGATACAACTCCCCAATATCCATTCATTCCTCATTCTCACTGGATTTATAGTTATGTTTAACTGTCACTGTGTCTGTCCCTTTCCCTTCTCTGCACTGCTGGTTCTGACTCCTGATACAACTCCCCAATATCCATTCATTCCTCATTCTCACTGGATTTATAGTTATGTTTAACTGTCACTGTGTCTGTCCCTTTCCCTTCTCTGCACTGCTGGTTCTGACTCCTGATACAACTTCCCAATACTCATTCATTCCTCATTCTCACTGGGTTGATAGTTATGTGTAACTGTCACTGTGTCTGTCCCTTTCCCTTCTCTGCACTGCTGGTTCTGACTCCTGATACATCTTCCCAATATCCATTCATTCCTCATTCTCACTGGGTTTATAGTTATGTGTAACTGTCACTGTGTCTGTCCCTTTCCCTTCTCTGCACTGCTGGTTCTGACTCCTGATACATCTTCCCAATATCCATTCATTCCTCATTCTCACTGGGTTTATAGTTATGTGTAATTGTCACTGTGTCTGTCCCTTTACCTTCCCTGCACTGCTGGTTCTGACTCCTGATACAACTCCCCAATACCCATTCATTCCTCATTCTCACTGGGTTTATAGTTATGTGTAACTGTCACTGTGTCTGTCTCTTTCCCTTCTCTGCACTGCTGGTTTTGACTCCTGATACAACTCCCCAATATCCATTCATCCCTCATTCTCACTGGGTTTATAGTTATGTGTAACTGTCACTGTGTCTGTCCCTTTCCCTTCTCTGCACTGCTGGTTCTGACTCCTGATACAACTCCCAATATCCATTTATTCCTCATTCTCACTGGGTTTATAGTTATGTGTAACTGTCACTGTGTCTGTCCCTTTCCCTTCCCTGCACTGCTGGTTCTGACTCCTGATACAACTCTTCAATACCCGTTCATTCCTCATTCTCACTGGGTTTATAGTTATGTGTAACTGTCACTGTGTCTGTCCCTTTCCCTTCCCTGCACTGCTGGTTCTGACTCCTGATACAACTCCCCAATATCCATTCATTCCTCATTCTCACTGGGTTTATAGTTATGTGTAACTGTCACTGTGTCTGTCCCTTTCCCTTCTCTGCACTGCTGGTTCTGACTCCTGATACAACTCCCCAATATCCATTCATTCCTCATTCTCACTGGGTTTATAGTTATGTGTAACTGTCACTGTGTCTGTCCCTTTCCCTTCTCTGCACTGCTGGTTCTGACTCCTGATACAACTCCCCAATATCCATTCATTCCTCATTCTCACTGGGTTTATAGTTATGTGTAACTGTCACTGTGCCTGTCACTTTCCCTTCTTCCAGAGTCTTCCAGAGTCACCCACTCCAGCTGTAGGCCCATTGCTAAGCCAACTTGCGCTTTACTCATCAAAGGTGCTAAAATGAACAACATACATAACTGCTGGAGATTCCGAGTTCTACCCTTGGGACTAGGGGAAGAGAAGGCTTTTTGGTTGCAATCTGCCACTTTTTTACATGGCAGGATATTGTAGTGCTGTTTGGATGGCACAGCTTGAGCCGACAGCCAAAGGACTTCTACTGCACCCAACTTCAACCATCTTTAGAAAGCATTTGTTTGTTTCATTTAAACTGCGGTGTGGGCAGCTGAATTTCCTATTGATCTAAACATTCAGTACGTGCACATAATGCCCAACATTTCAGTATTACCCAGGTGCAATAACAGTGTAACCCTTAGTTTAACATAGAGCTACGGGGAGCAATGTAACAGAGAAACAGACTGGGGGGCTTCTCATATCTACTGAATATCTGTTTAGTTCCATGGGCTGCAGTATGAGTAGGTCCATAAAACAAAAAAACATGTTCTTGGGTTCCTTTACAGCTGTAAATAATATAAGCACAGTATAACATATAAAGTGTATTCATGTGTAATTAGTGTAACAAAGCTCTTAACGCAGCTCCCTTGAGCAAAAGACACAAATGCACCAGCAGCGATACTGCAATTACTGTGATATTCACTGGAAAATGGCCGCTATGTGTGATTTTAAGCAAAGCGCCACGTGTGACACTGCCCTGGGAAATATGGCAAAGGTAAGTACCCAGGAAGCCTTTGCATTCAGCTTTTAATATAAAGAGACGCTTTACGCTACAAATAAAGCCAATTTGGGAAATGAATGGATGTTTTCAATACGCTGGTGCATATCAGTCAGTGTTCCAGGGAACCAATGCTGTGCTCTGGGCAATCTCTCTCCTATTAAAGCTAATGGCAGGGGGGGACTAAGCCCTGACACTGGAACATTTATCCCAAGAAATGCTACAAACAGGCGTCAGTCTTTGGAAAATATGAGCGGGGAATAATAGTTAGGAGCGCCATATTGGGGATACCTTGCCGGTGTCAGCTTTAGGCTCATAACTCTGTAAGTAAAATACACGCGCTGCACATACTACATTACTAGTAAGGGGCCTGGGAATGTGCACTGATCCCCTCTCTTTTGTATGCTCGTTCCAGTGTGAAACTGCCCTGTGCAATAATCTCCCACATTCCCCTTCATTCTATATATTTATGGCATCATTCCATATATTTTAGGTGCCAATAATACAGCAGGAAAAGAAAGGCAACCTGACAGACATCCATAATACACATAAAATAGATTAAAGGGGAACTCCACCCAAACACAACTTAAGCTTTTTGAAAAGTAAACATAATCTCAAGCAACTTTGCAATATACAATCAGTTAAACAACACGCAGACTTTTCATGACTTTTAATGTAATAATACAGTTTGGAACATTTCCCTAAGCCCCGCCCCCTGTTCCCCTGCTGATTGGGTTGGCTACTTTGAGACTCAAATAAAATGTAGCAGTAGTCGGCTGTCCTCAGCCTCCCAATCCCACAATCCCACAATTCCCTGCTGCACACGTAATGTCAATAAGGAAAGGAACATCCCAGTGCAATGCATTGTGGGTTATGTAGTTCCTGCATGCTGTCTGTAAGCTGTGGAGAAGTTGCTACAATTTATAACATCAGTGTTTTAGTCCCTCCTCCCCTGTCAGGATTTCAAATGATGCAGAAAGAGAAGAACTGCTTTGCAGCTGGATTTCAGCATATAAACATGGGATTTATTCCTACTTTTTTGAATGAACAGATTACAGAGATAGGGATATCAGGGATTTCTGTGTTGTGCAGGGCACTAACAACTATATGTAGGAATAAATATAGATTTCAGCAAATCCAAGCACACTCACTCTTTACCCCCTTCTGTTCTTTTTTCCCTTCTTTTTCAGACTCCTGTTTCTTCCTGGTTTTCTCTTTTCCTGTGTCCGTTTTTCTACCTTCTTTTTCCTAAGAATTAAATCAGGCAGTTACCAAGTGCACTCGTAAATATATATTTCATTGCAACTGAAAGATAAGGAAACACTTCAATATTTTAGGTTTTTGTTCAGCAGCTCTACAGTTTAACAACTCTCTCAGGTGTCAGGCTGCTAAGGTCTAATTTACCCCGGCAACCAGGCAGCGGGTTGAACGAGAGATTGGGAGTTGAATAGGAGAAGGTCTGAAAGGGGTCAGTGACCCCTATTTGATGCAAAAAGGAAATATAAACCATTTAACAAATGTTTAAGGAATGATAGCACAAAGGATGTATAGAGCATAGCACATTAATATCTGGTAGAAGAAGAATAAATGTGTAACTAGGGAATAACAGGGAGACATTTAGGCATCCCTCAGATACAGAGCCCACGGGCTGCTTTCCCTTCCGTGCTTGCTCGCGAGCCCTTCTGAAACGGAGCAGGAAGAGGTGCAGCCTTTCCAATACAGAAAGCTCTTTTACCTTCTCAAAGGTTCCTGCTGTTTCTGCTCTTTTTCTCACTCTGCAGCTCGTCACACAGGCCCTTCCTTTCCTCACCTCTCTCAGCTTTTATTTTTTGGGGGGTTTCTTCTTCTTTAACTTTTATCTCCTCATCGTCGCCATCCTCCTCCTCTTCCATACTGGGTAACTCGCTCGGCTTTCCCTCTGGCAGATCCTGAATTGGTTCTTTTTCCTCTCGCTCCTCTATGGGTTGTTTTTTCTCCTCTGTTAAAATGGCTGAACTCACACTAATGGAATGGGAAAGCTCTTCAGAAACCTGCCTGGCATAATCTGGGGGGTCACAGTCCTTCACTTTGTCCTTCTTCTGCTGTTTGTCTCTTAATTCATCTTTTCCCTTGACCTTTAGGTCTTTTACATCTTCTTTCTTTGCCTTTTTTAACTCTTTGAGATCATCCTTCTTTTGCTTTTTGTTACTTAAATCTTCCTTGCTTTCTGATAGTTTCTTCTTTGGTTTTAGGTCTGGGGATGAGCTATCAGACAGCTCTGCTTCTGCCTTAGATTTTGCCTTAGATTTACCAGACTTGGATTTTTTTTCTTTTTCATCTCTTCAAGTGCTAATTCTTCATCTTCCTCTCTGGATTTTTTCTTTGTTTGCGGAGGGGAGTCGGCCTTTTGGTCACTCTGCTCACTCTCAGAATCTGCCTCAAAGAGATCACTTGGAGATCATTTCTGCTGCTAAAAAGAGATTGGGGAGAATAAAGAGCTGACAAAACAAAGTTTTCATCCAAAATGGAAGTGAGGATTAAGGGAAGGGGCAGGCAGAAAGACATGCTCCAGTATATATTAGTGCAGGAAGAGTATCATTCCAACAAAGAGATATCAGACAAAAAAACCATAGAACAATAAGAAGTTCATTTGAATGAAAAATGGCATTATAGGACAGGGCCAAACTACAAGCCTATGGTCAGTAGGGCACAGCCATGTGTGACTCCTGCAGTTCTTTGGCAAAAAAAAGAAAACAGAGCTCAAACTCCCCAGTCCCCCGGCACCAATTTTGATTGAATTGAAATCGCCCAACTGAAAGCAACATGGAGCAGTGACAGACGGACTTTTCTCACTAGGATAGCAGTAACTGTTAATATGCCCCCTGTTGCCATTTGTAGATTGTAAGCTCTTTTGGGCAGGGCTCCCTTCCCCTCCTGTATCGGTTATTGGTTGCTTTATATGTTACTCTTTGTAGAGTGTAAGCTCTTTTGGGCAGGGCTCCCTTCCCCTCCTGTATCGGTTATTGGTTGCTTTATATGTTACTCCTTGTAGATTGTAAGCTCTTTTGGGCAGGGCTCTCTTCCCCTCCTGTATCGGTTACTGATTGCTTTATATATTACTCTGTATGCCCAATGTATGTAACCCACTTATTGTACAGCGCTGCGGGATATGTTGGCGCTTTATAAATAAATTTAAATGATTAAATCCTACCTCCCAACATTTGAAAAACGAAAAGAGGGACAAAAAGATTTGGCGCGCGCAGCTTTTGTGGCCCCGCCCCAATTACCACACCCCATTTATTTATTTATTTTTTAAAAATACTCCTTTTATATAGTTGAAATGGTGGGATCAGACACAAATGTGCTATACCCTCATACTGTACTACCTAAGGGAAACAATATAGCAACTCCTACATATAAAATACATTATAGAGAGAAGGCAGTCAGTTATAACCCAGTTAGTACCCCCCATATAGAGTAACCCTCATACACAGTGCCCCCCATAGAAAGTGCCCCCATAGACAGTAGCCCCCCATAGAAAGTGCCACCAATTGACCCCATAGACAGTAGCCTCCATAGGCAGTAGCCCCCAATTACCCCATACACAGTGCCCCCCCTACACAGTACCCCCAATTACCCCCATAGACAGTGCCCCAATTGCCCCCAGACACAGTAACCCCCCATACACAGCGCCCCCATACACAGTAACCCCAATTGCCCCCATACAGTGTCCCCATAGACAGTAACCCCTATACACAGTACCCCCAATTCCCCCCATAGACAGTAACCCGCATACACAGTACCCCCAATTGCCCCCATACACAGTACCCCCAATTGCCCCCACAGACAGTACCCCCAATTGCCCCCATACACAGTGCCCCCATAGACAGTGCCCCCATACACAGTACTCACAATTGCCCACATACACGCTCCTTCAGCAGCTCCCGCCCCGTATGCAGTGGCGACAGGCCCTTTATAGGGTAGCGCCCGTGGGTGTGACGTCGATACGTAGGGGGCGTAACCTTATAAAAGGGCCTGTCGCCGCCGCCGCACAAGGAACAGAGCCGCGCGAGGAGCCAGAGCGCCTGGGGTCAGCCATCCCGCTATCGCGGAACTATCCGGGCCAGTGGGATGCGCTATTAAAAGCGGGACAGTTGGGGGGATTAAATCAGTACAATTTAGTCCAACACCTTGGGGGCCCAATTCTGTCTCACAGTGCAGCACCTACAAACCAGGTTTGCAAGGAAAGGCCCAGCTACACTGTACCAGCTATTAGGGGTTTTGCTTTCCATTAACATTGAACTATGGGAGCAATTATTACAAACAATGCAAACATAAATAATACATGATAATGTTTAACCCTTTAACAGAGTCTGCACTGATTTGCTCCATCCCCCAACAGGATTTTTAACCCTGTCATTTAAGCCCAATCAACATCTGCCTAATTTTCCTCAATATCCATCGGTCGGGCCCATCTGAGGGCCCCATACATGGGCCGATAAGCCCATAAATTGCCAATTCAAGTCCTTTAGACCAGTTTAGCAGCTAATCTGCCCGTATGGGGCCCCCTGACCAATATCTGCCCGAAAATCAGCCAGGTTTCATTTAGGCAGGTTTCATTTTCCCATTGAACTGGGGGCCACGTCGGCTCATTGATGTGGCCCTCGGGCCGACAGCCCCTATACTCGCCATTTTAATCCGATCGTTGGGTCCTAGAGTCGAACCATCGAATTAGCCCCATATCACCCACCTTAGGTGGGCATTCTGGGGGAAGAGCCACTCACTTGGCAACCTGTATACAGTGCGCAAACAGAAAAAAGAAACCAAAAACTAATAACAGATAAAAGGTGCAGAGGAGCCCCCCCATACAGCTCCGCCCCCGAGATGGATTCCCTCCCTGTGCAACGAGTGTGTATGTTCCCCCCATGTCTGGGCAGCTTTCCCCTGCTTTCCTCCCACCCTCTCCTCCCACACTGTGATAATACTGACAGAGACAGCCCCGCACAGCCCCCCCAGAGACAGCCCGCATCAGCCCCCCCAGAGACAGCCCCGCACAGCCCCCCCCAGAGACAGCCCCGCACAGCCCCCCCAGAGACAGACCCACACAGCCCCCCCAGAGACAGCCCCGCACAGCCCCCCCCAGAGACAGCCCCGCACAGCCCCCCAGAGACAGCCCCGCATAGCCCCCCCCAGAGACAGACCCACACAGCCCCCCCCCAGAGACAGCCCCCCAACAGAGACAGCCCCCCCACAGAGACAGCCCCGCACAGTCCCCCCAGAGACAGCCCCGCACAGCCCCCCAGAGACAGCCCCGCACAGCCCCCCCAGAGACAGCTCCGCACAGCCCCCCCAGAGACAGCCCCGCATAGCCCCCCCAGAGACAGCCCGCATACCCCCCCCCCAGAGACAGACCCACACAGCCCCCCCAGAGACAGCTCCCCAACAGAGAAAGCCCCCCCACAGAGACAGCCCCCCACAGAGACAGCCCCGCACAGCCCCCCTCAGAGACAGCCCCCCACAGAGACAGCCCCGCACAGCCCCCCACAGAGACAGCCCCCCCACAGAGACAGCCCCGCACAGCCCCCCCTCAGAGAAAGCCCCCCCACAGAGACAGCCCGCACAGCCCCCCCACAGAGACAGCCCCCCTCAGAGACAGCCCCGCACAGCCCCCCCTCAGAGACAGCCCCCCACAGAGACAGCCCCGCACAGCCCCCCCTCAGAGACAGCCCCCCACAGAGACAGCCCGCACAGCCCCCCACAGAGACAGCCCCCCCACAGAGACAGCCCCCCACAGAGACAGCCCGCACAGCCCCCCTCAGAGAAAGCCCCCCCACAGAGACAGCCCCGCACAGCCCCCCTCAGAGACAGCCCCCCACAGAGACATCCCCGCACAGCCCCCCCACAGAGACAGCCCCCCCTCAGAGACAGCCCCGCACAGCCCCCCTCAGAGACAGCCCCCCACAGAGACAGCCCCGCACAGCCCCCCCCAGAGACAGCCCCGCACAGCCCCCCCACAGAGACAGCCCCCCCCACAGAGACAGCCCCCCCTCAGAGACAGCCCCCAACAGAGACAGCCCCCCCCCAGAGACAGCACCCCCCACAGAGACAGCCCCCCTCAGAGACAGCCCCCCCCAGAGACAGCCCCCCCGCCCCCAGAGTCAACCCCCCGCCCCCAGAGACAGCCCCGCCCCCCTAGCTGTTCCACCCAATACTCCAGCTGCAGGCTCCGCCCCCGCCATGACGCTCCGGGTTGGACTGACAACTGGCAAATCCCTCCGCTCCGCACTCACACACACCCCTCCCAAATACGTCACTAAGGGGGCGAGGGGGGCTCAACCAATCAGCAACTAAAGCCCAAGTGACGGACACGTTCACTCGGCCAATCAACGTCACTGAATGAAAGGCGTTCTTGAAAGGGAAATAGATTCCCTGTGATTGGTTGGAATAGCTAATGAGAGAAGCGCTAAGCCAATCGGAGAGCCCCGAGCTCCCTGTTGGGCGGGAGGTATTGGAATAAAAGGTAAATAGAGGCAATGCTGCCCGTCTGGCTCTGGTTGCGCATGCGCGAATCCTTTTGCGTGGGTACGTGGGGCGGGCTCACCGGGCACCGTGCGGCTGGGGTTACCGCTAGGGCTCCGGCCAATTACTCCGCTAAGCGGCAGCTTTAGAAGAAGCATACCTTGGCTTGGGCCGGGGGGGGCACATCAGCCCTTATTTTACTCACACAAATCCCCCACTTTTGGAAGGTTTGGGTGTGGGAAAGGCTGCAAGCTCCGTGGGTCAGAATCCTACTTCTTACTGTCTCACCCCCCCCCCCTTACATCTGTGTATTTATAGGGAGTTATTATTCTCTGCCTTTATTTTCTGCCTTTAATTCTCTTGATGCAATGAAATGTTTTCTTACAATGGAAAACGGGAATAAAGTTATTTTTAATCCAATTTTTGTAGCCCAGTTACCTCCTCCCATTCATTTAGGCACCCAAATAAACTGATTATGAAATCCTTCCCTGGGGTAAAGTCCCACTGATTTGGCTCCGCCTCTCCCGGCGGGGGTTGGTTTGTAGCCACGCCTCCATCCCACTAACAGTTACTGGCACTGCCGCTAGCGAACCCACTATAAACCCCCACTGGGGGGATTTAGCCATAAAACTGACTGGGAATGGAACAAATGACATAAGAACCCCTTACTGGGAAACCAATAGTTAATTGGGAACAGGTTGGGACTGGCCCGCCGGCCACTGTGGGAAATCCCGGTAGCCCCAGGCCCTTGGGGCCCTGCTACATGCCCAGGGTGTGCAGCGACATCGGACGGGTTGACAGAAGGGAAAGTTCACCTTGGGGGGCTTCGCTCCTGGGCCAGGGGGGGGCGGCAGGGTCTTTGTCACCAGTTGGCGTCAGGGTTTGGGCCACTGACATCGCGGGGGTGGGGCTAGGGCATGGGGATCAATCTGGGAGAATTCTGCCCTATTTACCAAACTGGGACACTGGGCAGGCAGTTCTGAATGGAACAGCCCTACTGAAACCGGGCTGTCTGGGTCAGAACCAAACAGGTGGCAACCCTAGTTATTTCCCCTAGGGCATAGGGGATCAGCCAATCACACATCGTCACGTCATAGCCCCACCCACATCATGTCACCAACCCGCCCCTTTGTGATGTCACCGCCTGCCCCCTGCCCGGAGATAGAAGCCGGCAGAGGGGGGAACCCTAACCCCTAATACCTGCCTGTTGCTCTACATTCCCCTGTATGTGAATAATTGTTACTAATGGCCCCGACGTGTTTGCTCTGTGTGCCCCCCCTACATTTATAGCATTGTGTTTCCTCCTACCCACAAAGTACTCTTACAATAGCCCCCCAACCTCTCTCTACTTCTCCTGAAAATAACACTGCTTTCTATTAGCTGTACCCCCTACACCTATTCTGCCCCCGCTCTACTCCCCACTCAGCATACAAAGTGCCTGCAGGGTATTAATATGGGCGCCCTGCAGGCATATATTTAATATCCAATAGGAATGAGCATATGCACAAGGGAACAGCCATTTTACCCAACAGGGGGGTAAACATACAGGGTTCCCTTGTGCCAATTGTAGTTATTATTACTCAGTAGCACATTGGGATTTGCTTTTGAATAACACTAGTGGGTGAGTTGGTGCGTAGGGGTTTGTGCAATGCACTATTCACTCTATATGACAGTTGCATAGTGTAAATACTATTTGTATGGCATTTTATGGGCACTAATGTCACACAGAATGTATGTGCCACACCGAGTCTGTCCGGGGTCGAACTGGGCCAGGGGGGGCACTGGGAATAAACCTGGTGGGTTCTGCTGGCCTGCTGGGGGGGGGGGGGGGCTGTTGGAAATCAGGGAAAGCTCAGCATGCCTCCAGCACTGCATGGGGTCAGCTTTTATATGTAAGAATCCCCCTTTATCATTAAGTGACTTCATTCAAAGCAATAAACTCTGTTTGCTGAAATGTATTGCATTTCTGTACTGACACTCCCATAGCGCTTCAGCAGTTCTACCCCCTGCAAATACAGTTTCTCTCTCGCCCCCCCCCCACCCCCCGACATATTTTAGCCGCTGCCGGGCCCCGTGAGTTGTATTTATGCCTACCCCATACCTCCCAACGTTTGAAAAATAAAGACGGACAATTTTTTGACCACGCCCACCTTTGTGGCCCCACCTCAATTACCACACCTCATTTATTTTTATTTTTTTTTAAAAAATACTGCTTTTATATAGTTGAAATGGTGGGATCAGACACAAATATGCTATACCCTCATACTGTACTACCTAAGGAAAACAATATAGCAACTCCAACGTATAAAATACAAATATAGAAAGAAGGCAGTCAGTTATAACTATGTACCAGTTTTTCCCCCCCATTTACAGTGCCCCCATAGACAGTACCCCCCATACACAGTGTCCCCATAGACCCAACCCCCCATACACAGTACCCCAATTGCCCCCATAGACAATACCCCCCATAGACAGTACCCCCATACACAGTGCCCCCAATTGCCCCATAGTCAGTACCCCCATAGAAAGTGCCCTCATAGACAGTACCCCTATAGAAAGTGCCCACATAAACAGTACCCCCAATTGAAAGTTCCCTCAATTGACCCCATAGACAGTGCCCCTAATTGCCCCATAGACAGATCTATTACGGAAATGTGGTACATTCATTGAACTATCCGGGACAGCGGGATGCGCTATTAAAACCAGGACAGTCCCGTGGAAAGCGGGACAGTTGGGGGGTATGGCCTACCCCATCCACTTTTGGTGATATGAATGTATCATAAAGCACTTTCCCACACAAGGCTTTTTAGCATTGTATCATGTAGCCCCGCTCTGTTCCCCCCTCAGCTTTACTTGACATGCAGGGGCGCGTGACTTGTGCGGCAGAGCGCGGCGCGAGGGAGGAGCTAGTGCGGGCGCAGAAGAGCGCACTAACAGCCGCAGGTACCTGGGGGGTCCGGGGTTGGCGGGGGCAGCAGGAATGGGGCAGCTAGAGGGGATCTGGAGGGACTAGAGTAGAAGCCGAGGGGGGTGAAAAAGTGTTGTTATACTGGAGTATATACGGGAGTAAAATGCTATTCTATTTGTGAGATGGGATTCAGCCTGAGAGACTCACACACACACAGGGATGTTTGTTATTTGTTGTTTTTATTGTTTTGTTGTCTTCTGTCAGCGGGGCCCCTGCTGAGCCTCCCACACCAACCCACACAGCAGGGGCCCCGCTGAGCCTCTCAATTTCTTGGTTCTTCTTTTGTCTTGGTTCTTGTCTCCGCTGAGCCTCTTGATTTTTTTATTTTATTTTTTAACTTCCTAACCTAACCTATTTTTTTCTAATTTCCTAACCTATTTTTTTGTTGTTTTTTTTTATAAAAATATCTTTTTTTCTGATTTCCTAACTTTTTTTTTTTTTTCTAATTTCCTAACCTATTTTTTTTTTTTGTTTTGTTTTTTTTTATAAAAATATTTATTTTCTAATTTCCTAACATATTTTTTTTGTTTTTTTTATAAAAATATTTTTTTCTAATTTCCTAACCTATTTTTGTTTTTTTTTTATAAAAATATTTTTTTTCTAATTTCCTAACCTATTTTTTTTGTTTTTTCTAATTTCCTAACTTTTTTTTTGTTTTTTTGTTTTTTTTTATAAAAATATTTTTTTCTAATTTCCTAACCTATTTTTTTTGTTTTTTCTGTCTTCTGTCAGCGGGGCCCCTGCTGAGCCTCCCACACCAACCCACACAGCAGGGGCCCCGCTGAGCCTCTCAATTTCTTGGTTCTTCTTTTGTCTTGGTTCTTGTCTCCGCTGAGCCTCTTGATTTTTTTATTTTATTTTATAACTTCCTAGCCTATATTTTTGTTTTACAAAAATATTTATTTTCTAATTTCCTAACCTATTTTTTTTGTTTTTTTTATAAAAATATTTTTTTCTAATTTCCTAACCTATTTTTTTTTTTATAAAAATATTTTTTTTCTAATTTCCTAACCTATTTTTTTTTTTTTTTTTATAAAAATATTTTTTTCTAATTTCCTAACCTATTTTTTTTTTTTTTTTTTTTTTTTTTTATAAAAATATTTTTTTTCTAATTTCCTAATCTATTTTTTTTGTTTTTTTTATAAAAATATTTTTTTTCTAATTTCCTAACCTATTTTTTTGTTTTTTTTTCTGTTTTTCTAATTTCCTAATCTAACCTATTTTTTTTTTTTTTATAAAAATATTTTTTGTCTAATTTCCTATCCTATTTTTTTGTTTTTTTTCTGTTTTTCTAATTTCCTAATCTAACCTATTTTTTTTTTTTTTTTTTTTTTTTCCTAACCTAACCTATTTAAGATCTACATAATATGTAGGGATAAAAATTCTTGATTCATCCTCAAAGATCTAAAAAAACAAACAAAAAGGACATTATTAGTTTTGGAAACCTTGGAATGGCCGTTTAACATACAGACTGACACAAAGGACAATGATACAAATGATTTTATCTGTCGCACTCCCACACTGGGAAAGGCATACGCATCGCTAAGTCGCCCGTAGATCCCTCACCCGCCGCGCCTTATCATCTATTACTGATGATAAACTAATAATAAGCCCCTCAGTAACTACTGATGCAATGCCTGCAGCCCCCCCGGAGCCGCTCAGTAACCTACACACACACCCTGATCCAGCAGCTCATTTACTCACAAACATTTATATCTGTTGTTTCCTACTTACGTAGACTTCTTCCCATTTAGGATTTTTTTCAGTCTAAAAAGGAAAATAAAAAACGTTAGTTTTTTATACAAATAAAGCAAACGGTGCCACCAAGTATGAGGCGGCTGCAACTGTTACACGTTTATCTCTACATCTCACTAGATAAATACGAAGGGAAGAGAAAAAGAAAGGGTTGGACTGATGCCGCACAGTATGGATTGAAGAATAACAGTTCAGGGACCCAGGGAGGCTTCTGGGATTTATATTAGGGAGGCACCGAATCCTTTTTAAAAGCTTCGGGCGAATACCGAACTGAAGCTGAATCCCAATTCCCATATGCAATGAAGGTAACGGAAGGGTTAAAGAGAACGGCGCACATAGTGCGTATTCTTGGCCATAAAGGATCCTGGGAAGCTCATTCCGGCTCATATACACATTAAACATTGTAGAAGTAGAAAAGAATAAAAGCTGCTAAAAGCTGAGAGTGCAGAGACGGGGGTAAATCTGTTATCTCACCTTCTTGCTGTAGCCGAGACGCGTGCAGAGACCCCGCACGCAGTCAAGGACACAGTCAAGGAAACTGTCGCAGAGTCTTGATGCCATTGTTGCAGACGGTCAAAACTGTTGTTATATGGAAGGAAAGAGAAACACAGCAATTAGTAAGTAAAAACACAGCGAATAATGTGAGAAAAACCCCGGCAGTGATTATTGGGGGTCAGTCTGTGGGGCATTAGGTTCCCCATATATTTATACATATCCCTGTTTGTTTAATGGAAATAAATGCTTAGATATGGGGCAATGTAGAGCGCAACGTTTCATACTGAAATCTAATTCATAGGAGCGGCCTAAGTATTTAGAGTAAAAAGTATCTTTTCTAGTTAATTAAAACAAATTAGAATTGTAACAGGGAGGAGCCCATAGCAGGGACAACTTACCTCTTCTGCTCTAAAAAGCAATCTGAAGTGTTTCCCCAAGTTGTAACAGTTACGTACACACGGCTGGTATTGTGACATCAGTGTTGCCATGGGAACCCGTTGTGACATCACCCTCAGGTTCCTTGGAGTTCAATGACTTAGTTGCAAAGGTTTTCTGATAAGAGTTGACCACATGGGGGGGTCTAAAGACCTCAGTGTTGCCATGGGAACCCACTATGACATCACCTGCAGGCTTCCTTGAGCAAAATGCCCTTAGTTGCAAAACAGGGAATTTAATGGTGAAACACCCTTTAGGTGCCTGTGTAAGATGATTGGTCAGGGCCCACCTTAGCGACATTTGAACACATTGTTATGATTCCCTATAGATCTATAATAGCAAATGTATTTCCCCCCCCCAATCTCGCCTTAAATGGCCTTCAGACTTAGTTTCCATGAGTATCAAGAGAAGAAATAGACATTCTGTGCAAAGCTAATCCTAACTGCCCCCAGGTTGCCCCCCCAGTCACTGCTTCATTTCTCCCTAATGGGGGGGGGGGGGGGCTAAAATTCCAAAACAAAAAGCAAAATCAGTAAACAAAGCACAAAATAAAAAACAAAGACCAACTGCAATTTGTGTGGGAATGTCACTTACAAACAGCAATGGGCCCAGTTGCCCCTGTATATACCAGCAGGTCCCTGCTATTACTGGCAGTAACTGTCTCGCCATGGAACCCAATTACACCTGCTGCCATTCTCACAGTATTAACCCCAGGGTGCCCAAACTCTTCACAGTTGGCCACTAGGGGACTGCAGTTTCGGGTTTGAAAAAGTGGGCGGAGCCACCAACAGTCAATCAGATAAACCCCATTACATTTCATTGGTTTAACTTTAAAATGATGCCATTCTCATACTATTTACGCCAACGTCCCCAAACTTTTCTCAGTTGGTTACGGGGTGATTTTAACTCAGGGTTAGAAAACTGGCCCCCCCCAGGCCTGTACTGGGTTTCAGACCCAGAGGCACAAACAGTCCCCCCAGCCCAATAAATAGTGACTGTCTGTGGCACCTTACAGCCCCCCTGGCATTCCCAGTACCCAGAGGCACAAACAGCCCCCCCAGCCCAATAAATAGTGACTGTCTATGGCACCTTACAGCCCCCCTGGCATTTGCCAGATTGCCATTCCGGGCATAGGCACACCCACTAATCGCCAATCACAATTCAACTTTTAGTCAAAAAATGACTTTCAGTGGAATGGAAATGGAAACTGCTGCCATTCTGACACTATTAAAACCAGGGTCCCCAAACTTTGCACAGTTCCTGACTCGGGAGAAGGACAGGGAGTCGAACCCCAGTCCCTGTTCCCTCTGAGCTGTTGCATCGCACTCAGCACGTTGGCACCGAGGCCGTGGGCACATGGGAAACACGGAAATGTTGTTACTGTGCATATTGAGTGCCCCAGCCTTTGCCCCATAATTCAAACCTCCCAACATTTAAAAAGCAGAAAGAGGGACAAAAACATCTGCCACGTGTAGCGTGGTCAAAAATGTTCAGGCCACACCCACTTTATGGCCACGCCCCAAACAAAAAGCCCATTTTACAAAACTACACCTGAAAAGCATAAGATGCACAAAGTGCGCCAGAAGACGGACACGGTGGCCCCAATCAGTTTATGGCATATTGTGGCCTTCATATTGTGGGTTTCATTACGCACTGTGGCAGCTCCGTATCATGGCAGACTCAGAAAGGACAAATAAATCAGGAGATATAACGCACGACACCATGGTTGCCATTGGCAGGTAAAACGCCAGCTGAGCCAGGGGCAGTATTACAGATTTAGTAGTAGTAGTCCTGTAATTCCCCCTGGTTCTGCTGCTGGCCCACCGACTTACACCACTGATTTGCCCCTATCCCTGCTCTCAGCTGAGCCCCCATTCACTAGACCCGTTTAGTTCAGCTCTATTTCCACTACAATATTGGGGATTTTTGTTGGTGCCGTTGCAAAGACAAAACTAATAAATACCTACTAACATTTGAAAAATAAATAAATAAATAAATGACCCCGCCCACTTTGTAGCCACACTCCCCAAATGCCTTGCCCAGGAAATAAAAGTTCATCCCATCTTTGCTTGGTTGGAATATCAGCTTTTTTATTGTACATTAGTATAATTACAATGAGCAGTGTATCAGTGCATTATTATATTTAATCATGGGCAATTATCCTCACTTTATATTACCAATACGTTCAGTAATAATAGTTATAAATATAATTCTTCCCCAAACAACTCACTAAAGTTGCCCCCCCCCCCCCCCCCCCCACTATACAGTTTGCAGCAGTATTTCACAGAATGGCGCTATCTGGGTGCTGATAGGAGTAAATCTGCCCGTGATTTGGGGATAATTCTGGTGCGAGACCTTATTGGCTCATGGGAAACAGAACCTAATGTGAAAGTGATAAGAGGTGATAATGTGAGATCTCAGTTTAGTGAATAGAGTAGGCTCTGATGTTATTTCTGCCGCAGTATCGCCCCCTATAGCATGGAACGTCTTCAGCTGCCAATACCGCTCCTTTATTTAGGATACTGGAGGGCACTCCGGGCTAAGATATTCTTGCCCTTTAGAAACAATCAAAAAGAATAAATATATAGAATATTTGAAATATCCAGGTGCTAGGGTTTCAACAATGCCCCCATTAGAGGATTATATATCCCAATAAAACCCCAAACAAACCCTGCACACCAGAAAACACTTTCCCAGGGAGGTATTATAGTAAAAAAAACATTTTTATTTAACAACTCATTATGCAGCCAAAATATTGGATCTTAAACAGAACATATATATATTAAAGTGTTGCTTAGCAACCAATTTACTTAACTCGGACCTTTTTTATAAGTGCATTATACTTCCAAAGCAGTATGTTCACGCATACGTATATAATAAGCATATATAAACATTCTCTATAGTAAGCCTTCATTTCATAATAGAACAAGTGATCATGTGACTAAAGTGCTCAAGTGCCATATAAATAAATAAATACAGCAAAATATCGCCTCGTACCAAAACATCAAATAGAATGATAGCGGAAGTGATGTATGCGGAAGTGATGTCACGGTACTCGAGCAGAGGAGAACGCGCGCTTTTGCGTTAATTTTTTGGCGCCATACAGGGTTTGTACTACACTATGGACACTAGAGCTCCCTTGATAAAGGCGTTTGAGCGGAAACGTTGGGGAATTCTCTCATCCAGAGTATCTGCCTTCATATCCTTTTGTTCGGTTTTTTCACTGGGGGGTATGTATTGTTTATTGATGGATATTGTACTGTTTAAGATGCAATACTGCTCCATTAGACAGATTATCTGCCCGTGTATGGGCCCCCCCGATGGGCCTTCCCCCCCCCCCCCATTAACCAGATCTCGATTGGGTAGTTTTGATTGTTCTGTTGGATCAGGGGCTGCATTGGCCAGCTGATGTGGCCCCCTAACCGGCGGCGCCTATACCCCGTAGGTGGGCATATCGGGAGAAGATGCGCTTGCTTGGCGGCCTTGCCAAATGAGCGGATGGTACAGTGTATGGGCACCTTTACAGGTAATAAAGGTTCAGCTACAGCAAGTAATCTTATATGTTTATTTACAATCTGCCTTTACAGGAGAATTTGATGAAGTGGAGACAAGGTTATTACTGCCAGGCAAACACTGTGTCAGGGGAAACCTTGTGTGTACATAGCACTGACACTGAGGGGCAGATTCATCCACGTGTGAGATTAGTTTTTAATACATAAGAACTCACCCATGTTCTATTTATTATTTGATAAATTTGCTTCTAAAATTCCCATAGAACGGATAGAAACTGGGTGAAACTGGGTTTTCTGCAGTGAATTCCGCCTGCCTTTACATTAAGTCTGCTGTTTCTCTTTCCACCCCTGAATATTACCCCCACGTGACACCCAGACATGTTCCCGTCACCATCACCTGGCCGCTATAAATTCCGGGAGCGGGGAGGCGCTGGGCAGTGAGAGGTAAGGATGGGTGCTGGGGAGAATGGCACTGAGCTGGGCACCGAACTGCAGCCATTGGCCAATGGAGATTCCACCCACGATGCCCCAGCCAGACAGGCAACTGAAGGGAGCAACAGGGATCCGGAGACACAGGTACAGTATGGGGGTCAGAACTGACAGCTAAGGGGAGATATTACAGTATGGGGGGTGGGAACTAACAGCTGGGGGGGAGATTACAGTTATGGGGGGTCGGAACTGACAGCTGGGGGAGATATTACAGTATGGGTGGGAACTACAGCTGGGGGAGATTACAGTATGGGGATCGGAACTGACAGCTGGGGGAGATATTACAGTATGGGGGGGTCGGAACTGACAGCTGGGGGAGATATTACAGTATGGGGGGGTCGGAACTGACAGCTAAGGGAAGATATTACAGTATGGGGGGTCGGAACTGACAGCTGAGGGGAGATATTACAGTATGGAGGGGTCAGAACTGACAGCTGGGGGACATATTACAGTATGGGGGGGTCGGAACTGACAGCTAAGGGAAGATATTACAGTATGGGGTGTCGGAACTGACAGCTGGGGGAGATATTACAGTATGGAGGGGTCGGAACTGACAGCTGGGGGAGATATTACAGTATGGGGGGGTCGGAACTGACAGCTAAGGGGAGATATTAGGGGAGCCTACTTTCTGTTCCAAACCCATGAAACTAGAGATATGCCCCCGGTACCCCCAGCAGTGCTTCCCCCATAGCTGCTTATCACTCTGTATAGGAATGAGCCCTACCCCTCCTGCCCCACTCCCTGCAACTCCCTGCTGGCTGAGTGAGGTACAGCTGGGCATGGGGTACTTACATAGAGATATAATACACATCTGTAGGAAGTATTGCCCTAACCTGCTTTTCTGAATGTACGATGGAGAATGAGGCTGATCTATGTAGAGCAGCCATTTTGGTGAGTGACGTTGTTAATAATACGGCCCCTTTCCCAGGCAGCATTATGGGTGATCCAATATGGCACCTTGGACTCGCCCAACTCCTTGAAATCGTTGAAAAAAACTCGTTCGAGTTGCTCTTCTTACTTATCTCTTGACTGCCCTCTGCCTGTTGATGTGCTGCAGTGCAGCTGCAATTACTGGTATCTATTTGCTTCTCTAGTGGGATCTTCTCGATGCCCTTGTGGGCCTAATACCCCTCTCCCCAGGTACAACTTAATGGGCCTAATACCCCCCCCCCCAGGTACAACCTCATGGGCTTAATACCCCCCAGGTACAATCTCATGGGCTTATTACCCCCCCCCCCAGGTACAATCTCATGGGCCTAATACCCCCCAGGTACAATCTCATGGGCCTAATACCCCCCAGGTACAATCTCATGGGCCTAATACCCCCCCAGGTACAACCTCATGGGCCTAATACCCGCCCAGGTACAACCCTCATAGGCCTAATACCCCCCCCCAGGTACAATCTCATGGGCCTAATACACCCCCAGGTACAATCTCATGGGCCTAATACCCCCCAGGTACAATCTCATGGGCCTAATACCCCCCCAGGTACAACCTCGTGGGCCTAATACCCCCCCAGGTACAACATCGTGGGCTTAATACCCCCCCAGGTACAACCTCATGGGCCTAATACCCCCCCAGGTACAACCTCATAGGCCTAATACCCCACCCCCAGGTATGACCTCATGGGCCTCATACCCCCCCAGGTACAACCTCATAGGCCTAATACCCCACCCCCAGGTACAACCTCATAGGCCTAATACCCCCCCCCCAGGTACGACCTCATGGGCCTAATACTCCTCTCAAGTACAACCTCATGGGCCTAATAACCCCCCCCCCAGGTATGACCTTGTCACTGACTGGTGCAGGAATGATTTTACAGAACTACAACTCCCAGCATACTTATCTATCTGCTGCCAGCTAGGAGGGGTTCATGGGAATTGTTGCCCAAAGCAGCTGCTGGAAATTCTCCCTGTTGTGGAACCACTGATCCAAACACCTTCCATATGCCACATGGCTCTTATTCGCAGGGGCCGATTAGAATGACTGGCCCTGGATCATAAAAACTGACAAACTGCATTTACCGGGGGCCACAATGCTCCTCCCACTGTCAGCTGCTTATTGTTGGGCAGTTTTGCTGTGTGCCCACCGGCACTAAGGTGCACAATGTTCTGGCAATCTTGTTTGCTCTGTGCCAACTGTGCCACAGTCCTGAGCAGTGGCATAACTAGATGTTACTGGGCCCCCCCACAGCAAAGTCGTTTTAGGGCCCCCTTAAATGTCAAGAGGTTGGCCGGTTTTACCAACATTTATTCAAATTGTTCCTTAATTAGGACCTGATGGGGCCCCCTGTACCTTCTGGGCCCCCCTATAGTTAGTCCCCTGGCGCTGAGCCCAGCTAGCCAAAGCCGCCCCACATAGGGCCACATCATCCTATTGAGCAGAACAGAGCGTAGCTGAATATAAGGGGAGAGTCACTTACCCTGCTTGGGTACATAGAGGGGCTTCTCTACTGGTTCCAGCTCTGCCCCCCACATTCTCCCAGTCTGTCTGTGCCCAGCAGAAGAAAAACATCATTATAATCCTGTCCGGATGGGACATTTCTCTTGTATTTGTCCGTCAGACTCCTCAGCGCTGGGCTTGTAAATAAACAGGAAACATTAGAAACAAAAGTGTAACTTGCACAGACAGGGCTTGTTTTTCCAGGGTGTATAATTGACAGCAATGTGGGAAGGAACAGATTTAGGGTGAAGACACACAGAGCTACTTAGTAGCAGCTACTTTTTCACGGCTACTAAACGCCAGAAAATCCCCTGCCATAGACAGTACTGAGAATTGCCCCTGCTAAACACACGTAGAGACAATTATCAATAAATGATCAGCATTGTCTGTTTTAGTAGCTGCTACTAGTAGCTCCGTGTGTCGTCACCATACCGTAAAGTGACACTGACAAGTTGCTGTGAATAATAGGAACATTCTTGGAACCCTGTGTAAGTGGCAACCTGATAGATCTGACTGTCATCTGCACAGTATCGCCGGGCCCTTAGGTAAGCAGGGTTGGGGTTAATTTATATTAAGGCTGTTTCTGCATTCCTATTTGCTGGGGCGCAGGGGCCGGGCTGCTTTCTTCCAATCAGGTGATTCCATGCCAGCCTCACTTTAAGGCAGTGTTGCGCAGTAAGGTTTCTGCCCCTCCCTGAGGCAAATCAGACATGGCTGCACATTATCCCCTTACTCTGGATCAGGCAGACACTGGGTTACAGTTATTTGAGCTTTGTTTATAGCAATAGCCATTCCCAGGTAACTTGTCGTTTGTATATAACGTCTGTATTACATTTTACCTAAAAACTCCATTTATGTATGTGAAATTGCTGTACTTCCTGGTTACCTCACAGGGCACTTCCCCCCTCGCTCATTCATTCACTGTACGTACTTCCTGGTTACATCACAGGGCACTTCCCCCCTCGCTCATTCATTAGCCGTTAGTACTTCCTGGTTACCTCACAGGGCACAATGTGATGTATTGTTGATGCCATTATTTCTTTGCTTTTTGTGCCTCTGGGTACTGGGAATGCCAGGGGGGCTGTAAGGTGCCACAGACAGTCACTATTTATTGGGCTGGGGGGGGGCTGTTTGTGCCTCTGGGTACTGGGAATGCCAGGGGGGCTGTAAGGTGCCACAGACAGTCACTATTTATTGGGCTGGGGGGGGCTGTTTGTGCCTCTGGGGTACTGGGAATGCCAGGGGGGCTGTAAGGTGCCACAGACAGTCACTATTTATTGGGCTGGGGGGCTGTTTGTGCCTCTGGGTACTGGGAATGCCAGGGGGGCTGTAGGTGCAACAGACAGTCACTATTTATTGGGGCTAAGGGGGGCTGTTTCTGCCTCTGGGTACTGGGAATGCCAGGGGGGCTGTAAGTTGCCACAGACAGTCACTATTTATTGGGCTGGGGGGTGCTGTTTGTGCCTCTGGGTACTGGGAATGCCAGGGGGGCTGTAAGGTGCCACAGACAGTCACTATTTATTGGGCTGGGGGGGCTGTTTGTTCCTCTGGGTATTAGGAATGCCAGGGGGGCTGTAAGTTGCCACAGACAGTCACTATTTATTGGGCTGGGGGGTGCTGTTTGTGCCTCTGGGTACTGGGAATGCCAGGGGGGCTGTAAGGTGCCACAGACAATCACTATTTATTGCCCAGCTGCCCCTTCTCTCCGTACCCCGACTGCCCCTGTCTCCCTATACCCCGGCTGCCCCTTCTCTCCGTACCCCGGCTCCCCCTGTCTCCCTATACCCCGGCTGCCCCTTCTCTCCGTACCCCGGCTCCCCCTGTCTCCCTATACCCCGGCTGCTCCTTCTCTCCGTACCCCGGCTGCCCCTGTCTCCCTATACCCCGGCTGCTCCTTCTCTCCGTACCCCGGCTGCCCCTGTCTCCCTATACCCCGGCTGCCCCTTCTCTCCGTACCCCGGCTGCCCCTGTCTCCCTATACCCCGGCTGCCCCTTCTCTCCGTACCCCGGCTCCCCCTGTCTCCCTATACCCCGGCTGCCCCTTCTCTCCGTACCCCGGCTGCCCCTGACTCCCTATACCCCGGCTGCTCATTCTCTCCGTACCCCGGCTGCCCCTGTCTCCCTATACCCCGGCTGCTCCTTCTCTCCGTACCCCGGCTGCCCCTGTCTCCCTATTCCCCGGCTGCTCCTTCTCTCCGTACCCCGGCTGCCCCGTCTCCCTATACTCCGGCTGCTCCTTCACTCCGTACCCCGGCTGCCCCTGTCTCCCTATACCCCGGCTGCCCCTTCTCTCTGTACCCCGGCTGCCCCTTCTCTCCGTACCCCGGCTCCCCGTTTCCCTATACCCCGGCTGCTCCTTCTCTCCGTACCCCGGCTGCCCCTGTCTCCCTATACCCCGGCTGCTCCTTCTCTCCGTACCCCGGCTGCCCCTGTCTCCCTATACCCCGGCTGCCCCTGTCTCCCTATACCCCGGCTGCCCCTTCTCTCCGTACCCCGGCTCCCCGTTTCCCTATACCCCGGCTGCTCCTTCTCTCCGTACCCCGGCTGCCCCTGTCTCCCTATACCCCGGCTGCTCCTTCTCTCCGTACCCCGGCTGCCCCTGTCTCCCTATACCCCGGCCGCCCCTTCTCTCCGTACCCCGGCTGCCCCTGTCTCCCTATACCCCGGCTGCTCCTTCTCTCCGTACCCCGGCTGCCCCTGTCTCCCTATACCCCGGCTGCCCCTTCTCTCCATACCCCGGCTGCCCCTGTCTCCCTATTCCCCGGCTGCTCCTTCTCTCCGTACCCCGGCTGCCCCTGTCTCCCTATACCCCGGCTGCTCTTTCACTCCGTACCCCGGCTGCCCCTGTCTCCCTATACCCCGGCTGCCCCTTCTCTCCCTATACCCCGGCTGCTCCTTCTCTCCGTACCCCGGCTGCCCCTGTCTCCCTATACCCCGGCTGCTCCTTCTCTCCGTACCCCGGCTGCCCCTGTCTCCCTATACCCCGGCTGCCCCTTCTCTCCGTACCCCGGCTGCCCTTGTCTCCCTATACCCCGGCTGCTCCTTCTCTCCGTACCCCGGCTGCCCCTGTCTCCCTATACCCCGGCTGCCCCTTCTCTCCGTACCCCGGCTGCCCCTGTCTCCCTATTCCCCGGCTGCTCCTTCTCTCCGTACCCTGGCTGCCCCTGTCTCCCTATACCCCGGCTGCTCCTTCACTCCGTACCCCGGCTGCCCCCGTCTCCCTATACCCCGGCTGCCCCTTCTCTCTGTACCCCGGCTGCCCCTGTCTCCCTATACCCCGGCTGCCCCTTCTCTCCGTACCCCGGCTCCTCCTGTCTCCCTATACCCCGGCTGCTCCTTCTCTCCGTACCCCGGCTGCCCCTGTCTCCCTATACCCCGGCCGCCCCTTCTCTCCGTACCCCGGCTGCCCCCTGTCTCCCTATACCCCGGCTGCTCCTTCTCTCCGTACCCCGGCTGCCCCTGTCTCCCTATACCCCGGCTGCCCCTTCTCTCCGTACCCCGGCTGCCCCTGTCTCCCTATTCCCCGGCTGCTCCTTCTCTCCGTACCCCGGCTGCCCCTGTCTCCCTATACCCCGGCTGCTCTTTTCACTCCGTACCCCGGCTGCCCCTGTCTCCCTATACCCCGGCTGCCCCTTCTCTCCCTATACCCCGGCTGCTCCTTCTCTCCGTACCCCGGCTGCCCCTGTCTCCCTATACCCCGGCTGCTCCTTCTCTCCGTACCCCGGCTGCCCCTGTCTCCCTATACCCCGGCTGCCCCTTCTCTCCGTACCCCGGCTGCCCCTGTCTCCCTATACCCCGGCTGCCCCTTCTCTCCCTATACCCCGGCTGCTCCTTCTCTCCGTACCCCGGCTGCCCCTGTCTCCCTATACCCCGGCTGCTCCTTCTCTCCGTACCCCCGGCTGCCCCTGTCTCCCTATACCCCGGCTGCTCTTTCACTCCGTACCCCGGCTGCCCCTGTCTCCCTATACCCCGGCTGCCCCTTCTCTCCCTATACCCCGGCTGCTCCTTCTCTCCGTACCCCGGCTGCCCCTGTCTCCCTATACCCCGGCTGCTCCTTCTCTCCGTACCCCGGCTGCCCCTGTCTCCCTATACCCCGGCTGCCCCTTCTCTCCGTACCCCGGCTGCCCTTGTCTCCCTATACCCCGGCTGCTCCTTCTCTCCGTACCCCGGCTGCCCCTGTCTCCCTATACCCCGGCTGCCCCTTCTCTCCGTACCCCGGCTGCCCCTGTCTCCCTATTCCCCGGCTGCTCCTTCTCTCCGTACCCTGGCTGCCCCTGTCTCCCTATACCCCGGCTGCTCCTTCACTCCGTACCCCGGCTGCCCCTGTCTCCCTATACCCCGGCTGCCCCTTCTCTCTGTACCCCGGCTGCCCCTGTCTCCCTATACCCCGGCTGCCCCTTCTCTCCGTACCCCGGCTGCCCCTGTCTCCCTATACCCCGGCTGCTCCTTCTCTCCGTACCCCGGCTGCCCCTGTCTCCCTATACCCCGGCTGCTCCTTCTCTCCGTACCCCGGCTGCCCCTGTCTCCCTATACCCCGGCTGCCCCTTCTCTCCGTACCCCGGCTGCCCTTGTCTCCCTATACCCCGGCTGCCCCTTCTCTCCGTACCCCGGCTGCCCCTGTCTCCCTATACCCCGGCTGCCCCTTCTCTCCGTACCCCGGCTGCCCCTGTCTCCCTATACCCCGGCTGCCCCCTTCTCTCCGTACCCCGTCTGCCCCTGTTCCTATACCCCGGCTGCCCCTCTCTCCGTACCCGCTCCCCTTCTCGTACCCACCTGCTCCTTCTCTCCGTTCCCCCGGCTGCCCCAGTCTCCATATCCGGCAAACGCCGGAGTGGCCGGCACTATCCGGATCCCACACCCCTATTGCCCCCCTCACTCTGCCCGGGCCCCCGGGACTCACCAGACCATAGTACTTTCCAGCACCATTTTTGCTGTATTGTCACTATGGCTTGTGCACCGGAATATCCGTCTCCACCATTACCTGTTACCGCCCAGCCAATCCCCGTGGGCCGTCGCCGCTTCCGGCGAACCCGCAATGTGCACCGGGTTTTCGCTATTCTTGCCATATCTGCCAATGACAGCCCTGCTTTCCTACAATCTCGCCCCCCTCAGATACCTATGTAGGCTCCGAAGGTGAAGCGCAACAGGAACCCATCTGCTTTACCGGGTCCGGTCCGGCCCACATAACCGAAATCCAGTGAGGAAAGCGAAAATCTAATATACGTCTGATTCCCATTCCACTGGGGTGTTCTTTGACCTTTTAACCACGCCCACTTACCTGTGTCCAATCGGTGTGTGTATCTTTCCCGCCCCTGCCTTGTAACCTCAGGGTATTTGGTGCTTAAAGCCAAAGTGCCTCAGGTAGGGCTTATATACACAGACAGGTAGGGCTTATATACACACAGACAGGTAGGGCTTATATACACACAGACAGGTAGGGCTTATATACACACAGACAGGTAGGGCTTATATACACACAGACAGGTAGGGCTTATATACACACAGACAGGTAGGGCTTATATACACACAGACAGGTAGGGCTTATATACACACAGGCAGGTAGGGCTTATATACACACAGACAGGTAGGGCTTATACACACAGACAGGTAGGGCTTATATACACACAGACAGGTAGGGCTTATATACACAGACAGGTAGGGCTTATACACACAGACAGGTAGGGCTTATATACACACAGACAGGTAGGGCTTATACACACAGACAGGTAGGGCTTATATACACACAGACAGGTAGGGCTTATATACACACAGGCAGGTAGGGCTTATATACACACAGGCAAGTAGGGCTTATATACACAGACAGGTAGGGCTTATATACACACAGACAGGTAGGGCTTATATACACAGACAGGTAGGGCTTATATAACAACAGACAGGTATGGGCTTATATACACACAGACAGGTAGGGCTTATATACACACAGGCAGGTAGGGCTTATATACACAGACAGGTAGGGCTTATATACACAGACAGGTAGGGCTTATATACACACAGACAGGTAGGGCTTATATACACACCAGACAGGTAGGGCTTATATACACACAGACAGTAGGCTTATATACACACAGACAGGTAGGGCTTATATACACACAGACAGGTAGGGCTTATATACACAGAACAGGTAGGGCTTATATACACACAGACAGGTAGGGCTTATATACACACAGACAGGTAGGGCTTATATACACACAGACAGGTAGGGCTTATATACACACAGGCAGGTAGGGCTTATACACACAGACAGGTAGGGCTTATACACACAGACAGGTAGGGCTTATATACACAGACAGGTAGGCTTATATACACACAGACAGGTAGGGCTTATGTAAACAGACAGGTAGGGCTTATACACACACAGACAGGTAGGGCTTATATACACACAGACAGGTAGGGCTTATATACACAGACAGGTAGGGCTTATATTCACACAGACAGGTAGGGCTTATATACACAGACAGGTAGGGCTTTATATCACACAGACAGGCTAGGGCTTATATACACAGACAGGTAGGGCTTATATACACAGGACAGGTAGGGCTTATATACACACAGACAGGTAGGGCTTATATACACAGACAGGTAGGGCTTATATACACAGACAGGTATGGGCTTATATACACACAGACAGGTAGGGCTTATACACACAGACAGGTAGGGCTTATTACACACAGACATGGCTAGGGCTTATATACACACAGAGGTTCCTTTTTTATATACAACCTTTGGTTTTACCCTGGGTTTCTGCCCCTGGGGCAGAGTTCAATTCAGAGTCAATTCTTTACCTCAGATGCCCTGTGTTGTTACCCTTCCTGCTTTATTATGCCTCATGTGGAGGCTACAGGGACCTCTTGCAAGAGAATCTCAACCCCAGCAGAACATGAAGGTAATTTTTCCCACTTCAGCAATGTCTCTATGTTTTGGTGGTTTCCAAGCACTGAGCAGTTTTAGGCTGCTACTACTAGGCTTTCAGTCATCCTATGGCAGGCAGCCCAGAATCCAGTTAGAACCTGGGGAGTAACCCAACTGATGCTGGACCCCCAGCCTTCCCTTTAGTCAGTATTATCATTAGTAAATTGGGCTCAGTGGAGAAATATAAATGGCATCTCCCCAGGGAACGCGACCTGCCCCGAATGTGTGATGCCTGCTGCAAACCCTGAGCAGGGCCCTTACAGAATGGCTTTGCCGAATGAACCCAAACTGTGAGCCTGGCCTGATCCCGCAACACCAGCGCCCAACCTCCCTGTGGCTGAAGGGAAACACTCCCAGCACCCCCACTGGGCGAGTACTGTCGGGGCCCAATCATTCTGTATGTAGGTAGGTTTGCACTGTGTGCTCATAGTTCTGCTAATAATGTCATGTTTGGGACTGGCGAGACCTGTATGGGATAGATTCTCCCCCTGAGAACCCCTGCACCACAGCCCTACAGATATTAAATGTATATACTGGTACCTATGGGTGTTTGGCTCAGGCTCTGTATCCTATTCTGGCAGGCTGTGTGGCCTGATACATAGATTTATAGTGAGACTGTACAATATACAATAAATGGTACTGTATTGCACTATAGGTATAGTCAGGCCCAGACTGGCAGTCTGTGGGTACTGGGAATGCCAGGGGGGCTGTAAGGTGCCACAGACCGTCACTATTGAGCTAGGGGGGCTGTTTGTGCCTCTGGGTACTGGGAATGCCAGGGGGCTGTAAGGTGCCACAGACAGTCACTATTTATTGGGCTGGGGGGGGGCTGTTTGTGCCTCTGGGTACTGGGAATGCCAGGGGGCTGTAAGGTGCCACAGGCAGTCACTATTTATTGGGCTGGGGGGGGGGGCTGTTTGTGCCTCTGGGTACTGGGAGTGCCAGGGGGGCTGTAAGGTGCCATAGACAGTCACTATTTATTGGGCTGAGGGGGCTGTTTGTGCCTCTGGGTACTGGGAATGCCAGGGGGGCTGTAAGGTGCCACAGACAGTCACTATTTATTGGGCTGGGGGGGGGCTGTTTCTGCCTCTGGATACTGGGAATACCAGGGGGGCTGTAAGGTGCCACAGACCGTCACTATTGAGCTAGGGGGGCTGTTTGTGCCTCTGGGTACTGGGAATGCCAGGGGGGCTGTAAGGTGCAACAGACAGTCACTATTTATTGGGCTGGGGGGGCTGTTTGTGCCTCTGGGTACTGGGAATACCAGGGGGGCTGTAAGGTGCAACAGACAGTCACTATTTATTGGGCTGGGGGGCTGTTTGTGCCTCTGGGTACTGGGAATGCCAGGGGGGCTGTAAGGTGCCACAGACAGTCACTATTTATTGGGCTGGGGGGGGCTGTTTGTGCCTCTGGGTACTGGGAATGCCAGGGGGGCTGTAAGGTGCCACAGACAGTCACTATTTATTGGGCTGGGGGGGCTGTTTGGGCCTCTCTGTACCTGAAACCCAGTACAGGCATGGGGGGGGCCAGTTTTCTAACCCTGAGTCAAAATCACCCAGTAACCAACTAAGAAAAGTTTGGGGACGTTGGCGTAAATAGTATGAGAATGGCATCATTTTAAATTTAAACCAATGAAATGTAATGGGGTTTTTCTGATTGACTGTTGGTGGCTCCGCCCTACGTTTTCAAACCCAAAACTGCAGTCCCCTAGTGGCCAACTGTGAAGAGTTTGGGCACCCTGGGGTTAATACTGTGAGAATGGCAGCAGGTGTAATTGGGTTCCATGGCGAGACAGTTACTGCCAGTAATAGCAGGGACCTGCTGGTATATACAGGGGCAACTGGGCCCATTGCTGTTTGTAAGTGACATTCCCACACAAATTGCAGTTGGTCTTTGTTTTTTATATTTTGTGTTTTGTTTACTGATTTTGCTTTTTGTTTTGGAATTTCAGCCCCCCCCCATTAGGGAGATACAATGATATACCTAGCGCGCTAGTATGACCATTCTGAGCCTGGTGGTGTGTGACGCAGCTTACCTGGTTGCGGCAGCTTCGAGACGTTATACATTAAAGCCCGTGTTAGCACTATCAATAATCCAGTCTTAATACTCTCGTGTAGCATCTCTCATTGATACATCTACATAGCGCATGAGCATTTACTATACGCTCGTAGAATAGGCCATAATACCCGCAGAGTATAATGCCCGATCAATTATTAGAGCAGGTGGTAGACCGAAGTACATTTTAGTCTCAATTATCCTTGAGCTAATTAGATCTATAGCGGAATTATATCCAATAATACCCGGAATTATTCGCTAATCAATACGCTGAAATACTTCCCATTTATTATTGGCCACATCTATGACTTTACACATCTTTACTAACCGAGCATTTAATACAGATGCTATACACGCATCTTAAAGTGATGCCTAGAATTTCTTAATACCCGTCTCATTAATTTTATTCACTGTTTTGCCAATCAGCATCATAAGGGCATTTGCCAAGGAAGCCTTGCAGGTGATGTCAATTACAGATTTTGTCGCCAGCATGTTTCACTCATAGCGCCTGAAGACCTACATACGCAAGAATAGTCTCCGCTCCTATTTATGATACACCCCGAACCATGGTTCTCACAACTTTCTTACATCCTGACGCAAAATACCTTTGTCACTTACGCTCATATTGACACTCCAGAGAGGTGATGATACGCTCACTTACTAATATGGGCTGTGCCATGGCAACACTGATGTCACCATAATCTACGCGGCGCTAGTTGTGCGTTAACTTACTGTATCAACTATGGGAACACAGCCTTCATGATAGTCATCCATATATAATCCTCTAGCTAATTATGCAAGAACACTTAGTGCAGTATATAGCGCCTGAAGCTAGATATTAGCCATATCCCTTTATACGCCGTAATACGTGGATACCATTAGTCCCGTGAGCTCTGTTATACACCATTCTTAACTTTTGCTGAGCTTTCCATATATATACCACTAGATAATAATATACCGTGAGCTATGCTTATCTCTTATACTACTTTAGCCATGTATCCTATGACATTAGATCTCGATGCCTCAGTATTAGCCCGAAGCAACGTTTGCTTAGCCCTCTATATCCATTGCCGAGATTCTAAAGCATTTCATTGATCCTATAAACTATAACCAGTGTATATTTACCGTGAGCTAATATTATATATGGTGGAAACCCTGAGATGGCCACACAGTGACTGACCCTCCCTAATTTACATAATTCCCTGCCCGGGCATTTTATAGTTCTTTGCTATACAATTACTTTCGCTGTGTATTTTTAACTTACTATCTTGATAGTCTCTCTCGCGTCTATTCTCATTCCAACTTATTAAAAAGCCGACAAGCAATCAGTTATCATTATACCCGGAGCATATTATCTGACCACTGTACTACTCGAGGGTCGACTTAATATCCCAATAGTGTTCACTCGAAGACGTTACTTAGTCGAGGCCAGTTATCCATATCTCGACCTGTCGCGTACCGTCTATGTATCTGCCAGTATCACCTGGGATCGTTGATCTGAGCCACGAGTCATCTGTAACCCGCAAAGAGAGGATTTAGATAACAGATTTAACCCGTTCTCATATCGATCACTCATCACCGCGGCTGCTATTTATAGACAAGGCTTATCCTGGAATTACTTTTTTACTTCTACAATGTGTTACCTATAAAATATTACGTCCGTAGACTAATTGATCCGGAAATGAGCTTCCCAGGATCCTTTATGGGCTATACAGAATATAACGCACCCTGGAGTGGGGCATCCGATTGTCATTAACAAATCCGAAATGTGCGTAATAAACACGTGCGCTTATATCTATTAGCGATGGCGTTTAAAAACCAAATTTATTCCATGACGTCTCTTAATTTTGCGAAAAACCCTTTTCGCTGCGATTCTACACTAATATGCACTTTACTTGCAGTCTATTTTTACGCGGCGCACCTATTGCATTTACGTTATTTTAACTCGTCGATCATGAATATTTAAATTCTAAAGTCAGAGTAATTGGCAGTACATTGCGCTAAAATAACGCACAGTGACATAGTCGACCTATAATACATGGAATAGAGCTATATCTAAATTAGTCGTATAAAAATAGTAGGCCACTAGTAAATTGATGAGTCAATGTTAGTTCTTGGTTATCTCTTTGGTGAAAAAATTAGCAAATCTTCCGCATTAAGATACATAAACCACGAACACGCAAAAATTGTTGTGCGGGCCATAAAAAACCACCCAATTGTTGCCCTCACGACTCATTACTTTTGTACGCCGTAGGTACGAATTTTATGGCACGTTGAACGGTGATCGTTAGTAATGTGCGCCAAATTTTTTCATACCGTTATTCTAATTGGCAGATTGTTCTTTGGCGAGATACGCTATTAACAAACACATTCTGCAGCGGACATAAATCGCCGCGCGTCCGAAAATTCGCTGCAAATAGTCCAGTGACCTGGGCGAAATCCAGTTCATACTTCGTACGCCGGCCCATTAAATAGAAAGTCTGTGTCGCGAGATGACGAACGCAGTATAGCCATACCCACGCCCCAATATATATTCGGAAATAGTTACGACCAAGTGTGAATTACAAGATCTGACCATTTCGCTGACAAAACCTGGCTGGCTGCGGTCACTTCTGGGTGGTGATAACACCAGACGTCAAAATAATAACCAACTGCAGAAGTCCAATTATTTTATGCCCAACCGTCGTCATTTACTTGATAACTTTTCACGGGAAGAAAAGTGATACTCAAATATATCGACCTGGCTCTTGAGGACAAAGACCAACAAACAAAGAGGCCAAGGAAAAAAGGAAAAAGAACTAAGGTGTTTATTGTTTCGCATAGCGGCTAATGCAATTACATGTGTGTCCTCGGGCGGCCTGTGTTGTCGCAGAAGTGGAATGCACGGCGTACTGTTACAATGCCCCCAGACAGCTAGGTTTAGTTTTAGGTTGTTGTTGTGGGAGCGAGCGTGAAAGATTTTTAACGTGCCATTTTGAGTGAATGTGGTACCGTGGAGGCTAAACTGCCCACGGGCGGCTGATAAACACTATGGTGGGATAGTCCCGCTGCCCTGAATCTCTTTTTCTGCCGTGTACTTATTGTGAACAAGTCGAGAAAAAGCGGCTGGTGCTCGGCATCAATATTTGACGGCACCTGTGTAATTAGCGTGGAGGATCATGGAGTATAGGTGGGCAGCAGCCGAGTACCTCATATGTGAGACCCCTGTCCGGGGTTATCTATGTTGGCGCATAGTGGAAAGTGTGACGGGAAATGCTCCGTCGGAGCTTCGCATGTGTCTCGGATATCGGTGCCACACACGCGAAGCTTCTTTTTCAAAATAGTGATTCTATTGTGGCCTCTCGCCTGGAGGAGTAGGGGGAAATGCCTGCTTTCGCTAGGACCGCCCTCCCTGGGGGGTCCCTGATGAGACATGTGTTACTTCCTCTGGGGGAGCTAGTGCTCAATACTGGTTCGCACAGTACGCTCGGCATCCAATCATATTCTTTTTTTGGTGCGTCTGCCGCGCTGTGTGCGTGTTATTGTAGCTCTGTGAGAGTTACTAGATGTTATAATCAGTGTGAGTAGACATTGTTGCATTCTGCGCTACAATACTTTTGTTGCGCACCGTATAGTGAGCTTTTGAGTATATGCTGCTAAGACAAAGCAACTAAGAGGTTTATCTTTTACTCCATTATAAGTCTGAAAATGCCCCTTAAAATGTGAGAAGCTCGACTTCATATTGCCTTATTGGCTCTGCGTAAGTGAGAAGAACAAACAAGATATTATGAAATGTTTGATGATAAAATGAAGCTGCTGGCCCTCAGGGTGTGTGTGTAGTTACTCGCGGCGAATAGAGTCAAGTGGGGTGCGCTGACAGGCATTGACTGCGAGTTATGTCTGAGTGAGGCGCCGTCTGGTACTCTAGCTATCTGATCTGAGGTCAAGTCACACTAGGGATGAGTGAAGCGCGGCGCAGGGTTCTGCACCGCGCACGACGGGGAGTCTCTCACGGGCGATACTTAGCGATGCCGCTATTGCCTGTTCTCCAGTGTGGCAGAGTGCGCACGCATAAAATTCATTTGTATCATTGGTCCTTGTGTGTGGTCAGTTCTAAGTAGGTGAGCTTACAAATGTTGCGCCCTCTCCCACCAATGTTTTCAAAACTAATAAAAGTGTCACAGCCTTTATTCGTAATTGGTAACGCTCCCTACGATACCTGTCGCTGTCAAGGATCCAACGATTCAACGCACGGATGAATTATCATCACCTTTCAGGTCCACTACGGAAAGGTATCAGCCAATTTCACACAATCGTCACTATTCGTATTTAGCTCACCGACGCTCCATATCATGTCAACTAGGCCGTGCCCCACAGGTAGGGTTATCCGCGTAATAGATGTCAAAAATGTAAAAAATATATATAAATTAAACAATAGTAGCAAACTTATCGCGCAATAAAAATAAAATGATATAAAATATAATGTGAGGTGTGAGAATTAAGCACATAAATGGAAAAAAAAGTGGAAGTTAAGTAGGTAAGGGAGTGGTTGGTGCAATTCAACTATGTCAGCTCAATATATGGAGAACGAATAAATAGAACATATAAAATATAGTGTAGGATTTACTATATTGTGGATGGCTATGACGAATTTGAATTTAGGAAAAAAGGCCAAACAAGACAACAGGGCCATAGGGCGGACAAAAGTTTAGGAGAGGGTTAGGCGATAGAACTGGCCTCCAGACAACGCAAAGTATTATTATATGTGTTATTATAAAAAAACAAAAAAACGATATTATGACGGTTACGCGAATTAGCAGAAAAGACAAAAGATTCTCGGGTTTACTAATACTCAAAACAACAATAGAATATACAAACAAAAAAAATAATAGTTAGGAAGTGAGATATAAAAATTTTTTATAGAAAAAAAAGACGCATAAAATAAATAGGATTAGGAAATTAGCCAATGAAAAAAGTATGTTTGTACCGTTATAATGACAAATAGAAAAAAAAACAGAGACGCAAGGGAAAACACAGCCAGACAGTGTGGGCGGCAGCTCGGGGGATTTTATAATGGTCACATGAATGATTACACAGAATATGATAATTAGTGCTTCTACAATCCGAGTCTTATAGATACGGAAAAAGTCGGGAATATATAAACATCTAGGTGTTAGGGTCTCTAGGTGAGAGCCCAGTGTAACACATGAAATCCAAGACATCGAGGACAACCACCCCCTCTCGAATGGTAGTAAGTGGTGCCCCCCCAAGGCGGCCCTTCCGATGCCCCCTCAGCGGGCGACATGTACTTTACAGCGAACCAAGATGAGAGGGCCGCTAAGCACACGAAGGGGAAGACACGAACACAGTAAATTTTGACGAGCGGTCCACGATCTCTCACAAGAAAGACGTACTTAGCCAAAAGCACAACAATATTAATATGATGATAAGATTAGGACTCAGGATCCTCGCGGGCTAATGAGGCTATATAGAAGAACCAGAGATGTATTGTTGGGTATGAGTATAAAGAGTTGGAAAAGGTAGCAAGAGAACTAGCAGAGCCGCACATTTTCTGCGCTTAAGGATAATAATTAGAGGATGAGAGAGGAAAAAGAGAGAGGAAGCTGTATATAGGTGAAGGTTAAAAGGGGAGAGTAGACATTCCTTAGGCAAGCAAGAGTACAGTACTATTTTATTATTAAAAAAGAAACATAAAACCAACACAATATATTAATAACTAAAGTAAGGAAATTAGAGAACTCATAAACACAATGGTGTAGGAAATTAGAACATAAATAATGTTGTTTCATAAAAATAAAAAATAATTAGTGTTAGGACAAAATTAGTACACCAACATAAAACAAAGAACAATGACCTAGGTAAATCTAGACAAAATACAATCCTATCATAAAAACTAAAAAACACCAAGACAAAAAAAAAAATAGGTTAGAGAATCTCGTCTCTAGAAACATTACAGAAACCTCGCGTCCCGCGCAAATTCAGAAACAAATATTTTTATAAAAAAAACAAAACAAATACAAACCAAAATAGGTAAAGGAAATAGAAAAAAAAATAAGGTTAGGAAAACCTTACGAAACAAAAATGTCTTTCTATAAAAAAAAAAAAAAAATAGGTTAGGCGGAAGTTAGAAAAAAAAACCACCCACCGTGCCCCCTCAATTATCCATTTCCACTAATAAAATAAATATACACAAAATTAAAATTATAGTTAGAGAATTAGAAAAAAAAAAAAAATTTGGTTAGAAATTAGAAAAAAAATAAAAATAAGTTTTAGGAAATCTTGAATATCATAAAATATAAAAAAAATCAAGAGGTAGACGATGAGCAAAGATAGAAGACGATTAAGAGAGAGAGAACCAATCAGAAGTCTGAGAGGCATCAGCGGGGCCCCTTCTGTGTGGGTTGGTTTGTGGAGCGGCTTCAGCAGGTGGGACCCCCGCTCGACAGATGACAACAAACTCAAATAACTAAAAACAAGGCTAAAACTAAACAAATCATTCCATTGGTGGCGTGATGTGCTTGCTGAGTTACCTCGTGAGGCGATATCCCATATCATCAAAAATTAGCAATTAGCAATTTTACAACTCCCGATATACTCATGTATAACAAACACTTTTCCCCCCGTCGGTTATCTTACTCTAGTCGGCCTCACGAGAGCGGCCACGTCTAGCTAGCCGCCTTATTACCTACGCTTCCTGCATGCTCCTCCGCCACCCTGGACACCCTCAGGTCCTCTAGGCGGTAGTGCGCTTCTTCTGCGCTCCGGGCACACGCTCCCCTCCATCGCGCCGCAGCTTGCTGCCCACAAGTCACGCGCCCTGCCATGTCAAGTAAAGCTGAGGGGGGAACAGAGCGGGGGCTACATGATACATACTAAAAACGCCTCTCGTGTGGGAAAGGCCTATTAGAATACATTTTCATAGTGCACACCATAGATGGATGGGGTAGGCCTACCCCCACGCAATACTGTCCCGCTATTCCACGGAACTGTTCCCAGTTCTTAACTAGCGCTATGGACACACTTTCCAGATAATATGACTCCTGTCTATAGGGGTCCGATATCGGGAGCACCTGCTCCTCTGGCGGTCCAATTTGGGGGAAACTTTCACTTGGTGGGTTACTCGCCTTTATCGTGGGCACTTTCCTATAACCAGTTTTGGTCACTGGACTTACTCGGGAGCAAATTATTGGGGGGCACTGCTCGATAATGGGGCGCACTGTGTAATCGGGGGGCCCACAATGTGTATTATGGCGCGGTACTGTGTATGCGGGGTACCAGCCCATGGGATATTGTCTATGAGGCAGGTGCGGCACTTGGGCACTGTTACGTAATTGCGCGCGTGGGCGCCCGCCCGCATGCATCTACACAGTTCGGTGGCCTGCTGCCATATGTTTATGGGACCGCACCCATGCATTAGATCGCGAATATGTAGAGCCCCCATACACAGTACCCTCTGGTACTGATACTCTGATGCCCCCTTAACAACCAGCCCACACAGACACAAACAAATATGGGGGGTATTGTCTATGGGGGCAATTGGGGCACTGTATGGGGGGGTTGGGTCTATAGGGGCACTGTGTATGGGGGTACTGTCTATGGGGGCAATTGGGGGCACTGTAAATGGGGGGGCAAAACTGGTACATAGTTATAACTGACTGCCTTCTCTCTATATTTGTATTTTATACGTAGGAGTTGCTATATTGTACAGTATGAGGGTATAGCACATTAGTGTCTGATCCCACCATTTCAACTATATAAAAGGAGTATTTTTTAAAAATAAATAAATAAATGGGGTGTGGTAATTGGGGCGGGGCCACAACGGTGGGCGTGGTCAAAAAATTGTCCGTCTTCATTTTTCAAACGTTGGGAGGTATGGGGTAGGCATAAATACAACTCACGGGGCCCGGCAGCGGCTAAAATATGTCGGGGGGGGGGGTCGAGAGAGAAACTGTATTTGCAGGGGGTAGAACTGCTGAAGCGCTATGGGAGTGTCAGTACAGAAATGCAATACATTTCAGCAAACAGAGTTTATCGCTTTGAATGAAGTCACTTAATGATAAAGGGGGATTCTTACATATAAAAGCTGACCCCATGCAGTGCTGGAGGCATGCTGAGCTTTCCCTGATTTCCAACAGCCCCCCCCCCCTCCCCAGCCTTTATATTTCAATGGGAAATGGCGGCTCTGCAGTCTCGGCACGTTTCCACCCTACACCCTCCCCAGAACATTCTCGGCCCAAAAGCACCGGCTCTGTCCTAAACTTACATTCAAAATCTGGGCTTTTGCAGAAAGGACTTTTGAATCTAGCGATGCGGCCCCCTGGACCCCCTCAGGCGCTGTAAAGGTAAGTGCCGGGGGGGCATCGGAGGGGCCGCCTTGGGGGGCACATACTACACATGGGGGGGCCCGGCGGGGATCAGGTCTGGGCCAGCAGGACCCACCAGGTTTATTCCCAGACCCCGGACAGACTCGGTGTGGCACATACATTCTGTGTGACATTAGTGCCCATAAAATGCCCCGAGGCCGCCCCTGTGGGTGTCCCCCTCTGCGCATGCATGAACGCGCCCCCCAGTGCGCATGTGTGAACGCGCTTTTTGAAACTCCCATAGGGAGCAGTGGGGAGAGGTCCCGACTGCTCCGTATGGGAGCAAAATTTTAACATTTTCTTGCGGCGGGGCGGCATGCCGCCCCTAAACTTCTGCCGCCCTAGGCCCGGGCCTTTGTGGCCTTTCCACAACTCCGGGCCTGCATACAAATAGTATTTACACTATGCAACTGTCATATAGAGTGAATAGTGCATTGCACAAACCCCTACGCACCAACTCACCCACTAGTGTTATTCAAAAGCAAATCCCAATGTGCTACTGAGTAATAATAACTACAATTGGCACAAGGGAACCCTGTGGGGCGGGTTGGTGACATGATGTGGGTGGGGCTATGACGTGACGATGTGTGATTGGCTGATCCCCTATGCCCTAGGGGAAATAACTAGGGTTGCCACCTGTTTGGTTCTGACCCAGACAGCCCGGTTTCAGTAGGGCTGTTCCATTCAGAACTGCCTGCCCAGTTTCCCAGTTTGGTAAATAGGGCAGAATTCTCCCAGATTGATCCCCATGCCCTAGCCCCGCCCCCGCGATGTCAGTGGCCCAAACCCTGACACCAACTGGTGACAAAGACCCTGCCGCCCCCCCGGCCCAGGAGCGAAGCCCCCCAAGGTGAACTTTCCCTTCTGTCAACCCGTCCGATGTCGCTGCACACCCTGGGCATGTAGCAGGGCCCCAAGGGCCTGGGGCTACCGGGATTTCCCACAGTGGCCGGCGGGCCAGTCCGAACCTGTTCCCAATTAACTATTGGTTTCCCAGTAAGGGGTTCTTATGTCATTTGTTCCATTCCCAAGCCATTAAGCAATATATATATATTTCTATATATTTTGTATTTGTTTGCTGCAGTCAAGTCTGGACATTCCAAAAGGCCCTGTCATAAAAAAGTACCCAGAGGCCCAAACAGCCCCCCCAGCCCAATAAATAGTGACTGTCTGTGGCACCTTACAGCCCCCCGGGCATTCCCAGTACCGAGAGGCACAAACAGCCCCCCCCCAGCCCAATAAATAGTGACTGTCTGTGGCACCTTACAGCCCCCCGGGCATTCCCAGTACCCAGAGGCACAAACAGCCCCCCCCAGCCCAATAAATAGTGACTGTCTGTGGCACCTTACAGCCCCCTGGCATTCCCAGTACCCAGAGGCACAAACAGCCCCCCCAGCTCAATAAATAGTGACTGTCTGTGGCACCTTAGAGCCCCCCTGGCATTCCCAGTACCCAGAGGCACAAACAGCCCCCCCCAGCCCAATAAATAGTGACTGTCTGTGGCACCTTGTAGCCAGTTATACCAGTGGGCCCTTTCCCTTTGCAGCCAATCTCCCCGATGTACATAACCTGCAGCCGCTCCCCTGACATGGAAGTCTGTTCCTTATGTTACATAAAATCATTATTGTAAAGAAATACAAAAAATGTTTATCTATAAAAGTGCATTATACTACAGAATATTCTCACATTTTTCCTTTCCGTGTATAACAGCTTGCAGCAATGTTAGAAAGCACAGGCTGGGATTCACTCTCTGGGGTACACGGAATAATGTTGGGGAACCTGGTTCCATTCCAAGCTAATGGCTGTTTATGGTTGGTGGGAAACCGGATTCAGCAAAGGCCGGACCTTAATGGTATAATGCTCGGGTATAATGGTATAATGCTCGGGTATATAATGGTATAATGCTCGGGTATAATGGTATAATGCTCGGTATAAATGGTATAATGCTCGGGTATATGGTATAATGCTGGGGGGGTATATTGGTATAATGCTCGGTATATTGGTATAATGGTATAATGGTATAATGCTCGGGTATAATGCTCGGGGGTATAATGCTCGTATAATGCTCAGGTATATTGGTATAAATAATGCTCGGATAATGTTATAATGCTCGGGTATATTGGTATAATGCTCGGGTATAATTCTCAGGTATAATGCTCGGGTATAATGGTTAATGCTCGGGTATATTGGTATAATTCTCAGGTATATTGTTATAATGCTCGGGTATATTGGTATAATGCTCTAATGTATAATGCTCGGTATAATGTATAATGCTCGGGTATAATGGTATAATGCTCGGTTTAATAGTATAATGCTCGGGTATCATGGTATAATGCTCAGGTATCATGGTATAATGCTCGGGTATAATGGTATAATGCTCGGGTATAATGCTCGGGTATAATGGTATAATGCTCGGGTATAATGCTCGGGTATAATGGTATAATGCTCGGGTATAATCGGGTAATGGTATAATGCTCGGGTAAAATGGTATAATGCGGTATAATGCTCGGGTAAAATGGTATAATGCTCGGTATAATGGTATCATGTTCGGGTATAATGGTATAATGCTCGGGTATAATGGTACAATGTTTGGGTATAATGCTGGATTATATTGGTATAATGCTCGGGTATAACGGTATAATGCTCGGGTATAATGGTATAATGCCCGGGTATAATGGTACAACGTTCGGGTATAATGGTATAATGCTCGGGTATAATGGTATCATGTTCGGGTATAATGCTGGAGTATTTTGGTATAATGCTCAGGTATAATGGTATAATGCTCGGGAAAATGGTATAATGCTCGAGTATAATGGTATAATGCTCGGGTATATTGGTATAATGCTATGGTATAATGGTATAATGCTCGGTTATAATTGTATAATGTTCGGATATAATGCTGGAGTATATTGGTATAATGCTCGGTATATTGGTATAATGCTCAGGTATAATGGTATAATGCTCGGGTATAATGTTATAATGCTCGGGTATATTGGTATAATGCTCGGGTATAATGCTCAGGTATAATGGTATAATGCTCGGGTATAATGGTATAATGCTCGGGTATAAATGGTATAATGCTCGGGTATAATGGTATAATGCTCAGGTATAATGGTATAATGCTCGGTATATGGTATAATCCTCGGGTATATGGTATAATGCTCGGGTATAATCGGGTATAATGGTATAATGCTCGGGTAATTGGTATAATGCTCGGGTATTGGTAATGCTCGGTAATTGGTATAATGCTCGGGTATAATGGTATAATGGGTATATTGGTATAATGCTCGGGTATATTGGTATAATGCTCGGTATAATGCTGGGTATAATGCTCGGGTATAATGCTCGGGTATAATGTATAATGGTATAATGTTCGGGTATAATGCTGGAGTATAATGGTATAATGCTCAGGTATAATGGTATAATGCTCGGGTTTAATGGTATAATGCTCGGTATCAGGTATATAATGCTCGGGTATAATGGTATAATGCTCGGGTATAATGGTATAATGCTCGGGTATAATGGTATAATGGTATAATGCTCGGTATAATGGTATAATGCTCGGGTATAATGGTATAATGCTCGTGTATAATGGTAAAATGCTCGGGTATATTGGTATAATGCTCGGTATAATGGTATAATGCTCGGGTATATTGTATAATGCTCGGTATAATGGTATAATGGGGTATATTGGTATAATGCTCGGTAATTGGTATAATGCTCGGTATAATGGTATAATGCTCGGGTTTAATGGTATAATGCTCGGGTATATTGGTATATAATGCTCGGGTATAATGGTATAATGCTCGGGTATATTGGTATAATGCTCGGGTATATGGTATAAATGCTCGGGTATATTGGTATAATGCTCGGTATAATGCTCGGGTATATTGGTATATGCTCGGTATAATGCTCGGGTATAATGGTATAATGCTCGGGTATAATATTGGTATAATGCTCAGGTATAATGGTATAATGCTCGGGTTTAATGGTATAATGCTCGGGTATCATGGTATAATGCTCGGGTATCATGGTATAATGCTCGGGTATCATGGTATAATGCTCAGGTATCATGGTATAATGCTCGGGTATCATGGTATAATGCTCGGGTATAATGGTATAATGCTCGGGTATATTGGTATAATTCTCAGGTATATTTATAATGCTCGGGTGTATTGGTATAATGCTCGGTATAATGGTATAATGCTCGGGTATATTGGTTAATGCTCGGGTATAATGCTTGGGTATAATGGTATAATGCTCGGGTATAAAGGTATAATGTTCGGGTATAATGCTGGAGTATATTGGTATAATGCTCAGGTATAATGGTATAATGCTCGGGTTTAATGGTATAATGCTCGGGTATCATGGTAATGCTCGGGTATCATGGTATAATGCTCGGTATCATGGTATATGCTCATGCTCGGTATAATGGTATAATGCTCGGTATAATGGTATCATGTTCGGGTATAATGGTATCATGTTCGGGTATAATGGTATCATGGGTATAATGGTATAATGCTCGGGTATAATGTATAATGCTCGGTATAATGGTACAATGTTCGGGTATAATGCTGGAGTATATTGGTATAATGCTCGGGTATAATGGTATAATGGTATAATGATATAATGCTCAGGTATAATGGTATAATGCTCGTATAATGGTATAATGTATATTGGTATAATGCTCGGGTATAATGGTATAATGCTCGGGTATATTGGTATAATGTTCGGGTATAATGCTGGAGTATATTGGTATAATTCTCAGGTATAATGGTATAATGTTCAGGTATAATGGTATAATGCTCGGGTATATTGGTATAATGCTCGGGTATAATGGTATAATGTTCAGGTATAATGGTATAATGCTCGGTATAATGGTATAATGCTCTGGTATAATGGTATAATGCTCGGGTATAATGGTATAAATGCTCGGGTATATTGGTATAATGCTCGGGTATAATATAATGCTCGGGTATAAGGGTATAATGCTCGGGTATAATGGTATAATGCTCGGTATAAGGTATAATGCTCGGTATAATGCTTGGGTATAATGGTATAATGCTCGGGTATAATGGTATAATGCTCGGGTATATGTATAATGCCCGGGTATAATGGTATAATGCCCGGGTATAATGGTATAATGCTCGGTATAATGGTATAATGCTCGGGGTATAATGCTCGGTATAATGGTATAATGCTGGTATAATGCTCGGGTATAATGGTATAATGCTCGGGTATAATGGTATAATGCTCGGGTATAATGGTATAAGGCTCGGGTATAAGGGTATAATGCTCGGGTATAATGGTATAATGCTCAGGATTCTTGTCGTTCCCCAGTTCCCCCTGCTCATTAGTAGAAGACCATCAGCTTAGGGAACTGTAAAGCAGGAAGTAGTGTTCTGGCTATTATCAGAGAGAGATTAACTGTTCACTGTGTCTGTCCCTTTCCCTTGCTCTGCACTGCTGTTCTTGACTCCTGATACAACTCACCCAATATCCAATTCATCCTCATTCTCCTGGGTTTATAGTTATGTGTAACGTCACTGTGTCTGTCCTTTCCCTTCCCTGCACTGCTGGTTCTGACTCCTGATACAACTCCCCATATCCATTCATGCATTCCTCATTCTCACTGGGTTTATAGTTATGTGTAACTAGTCACTGTGTCTGTCCCTTTTCCTTCTGGCACTGCTGGTTCTGACTCCTGATACAACTCCCAATATCCTTCATTCCTCATTCTCACTGGGTTTATAGTTATGTGTAACTGTACTGTGTCTGTCCCTTTCCCTTCCCCATGCAAACTGCTGGTTCTGACTCCTGATACAACTCCCCAATATCCATTCATTCCTCATTCTCACTGGGTTTATAGTTATGTGTAACTGTCACTGTGTCTGTTCCTTTCCTTCTCTGCACTGCTGGTTCTGACTCTGATACACTCCCAAAACCCATTCATTCCTCATTCTCACTGGGTTTATAGTTATGTGTAACTGTCACTGTGGTCTGTCCCTTTCCTTCTCATGCACTGCTGTTCTGACTCTGATACAACTCCCAATATCCATTCATCCTCATTCTCACTGGGTTTATAGTTATGTGTAATGTCACTGTGTCTGTCCCTTTCCCTTCTCTGCACTGCTGGTTCTGACTCTGATACAACTCCCAAAATATCCATCATTCCCTCATTCTCATGGTTTATAGTTATGTGTAACGTCACTGTGTCTGTCCTTTCCCTTCTGCACTGCTGGTTACTGACTCTGATACACTCCCCAATATCCATTCATTCCTCATTCTCACTGGTTTTATAGTTATGTGTACAGTCACTGTGTCTGTCCCTTTCCTTCCTGCACTGCTGTTCTGACTCCTGATACAGCTCCCAATTCCATTATTCCTCATTTTCACTGGGTTTATAGTTATGTGTAACTGTCACTGTGTCTGTCCCTTTCCCTTCCTGCACTGCTGGTTCTGACTCTGATACAGCTCCCCCAATATCATTCATTCTCTATTCTCACTGGTTTTATAGTTATGTGTAACTGTCACTGTGTCTGCCTTTCCCTTCCCTGACTTGCTGGTTTGACTCCTGATACAGCTCCCCAATATCCATCATTCCTCATTCTCTACTGGTTTTATAGTTATGTGTAACTGTCACTGTTGTCTGTCCTTTCCCTTCCCTGCACTGCTGGTTCTGACTCCTGATACAGCTCCCAATATCCATTCATTCCTATTCTCACTGGTTTTATAGTATGTGTAACTGGTCACTGTGTCTGTCCCTTTTCCTTCTCTGCACTGCTGGTTCTGACTCCTGATACAACTCCCAATATCCATTATTCCTCATTCTCATGGGTTTATAGTTATGTGTAACTGTCACTGTGTCTGTCCTTCCCTTCCTGCACTGCTGGTTCTGACTCTGATCAACTCCCCAATACCATTTCATTCCTCATTCTCACTGGTTTATAGTTATGTGTAACTGTCACTGTGTCGTGTCCTTTCCCTTCTCTGCACTGCTGGTTTGACTCTGATACAGACTCCCAATATCGATTATCCCTCATTCTCACTGGTTATAGTTATGTGTAACTGTCACTGTGTCTGTCCTTTCCCTTCTCTGCCTGCTGGTTCTGACTCCTGATACACTCCCAATATCCTTATTCCTTCATTCTCACTGGTTGTTTATAGTTTTGTGTACTGTCACTGTGTCTGTCCTTTCCTTCTCTGCACTGGCTGGTTCTGACTCCTGATACAGCCCCAATATCCATTATTCCTCATTCTCAGTGGTTTATAGTTATGTGTAACTGTCACTGTGTCTGTCCCTTTCCCTTCTCTGCACTGCTGGTTCTGACTCTCTGATTACACCCCAATATCCATTCATTCCTTCATTCTCACTGGTTTATAGTTATGTGTACTGTCACTGTGGTCTGTCCTTTCCCTTCTCGTGCACTGCTGGTTCTGATTCCTGATACAACTCCCAATTCCATTAATTCTCATTCTCACTGGGTTTATAGTTATGTGTAACAGTCCGTGTGTCTGTCCCTTCTTCCCTGCACTGCTGGTTCTGACTCTCGATACAACTCCCCAATATCCATTCATTCCTCATTCTCACTGGGTTTATAGTTATGTGTAACATGTCACTGTGTCGTCCCTTTCCTTCCCTGCACTGCTGTTCTGACTCTGATACAACTCCCCAATATCCATTCATTCCTCATTCTCACTGGGTTTTATAGTTATGTGTAACTGTCACTGGTCTGTCCCTTCCTTCCCTGCACTGCTGTTCTGACTCCTGATACACTCCCAATATCCATTCATTCCTCATTCTCACTGGGTTTATAGTTATGTGTAACTGTCACTGTGTCTGTCCCTTTCCTTCTCAGACTGCTGTTCTGACTCCTGATACACCCCAATATCCATTCATTCCTTCATTCTCACTGGGTTTATATTAATGTGTAACTGTCACTGTGTCTGTCCCTTTCCTTCTCTGCACTGCTGTTCTGACATCGTCTGATGACACGCCACATATCCATTCA